>NC_042618.1:291824007-293066516 GCF_901001135.1 Rhinatrema bivittatum
GCGGTGAGGATGGCTTGGACAGCGCGTGCTGTCACAGGAGAGGGAGAGCGAAGTGCTGGCTCACCCTGCTTCCTGGGGGGGCCCGGAGTTTGCAGAGGTTTGTTGACTGGGCGGTGTGTTGAGCCAGTGCGGGGGCAGTGTTTTTCAGCTGCGGCTGTGGTCTTGGGTTTCCTGCGCATTGCTTGAGCCAGTGCAGCGGTGTGGGGCTGCGTGTACGGCCACAAGTGCGGCCTATTTCTGTTTTCCTGCGTGCTGTTTGTGTTGCCATGGCAGTGCTTGTGCCGTGTGGGTGGTTGACCTGGTTTGGAGAGCCACGCCCAGGCAGCGGATTTTTCCCTGTCACCGTGGGCCTAATGGTGCCAGAGCTGCATGGCTTAATACACGTTCCCTGTGCTCAGGCTGCGTGTCAGGGGGGAAGGTTCCTTTGCGGGAGTGGTCTCTGGGGGGAAAAAGGGCCCTTAGTTCATTGGGGGCCATGGCTGCTGGGCCTCGGGGTGCAGCCGTGCCCAAGGGGGGTTGTGGGCAGGGGGCCTCGGCCTCCGCAGAGCCCAGGGATTCCCCTCCACCCCTTTCTCCTGTGGGGGCAGGAGGCTCTGGATTGGGAGGGGAGTCTGAAGACAGTCTTCTTGGGCAGGGGACAGATGATCCAGAGGATTTTTCTCCAGAGTTTATTCTTCTCCTGTATAAGGCCTTCCTGGTGAGGAAGGATGCAGGGGAGAAGCATCGAAGAGAGAGAGACAGTCTCTTCCCGCTGCTAAGAGGCCTAAAGTGGCTTCTAGAGGGTCTGGGGATCTGCTGAGGTGCCTAGGGCTGGGTCATGCAGATTCGGAGGTTGATTCTAGGGATTTGGGAGATTCGGATGATCCACATGAAGAGCATCTGGATCAGCAGGGGGCGCACTCGAATGCGGATCCAAATGTTAGTAAGGTTGACCCTGATCTGGATGAGTTTCCTGTGTCGGAGGGAACTGATCCTCGGGTAGTCTGCTTGTTTAAGAAAGAGGAATTGCGTCCCCTTATTCCCCAGGTGTCGGAGGAATTGAGGGTTAAAGTGGCTCAGGAGGAGTCTGATAATGAGGGCATGAATCCGGTCCTGATGGGCTAAAAAGTCTCTCGCGTGCCTTTCCCTTGCCTAAGATGATTCGGAAGTTGGTGAACCAGGAGTGGGACTACCTGGAGGTGGGCCTGAAGGTTGGCAGGGCTATGGCCAAACTTTATCCTACAATGGAGGAAACCGTGGCGCTCCTACAGGTGCCTAAGGTTTCGGTGGTTACCAAGAAGACGACCATACCAGTGGTGGGTGCTGCTGCGCTGAAGGATGTTTAGGACCACAAGTTGGAGATTCAGTTGAAACGGCTGTTAGAAGCCTCTGCCTTCCTGCTTCGGATTATATTCTCAAGATTTTCAATTTTAAATTGTAGAGAGGAATTTTCTTTTATCCAGTATTCTTGAACATTAGTAACTTGTTGAGAACTTGGCTGTAAATTTTGGCTTTAGATAATTACAGATTAAGTAGTCAAGTATAAAGGCTCAATTATTATTTTTTTTTGTATAAAGGCTCAAGTTATTTTTTTTTTTGTTCCATCTCAACGTTCTGACTTTTTGTGTGATAAATTATTGCTCCAATCTTGAGGTTGCTCCTCCCATCTCACCCTTAGTAGGATGATTATCTGTCATCGCTTCCCCCTGGACCGCATTTGTAAATATTGCTGTATTGATATGGTTTAGTTCCAAATTCTTCTGCCATCTGGCTCCTCTTATTCCCAGTTTGAGTACCCCTGTTTTATTGTAACTTTCATTTATTCTTGGATATGTTAATGTTATTTCCCCATGTTCCATGTAAACCGATCTGATTTGATCCTTATCAAGAATGTCTGTATAAAAAAGCACTAAATAAATAAATAATGTTTCCCGTAGTTATGACCAGCTCTACTATTTCCATAATATTATGATTTCTTTCTTCTTTTTGCTTGTATTGCTGTCTATTGGATCCCAGATAGTGGACTTTTTGGAGATGGTTTTGTTAAATAACATTCTGTATATTGTTTATATTTCTTGTGCTAAGCTCCTTTGCTTTTTCAAGTGTGTTTGTCTTGAAATACTTTGAAAATGAATAAATAGAAAAAAAAAAGTATTTGCTTTGAGTCTTCGGGCCGTAGTTTGTGCCAGTATGATGCAGAGGGCCTGTTTGTGCTGGGTGCAGAAGGCACAAGAGCAAGCCTCAGCCTGGGATATCAGTGGTTTGCAGGCAGGGTGCTTGGAGGATTGAGTGGTTTATGTTGTGGATGCGCTTTATGATTTGGTGCACACTTTGGCCAGGAGCATGGTCTCGGCAGTGGCAGCTCATAGGTATCTGTGGTTGCGCAATTTGTTGGCAGATGTGTGGTCCAAGGCCCAGTTGTGTAATCTCCCTTTTAAAGGGAAGCTCCTTTTTGGGGAGGATTTAGATCAGCTGATGAAGACTCTGGGGGAGTGATAAGGAAATAGGCTGCCGGAGGATAAGAAAACCAGCAAGAATGTTTTTCCGACTCACCCCATTTTCGAGAGTTGTGTAGATTCCAGTCAAGAAGCCATCCTCCTCCACAGGAGCAAAGCAGTTGGTGGGCTTAGCAGTCCTTTTTGTTGCTCCTGCAGATCCATCAGGGATGGTGCTGGTCAGGGGGCCAGTGGTGGAAAGTTCGCACAATGAAGCCAGGGCTACCCATTCCTCCGTAGAAGCGGTAGGAGGCAGATTGTCCAGATTATATGAGGAGAGGGCCAAGATTACTTCAGATTGTTGGGTTCAAGAGGTAGTGAGAGACGAATATGCTCTAGAATTTTCGTACACCATCAGGGAGGTTTTTCTGAAGTTACATATGGTCTTTCAAAGCAAGTGAGAGGTGGTGTGGGGGACTCTGCAAAGGTTGCTAGGTTTACGCACTATAGCTCCTATCCCTCAGTCTTGTTTTTCCACATTGCAGGCTGCACGTGGAGTTCCTCTCTCCTATACTGTTGCCATTTTTTGGCTACAACTTTGAATACTTTGATTACTTTGCTGCAAAACAGCAAGGTGGTGATGCCGAGACCTCCTGGCTTTATGTTCTACCAGTACGGAAAGGTTATGTCTGTAACAGATGGGCATGTTCATTGTTACGTTTGCCTGAGGCCAGACCATGACCCATCCAACTGCAGAGACTGCAGCCGCATGTTCCCAAGAGCACGCAGGCAACAGATAGAGAAGCTGAAGGAAGCAGTGTCAGGATTCTGCATTCCAGAGCCACCTCGAGTATCCACTCAGTCCTCTCCGGGGCCCAGTCGGGAACCCCCGAGATCGAGGGAAAAAGGGTCTCCTTGGCAGGCCCCTCAGGCGACTCAAGGGCCCCGCAGAAGCATGCCCACACTGCCTCGACGCAGGGAGCACTGGAAGATCCACGGCTTTCATGGCCCAGGCAAGTCTCGGGTGACACTGATGCATCGATGCACCCGCCCGATGCATGAAGCCATGCCAATGCACATGCATCAAGACATAAACATGACGCAGGATCATGTTTCTTATGATCCTGCATCATGTTTCTTATGTCTTGATGCATGTGCATTGACATGGCTTCATGCACTGAGGCCAGACCATGACCCATCCAACTGCAGAGACTGCAGCCACATGTTCCCAAGAGCACGCAGGCATTGACGTCACTGAACCATCAGTGGAAGTGGCGATGTTAGGGTACTTCAGTAATGAACTGGATGAGAAGTTGAATTCAGCAGCAATGGCTTAGCTGCTATGGACGTCACAGAAACCTCAACAGAAGTGGCAATGTTGGGTACATCCAAAACCCACTTCTGGATAACTCTTCCAGAATGTAACTGAATGAGAAGTTGAATTAAGCAGCAATGGCTAGCTGCTATGGACGTCACAGAAACTTCAACAGAAGTGGCAATGTTGGGGTACGTCCAAAACCCACTTCTGGATAACTCTTCCATAGATGAAGCTGGAAGAGAGATGGTGGCAGCACCAGCAAATCAAACAGGCTGGTAGCTAGAGATATCTTCTTCGGAACTAATAGTGCTATAGTCTTTCAGGCACGACTTCCGAGTGAACCAATCATAGCAGATATCTCTCAGTAATAGTCCGTGAAGACGGTAAAGATGTAGAGCGCCATCTAGCCATGGCGATCATAGCAACCGCTATGAATATCAGCAGCCAGAGTAGAACTGCTGTGGATGTCGTTAAGATCCTCGAGAAGTGGTGATGTAAAGGAACGTCCAAAGCCCACTTCAAGTTGTGATGTAATAATGGATCTTCTAATTTGACGAAGGGACTCCTCAGGTCTTCCACAAGATGTCTGAGAATAAAGTTGCCTCCTGCCCCTGAGTCCAACAGGGCAGAGGTCCGAACCGTTGCTGGTTCAGTGGTCACAGAGACTGGGAGAGAGAGTGGAGGAGATAACGCCTTATGGCCCAAGAACAGTCCTCCCGCGGGACTTAGGCCTGTCCGTTTCCCGGACGAATGGGGCATGTAGAGACATCATGGCCGGGCTGACCACAGTACATGCACAGGCCGCGTTTCTTCCGAAATCTTCTCTCCTTTGAGGTCAAGTGACCATGACCATGTTGCATAGATTCATCTTTATCAACAGCAGGAATTGCTGGACCCATCCGAAGTGCAGGGGTACTGGCCTGTTTCAACCTGGGTAACACCTTAGGCTGGAGTTCCTTCACCTTGTCTCGGAGCCGGCAATCAATCTGAGTAGCTAAGGCTATCAATTCTTCCAGCGAGTCAGGTGTCTGGTGAGTGGCCAGCTAGTCTTTCAAGCGGGTATCCAGGCCTCTGCAGAAGAGAGTCTTCAGACATCTGGGGTCCCAGTGAAGTTCCACTGCAAGAGTCTTGAATTCTATGGCGAATTCAGCCAATGATCTGTTGCCTTGCTTCAAGTCCACTAAAGCAAACCCGGCAACAGACATACAAGCAGGGTCATCAAAAATGGATTTAAACAAGTCCATAAATCCTTCCATGTCCTGCAAAATTAGGGTCCTTGCGTTCCCACAAGGTAGATGCCCACGACAGAGCTCTCCCATCCAAGTATGACAGGATGTAGGTAGTCTTAGAGAGGCCCGTGGGAAACAATGAAGGTTGTAAGGTGAAATGCAAGCTGCACTGGTTCAAAAAGCCCCGCGTCTTCTGGAGTTCTCCGGAGAAGCGAATAGGAGCAGCCAGTGGAACAGCAGGCTTTAAAGTTACCTCCTGTAACTGACCTTCTTGGGTAGAAGCTGTACCTTGTATCTTCTGTGTGTGAAGCTGATGGAATGCTGCAGTAAGTTTCTCCAAGGTTTCTTGCTGTTCTGAGATGCGTTGAGCCAGGCCCTGTATAGCCTGCAAAACGGAGAGGTGTGCCGGGTCCATGGGTTACTGACATCCCATACCTTAACTGGATTCCCAGGAGTACTGCTTCTCCAAATAAAACCCGGCTCCACTGGAGTTAGCAATCTGTTATAGCTGTGTTGAGAATCTGCTAGGGAGTTAGCAATCTGTTAGGTTTCTGATGATGGATGCTCCTGTTGGAGGAGGAGTTAGCAATCAGTTATGGATCTCCTCCTGTTGGGGGAGGAGATAGCAATCTTGTTATGAATCTGCTCCTGTGGAAGGAGGAGTTAGCAATCTGATATGGAACTCCAGGAGGAGATAGTATTCTGTTATGCTCCGTAGGTGGAGTTAGCAATCTGAAATGCTCAACTCCTGTAGAGGGAGTAGATAACAATCTGTTAGGGTTTAGACTGAGGAGTAGCAATCTGTTATGAATCTGTTGCTGAAGACTCCTGATGAGGAAGGAGTAGCAATCTGTACCAGCGGAGTGCTTGGAGAGGACACTCAGCTGTAGAGGAATGTAGATAGGTGAATCCTTGGGCCGATGGCAGATGACAGCACCCCCAGGAGGATATCCTGAGAGGGACCACTGGCTAGTCTGGGTATGGAGACAGACACAGATAGTTCTTTTATTAGACAGGTTAATAGAACCACCAGAAGTGGCAGTAGTGAGCTAATATGCCCGGCTGGGCTGAAGTCCCTCAGGTACTGGAACAGCAATCCCAGGGTTGCTGAGCTGTAGAGAAACTATAGATAGTGAGTAGACAGAGTATGCTATGTTCATAGCCAGAACTAGATGACAAATCTCACACAAGGTCTTAAAGAAGCTCAGTAGCTGGAAAGGGTTAGGCCCTCGAGGAGCGAGTACCTGGTTCCAGGGAAAGCTCTGAGAGAGCAAAGGTAACTCACAAATGTCTGTATCTGCGATAGCTTCCAGGCAGTAGAGAATCTTCAGAGTGTCCAGGAACATGGGCCCTCGAGGAGCGAGTACCGCTTCCTATCTGCAATCTGAAATAAAGAAAAGAGAGCGAGGCCCCCGAGGAGCAGGTACCCCTGGTAAGTCCGAGGAGGCAGAGTAGCTTGGACGAATCCGTAGAGAGTCTGTATTCTTGTCCTTGCTAACTCAATCTGTTAGCAAATGTTGAGACCTTTTATATTGGAAGCAGATGACGTCAACTCAGGGGGAGGCCCCAAGGTTTGCACCCTTGCTGGTACATCATTCGGAGCGCGCGCCCTACGTCATCAGGCAACATGGCGGATCCGCAGCATCGAGCCGGTCCGGAGACGCCGCGGCAGCAACCGTCCATCAGACCCGGAGGGAGTTGCCACAAAGGTAGAGAAGGCGGAGTGAGGGCGTCGAGCAGCGACGGACACACCACCATCCTACCCTTTTTACAGCCCAACGACTGGATGACCGCATTAGACCTAAAGGATGCTTATGCTCACATCCCCATTCACCGTACCTATTGGCAGTACCTCTGCTTTCAGGTCAGTGGCACCTTTTCCCAATACAAAGTATTCCCTTTCGGACGTCTGTCATCTCCGAGAGTCTTTACCAAGTATCTAGCACTGGTGGTGGCCCATCTCAGGAAACAGGGAATACAGCTGTTTCCTTACCTCGACGACTGGCTGCTAGTTGCCCTGGACCCATCCTCCCTGCAACGCAGCCTACGAATCACCATCCGATGCTTGGAAGAGTTGGGTTTACTTATCAACTACGAAAAACTCAACCTACAGCCAACCCAAATCCTTCAGTTTATAGGGGCAGTAACTGACACAAAAGTAGGCAAGACTTCCCTCCCCGAATCCAGGGGAGGGAAGTCTCAGACCCTGGTTACAAACCTGCTGGCGGTCACACACACCCAGCCCGACAAGTATTGACCATCTTGGGGCACAAGGTGGCGTCCGTCTACGTGATGCCTCAGTTGCGCTGACTACAGTGAGGCCTGAAAACACAGTGCACACAGCATCTGCACCCCCTGTTACGACGGGTCAAGGTCACCACGAACATGAAAAGGGATCTCCGGTGGTGGCTGAGTCCAAAGACATAGTTTATGGGAATGCCCCTCCAACAGCCAGCTCATCAAGTTATCTTGACCACAGACACCTCGAGCAAAGACAGTTTCAAACCCAAGGCCGATGGTCGAACTGGGAGAGAATGCAACAAATAAACCTGTTGGAACTTCGAGCGATCAGGTGCGCCTTGCGCACGTTCAGGGACCCTGTGGGGAAAGTCTGTCATGGTCCACACAGACAAACAGGTGGCGATGTTTTACATAAACAAGGAAGGGGGGTCGGGTTCATGGAGACTCTGCAGAGAAACTGTGTATGCATCTTGTAATGGGTGGAAGGGTAGTCCATCACACTCCAAGCGACTTATCTCCCTGGTATAGGAAACTCAAGAGCAGCCACTCAGCAGGATTTTCCATCCCCACGAATGGGAACTCAACCAGGAGGTGGCAGACCGCCACTTTCAAGTGTGGGGCCACTCCTCCATAGATCTCTTTGACATGGAGAACAACAGGAAAGTGCCCGCTTTCTGCTCCATCTACCCCAGCAAGCACAGTCTAGCACAGGACGCTCTTCTCATCCCATGGACGGAATGACTGCTATACACCTTTCCCCCCATCCCACTCATATTGAGGACCATCCAGATGTGCATCATGGACAGAGCCGATGTCATTCTCATAGCTCCGGCATGGCCCAGGCAACCGTGGTACACCTACCTAGTCTGCCTATCAACCAGGCAGCCAATGCCCCTTGGGCATGCTCTAAACCTGCTATCACAGGACAGGAGGATTCCTTCTTCACCCCATGCGCTCCTTCCTTCATGTGACAGCATGGAGATTGAAAGGACAGTATTGACAAATCTAAACCTACCACTACCAATTCAAGATGTATTGGTGTCCTCCAGGAAGTACTCCACCAGGAAAAAAGTACCAAGCTAGGTGGATCAGATACTCAAAGTGGTGCGGAGAGCATGGAGTAGACCTTTTCTCCTGCCCTCCGGAATGCCTGCTGGAATACCTCCACTCTCTATACCAGACAGTACTGGCAACGGCATCTATCAGAGTACATGCTAGCACTATTGCAGCTTACCCACCTCCCTCATGATGGCTTCCCGGTATCATGCCACCCACTCATCTCCAGATTCATGAAAGGCATTCTGCAGCTGCGCTCACCAGTTCCGTGGGATCTCAACCTAGTTCTAGAACAGTTGATGCTCCCACCCTTCTAAACTCTAGACAGCAGTCATATGAGGTATCTCTCCTGGAAAGTCCTCTTCCTGGTCGCCCTCACCTCAGCAAGGAGGGTCAGTGAACTGCAAGCATTGGTCCACTATTCACCATACCTGGAGTTCTACCATGATAAGGTGACATTAAGAACTCACCCTTTCTTCCTCTCGAAGGAGGTATCAGCATGCCACCTCAACCAATCACCTTACCAACCTTCTTCCCGAAACTGCACAAATCCAAAACAGAAAGACAGCTTCACACATTGGATTGCAAATGTGCCTTAGCTTACTAGAAATGGCGCACAAATTCAGAGTCCAGGGCCTCCCAACTCTTTGACTCCTTCAACCCGAATGCCCTCAGGCTCCCCATCTCCAAGAGAACCCTATCATCTTGGATCTCCCAATGCATCCTGTTCTGTTACAACAGAAGATCAGAAACCATATCTATCTCACCAAAGGCCCATCAAGTCAGAGCAATGGCAGCCTCCATCGATTATCTAAGTGAGGTGCCTGTCCAGGACATATGCAAAGCCACCATGTGGTCATCGCTGCATACTTTCACTTCACGCTACTGCCTCAACCAGCAGGCGGTTGCAGAGGCTGTGGTGGGTCAAGCCATCCTTTTGGCTTACCAGGTTAAGCGTACCTCCTAGAAGAACCGGAATGGACTGCGCACCACTTCCAGAGACCATGCAGTGCTCAACTCCCAGGCAGCATGGCTAATTCAGCCTGGTTATCTGCAGGAAAAAAAACAAGGTTGCTACCATAAATGGTGTTTTCCATAGATAGCAGCTAACTCACCTCCCCAGATAGTCTCCTAACCATGGAGTACAAGCTTGGATAACAGACTGAGGCAAGCTGGGAGCCGCATGGGAGAGGACACAACAGGCACACGGAGCAGAGCTCTGTGTGCTTTGAGGAGCTCTGCCACCTAGAGGACTTGAGGGCATTTATTTTATTTATTTATTTATTTATTTATTTTTCTACACCGATATTCGATAGGACATATCACACCAGTTTACATACAACAGGATGTCTAAGGCAAGCCTTATAGTGACATGATACAGTATAACAGATTAACTAAGTCATATAACTTGCTTTACAAACTAACTTTTTTTTTTAATAGTAATATGTTCTGATTTAACTTACTATGTACAGTGGCAGAGAAGGGAACAGGCAAAGCCAAGGAGAGGGTAGCAGAAATTATTTATCTGGAGGGAATGCTTTCCGAAAGAGCCAGGTTTTGAGATTTTCGGAAGGAAGGCGTTGGGTCAGTTCTGAGAGAGGGCGGGAGGTTGTTCCAGAGGTGAGGGCCTGCTATAGATGCAGTGCATTCTCTTGTGGAGACTCGATGCACTTCCTTGATGGAGGGAGAAGTGAGTAAACCTGTGTTGATTGAGCGGAGATTCCTGGTGGGGTTGCAGGGGGACAGAGGTCCCTGTAGCCAACTGACTTTATCATTATGGATTGCTTTGTGTATGAGCATGAGGGTTTTGTATTGAGATCTGAAAGGGACGGGCAGCCAGTGGAGTTGTTTGAGTGTGGGCGTAATATGATCCGTTTTTTTGTTATTTGTTAGTGATCGTGCTGCTGCATTTTGAAGAAGCTGGAGGGGCTTGAGAGTGGCTGCATAACTTGGAGTCACAGTTTTGTCCCTATTGTGTTTAACAAAGTCCCTGTTTCAGACTTCAGGAAGTTAGGCTGGGAGGTTGTGAGTGTCTGAGGGTGAAGGTCTGGATAAAAAGCCATCCCATTGCTTTTTTATTCTGAACTTAAGGTAGCTTGGTTCCAGGTGCAGGGTTAGTGCCACTTTCTTCCAATTTTTGTTGCATAATAATTGAATGCATTAAGTCTTGTGCAGGACGATCTGGTGGAGGTCAGAGGAAGAGAGGAAAGAGCCATTTGGGAGGACCAGATTTCCCTTGAGGGTATGTAAAGGGAAAGAAATTAGCAGAGGTACTCTGGCTTATTATTTCAAGCATTTGAAAACAGAGCATATAGTTTAAATTTTGTCCTGCTTTTGACTGGAAGCCAGCGAAGTTGATGTGGCTAATCAATACAGTAAATGCCATTCTAACCCAAGGTTTGCTACCCTGCTCGCTAATAAAGGCTGTCATAAAACCCACCTTAAAGAAACCTGATGCTGAGCCTAAAATAATTAACTTGTGGGCTAGGTCGTGTTCAGGTTACAGATGAATCTGGGAGGGATAGAATCTAACGGGCTTATGGACTGACTGATTCACTGGAGGATTTTTTTCCACTTATTGTGGGGAGATTGTCCTCAGATCGGACAATGGGCTAAAGTCTGGAGGGAGTTGAATAAAATTTGCCTGGGTAAGAAGAAAGGTTGTTGTATTCTTGGGATGATTGATGAGGGAGGTAGAGGGATCAAAGGAGGAACAAATAGCTTGTATTTTTTTCTGTGAAGAATTTGGCAGTCTTCAGCTGTGTGACCCTCTGAGCTGGTAGAAGGCGTTTGGGTTTCTGGTTTGTAGAGTTTCTGTACCAGGTTGAAAAATTTATTTGGGTAGTTCATGGATGATTCTAGTTTGGAAATGGCTTGTTGGATGGCTGCTTTGTTTTTTGGGTTTTTTTTTTCAGTGTTCTTTGCAGAAGCGAAAGTTGATATGTTTTTGTTTCCTCCATACTTGTTCGAGTTGATAAGACTGTTGTTTAAAGGGAAGAGCTTCATGGAATCATTCCTGGGGGGTTTTAATAGGATTGGATTTGAGGGGCTAATTTTAATTGCTTTAGAGAATTCATTCCATTGATGGACTAGAAGTTCTAATGGATCTAAGATGGTAGATGTTGCTTTATATTGATGACATTACTCACATTTTTGCTTGTAATACAGGCTAAGTTTCTGTTTGGAGATTTGGGTGTAGGAGCATAAGGAATTTATTTTGGGAATGGAATGCCTGGATAAGTTTATGGTCCAACCAGAAAATGGGAAATACTGTTATGAAGTTGGTAGTATTTATTTATTTATTTATTTAACAATGTTTGTATACCGCCTTTACAAACAAAAATTTAGTCAAAACTGTTTACAGATCTAAAACATACATAATCTAAAATAAATTCATCAATAAAAACAAAAAATGTAGACAAGAATCTAAAAATTCAGTAAACAAACAGAGCGCCTCTTGGGATTAAGGTGCCATATCTCGCTAGGTTATATTCGAAAGTATTGGAGGAAAGGGGGGGGGGGGGGGGAGTGAGAAAAAGAGAGGGGGAAGGGAGGATGGAATGGACTGAGGGTATGTACTGGTGCAGGATCATGACAATAAGAAAAAGGAATGTTAAATGATCAATTTGAAGAGGAGATATTAAAAGCTTTTTGAAACTAGTTTTTAAGGATTTCTTAAATTGTTGCACAGATATGAGTTGCAGGGAGTCTGGTAGGGAGTTCCACAAGTAGGGTCCTGCCACAGAAAAAGCTCTCTTACAGGTAAATTCAAGCCTTGCTAATTTGATTGTAGGCACATCTAAAAAACTTGATGATTGAATACAGGAAAGTTAAATCAAAAGCATGTTCATGTCTGTTTGTTCATTGCAAACAATGCTCATTGTTTGCAATGCTCATTGTTCGCTCCCTGTTTGATGTAACTTTTTACCTTCTACAATGGTTTATTGTTATTGTTCCATGTTCTATGTAAAAAAACCCAGGTCTAACTTCCCAGACCAGGGCAACCTCTTTCGTTACTTGTAAACCGGACTGATTTGTATTGCATACAGGAATTCCGGTATATAAAAATGTAAAATAAATAAATAAAATAAATGTCTGTGCATAGGGACCTTGATTAGCTGGAAGAGGCTGAACTTGTCATATGTTGTGCTGGAAGCTGGTGGTGTATCCTTTTGAAGGAGGCCTATGCATAATTGAAATTCCCTAGAACCAGGAGGTTGTGCTGAGTAGTAACAATGTCACATAGGAATTTGGATTGTTTAAGGAAAAGTGTCTGGATGGCTATTTATTTATTTATTTATTTTATTTATTTATTTAGAGCTTTTCTATACCGGAATTCATGCTAAAATCATATCATGCCAGTTTACAGGTAACAGGGGTGCAATAACCTTGAACATTTAACAAGTGGAGAGGAACCAAAGTTACAATAAAACAGGGTTGCTGGAACTGGAGAGGAAGGAGACAAGAGTAAGAGTAACTTTACAGTAGTAATTATTTACATTGTGCTAAAAGGTCTCTTAATAGTTGTGATGAATCAGTTAGACTCGGGAAAGGCTTGTTTGAATAACCAAGTCTTAAGCCTTTTTCTGAATGTTAATAGACATGGTTATCTGTGAAAAGGCACACTGAAGGCTGATGAATCAGGAGCCTGGTTCTGTAAGCGTATGTATATGCAAGGTCAGCACATAAGAGGAAGAACACCTAATAACATAAGAACATGCCATACTGGGCCAGACCAAGGGTCCATCATGCCCAGCATCCTGTTTCCAACAGTGGCCAATCCAGGCCATAAGAACCTGGCAAGTACCCAAAAACTAAGTTTATTCCATGTTACTGTTGCTAGTAATAGCAGTGGCTGTCAACTTAATTAATAGCAGGTAATGGACTTCCTCTCCAAGAATTTATCCAATCCTTTTTTAGACACAGCCTTATTAACTGCACTAACCACATCCTCTGGCAACAAATTCCAGAGTTTAATTGTGCGTTGAGTGAAAAAGAACTTTCTCTGATTAGTTTTAAATGTGCCACATGCTAACTTCATGGAGTGCCCCCTAGTATTTCTATTATCTGAAAGAGTAAATAACCGATTCACATCTACCCGTTCTAGACCTCTCATGATTTTAAACACCTCTATCATATCCCCCCTCAGCCGTCTCTTCTCCAAGCTGAAAAGTCCTAACCTCTTTAGTCTTTCCTCATAGGGGAGCTGTTCCATTCCCCTTATCATTTTGGTCGCCCTTCTCTGTACCTTCTCCATCGCAATTATATCTTTTTTGAGCTGTGGCGACCAGAATTGTACACAGTATTCAAGGTGCGGTCTCACCATGGAGCAATAGAGAGGCAGCATGACATTTTCCGTTTTTTATTCACCATTCCCTTTCTAATAATTCCCAACATTGTTTGCTTTTTTGACTGCCGCAGCACACTGAACCGATGATTTCAATGTGTTATCCACTATGACGCCTAGATCTCTTTCTTGGGTGGTAGCACCTAATATGGAACCTAACATTGTGTAACTATAGCATGGGTTATTTTTCCCTATATGCATCACCTTGCACTTATCCACATTAAATTTCATCTGCCATTTGGATGCCCGATTTTCCAGTCTCAGAAGGTCTTCCTGCAATTTATCACAATCTGCTTGTGATTTAACTACTCTGAACAGTTTTGTATC
The DNA here is from genome assembly GCF_901001135.1 of Rhinatrema bivittatum. NCBI lineage: Eukaryota > Metazoa > Chordata > Amphibia > Gymnophiona > Rhinatrematidae > Rhinatrema > Rhinatrema bivittatum. The sequence goes on from NC_042618.1 coordinate 291,837,940, forward strand.
ATCTGTAAATTTGATTACCTCACTTGTCGTATTTCTTTTCAGATTATTTATAAATCTATTGAAAAGTATGGGTCTCAATACAGATCCCTGAGGCACTCTACTGCCCACTCCCTTCCACTGAGAAAATTGTCCATTTAATCCTACTCTCTGTTTCTTGTCTTTTAGCCAGTTTGTAATCCATGAAGACATCGCCACCTAGTCCATGACTTTTTACTTTTCCTAGAAGCCTCTCATGAGGAACGTTGTCAAATGCTTTCTGAAAATCCAAGTACACTACATCTACCGGTTCACCTTTATCAACATGTTTATTAACTCCTTCAAAAAAGTGAAGCAGACTTGTGAGGCAAGACTTGCCTTGGGTAAAGCCATGCTGACTTTGTTCCATTAAACCATGTCTTTCTGTTATTTTGATGTTTAGAACACGTTCCACTATTTTTCTGGCACTGAAGTCAGGCTAACCGGTCTGTAGTTTCCTGGATTGCCCCTGGAGCCCTTTTTAAATATTGGGGTTACATTAGCTATCCTCCAGTCTTCAGGTACAATGGATGATTTTAATGATAGATTACCAATTTTTACTAATAGGTCTGAAATTTCATTTTTTAGTTCCTTCAGAACCCTGGGGTGTATACCATCTGGTCCAGGTGATTTACCACTCTTCAGTTTGTCAATCAGGCCTACCACATCTTCTAGGTACACCGTGATTTGGTTCAGTCCATCTGAATCATTACCCATGAAAACCTTCTCCAGTACGGGTACCTCCCCAACATCCTCTTCAGTAAACACCGAAGCAAAGAAATCATTTAATCTTTCCATGATGGCTTTATCTTCTCTAAGTGCCCCTTTAACCCCTCAATCATCTAACGATCCAACTGACTCCCTCACAGGCTTTCTGCTTCGGATATATTTTTAAAGTTTTTACTGTGAGTTTTTGCCTCTACGGCCAACTTCTTTTCAAATTCTCTCTTAACCTGTCTTATCAATGTCTTACATTTAACTTTCCAACGCTTAAGCATTATCCTATTTTCTTCTGTTGGATCCATCTTCCAATTTTTGAATGAAGATCTTTTGGCTAAAATAGCTTCTTTCACCTCCCCTTTTAACCATGCCTGTAATCGTTTTGCCTTCCTTCCACCTTTTTTAATGTGTGGAATACATCTGGACTGTGCTTCTAGGATGGTATTTTTTAACAATGACCACGCCTCTTGCACACGTTTTACCTTTGTAGCTGCTCCTTTCAGTTTGTTTCTAACAATTTTTCTCATTTTATCAAAGTTTCTGTTTTGAAAGTTTAGCATGAGAGCCGTGGATTTGCTTACTGACCTCCTTCCAGTCATTAATTCAAATTTGATCATATTATGATCACTATTGCCAAGTGGCCCCACCACCGTTACCTCTCTCACTAAATCCTGTGCTCCATTGAGAATTAGATCTAAAATTGCTCCCTGTCTTGACGGTTCCTGAACCAATTGCTCCATAAAACTATCATTTATTCCATCCAGGAACTTTATATCTCTAGCATGTACCGATGATACATTTACCCAGTCAATATTGGGGTAATTGAAGTCTCCCATTATTACCGCACTTCCAATTTGGTTAGCTTCCCTAATATCTCTTAGCAATTCACTGTCAGTCTCACCATCTTGACCAGGTGGAAGTTTGTATACTCCTATCACTATAGTCTTCCCCGTCACACAAGGGATATCTACCCATAAAGATTCAATTGTGCATTTAGTTTCATGCAGGATGTCTATCTTGTTGGACTCTATGCCATCCCTGACATAAAGCGCCACACCGCCTCCCAGGTGCTCCTCTGTCATTGCGATATAATTTGTACCCCTGTATAGCACTGTCCCATTGGTTGTCCTCCTTCCACCATGTCTCTGAGATGCCAATTAAGTCTGTCATCATTAACTGCTATACATTCTAATTCTCCCATCTTACTTCTTAGACTTCTGGCATTAGCATACAAACTTTTCAAAGTTTGTTTTTTGTTTGTATTTTCATTCTGCTTTTTAATTGATAGGGATAAGTTAGAATTTTTTTAGCTCAGGTGAGTTTTTAGTTACAGGCATTTGGACTACTTTTCTTATTATTGGAACCTCACTGTCAGGATGCCCTAATCCTAATGCATTATTAGTATCCTTTGAAGATTCCTCTCTCCGAACCATGCGCTGCTGAGCGACTGTCTGCTTTCCCCTTTGTTCTAGTTTAAAAGCTGCTCTATTTCCCTTGTAAAGGTTAGCGCCAGCAGTCTAGTTCCACCCTGGTTAAGGTGGAGCCTATCTCTTCGGAAGAGATTCTCCCTTCCCCAAAAAGCTCCCCAGTTCCTAACAAAACTGAATCCCTCTTCCTTGTAACATTGTTTCATCCACGCATTGAGACTCTGGAGCTTTGCGTGCCTCTGGTTACCTGCGTGTGGATCAGGAAGCATTTCAGAGAATGCTACCCTGGAGGTTCTGGATTTAAGTTTTCTACCTAAGAGCCTAAATTTGGCTTCCAGAACCTCCCTCCCACATTTTACTATGTCGATGGTGCCCACATATACCATGACAGCCAGCTCCTCCCCAGCACTGTCTAAAATCCTATCTAGGTGACGCTTGAGGTCCACCACCTTCGCACCAAGTAGGCATATTACCAGGTGATCCTCACGCCCACCAGCCACCCAGCTGTCTACATTCCTAATAATCGAATCACCAACTATGACAGTAGCAGTGTCACATAGTGGGAAAACTGTGGCAGCACAGAAATGTACTTGTGCACATTTTCACTTTCCTTGTCCAGCCAAATCAACTTGCTTTTTTGTTATTGTACTTGAATTTTTCATTCCTTATAACTGATGTGCTGTTATAGTTTAGCAACTAGTCACATGTTTTACATGCATTTTAGATTTCAAGGGAAAATCAGTAAAAGAACAACTGGTTCCATATATTTTGGGAACTTACCTTATTTGGCAATCAAAGATGAATTTTTAAGGAAGTGTGTACTGCAGAGCCAGAAAGGGGCAAATTTCTTGTTTACATATGTAGAAAGGATACAATAGTAGGGATGTGTTTCTTACATTGTTACAAAAGTCTCTGCTTCCTTTCTAGATTACATTGGGGCAGACTGCATTGATACGGTGATCCCCACAAACCTGCTCTCCAACATCACGCACTGCATACCAGGACAGCCACAGTTTTCCCGCTATTTGAATGAATTTGAAGAGTTGCAGCTGCTGGGGAAAGGTGCCTTTGGAGATGTCATCAAGGTACAACTCGGAAAAAACAATTATCAGCTGAAAACTTGGGGTCTTTATAATAAAATGTGAAAACTGTGTTCTACCTCTTGAAAATGATAGGTTAGCAAAATGATACTTCTAAATTGATAGCCATACTACTGTGAATCCAGAAAAGACAAAAAAAATGGAACACAAAGATTTTTTAAATGATTTAAATGAGGGCTAACATAAAAATGGGGATAAGATCGCCAAGGCTGTAAAACACCCTATTCAAGGTGCAAACCGCAAGGTTTTAATCAGTGCTTAAACAGTAATTAAAATCCAATTAATTGTAAAGTGAAGTTCCAAAATCTCTAAATACTCTGTTTTATTTTCAATAACACGTTTCATACTTAAACAAAATATGTAGCTTTCTTTTTGAATTTGTGTCCAACACGTAAGCCACGCATTTCAGAATGGAATTTTCAAAACCACTAGTTTCTCAGCATTCAGACAGGTTAATCCACAACCAGTGGGTTATGCACTTCTACCAGCAGATGGAGCCAGAGCAAAGCTGACGTCACGGTATATATATCCCTACTCTGACATCAGCCTGTCAGTATTCTTTGTCTCCAGTAGATGGTGGATGTGTGTCTCCCTAATAGGAATTGCTTGTTTAGAAAAAAAGAAAAGATACAGAGTATTTATTTATTTTATTTATTTAAAATCTTTTCTATACCGTCGCTAAGTTATATACCATCGCAACGGTTTACATGTAGGCACATATTTAATGTAGGTAAAAGTGTACTATAGTACATTCTAACAGGTGCCGTCAAAGGTTCGGTTACAATATATCATTAGACAAAATAATTTTTAGAGAAGTGGGTCATGACCGAGTGTACTGAAAGTACTTTTACGGGTAAATTTATCATACATAGTGTTATCAATATGCTAGTTGTGATGTGGGGTTCATAGACTACTCTACTGTATTGTCCTAATTACTGTGTGTCTGTGCTTATCTGCTTATTCCTGAGTAATTTCTATTCTCCCGTCTCCTTGTAAAATGCCTGTTTAAAAAGCCATGTTTTTAAACTTTTCTTAAATGCCTTGAGATCACTTTGTAATCTGATCTCTGGAGGCATTGTGTTCCAAATTGTGGGTCCTGCTAATAAGGCCCTTTCCCTCACTTGGGTTAGTCTTGCTGTTTTAACTGAAGGGATGGTTAGGAGTGCTTTATTTGCTGATAGAAGATTTCTCTGTGGGACGTGTACCCGTAATGCTGTGTTTAGCCAGTCTGATTTCTCATCATGAATTAGTTTATGGATGGTACATAGGGTTTTGTAAAGAAGAATGAGATTGATCATGCACCGCTTCTCCTGCAGTGGTTCCTTGTGGTGCCTCCCTCAATCGAGTGCCTCTGTCCGGTAGCCGGTATTCCGGTGTGGACTTAAATGCCAAGAGAGAATTAACTGAGAAGCTAGCGGGTGCAGGAAGCTGAGTGTGGCGGTGAAGGCATTAGCCTTCTCCTCCCGCAGCCAGAGACCAACTCTGTACTTGGCCGGGGCGGCCTGAGTTCAGATAAGGGGATGTTAAAAAAAATAATAATACAAATGTAAGAGAGAGGGATACTGTTAAGAGATTCCTCTCCCCCCTTTTTCTTGTCTGGTCTCTGAGCCTTGGAATGTCAATCTGACATTCATTCCCGCCTCTGTGAGGGGCTAGGGGAGTTGCAGTAGCTTTGTTGGATTGAGCAGCCTTTTGTCTAGGCCCTGCACGCGGGCTTCTCTGAAATACTGAGTGGTAGGCCATGGTGGTGTTCACGTTCTGCCTTCTGTGCAAGTCTACTGGGATACAGTGACTAACGATTCACGCCTATGCATCCAAGTTGGTCATCTGTCTGGATCACGTGGCTTGGGCATCCAAATTTTGGGTGTCCATAGTTTTGTGCATTCCTTGGATCCTAGCACCTAAGCTCTTCTTTATAAGAGAAGTATGTTCTTATGGGACGTCCTATCTTTAAATATAGGCATCCCATACTTGGGCGCCTTAAATTTGGGCATCCTGTCTGGACTTGCCTTGAACAGGACACACAGTTGGATGCACAATTGTCAGATGCTTGTTTGTAAATGTGCTGCTAGTGGAAGTCTTATTCATGGTGCTGGTATAAAGAATCCTAATCGCCTTGTGATTTGCACTGCTTGCTATATTCGAGCATCACAGCAGGGTGTCCCCTCTAATCTTATCAGCTCTGCCCGGAAGCCCAGGGAGAGTTGTCTCCTGCAGATTTGGCTGAGCCCAGCCCTTCCCAGCAAGATGCGGGAATGAGACTGGAGGGGGGGATCTGTCACGTTTTGCCTTGTTTTGAGACTCCCCTAACTAGAATTTCAGCAGGAGAGGACTTCTCAATGGATACCTCTTCAGCGCCTCCTTTCGCCTTTTTTCTTGGGTGGAATTTTTTCAAGGGCTGCAATCCCTTCTAATGTTTGGCAAGTTACGGCCCAAAGTTACCCCCTCCAAGTTACCTCCTGGAAGTTCAGGAGTTCAGGTTCCGGAATCCTGCAAGTCTGGTGCCACAGATAAGCGTTGAAGCTCACCCCGGCCTCCTGCAGGTTCCACTGATGGAGACCCTGCTGGCTCTGATGACAAGTGCAATCCTTACACCCTGGAGGATAGAGAACTTCCTCCGGGTTTGAAGTCATATAGATGGGTCGCCCACTGTGATCTCTGACTCTGATGATTCTGGGAGTTCTGGGTGTTGGTTCCATGTATGAGCTAAAGAAGAATCCCATTTTAGTACCTTGATTGGCCTTGAATGGGGCGCTCCGAAAGCTAATGTTAAAGTGGTATGAGCCTTGGTAGGGCTGGATCCGACAGCGAGAGAGAGCAGTTGCGTTTTCCAAAAGTGGATGCACTGGTGTGTGCAGTCTCCAAGTGCACGACCTTTCCTGAAGAAGAGGGAGTGACTTCAAAGCATGCGCATGTGCAGGATAGGAGAGTTGAGGCTATCCTTACGCAGGCCTTGAGGTGGTGGAAATGAATTGCAGTTAACTTCTTACATAACATTGAAACATACATAGAAACATAGAAATGACGGCTCCTTGGTGGCTCGCGCTGGTTTGCTTTTTTCTCAGAAGCCGATGAGACTGGTTAGAATACTGGGGCAGTTGATGGAACCAGCTGACGACTTTCTGACCAATGCAAACTGTGCCCTAGTCCATCTGCGCCCTAGTCCATCTCTCTGCCTCTCTGGCTTTGGTGTTGGCAACCACACATCAGCTGTAGCTAAGATTGGTCGGCTGCTACGATTTTAAAGTCTTATCTTATGAAATTGTCCTTAAAGAATCACTCTTGTTCGGGGTGAGTCCCAAGTTCCTCATTTACCAGAGGATTAAAAGCAGGCGCCGCGCTCTTTCGGCGCGAGGGGAGCGCTAGGAGTTTCAAACGTTTTCAACCCTACAGAGAAGTGCCTTATCCAAGTGCTCAACTTCTGAATAGGTCTCGGTCCTTTAGGCCCAGGTAGCCCAGATGGGGCATAGGCTTGAGTGGTGATACATCCTGACCCCCCCTCGATGAAGGTGTGCTTGATCTACTTCCTAGAACTGGAGGTAGGGGTCCTCCTGTCTCCTCTTATTGGGGGTGGGTCAAGATCACGTCAGACCAGTGGGTTCTGGAGGTGATAAGGAACACAAAACAGGCAGTGTAAACAGCACACGCATATATTAAATATACAACAGAGGAATACAGAGAAGGGCAACCAAAATGATAAAGAGGATGGAACAGCTTCCCTATGAGGAAAGGCTGAAGAGGCTAGGGCTGTTCAGCTTGGAGAAGAGACGGCTGAGGGGGGATATGATAGAGGTCTTTAAGATCATGAGAGGTCTTGAACGAGTAGATGTGACTCGGTTATTTTCACTTTCGAATAATAGGACTAGGGGGCATTCCATGAAGTTAGCAAGTAGCACATTTAAGACTAATCGGAGAAAATTCTTTTTCACTCAACACACAATAAAGCTCTGGAATTTGTTGCCAGAGGATGTGGTTAGTGCACTTAGTGTAGCTGGGTTCAAAAAAGGTTTGGATAAGTTGGAGGGAGAAGTCCATTAATGGTTATTAATCAATTTTACTTAGGGAATAGCCACTGCTATTAATTGCATCAGTAGCATGGGATCTTCTTAGTGTTTGGGTAATTGCCAGGTTCTTGTGGCCTGGTTTTGGCCTCTTTTGGAAACAGGATGCTGGGCTTGATGGACCCTTGGTCTGACCCAGCATGGCAATTTCTTATGTTCTTATGTTCTTATGTGTGGCAAACAATCAACTGATCAATAAAGCTCACAATAAACTTTTAATTAATGCATACAATCACAGGTGTGTCATGAAATATTATTTCAGATATTTAGATATGCATTCATGGAAAAATGGTACACACAAGGACCCCGACACGGCTGAGTTTCACATCAGGGGCTGCGTCAGGGGGACCACAACTTTTAAAAGTATATAAAACAGATATTGAGTGGATATTGAGCAGGTAGGCGAGCACAGTCAAAAAAACTAGATATCATTTCAACATAGGGGAAAACCAGGGAAGAAAAGGTGGGGGGGTAGAAAGAAGATAGGGGAAAGGAGGGGAGGTGAGGGGAGGTGAGGGGGGAAGGGAAGAAAGGGTGGAGAGGGGGAGGAAGGGGAAGGAAGGGGAGGGGGTTAGAAGGAGGGGGAAGGGAAAAAAGGGGTGGAGGGGGAATGGGGAGAAATGGAAAAAGGGGGCAGGAGGGGAAAGAAGTTAAGGGAAGAAATAATAAATAATTTGAGAATTATAACCTGAGAATCAAGGGCAGCTCAATACTAGAGATCGTGAATTGATTGTATGCAGTCTAGAAAAGAAAAAATAAACAAAAAAGGGAAACGAGAAAAGATGATAGAACAAAAACTTGGAAAATACAATTGTGCAACTAATTAACTTACTGAGGAAATCTGTAAGATTTACGAGCCAAAATTCTGAAAAGAAATGAGGAAATGGTAAGAAATGGACAAAGGTAGCCATTTAATGCTGAGCTCAAGGAAAGGACCGTGGAAAATGTGAAGAAAAAATATACCTGAACTATTCAAAGAAGCCTATCCTGGAAGGTCCATGGGAATTGCTCACTCAGTCAGCCATAGCCGCGAGTAGGGCAAATCTGCCCGCGGAGCTAAAAAGGTGAACAGAGGAATCTTACATTTAAAGAGCAGGTCAGGTACTTTGTGAACAAAGTAAGCAGTATTGAGGGTTTTAGGGGAGGTTTGCTATACAAACAGAGCGACAAAAGCACTGAACAAAATGCATCAAAAACTATAGAAGAGGAGAAGTAAAAAAGCGGACTCAGTTAAAAAGTATACTCATGCTCACCTTAAAGTATCGAAAGGGTACTTGGTCAGAGGAAAGAATAATCTTTAATTTAGGTGCATGATCGCTGGAAGCTAAACTGGAACTGATAATGAGAAGGGAGAGAAAATATGAGCCGCGGCAGAGTTGAGAACATTAAAAGAATACAAAAGATAGCTGGAATGACAAACCTTATTGCAAAAATCTTAATGTACTGGCAGTCTGAACGGCGATGTGGCAATTCAAAATAGAACTGTCTGGGCCTAAATTAAATACAGAAAATATCGCGCCAAAATTTAGTCACGTGATTCAGGATGCACCAATTAGGGTATACATATTACTGATAAGTGGAAGTAACTTATAAAGGATACTGTGTGTAGACTAAGACTAAAGACCCAGTAGGGGATGATAAAATGGGAAAGAATGTGTAAGAGTATATATAAAAATAAAAAATAAAAAAACCCCCCAAAAAAACCCTACCTACCCGCTCAATATCTGTTTTATATGCTTTTAGAAGTTGTGGTCCCCCTGACGCAGCCCCTGATGCGAAACACGGCCATGTCGGGGTCCTTGTGTGTACCATTTTTCCATGAATGTATATCTAAATATCTGAAATAATATTTCATGACACACCTGTGATTGTATGTATGAATTAAAAGTTTATTGTGAGCTTTATTGACCAGTTGATTGTTTGCCACACATTATTCCTCTGTGGTGATAAGGAACAGCCATGCTCTGGAGTTCTGCATTCCTCGGAACAACTTCTTTGCGTCTCCCTGTGACTCTTCGGAAATGAGGCTGGCAGTGCAGGTTAAATTGTCGAGGCCCCTGAGTTGGGTGGCCGTGGTCCAGTGCTTAAGTCACAAGAAAGTGTGGGCCGCATTCCATTTATTTCATTGTACCCAAGAAGGTTTTCTTTCGCCCATCCTGGTCCTAAAGGAAATCAGTAGTCATTGTGAGTGGCTTGTTTACACATGAAATCCTGACACTTAGTGATAATGGCATTACAGTCGTAGGAGTTTCTCACGCCTCTGAATCTTCAGCGGTGTATCTACATATTCCCATTCGGCTGCTGCATCATCACTTTTGCAGTTCAATGTTTTGGAGTGACATTAGCAGTTTTCAAGTGCTATCTTTTGGTTGGCAACCATGCCCAGGACCTTCTGCAAGGTCCTAGTGGTGGTAGCGACAGTGTCAAGACAAGATGATATTCTGTTCTCCCCCGTACCTAGACAATTGGATAATTTGGGCTAAGGGCATGGAGAGAGTCTTCAGACCTCATGCAGGCTGGCTTCCTTGCTGCAATTTCTAGGTTGGGTGATGAACTTGACCAAGAGTAAGTTACAGCATCTCAGACGCTGGAGTGTCTTGGTGTTCATTTCGACACGAAGCAAGGCAGGGTGTTCCTGCTGGAGACCCGCATTCAGAAATGGATAGCTCAGGTGCGACTATTGACAGAAGGTATTTGCCCGGTGGTATGGTCTTACCTATAGGTGTTTGGTTGATGGTAACCACCCTAGAAGTGGTTCCATGGGCAAGAGCACATATGCTTCCTCTTCAGTGCACACTATGGGCATGATGGAGTCCAAAGTCAGAACTTCTAGATATGGCTTCAGTTACTGGTGAAAACTAGCATCCAAATGCACTGATGATGGAAAGCGGATCATCTAAGAAAGGAAATTTCCCTACAAACACAGGACTGACTGGTATTCACGACTGTGGCGAGCTTCAGGGTTGGGAGGCTTTCTATCAAGAGTTGATGGCGCAGGGACGCTGGACTGCAGAGGAGTCTCTCTGGAGCATCAGTCATCTGGAAGCATGTGCCATACAGTTGGCATGCTTGCAATTCGTTGACTGCTGGCAGGGCCAAGCACTCCGAGTAATGTCAGACACTGCGACGATAGTGGCATGCATCAATCGCCAGGAAGGCACCAAGAGCCAGCAAGTGTTGCAGGAAATAATCCAGCTTTTGGAATAGGTGGAAGTACATCTTCAGGAAATCTCCGCCTCTCAATTGCGGTAAAAGACAATGTAAGAGTCTATTTTTTTTTTTCAGGAGAATAGGAAATGTCAGATGCATTCAGCTCAGTGAGCCGCTGAGGCCTACCATTTATAGACTTGCTGGCAACATTGCTCACTGCAAAGGTTCCTTCCCTTTTTCAGTCGCAGGGGATATCTGAAGCCCCTAGGCATCGATGCACGGGCAGAAGTGGCTGTAATACAAGCTTCGGTATGCCTTTTCCCCTGCCTATGTTGGGCAGAGTAATTGGAAAATCGAAGGACACACATGATTGATGCTTCTGGTGGTTCCAGATTTGCGGAGGCTCCAGGCAGACTCTCCATTTCGGTTACCAGTCCACAGGGACCTGCCACGACAGGGACTTGTTCTTCGTGTAGGTCCATCTCGATTTTGTTTTTGGGTGTGGTTCCTGAAAGGGCTCGGTTGTTGACACACAGAATCTCCATTGCTGTGATTCCACCATGCTTCGAGTACAAAAGTTCTCCCCTCTTTAGATTACATTTGGGTTTGGAGAGTATTTGAGGCATGGTGTGAAGAACAAGGCATGCATCCTCAAACAGTTAAGATCCCACTCGTGGAATTCTTGAAGGTGCAGATGATGGCTCTTACCTGTTTTCAAGGGTCAGGTGAATGGCAGACCCTTGTTGGTCCTTCCGGATGAGGCTCGGTTTTGTAGGGGATGAGGCTTTTTCATCCTCCCTTGTGGTTGCTGGTGCCCTCATGTAGCCTTAATCCTGTTCTAGAATTTTGGCAAATTCCACTTTTTGGCCTCTGCATAGCCTTTCCTTGAGGTTAAAGTCTTGAAGACAGTGTTTCTTGTGGTGAATTGTTCCGTGCATCAGGTCCAAGCTGCGGGCTCTTTCTTGCCAGGAACCATTCCTGAGGGTGACTTTGGAGGTGGTCCAGCTTCTGACTAAGCCATCCTTTTTTGCTGAAAATGGTCTCGGATTTTCATTTGAACCAATCAGTTTCCCTGCCAATTCTGGACAGGGAGAGAGATGTGGTTGAATATCATGTGTTGTGGACCTTTGAAGTCTAGAGGCATCTGATATGGTATTGGAGGTTATTAAAACCTCTCAAGAAGATTGATCGCTTGTTTGCTCTCCACAGTGGAGGTAAGCAGGGTGAGTTAGCATAGCGGGCTATGTTAGCCCGTTGGGTTAAGGAGGTTATCATGCCATGTGGGTGGATGTTGAGTAGTTGTTACTTAAACAGGTTAGGACTCATTCCACTAGAGCACAGGCAGTGTCATGGGCAGAGCTTCGATTGTTGTCTCCCATCGAGATTTGCTGAGCTGTGACGTGCTCCTCCTTAGACATTTTTTCCAGTTTTACCGCCTGGATGTGCAGGCCCAGGAGGATGCAGCCTCTGTGTGTGCGGTGTTGCTTATCTTGTGGCAGCCTCTTGACCTGTTTGGGAGTAGCTTAGGTACATCCCACTTGTTGTGGATTAACCTGTCTGAATGCTGAGAAATGAGAAATTACTACTTGCTTGATAATTTCCTTTTCTCTAATTCTTAAGCTCTCCGCCCGCGGCAGCCCCGCAGTGCGGCCCTCTCACCATCTCAAGCAGTTCCCAGGTCCCAGCTCCTCGTCGCTGGCTGCAGCAAGCCACCGGCCCTAACCTCGGGCTCCCGCTGGCGCCTCTGGCTTCGTTTCATTTCACAGAACCTCTAGCCAGGATGCTCCCATGCGGCGGGCCTCTCCGCGGGATTCGCGGAGAGATGCTGCTGGAAGTGTTGCACTCCTCCCTAGGTGCGCGCGTGTGCGCGCATCTGTGACATCTTTAAAGGGCCCGCGGCGGGAACTTGGCCGCAGACCCAGATGTTGACATCAGATACTTCTCTGTATAAATACTCAGGCCGCACTCCTCAGCGTCGCCTTTGCAACAAGGCTCCTTAGTCTCCTGTTCCAGGTTGCTGAGTACTCGTTGCCTCCTTGCTTGTCTTGTTGGTGTTCTTGATTCTCCAAGTTTCTGGTTCCTGTTCCGTTGTTCATCCATCTGATCCTTCCGTTGAATTGACTTCCTGGATTTGTGCTCTGCTACGCCTGGCCTTGCCTGCCTTCTCCAAGCCTGACCTCTGCTACACCTGACCTCACCTGCCTTCTCCCAAGTCTGACCTCTGCTACGCCTGACTTCGTCTGCCTTCTCCAAGCCTGACCTTTGCTACGCCTGATCTCATCTGCCTTCTCCGTGCCTCTACCTTTGCTACGTCTGACCACGCCTGCCTTGACCATTGCTTCGCCTGACCACGCCTGCCTTCCCCGTGCCCTGACCATAGCTACGTCTGACCATGCCTGCCTTCTCCGTGCCTTGACCATTGCTTCGCCTGACCACACCTACCTTCGTGCCCTGACATAGCTATGTCTGACCACATCTGCCTTCTCTACACCTTGACTATTGCTACGAATGACCACGTTACAGACTTCCTTGAGTCAAGAGTTCCACGTTGCTTGCTACACCTTCCAATTGCCGCCAGCTCCTGTCCGAGCTCGGCATTGATGCCTCCGTCCCTATCCTCTGGACGTGGACTATTAAGGCCCCGGCCTTCCTTTGCTCAGGCACCTTCAGTCACTCCTAGTTCCGTGGTGCTTGAGTTCTTGTTCCACATCCCGTCCAAGATAGAACCCTGCCATCTGCTGGTTGCTGTCTTTGGGCTGAACCATCAACTAACTGTACCTAACTGTGAGGTCCTCCTGAGTACTACCGGCCCCGGCACCCAAAGGCTCAACCCGAGGGGAACGTGGGCTGGTATAGGTGAAGCTCCAGTGGCCTCTAGCTTCAGCCCACTCCACCTGCTGACAGTGGGGACCCGTAGGTCCTTGCCTATGGGTTGCGTCAACCCCACCTCAGTCCAAGAATCTACCTCCAGCGTAACACTAATGAAGAAAGGTTAATACACCTTCTAGTCCTTGGCTGCTGGTTTGTGGTTCTTTGTCGTCCTGAGTGGCTGTGTTCCAAGGATAATTGGTAAGCTTCAGTTTTAGTCCCTAGATTAGTGATGTTAACTCTTTGGCTTAGCTCAGTGTTTCCTGTTGCTAAGTGGTTGTCTGTTAATGTTTATAATCAAGTATTGTTAGTTTGACCACAGTTGGCTTCTGCAGAGAATACTGGCAGGCTGATATCAGAGCAAGGGTTTATATACTATGATGTCAGCTTTGCTCTGTCTCCATATGCTGGTGGAGGTGCATAACCCACTGGTTGTGGATTAATTAGAAAAAAGAAAATTATCAGGTAAGTAGTAATTTCTCAGTATTGACCAGCATCTCCACAGTCCTTCAAAAAAAAAAAAAAAGTTAATATAGCTATATTTTGGCACATATCTTTCCAGCCTTGATACTTTTCACAGGAACTGTTGCTGCAGCAGGTCATCAACCTACTGCTGTCATTGCTGTAATGAATAACAGCGGCATTTTAGACACTGAGTTATAGTCAGGTAAAACTCATCCATATCAAAGAAGGCACTGAATTTAAATGGACTAGCAGACATAAAAATACAAATTTCAATAAAATGTCATAGTATACTGTCCCATTACTTTTCTAGATTTAAACCAAAAGGATGAATATGTTTTAAGTTAAAAATCCAATGTTGCTTTTTCATTGATAATAGAGGTGCAAGATCAACATGTCTTAGAAGGTGGGTGTGGTCCAAAACCAGCCATTTAAAGTCCTCAAAAGAATGTGTTACTAAAGGAGTCGACAGCTTTCTGCTGGAGATACAACTCCGATACTCAATCATTCTGACTTTCACCATTCTTTTGATCTTCCTGATATGTAGTAATGGACACGGTCATTGTAAAAGGTAGATAATAAATTTGGAGGTACCATCAGTGGTATGCCTCAAAGTATAAATCTTATTAGAAATGGTGTATAAATTGCAGGGAATAATTGTAAAAGGGCACAAGCTGCATTTTCCACATTTTGTGTGACCCTAAATGATAATTTTTGAGATTCAATATTTAAATTAGCTGAGATCAACTTGCCCACATTGGATACATCTCTCATAATTGTAACATGATTTCACTTTGAAATCTGAATGGGATGAGTACAGCCTTCTCAGCATAAAAATCTGACTAAGTGGCAAAGATGTTTTGAATGATGAATGGTACATCCCACTTGTGGGGATTGGCCTGCCTGAATGCAGTGAAAGGAGAAATTACTACTTACTTGATAATTTCCTTTCCTTTAAGGAAGGCAGGCCAATCCCCAACCCACTCTCAGCTGCCGATTTTTGCTTTAGGTTCGCTTTGGTTCAGTGGTTAAGTGACTTTACCAGCCCCTCAGTTTAGTAACTGTTCATTGTTTTGTCTGAGGTCAGTGTTCCCTATTGGTTGGAAGCATGAGTGGTTGATAATCATTTTCAAGTATAATCAGTTTGTCCACAGCTTGGCTTTCCCAGAGAATACTGGTGGTCTGATGGGGCAAGACTATATAACCATGATGGCAGATTTAACTCTGTCTCCATCTGCTGGTAGAGGTGCATACCCAACTTGTGGGGATTGACCTGCCTGCCTTAGAGGAAAGGAAATTATCAGGTAAGTAGTAATTTTTCTGTATAGGCCATTGGTGATGCATTACCTGAAGTACCCAGTTCTGGAAGTTGTAGGCAGAGGATAAAAGTGGTGCAGAGAAAGGCAACAAAAGACATATGAGAGAAGAACTGAGGGCCTTAATATGTATAACCTAAAGCAGGGTTTCTCAAACACTGGTCCCTAGTAGCATTTCTGCCAGACTACAAAGCAATGGTGATCGGAGGCAGATGAGGAAGAAAAAAGATCAGCAGCTCTATATACTGCACTACACCCTCACCAGCAAGCTGATAATGAATCTGCATGAGATTGTGCAGCATTTTCTCCATTCTCAGGTCCTGCTGCCTGTTCAGAAGCCAGGATGGGTTGGGCTTATCAGGAGATCTGAGAGCAGAGTAGATACTGAGTCAATCTCACATTGGCTCCATTAATATTCACCTGCAGTTGCTACCTTCCCAGAAATTGAATCTGGGGATTGACACAAACTGAAAAAAAAAAGTCTATGAGGCAGGGATATTAATTTTAGTAGTGTTTTTGGCTGGCAGGGGGGAGGAAGGGACTTTTAGCCTTTTTCTTTTTCAAATGATCAACTGGTAGCTTTCTGGATGAGCAAGGGATATATTGAGAGTGGGATTTTTATTTTTTTCAATGATCAGCTGGTGGCTGACTGGGAGGAAGAAGAAGATAGTTTTTTCTTTTTTGAGGACAATAGTGTTATTTGACTGGGAGAGGGCTTTTCTTACACTGGCTAATTATCTTCTTAAAATGACACAGATCAGCTGTAGGGCAGATCCATGAGATTTAAGACTAGGTTTACCTCTTTAATTTTCTGGGTGACTCCCTTCTCCTCCTTTCCCAACTCAACAATGATGCAACTGGTTCATGCACAGTAGTTTAAGAAAGGTAACTAGCTGACCTATCAAAGGTTGAGAAACACTGTCTTGGAGGAGAGGGGCGACAGTATATGAAACAGACTAAATACCTAAAGAGTATTAAAAATGCACAAGAGACAAATATTTTCCAGTGGAAAGAATGCTACTAGGAATCATCTACCAGGAAGTAGACTCAGTAACAATTTCAGGAAATAGTGGAGATAAAAAAGGATCTATAATGACAAATGGATGGAAGTAAAGCGCAAGGATAACGTGATAACTTTTCTTTATGGGGTAACCTGCATGGAGCAGCAGTTATAACTTAAACACCTTGCTGGGCTAAGTAGATGGAACAATATTGTCTTTTTCTGTCATCTTTTACTATATTACTCTGAATCAGAGACATCATAAGAGCTTATTTCCCTTTCAACAACCAAGTCATGAACCTTAACCAGGGTGGAACCAAGCTGCTGGCGCTAACCTTTAAGAAGGAGATAAAGCAGCTTTTAAACTAGAACAAAGGGGAAAGCAGACAGTCACCTCCCTCCGAACCATGTGCTGCTGAGTATCTCCAAAGGATACTAATGACGCATTAGAAGTAGGTCCAACAGTGAGGTTCCATTAATAAGAAAAGTAATCCAAGTGCCTGTAATTAAAAACCTGAGGTAAAAGAACACACTTTGAAATGTCTGTATGCTAATACCAGAAGTCTAAGAAGTAAAATGTTTTACTATGTTACTCTCTGCCTTTACTCACATTGTTAATTGTAAACCGGGTTGATGTGATTCCTATCATGAAACTCGGTATAATAAAAATAATAAATAAATAATAAATAAGATGGGAGAATTAGAATGTATAACAGTGAATGATGACATAGAGTTAATTGGCATCTCAGAGACATGGTGGAAAGAAGGAAACCAATGGGACAGTGCTATACCGGGGTACAAATTATATCGCAATAACAAAGAGGAGCATCTGGGAGGAGGTGTGGCGCTTTATTCCATGATGACAGAGTCCAACAGGATAAAGATACAGCATGAGATTAAATGTACAATCAAATCTTTATGGGTAGAAATCCCTTGTGTGTTGAGGAATAGCATAGTGATAGGAGTATACTATCGTCCACCTGGCCAAAATGGTGAGACGGATAGTGAAATACTAAGAGAAATTAGGGAAACTAACCAAATTGGTAGTACAGTAATAATGAGAGATTTCATTTACCCCAATATTGACTGGGTAAATGTAACATCTGGACATGCTAAAGAGATAAAGTTCCTGGTTGGAATAAATGACAGTTTTATGGAGCAATTGGTTCTGGAACAGACGAGAGACGGAACAATTTTAGATCTAATTCTTAGTGGAGCACAGGATTTGGTGAGAGAGGTAACGGTGGAGGGGCCACTTGGCAATAATGATCATAATATGATCAAATTTGAATTAATGACTGGAAGGGGGACAGTAAGTAAATCTATGGCTTTAGGGAAACTTTGATAAAATGAGAAAAATAGAAAAAAACTGAAAGAAGCAGCTATAAAGGTAAAAAAGTGTGCAAGAGGCATGGACATATAAATACCATCTTAGAAGCACAATCCAGATGTATTCCATACATTAAGAAAGGTGAAAGGAAGGCCAAATGATTACCAGCATGGTTAAAAATTGAGGTGAAAGAGGCTATTTTTAGCCAAAAGATCATTCAAAAATTGGAAGAAGGATCCAACAGAAGAAAATAGGATAAAGCATAAGCACTGGCAAGTTAAATGTAAGACATTGATAAGATAGGCTAAGAAAGAATTTGAAAAGAAGTTGGCCGTAGAGGTAAAAACTCACAGCAAAATCTTCTTAAAATATATCCGAAGCAGAAAGCCTGCGAGGGAGTCAGTTGGACTGTTAGATGATAGAGGGGTTAAAGGGGCACATAGAGAAGATAAGACCATTGCGGAAAGATTAAATGCTTTATTTGCTTCAGTGTTTACTGAAGAGGATGCTGGGGAGATACCTGTTCAGGAGAAGGTTTTCATGGGTAATATTCAGATGAACTGAACCAAACCACGGTGAACCTAGATGATGTGGTAGGCCTGATTGACAAACTGGAGTAGTAAATCACCTGGACCGGATAGTATACACCCCAGGGTTCTGAAGGAAGTAAAAATTGAAATTTCAGATCTATTTAAAATTTGTAACCTATCATTAAAATCAGTCCAATAAAACAAAACGGAAGACAGTCTAGCTTAGCCACAGGCAAACAAGAACAGGACAAGACGTGCGTCTTGGAAAGATTCCTTTATTAAAATCAATTAAATAAATTGCCTGACTCTGGCTGAGTTTCGCTTAATCGGCTGCATCAGGAGCTGTAAAACTACAAATATAATTTTAATTACTCTGATAAATAATTTAAAAGCTAAAAATTGAACAAATAATCCCTTTTTTTAATATATTAAAATTATTTAACAACTGTTTGGAAATGGAGTTAGGCAATGAAAAAAGACGTAAAATATCACAATTAAATAAAACAGTATTAAAATAAACATACACAAACATAGGGGTAGATTTTATAAAGTTGCGCACACACGTACTTTTGTTCGCGCACCAGGCGCGAACAAGAGTACGTGGGATTTCAATAGATACGTGCGTAGCCATTAAAATCCGGGGTCGGCGCGCGCAGCCTGCCTCCATTCCCTCCGGCCTCCCCCCACCTTCCCCTCCCTTCCCCTACCTAACCCACCCCCCCGGCCCTATCTACACCCCCCCCACCTTTGTCGCAAAAGTTATGCCTGCCGGGCCGGCTGCCGGCGCACCATGTTCCGGTCCGGGGGCTGGTCTGGAGGCTGCGGCCATTCCCCCGGAACACCCCCGGGCACGCAAAGCCCCGGGACTTATGCGTGTCCCGGGGCTTTGCGTGCGCCGGAAGCCTATGCAAGATAGGCTCGGCGCGCACAGGGGGGGGTTTGGGGTAGGTTTTTGGGGGTTACGCGCGTAACCCTCTGAAAATCTACACCATAATTACTCATAATAAAACATAAATGATTATCTTCAAACCAAGAGATATAGATTGATTATTACCTTAATTATCTTGATAACATATTAAAGATTTATAATTATTCATGTGCGTATCGAAGCGGCAAAATAAACTGGAAGGAAATTAATTATATAGACAGAATCATTTAGCGAATGACAATAGTAATGCAGAAATAACGATGGAAAATAGGCAGTTAGGATTATTTGTATAGAAATTAATCTAAAAAATATAAGATCATGTTTTTCTATATAGAGACAACTTATTCATAAATCAAAATCTCATCTAATATATTAACTATTAGTTAATTACAAAGTTCTATAATTAGGGCTCTTATATCGCCTATAACTTTAAAATTGTGGATTAGATGCTTATATATCAAAGAGTGGTTAAAATGAGTTATTATGTAATTACATTGTGCAAGATGTATTCAAGGAGAATGTGACGATCAAGACTGCAAAGTAAGAAAGTAACCTTTTTTTTTTTTTTTTTTTTTAACAGTAGTATTATGTTTAGTGTCGTGGTGGTCATAAAAAAATAAAAAAAAACCCCAAAATGAGTTATGAGGAAGTAAAAAATGAAATTTCAGACCTATTGTTTAAAATTTGTAACCTATTGTTAAAATCATCCATTGTACCTGAAGACTGAAGGGTGGCTAATGTAACCCAAATATTTAAAAAGGGTTCCAGGGGTGATCTGGGAAATTACAGACTGGTTAGCCTGACTTCAGTGCCAGGAAAAGTAGTGGAAAATGTTCTAAAGATCATAATCACAGAGCATATAGAAAGACATGGTTTAATGGAACAAAGTCAGCATGGCTTTACCCAAGGCAAGTCTTGCCTCACAAATCTTCACTTTTTTGAAGGGGTTAATAAACATGTAGATAAAAGTGTACCAATAGATGTAGTGTATTTGGATTTTCAGAAGGCTTTTGACAAAGTTCCTCATGAGAGGCTTCTAAGAAAAGTAAAAAGTCATGGGATAGGTGGCGATGTCCTTTCGTGAATTACAAACTGGTTAAAAGACAGGAAACAGAGTAAGAAAAGTGTATACAGTGGATTGCCTAAAGGATCTGTACTAGGACCTGTGCTTTTCAATATATTTATAAATGATCTGGAAAGGAATACGACAAGTTAAGTAATCAGATTTGCAGATAATACAAAATTATTTAGAGTAGTTAAATCACAAGCGGATTGTGATAAATTGCAGGAGGACCTTGTGAGTCTAGATAATTGGGCATCCAAATGGCAAATGAAATTTAATGTGGATAAGTGCAAGGTGATGCATATAGGAAAAAACCCATAGGGACAGATTTTCAAAGGGGTACGAGCGTAAGACCCGGGGCTTTCCTGGGGGGGCGTGTCGGAGGCGTGTCGGGGGGCGTGTCATTGGCCGGCGCATCATTGGGGGGTGTTGGGAGGCATGTTGCGGCCGGCGCGTCATCGGGGCGTTCTGGGGGTGTTGCCGCGGCCTCCGGACCAGCCCCCGGACCGGACCATGGCACGCTGGCAGCCGGCCCGGCGCGTGCAAGTTACGCCTGCCTCGAGCAGGCATAACTTTCACGATAAAGGTAGGAGGGGAGAATATTTAGGGCCGGGGGGCGGGTTAGTTAGGGGAAGGGAGGGGAAGGGAGGGGAAGGTGCGGGGGGGTGGAAGGAAATGATAAAGGGTATGGAACTGCTCCCCTATGAGGAAAGATTAAAGAGGTTAGGCCTGTTCTGCTTGGAGAAGAGAGGGCTGAGGGAGATTTTGGTAGAGGTCTTTAAAATCATGAGAGGTCTAGAATGGGTAAATGTGAATTGGTTATTTACACTTTCGGATAATAGAAGGACTAGGGGGCACTCCATGAAGTTGGCATATAGCACATTTAAAACTAATCTGAGAAAATTCTTTTTCACTCAGTGCACAATTAAACTCAGGAATTTGTTGCCAGGTCATGTGGTTAGGGCTGTTAGTGTAGCCTGGTTTAAAAAAAAGTTTGGATAAGTACTTGGAGGAGAAGTCCATTACCTGTTAAAAATCAAGTTGACTTAGAAAATAGCCACTGCTATTACTAGCATTAGTAGCATGGGATATACTTAGTTTTTGGGTACTTGCCAGGTACTTGCAGCCTGGATTGGCCACTGTTGGAAACAGGATGCTGGCCTTGATGGACCCTTGGTCTGACCCAGTATGGCAATTTCTTATGCTCTGCCGCAGTAGCTGCCTGCAAGAGGTCAACAAAGGGAAAGGCATCAACCAAAGACCGAGAACAGTTACAGCCTTAGACTGGGACCGGTTTTTGATGTTCCTAAGGCCTGCCACCTCTGGTGAGGAGAAGAATTCAGTCCTTTCCTCTGGAATGGGTCTGTATCACCAAGGACAAGTGTTGGAGGGTGGCCAATGTAACCCCAATATTTAAAAAAGGCTCCAGGGGTGATCCGGGTAACTATAGACCAGTGAGCCTAACTTCAGTGCCGGGAAAAATAGTGGAAACTATCCTCAAGATCAAAATTATAGAGCATATAGAAAGACATGATTTAATGGGACACAGTCAACATGGATTTACCCAAGGGAAGTCTTGCCTAACAAACCTGCTTCATTTTTTTGAAGGGGTTAATAAACATGTGGATAAAGGTGAACCGGTAGATGTAGTGTATTTGGATTTTCAGAAGGCGTTTGACAAAGTCCCTCATGAGAGGCTTCTACGAAAACTAAAAAGTCATGGGATAGGAGACGATGTCCTTTCGTGGATTTCAAACTGGTTAAAAGACAGGAAACAGAGAGTAGGACTAAATGGTCAATTTTCTCAGTGGAAAAGGGTAAACAGTGGAGTGCCTCAGGGATCTGTACTTGGACCGGTGCTTTTCAATATATATATCAATGATCTGGAAAGGAATACGACGAGTGACGTTATCAAATTTGCGGATGATACAAAATTATTCAGAGTAGTTAAATCACATGCGGATTGTGATACATTACAGGAGGACCTTGCAAGACTGGAAGATTGGGCATCCAAATGGCAGATGAAATTTAATGTGGACAAGTGCAAGGTGTTGCATATATGGAAAAATAACCCTTGCTGTAGTTACACGATGTTAGGTTCCATATTAGGAGCTACCACCCAAGAAAGAGATCTAGGCGTCATAGTAGATAATACATTGAAATTGTCGGCTCAGTGTGCTGCAGCAGTCAAAAAAGCAAATAGAATGTTAGGAATTATTAGGAAGGGAATGGTTAATAAAACGGAAAATGTCATAATGCCTCTATATCGTTCCATGGTGAGACCACACCTTGAATACTGTGTACAATTCTGGTCACTGTATCTCAAAAAAGATATATTTGCAATGGAGAAGGTACAGAGAAGGGCAACCAAAATGATAAAGGGGATGGAACAGCTCCCCTATGAGGAAAGGCTGAAGAGGTTAGGGCTTTTCAGCTTGGAGAAGAGACGGCTGAGGGGGGATATAATAGAGGTCTTTAAGATCATGAGAGGTCTTGAACGAGTAGATGTGACTCGGTTTTTTAGACTTTTGAATAATAGAAGGACTAGGGGGCATTCCATGAATGCCCCCTAGTCCTTCTATTATTTAAGACTAATCGGAGAAAATTCTATTATTTAAGACTAATCGGAGAAAATTATTTTTCACTCAACGCACAATAAAGCTCTGGAATATGTTGCCAGAGGATGTGGTTAGTGAAGTTAGTGTAGCTGGGTTCAAAAAAGGTTTGGATAAGCTCTTGAAGTCCATTAACTGCTATTCCCTGTACGTACCAGGATCAGTCCAGGACACCTGGGTTGTGACTCCGCACCAGTAGATGGAGACAGAGCAAGATCTGTCGGACTTGGCTACATATAGCCACGTGCCTCACACAGCCCCTCAGTCTTACTCTGTCTCCAGTAGATGGTGCAGGTGCAGTCACAGCCTCTGGCTAGGCCTGGTAGTTAGTTAGGCTTAGTTTTCTTTGGTTTTTCTTAAAGGTTTAAAAAAAAAAAAAAAGAAAAGGAAAGAAAGTTTTGGCTGTTAGGGAACAGCAGCAGGAAGATCCTCCGGCTGTCCTGCCTCCCAGGGGGGTCTGAAGGTTCTGAGGGGATCATCCCCCCCTGGTAGAGGCCGCTGCTAGGGTCGAGGACCCGGCTTACTAGTAGCAGCGTTGGTGGTGACACCGGGGAGCCCGGTTCACTCACCCCCGCAGGAGCACAGGCCTCAGGACCGAGGACAGCACCAAGTCAGTACAAAAAAAAAAAGTTTACTTTATTTTTGTTGCGCGGGCTCTTCGCGGCAGGGGGGGGGGGGCTGTTTCGGCACAGCGATTTCTTTTATTTTAATTGTTTAATTCGATTTGTTTGTTTGCTCGCGGTCCCGCCGGATGCTGCGAGGCTCGGCCCGCGCGCGTCCCTCGCGCGACAGGGCTTGCTTGGCTTGTGTGGCCGGTGGTGAGGGACCGTCCGGGGCCGGTCGGGAGGGCCGGTCCCAGTCGGTGCGATCGCCGCCGCGTGCAGGGAAGGCTGCAGATGGGCCTGCAGATCTCTTCCCTGTCAGCGCGGGAGTGGCGGCCAATTTGGGGTCAGCCCGGGAAATTTTGCGGGAGGCCGCGGCAGATGGTGGCATGCCTCCCGCGCTTTCCCCGCAATGGGCACCCTCGGGGGGGGAGGCCCTCCGGGGGGGGGGCTGACTCACCGGTGGAGGACAGTGGAAGTGACTTTTCGGAGTCGGACTCCTCTTTTTCCTCAGACTTTGCGCTTTTATTGCGCAAAGTCCTAAACTACAAGGGCCGCAAGCGCGGAAAGGGAAAATCTCGCGCCAAGGGATCCGGCGGCGGCTCCGGATCCCGGAAGAGAAAATCCGGAGCGGTTTCCAGAAGGAACCTCGCGCCCCCTAGGGAAAAGCGTCCCTTGAGAGGCGTGCCGCAGGACACGGACTCGGATTCTTCGTCGCAGGACGAGGAAGATTTGGCTGAAGAGCCCCCGGGGGGGCCGATGGTACTATGGGGGACGGTTCCTCTCAGCCTGGTACTGGCAAAGGTGAAGAAGATTTTCGAAGTTTCAGCCTTGGGGGTCCGAGCGGCCATCTGTAGCAACCGCCATGAGGGCGAGCCTGCGCTGGGCCCAGGTTCTCCAGGCCAATGCTGACCTCTCACAGGAAGAAGCCACGCAAGCCGACCGTCTGGAGGCAGTGATTGCTTATAGCGCTGATGCCCTACATGACCTCCTTCGCACTTCAGCCAGATCCATGGTTTCGGCGGTTTCAGCGCGGCGTCTCCTTTGGCTATGCAACTGGGCGGCGGATGGGTCGTCCAAGGCTCACCTCGGAGCGCTACCGTTCAAGGGCAAGTTGTTGTTTGGCAAGGAGTTAGATGATTTGATGTTGTCCCTTGGGGAAAACAGGGCTTTTAAGCTACCTGAAGATAGGTTTCGGACTCGATCTTCTTTTTCTAGTAGGTCTAGGTTCCGAGGGAACAGGAAATCTCGGCCCCAGAGGTCCTCCGGTCCCTCCTACCGTGCGGGTTCCTCCCGATCCTCTTCCTGGCCGCAGTCCTTTCGAGGGAAACGGTTCGGGAGGCAAGGGGGGGGGGCCACGGGAGGCTCTCCCAATGAAAGGCGGCCGCTCCATCCCTCGCATCAGCTCCAGTCGCTCGTCCCAAACGTAGGGGCTCGGCTGGAATTGTTCTACGAGGAATGGGCCAAAATAACATCGGACCAGTGGGTCCTCAGCGTGATAAGAAGAGGTTACGCGTTAGATTTTGCAAGGACGCCTACAGACAAGTTCCTGGTGTCCCCCTGCAAGTGTCCTCGGAAGTGCGAAGCCGTGGAGGGTACTCTGCGGCGCCTAGTAAGCTTGGGGGCAGTACTTCCCGTACCTCACGACCAACGAGGCGAGGGCCGTTACTCCATTTATTTCATTGTACCAAAGAAGGACGGCACAGCACGGCCAATCTTGGATCTAAAAGGGGTAAACAGGTGTCTTCGCATTCCCCCTTTTAAAATGGAGACGATTCGGTCCGTAATAGCCTCGGTCCGTCCGGGCGAGTTCCTAGCATCCCTGGACCTCATGGAAGCGTACCTCCATATCGGCATTAAACCGTTTTATCAGCGATTCCTCAGGTTTTGCATTCTGGGCAGGCACTTACCAATTCAGGGCCCTTCCCTTCGGTCTAGCCACGGCTCCCCGTACATTCACGAAGGAAATGGTAGTGGTAGCGGCTCAGCTCCGACGGGAGGGGTTTCTGGTGCACCCCTACTTAGACGATTGGCTGATTCGGGCCAAGTCCGAGAGTCGATGTCGGCAAACGATAGACAGGGTCCTCCATCTGTTGCGCTCCCTGGGCTGGGTGGTCAATCTCAGCAAGAGTCATCTGGTTCCCACCCAGTCTTTGGAGTACCTGGGCGCCCGGTTCGACACCAAGCAGGGCAAGGTGTTTCTTTCCAGGGAGCGGGTGTGCAAGCTTCAGAGTCAGGTACGCCGGTTATTGTCTCTTCGACTTCCGCTGGTTTGCGATTATCTGACTGTTTTGGGTTCTATGGCCTTGACGCTTGCTTTGGTGCCCTAGGCCTTCGCACATCTGCGTCTGTTGCAATCAGCATTGCTTTCCCGCTGGAAGCCAGTGTCGGAAGAGTTCCATCTACCTCTGCCGCTCCCAGCTCAAGCGAGAGCCAGTCTGCGCTGGTGGCTAGAGGCGGATCACTTAACGTGTGGAGTGTCTCTGCTAGTGCCCGACTGGACGATGGTCACTACGGATGCCAGTCTCTCCGGCTGGGGAGCGGTCTGCCTGGGCAGGTCGGTGCAGGGCCCTTGGTCCTTGGCTCAATCTCAATGGTCCATCAATCGCCTGGAAACCAGAGCGGTAAGCCTGGCGCTGCAGTCCTTTCTCCTGCTGATCCGGGGACAGGCGGTCCGAGTGTTGTCGGACAACGCTACCACTGTGGCCTACATCAATCGCCAGGGCGGGACGAGAAGTCCGCTGGTGGCGGAGGAGGCGCAACGCTTGATGAGCTGGGCGGAACGACATCTCAGCAGCATTGCGGCGTCTCACATCACCGGAGTCGACAATGTTCAGGCGGATTTTCTCAGTCGTCATCACCTGGATCCCGGCGAATGGGAACTGGCGGAGGACGCCTTTCGTTTCATCAGCGAAAGGTGGGGGACGCCCCACATGGACCTGATGGCCACATTCCAGAACACGAAGGCCCCACGGTTTTATAGCCGAAGGCGAGAACGAGGAGCCGAGGGCGTCGACGCGTTGCTTCTGCCCTTGCCGACGGACGTGTTGCTGTATGTGTTCCCTCCGTGGCCACTGATAGGCAAGGTGCTTCGGCGCATAGAGCTGCACTCGTCCACTGTGATCATGGTGGCGCCGGAGTGGCCGCGACGTCCATGGTTCGCGGACCTCATCCAACTTTCGGTGGATGCTCCCCTTCATCTTCAGGGGTTTGCGGGGCTCCTCAGTCAAGGCCCCGTTTGTTTGGAGGATGCGGATCACTTTTGTCTCGCGGCATGGCTTTTGAGAGGCAGTGTCTGAAGAGAAAAGGGTATTCGGACGCAGTGGTTTCCACGTTGCTGTGGGCCAGGAAGCAGTCCACGTCCTTGGCTTATGTCCGGGTCTGGGCGGTCTTTGACGACTGGTGTGTAGAGCGTGGCCTGGATCCTATCTCGGCTTCCGTCTCCGATATCCTAGCGTTTTTTCAGGCTGGCCTTGTTAAGGGTCTCTCATGTAGTACGTTACGGGTTCAGGTGGCGGCACTGTGATGCCTGATGGGCAAGGTGCATGGGGTGTCTCTGGCACTACACCCAGATATAGCGTGTTTTCTTAGAGGGGATAAGCATTTACGTCCTCCTTTGCGCCATCCTTGCCCGTCTTGGAATCTCAACTGGGTACTTTCCGTCTTGTGCTCGTCGCCTTTTGAGCCCATCAAGCGGTCGACACTCAAGGATCTCATGTTGAAGACTGTGTTCCTCGTCGCGATTGCCTCGGCCAGGCGAGTATCGGAGTTACAGGCGTTGTCCTGTAGGGAACCGTTCCTGAGAATCTTGGAGTCAGGGGTTTCTTTGCGGACGGTTCCTTCCTTCTTACCAAAAGTGGTGTCTGTGTTTCATTTAAATCAATCAATTGATCTGCCTGCCTTCCTGGGTACCGACTTGTCGGATCCGAAGTCCAGAGAACTGCGGAAGCTTGATGTGCGGAGGGTCCTCCTTTGCTACCTGGAAGTAACTAATCCTTTCAGGATTTCCGATCACCTCTTTGTTCTATTTTCAGGTCCAAAAAGAGGTGGGGCGGCTTCCCGGACTACGATCACACGTTGGCTCAAGGAGGCCATCGGTTCGGCATATGTGGTACGGGGTAAGCCGGTGCCCGTGGGTCTTAGGGCTCACTCTACCCGATCGCATGCGACTTCGTGGGCAGAGTCCTCGCAGGTCTCGCCTCAAGAGATTTGCAGGGCGGCTACCTGGAAGTCGCTGCACACTTTCACTAGGCATTATCAGTTGGATGTTCAGGCCATGGATTCTGGGGGTTTTGGAGAGAGAGTGCTCCGAGCGGGACTCTCTGGTTCCCACCCTCGGTAATTTGGCTCTGATACATCCCAGGTGTCCTGGACTGATCCTGGTACGTACAGGGAAAGGAAAATTAGTTTCTTACCTGATAATTTTCGTTCTTGTAGTACCTAGGATCAGTCCAGGATCCCACCCGTGTTTCTGAAGTAACGGAGAGTCCGCTCGCTATTTGATTGTTCACCTAATCTGATATGTAATTTCTGGTTTTGTCTTGGTTTGCTTCTCCGGTTGAGGAGCCTGGTTCCCGTTGGGGTTTTTGAATTGGGACCCTTTGGGGTTAGTTATTTAGCTTGTTCTACTTTGACATTACGTAAGACTGAGGGGCTGTGTGAGGCACGTGGCTATATGTAGCCAAGTCCGACAGATCTTGCTCTGTCTCCATCTACTGGTGCGGAGTCACAACCCAGGTGTCCTGGACTGATCCTAGGTACTACAGGAACGAAAATTATCAGGTAAGAAACTAATTTTCCTTTAATCAAGTTTACTTAGGGAATAGCCACTGCTATTAATTGCATCAGTGCATCAGTAGCATGGGATCTTCTAGGTGTTTGGGTAATTGCCAGGTTCTTGTGGCCTGATTTGGCCTCTGTTGGAAACAGGATGCTGGGCTTGATGGACCCTTGGTCTGACCCAGCATGGCAATTTCTTATGTTCTTATCCTGAAAATTGTGGAATATGGCTAACACTTATGCTTCTCTCACCCTCCTCCATCTCCAAAAGAGTTTGATCTTCAGTTTCAATCCCCTCTCAGTCTGCTCAGCAGAAAGTAATCAAGCTTGTCCCACCACAGAAATGTGGCCAGGGTTCTTTTCCCATTACTTTCAAATCTCCAAGAAGTCCAAGGGATTGAGGCCTAGCCTGTATTTATGGAAGCCATACAAATTGGTCTGAGAGGGGTTAAAGGTGAACTCCTTAGATATTACTGATTCAGCTGAGGGATTGGAAATGTGCTGTTGATCTGAAAGGTGTTTATGCACTCATTCTCATTTGTCCTGTCCATTGAAAGTTCCTCAGATTTTTGGTGAGGAATATGCACTGCTAGTACAAAATGCTTCCATTTGGCCTCTTGGTGGCACAGAGAATGTTAACAAAATGTCTCACAGTCATGATTGCACAGCTTCATCGGCAGAAAGTCTGTGTTACCATATTTGGACGATTGGTTAGTGATGGGGTTATTACTGGCAAGGGTACTTTAATCTCTCCATGCTTCTGTAAGTCTTCTACAATCCCTGGATTCCTTGTCAGTTTCTTGAAATCCAATGTAGTTGCGTCCCAGAGGATAGATTATAGGAGCTTGGATAGTCTCCCTTCAGAAGGTGATATTCCTATCAAAAGAGCTGATGTTTTGATGGGCCTGGTGAGGTCCTACTGCAGGATCAGATGCCACCAAGGTTGATACTTATTCTACTATGTCACATAGCTGCATGGAGCACATGGCTGCTCGGATTTATCTGAATATGCATGGTCATCAGTGAGCCTTCTGCAGCCAGTGGGATCAGTTGTTCAGCCATTGTGGCACTAGATCTCTTTTAACTGCAGAGATGCGAGTGTCCCTTCAGTCGTGAATGAACACAAAAGGTCTGAGAGTGAATCTCTTATTACACTTCCCGGCACATCAGTTAACCCTGCCCACTGATCCCTAGTCAGAAGGTAGGAGTGCACAATTGTGCCACTTGGACCCAGGGGGATGTGGTCCTTAGTACAGAGGTTCTCAACTGGTGTGTTGCCACGGTTCCTGGTCCCCCACTAGTTTAGCTGCTCCCCTTTACCCCCCCCAGCAAGATGCAAACTCTTCTTCTGCCCGGGCTTGAAATGCTGATCACCTGGGCGGAATGCAGCAAGGTAGCTGGAGTCAGCGGCACTAGCAGCATGGTATCTTCTTCCCACACCCCGTAGCCAGGAAGAGGAAGTGGTGTGCAGCTGCTGAGCGTGCTGGAAGAAGAGACCATGATAACATAGAAGAATAGGCAGCATTGGGCTGGAGTAAAAAGAGGAATGTCATCAGACCCCACGGCCGATGGGACATCTTTCTCGAGGCCACGAGGGTTGGAAAAAGAGGAGGCTTTCTTTGGTGGGGGGAGAAAGTGGGTGAGTGAGCAAGCATGTATGTTTGAGACTGCATGTATGTAAGTATGATTGAGAGCCTATATATGTAAGTGTGTGAGAGCCTGTGTGGTGCGTGTGAGAGAGAGCATGTGTGTAACTGTGATTGAGAGCCTGTGTGTGTGTGTGTGTGTGTGTGTGTGTGATTAACATCCTTTGTGAGTGAGAGACAGTGTGCATGTAAGTGTGTGATTAAGAGCCTGTATGTATAAGTGAGAGAGAGAGAGAGACCATGTGTCTGTGTGTGATTGAGAGCCTGTGAAAGTGAGAAGAGAGCATGTGTCATGTAGCGCTATAGAAATGTTTAGTAGTAGAGTATGTGACTGAGAGCCTGTGTGCAAGTGAGAGAACATAAGAATTGCCATACTGGGTCAGATCAAGGGTCCATCAATCCCAGTGTCCTGTTTCCAATAGTGGCCAGTCCAAGTCACAAGTACCTGGCAAGTACCCAAATATTAAATCTCAAATTACTATTGCTTATTAATTAATAGCAATTTATGAACTTTTCCTCTAGAAACTTATCCAAACTTTTTAAAACCCACTTACACTAACTGCTGTAACCATATCCTCTGGCAGTGAATTCTGGAGCTTAACTATGCACTGAGTGAGAGAGAATTTTCAGTGTTGTTTTAAATGAGCTACTTGCTAACTTTATGGAGTGCCCCCTAGTCCTTTTATTATCTGAGAGAGTAAATAACCGATTTACATTAACTTTTTCAAGTTCTTTCATGATTTTGTAGACCTCTTCAGTCGTCTTTTCTCAAAACTGAACAGCCCTAGCTTCCTTAGTGTTATGGTTTCGAGGTGTTTGAGTGAATTCCTGGGTACTGTGGAAGATGACCATGCCCATGGGGAGGAGCCCCGTGGGGAGCCACTGTACTGGGCTAAACTCAGGACGCACAAACACAGAGTTTTGTTTTTATTGTACAGCTGATGTATTCCACCAGAGGTGGCAGTAGTGAGGTGATCCAGAGGAGCAGTCTAGGGACCCTCGGCAGAGGGAACCCGTCTCACCAAGATGGTATAGGACTATCCAGATGTAGGTTTCCCAGCACGGCAGAGCTGAAGATGAATCAGACTGAGAGATTACTCACTAGATCAGAGCTTTCCAAACTTTTCACGTTGGTGACACACTTTTTAGACAAACATAATTTCGTGACACGGCAATTCAGTCTACTAGCAAACCAGAGGTTAAAGGTTAAAAGAACGAAATGTATTTCGACAATTTATGTATGTTTCCTTAAATATATACATAATAAAATGTTTCACGACACAACCTATCTTGTGAAAACCTTTCATTTATATTAAAAATATATAATATTCCAAGATTAATGTTATTGTTATAATTTGAGTAACAATAATAAAACAAAGTTTTTGTGTTATTCAATTTACCTCTTTATTGAGATATATATGCTTGATGGGATGAACATAGCTTCTGAATATTTGGTGTTAATAAAAAAAGTCCAAAGGGTCTTCTGCGTAATTTTAAAAAGCTGGCCAGTTTCACACTATAAAATTATTTGATAGCCTCATTCAACTAATTCTATATGGCTATGAGAGTGAAGTCTGGAATTTATAGGAAGGGACAGAATGTCAATATAAATCCTGCACCTCCAGTTCTGTAACGCTCTACATCCACTGAAATTCCCCCAAACAATGGAGCTTGGATGTTTCCCTTACAGCTCATCATACTAAAAGATATTTTCAAATTCTGGTGTCACCTAACAGTAACAGCAGCACAAACACCTTCCATTGCCAGGCACATTGTGAACTAACACAAAACCCCGCAAAAAAGACACTCAAATCCCATTGTAACATTTATTTATTTATTTATTTTATTTAAAGTCTCTTTTATACCGATAGCCGTTCGCACATCGCATCGGTTTACAAAAAACAAGAACTTTTGGGCGTAGCCCTTACATATAACCGATAGATAAACAATTAACAGGGAGAGTAGATAATACCGAAAGGCAACGCAAATTAATAAATCAATAAATAGATAGATAAAGAACTATGAACATGAGTAACAATATACAATAATCAGAGGTCATAAAGCATCAGGCATAAATCGGTGGTCATAAGGCATTCCTAGTCATAGAGCATTCTTAATAGTAGAACGAAGAATAGTTTACAGAGGAGTTTTATGAGGTGGGCGGTGTCATGCGGTAGGCTTGCTCGAAGAGCCAGGTTTTCAGTTTTTTCTTGAATTTGGGAGTGCAGTAATAACACCAAGGACTCAAACAACAATAACCCTACCTGTGAAAAAGCAAGGGTAAATATTACACTGGGTCCTAGAATACCAATACACCACCTACTGAGGAAACAGAACAAACCAGAATGCTATAGATCCCTATGCTAGCAGAATCTCTCATCATGATCACACACACAGAGCAGAGACAGACCCTCATCAAATACAGAATACAAAATAAAGGAGCACAAATTGGACAAAAACTGAAATGGAAACCCCAAGAAGCCAGACTCTGTGTATTAACAATGGAAAAACAGAACCACCATTCCTCATAAAACAAATAAAATCAAGAAACATAAAGCATCAGTTATAATAGTAAAACCATACTAATAAAAGAATATTTTAAAACTACTGATAAATAGAATTTCTATTAATTAAAATCATAAACATTTTTTACAATTTCCCAACACCAATAAAATATTTCAAAACAGCACATATATCAAATAACACCCAATAATTAAAACTAATAAGGATTTTAAAAAGCCCCTGCTGTCCATACGTGTGAGTTCTTGATTTCCAGTCACCCTGATATTGTCAAGGATTAGGAGGTTATCTTCTCTCTGTCACACATACATGTCCATTCTCTCTCACACATACACTGTCACATACATTCACATTCATGCTCTTATACCCACCATAACCTCTTGCTCTCACAGACACTGACACACTCTCAGGCTCTAAGACACTCTGTCCCCCTCACACACACACACACACACCCCACACAAACTCTTACTCCCCTGGATTTGCTCATACATACTCATGCTCTCACTCTCTCTGGCTTCCTCACATACACACAAACACACACACCCAGGCAAGTTCCCAGTCGTTCTCACACACTGAAACTGACCCCCAGGCAGGCTCCCATTCATTCTCACACACTGAAACTGACCCCCAGGCAGGCTCCCATTCATTTTCACACCACTCCCTCACCATCCCCCAGGCATGCACACATTCATTCTCACACACACACACACACACACCACACACCACACACAGGCAGGCACCTATTCTTACACATACAAATCCCAGGAAGACACCCATTCATTCTCATACACAGACACACCCTCAGGCAGGCACCCATGCATTCACACACATACACCCCCAGGCAGACTCCCATTCATACACACGCACACACTAAAGGCAGACCCCCTCTCTTTCTTTTGCCAGCAACCTTGGAACCTCACTCATTCCTCTGCTGCCACTGTCACTGCTGCCGCGTGGCTATTGGGGAGGTGCTGATTGCTGCTACTGGCACTGAAGCCCATTCTGCTGCCTCCTCTGTGCAGGCCCCGTGGGTTTCCACTTCCTCCATGTTGATCTCGTACATTGTGAGATCCGCATAGAGAAAGTGCTACTCTTGCACATTACCAAAGATTACATGTGCCAATCAGTAAAAAGTAATTTATTTTTTTTTACCTTTGCTGTCTGATCTTAGTTTTCTAATCGGTTGGTCACAGGCTTTTTTGTTCCTTCTTATTTTTTTGCCAATTCCTTTCATATTGTCTTTTTTTCTATTTCTTTTCTCTTCATCTATCTTCTTCCCTCAAACACACAGTCAGGTTCTCATTCTCGCATGTTTTCTCTCTCTCACATACACATACAGACTCTCACTCTCACATGTTCTTTCTCATACAATCATTCATACACAGTCTCTCACTGGCACATGCTGTCTGACTCTCACACACCCAGGCGCTCTCTCTCTCCCACATGCTGTCTTGCTCAAGCACAGGCTCTCACTGTTACATGCTCTCTCTCATACAATCATTCATACACACAGGCTCTCACTGTCACATACTGTCTCTCTCACATGCTGTCTCTGCAAACATTAAGGTCCTCACTCCCACACACAATCTCTCAACATCTCATACATGCACAGACACACAATCTCTCAACTCAACTCATACACGCACAGACACACAATCTCTCAACTCATCTCATTCATACACTCTACGGGCCGTCAGCCTCTCTCTTACCTCTGGGCCTCCTCTTCACGGGTCGCTGCAGGATGGGCTCTGCAGCGGCCCTGATCTTCTCGGGCCGATCCGTGGCGGGGACCCTGCTTCCGGGCCGCCTCCTCTTCTGAGCCCGCTGCAACAACCTGCTCCTCTTCTGCACGCGGCTGATGCTCCTCCTCCTTCCTGCCCATGCGGCTCCGGCAACATTTTTCTTCAGGGGCCGCGTGGGCAGGAAGGAGGAGGAGCACCTGCACGTTTAGACGTGACCTTGTTCTTCGGGCCGTGGTGACATGAGCTCCAACACGGCCCTGACTATCTTATTGCTGTGTGTCTCCGGCACAGCACAGCGATGCTTAACTACTCAGCCGCCAGTGGGATGAGGTCCACCGGCAGCCGCATTGGCTCCCTCTGACCTCTCCTCAGTATATACCACGTCACGTGCACTGGGCTTGCGCGGCACAGTGCAGGCGACACACTAAAGTGTCGCGACACACACTTTGGAAAGCTCTGCTCTATAGTGTATCTAGCAACTGTAAACTATAGCAGGATGAAAACAAATAGTAGTTTTAGGACTTTTGCTGAATATTGTTGACTTTGTAAATTCCACAGATTAGTGTACAGTGAAACAAAATTTAAGATTATAATTTGTGTACCTTTTTTATGCCGCAGACATCTTTGTTTCATATATGATTTGATATGTGCGTTTGTTACTGGACAAATCTTGAAAAATGACAAGTTTTAATTGCTGGATAAGTTTCGGAGAAACACAGTGTGTGCTTGTTGCTGCCTGTACCTTTGAGAAGTACCATATTTTTTTCTTTCACATCACTGTTTTTTCGTTACTGCATAAATGACTGAGAAATGTTTTTGTTTTTTAGGTGCAGAACAAGCTAGATGGATGTTACTATGCTGTAAAGCGTGTTCAGATTAATCCCACTAGTAAGCATTTCCGCAGAATTAAAGGAGAAGTTACTCTGCTGTCTCGGCTGAACCATGAGAACATTGTGCGCTATTATAATGCCTGGATTGAAAAGCACCAGTGTCCAATTCCCAGCACAAAGGTACCAGATACTTCTCAGGAGCAGGAAGTATTATCCAGATGTGATCAAAGCCTGCGCAATGAATTGGATATTGCAGATGATGTGGAAGAAAATGCTCCTGCCCCTATCCTGACCAGTTCTGTGGAGTGGAGCACTTCCTGTGAGAGATCATCAAGTGCCAAGTGCAGCGGATCCCACGAGGATTCCAGTGATGATGATGACGACAATGCGGAAGATGTCTTCTCTCAGTCTTTCTTGTAAGTAGAGTGATACGATATCCAAAAACATGCCAAATACACAAACTAAGCACACCTCTAGTTTAAAAAATGTAAACCATATAAATAAGCTGTTACTTTTCATCCATTGTTGTGACTATGATATCTTTCACTTTGAGAAGTCTTAGCATTCCATCTCAAGAGCAGAGCCACTCAGGTTTTACTTGCTTTGTTCTTTTTGCTTTCCATGGAAATAATTTGGTCGCAATTCTAATGCCGTTTTTCATGTGCTAACATTTTAAAGAAACTTTGGTGAACTCTGGTCCTAGAGAGAAAGCTACACAGAAAAATAACAAAACAATTCACTGTGTATAAAAAAACTTATAATTGGCCTGAGCATGCAGAAGGACCTGAGTTCGAGTTTCAGCTCAAGTCTTCCACTTCCCAGTTGGCCAGTGCTGGGAATCCATAAGAACATAAGAAATTGCCATACTGGTTTAGACCAAGGGTCCATCAAGCCCAGCATCCTTTTTCCAACAGTGGCCAATCCAGGCGACAAGTACCCAAAAACTAAGTATATCTCACACTACTGTTGCTAGTAATAGTAGTGGCTATTTTCTAAGACAACTTGATTAATAGCACTTAATGGACTTTTCCTCCAAGAACTTATCCAAAACTTTTTTAAACCCAGCTATATAAACTGCCCTAACCACATCCTCTCGCAACACGTTCCAGAGATTAATTGTGCATTGTGAAAAAGAATTTTCTCCAATTAGTTTTAAATGTGCTGCATGCTAACTTCATGGAGTGCCCCTAGTCCTTTTGTTATCCGAAAGAGTAAACAACCGATTCACATTTACACGTTCTAGACCTCTCATGATTTTAAAGACCTCTATCATATCCCCCTCAACCGTCTCTTCTCCAAGCTGAACAGCCCTAATCTCTTTAGCCTTTCCTCATAGGGAACTGTTCCATCCCCTTTATCATTTTGGTGGCCCTTCTCTCTCTGTACCTTCTGTATCGCAACTATATCTTTTTTGAGATGCAGCGACCAGAATTATACACAATACTTAAGGTGCGGTCTCACCGTGGAGCAATACAGAGGCATTATGACATTTTCCGTTTTTATTCACCATTCCCTTTCTAATAATTCCTAACATTCTATTTGCTTTTTTGACTGCCACAGCACACTGAGCTGACATTTTCAATGTATTATCTACTATGATGCCTAGATCTTTTTCCTGGGTGGTAGCTTCTAATATGGAACAAAACATCGTGTAACTACAGCATGGATTATTTTTCCCTATATGCATCACCTTGCACTTGTCCACATTAAATTTCATCTGCCATTTGGATGCCCAATCTTCCAGTCTCACAAGGTCCTTCTACAATTTATCACAATCCGCTTGTGATTTAACTACTCTGAATAATTTTGTATCATCTGCAAATTTGATTACCTCATTCGTCGTTTTCGTTTCCAGATCAGTTCCCTGAAGTACTCCACTATTTACCCATTCCACTGAGAAAATTGACTGTTTAATCCTACTCTGTTTCCTGTCCTTTAACCAGTTTGTAATCCACAAAAGGATACTGCCTCCTATCCCATGACTTTTTAGTTTCTGTAGAAGCCTCACATGAGGCTTCTACAGAAACCTCACATGAGGCTTCACATGTTTGAATTAATAACCTGTCCTTTCTCTTCTCTCTCTGCCAAGTTCTAATCTCCCTGTTATTTGTAACTGCCTTTTTCCGCACCATTGTTTTAGTTTTGTTTACGATGCACACTTGTTTTAATGTGAACCAGCATGATGGGACTGCGTTCTCGAATGCCGGTATATAAAAACCCTAAATAAATAAATAAATAAAATGAGGGACTTTGTCAAACATTTTCTGAAAATCCAAATGCATTACATCTACTGGCTCCCCTTTATCAACATGTTTATTAACCCCTTCAAAAAAATGAAGCAGATTTGTGAGACAAGTCTTCCCTTGGTTAATTCATGCTGACCGTGTTTCATTATACCATGTCTTTCTATATCCTCTTTGATTTTGATCTTTAGAATAGTTTCCACTATTTTTCCCGGCACTGAATTCAGGCTTACTGGTCTATAGTTTCCTGGATTGCCCCTGCAGGCCCTTTTTAATTATTGGGGATACATTGGCCACCCTCCAGTCTTCAGGTACAATGAATGACTTTAATAATAGGTTATAAGTTACAAGTTTTAACTAATAATATCTTAAATTTTATTTTTGAGTTCCTCTAGAACCCTGGGGTGCATATCATCCAGAGCAGGTGATTTGCTACTCTTTGGTTTATCGATCTGGCCTACGACATCTTCCAGGTTCACAGTGATTTGGTTCAGCTCATCTGAATTATCACCCTTGAAAACCATCTCCGGAACCAGCATCTCTCCAACATCCTCATTATTAAACACAGAAGCAAAGAATTAATTTAGTCTTTCTGCAATGGCCTTATCTTCCCTAAGAGCCCCTTTAACCCCTCAGTCATCTAACGGTCCAACCAACTCCCTCACAGGTTACGTGCTTCAGATATATTTTGCCAATATATATAAACATAATATACATCTCAGTCCAGTAAATAGCAGGTTATAACATAACAAAAGTGCAGGAAAAATATCCCCAGAGTAAGAGAATCCTTAGGCTCAAACAGCTTTTTACAATGAAGAAAACGGAACCCCCACACACAGACTCACACTATAATCACACCCCATTCATCCGCTCATTTCAATGCCCAAGATTGGGAAATGACAGGAGGTCCATTGAAAACGTAAGCTGGAAGACTGCTCATATCACAGTTCCGTAAGACTTTCCTCCATAGCTCAAAATAGCCTTTGTAGGCTAGAGAGGCCCTACCTGAGGATATGTTTTTCTACCGCAATTGCTCAGTCTGTGCAGTGGATTGCATATGCGCTAACCACTGAGCAAAGCTAGGGGACTTCGTCAGTTTTCCAACACGATAATACAGTTTTCTTGGGAAGCAACAATGCTACCACCAAAAACCGCATTCCCCCCTGTGGGAGCCTAGAGTTCCTATCAATAGTATGCAAATAAATTAACTTCCGAGACCAGAGGACTCTGCTTCCCAAAACCTCGCCCAGAAAGTCAGATATCTCGTCCCAAAACCCTTGGAGCTTTACACACCCAGTGAACATATGACAGAGTCCCAGTGAGAATCTTACATTTGAGACACAGATTGGATTCCCAAATTCCCATTTTAACCCCCAGTGATATAAACTCTGTGGAGCATTCTGACTTGGATCACCCGCATATCCGCAGCCAGAAGAAACGTATGAGCCAATGTAAAGGCTGAGCTCAAAGCACTTGAATCAATAGGTTCCTCCAGATAGTTGCTCCACTTTACCGCTAGGTGTTCCATGTGACAAGCAGGCAAAAATTCCTTTAAATGAGAAACCCTGATTGACATTTTATTGAATTTATGCCCCGTATCAAAAAAAGCTATCCTCCTCATCCGTATAAATGAGCTTGGACAACGCTCCAGCGCAGACACTGGTACCATAATGAACAGTCTGCAGATATGCCACAAAATGACTGTGCAGTAGTTCCCATTCATCCTGTAATTGCAGAAAGGATAATCATCAAGAGGCATCCTGATCCACTAAAGATGGCAAGTTTCTCACCCCCTTGCTGGCTCAAATACGGAACAGATTCTATAAGAACATAAGAAATTGCCATGCTGGGTCAGACCAAGGGTCCATCAAGCCCAGCATCCTGTTTCCAACAGAGGCCGAACCAGGCCACAAGAACCTGGCAATTACTCAAACACTAAGAAGATCCCATGCCACTAATCCAATTAATAGCAGTGGCTATTCCCTAAGTAAATGTGATTTCCTAGCGTGTAGCAGATGGACTCAAAACAAGTGGGTATAGTGTGCTCGTGCTAGCAGTTTGAGACGGATCTGACGTCAGCACGGGTACATATACCCCCGCAGCAAGTGCAGCAATTCAGTAATTTCCGTCTCCAAAGCAGTTTGGAGCTACCTCACGCTCGCTGAGCGTTTTTCCAAATTCTAAAGACTAAATTCATAGAAGAAACCTACCTGAAGACGAGCCCCGCACTCCTGCGGTGATACCGTTCGGTCCCTCCCCCAGTTGAGTTTCCCAAGGCGATTTCCGTGGTCCCTCGGAGGTAAGGGCCTCGGTCCGGTGGCCGACTCGCGGCAGGGACCTAGCCCCCGAGTGAGAAGGGCTCGGGCGCGGCATAGAGGCAGCCTCAGTCCCGGCGTGGACCGAGGCTGCCTCTATGACGAGTTCGGGCGCAGCCTAGAGGCAGCGGGTGCACTTCCTCGAGCGCGGCGGTGACGGTAATCACCCTCTCCCCCCGCAGCCGGAGACTGCCCGGGTCGCAGCCGGGAAGCGCCGAAGACAAGGTAAGGCGTACATCTTTACTTGTTGGTCTCCGAGGAAGCGAGGATTAGCAGAGTCTGCCTACGTGGCAATCCACCAAGGAGGTCGCCATTTGCCTGCCTGCTCGCCGTTGCCTTCTGTCCTGGTTCGTCACCGCGCAATAGCTGCCTGTTGCTACACGCACGTTGATAGGCGCACGTTACCAAGCGTACGTTGATAGGCGCCCGTTGTTAGGCGCACACTGTTGGCGCCCGTTGCTAAGCGCCCGTTGATAGGCGCACGTTGCTAGGCGCCCGTTGCTAGGCGCCCGTTGATAGGCGCACGTTGTTAGGCGCCCATTGCTAAGCGCCCGCTGATAGGCACACGTTCATAGGCGCCTGTTGATAAGCGCACGTGGATAAGCGCATATTGGTAGGCGCACATCTTGCGTGCTTATTACGAAGCGCAGACTCCAGCTGAGTTAACAGACGAGATGGAGCATAAGAGAGCCCATGCGTCAGCGGAGCCGGCACCTCCAGCATCAGGCATAAGCCTCTGCTCGGCATGCAACCTCAGAGCCACACAGAGCGAGGAAGCAGACTCCCTATGTGCCCAATGTGAAGAGGCCCTGGGAGTTCCAGGCCAGGACCGGTCGCAGCCCAGCGTACTTGCCAGTTCCTCAGGGAACACCCCGGACCTAGCAGGCAGCGGTGAGCAGCCAGGGAACCCGAGAGACCTGGTGCCCCTAAGGCCAGATCCTGCTTCGCTCTCCTGGGTGGAATTATTCAAGGGGATTCATGCCTTTGTCACAATGCAGTCTGCTCCCCGAACGGGTCCATACGTACTGGATGACCCGGCCCCTGGACCCTCAAGGCCTAGGCACGGCCACTCGCCACCCGGAACCCCCACTTATGGGGATTCAGATTGCCCTGAGGAAGACGACGAGTCCCCCGAGGAGGGAGAACTTCCCTCGGGGATTGAACCATATCGGACCATGAGGCGCTTCTTTCTGAAAGGGGATCTCCCAGGCCTAATCTCTCAATGCCTGTCGGAGCTGGCTATCCCGGGCCATGACACCCCAGGGGAACCTAGAATGAACCCCTGTTAGAGGGCCTGCGCCAAACGGCTCACCATTTTCCCCTCCTACAAGCAGCACAGCAGCTAATCGATCTGGAATGGAATGCGCCAGAGGCCTCATTCAAAGGGGGTCGGGCCTTGTCTGGCATGTACCCCTTAGACCCGGCAACCAAGGAGGTGGTGGCGTGCCCCCAGGTAGACGCCATAGTTAGCGCAATTGTGAAGCGCACCACCATTCCGGTGGAAGGGGGGGGGGGGGGGGCGGCACTCAAGGATACACATGACCGGCGCATGGA
This sequence comes from Rhinatrema bivittatum, assembly GCF_901001135.1. Lineage (NCBI taxonomy): Eukaryota > Metazoa > Chordata > Amphibia > Gymnophiona > Rhinatrematidae > Rhinatrema > Rhinatrema bivittatum. The sequence continues at coordinate 291,878,756 of NC_042618.1, forward strand.
CGCCATTCTGAAACAAGCCTTTGAGGTGGCAGCCATGTTCCTACGAATTGTGACCTGCTGCACCGTGGTGACACGTTCCTGTTTATCACAGGCTAGGAACAACACCCCGGGAGAAGAGATGGAATCAGCAATCTCGTTCCTCACTGACGCAGCCTCCGACCTAGTCCGTACGGCAGCCAAGGGAGTGTCATCCTCAGTGGCAGCCAGGAGACAGCTCTGGCTACGTAATTGGTCGGCCGACTCCTCCTCCAAGACACGTCTCACGAGAATGCCCATTAAGGGATCCCTCCTGTTCGGCAGCGACCTCGAGAAACTGGCCAATAAATGGGGCGTCTCTCCATTACCCCGTCTACCAGAAGACAGGTCAAGGAGGAGCCAGCGCCCTTTTCCTAGACCATCCAGAGGTAGAAACTCTCAGTGCTTCAACCCTTACAGGACTCGCTACCAAGCACCTCGTTCTCAGGCCAGGAACCAGTCCTTTCGGACTAAGCATAACAAGAGGGGAACCGGCTCGGGTTCGGGTCCCGGCCGTACCCCACAATGACAATCAGCCGACCCATCCGGGGGTAGCAGCCATAGGGGGCAGGCTAAACCTCTTCTACTGCAGGTGGGTCGAGATTACCTCGGATCAGTGGGTCCTCGCCATCATCCGAGAAGGGTATTACCTGGACTTTCTTCGGCTCCCGCCGGACAAGTTTGTGGAATCTCCTTGTTCACCCCTCAAGAGGACGGCACTAGAAGTTACCTTGCGGAGGCTCCTGTCCCTAAAAGCCATAATCCCAGTGCCTTCAGGGGAGATAAATTCTGGGCATTATTCCATTTATTTCATAGTACCCAAGAAGGAGGGCACTTTCAGGCCCGTCCTGGACCTCAAGTCATTCAACCGACACCTATGGGTCCCCAGCTTTCGCATGGAAACTCTGCGATCTGTCAAGAATGCAGTACAGCCAGGGGAGTTTCTCACATCCCTAGATCTGTCGGAAGCCTACTTGCATATCCCAATCCCTCGGGATCACCAGCGCTATTTACGCATCAAAGTCCTGAACCAACACTTCCAGTTCCGAGCTTTACCATTTGGGTTAGCCACCGCGCCGCGGACCTTTACCAAGGTCATAGTAGTAGTGGCGGCGTCACTCAGGAAGGAAGGAATTCTCGTCCATCCCTACCTGGACGATTGGCTGATCAGGGCAAAGTCACCGGAGGAGAGCCACCAGGCAACCAACAGAGTTATATCTCTTCTGGAAAGCCTAGGATGGGTAGTAAACTTGAACAAGAGTTCCCTACAGCCTTCTCAGTCGCTGGAATACCTAGAGGTCCGATTCGACACCCAGGAAGACAAGGTCAGTCTGACCTCCAAGAGGAGATCAAAGCTCCGGAATCGTCTGCTGGCCCTGCTGAGCGCCACCCGGCCCACAGCTTGGGATTACCTACAGGTCCTCGGCCTTATGGCATCCACTCTGGAGGTGATCCCATGGGCGCGGGCTCGGTGGAGCCCATGATCACAGAACTACACCATACACCTACCTCTACCAGCCAGAGTGCGGAATCAGTTACGGTGGTGGTTACAGCCCGGCCACATGAGCCGGGGGTCATGAATGTCCTCCCCAACCTGCTCACTACAGATGCCAGCCTGAACGGATGGGGAGCACACTGCGAAGAACTAACCGCCCAAGGGCGGTGGAACAGAGAAGAGTCGGGGTGGAACATCAACCGACTACAGGCACGGGCAGTCAGGCTAGCCTGCCTGCGATTTGCCCACAGACTTCGAAACAGAGCAGTCAGAGTGATGTCGGACAATGCCACCACAGTGGCATACATCAACCGACAGGGCGGAACCAGAAGCCGACAGGTATCCCTAGAAATAGCCCCCCTGATGACTTGGGTGGAAGCAAATCTCCAGGACATCTCCACCGTCCACATCGCCGGGAAGGACAACACCACGGCAGACTTCCTCAGCAGAGAAAGCCTAAACCCGGGGGAATGGCAGCTGTCGCCCACAGCTTTCCAGATGATTGTGGATCAGTGGGGGACTCTGGGCATGGACCTACTAGCGGACAGGTCAAAAGCTCAAGTACCCAGATACTTCAGTCGCAGACGAGATCCTCTCTCCCACGGGATCGACGCTCTAGTACAGCCATGGCCTCAGGGGATCCTGCTATACGCCTTTCCTCCATGGCCCCTGTTGGACGCCATTATACGTAAGATTCAGCGGCACAGAGGCCTAGTTCTTCTAGTGGCCCCGGACTGGCCAAGAAGACCCTGGTACGCAGACATGAGAAGACTACTGGCAGGGAATCCACTACCCCTGCCTCCACACAGGGACCTGCTGCAGCAAGGTCCCATCCTCCACGAGGATCCAGCTCAATTCTCTCTTACGGTCTGGCCATTGAGAGGGCTAGACTGAAGAAAAGAGGATACTCGGGGCCGGTAATAGATACACTCCTCCGAGCACGCAAGTTCTCCACATCGCTAACGTATATAAGGATCTGGAGAGTATTTGAAGCCTGGTGCGAAACTCACGGCACCAATCCACATGCCGCTAAAATCCCCATCATTTTGGATTTCCTGCAAGATGGACTTCAGAAGGGTCTGTCCCTCAATTCCATCAAGGTTCAGGTGGCAGCGCTATCCTGCTAAGGTCCCCGGAGTGACGGCAACAGCATTGCCACACACCCAGACGTTTCAAGTTTCCTGAAAGGAGTCAAACACATTCACCCGCCTCTGAAGTGGCCAGTACCCCTGTGGAACCTCAATCTAGTTTTGGAATTTCTAGCGGGACCCGCCTTCAGGCCCCTTCAAGGCCTGTCCCTCCGTTTGTTAACCTTGAAGATGGTGTTCCTGCTGGTGGTATGTTCAGCACGCCGCATCTCAGAGCTACAAGCGCTGTCCTGCCGTGATCCGTTTCTCAGAATCACTCCAGAGGCTATCCATCTTCGCACAGTTCCTTCCTTCTTACCCAAAGTAGTCTCACACTTCCACCTCAACCAAACCATATCCTTGCCTACCACGGGAGGTTTGAAGAAGTCGGAAGAAGGTCGAATACTACGTCATCTAGACATCGGCAGGCTACTGTCCAGATACCTGGAAATGTCAGAAGCAGTACGAAAGACGGACCACCAGTTCGTCCTTCACAGCGGGAAGAAGCAAGGGGAAGCGGCCTCACGGGTGACCATCGCCCGCTGGATCAAAGAATTTATCAAGGCTGCCTAAGTAGAAGCGGGGAAACCACCACCTCTACGGGTCAAGGCTCACTCTACCAGAGCGCAAGTGGCCTCTTGGGCAGAAACTAGGATGCTGTCGCCTGCAGAGATATGTAAAGCGGCGACGTGGTCCTCCCTCCATACCTTCTCCAGATTCTACCGTCTGGACGTCCAGGCCAGGGAGGATACTGCATTTGCGAGGGCAATCCTGAACGGACCTCGGGCAGCCTCCCACCCAGTCCGTGAGTAGCTTTTGTACATCCCACTTGTTTTGAGTCCATCTGCTACACGCTAGGAAATGTAGAGATTACTTACCTGATAATCTCGTTTTCCTTAGTGTATGCAGATGGACTCAGCATCCCGCCCGGCTGCCGGCATACATGGGGATTCACCGACTCACGGTAAGCCATGTTTTCTTTTAATAGGGCATCCTCCCTGCCGGGTGTCGACGCCTTCCGGTTGAGAACACTGGCGTTCTCCAGCTACTATCAATCGGTCAGGGTAATCCTGGTCATTTAATTGATCGGTCAGTTACACATATATCCATAAAGCTTTTGCAAGGAAGATTACTGAATTGCTGCACTTCCTGCGGGGGTATATGTACCCGTGCTGACGTCAGATCCGTCTCCAACTGCTAGCACGAGCACACAATACCCACTTGTTTTGAGTCCATCTGCATACACTAAGGAAATGGAGATTATCAGGTAAGTAATCTCAACATTAATTGCCCCTGATAATACATTCCATAAGGCTGAGCCCTGTACACAAAAAAAGGTGCTCTCGAAATTCATCCAGTCTTACTTGCCTAGAAAAGGTACAAATAACCCCATGACTCTGATATTAAAATTCTTATAGATTGGTAAGGTTTAAGCACTGCATTAAAAGTGGGTGTAAAGCCATTAGTATCCCTAAAAACTAGAAGCAAGATTTTAAACTTTATTTGCCCCATTATAGGTAACCAATATAGTCTGTTAAGAACTGGAATAATATGTTGTCTAATTGAAATTCGAGAAATGATATGAGCAGCTGTGTTCTGAACAAGCTGTGTCACATGATGTATAATCTGAGACAAGCCGATATATTCTTACTCTACCACAAAAGGTCAGAGGGATAAATAATCACACCTAAGTTTTGCAATTGCTTAGATATTAGGATAGACATGCCATCAAGTAAAGAGCAAGGGGCATCAGAGGATGGGAATCTTGCCAAGTATAAAATTTCAGTTTTCTCCATATTCAACATCTGTTTGTGGTCAAACCTCCAAATTTTTAGCTTAAGCAAATAAGCAGCAACTTTCTTGAATGCATCATTAAAGGAGCTCTTGGTGGGGATAAAAAACTGGATGTCATCCGCATGTAGTCTGTAGCTGAAATCCAGATTTGCCAATACCCTACAAATAGGGGAAATATAAATGTTAAAAAGGGATGCCAATAGGGCTGAAACCTGTGGGACACCAGTATTTAAATGAAGATTTGGTCCGAGAGGTTATGAACATTTGAGTACATTCAGAAAGAAAAGAATCAGTGTCTCCCTAAAGTATTCCGTTATCTAAACATAATGGGTACGCTTGGAGTCCAGGACACTGAAATTTGTGTGTCCCATCTCTGCCTTTGTTCTTACGTGAGAACACACCATCTAATTGTCAGTGGATCTATCTGGACATTTTTACCAATAGTTTATTTATAGGGTTTACTGATTTTTAGTTTGTTCCTCAGAGAACAGAAATCTCTTATATCCATCTGGCAGAAAGCTCTTTAGCATGTTCCAGAATAGCTGTGTTCTGTGGAAAGCGGAAAGCAACCTTTTGTATTTGTTTGCTTTGAAGGGTTTAGTTCACAGTTGGTATACAAAATAGGCCCTGAATAGAAGCAAGTGGATATGTAATAAGTATTCTCCTAGGACAAGCAGGATGGTAGTCCTCACATGTGGGGTGACATCATCAGATGGAGCCCAGCATGGAAAGCTTTTGTCAAAGTTTCTAGAAGCTTTGACCAGCACTCAGCATGCCGCCATCCGAGTGTTCACGTGAGGTCCCCTTCAGTCTCTTCTTTTCCGCGGTGCAGTTGCCTTGCGGTTCGTGGAGCTCTTCCATTTTCTTGTTTTGTCAACAGGATTGGGTCTTTCCTGTTTTTCCTCATCTGGTCCCCCTTTGCGGTCGGTGCTTCTTAGTGTGGTAGGTTTTTACTGCCTTTTTTGTCGTTTTTTGCGGTTGACTCCCGACTTCTCGCCTCACGGTGACCATTGGTCATCGACCGTATGCCAGGTGTTTTTTCATGGCACTGACCAGTTTTCATCACTGCCCTCAGTGTCTGCGGACCATGTCCATCACAGATCCGCATGAGGTTTCATCCTCTGCCTGGGGGCCTCGCCCGACATCTGTGGGTGTCGTCTGTGTGACCAGATGACTCCCAAAGGCCTTCTGGCATGCCTTGATAAGATGAAGCTTTTTGGTTCTTCCAAGTTGGCTCCTTCCACTCCTGCTTCAGAGCCCTTAACACAGAGAGGTTGTGGGGAGCACCTCGATTACGCTCCCTCTTGCTGTTCCTCTCGCTGGCTCTTCAAAGGATCGCAGGGACGGTGACAGAACTGTGGTGCTTTAACCACTCTCCTGGACGTTGGGGTTCTCCACCTCCTCGGTACCGGGGAAAGACCAGGCCGAGCACTGTGGGAGATCCTGCAATCATTGCCACCTGTTGCTGTCAACTCACAGCTCAGGTTCTGGTGTGGTACCGGTGGCGGCTATACCGCCACCGAAGTGACACCGGCCATCAGAGGCCCCATTCTCTGATGCCTCTGGGAGTTCTAGGCATTTCCCCACCGATATCGGTGGTGGACACCATGCCACCTCGGAGACCCGAGGAAGAGCTGGTGATGCCTCATCCTCCTCCCTCAGTCCTGGCCTTAGCGGACTTTCAGGAGGAGTTGGACCTCAGGGTGCAATCCGCGGTGCTCAAGGCACTTCAGAGCACTGAGTCACCCATCTCACCGGCTCCCATACCGGTACCCAAGCCTCCGCCATTGATCTTAGCACCCCTGCTGGAGCATCTGGACATTCTTTTAGGTGCCCTACCGATGCAGCCAGTGCCCGAGGGGCCTTCAGTTCCCCAATGGCCACCGAGGCCCTCCACCAGAGTGATCCCAATCCTCGAGTCCTCTGAGGAGAAAGATATAGCCGGCACCATGTTCCCGAGGCCACAGTTCCTCGAGCCCTTGCTGGGTCCTTCCGGCCTCCGGTCCCCTTGCTGCCAAGGGAGTCATAGGTTCCCGCGAGGCCATCAAGGCCTCCAAAACCATCAGAGCCCAGGGCCGATACCCCTCACAGGCATTGCCCATACCGCACTGGCCCCAGTGAGGAGGAAGGACCTTAGGACCCTTGGGGACATGATTCCATGGAGTCCTTCTTAGACTATTCGGGCGACCTCCTCTCTGTGTCCTCCCTGACGGAGGAACGGTGCCAGTCACTCCCCGAGGATCTGTCCTTCGCGGGGTTTGTCAGGGCCATGGCCGAAGCCATCCGCTTTTAGTTGCTCACGGAGGAGGATGCACGACACATAATGCTGGAAATACTCCAATTTGTTGACGCTTCTAAGGAGATCGTGGCAGTTCCCATGCACAACATCTTCAAGGACCTCCTCCTCCGGATGTGGGAGCACCCAATCTCTATTTCACCTGTCAGTAGAAAGGCTGATACCACCCACTTAATGCTGCAAGCCATGGGGTTTGAGAAGCGGCACCTCCCCCACCAGTCAGTTGTGGAATCCGCTTGAAAGAAGGCACGGTGTTCCCGCACACACATGCATCAGTGCCCTCCCCCCCACCCCCCCGGAGTGAGAGCATATGGAACTCGATGGCTAGGGCAGGAAGGTCTTCCAGGGTACTATTCTGGTCGCCCAAATTACCACCTTCCAGCTGCACATGACCCAGTACAACCGGAACCTCTGGAAGCAGTATCAGGACCTTGCAGAGGGTTTGCCTCAACAGCAACAGGAGGCACTCTCGGCCATCGTCTTGCTGGGTTTAGAAGCTGGCAAGCAAGAGGTGCGATTCACCTATGATGTCTTTGAGAAGGCGGCCTGCATAGCTGTGGTCAGCATCGGTGCCCGCCGAATGGCCTGGCTCAGAGCTTCCGACCTCTGTCCGGAGGTACAGGAAAAGCTAGCTGACCTCCCCTGCACAGGTGACAATCTCTTTGGGGATAAGGTCCGGGATGCAGTAGCACAATTGAAGGTCTACCAGGACACCCTTCAATAGCTCTCCGCAAGTACCTCCGATGCCCCATCCTCAGCCAGGAAATCCTCCAGGCCATGATCCCGGAAGCCCTTCTACAGGCAGAGGAAGTATTATTCTCTGACCTTCTGGGATCACACGCCACGCACTAGCTCCAGGGGCTGCCCTCCCCAGCAGCGAGCGTCTAAGCCCCAGCTGCTGCCCCGGCCACAGGCTTTTGACTGGCGGCAAGGGAGCAAGAGTCAATTGAGAGCACCCCTGATGCTGGATCCCCCGGTGGGAGGCAGGCTTCTCGAATTCGGCCATTGCTGGGAGGATGTCACTTCTGACCGATGGGTGCTTACCGTCATCCGTCAGGGGTACTATCTCAACTTTAGCCAGCTCCCAGGGACCTCTCCCCATGTCCATCGTGGGGTTCATCTGCCCAGCAGGTCATACTTCAAATGGAACTCTCTGCCCTTCTAACAGCAGGCGTGGTAGAGCCTCTCTCTCAGCCCCAGCAGGGCCAACAGTTCTGTTCGAGGTATTTCCTCATCCCGAAAAGGAATGGCGGCTTGCACCCCATCCTCGACCTCAGGGCATTGAACAAGTTTTTCTCAAGAGAAAAATTCAATATGGTCTCTCTGGGTATGCTGATTCCCCTCCTCAAAAGAAGAGACTGACTCTGCTCTCTCGATCAAGGAGGCATACACTCATAGCTATTTTTCCCGGCCACAGAAAATACCTCGGCTTTGTGGTGGGGAAGGCTCATTACCAGTACAGGGTGCTGCCTTTTGGGCTGGTCTTAGACCCCCGTGTTTTCACCAAGTGCCCGGTGGTGGTGGCAGCCTATCTCAGGTGTCAGGCAGTGCATGTTTTTCCGTACCTAGACAACTGGTTGGCCAAGAGCGATTCCTGCTCAGGAGCCTTGAGTGCCCTAGCCCTGACAGTGAGGATGTTACAAGCCCTGGGGTTTGTCATCAACTACCCCAAGTCTCACCTCTGCCTATCTCCTCAGCTGGACTTCATAAGGGCCAGACTGGACACGGCCCAGGCAAAAGCGTTTTTGCCCCAGGATCGAGCTCTTGCCCTTGCCTCGTTAGTGGCCTTTGTCAGCACCAGCCAGCAGGTGACTGCCCACCTTCTGCTCTGTTTGCTGGACCACATGTTAGCTTCTGTCCATGTCACCCCTCTCGCCCATCTGTGCATGCGAAGGGCTCAATGGACTTTGTGGTCACAATGGCGACAGGCCTCCCAGGACCTCGAGACTCACATTGCAGTCATAGAACCTCTGCAGGTGGTTTTGTCCTGGTAGGAAGACCTCTCCAAGTTGGCGAAGGGAGTTCCCTTCCAAACTGCTCCGCCTCAGGTGATCCTCACCACCGACGCCTCTCCTCAAGGCTGGGGAGCCCATGTGGAGGGCATCTACACGCAGGGTCTCTGGACAGCTCCTGAAACCTGTTGTCAAATAAATTTTCTGGAACTTAGGGCGATCCATTACCGGTTGTCACGCAAGGAAGTCCTGATCCAAACAGACAACCAAGTAGCAATGTGGTATATGGAGGTGTGAACCCTGGGCCCTGTCACAGGGGATGTCGCTGTGAGCAACATACCTTCCTGGACATCTGAACATGCTGGCGGCCCGCCTGAGTTTCTTCTTCCAGCCACACGACTGGTCCCTCAACCCTGAGGTAGTGGCCAAGCTGTTTTGTCGGTGGGGTACACCAGATGTGGACCTTTTCGCATCCCCGCACAATCACAAGGTGAGCAGGTTCTGCTCCCTGTTGTCCAGAGGCAGACATCTGGCCCAAGATGCCTTTTCTCTCCACTGGGGGAGATGCCTGTTGTATGCGTAGCTCCTTCTATTTCTCCTCTTGAAAATACTGCTTAAGCTTCAAAAGGACAGAGGGATCATGTGTTGCGTCCGTCGCTGCTCGATGCCCTCACTCCGCCCTTTTTACCTCTGTGGCGACGCCCTCTGGGTCTGATGGACGGTTAGCTGCCGCGGCGTTTTCTTGCCATCTCCCTCCGGCATCCCCGGCCCGGCACAGCGCTGTGGATCCGCCATGTTGCCTAATGACGTAGGGCGCGCGCGCTCCGATTCATGTACCAGCAAGGGCGCGAACCTCGGGGGCATTCCCTGAGATAACGTCATCCGCTTCCAATATAAAAGGTCTCAATATTCGCTAACGAATCGAGTTAACAAGGAAACGCAAAGGGATTCGTTCCAAGCTACTCTGCCTCCTCGGACTTACCAGGGGTACCTGTTCCTCGGGGGCCTCGCTCTCTTTTCTTTATTTCAGATTGCAGATAGGAACCGGTACTCGCTCCTCGAGGGCCCATGTTCCTGAACACTCTGAAGATTCTCTACTGCCTGGAAGCTATCGCAGATACAGACATTGTGAGTTACCATCGCTCTCCAGAGCTTTCCCTGGAACCAGGTACTCGCTCCTTGAGGGCCTTACCCTTTCCAGCTACTGAGCTTCCTTAAGACCTTATGTGAGTTTTGTCATCTAGTTCTGGCTATGAACCCAGCATACCCTGTCTACTCACTATCTATAGTTTCTCTACAGCTCAGCAACCCTGGGATTGTTGTTCCAGTTCCTGAGGGACTTCAGCCCTGCCGGGCATATCAGCTCACTACTGCCACCTCTGGTGGTTCAACTAACCTGTCTAATAAAAGAACTATCTGTGTCTGTCTCCATACCCAAGCCTAGCCGGTGGTCCCTCTCAGGATATCCTCCTGGGGGCGCAGTCATCTGCCATCGGCCCAAGGATCCACCTATCTACATTCCTTTACAGCCGAGTGCCCTCTCCAAGCACTCCGCTGATAACAGATTGCTGCTACTCCTTCCTCATCAGGAATCTTCAGCAACAGATTCATAACAGATTGCAACTCCGCAGTCTATTCCTTAACAGATTGCTAACTACTCCCTCTACAGGAGCTGAGCATATCAGATTGCTAACTCCTCCTTCCACAAGAGCCAATTCATAACAGATTACTAACTCCTCTTATGTTCTTATGTTCCTCCCTTCTTGAGGAGTAGAGTATATCAGATTGCTAACTCCTCCCTCTACAGGAGCCGATGTATAACAGATTGCTAACTCCTCACAGAGATTCATAACACCATGATCCTTGTGTCATCCTTTTGGCCCCAACAGGTCTGGTTCCCACTCCTGCAGGCCCTGTTGGTCAGGGCCCCATCTGGCTGGGGACTGCATCTGATCTGATCATGCAGAATCGGGGTACTCTGCGCCATCTGAACTTCTGGGCATTGGCGCTGACAGCCTGGATATTGAGCGCGTAGTCCTTCATCCCTTGGCTCTTATGGACAATGTCTCACAGCTGCTGGTGGCTTCTAGGAAGCCTTCAACCAGGAAGTCATACAGATTGAAGTGGAAAAGATTCTCCGTCTGCTGTGTGGGGCATGGCTTGGATCCCTTTGCGTGCCCTCTCCCCCAGCTTTTGGTCTATTTGTGGCACCTTTCCGAGTCAGGGCTTCAAACCAGCTCGGTCAGGGTTCACCTTAGTGCTGTCATTGCGTATCATTGGGGAGTCGCTGGCATGCCTGTATCGGTGCAGTCTTTAGGTTGCTTTATGAGGGGCCTGCTCCAGCTGAAGCCTCCTGTTGCGTCCTGGGACCCGAACATTGTTCTAGCGTGGCTCATGCGTCCTCCCTTTGAGCAGCTGCATTCCTGCGACCTGAAGTTCTTCACCTGGAAAGTTATTTTCCTGGTGGAAATTACTTCGGCTCCTAGAGTCAGTGAGCTTCAGGCCTTAGTTATGTACCCGCCATACACGAGATTTTTTCACGATCATGTGGTCTTGCGTACGCACCCTAAGTTTCTGCCTAAGGTTGTGACTGATTTCCACCTTAATCAGTCCATCGTTTTACCCACCTTCTTTCCGAGGCCTCATTCTCATGCAGGGGGAACAGGCTCTTCATACCTTGGACTGAAAGAGGGTCTTGGCTTTCTATTTAGATTGCACTGCCGGCCACAGGCAGTCTACTCAGCTCTTTGTGTCCTTCAATACCAATAGGCTGGGAATAGAGGTGGGTAAACAAAATTTATCCAACTGGCTGTTGGATTGCAAGGCATTCTGTTATGTGCAAGCAGGCCTTCTGCTAGCCGGCAGAGTAAAGACTCACTTTGTGTGGGCCATGGCGACGTCGGTGGTTCATTTGCGAGCAGTCCCTGTTGTCGAAATTTGCTGGGCCACAACCTGGAGTTCTCTTCACACCTTTGCGGCCTATTACTACCTGGACAAGGATGGGCATCAGGACAGTGTCTTTGGTCAATCCGTCCTGTGCAATCTGTTCCAGACCTGAATTCAACTCTTCCTGTTTCATGCTTCTAGTGGAGCCCAGACAGTCCCCTGCCAACCTGCACCGCAGTTGTTGTGCCTGTTGGCACTTTGTTTGGTTGCTGATGGTCTCACCTGCTATGAGGACAGTCTGGAGCTTGGTATTCACCCACATGTGAGGACTGCCATCTTGCTTGTCCTAGGAGTAAGCGCAGTTGCTTACCTGTAACAGGTGTTCTCCTAGGACAGCAGATGTTAGTCCTCAGAAATCCCGTCTACTTCCCCATGGAGTTGAGTTCTCCTTCTGGTTTGTTTCATTTTTTCACTCCTATTTTTTCTATGTTACGAGACTGAAGGGGGACTTTACGCAGATGACGACAGCTGGGCATGCTCAGTGTGCTGGTCAAAGCTTCTAGAAACTTTGACAAAAGTTTTTCGTGCTGGGCTCCATCAGTTGATGTCACCCGACACGTGAGGACTAACATCCTGCTGTTCTAGGAGAATACCTGTTACAGGTAAGCAACTGCACTTTTTTCCATGTTCAACCTCTTTTGTTCTCTGCTGCAGGCCTTCTACCAACTCTGACAGTGACATCATTTTTGAAAATAAGGATGAGAACAGTAAAAGCCACATACAGGTAAATAGGTGCAAATTGTGAAAGAAATAAGGAAATCTTTAAAATCATCAACAGTATGTAGTGCCGAGGATTGCTGGATCCGGTAATGCTAATGTCTAACTATTGATAGCAAGCTACTCTAGAGAAAAGCCAAAAACTATAACTCTGTGATGTCCAGTTGCTCCAAAACTCTTGAATGTGGTACATAAAAGATGGAGACAAAATGTCAAGCACCAAAGTGTCTGTTACTGATAGGAACCTACATTAATCTCTCATTCCCCACCAGCACCGATCACAGGAACCAGCTCCCAAACATACCCAAGTCTGATCACAGCAATCCCTCCCAAATTAGACAGCGCCATCACAGGACATTGTCCCAAAGCATACTCCATTATCCAAAGGATATCCCTCTTGCAGACATCTTGTGCTTGATGCTGAGGCTCCCCTCCACCTACCTATGCCAATCGCATAAACCATCTCTATCTCTCAGATGCATTATAGTAACCATTGGAACGTCTTCTGTTTTCCAGATGCAATGCACTGCACTTTTCCAATTCACTTAATGACTGAAAACTTGATTGAAATGTTAGTATGTTTTTGTGTACAGGATGAAGAATGCAAGAATAATTGTAGGGAAGATTCCAGAGATTCAGAGAAACATCCAGGAACACAGGCAGTACACTATCTTTATATTCAGGTGAGTCACTTGTGAGCATAGGCTATACACTGTTTTTATATTCAAGAGAAACACTCAGTGAGAGACAGACTATTGTAATTTTCTCCATGGACAAGTAGAATGACTCATTTACACATGTGGTTGATGTCATCTGATGGTGCTGAGAACAGAAAGATTTATCTAGATAGGTTTTCTAGTCCTTTCTAGCTCTTTCTGCTCATGGTTAGCAAGCACCACACAGGTACATGTCATGAGGTTCCCTCAGTCATTTGTCTTTGGCAGAAAAAGATGTATGTTCCTGTATTGTAAAAACTTCTTACTTCGATTGTGAGGCTCTCTTAGCGCTTTTCTCTTTAAATTTATTTTCAATATCTTTCCTTGTCTTACAAAAAAGGACTGCAGGCCTTACTATATGTAAAAATTGTTACTTTTAATTTGATGGCTGACAAAATGGCCACAGGGTTTAAATTGTGCCCTGTAGGTAATATAACATTGTTCATAACTGACCACCATACTGAATGTCTGTACAGTTTAAGACTTAAACGTGATGTTTCAGATTGCTTATCTTCTAGACCTGGGATGACCAACTCTAGCCCTCAAGAGGCACAAACAGGTCTGGTTTTCAAGATATCCATAATGAATATACCTGAGAGAGATTTTCATGACCTGCCTCCATTATATGTAAATCTATCTCATGTGTATTTGTTATGGATATCTTGTAAGCCAGGCCTGTTTGTGGCTCTTCAGGACCGGAGTGGCCACCCCTGTCCTAGAGCTATAAGTCTTAGATGATTATGACTCCATACCATTCTGAAGCCATCCACATTTAAGTCAGTTCTTCTAATCATTCAACATTGAAACCTTTGACATTGAAAACTTCCACAACAAGTCACTCATTGAATGAAACTTTGATATCAAAGATTGCCTGTTCGGAGTTTAGTGTGAGGCAGGGTAATGACACCTTTGGGGTCAAGTGAGAGCTATTGACATTGAGTGATGGGTTCAGGCATCAATTCTTCAACATTGATTTAGTATCTTGGTGCTGTCCACTGTCAGTGATGACAATGTTGTAGAGGTTTGTCCTTCTAAGTAATCTTGATATGGAGTGCATAGACCAGCGCTTCTCAACCGGTGTGTCACGACATACCAGTGTTTCGCCAAGCACTGGCAGGTGTGTTGCGTGCTCCCGGTCTCTCCAGCTGCTCTTCCTTCCCTGCTGCTGTTGCCGCTGGGCTATCAGCATGTTCAAGCCCAGTGGGAACGGCAGCAGTGCTAGAAGAAGCTGTGGCACCCGTGGCTGGCCTATTTTTCTTCCCGCGCCTGCCCCCCCCTCCCCCCGTGACCCGGAACAGGAAGTGATACGCGGTGCACGGGAAGGAGAAAGGCCGTGCTGCGTGGAAAAGTAGCAGTGGCGGCAGCAGCATCGGCCCCCGAGCAACCAAAGCAGACGTAATTGGGAAAGGAGACAGCAGCATGAGCCTCCCGCAGCCGATGGGATTCTTCTTTCTTGGCCTGCAGGGGCTGGAGGAGGAGGCTGCTGCAGTAAAATTTGTGTTGGGGGGGGGGAGGGGAGGAAGTGAGTGACAGAGAGAGAAGCAGCCAGCCTGTGTGTAAGTGAGAAAATGTGTGTGTGTGTGATTGAGAGCCTATGTGTAAGTGAGAGAATGTATTTGAGAGCATGTGTGTGATTGAGAGAAACTGGTCAGAGAGCTGATGTATGTGTATATGTGAGAAACAATGAGTGACTGCTCAGAGAGATGACTGATGTGTATGTGAGTGTGAGAAAGAGAAAAAGCATGGAAGTGAGAAATCTGGGTATGTGAGAAAGCATGGGAGTAAGAAGCCTGATTATGTGAGAGAGAGCATGGGAGTGGGAAGCCTATGTGTGTGTGCATGCATGAGAGTGAGACTGATTGGTAAGGTGACAGTGTGTGTGAGAGAAAGAAACTGGTGTGTGTGAATGTGAGAGAGAGAATGTGATTCAGGGAATGAGAAGCCTGTGCAGGTGGAGAGCGAGTATGGAAATGAGAGAGAGACTGGTGTTTGTGTGTGTGTGTGTGTGTAAAAGAGAGAGAGTGATTATGGGAGTGAGAAGCCTGCATATCTGAAAGAGAACATGGGAGTGGGAAGCCTGTGTGTGTGTATGCATGAGAGAGATCAGGTGACTGGTGTGTGTTTGTGTGTATGTGTGTGTGAGAGAGAGAAAGAAAGTGATTATGGGAATGAGAAACCTGTGCATGTAGAGAGAACAAGCATGGGAGTGAGAGACTGGTGTGTGTGTGAGACAGAGAAAGTGATTATGAGAGTGAGAAGCCCGTATATGTAAGTAGAACACGGGAGTGGGAAGCCTGTGTGTGTGTGTGTATGACATGAGAGAAACTGTTCAGGAAGGTGACTGGTGTGTGTGTCAAAGACTGTTTGGGAAATGATTGGTGTGTGAGAGACAAACTGGTCATGGGGGCATGAACTGGTATGGTGTGTCTGTGAGAGACATGGGCCCTAAAAAAGAGGACCATGAATATAGAGCTTAGCCACTACTGCTGCTTCTGGTGTGTGCTACGGCCTGCATGGAAAGGGAATAGGAGAACTGCTGGAGGGGGAAAGTAAAGGTGGCTTTTTAAGTTTATTTTTCTTGATTGACTGCCATTTTAATTATTTAATATTATGAGATGTGTCTGCTTTTTTTTAAATATTGTATTGGTGTTTGGAGTATGTTTAATAGTTTTTATGAGTTTTTAATTGTTGGATGTTCTGTTCATAGCTGTTTTGAAACATTTATTCTGCTTATTAGTATAGTTTTACAGTTATTTCTGTGTAGGGATCTTTAGCAGCTTGGCTTGTTCTGTTTTCTAATAGGAGGTGTATTGGTTTTTTAGGGCCTGATTTAATATTTGTAGTGTTGCCTTTTCATAGATAGGGTTGCTCCTGTTTGAGTGTATTCCATAATACAGGTGTAACTGTGTGCGGATTAGTTTATGTGCATTATTACAGATCCTGGGAGTATGTTAGGTCGGTTCTGTGTCTATTACCGAGATATTTTACTAGCATGTAAGCGTTTGTATCAGTCTTATTTGTTGTGTTTTCTCAAGAGGACATGCATTGGTGGTAAACTGCTGTCTTTTCATAAGTAGGGCTATTGAGCCTGGAAGTAGCAGGAGTTTGAGTTGCTGTTACTGAGATGACACCAGAACCAGAATATCTTTTTTTGTAGGGTGAGTTGTATGGGGAATGTCGTAATTCTGCTTTACATCCATTATTGTGGGTCAGGGGGGTTCCCATGGATGCAACCTGTACATTTACATCTAGCCCCGTGATGATAATGGGCCAGTGTGTCATGGATGTGAGAACCATCTGTCAGGTGTGTTCCGACAGAAAAAAGGTTGAGAACCACTGGCATAGACCATCACCCCCCCCCCCCCAATACCTTCACATTTACAGACATCACAATGTACATTCAACTGCTGACTCTCCATTTGTCATGTAGGAGGATGTTCTATCCTCAGAAAATTTTCCTGAGTCATTGCCTAAGATAGTATATGAAAAAGATTTAAATAAATTGATAGAGATCTCTTGGCTCAGCATCTAACTAATCTATATAGGTAAAATCTATACTAGAACGTTTTCATCTAATAATTCAGCAGCATTCTTTGCTGCCAAAAGATAAGCATTAATCTACCTCCAGGATGCTGAGCATTCTAGGTTACTAGGTGACTTCTAGGAGCTGACCTTCAAGATGCTGACCATTCTAGGTTACTTCTAGGAGCACACCTCAAAAAAGACAGACGATTTCAATGTGTTATCCACTAAGACGCCTAGATCTCTTTCTTGGGTTGTAGCACCTAATATGGAAACTAACATTGTGTAACTATAGCATGGGTTATTTTTCCCTATATGCATCACCTTGCACTTATCCACATTAAATTTCATCTGCCATTTTGATGCCCAATTTTCCAGACTCACAAGGTCTTCCTGCAATTTATCCCAATCTGCTTGTGATTTAACTACTCTGAACAATTTTGTATCATCTGCAAATTTGTTTATCTCACTCGTCGTATTTCTTTCCAAATCATTTATAAATATATTGAAAAGTAAGGGTCCCAATACAGATCCCTGAGGCACTCCACTGCCCACTCCCTTCCACTGAGAAAATTGTCCATTTAATCCTACTCTCTGTTTCCTGTCTTTTAGCCAGTTTGCAATCCATGAAAGGACATCGGCACCTATCCCATGACTTTTTACTTTTCCAAGAAGCCTCTCATGAGGAACTTTGTCAAACGCCTTCTGAAAATCCAAGTATACTACATCTACCGGTTCTCCTTTATCCACATGTTTATTAACTCCTTCAAAAAAGTGAAGCAGATTTGTGAGGCAAGACTTGCCTTGGGTAAAGCCAATGCTGACTTTGTTCCAGTAAACCATGTCTTTCTATATGTTCTGTGATTTTGATGTTTAGAACACTTTCCACTATTTTTTCTGGCACTGAAGTCAGGCCAAACGGTCTGTAGTTTCCTGGATCGCCCCTGGAGCCCTTTTTAAATATTGGGGTTACATTTGCTATCCTCCAGTCTTCAGGTACAATGGATGATTTTAATGATAGGTTACAAATTTTTACAAATAGGTCTAAAATTTCATTTTTTAGTTCCTTCAGAACTCTGGGGTGTATACTACTCTTTGATTTACTACTCTTCAGTTTGTCAGTCAGGTCTACCACATCTTCTAGGTTCACTGTGATTTGATTCAGTTCATCTGAATCATTACCCATGAAAACCTTCTCCGGTACGGGTATCTCCCCAATATCCTCTTCAATAAACACCGAAGCAAAGAAATCATTTAATCTTTCCGCGATGGCCTTATGTTCTCTAAGTGCCTCTTTAACCCCTCGATCATCTAACGGTCTAACTGACTCCCTCGCAGGCTTTCTGCTTCAGATATATTTTTAAAAGTTTTTACTGTGAGTTTTTGCCTCTACGGCCAACTTCTTTTCAAATTCTCTCTTAGCCTGTCTTATCAATGTCTTACATTTAACTTGCCAACGCTTATGCATTATCCTATTTTCTTCTGTTGGATCCTTCTTCCAATTTTTGAATGAAGATCTTTTGGCTAAAATGGCTTCTTTCACCTCCCCTTATAACCATGCCGGTAATCGTTTTGCCTTCTTTCCACCTTTCTTAATGTGTGGAATACATCTGGACTGTGCTTCTAGAATGTTATTTTTTAACAATGACCATGCCTCTTGCACACTTTTTACTTTTGTAGCTGCTCCTTTCAGTTTTTTTCTAACAATTTTTCTCATTTTATCGAGAGCCGTGGATTTTGCATACTGTTCCTCTTCCAGTCATTAATTCAAATTTGATCATATTATCACTATTGCCAAGCGGCCCCACCACCTCTCTCACCAAATCCTGTGCTCCACTGAGAATTAGATCTAAAATTGCTCCCACTCTCGTCTGTTCCTGAACCAATTGCTCCATAAAGCTATCATTTATTCCATCCAGGAACATTATCTCTCTAGCATGTCCCGATGATACATTTACCCAGTCAATATTGGGGTAATTGAAGTATCCCATTAGTACCGCACCATCAATTTGGTTAGCTTCCCTAATTTCTCTTAGCATTTCACTGTCCGTCTCACCATCTTGACCAGGTGGATGGTAGTATACTCCTATCACTATAGTCTTCCCCGACACACAAGGGATTTCTACCCATAAAGATTCAATTTTGCATTTAGTCTCATGCAGGATGTTTATCCTGTTGGACTCTATGCCATCCCACACATAAAGCGCCACATCACCTCCCGGGTGTTCCTCTCTGTCATTGCGATATAATTTGTACCCCGGTATAGCACTGTTCCATTGGTTGTCCTCCTTCCACCATGTCTCTGAGATGCCAATTAAGTCTGTCATCATTCACTGCTATACATTCCAATTCTCCAATCTTACTTTTTTGACTTCTGGCATTAGCTTACAAACATTTCAAAGTTTGTTTTTTGTTTGTATTTTCATTCTGCTTTTTAATTTATAGGGATAAGTTAGAATTTTTTAGCTCAGGTGAGTTTTTAGTTACAGTCACTTGGACTACTTTTCTTATTATTGGAACCTCACTGTTGGGATGCCCTAATTCTAATGCATCATTAGTATCCTTTGAAAATACCTCTCTCCGAACCATGCACTGATGAGCGACTGTCGGCTTTCCCCTTTGTTCTAGTTTAAAAGCTGCTCTATCTCCTTTTTAAATGTTAGCGCCAGCAGTCTGGTTCCACCCTGGTTAAGGTGGAGCCCATCCCTTCGGAAGAGACTCCCCTTTCCCCAAAAGGTTCCCCAGTTCCTTACAAAACTGAATCCCTCTTCCTTGCACCATCGTCTCATCCACGCATTGAGACTGGAGCTCTACCTGCCTCTGGTGACCTGCGCGTTGAACAAGGAGCATTTCAGAGAATGCTACCCTGGCGGTTCTGGATTTAAGCTTTCTACCTAAGAGCCTAAATTTGGCTTCCAGAACCTCTCTCCCACATTTTCCTATGTCGTTGGTACCCACATGTACATTAATACTGTAACAAATCACTTAGAAGTGTATCTGTTACATATTTATTAGACAAAATACATACAGTATCAACAAAATACAAGACAAATCTGTTGCATCAATGAAGACACATCAGGCAGGATTCGTGGTGAAGCGTGTCCCCGGGAAGGTCACCTCCCCTCCTCCTTCCCCGGGTCTCCTTTTATTGTACATAATTCCATAGCATAGCATGCAGATTTGTCATAACATCATTGGTTCTTTGCAAATACATATATATCATTCATTGGCTGTTACAGCGTCATACCATAAATGTCCTTCCTGGCCTTTATGCTGACTACGTGTAAGCTGGCAGGCGGGGGGGGGGGGGGAGAAAGGTCATAAACTGGACATTGAAGCAGTTTAAGATGTGTTAAACTAGCTGACTAAGTGTAAGAGGAAGTAGGCAACGAGCAGTTTCGATCTGCTACAGTTTGAGCTCTATTCCTGGTGCAGGCATGTCTGTGGCAAGTAGATTGTTAGACAGATTTCCTGTCTCAGCTAGTGGCAGGCTAAAGCTTACACAATTCTGCTGCCTTCAGTGCAGGCCCGAGAAAGGGGAAGTTGGATGTGTTGATAGAGCTTAACCCCTGACATACTCTTTCAGGAGCAAAGCTCATAATTCCCACACAAATCACATGAATACATTAAAGCATTAAAAACCTTAATCACATGAATACAACATCCTGACATGTAAATACTGCACATTTATAAAAATATAATTCACAGAAAATACAATTCTCAAAATGTTGGCGTTTTCAAACACCCAATAGTATAATATACCCATTTCACTACCTCTAAACTATACCACCAATCAATTTGATACCATACTCTGTCAAAACGGCATCTTTCATACAGTTTGAATCACCGTTTCCAGCTCTCTATCCACAATAAATTTAACTTGCTCCAGCGTAACAGATACCGCTTCTCTACAAAGCAATACCAAATTAAAAAATCAATTCATATCCTCTTCACAGATCTGCCTCCTAATAGTAATGTATGGTAGAGAAGGAAAATGCTGCCCCCTATCAGCACATCACAAAATTTCTTCCAAACCCTCACTTTCTTCCCCATCTTCATTATTGCCCGACCCCTGGGAAACAACTTTATGGAACTGTAAAAACAGATAACGAATATGATTAAGAATCTGTTATTCTGCTACCAGATCTGTGAAAGACAGTGACCGTTTTCCAAAAGCTGGCCCAAAAATCATAAATCACATGTATTCTAAAGGTCGACATTCAGAGAAAAAGTACGCTGGGAATAGCACAGGCTATCTACTCAGTGCAGTCATATAAGATTTGGCAACCAACAGCTTCTGTTGGGCCATCCATCAAATCCGACTAGTTTGGGCCAGGATTGGATGTTCTCTATTGAAGTATTATTTCTGATTTACACAAAACATTTCAGGAGCAGAATCCTTATGGATATTATGAGGACTTGGCAACAAAATGGAATAGAGAATTGAATATTTTACCACTCAGAAATTGGAGAGTAGTTTTATGAGAGTTAAAAAATCTTACAGGGATTTTGACTTTTTAAAAATTAGTTTACAAATTTCTTTATAAGGCCTATATTTTGCAGAATAGGGCCTATAAGGCCAAAATATCAACCCTGATTGTTGTATTAAATATAAAATATGTCTGGGAAGTTTGCTAACACTTTGGTCCTGTCCATTTCTGTGGACCTTTTGGCAGAGGTTGTCAAGATTTTTAACTAAGGTAATAGGCCAAAATGTTCAAATCAAAGTTGAAGCTATTGTGGTTGATGATTTTTTTCAATTTGGAATTATAGATAAGGGAGTAAAGTAGTTCTTGAGAGAGGATTTCTTAGTAGGAAAAAGGTAATCTTGTTAGTGTGGAGAGATCCAAAAACCCAAGATATTTTTTTCTTAGGAAATCTTTTTTGGAAATTTGATAACCATATTTTCAACAGCTTTGCACAAGGGCTTGTAGCGATGTCCTTAACTACCCATGTTAGTATTGATAATTTTGATAATCTGACAAATGGCGAGAGAGAAGGGCAACCAAAATGATAAAGGGGAATGGAACAGCTCCCCTATGAGGAAAGGCTGAAGAGGTTAGGGCTGTTCAGCTTGGAGAAGAGACAGCTGAGGGGGGATATGATAGAGGTCTTTAAGATCATGAGAGGTCTTGAACGAATAGATGTGACTCGGTTATTTACACTTTCGAATAATAGAAGGACTAGGGGGCATTCCATGAAGTTAGCATGTGGCACATTTAAAACTAATTGGAGAAAATTTTTTTTCACTCAATGCACAATAAAGCTCTGGAATTTGTTGCCAGAGGATGTGGTTAGTGCAGTTAATGTAGCTGGGTTCAAGAAAGGTTTGGATAAGTTCTTGGAGGAGAAGTCCATTAATGGTTATTAATCAATTATACTTAGGGAATAGCCACTGCTATTAATTGCATCAGTAGCATGGGTTCTTCTTAGTGTTTGG
Source organism: Rhinatrema bivittatum (assembly GCF_901001135.1). NCBI lineage: Eukaryota > Metazoa > Chordata > Amphibia > Gymnophiona > Rhinatrematidae > Rhinatrema > Rhinatrema bivittatum. The sequence continues at coordinate 291,900,776 of NC_042618.1, forward strand.
GTAATTGCCAGTTTCTTGTGGCCTGGTTTTGGCCTCTGTTGGAAACAGGATGCTGGGCTTGATGTACCCTTGGTCTGACCCAGCATGGCAATTTCTTAAGTTCTTATGTAACTCACAATGTCAGACCTGGAGAGTATATACTTGTGAGTATGGAATCTAGGGAGGTCTTGGGGGTTGGGGAGGTGTCTTTTGTGGATGCATTATTTACTTTTATTTACAGGTGAGCATCTAATATTCTTCCTTTCTCCTAGGATAAGCAGGATGATAGTCCTCACATGTGAGTGACATCAGATGGAGCCCAGCACGGAAAACTTCTGTAGAACTTTGCCTAGGCACACTAAGCATGCCCAGCATACCACTATCCCATGCGTCCACGCAGGATCCCTCTTCAGTCTCTTCTTTTTGTTTTTGTGGTTTTTTTTAAATTTTGATTTGGAAAACAAAATGGAAAATAGAAAATATCCCCCGAAACAAAATGAACTGGAACCACATTTTTTGGCCTGCACATCTCTAATGAATACTCAGTACAGTTAGTGCCAGAACAAAATTGGTCAAACAAAAAAAAAAACCAAAAAACATAGGCACACCTTTGCAGTAAAAGCAACAAACAGGAGTGGGGAAGAGTGATGAAAAACAGGAGCACAGGCTTATCCTTTATCACATAAATGATTTATTGTCACTTTCTGGTTTGCTTTCATTTATGGATTAAATAATTGTCAAACCCTGGTGCAGAAAATTATACTGAAACATGGCCATGTTGGGTTTTATTAGTTTTTGCTTATTTGTTTAATTTGTATTCCTCTTTACAATTTACATGCATTACTCTATTTATAATTTAGCGATTTGTATGGTAGTTTACTGTTTTGAATAAATATTTGATGTTTACCTGTATATTTGTTTATTTATATCTATAGCATATTTATACCATTTATTTTTTATCCATTTATATATTTTTTCAGTCATTGATTTATTTAGTAATCACCACCTCTTATCCTCACTTCTTTGAGTTGCAGAACAAAAGTGGTAGCAGGGCATCCTTTGAAATAATCCTCACTGGATGCTAATATTGGGAATGACATATTGTTTAACTTCAGATGCCATCTTCAGGCTGATGAAGAAAGGTACATTCAGCCCAATGCACAGCTTTACCTGTATCATTGTTTTAAATTGTTGTACTGTTTTATTTGTGATCCACTTAGCCTGACACGTTATTATAGATGGACTACAAATGTTTTAAAACAAATCTGAATGCCCATTTTATGAGCATAAACCTTACTGCTGATGCAGCAAGGAGATCTATGCTCACAAAATGTGCATTCTAAAATGTGACTACCGCTTAGCACACTTGCACGGAAATCCCATGCAACGAGGACATTAAGCAGTATTCTCCAATGCAGAGAGGTATGTTTGCCTAACCTGGGTTTTTTTTAACCTTGGAAACTTAACTTCTGGATCAGAAATGGAGTTAAGCTTCCAGTGCTGCTGTGCGGGCAAAACAAAATTGTGAAAAACAATTTTTGCCCACTCAACTGCCACTTAGCCAGATAAGTATGGTATTATCTGGCTATCTGGCAGCAGATAGCCCACCGCCATTTAGCCAGCTAAGTCAGTTCTTATCTGGTTATCTGGCTCCGCCACTTAGCTGGATAAGTCCGTACTTTTCCAGATAAGAACTGACTTATCCGGCTAAGTTGCTGCAGCTAACTGTGGCCAGATAGCTGGATAAGTCTGTAATTATCCAGCTATCTTTTTAAAAGATTTTCTGTACTTTTGCTTTCTTCCCTGGTTCCTCCAATCTTACCTCCACCCAGAGTTAACTCAGATTACCTACTTTTTAATTTACGATACATTAGCATATCCTTAGCTTACATTGGGAGTTGAAAATTTAATCTGGGTGTTAAAAATGTGCACTGAAATCCAGCATACAGTTTTTTAATACCCAGATTACTGCATTGGCCTGATAGTTTGCCATTTTTTCATGTTAAACTTGTATGCTGTCATCTGTCAAGCCTGTCATCCAATTCTAGTTCCCTGTACGTACCAGGATCAGTCCAGACAGTGGGTTATGTCCCCAATCCAGCAGATGGAGTCAGCCCAAAACTCTGAGGGGGCGTCACCATAAGTACTACTACCCCCTCTGCAGGAGTTCAGTATCTTCTGACTCCAGCAGATGCGAGTAGTGGAATCTGGGCTTGCTCCCGATTGCCTATAACCTTCTTCCTTTACTTCTTTTGTTTGGGACTTTATTCTCTGCTCTTTGTTAGCTTTTTTGCTTGGATCAAGTTGGCCTTCATTTAAAAAAAAAAAAACAAAAAACAACTTAATTGCTTAATTGCTCAATTGGGGAGGCGTGGCTTCTTTGTTGTGAGTCTCTGTCTCTCCCTCTTTCCTCTGTCCCGGCACCTGTTGTTGCTTCTCCGGGGTAAGTTGCATTTCTTCTCTGTTGGTATTTTTAGTTTGCAGCTAGGTTTGGACGCGACCGCCGGGGGCACCGGCCTCCTAGCGTCCTCGCCCGCTCCCGCGGCCATTTTTGTTTCCACGTGGGCTGCAGCGGGGAGCAGGGTGATTACCTCCAGCGGGCTGTGCGGCCAGGAAGGCCCCCCCGCGACTCCGTTTTGTTCTTCGGCGGGTAGTGCAGGCCATCTGGGCCCCCCCGCAGCGGCGATCCGTGTCGCGGCCCCCCCCCCCCGAGGCTACCAGGGCGTTTTTGGGCTGCCGGGGACTGTTTTTCTTTTTTTCACGATCCCGATGCCGCGGCCGGCGCGTTGCTCGGCCTATGGCGAGCCTGGATCGCGTATCTCGAGGGAGGGGATCTGCGCTCGGTGCCTCCCCGGGGGGGAAGGCACGTCGCGGCCCCTCACTCGTTTTTCTCCTCTGGCAGCCTTGCCCGGGCGGCGTGGGCCGGCCCCTCCCCCATCACTGGCGGGAACGGCGGCCATCTTGCATGCGCTCCGTCCTGAAGGAGAGCAGGCAGTGCAGGGGGACGAGGAAGCCTCTGAGGGCTCTCCCCCGAGCTTACTACCAGAAGTAGATCCGGAGGATGACCCGCGGGGGCAGGGTCCCCCGGGGCCCCCAGCAGCGGATGTCCCCCCGATTAGGCCGGGGTTTTCACCGGAGTTCATCCGCCTGATGCATACAGCTTACCTTCAGGACCTGGCTGCTCCCGCGGACCCGCCACCACCCAAGCTGCCACGACCTTCGTCCCTCTATACGGCCCCCCCCCGCTCCGGCGGGCGTGGGGGCCTCACAGCTCCCCGTCCCCACCCGGCTCCCTGTGGGCTCGGGTGGACCTGGGTCTGCCCCAGTTTCCCCTGGGTCGGACCCTGCAGCGTCGGGACAAGGGGACTCCACTTCCGAGGGGGAGGATCCACGGATGCTGCGCCTCTTCCAGCGAGAAGAGCTGGATGATCTAATCCCACAAATCATTCAGGGGTTGGACCTCGATCCTCCGCCGGACCCGCTGGCTCCTTTGCGCCAGCTGTCGTCACTTCCTCAAAGAAGGGGGATCCGGTGTTGGCAGCCCTGTGTCCGAGGGCTCGGGCTTTTCCCATTCACGAGTCGTTCCTGCAGCTTCTCACCAGGGAATGGGATGCCCCGGAAGCTGCCCTAAGGGGCAGCCGCGCCATGGAGAGGCTGTATCCGCTGCCGGAAGATTTTCTGGAGCTCATCAAGGTGCCCAGGGTGGACTCCGCGGTGTCGGCAGTCACGAAGAGGACGACCATACCGGTGACGGGTGGAGCGGCGTTACGGGATACGCAGGATCGCAAGTTGGAAGTCTTCCTCAAGCGGGTCTTCGAGGTCTCCGCGGTGGGGCTGCGGGCGGCGATGTGCAGCTCGCTTGCCCAGCGGGCCAGTCTTCTCTGGGTGCAGCTACTGCTCACGTCTCAGGTGTTGCCGCCCGAGGAGGCCGCCCAGGCGGATAGGCTGAAAGCAGCAGTGGCGTACGGGGCTGATGCCTCCTATGATCTGTTTCGGGTCCTCGCCCGCTCCATGGCTTCGGTGGTGGCGGCACGTCGTCTCCTATGGCTGCGCAACTGGGCGATGGACACGTCCTCCAAGTCGAGTCTGGGTTCCCTGCCATTCAGGGGTAAATTCCTGTTCGGGGAGGATCTTGACCAGATCATCAAGTCTCTGGGGGAAAACGCGGTCCATCGCCTGCCGGAAGACAGATATCGCTCCACCAGGGCATTCCCGTCCTCGCGGACCAGAGCCAGGGCGCAAAGGCGCTACAGGAATTACAGACCGGCGGCATCTCGGCCCGCTGCTCCCAGGTCTCAGCCCTGGTCCCGTTCCTTTCGCGGGCGACGCCCAGCGCGAGCCGCTCCCACGGCGGGACAGCCCTCGCCCAAGTCCTCTCAATGATGTTCAGCTCGCCCACTCCGACGTCCCCCAGATTGGGGGGCGGCTGGCGTTCTTTTACGAGGAGTGGGCGCGGATCACCTCGGATCAATGGGTCTTGGACACCATAGGACACGGCTACGCGTTGGAATTTGCCCGCGCTCCGAAGGGACGGTTCATCTTCTCTCCTTGCGGCTCGACCATCAAGCGACGGGCGGTGCAGTTGACGCTGGACAGACTGCGGGAGATAGGCGCCATTGTGCCCGTACCCTCCGGAGAGGTGGGCTCGGGCCATTATTCCATCTACTTCGTGGTACCGAAGAAGGACGGTTCCTTCCGGCCCATACTGGACTTGAAGGAAGTCAACAAATCCCTTCGGGTGGTCCGGTTCCGCATGGAAACGCTACGGTCCGTGATCGCAGCGGTACATCGAGGGGAGTTCCTGGCCTCCTTGGACCTGACGGAGGCCTATCTTCACATCCCTATTCGCCGGGAGCATCACCATCTGCTACGGTTCAAGATTCTGGATCAGCATTTCCAGTTTGTAGCGCTTCCGTTCGGATTGGCAACGGCCCCGCGCACCTTCACCAAGATCATGGTAGTCGTGGCGGCTGCCCTTCGGAAGGAGGGGATTCTAGTCCACCCCTATTTGGACGACTGGCTCATCCGAGCGAAGTCGTTTCGGCATGGACAGGTGGCAGTGGCCAGGGTGATAGAGTTTCTGCAGTCTCTGGGATGGGTGGTGAACTTCTCCAAGAGCTCCCTCGTGCCCTCGCAGCGATTGGATTTCTTGGGGGCGACCTTCGACACCAGTCTGGGCGCGGTTTTCCTACGGCAGGACAAGGCGCACGCCCTGCGAGAACACATACAGCGATTCTCTGCCTTACCAGCTCCCACCTCCTGGGACTATCTACAGCTCCTGGGGGTGATGGGCTCCACCATCGACATGGTCCCTTGGGCATTTGCGCACCTGCGGCCTCTACAAAGAGCACTTCTGTCCCGTTGGAAGCCACTTTCGCAGGACTACCAGGTGATACTTCCGCTGCCCCAGTTTGCCAGGAACAGCTTCACCTGGTGGATGGTTCCGGAGAATCTGGCTCGCGGCGTGTCCCTCGATCTACCAAATTGGGTAGTAGTAACCACCGACGCCAGTCTCGTAGGCTGGGGAGCAGTCTGCGACCGAAGCGCCACGCAGGGGACGTGGTCCGCGGAGGAGTCGAAGTGGTCCATCAATCGTCTGGAGACCAGAGCGGTCAGGCTGGCGCTTCTCCACTTCCTGCCGCTCCTTCGGAATCGGGAAGTCAGAATCTTATCGGACAATGCGACTACGGTGGCCTACATCAACCGCCAGGGCGGCACTCGCAGCCCGCAGGTCGCGCTCGAGGCAGCGATGCTGATGCAGTGGGCGGAACGGCATCTGCGCCGCCTGGCGGCCTCGCACATCGCAGGCGTGGACAATGTCCAGGCGGACTTCCTCAGTCGCCAGCTTCTGGATCCCGGAGAGTGGTCCCTCTCAGACGAGGCCATGCAGCTGCTCGTCCGGCGGTGGGGCTCTCCCCACCTGGATCTCATGGCGTCCGCCCAGAACACCAAGGCGCCTCGCTTCTTCAGTCGCCGGAGAGAACGGGGGGCGGAGGGCGTCGATGCTCTCGCGCTCCCGTGGCCGGCCGATCTGCTCCTGTATGCGTTCCCACCATGGCCGCTGGTGGGAAGACTACTCCGACGGATAGAAGTTCATCAGGGGACTGTGATCTTCGTCGCGCCAGAGTGGCCACGTCGACCTTGGTTTGCGGACCTCCTCCACCTGGTAATCGACGGTCCCATCCGGCTGGGACATCTGCCCCGCCTCCTTCACCAGGGCCCGGTATTTTTCGACCAGGCAGAACTCTTCTGTCTTGCGGCCTGGCTTTTGAGAGGCGCCGTCTCCGACGACGGGGGTACCCGGAGGCGGTAGTGTCAACTCTGCTTCGTTCTCGGAAGACCTCGACGTCTGTGGCCTACGTGCGAGTCTGGAAAGTGTTCGAGATGTGGTGTACCGGTCTGAACACAAGACCCACGGAGGCGTCGGTTCCGCAGATCCTCCAGTTCCTGCAGGCAGGAGTGGAGAAGGGGCTCGCTTACAACTCACTTCGGGTCCAAGTGGCAGCTCTTGGCTCCCTCCTGCGGGGCGAAGGATCCCTGTTGCAGCACCCGGACATCGGCCGTTTTCTCAAGGGGGTCAAGCACTTGCGACCCCCATTGCGGGATCCTTGTCCCTCTTGGAGCCTCAATCTGGTGCTACGTTCCATGTCGGGACCTCCGTTTGAACCACTGAGGAGTGCAACGATCAAGGACCTCACACTTAAGGCGGTGTTCTTGGTGGCCATCTGCTCCGCTCGGCGTATTTCGGAGCTACAGGCTCTGTCCTGTCGAGAGCCTTATCTCCGGTTCTCCGATTCGGGTGTGTCACTTCGTACTGTGCCCTCCTTCCTCCCGAAGGTGGTGTCCGCCTTCCATGTAAATCAGACGGTGGAATTGCCATCTTTCTCTTCGTCCGAGCCGCGGGCTCTCCGTCTCCTGGACGTCCAGTGCGTTCTGCGGCACTACCTGGAGGCTACGAACGATTTCCGGACTTCTGACCATCTCTTCGTTCTTTGGTCCGGTCCCCGGAAGGGATCCCAGGCCTCGAAGACGACTATTGCCAGATGGCTGAAGGCCGGCATTGCCGCTTCCTATATTGGGGCGGGGCGGACGCCCCCACCCGGTATTGTGGCGCATTCTACACGTTCTCAGGCGGCCTCCTGGGCGGAGAGTCGCTCGGTATCTACGCAGGAAATTTGTAGAGCGGCCACCTGGAAATCGTTGCACACGTTCTCGAGACACTACAGACTACACCTCGCCTCGTCCGTCCATGGACACTTTGGCGAACAGGTTCTACGAGCAGGCCTCGCAGGACCCCACCCGGTTTAGGGACGCTTGGGTACATCCCACGGTCTGGACTGATCCTGGTACGTACAGGGAAAAGAAAATTATTACTTACCTGCTAATTTTCGTTCCTGTAGTACCATGGATCAGTCCAGACGCCCACCGCATTTGGGTTCTACTCCTGCTCAGCTGTATTGGGGGCTGACTCTGCTCAGCCATTCCGTCTGTTACAGTAGTGGCTTTGCTGCTGTTGTTTTTCACGTGTTTCCAGTTTTCATTGTCTGTCACCATTCTGTTGGTGGTTGACACGCTATGTTCACGGCCTCCCACCCCTTGGTGGGATGGTTCCAGTTCTCTATTTCGATCCAGCGGCTTATTGTTGCCGTTTTGTTTAAACTTGATCCAACCAAGGGGTCTCTGTTTACTCGGGCTTTGATATACTCGATACTGAACTCCTGCAGAGGGGGTAGTAGTACTTATGGTGACGCCCCCTCAGAGTTTTGGGCTGACTCCATCTGCTGGATTGGGGACATAACCCACGGTCTGGACTGATCCATGGTACTACAGGAACGAAAATTAGCAGGTAAGTAATAATTTTCTTTTATTTGTATATTCCTTCCTGTTAAAATTCATTTATATTGCAGATATTGGGGTAATGTCTCCAAATGCATCCTATATCTTGCTATGCCTTGTTTCTACTACTGGGGTTTTCTCTGAGGTATGTTGACCATGGCTTCTCTTGCTGTGTATAGATGGAGTACTGTGAGAAGAGCACGCTGCGTGATACTATAGACCAGGGACTGCATCTGGACAACATTCGGCTTTGGAGGCTTTTCCGAGAGATCTTGGATGGATTAGCTTATATACATGATCAAGTCAGTAATAAAAGAAAATTCCAGAGCCTGTGTTTCTTCTGCAGAATTATAGTTGCTAAAGTGAAAGATGTATTTATGTCCTGCTCTTTATAATGTAGATGGAAACAAACTGGAAGTCCTTTCATTGATAATTTATTGGAGAAATTTCTGGTTTAAATTATCAATACGTTAATGATGATATCAGTATGCAGGTGGTCCTTTGTCACAATTATATTGCCCCAGTCCAGCCAGAAACCCCTTTGGCTAAAGGAGCCTCTCATGAATTCAAGCCGTGTTAACCAAAGACAGCAAATAAAAAGGCCTTTCATAAGGCGTTCCTTGGTAACTTTGAACAGCATTTCCTGAGCACCAGAAGTTGATTGGGGTTTGACTCCTTCGATTGCAGGGGCCCTGATCACTTTGCATTGATAAGGTCTGTGTATGCTGGCACACTATGCAGTTTTTGCCATAAAATGAATAACTGCTAAGACTTTGAGTGATGCAATGTCAGGGTAAGCTCTTTTCCACTCATACTAAATTGGGTAGAGTTTGCCTTCTTTTTAAAGATTAGTCAGTCAATGTGGAATAACTCTTATAATTTGAGTTATGCCTCAAAAGTAGATAAGAATGAAAACTACAAACAAAGCTTGGGACTTAGTTTTATTGCCTTGTAAAATTGCTTTCTTACACAGTCACAGGCCATATTCATAGAAACATAGAAATAAGACTACAAAAAAACCAAACAAACATATGGCTCATCCAGTCTGCCCATCCATCCAATTAATTTAGCATTATAATTCTCATTTCTTCCTTAGAGATCTCAAGTTTTCTTGAATTCAGATACTGTTTTTATCTCCACCATTTCCAATGGGGGAGGCTGTTGCACACATCACCACCCTCTCTTTCATTTATTGTTAGTCGACAAGCTGGCACAAATTGGCCATAATGCATGGATAATGTCATCTAACAGCAGTGACATAGACCCAACTTTCAGAGCGCAGAAAAGTCTCTGACCATGCTTGGAAGTTCCACTCTGTAGTGATGGTGTTAGCATTAAAGCAGGCAAAGCACCCATGGGAATATTCCAGTGCACTTCCTGGAAATATTCCAGGAAGTGCACTGGAATAAAGTCCAATATTCCAGTGCACTTCCTAGCCCCCCAATACCCCTCCCTCTCACCCCTTAGCAACCCCTCCCTCAAAGTACCCATGCCTTAATGTACCCCTTTTCACTCTACCCCACCCGCCCCTCTCCCCCTGCTCCCTCCCTCCTTTCTCCCCCCCACTAGCTTTTAACTATACATATGTGCACTTGCCTCCTCATACTGTAAATAAGCCCTCATATGCTAATTTCTCAAGTGTACATGCCTCGTTTAATTTGTTTATAAGTTCTTTTGCATATTTAACCCTAACTTGAATGCAAAAAGTTGTAATTCTGCTGTTGACTCTCTTCCTTTGTATTTTGCATATTACCCAGTTAGCCCCTCCCTTGTTCATTGTAATTTCCTTTCTCAGTTACTTGTAAACCGACATGATGTGTCCTACGAATGCCGGTATAAAAAAAGTGTTAAATAAATAAATAAATAAAAGACCCAAAGACATTGGATGTGTTTGGGAAAAAGACCTACCACAGATCCATGCTTAGCACTCTGATTACTGTAGCCCTCCAATTGTTTATGGTGTAGTATTTGTACTAGTGCTTGCAAAAGCAGATGCAAAAGACTTTAGGCAGGTGGAGTTTTGGAGAGCTGTACAGGAGTCTGAGAAGTGTGAGCAGCATTGCATCTGTGTGATGCATTTCCAAATAATCCAGTTCCTCCTACTGATGTTGCCGTAATGAATGAGATGAAATAGGACCAATTTACACCAGTTGCTCAAACAGAGGTTTTATAGATCATAAACAAATTGAATTCCTTCCCTTGCCCTCTAAGTCCATGTTCCACAACTCTTGATATTACCACCAAAATTGCAAATCTGTCCCTTTCTAATTGCAAAATGCTAGCTCTGCTAAAGAGGGCTTCAATAACCATATCGTAAAGAAACTGACTGCAGATCCTAAGGATTTCTCTAACTACTGCCTGATTTTATCTCTTCTTTTTCTAGCCAAAATCATAGAAAATACCATCCTTATACAGCTTTCTGATTTCTTTGATAACCACACCATCCTTAACCAGTTTAAGTTTGGGTTTTGCAAATATCACAGTACTTTCTAGTTTCAAACCCATATGATGAGGCTTTGACTCTGGTACGTTATATGTTATTACTTGAATCTTTCTTGCATTCGATACCATAAATTGTTATATTACTCATGTAACTTACTGAGACTGGAATTGGAAGGACAGTATTTTTCAAATCCTATCTCCATAATCGATTATAACAAATTAGATTAAATTGAGAAACCTCATCTTGGCGACCGATGACTAATGGGAATTCCCCAAGGGTCTGCCATATTTGCGGCCTTATTAAACATTTATTTGACACCTCTTTGCAAATTGTTGCCCACTTTGAGCTTATCCTATAAACTTTATGCAGATGACATCCAGCTCTTTTTTCTGTTAAAAATATCTTGGCCCACTACTTTTCATTTCATATCAGTTTGTCTATTCATCATCAAGATATGGTTACACCACAATTGGTTGTGTCTTAATATAACTAAAACAGCCTAATACTGAGTCACTTTCTTCCTTTAGACCTACCATCCATCTTCACCTTTGAGTGTCATGCCATTCCTATTTCTCAAACTGTATGGAATGAACCTGGGAGTCATCCTGGATGTCTCATTATCTACCCAGACACACATTAAATTTTTGTACAGTACTTCAATCCCTCTTATTAATTGGCTAAAATTACTGAACACTTTATACTTGGGTCTCCCTTCCAACATGCACTGCTAATTACAGATTGACCAAAATGCAGATTCATGTATTCTCAATGGCATTAATATGCGCAACCACATCTCTCCCACACTGCGTGCACTCCGTTGGCTTCCTGTTCACTAGCATGTACAGTACAAGTGACAGTTAATTTCCATATCTTCTTAAGAAACACAAATATCCCAAGGATAAACTTAACACTTAAAGGTGATTTTTCAAAACATTGCACACCTAAAATATAGCTTATATCCATGTAAGTAGCCTCTACTTGTGAATTTTATATTTTATAAAAATCAGAAAAACATGTGCATGTTCACTTTTGTGCACACATATGTGCATGTAAAAAAAGGGGTGTCTAGGGCAATCTGGGGCATGGCAAACAATTACGTGTTTACATCTTATCTGGTATAAGTGATATTAAACTTGTTTATTGTTTAGTTCTGACAAGGTGGGAGGTCTGGGTGGATTGGGGGGAGTTCAGGCTGAAGAACCAGGAAGGTTTTGATGACTGGAAAAGGACTGGGTGAACTGGTGGACTAATTGGTAACCTGGTTAATTTCCTCGACACATGCATGTTTTAAAATTGTCCAACTTGTGTGTAAATTGGGACTTATACATATATATATATTTAAAACAGGTAAAGTACATGCCTTCAATCCATTGATATACATAGTTTCAATGCATTGAATGTATTCATGCATAAGCATATGTTGAGTGATAGAATTAAAATCCAAAAGAAAATAGACGTGCTATGTAAGAGAATTCTGAGTGTGATCAAGGATGTACCTTCATACGTAGCTGTATAATTATAGCTATCGTGTCTATAAGCCGATAAGTGCAAGGCTTTAAAAATCATTAGGTACCTTGATCATTGTAGTTGTGGATCATATAGTTGATCTTTATCGCACCAATGGCGGTTATTGAACATGTTAATTTGCACTTACTTGAATTTCATATGTCACAATATGCCACTTATCTTGTGATGAAATCAGATAGATGTATTTAGACTCTGATGAAAATTATATAGCCGACATCCAGATGTTTCGGAGCAAAAAGCTCCTTCTAAAATTATCCTCAGTGAGTCTATGCTGCTTCAAGATCTCTTGGTTTCTTTAATCAAGGCCTTCTAGATATTACGGCACCATGCACAGTGCATTTAACTGAGACATGTAAGAAGGCCTTTTCATTTACAAGTCCCATTCTTTTCAGTAACACTTTACCTGCTTTGGCTCACAACTTAAAGGATACAAATGCTTTTAAAAAGGCACTGAAAAGCTTTCTTTTTAAGGAAACTTTTGAAATAGCTGATTAACTCAACCATCTAATTGGAGTAGATAAGAACTATGAATGACCTGTTGTAGCATTTTAGAAACATAGAAACATAGAAACATAGAAATGACGGCAGAAGAAGACCAAATGGCCCATCTAGTCTGCCCAGCAAGCTTCACACATATTTTCTCTCATACTTATCTGTTTCTCTTAGCTCTTGGTTCTATTTCCCTTCCATCCCCACCTTTAATGTAGAGAGCAGTGATGGAGCTGCATCCAAGTGAAATATCTAGCTTAATTCGTTAGGGGTAGTAGCTGCCGCAATAAGCAAGCTGCACCCATGCTTATTTGTTTTACCCAGACTATGTTATTAGCCCTTATTGGTTGTTTTTCTTCTCCCCTGCCGTTGAAGCAGGGAGCTATGCTGGATATGCGTGACGTATAAGTCTTCTCCCATGCCGTTGAAGCGAGAGCCATTTGTTTGTTTTTGTTTTTGATCTGCTTTGTATTGATTTTGTTTCAATATTTAATATATGTTATGCGGTTCCATGCTCTGGACTTCTGGGGGGCATGGGTTAAAAATATTATAAAATCTAATCCACGTATGAGGCCTTTGACGCCGTAGACAGAACTTCGACAGTCTGTGTAGGAGCCAAGGAACTCGCATGGTTATGAGCGACTGGGTGTGAGAGGATGTACAAGACTGCCTGGCAGATGTGCCCTTTAGAGGGGAGAACTTTTTCAGGGATTAGGTACTGGAGACTGTGGCTCTGGTTAAGGCGTGACAGTCCGCTATACAATCGCTGTCTGCCACAGCCTGGTCCTGCCAGATGTAAGTGCTTCTCCTGCAGATGTCCATTTTTCCACATGCAGCCTTTCTATCCTTTACAGTGATACTGAGCTCCTCATACTCTTCCATAGTAGCTATCCAATCAAAGACAGAGAGAAAGATAACTGAAGGCCCAGCAACAGTCACAACCTAAGCCAGGGACCAATTTCTGAAGTCCCTGAGACCTGTTTCCTTACCTCCTCTAGTGTGGGGGTGGAGGGTCTAGTTCTTCCTTCTGGAGTGGCGACTAAGAATTACTGGGCATAAAAACCCTGGCCACATTCTTGAGGGGAATAGAGGCTGAAGAATGATCTCCGTTGGGCCAGAGGAGGATGAGAGAAGCACAGATAGTAACCATAGTCAACAACTCTGGCCCAACGGGGATCATTCTTCAGCCTCTATTCCACCTCAAGAATGTGGCCAGGGTTTTTATGCCCAATAATTCTTAGTCACCATATAGTCAAGCGGGGCTTAAGCTCATCCTAGATTTATAGAAACTGAACAGAATTTGTCTAAAAGAGGTTGCAGATGAATTCCCTCCAGACAATTTTATCTTTCATTCAGCTGAGGGATTGGATATTTGTTCTGGATATGAATGTGTGTATGCACATGTTCCTCAAATTCATGGTGAAGGGCATGCATTACCAGCACATGGTGCTCCCATTCAACCTCTTGGAGGCCTCTGAGTGTGTTCACAAAGTGGCTCGCAGGCATAACTGCAGATCTCCGCTGGCATGGAGTCTCTGTGTATTCACATACCTGGATAATTGGTTGGTGATGGCCCCCATCTCTGGGGGGATACTTGAGTCCCTCAACATGACCATCCATTATCTTGAGTACCTAAGTTTCCTGGTCAATATCTCAAAAATCAATTTGGTCCATCTCAAAGAATACAGAGGTCAGTACTCTAAGGTATTTATCTGGATAACTTATAATTTATCCAGCTAAATGCTAATGATTTGAATAGTGGGAAATATTTATGTAGCTAGCCTTTAGACAGATTTAAAAAAACGGCATTCTGAGGGCATTTTAGGAAAGGGTAAAGATTTTCCGGTTAGCTATCAGAGCAATGCTGGAAGTACCAGAAGTGGCTAAGAGAAGACCTTGCTCCCATCAGGAGTTTTGGGGTTTTATGGTTCCAGGGTGAGGGTAAAAGAGAGGTTGGGGATGGATGGGGAAAGATGCAGAGGGATTTCAATTTCCAAAAATAAAATGGGGAAGGGAAGGAGTGCTGGCATAGGGCCACTGGTCGCTACTGTAAAATTTTAATTTTGAGTTGTTTAGGGAAGGGATGGATTGGTATTGCTTGGCCAATTATCTGTACTTATTTTAAGGGAGTGTGGGGTTGGGGATTTGAGCCTGAGAGGGGTTTTTTTTTGTTCCAGTTCAATGCTTCTTAACCACAAGCAGCCTGATGACTTTAAAAATCTTACTAGTTACATTCACATATAACCAGTTAGGTTTTATAGTTATCCAGCTATAAGTAGCAGGGTAACTTTAGGCGAATATATTCAGCTAACTGCAGCTGGATAAATTGTTTGCTTTTCAGTTTACTGAATATTGAGCTCACAGTTCATAGGAGCCTGGATAGACTCATTTCAGAAGAATGCATTCCTTACTATTGAAAGAGCTTGAGCTTTTGATGAACATGGTGAGATCCTTTCAACAAATTGAGTTAAAAGATTCTAAACTATCCTTGTCAACTGCTAAGGAGGTTGTAAATAGAAACAAAAACATATCTTGATATATCTTTTTACAAATTCTAGAAGTGAAAAAATGAATAAGATGAGAAAGTTAGAATGTATAGCACTAAATGAAGAGTCATTATTAGCTTGTCAGAGAGCTAACGAAAAAAGGATAACCAATAAGAGAGGGTGATACCAGGCTAGAAATTATATTGCAATGATAGGGTGGATCATATTGGTAGGGGGTAGCATTATCTCATGTTCCAGCCATTATCCCACCAAATCCTAATAACTTCCAGGAAGCGAGCATCCCTCCAGTGGTGGTTCTGATAGTGGGTCTCACACTGTGTGCCTTGGGTACATCAGGTGCCTTTACCAGAGTTGGGAGCACATACCGGTGCTATGCGAACCCAAAGGACTGGTTTATAATGGAGAGTCACCACAAATCAACTTTCTGGAGCTGTGAAAAATCCATTATTCACTCAGGGCATTCTCTCACCTGCTGTTGGGCAAGAGAATATTGATGCAGACAACCAGTTGGCCATGTTCTGTGTAAACAAGTGAGAATGTCCTCTGTATTTGGTCATAGACCAATCATAATGTGCATCTCCAGGCATCCTACTGAGATTTCAAAATACACTGGCAGAGGATCTCAACAAAGTTCTGCAACTGCACGAGTGGTCCTTAGATCAGGAGTTCAAAAATGACTTTTTCCTTTGTTGGGGAACACTAGTGATTGACCTGTTTGCCTCAGAGGACAAAAGGAAGATTGAGAAATTCTGCTTCCTGTCTTCAAGCAACCACAGGTCAGCCCCCCAATGCTTTTGTGCTGAACTGGAGTGTCTGATTACTCTACTTATTTCTTTAAATTATTTTTATTTCTTGTTATAGCGCCTTTCTCATTTAAAATTGGCATACCCGCCAATTCCTTTCATTGCTACAAATGTCTAGATTGTCCTTCAGGACAAGGCGAAGATGATCTTCATAGCACTGCCCTGGTCATAAGTGTGGTATTCATACCTCCTCTTTCTTTTCATTCAGTTTCTGATACCCTTGGGGATGGCTTAGACTCATCACCCAGAAAGACAGCAGACACTGTCATCTGAACCTGCCTTTACTGGCCCTCACGGCATGACTGTCGAGTAAAGAGTAGTCTCCTTTCTTGGGAGGTAGAAGATGTGCTTATTGCAATCAGGAAACCTTCAACCAGGAAATCTTATAGTTTAAAGTGGAAGAGGTTCTCAGAATGATGTGAGATAGCTAACTGGATCCCTTTTCCTGTAGCATGGAGGCCTTCAGTATTTTTTTCTTTCATCCTCCAGCCTTGGCTCCTCTTTGAATAAAATTCATCTCATTGCCATTGCAGTGTATCATCAACAGGTGGAAGTGACTTCAATCTCTTTCCAGTATTTAGTATCAAAATTCATGAAAGGTGCGTGGCATTCCAAGCGTTAAGTCAGTAAACCTTCAGGACCATGTGCTATCTCAACTCATAAAAATGCCTTTGTAACTGCTCAAGTTGATGGATTTGAGGTTTTTCACCTGGAAAGTGTTGTTTCTTGTAGTTGTCACTTTGGCATAAAGGGTAAGTGAATTAAAGGGTTTGGTTTCATAGTTGCCATACCTGCAGTTTTTTTTTTTATCATATAGTTCTGTGAACTCACCCTAAATTCTTTCCGAATGTGGTGTCTGCATTCCACATTAACCAAGCTACTGTGCTGCTAACATTCTTTTCAAGATCTCATGCACACAAAGAAGAGCGATTCTTCGCTCTTTGGATTGTCAGAGAGCCCTAATATATTACCTAAAGAGATCTCAACCTCACCTTGAAGCTTCTCTATTGTTTGTATCCTTAGATTCTAATAGTTTAGGAAGAGCAGTTGCCAAAAAACTTTGTCTAATTGGCTAGTGGACTGTATAGTGCATTGTTGCATGCTGGTTGGGTTACAGATTATAGACTGTTGAGGCTCATCAAGTGGGAGCTATGGCAATATCAATGGCTCATTAGAGGACCCCTTCCATTGAAGAAATATGGAAAGCTTCTACTTGATCACATGTTCACACCTTCACATTCCACTGCTGGTTCACCTAATAGGTCGCTCTCCATCTGTTAGGGTTGGGTTGTCTGTTTTAGTAGCTGCTGTGAAACACAACCCTCAGATTGGGACTTTGCATACATTATGGTTATTTTATGCCAGCTTGTCAATGGAGAAAGGAAATTTTCTTACATGTAAATAGGATTCTCTGTAGGTATCAGGATAAAATATCTGTGGCACCTCTCATGGCTAGCGCTCTGGGTGGCTTCCTGACGTACTGGGTCACCTGTGTACAGCTTATATCATTTCAGAGGAAAAAAATAAAGAAAACCACTTATCTGATGATATTTATGGTTGTGATTTCTGATCATTTGCATTCTAAGCTTTTGATCTAGTGGAGGCTAGAATTCCAAGTTGAGTTGCAACATTTAGATCCCAAGCATTGGTATGGATGCCATTCCCTTAATCCCTGCTTGGCCTTCTGGTTAGCTTCAGTGGCAAGGGTCAGCGACTCTCTTACGCTAACCAAAATAATTGTTAATCAGTCTCCTCAATAGCCTGCTCTCCATTTTAAAAAATCCAGTTACCAGAGGTATTCCTTCAACTACTTTTATTTTTATGCTTCATATGTCCAATTTCAGAAGAATATAACTTTATTCTTCAGTTAGAAATGCCATTCTCCAGTAACTAGTCACAGTATGCACTACTGTTTGTAAACAAAACAGTTGCATCTCCCACCAAGTAAGCTGTAAGACTCAGGTTAATTAGGTTTTACAAGATAGCAATTCTGATTCTGCTAGTACTGCTCTTAGGTGATTCCACAGTCCCAATACAATCTGGGATTCTGGATAGCAAGTGGTTTCCTTTTTTTCAGCTATGAAAATTCAGTTTCACACAGACAGCTTTCACGTAGGGGAAGTTCCCATTCTGTATGGCTCACTCTCAACCTGTGGTTTTAATTATATGGCCAATAGATGTCTGTATAATCCTAATTCACTGATATACCAGTCAGTACCAGCTTACTCATATGCTTTATAAAACTTACTCTTGATTAAAAATCTTTACTCCTGTGTAGTTCCTAGATACAGCTTACTATCAGGCTGATAAAGTAAATCGGCAGGAGAGCCGGCCCTCCGAGGCGAGCGCCCGCTCTCCCAACGCGCGCCCAGGCCACTCTCCTGGGTGCGCGATCCAGTATTTAAATGAGGGCCCGCGGTAAAAGGGGCCCTCATTTAGCGCGTCCCTAGCACCTCCTTTTTGACAGGAGTGGCGGCTGTTAGCGGGTTTGACAGCCGACGCTCAATTTTGCCGGCGTCGGTTCTCAAACCCGCTGACAGCCATGGGTTCGGAAAACGGACGCCGGCATAATTGAGCGTCTGTCTTCTAACCCGCGGGCCGATTTAAAAAGTATTTTTTTTTAATTTTGGGGCCTCAGACTTAATATTGCTATGATATTAAGTTGGAGGGTGTACAGAAAAAAAGTTTTTTCTGCTTTTCTGTACACTTTCCCGGTGCCGGCAGAAATTAACGCCAGCCTTTGGGCAGGCGTTAATTTCTGAAAGTAAAATGTGCGGCTTGGCTGCACATTTTACTTTCAGTATAGCGTGGGAATAACTAATAGGGCCATCAACATGCATTTGCATGTTGCGGGCGCTATTAGTTTCGGGGGTGGTGGGGGGTTGGCCGTGCATTTTTGACGCCCTATTACCCCTTACTGTATAAGGGGTAAGAATAGCGTGTTGAAAACGTTGGCCAATCGTGGGAGCGCACTGTATTTTATCAGCCTGTAATTGAGAAGAATTCTATTTCTGTGCAGGTTTGAAAGTACTTCTGGATAACAAAGGATAACTGCTGCCATTACATGCATTCCTTCTACTTCATTGGGTACATCAGAGTTCCTTGCAGCAGCAGTAGCTGTACATTCTTGAACAACACAAACTAGCCAAAATCTAAACAGGGTGCATCATTTCCAGTTTCTGTCTTATCTGTCCCTCTTGTCTGACTTCCTCAGGCCACTCCTTTACCTTCCCCAAGGATTAGCAGGTCAAATCCTACTTTTTTACAGTAGGCATAGAAAACATTTCACTTAGCTTTGTAGTTGAGCTGATAGGTAAATCTTGCCTTCGGGTGGTCCTCATCCTCAGTGCCTTCATCCATGGTTAACAAAAGGCCAAGTCTGCTTCCTTTCATAGGTGGGTCCTTTCTTTTCCCCCCAGCTCCATCCTTCTCCATGGCTAGTTGTTCCCAGCCACCACCACCTCAGCCCCTGCTCAGCTGCTCCACAAGCCTCTTATAGTCCTCCCCCAGGTGTGTGATGGCCTCTAGCCCAAGAAACTAGGCAGAGGCACTATGGGAAATGTAGTTCTCTGCAAAGCTACTTTTGCTTTTCTCTTATTTACCTAATCCTGCACTGCTCCTATGAGTTTAACCAGGGATTCCTGCAAAGGGACTAAGCAACAAACTGACGTATTACCACAGTTGTCAACTATCTTGCTAAGCTTTAAGCTCTGAGAATGAGGGGGCTCATGAGGCAGTGTTCATGCATGGAAACTTCCAAGCATACTCAGAAAAATGTTCCTGATCTCTGAGAGTTGAGCTCATGTCAGCAGTGTCAGATATCACCTACACATTTTGACTGATGTATCCTGCTGTTTACAGAGAATCCTGTTTACTGGTTATCAGATTTGCTTTACAGGTTAACCCTGAAAGATGTTTAAAGAAATCTTTTCATTAGCCATTGATGGAACTGTATTGAAGGAATAAAAGTTTCTCAGCCAATCAGGGATTCTTTTTTTTTTTTCTTTTTTTTTCTAGCAGTTTTGATATCCTACATAGACTTTCTTGGATCTGTTTGCTCATTGATTAATCATGCTTTATGCTCCTTTTTTTATTCTTGCAACAAAACTTCTCAAGGAATAAGTGAGGATTTTGTTTCATTTTGTGTTCAGACTTAATACTCAAATTAATCCCATCATTGCATGTGCACATGTATAAAAATCAATATTATTCATGTCTGTAGTAACTAATTTAGGCACAGATACATCTCTTTGGTGGTGTGAATTATTTCAGAAGTAATGTAACATTTTAGTATGTATTTATTTATAGTCTTTTTCTTGTATGAACACAAGCAGCAGTGAATTAATCCCAATCCTTGAGAACTACAAACAGCTCTGGCTTTCAGACATAGAACAGATGTGCATTCACAGTTGTGTTAATGGTAAATGTGCATGTAATTAATTGATCAAGTGCAGTATTGTGCTTCTATGGTTGAGTGACTAAAATGTTGCTTTCAGCACAACTTTTTGGATGTTGAATCTGTCAGAGGTTGATGCTAAGGCTTTTCCAACTCATTCTGTAAGCCATGACTCTCTGGTTCAGGGATACAGTGCCACAAAATGTTGCTTTAAGCTGTTTGTTTAGACCAAAAAAAAAAAAAAAAGAGCCCAGAACGGAAGAGCATGATGAAGGTAATTTTCAGTAGTGTGCATAACTCAGCACAGGAGTAGGTGCATTAAATTTTATGCCTGTATTTTATAAAATGTGAGGTGAGAGCTGCACAGTTTATAAAATACCGTCTATCACCGCCCTGCATGAAATTCATGTTTCAATACACAGCTTTTTATTTCCTGGCATCCACTTCGTTTATACATTTATTTTATAAAAGTATGTGCATATATTTTAGGGGATAAATTTCAAAATATATGACTTTTAAAATTTACTCTGGGGTTTGTATGCGTAAAAGTACATGCAGCAGTGATTTTGTGCGTACTTTAATTTGTATTGCAAAGAGATGTTCCCGGGGCAGAGTTGGGGCAGGGGAGTTATATTATGCACGTATTTTTGTTTTTCAGAAGTAGGCATGTCACTGTCTACATGGACATTTACTCCTGCTCTTAACCACAGATTTTCAAAGCGGACTTGCATGCATACTTTGTACATGTGGACAATCAGTCCTAAACAAGCTGTCATAATATTGGGCTCTGTGTTAAACTGTTTATGCGTGAGTTGGCCGATACATGTGTGTATCTTGCTTCTGAAAATACTTGTGTGCATACTTTCAAATACCAGTTGACCCAGCTCCCTATCACTTGCTCCAGACACCTCATTCCAAAACTGCAGACAAAAGAAAAGTGATTTGATTAGCAGGTGTAAAAAATTGCACGCACGTTTGATCTATGAGCGTGCTCTGTTTATAAAATATGTAAATGCACATGCTTACAAACCCTGCCCCGTAATGCCTTCAAAACATCTTTTTATATGCACATTCTTTTCCACATGGCAGCTACAGTACACATTCATATATTAATTGTCTATGCACGTTTCCCATGGAAGTCTTTAAAAATTATGCCCTATATGTGAAATGGCAAAATAAACTATAGACATTAAGCCTGGCTCTATTTAATCTATGTGTATGCATAATATAATTTACCTAACTCTTTAGGGAAAGACTGTCGGACTCACAAAACAATTACAATAATTTAAATCCTATCTGAAGACTTTCATCTTTCAGCTTATCCGCCTGAGTGCCTTTCTCCTGGGCACTCTAACTTCTTTTTGTTCTGAACTTTGGGGAAAGTGACTCAACAAGCTTGCTTAATCACCAGTGAGCCTGCTAGTGGCTGGCTGTTATGAGTCCAGTTCATAGGAATATAGATAGATATGTGTGTTTGTAGATATATATATATTTATATATATATATCTACACATATATAAGCCTTCACAGATGAATGCAATGGGTTACTCTCCTCATTCAAGAATTTTCATAGCATCAGCTTTTGGGAATGAATTTTGCTTGATGTTGCCCTGGCGCAGAAACCTGGTCACTGTGTCTCTCTTGTCTGGCAGGGAATGATTCACCGAGATTTGAAACCTGTTAATATTTTCTTGGATTCTAATGATCATGTGAAAATCGGAGATTTTGGTCTTGCCACAGATCATCCAGCTTCCATAGTAAGTGTTCTTTAAAACAAAGCCAACAGTCTTTTTAAAGCATAATTTAATATACAGTTTGCTGCAGAAGGAAAATCTTTCCAAAGAAAGCTAAAGTTGTCAACAATGTTTTTCAGAGTTGTGATATAGTACATAAAGATAAACGTTTATTCATAAAACACAAATTGTATAGCTGTCCAGAGCAAGTACCTAACACAGGAAAAGCTGAGGACTATTGCTGTGATGGCTTGGCTGAATTGTGGGGAGGGGGATATTTATTATGTATTTGTTTTTTATATACCGACATTCGAACTAGTATATCACTAGGATATAAAATAGGGAGAAAAGTTCTGGATAGTTGAAACTGAAAGTTAATAGCACCATAGCCCAACAGAGACCAGTTCTGAATGAGCTGGAAGCTCGGAGGATCAGAAGAAAACTGGAAAGCCAAAAAAAGATCTCTTACTACAGCTCTTGGGATAGTTAACAAGCAATATCACCTTCATATTGATGGCTCATTTGGCTTGTGACAAGGTATAAGAACATAAGGCTTGCCATCGTGAGTCAGCCCAAGGGTCCATCAAGCCCAGTGTCCTGTTTCCAATGGTGGCCAAGCCAGGTCACATGTACCTGGCAGGATCCCAAGGGATAGATAAGCAGTAGATTTCTGCAACTCTCCATTAATAATTGCTAATGGACTTTTCCTCCAGGAACTTGTCCAAGCCATTTTATAAATGCAGCTATATTAACAGCTTTCACCACACCCTCTGGTAACAAATTATGTGTTGAGTAAAAAAAAAAATTTCTCTTATTAGTTTTAAATGTATTACCCAGTAACTTCATTGTGTGTCCCTTCATCTTTGTAGTTTTTGAAAGAGTAAACAACTGATTAACGCTTATTCGTTCCATTCCACTCATTATTTTATAGACCTCTATCATATCTTCCCTCAGTCATCTCTTCTCCAAGCTGAAGAGTCCTAACTTCTTTTTAGCCTTTCTTCATATGAGAATTGTTCCATCCCCTTTATCATCTTGGTCGCTCTTCTCTGTACCTTTTCTAATTCTGCTGTATCTTGAGTTTGGGTGACCAGAACTTGAACACAATACTCAAGATGAGGTTGCACCATGGAGCAATACAGAGGCAGTATGATATTCTCCGTTTTATTCTCCATTGCTTTCCTAATAATCTCTAGCATTCTATTTGCTTTTTTGCTCAGTGAGCACACTGAGCAGAAGATTTCAACATATTTTCAACAATGACATTTAGATCTTTTTCCTGATGGTGGGACCTTGCATTTTGTAGCTATAATTTGGGTTACTCTTTCCTAAGTGCATCACTTTGCACTTGTCTACATTAAATTTAATTTGCCATTTGCATGCCCAGTCTCTCAGTTTTGCAATGTCCTCTTGCAGTTTTTCATAATTCTCTTGTGATTTGACAGCTCTGAATAATTTTTTGTCATCGGCAAATTTGATTACCTCACTTGTTCCCCTTTTTCAGGTCATTTATAAATATATTAAAAGCATCAATCCTAGAACAGATCCCTGAGGTAATCCACTATTCACCTTTTTCCATATATGTTGTGAACTGACATTAATGACAGATAATAGGTCAAGGACAATTATCTCCCATCCTGAAACAATCCTGCTAGGGCTCACAAGTAGAAGTAAAGCTTTAAATAATGAAATAAAATCTTTGTTGATGACATGGGTTTTTAAAGGTTATATTCCTGTAATGTGCTAATGCTAGGGTGACCATATTGCTTTATGCTCTGGGGAACAAGCCGAAGCAGTTACTTTATCCCTTTGCATGCAGGAAGATGTCCTTTTTTATTGTGGGAAATTAGAACTACATTTACATGCATGCATTGTGGGTATTAGCTTGGCTTCTCCTTCTAGATATGGAGCTATAAGGTCTGTCAATCTAAAGCAAAGCAGCTATCACAGCCATCCGTGATGAGATAACAGCTTTCAGATGCAAGGACACATCTGATCTGTCTGTGCATAGCTCCTGACAAACTGCTCTGTAGTCCTTGCCCAACACCCCATTCTGCAGTCTTTAGTTTAGGGTATTTGGTCCTTAGGAGCATCACACCATAGTTTATAGGGCTCAATGCCTCTCTGTTCCACTTCTTAGAGTATAGTGAACTGATTTAAATAAACAGGCCATTCAAAGGATCAATATTTCCTTCTGTTGCTTTTAATTTGCAGGCTGATGTAAAGCAGGAAAGAGATAAGTTGATAGATCAATTAGTCATACCTGATCTTGCAGGTAAGTACATGGATTTTTCTTTCTAATACATTAGAGCCAAGTAGATCTGCCCTCTTATGTAGTTCTCTTGGAAGCAGATCTGTGTCAACGGGTATCTTGTAGCAGGGCATCTTTACATTTACAGTGAGGAGGTCAGAAAACCTGTTTTATTCTGGTTAGAGTTAGCACATTCTCTTAGCATTACACATAATCAGGTTGTGATTACAGCTCAGAGCTGAAAAATCTTCCAGTACTTGCTTATACAATCTTCAACAGGTTAACCTTCCTTAGCTCACACACAGATTGTGAGCTCTGTGGTAATGGATCATGTATTCATGTGTCTTAATCTGTACCCACTGCTACATATATTATTTAAATAATAAAGTTGTGGCATTTTTTTAAACTATTTTGGTGTGTAGGTTTGCTGGGGATGGAGAAGAATCTGGCATAGTACACTGGTCGTACAAGTCCAAAGTCTGGGAGTATCGCAGTCCCCCAGATGTCATTGTCCATGGACAAGTAGGACTAAATCATCCACATATGTGGTTGGCAAGTGTAGGATGTATAATACCTAGGGCCAGGGGTGGACTTTCCAATAAGCAGAGTCGGCAGTTGCATACAGGTAATTGCTCCAATGTGGGGGAAGTGGTGGGGACAGGGTGAAGAGACATCTGCTCTGCTTGTTTCATTGGCATTGTGCTGTGCAATTACAGGGTTACCTCCCTCTCTTTGCCCCACTCCCTCCTGTCAGAAGGGGCAGCCAGCTGTCCATTTCTAAGGGTGGCCAAGATGTAAATCCTTGCTTCCTAGAGCTAGAAAACCCTTAGATGGCTTTTCTGCTCGTACATAGCTTATTTCCTGTTTCAGTACACTGTAAGACGCCTTCAGTCAGTCTTTCTGTGAAACATGTCAGACATATTTGAAGAGAAGCTTTCCTAACTCAAGAACGTCTGACATGTTTCACAGAAAGACTGACTGAAGGCGTCTTACCGTGTGCTGAAACAGGAAATAAGCTATGTACGAGCAGAAAAGCCATTTTCCAAGCCACATATTTACTAAGCAAGGAAAATGGGATAGCGGACTAATTCTGCAGGGACAACCCACAGAAATGATCTCTAAACCAGTAAGTAACATACATAGACTTGTTGCATCTCATCTCAACTATAAGGTTCAAAAAATCTGCTCCAGAAGAAATGCTTTACACATATATTCTTGATACATTGTGAGGGGAATGCCATTTTTATGTGTATCCTCTGTTACTATTAATAGACAAACCTTGGTAAAATTGAAGGAACCAAACTACTGAGAGTCCTTTTCTGGCCAAGACAGACATGTTTTCCTGTTGTACTTCAACTGTCCATAAGGAACTCAGTCTGCCTGAAGAATCTTCTAGCCCTGCTAGCCATAACAAAGACATCTAACTTAATTCTAACATTCATTTTTTAGGGCTATCAGCTTGGATGTTAAAAAGTCAGTAATTTCCTCACTCATCTGTTAAAAACAATGTTTTTAACAGATGCATCAATGAAACTGTCAAATAGAGCCTCTTACATATTCAAGTGGAAGAAGTTTTATAAATGTGTACAAGCAAGAGTTTAAATTTTCTCCTACATGTGAAGTGTATGTTAGACCCTTCTTCAAAAGTCCGGGACAAGGCATTTAGCCTGGTCTACCTTAAGCCAAAGAAAGGGAGTTCCGCTCTCAGGGTGTTCTCCTTAGAGGGAATAAGAAGCTAGGCCCAGGGAAAATAAGGGAGGCCTAGGGAAGGATATTACTGCTGAACTGTGAGTTATATTGTCTTTATTTTGTGTGAACTGTGAAGGTAAGCAGAAGTTTGAGAGAACAGCCAGAGTCCAGCCTGAATCTGTTCTTTGGCTAGCCCAAGATATCTCACGGTGTCACATTTGCTAGACTATCTTCTCCACTTATCTCTATCTGGCTTGAAAACAAGTTCAGTCACAATTCATATTAGTGTGATAGCTGCTTACCACTTGTGAGGAGGAAAAAAACAATGTTTTCCCATTCTCTAATATCATGTTTTATGAAAAGCCTACGTCTCTTAGACAAGCAGGATGGCAGTCAGTGTTGCCAACTCCAACTTGAAGAAAATGACCAGATTCATTGTGAAAAGTTGCCAAATTGGGTAAAAAGTAGCTAAACCCATGGGGTCAGTACTGACCACAGAAATCAGGGATTTAAAAATAATTTGTTCATTCCCTTTAAAATCTGAAAGTTTCCCAGATCTTCCTTGTCCCCTCATTGTTAACCACCTGCAACAGCAATACATAAATGTATAGTAAACAGGTTTTAACAAAAAATAACCATCTAGATGTAAACCATGTAAACCGCCATCCCGGCGATAGTTATCTCTGTTATCTGTGAACCGGAGTGATATGTATATTATACAGGAACTTCCGGTATATAAAAACCAAAAATAAATAAATAAATAAATAGATAATTTGCTGCCTCAGATGCTGCTGCACTTCCTCTGAGATGTATGCAGAAAACTAATTAGCAATCACTTGATGCTGTGCCACAGGCAAGAGGGAAGAGATTGCAAACAGAAGAGGCAGGGAAGCTGGAAGCATGGCTTAGCCTAGGCCAAGACCTACATGATCAATAGGTTCCCTGAATCCCAGGCTCAATGAGATAGTGCTTTGCAGGATGTCTCAGGTCCTAGCTGCACAGCAAAAAAAAAAAAATATTAAAAAAAAAAAAAAAAAAAAAAAAAAATATATATATATATATATATAAATATATATATAAAGATATAGATAATAGATAATCATAGCTCCCTCCTTATATTTTTTTTTTTTTTTTTTTTTTGCTTCTATAAGTCTGTCAAAGCATAGGATGACAATACAGATGCAGCTCCTGCTTTTTATTTTTGCTGTAATTGATCTTTTGCCTTGTGACCTCATTGAATTCCCCAGTGTATCTGGATGGAGGGAGAGGGAAGGCCTGCAGCCAAGCCAAGCCACACTGTGTCGAGAAATCTGGTGCCTGGGGTGGATGGGGGAGAAATCAGCCAGGCAGCACGACACTCTATGTTGCGGTCCCGATCGCTAAACTCGCGACCGGGTCCTAACCTTCCTCTCTCACGCGAGGGAGACTGTTTTAAAGACTCAACTGTGGCAAGTTCCTGCCCGCCTCCTTGATGATGTCAGACACCGGCAAGGTATTTAAGCCTGGCGTCTGGCTAAGGAGGTAGCCTAGCAACGAGGTTCTCTCCTTGGAGGCACCAGTTGCTGTGTTTCTAATCCTGGTTCTGCTGTGTTTCTGATCCTGGTTCTGATGTGTTTCTGATCCTGGTTCTGATGTGTTTCTGATCTTGGTTCTGCTGTGTTTCTGATCTTGGTTCTGCTGTGTTTCTGATCTTGGTCCTGCTGTGTTTCTGATCTTGGTCCTGCTGTGTTCCTGATCCTTGTTCTGCTGTTCCTGATCCTGCTCATCTTCCGGATTCTTCTCGGTTTGTCTCCTTGGTTCCTGATCCCGGTTCACCTCTGAAACTCTGTGTCTGTCGCCTGTCTCGACTTCTTCTCCTTCCTCGCTTTGGTCATCTTCCTCCACCAGGTCGGCCCAAGGATCCACTGTCCAGTCCGCAACAGTTTGCAACACTCTAAGCCTGAGGAGATCTCTCACACTCTCCTGCAGCACTCTAGCCAGAGAAAGTCTCACTTGCTTGTACTTTTCTACTTTCAGATATGCTCTGTAAGTAGGGAACCCAAAGGGAATGTTAGAGCTGTGAGGAAATCGATAGATTTGTAGCTAAATTGTCTAAAAATAGCTAAATTAGTTCCTTGGCTCATTCACAGTTTTAAAATTTCTCAGGTTCAAAAACTCATCAAATCTAGCAACAAAATCACTAAATTGGCAACACTGATGGGTAGTCCTTACATATGGGTGACATCATCTGCTAGAGCCTGGCACGAAACTTTGATCTCAAAGATTCTAGAGCTTTCAGTATGCTGTACAGAGCATGTGCAGCTGTAGTCCCCTCCCTACTTTATAGGCAGGGCCCCTGTCTTTCTTTTTCTGCGAAGCTGTGTGGTCATGGTATCAGCTTTGCTCTCTCCCTCACAGCTACTGATGTGACAATTCTGGAACTGCAGCAGCTGTTTATACTTACAGGTCTTTGTATTCTTTTTTCCTTTTATACCTTAATGGTAATTATTTTGTTTTTCTCCTTTTCTCCCTTTTCAAGCTTCTCTGCTGGCTGCATGGCGGGCCTAGTGCATTGTGCAGCCTGGCGAAGGTTGTTTTCTTCTCCTTAATAAATAATGCTGCACTTGCTTTGTCTTGGGATTGCAATATGGTCTTCACTCAACTAATGAGACCTCTTTTTTTGAGCCTATCAATACTTGTAAATTCAAGTATTTAACCTAAAAAGTAATATTTATTTTACTGAAATTGTTTCTGCTAGAAAGGTCAGCAAACTTCAAGCACAAGTGACTTAATTTCTATACACAAATTCTTCAACAGAGTAATTTTGCATACATCTCACATTTTTTCCAAAATAGTTTGATTTCCACTTATATCTGTTTATTATTTTTCCAACTTTTTCCCCTAGAGTAGAATCAACCTTACATACTTTAGACCAGAGATGGGTAAACGTTTTGGTGCGGGGGCCACTTTAGAAGGTTTTGTCCATCGTGTAGGGGCCAGGGGTGGGGCAGGAGGTGCAGCTGTGGGCAGGGCTCCCTCAGAGTTCCTTGACCTTCAGAGACAAAACTTAAAATACAGGTCATTCAATTTTCTAAAAATGCCATCTTTATTTACCTTTGAAAGATGCATAGCTACATCAGTTCTCTCCAGACCCATACAAGCAGGCTGGCAATCCCTGTCTCATAGGCACACACAAGCAAGCTTCAAATCTCTCTTACCAGACACACTCCCACACATACTCAGAAATGCTTCTATCCTCTCTTCTAACTCCCCTCATGCTCTTCCTCCCCACCCCTTATTCACCTTTCAGTTATTTACCCCTTCCCTCCACTCATTTCCTCTGTCATTCACCCCTCCTACTCAGTCCCCTTCCCTCTGTCACTCACCCTCTTCCCTTTCAATCACTTTCCCTCCTTCCCAATCAATTTCTTCCCTTCCCTTTGTCACACATCCTCCCATCTTAGTCACTAAACCCCTCACCCCATTTCCTTGCCTTATTCATACCCTTCTTCTTCCCACCCCACCATGTGATGACTTACCCTTCCTGCCAGCTTCATGTTGTCGTCTTCCAGCGAGCTGGGTCAATTTCAGGCTCACCGCTGTGCAGGATCTCGTCTTGCTGGCAGGGGGGATAGGATTTCCACCAGCACCTCACTCGTGTCTTTTTTTCTTCATTTTTGGTCCTGCTGGCCTGGACTCCGGCAGGCGCTGCTACCGCATCTCTCTTCATTTTCAGCTCCAGAGGGTGCTGCTGTTGTGTCTGTTCTTGCTGGCAGGAATACCACCAGCGCCGTTGAATGGCGTCTCTCCTCATCAGCCAGGTTGTACACAGATGTCCTGCCTGTGCACCAATGCCATCCTACCTGCTTTCCCGCTGATGTCATCATCAAAGGCCCGTTTCAGCGCGTCAGCAAAAAGGCGATATTTTGCGCCTTTGATGACGTTGAGAACTTGAACAGGCTGTGAAAGTCTTGGCGGGCCGCATCTAATGTATTTTAAAATTTCTTCCATAGGCTGGATTAAAAGTAAGAAAGTACTGGATTTAGCTTGTGGGCCGAAATTTGCTCACCTTTGCTTTAGACTGTAAAAGAACTCTGTCCTTTTGACTTAGAACCAAAAATATGACAAAATTCTTTCAGCTATTTGTCTCTTATAACCCTAACAGACCTGTACTTGCATTCACAAAATCTACAATTGCAATTTGGATATCTGAATAAATATCTGTGTGCTGTAACAAAACAGGCCTGTCTTTAGAAGACTTAGGAAAGTACAAAATGAGAGAGCAATGGCAGCTTCCACATCTTAACTTGGGCTGTATCTCCGTAGAGGAAATATGAAATGTTTCTATGTGAACTTCAGTGCACACTTCCTCAGAAATCCTCTGACTAATCCAGACCAGTGAGTGTTTACCCCCACCACCTCCACCTCTGCTAGCAGATAGAGACAGAGAAAATCTTCTAAGCTGCCTCTCCTCTCACTTAAAGGTTAGAGCAGCAAAGCCAGTATTTGGCAGGTGAGGAGAATGTTCTAGTAGTCAGACTGAATTGGGTTCTAGAACCCCACAAATGATCCTTGGACCAGGGAGGGGTAGCAAACCAGATATTCTGCGAATGGGGCACACTCGTGGTAGATTATTGATGCAAATCTCATGTGTAAAAACTACCTACAGAGTTTGTACCAATGCAACCAGTTTGTTTATTGCCACAATATTCCATCCTTCAATTTTCTTTTCATAAAAACATGTTAGGAACATTAGAATACTTTTAGAAGCATAAGGACAAAGATATGATTTAGATTTAATTACTTGTCTTTCCATAGCATGGTCAAGGTTAGGTACAATCCAGGTACAGTAACTAAGTCCCTGCCCTAGAAAGCTTATGATCTAATTTGGTACTTGAGGTAGTGGAGGATGATGTGATGTGATTTGGTCACAAGGAGTATCAATGAGAGAAGTAAGATTTGTGACCTTGATTTCCTTGGTTCTTAGGCTGCTTCTCTAAACACTAGGCCATTCCTCCGCCACATTGTGAACATTGATATATAGTAATAACATGAAAATGTGTCGTCAGAATGTATAGAAAACATTTTCATAATTTCTATTTACCACTGCAGACAAATGTGTTTTCCAAGGTTTGTTTATGGGTGGAGTGTACAGATATAACCATGATAAAAAAAATCCTACATCATGCAACACATGGCTGAAGTATAGAAGCACTTCTATTCTGTAAATGTTGAGGTCCATATTCAGTCACTGGTTGGATTGCAGTTAGGCAGATAAACTTATCTGGCTAACTTTGAGGGACATTCGGGAATGCAGCCACACTATTGAATATAGATGGCTATAAGTTTATCTGGCTTACTTTAGGACAGTTTTATGGCATGACCATAGTTAGCCAGATAAGTTATCCAGTTAACTCTGAATATCAGTTAGCCGGGTAACTTATCCAGCTAACCTAATTCTTCCCAGAAATGTCCCAGAATGCACTTAATTTATCCAGCTAAATTTTAGACAAATAATGAGATATCCGGCTAAAGTATTGCCAGATAAGTACCGAAAATATTAAAAGGTCATAAAATAATTATGAATCCGGCTAAATGCTTCTCGTTCTGTTTTAACATTGATGCTATATGTGAAATTATTTTTTATACACAGGTATCTTGACAGGAATGGTCGGCACTGCTTTATACGTGAGCCCAGAGATGCAAGGAAACACCAAAGCCAGCTACAACCAGGTAACAGGGTTGACCTTTTCTTCTACTTACTAGAAATACACTGGCCAGATGTGAGAATTTTAGGTCATAGGTCATTTTGTTTTCTTTCCCTTTTTTGTCTTTCTCTGTTTTCTCCCTCAAAAATCACTGCTGCTCCCCCATCTTTATCCTGCTGGTTCAGATGACGCCTTCCAGTCCAAAATCTTAAGAGGTGCACCTTCAAAGCACACCATCCATGCTGCATGTTGGCCAGCAAGACCTGTAACTAGCAAATGTTTCCCAAAAGGAAGGGAACCTATTTTACTGTGGGCTTAGGAACATTCATACGATAGATTGCAGGCCCTTCCTATATCCAGTCCCTTTACAAAAATTTTGCAACATGCTAGTAATGTAGGGGCAATTATTGGGGCTATCGAGAATCGGAGTTAAAGTTGATCAGTTAGTCCTCCATAGCAAACACCTTGAAATAGACTGCCAATAAATCCAGAAGAGAAGCAAACAAATTCTAATGGAAACTTCATAGTAAGGGGTATAGACTTGGGAAATCACCATGGGACAAGGGAAGTTTTGTGCCTATCTGGTGTGTCAGCTGTCTGAGATAGGCAGAAATTTCAGTGGCTGGCTAAAGAAATGCAGAAGGTTGTGGTATGAAATTACTTTACTTTAAAAATTAAAACAAGAAGAATTTTCACTTAAATCCACTAAGGGTACAAATATATCATGAGAAGGATTCATATTTGGTAATGACTTGATAATAGCAGGAGTCTATTTTGGGACATTCAATCAATTCTCAAAGTAGAAAATTTCTGTTTCTTAGCAGCTTTCAAACACCATTTATACTCAAGCAATTTTGATTTTCAAAGCAGTTTATCACTATCAGGTCTCAATTTCTTCTTTTCTAAAGCCTGTTTTTTCTCTTCAATATCCTAAGGACATCAGAGTACCAAGGCCAACTTGGATTCTGATCCATCTGGTGGAAACTTGAGCCTGTATCTAATTTTCTATACATCTCTTAATTTTATAGGGGATGATATTCAGCCGCACCTATCTGGCTAACTTAATCAAGATATTCAGTGGTGTAACAGTGCCAGTGAATATATCCAGATACGTATATCTAGTTAACTTCAGTAACATAGTAATGATGGTAGAAGACAAAAATGGTCCATCTAGTCTGCCCAGCAAGCTTCCCAAGGTAGTAACTGCTGCTCCATGCAGGTTACCCCCACGTTTCGGTTAAGGGTGGTAACTGCCGCTCTGTGCAGTTTACCCTCAAGCTTTTCTATTTTTTTTTAAATTAATAATTTTATTAAACTTTTAATATAACATTGCTATTACAATATCAATATAAATACAGAAGGCATCCCCGACTCCCCCCTCCCTCCCCTCCCCTCGTCAGCTTAGTGGAGCTATAGCCCATCTGCTACAGAATCCAAGGCATTGGTGTCAGATAATAGTTTCTCACATTCATACCATAATGTCAACATACCCAATACACAATGCTTATAAAAGAAGCATGTCACTTAGAAGACACATTGGAATACAATGCAAAATGATACATTCCCACCCAAGTTGCTATGAATCAATGCATTCCCCCATATATTGTCTGATCTCTTGAGACAATATCAGATTACATTTGAGAAACATAGTCCATAAACGGTTTCCGTATTTGGCAGCTGTTAGAGAGGCCAGCCGATAGTATGTATGGAGTTTATCTATGACCTCCGGTAATTGTGGTACCTGTTCTGTTTTCCACCATGCTGGTATCAGAGTACGAGCAGCGATAAAGGTATGAGAACAAAAATGCTGCTGGAACTTTTGTAGGTCATCAGGGTAAACATGCAATAGGGCAGTAATAGCAGAAGCATGAAGAGTAACATGGAACAGGTCACTCAACCAGGTGAAAAGAATCTCCGAAACGGTCTGGATTTTCTGACAGGTCCACCATATATGGAAGTAAGTTCCACTACTTCCACAGTTGGCCAACAGGAGTCCGATGCTGCCGGATATATCCTATGAATTTTATCTGGGGTGAAGTACCATCTATATATCATCTTATAGCAATTTTCACACAATCCGGCTGAAATTGAACATTTCCTGGCAAAATGTAGTATAACCTCCCAAGTCTGAAGGCTCAACTGCTCCCCCAGTTCTACTGCCCACTATCTCACAAAGTTGCTGATCTGTTTGTCTGGGAAAAGGGCGTGATATATCTTAGAAATGGGCCCCTTTATTCTGTCACTATATTGAACCAGAGACTCAAACAGCGAACAACTTGGTCGTAGCAGTTTAGCGCGTTGCGAAGTCTGAATAAAGTGGACTACTTGAGCATACGCCAGGAAATCTTTCGGGCTGAAGGGGAAGATATCCATTAACCCCTGCAATGATAGGATCGACCCTTGTGACATCATGTGCCCAATTGTGGTAACACCCTTGTCCCTCCAGTCAACTGGGGAGTCTGATAACCTGTCGGCATATGACTATTATGGAGTCGGGAGGTTTGATAGAAATATTTCTATTCCCCAACTACTTGCCTTCTGCTCTGCTTCCAAATATACAAGGTGACCTGTAAAGACCATGTAATGTCATTGGCAGGCCGCCAATATTCCGTGGTTGCCAAAATATGGCCCGTAGGGCCATTGGGCCTAATATTGCTTGTTCAATAGTCACCCATTGCTTAATTTCCGTATTACGATAGATATCCATTATGGCCCGCAACTGAGCTGCTATATAGTACCATAGGAGATTGGGTATTCCCAGTCCCCCCTGAGACTTTGGAAGATAGAGAATTTGATGTGCTAGACGGGGGGGGGGGGGGGCACGTCTTCGCCAAATGAAATCAAAAATCGATTTTTGCCAGTGCCAAATCATTTATTTATTTATTTGGCACTTTTATATACCGATTTTCCAGTAACAGAATTACTAATCAAGTCGGTTTACATTCTAAACAATAACCATGACAAGAGGATGTCTTACAATAAACAGGTAAATTGAACTTGGATAAAAATAAAAGGGGTTAACAACATAAAGTAACAGATATGGGGCCTAATGTGGGAAACATGTGGGGCCTAATGTGGGAAACATGTGGGAAACAAATAGAGAAATTTAGGCAGGACTGTCATTTTGGCAATTGCTATTCTTCCCAACCATGAGAAAGTGCCCCTGTTCCAGCGACTCATATCCAAGGTTAGACTATTGATCAATGGTATATAATTTAGATTATAGAGATCAGGTAATCTAGCTGTTAGAAAGACTCCCAGGTACTTTATATGTGACTTCGCCCACTTATATGGAAACATACTATGAATATTTTGTACTTCAGCTGGATTCAGAGTCACATTAAGCAACTCTGACTTGGAGAGGTTCACCTTAAGACCAGCTACATTTCCAAAGCTATAAGGTTCGCGAGTGACCCCCTCCAGCGATGAGGCCGGGTCGGTTAACGTTAATAAAATATCATCAGCAAACCGTGATGCTTTGTATTCCTCATCCCCCAGTCGCACTCCATGTATATCAGCGGCCTTACAGATCTGGGTCACTAGGGGTTCAAGATACAAGGCAAATAGCAAAGGAGATAAATGACATCCTTGCCTAGTGCCCCTTCCTATAGGAAAAGCAGGACCGTATCCGCTATTCACTTTGACCCTGGCAGTGGGTTTATCATAAAGCTGTTGTATCCATTGCAAAAAGAAAGGCCCATATGCCATAAGGTGGAGAATAGAAAGGGCCAGTGAACTAGGTCAAACGCCTTTTCGGCGTCAAGAGACAATAATACCACAGGAGTCTGAGTTCTATGAACCCACCATATGAGATCAATGACCTTCCGTATCTTATCTGCCGCCATGCGCTGTGGAATGAACCCTACCTGATCAGTATGAACGAGCTGTGAAAGAAATTTATTGAGTCGTTGAGCTAGGACTCGAGCCAGGATTTTGAGATCCACATTGATAAGTGAGATGGGTCTATATGAGCCACATTGTGCCGGGTCTCGTCCGGGATTGAGAATAACAGTGATTCCGGCTGTATTGTTCTGGGACCCTATGCCATTGCCCTCCCAAAGGCTATTAAAATACTGGACTAGGGGTTCTGCTACTATGGATATACATTTTTTATAGTACACCCCAGAGAGACCATCAAGTCCAGGAGATTTACCGGATTTCAGGGATTTGATCACCATCTCAATCTCGCTGGGGAGGATCGGAGCATCCAGGCTCTGTCGTTGCTCAGATGTCAAGCTAGGTAGACCTAAATCTCGCAAATATGCATTTATGTCGGTTTGTTGAATGGATCCCTCAGGCCTGTACAGAGTCTGAAAAAACTCTGAAAAGATGCTGCATATTCCCGCCGAGGCGGTAAGGATGTCCCCAGACAAATTTTTATTTTTTAAAATGTGATTTTGGGAGGTCTGAGCCCGAAGTTGACGAGCTAAGAAGCGACCTGCCTTATCCCCACCCTCATAGTATTTCTGCTTTAGAGAATCCAATGCATACGTTTATTATCAAGTTGCGCTAATTCATCTTTTAGTGCAAGTAACTTCTGGTAGCAATGCTTAGATTGGGTTCTCATATGTACCTGCGATAAGGCTGAAATTTTGTCCATTAATGCTATATGGGCCCCCTGTTCCTGGCGTTTACATGCAGTAGCCCGAGAGATTAGAATCCCCCTTGCCACCGCCTTAGAGCACTCCCATAGGGTGCTAGGGGATACCTCCCCACCAGAATTCAAACGGAAATATCCCTGCATCTGTGCACCCAACATCTGCACAAAAACTTCATCTTGTAGGAGGGATTCATTCAACTTCCAGAACCGACTGCCCTCGTCCCGGTTATCAAAATAATCCTCAAGTGTAATGGGGGCATGATCAGACCAAGTGATAACGTCTATATCCACCCCCCTGACCTGATTTCCCAGAAGTTTATCAACCAGAAAATAATCTATATGGAAGTAGCTTGCATGAGGTGCTGAAAAAAAAGTATAGGATCTAGACTTAGGGCATCGGCTTCTCCAAATGTCAATGATATTCCAGTCGGACATGAGGTTTCGCACTGATTTCCTGCCGGGCCCAGAAAGCTGAGTGTGTGGATTGGACGCATCAATATCCGGCTGAAGGGTAACATTAAGGTCCCCTCCTAATATGATTCACCCTTCTGCATGTAAGGCAATGCCCCATGCAATTCCTTCCAGAAGGGCCCTGGGTCCCTATTGGGGTCGTAAACCGTCACTAATGTGAATTTTTTTGTGCCAGTCTGGTTGCTTAAGATAAAGTACCTCCCCTGCGGATCAGCAGCGTGAGAAAGATACTCGAATACCAAATGCTTAGATATCAAAATTCCTGTCCCCGAATATTTAGCCTCTGGTCCTCTTGCAGCCAAAAATACATGTGGGAAGTCCCTGCATTGTAGTAAATGCTCATGTTTGCGCTTCAAATGGGTTTCCTGAATGAATGCAATATCTGCTTTGTGATGTAACAACTCTTTTTGGAGAAGGAAACGCTTTCTATGTGTATATTTAGGCCTTTAACATTGAGAGATATTATCTTAACCATTATCAATTAGTAAAGGAAGCATCGCTTTAGGTATAAGGGGATTCTCCTGCAAATATCCATGTATGTCTTGGGTAAGTGCTTGAGTGTATGTATCACCGCCCTAGTAGTATGAAAAGGGAACAATCTGAATCTGTCTAAGTTGGAAAAGTTAATCAAACATTCTGGCTCCACTACCTCCTCCATCTTAACAAATAAGGATTCGCTCACCATCCTCTGCAAATCTACCCCCTGGGGGGGTACCTGATGGACACCGCTTCCTTCCCAGCCTTCGTCCCCCCCCCACGCCCACT
Organism: Rhinatrema bivittatum; assembly: GCF_901001135.1. Lineage (NCBI taxonomy): Eukaryota > Metazoa > Chordata > Amphibia > Gymnophiona > Rhinatrematidae > Rhinatrema > Rhinatrema bivittatum. Next base: position 291,937,952 of record NC_042618.1, read on the forward strand.
TGCCGAGCCCATGTGTCCCTAAAATTAGCTCAATACTATCTATGTGCCTACCATGCCCATCAAAAAAAACTGATTGTAACCATCAATTGTGAAACAACGTTTGACAAAGAAAACTGTGAGGTCTGTACATGAAGTATACTCCTATTTGTCCAGTACTATCTCCTTCTCTCTGGATAGAATCATGAAGAGAGATCCTTCCTCGTCAGCCCTTATAGGTCATAAGGTGCCCGGAGCCAGCTGGTTGTCTGCGAAGCCGTCCACGGCCCGGCCCCTGTCGCCTCCATCGTAGGTCTACATCCGAGGCTGTATGGGGCGTGGGCCTAGAAGCTGGGGTGAAGTCGAAGCTGATGCCGGCTTGGGTGAAGCATTCGGCTGCCTCCACTAGCATTTTAAGCCTGTAGGAGGTACCTTGTTGGAAGATCAAAGCAAATGGGAAGGCCCATCTATAGCGAATATCTGCACGGCGTAAGATGGTTGTTGCCTCATGCAGCAGGAACCTCTTTTGCAGTGTAGAAGGCGCCAAGTCGTTATAAATGGCAATGTCATGGTTGCGCCATTTCCATTGGGGATGGGCCCGAGCCAGCTTAATGATCTCTTCTTTTTGTTTATAGTGAAGAAATTTAATGATGTTGTCCCTGGGCTGATTATTGTGCTTGGGCCCTAGAGCCCGATGCGCCCTTTCCAAATCCACCTGGAAGATACGATCATGCTCCTCCGAGGAGATCCCGAAGCAGGTCCAGAGATCTTGGCAGATTGCCTTCGCCGTCTGCATGCTATCCGCGTATTGCTCCTCCTCAGGAACTCCCCTAATGCTTATGTTGGATCTGCGGGACCGGTTTTCAAGATCTTCTACTTTGTCCCCCAAAGTTTCTGGTTCCGTCGTGAACTGCTTTGTTTGGGCTGATAGAGCCTCCATCTGAATGCTTTGTCCATCCGCTCTTCCGTCAAATTCATTCACACGGGAGCCCAGGGAAGCAAGATGTTCTTTCATATTCTCGATGCAGGCCAGAATTTCTGCTTTGTGGGTCCGCAAATCCGACCGCAGTTCAATAAACCACCCACGCATTTCGTCCCGCGTGGGGAAGTCTGGACCGGTGTCTCCCATGGCGATCTCCGAGCCTTCTATTCTCGCATCTCCCGCATCTTCTGCAGCGTTCCTTAGTCCCTGGGAGGTATTTGGGGCCACTATCATCTCATGCATGTTTTCTTCCACTAATTTGCTAAATGCAAATTGCTTTAAATCTGCTGCTGTTCAGCATGTGGCCATCCTGCTTTAAAAGTTATCAAGTAAGAGTTGGTAGGTCTATAATGTGTCTTAAAGAAGGTTTATCTTGAAGTAAGTTTAATGAAGAAAGTTCAATGGACCCGACGAGGGCAGATGAGAGACCGGGAGAGGGGAGGAAGCGATATTCGACATTCACTCAATCATCTCACAGCAGCTGATAAACTCGGCATCGGTTTTTGTTATGGGCCGATCGTCAATTTTTTTTTCTTTTATTTCTTTTACTTTTTATTCTTTTTCCGATGCGCACATCTATTAACGCCTGCTCCTGGCAGGCATTAATAGATGACAGCTAACTGTGCGTCGGAGATGCACATTTTTCTTTTTGCATCGGGAGTGAATTCCTAATAGCTTCATTTACATGCATTTGCATGTGAAGAGCACTATTGCATTCACTCCGCGTTAGACGCGCGTTAAATAGGCGCTAATCCCCTTATTGCATTAGGGGATTGATTAGCGCCTATTTTACCCGCTCCTAACTGCATGTTAACAGTTTGGACATATTGCATCGGCCCCTTGATTACTTTTTTCATCTCCCTCAGTTTTGCCAAGTAATCCTCCCTGTGTTCCACTTTTTGGGATCCTTTATATTTCTTAAAAGCTGCAAACATATAGGTTTGTTGCTTTTGTAATAACTCCTTTTAGTTTGGCCCACTGTTTTTCAACCTCTCCCAGTCTTCAAATTCTGCCTCCAGATATTTCCCCCATTTCTACAAAGTCTGTTTTTTTGAAGTTCAAAACTTGGGTCTTGACACTTCTCTGGATCCTATTTGCAATATCAAACCATACTGTTTGATGATGTTTGATGATGATGGGTGCTGAGGTGGGCACCCACCCGGACATTAGAGACAGCCCCATTAGTGAGCACTAGGTCAAGTAAATTCCCTCCCTCGTGGATTCCATTACCATTTGTTTGACCAGAGCCCCTTGCAGGGCATCCACTAACTCTCTACTTCTGTTAGATTCTGCAGAAGGGATTCTCCAGTCCACGTCCGGCAGATTAAAGTCGCCAACAATCTACACTTCCCTCTTCTTTCCCACCTTTATAATGTCTTTGATCAGATCTCTGTCTAGTTCTTCCGTTTGAGTCGGAGGCCTGTATACCACTCCAGTAAAAATGGATGTACAGTCATCTTTTTTTAGGACTGCCCATAATGCTGCTTCTCTACCCCACTTTCCTTTCAGTTCAGTTGCTTGGATATAATTTTTGACATAAAGTGCTACTCCTCCCCCTTTTTTGTCCTTTCTGTCATTCCTTAACAAGTTATAGCCCGATATGGCCGTATCCCAGTCACAATAATCCGTGAACCATGTCTCCGTGACAGCAACAACGTCCAAGTCTGTTTCCACCATTAAGACCTGCAGGTCTGAGATTTTATTGCCCAAACTGCGAGCATTTGTAGTCATAGCTTTCCACTTTTTCTCCCTTGCTATGTTGCACTTCCTAGGAGCCTAGTCTGTGTTTTTGAGCTGGTTGATTTTGTTATTTTCACTTTGCATGTCCTTCACAGGTCTTATTCTGCCAGAGCCTACTATTATCCAATTGATTCTGGGTTTTTGAATCCTGGATGTCTGATAACTCTGTGGGAGTGGGGGTTGAGGTACAGGTTCCTGTAAACTTGGGGAAGGTGGGTGCCTGGTTGTCACATGTCTAGTTCTTCCAGAGCCCACTGTAAAACATTTTTTCCTGGGATTCCATAACCGCTGTGGGAAATGGGTGACAGATGGATGTTTCAAGGAAGGGGAGGTTAATTGAATCCTAGCCAATTGCTCCCTTAGATGGATCAGCTCTAGTTGAATTTTAGATAGCTGAAGGCAAAAGGGACAGCTCTTGGTTCTCCAAATGATAGGCCTTGGGACATAAGCACCACAATTGTTGCATTGAATTAAAGCCATTCTCTCTGATTAATTAAAATCCAACCAAAGTTAGCTGGTTAACTCTGTTACTCTCCAGAATGCCTACCACCCACTCCAGGAATGCTCCCTACATAGCTGGCTAAATTCTAGCCGAATAAAGAGTTATCTGTCTAAAATTTGGCAAAGAAAGTCGCCGAATATTGTGGCTAAGCTATTTAGATAACTTTTTCAGTTATCTGTCTAAATGGCTTTTGAATATCTACCTCATAGAATACAGAAGTTTGGATGTCTCTCAGTTGCTATAAATGTCATTATTGGAGCATCTTTAAACATAGATGCCTCGTAATGTAGAGGCATGAACTGGAAAACAAAATTGGAAGATCAGTGTCATGGCACATTGCGCACCAGCAGATCCAGCCCGCTTGTCCACATGGGAAATTGATTCCATGGCCTCATCGCTTCCACGATGAGGTCATGTTGAAAAACTGTTTAATCTATGGAGTCAGATAGGGAAGAAGGTTATTAACATGAGATAAGTGAAATCAGGATAGAAGGTTTGAGCTTCCTAAAGTCACATGTATTTTCCCTTTGAGAACTGGTGAAAAAGTACCCGTGGACTCTGCAACAATCTGCATAGTTTAGAACATTGTCCCCTTTCATTGGATTGTATAATTTTATATTTATATCAAAAGATCGTTGTAGAAGTTTATAAACCTGTGTTCTGAGGGGCACAGATCAGTCTGAGGATATTGTTTTGTATTTATTTTACAATTCTCATATGTTGCTCTATTCTGTGTCCTAGGTGGCTTACAATAAAATATAGTTGCTTGTTTGCAACCCTATGAGATAATTTGAAAATTGCCTCCTAAATGATGCTGTTTTCAAGTGAAAGTAGAGTATAGATAAGCCAAAACCTCAAACTGTAGTGTACAGTACCTGAATGAAATCTGCTTTGAAATGTCTGAAAGACAGAATATATATCAAATAATAAACACCTTAAACAAATAAAGTAGTGAAAGACTGGAAAGTTTAAATTAAAAATTAAAGGTTCAGATTCAGCTCTTAAGACCTTAACTCCTGAGAGCTAGCAACAGTTAAATATGATTTTATAGGTGATACTTTTAATTATTTTTTATTGTATATTTAGCTCACATCTTTTCAATGGTAGCTCAATGTGAGTTACTTTTCAGGGTCAGTAAATATTTTTCCTATTCCCAGAGGGCTTCTAATCTAAATTTTTGTACCTGAGGCAATGGAGGGTAAAGTGATTTGCCCAAGGTCACAAGGAGCAACAATGGGATTTGAATCCTGGCTTCCCTGATTCTCAGGCCACTGCAGTAACCACTAAGCTACTCCTCCACTCTTTCTAACTAGAGCACCAAACATCATCCGCATTTGTCTGAGAATAATTCATGTTTTTCCGGAGGATGTGATTTAAAAAGTGGTTGGGACTAGTTTTGGGAGGATAGGTCCATTATCAATTATTAGCCAGGTAGAGTTGGGACTGCCACCTCTTACTTTTGGGAATGAGCAACATGGAATGAATTTACCCATTTGGATCTGCCCAAGATGATCTGTGATGGAAGGCTGTTCTCCTGTGCCACAAGCCTTACATTTCTAGGTGATAGAGAAGAAAGAGCATCTAAATGCTAGAATTGTCTAAATGGATCTAGCATACTGCTCAGAGTACAGATGGACTTAGCATATATATCTTTTTCAAAAGAAAAAAATGCTTGGGGACTTTGATTTACTAAAAGGCTGGAGGTAAGATTTTTGTTCTTATACAAGAATAGATTTTTGTTCTTATGCAAGAATGCATTGCCACAGAATTAGCTGCTTGTATTCCAGTTTTTGCTGGAGTGAAACTTGTTCTTGAATTTTCTGCTTTGTAGAAAGTGGACCTGTTCAGTCTTGGTATAATATTCTTTGAGATGTCTTACCATCCTATGAACACTACCTCAGAGAGAATCTCTGTACTCAGTCTGCTGAGACAGGTAAGCAGAATATTTCTTTCCATAGTTTGTATATTTATAGAAAAAGCTCACTTTTCATTCTGTTGAGGAACTCTCAAGTACTGCAGTTCAGGTTTCTGGGAAGCAGCTATAAGGAATGAAACTACCTCTTAATCCAAGCCAGCAGGTTAAAAAAATGACATGGCAAAATGGACATAGCCTACTAGACCTGTGATTGTGGCAAAAGGCAGACCATGAAACATCTTTTGGTCAGCTCCTTGCTTGAAGTCAGCCCAAGAGTGCTTAAATGCATTTGGCAGTGGAAGAAAAAATCCAAAATTCTTTCACTTCAATAATATTTTTAGAAAGAGTATCATGGATTCATACCGTGAAAATATGGAGGAAAAGACCTCAGAGCTCTGGCATACTATGTCTGCCGACTCAGATATGACAGTATTGTTCAAATCATTGCTCAAAAACCTCCAACCAACCAATATTTATTCAAATTTTAATCAATCCAGTTGTTTTTTATAAATTTTTTAGTCCAATTGTTTTTTTTAATTTTATATTTTCTAAATAGACTGCAACTTAGACTTATACTCCTTTCTGTTGAATCAAAACTCCCGGCAAAAGCCGCCACCACCGCCATTGGCCAGTCGTTACGCCATAGGCTGCTTCAGGGCGGAAACTGAACTTTTTGCCACCAATCCAAACTTACTTCCAGCCGGGAGCAACACACTCACCGTTTACTTGATGGCCCTGAAGCAGCCTATGGCAAAACGATTGGCCAACGTTGGTGGTGGCTTTTGCCGGGATTTTTGATTCAACAGAAAGGACTATCAGTATAAGATAAGTTGCAGTCTATTTAGAAAATATAAAAATAAAAAAAAAAAACAATTGGACTAAAAAAATATATAAAAAAAACAAGTGGATTGATTAAAATTTGAAAAATATTGGTTGGTTGGAGGTTTTTGACCAATGAATAGAACAATACTGTCATATTTGAGTCGGCTGACATAGTATACCAGAGCTCTGAGGACTTTTCCTGCATGTTTTCACGGTATGAATCCATGATACTCTTTCTAAAAATATTATTGAAGTTACAAAATTTTGTATTTTTGGATTGTTTTCTTTCACTAGCCCTTTGATTTTTTTTGAGTGGAAAAAAAATGACATTGATGGATAGAAGTAAAATGAAGCTGCACTAGATGGCAGTTTTTTTGAAGACAGAAATATAGCAACATTGATCAAGACAGCAGATTGAAACCTTTAGGCCCATCTAGTCTGACCGATCTCATTCCTGGAACAATACCGCAAATCCCGGTTGATCTCTGGCTTTCTTCTTACTTGTTCTCATCTAGGGCTTCTTTGTGTATATACCATACTGTTTAAATCTTATTACTATTTTTGTTTCCACCACTTCTACTTAGAGGCAGTTCTATGAATCTACTATCCTTTCCATTAAAAAATACATTTTCAGATGTAATATTATGATGAAATATTTTCTGAGAGGGAATTGAATCTGGGTAATTTTAGACTACCAACTAGGTCCACAAGAAATGAAGGATAATATTGAACTTTCCCTCATATAGTATGAGTGAGTATGTGTGCATGTGAGTCAATTGTGTGTTTTTTTTATAACATAGGGATATTGGGGTTGGTACTTCCAGCATAGTAATAATAGGATTATATAGATAGATATACTGCAGAGAGAGAGAGAGAGATTACATATGTTTACATTGTATGATGGATTAAAACTGTTGAAAATTGATTTTGTAAAAAACTTTGTAAATTGTCATTGTATACATATATATATATACAATGACAATTTACAAAGTTTTTTACAAAATCAATTTTCAACTGTTTTAATCATCATACAATGTAAACATATGCAGTCTCTCTCTCTCTCTCTCTCTCTGCAGTATATCCATCTATCTATCTATCTACATAATCCTATTATTATTATGCTGGAAGTACCAACCCCAATATCCCTATGTTATAAAAAAAAACACACAATTGACTCACATGCACACATACTCACTCATACCATATCGGTCCCAAATACAAAAATAATAAAAAGTACAACAGAGTACAAAAGAGGAGGAAACCAACACCAGTTCTCAAAAAATCTCAGTTACAATGTTCTCATCCACTTCCTCAAATTCTTCAATAAATGAAAGTGGATAGATAGTACTAATGATAGCAATTCAATAATGACACGACTATTCTTTCCTCCTTCTCATACTGTGCAATCCATCTTCTCTAATGTTCCCAACAAAGAATTCTTTGTTTCACACTCAAACATAGGGCTTTTTCGGGGGAAACTTGAAACATATCCGAACCTATAAACGATAACACACACTGTCTATCAATACAATAATATACCACCACCCTTCAATAATATCTCAAAAAATCATACATACTTCTTCAGTGTTGTAACTGTCCCAACTTGAACGTTCCATATACTGCCATTTCTGCACTGTCTATACTACTAAAAATACCACTTCACTATCCAGCAATGCATTTCTCAAACTACAATACAAATGTAAATACAGTCTGATCAATTCACTGCATAAATATAGAAACTGTCTTAAAAAATCCAAGTAATATCCACAGCAAACTTAAAGAAGATCAATTACCTTACAAGTCACAAAGACGCCACTTCAGCGAAAAGTTACAAGTCACAAAGATGCTGATTCAGCCAAAATCATGAAGGCAACATCTATTATAGCTGCAACCACCCATACTAATTTGCTGTAATTCAACAACTGAGTTCAATTATAAACAAATTGATTTTTTTAAAAATTGACTTATAAAAAAGCTGACCACTCAGTTGGGTTATTTAAACTCTTCGGACTAGCAGTACGCCACAAAAGGATAAACCGTTGTTCTAATCTTAAAGTCTGAGAATTGTCACCCCCTTTACCTGGTTTAACTTGGCGTATGGCAAAGAATTTTAAACGGTCTATAGCATGAGACACATGAATCCAATGATTAACCAATGGAGTATTTTCCTCCTTTAACCTAATGCAACTCTTGGTTCAATGATCCTCAACTTAATCTGTTTTAGTTTGCCCGATATAAACCAAATTACAAAGGCATACAAATGCGTAAATAACACATTAAGGGGTAGATTTTCAGACCGCGCGAATAGGTGTATTTTTGCTGGCGCATCAGGCGCAAGCAAAAGTACGCGGGATTTTAGTAGATATGCGCGTAGCCGCTAAAATCCTGGATCGGCGCGTGCAAGGCTATGGATTCTGTATAGCCGGCGCGCGCCAAGCCGCGCAGCCTACCCCTGTTCCCTCCGAGGCCGCTCCGAAATCGGAGCGGCCTCGGAGGGAATCCTCTAACGCCCTCCCCTCACCTTCCCCTCCCTTCCTCTACTTAACCCACCCGCCCGGCCCTGTCTAAACCCCCTCCTTACCTTTGTCGGGGGATTTACGCCTCCCTCTGGGAGGCGTAAATCCCCGCGCGCCAGCGGGCCGCTAGCGCGCCGGGACGCAACCTGGGGGCGGGTCCAGAGGGCGCGGCCACGCCCCCGGACTGCCCCGGGCTGTAACCACGCCCCCGGGCCCGCCCCCGGAACGCTCCCGACACGCCCCGAAAACGCCGCGCGGTTCGGGCCCGCCCCCCTCAGAAAACCCTGGGACTTACGCGAGTCCCGGGGCTCTGCGCGCGCCGGTAGGCCTATGTAAAATAGGCTCACCGGCGAGCAGGGCTCTTAAAATCCGCCCCTAAGTGTTACAGGTAAAATGACCCGGTAATACATAAGGGTACTTCAAATGAGGATGAATGAACGATTGTAAGGCTAAGATGTGTGTGCATCAGAACATGACCCACAACAAATTTGTCCCTTTAGAATATCAATATGGGACATTCCCTATCCTGCTGTTTTAAACATGCCCTCAAATTTGTATGTTTTATCACGGAGAAAATGAGTCCATCACTGCATTTATATATATATATATTTATATATATATATATATATATATAAGGAAGAAACAGTTGGCCAATATTATAGAATGATTTTTTTAATAGTTGTAGTCTTTGTAGAGTATGGAATTGTAAACGCAATGCAGGTTAAAGGGTTCCTAGTGGTTTTAAAGAGAAGGTTATCTCTGTTGGCATAAAGCGCTCTCTTGTATACCCTCCTAACCACAGTCCTGGAATATCCACAGGCTAAAAATCTATCACATAACTTCTGAGCTTAAATCTTGTATTTCACAGTGGTGAAGCATAACCTGTGAAATTTCAAGAATTGTCCAATGGAGATGTTTTCCCTCAAACCTCATTGATGAAAACTTGAATTATGGAGTAGTGTGTTTTTATTGGTAGGCTTCCAATATGCAGAAGTTCGGAACTGTCCATCATGTTTATATATGCGAATATCTAAAAATGTGATATGATAGTCACACAATGGCTCATAAAGGTAAATGAAAGATTAGGATTTACCTTATTGATCCATGTACAAAAATCATGGAAAGTATTTTCCTCTCCCATCCAAATCCATAAAAGGTTGTCTATCTTTTCCAGAAAATTATATTTCTGAAATATACTGAAGGGTATATGAACCGGTCTTCAAATTGGTGAATATATAAAGAAGCCATACTAGGTGCCATGGGAGAACCCATGGGAATCCTTTTTATCTACAAAAAAAATATGACGCTTTACATGTGAAATAATTACGTATCAGTGTGAGTTCAGCCAATTTTAAATTAAATTTTAAATTAAATGAATGTCTTTTAGGTGGCATATCCATTCCATCAATGGCTCCTTTAATAATCTTTAAGACAGCCATCTGTGGTATATTAGTATATAACGCAGATATGTCAGCCGTGACCATGACATGCGATGGATCAACCTCTGTAACGTCCGTAAGTTGGTTAATGAAATCTGCGGAATCATGCAAATACGATTGTAACTGAAGAGCCAGCGGTTGTAATATATGATCTATCTATAAATTTAGTTAGCAGTTCAAGGATCGAACCAATGCCCGAAACAATGGTCCAGCCAGGAGGATTGCTCAAAGACTTAAGTCAACCTGCACCCAATTGAGGCGGAGAGGTCACAACCAGCGAGGTACCCCGCTGCTGGAGCAAGGGAAGGTCTGTCATCCTATTCTCGTTTTTGTTCCAGCTTCTATGTCTTCGGGCTTGCACGGGGACTGGGCCTTTTTTCCTCGCCAGTGGTTCGCATGAGCCAGGCCCGTGCTGGGACTTTGCTGGCTTTCCCTTTCACGGGTTTGCTTGCGGCCTTGACCTTGTGCACTTTGGCCGGATGGATGGTGTGCAGCTCTGGCAGGTGGGCAGTAGTTTTTTTGCACCCAGCAATCATTTGCGCTTCCAGTGCCGAGGTGGCGGCTGCGTTCTTCCTCTCATTGCCGCATTGGATTTTCCTGTGTCGAGATCCAGGAGGCATGGGAGCAGACTGGAGGAATTTTGCCTGGCCATGTTGGTTTGCTCGGGTGAGTGCCAGAAGTTTTTTGGGAAGGCCATTCCAGGGCAGCCCTGGGCCCTGTAAGCGACTCTTGGAGGTTGGGTTTGCCCCCCTCCCCCCATTGCCACGGCTTTATGGGCACAGAGATGCGTCGGGCCCTCCTCTCCCTGGTGACCGTATTAAGGGGAAATCATGTGTGCCGCTGTCCGGAGATGCCTTGCGTCCATTTTCATGTGATGTGGTTCTCTTTGGCGGTGAGCAGGTGGCTTGTTGCCTTCGGGTCGACTCATGGCTCCCAACCAGGTCTCCGGGTGAGTTGATGTAGAGCTCCTGTTGCAGGGGACCTCCTTTGGGGCTCTGTGGTGGCTGTTGGCGCTCCCTCCGAACTGAGGAGACAACCTGTATTGCGTCGCATTGTGGTGAGTTGTGCATCAGGAGTGGTTGGCGTGTCGGCAATGTAGATTGGGGATGGGAGGCTCATCGCAGCCTCTATGGACGGACTGAGGGGGCCCAGGCGGTGGCAGCAGCAGCCCTTGGCGGCGGTTCACATGCTCAGCGTGGCTGAGGCATGCTTGTGCACCCCTCATGCCAAGGCATCAAATTTAAGGAAGGGAAAGGATGGGGGATACCTTCTTCCTGTTGCTGCGGGGCCTCCAGGGCAATGAGTGATTGGGAGGGCTACTCCCGTGAGGGCAGGGCCAATGCAGAGGTGCGACGTCCCAGCTCAGGCTCCTCGCAGTTGCTTTGCTTTATGCCCTCTTGCTCCTTTCTCCTCCCTGCTACAGGTTATTATCTAGCAGTATAATCTATTATTTATGAGCATTTTGATAACCTACCTTTCCCAATGTGTTTTTTCAAAGCGGATTTATGATACATTTAAGTAAACAGAGGTATTCCAGGGAAAAGGATGAGCTTTCGCCGGCAAGTCTCTTATGGTAGAACTGCCGCTCTGTGCAGTCCCCCACCCCTCCTTGTTTTTGACAAGGGTAGTAGCTATTCCTCTATCCTGGTTACCCATAAGCCTTAAATTATGGGTAGTAATGGGTACATTCAAACAAGCAACTGTCCTAACCCATTGCAAAATTTACTGCTAGCGACATGTCTTGATAATTCAGACAATACTGCTTGAACATGCTTTGCCTTTAGACTTCCTTTTGCTTCAAATCATAGGGAGGTTGGTACATATGAGGTAAGGTGTACAAACATATCACAGCAGGCATGGTAATTCTTCTTAATCAGGCCACCTCAGAAATGACTGAGTGGGTATAGGTTATGTGCAAGAAAAGAATGGCTGAGAGCATAGTAAAATGCATGCCTATAACCATACTGAGTATGTCAGCTGCCATCCTAGGGTTCTGCCAACACCGGGGAGTGTCTTTCAAGCCAGGCATCTACCTTTTGGCTTACTTAGAGCAATACATAGAGGTTCGGGGTGTATTTCTATTGGAACTGCATCCAGGGGAATCTCGTGACTAATCTCTATTGGACATCTGGATCGGGTAGTGCCAAGGGCCACTCCGCCAGCAATAACATAGCAGCATTTTCTATGTGGTATCTTTTCGCTTGTCTTAGGTATACTTTCATCCTGCACATCCTTTTAACAACCCAGCAGTGGGTATATGGGGTAAACTGTCTTGGCGTTAGGAGTTCTTGCAGAATGTCATCTTTGTGTATTCCTTTCTCTTTCCATATCGGGTCATTTTGTGGCACCTAGGCATTTACATTTTGCTGCAGTGACGTCTTTGTTTTCGCCCTGCACATCTTCAGGATATCCGGGCAGCAATTACATGTGGTGGCTTGCTGCTGGCTCTGGGAGTGATTCAGGAAACTGTTAATGCTCCTGTCTTCATGAATTAGTGGGTCATTCTTTTGCCTTGTCATGCTCTGCCATGCGAATTGTGCCATTGTGGTAGCAAAGAGGGTCGGTGGCTCTGTCTTGTCCATTGAGTCACGGACAGGTGGCGACTTGCTCAGATATGATGCTTGGCTCATCTCTACAGCCCCAGCAATGGCCCTAATGGGCTGCTGTTTCCGCATCACTGAATGTAGTTCTTGCTGACAGGTCAGCTTTGTCCTACGGTTGGGGGGGCGCTACAGCCAGCAGCATTTCTGCAACTTGTGCCTCAGCTCGTCAATGTGCAGTGGCTCGAGTGGTGGCAGCGCTACCAGGTCGTTGGTTACATTCTCCTTCCGTTATTGACCTGATGGGTAATTTCAGGTAGGATTGGCAGGTTAGGACAGTCCCATTTGCTTGCTATTATGGTGGTTAGCTGCCGTAGATAGTGGGGGTTAGATAGTACTGACGGCAGGGAGGGACCTATTGGTCCAGCTAGTTGGCCCAACAAGTTCTTAAGGTAGTAACTGCCACTCCTGCAGGTTACGCCTATGCTTCGGTAAGGGTGGTAGCTGCCGCCCCATGCAGTTTACCCTCCAAGTCTCATGTTAAGGGTAGAAATATTTTACATTCAAAAACGAGCAGCTGTTTAACCTCAAAACAAAATTACTGCTAGCAGTATTTGGACATGAGCAACCTTACCGATAAGTCAGATAAGACTGATTGAACATGCTTTGTTTATGGGCTTTGCTTGTGCTACAATCTTGCAGGCTACCATGCTAGGGGTGGTATGAGCATTCAGCTGTTGGCAGCCTTATCCTGCTACCCAATGTCCTTATTACCGTGTCCTGTTATAATATGTGCAAACATATCATAGCGTGCTTGACAGTCCTGCTTAGGAAAGTTACATACAGCATTGCATTGGTTCAGCTGTGGTTTGACCGTGTTTAACAGCGCAGGGGGGGGAAACAAGATGGCTGACTAGAGGATGCTACTGAACGCAGATCCGAGTCCTCTTTTCTTAAAATATCTTGTTTCCCCTTGAATTTGGAAGAAAATGCCCCATAAAAGGAAGGTGAAAGTGAGGGTCTTTCCCCTCGACCCCACTAGCCCCCCGGGACAGTGGTTAATATCGCAGTATGCAGACCCTACCTCTGGATTTGTGCCCGCCAGATCCTAGATTGCCTCTGAGAGCTTCTTCCCTGATCCAGGTCGGTGGAGCTGGGCTCTTGGAGGAGGAAGCTCCGGAACGAACCCAGCGGGGTGGAATCGCCGAGCTTGGGACAGTTGGGTCCTCCTCCTCGCCGATACAGGCAGTTCGGCTGGCAGCCCTAGAGGAAGGAGGTCAGAGTGCAGCAGCCAGGCCCCAAAGAACATCGAGGGAAGGAGCACTACCAGAGGGAGAGAGTCGAGACAACTTGGAAGTTTGAAATTTTTGCAGGATGGGTTGATTAAGGGCTTGGCTCTTAATTCCTTGCCCATTTCTGAGATCAGGTGAATGGTGAACCCTTGTTGGCACATCCAGATGTGGCCCGGTTCTTGAAAAAGGATAAAGCATTTTTGTCCCCCCTTGCGGTTGCCAGTGCCCTTGAGACTTAATCTGGTTCTGGATTTTCTGGTGGGTCCCACCTTTTGACTGCTCTGTAGTCTGTCCTTGAGGTTACTTACCTTTAAAATGGTATTTCTTGTGGCAATGTGTTCTGCATGTAGAGTCTCCGAACCGCAGGGCTTGTCTTGCTGGGAACAGTTTCTGCAAATGACTTCGGTGGCAATACAGTTGCATTCTGTTCTTTCTTTTGCCTAAAATGGCCTCGGATTTTCACTTGAATCAATCGATTTCCCTGCCGACACTGGACAGGGAGAGAGATGTGAATGAATATCATCTGTCATGGACCTTGGATGTCAAGCGGCATAGCATGAGGTATTTATTTGGAGGTTTCTAAACCTCTCAGGAAGATGGACCAGCTAGTTATACTCCTTGTTGGGGGTAAACAGAGTAAGCCAGTGTTGCAGGCTACAATAGCCTGCTGGATTAAGGAGGTTATCATGGCCGTGTATGTGGATGCTAAGCAGCTGTTGCTAGGCAGGTTAGGGCTCATTCCTCTAGGGCTTAGGCAGTGAGAGATTAGATTGTCTTCCATGGAGATTTGCCAAGCTGCGACGTGGTCCTCCTTACACACCTTTTCCAGGCATTACCTGCTAGATGTGCAGGCCCTGGAGGACGCAGCCTTTGCGCGTGTGGTGTTGATCGGACCACGGGCAGTCTCCCATCCTGTTTGGGAGTAGCTATGGTACGTCCCACTGTTTGTGGATTAACCTGTCTGGATGCCAAAAAAGGAGAAATTACTACTTACTCAATAATTTATTTTTCTTTAATGAAGATAGGTTAATCAACCTTCCTGCCCTTGACTGCCGGAAGGTGGTGCTATTGTCCTGAGTGGCTGCGTTTCCGAGGATTACTGGTAAGTATCAGATCCAATCCCTAGATTAGTGATATTACACTCCTTGTCTGAGCTCAGTGTTTTCCTGCTATGTGAGTTATGATCATGTATTGTTTAGTTGTCCACAGTTGGGGGCGGATTTTAAAAGGCGCGCGAATAGCCTACTTTTGTTTGCGCTCCAGGCGCAAACAAAAGTACGCTGGATTTTAGTAGATACGCGCGGAGCCGCGCGTATCTGCTAAAAACCTGGATCGGCGCGCGCAAGGCTATCGATTTTGTATAGCCGGCGCGCGCCAAGCCGCGCAGCCTACCCCCGTTCCCTCCAAGGCCGCTCCGAAATCGGAGCGGCCTTGGAGGGAATCCTCTAACGCCCTCCCCTCACCTTCCCCTCCCTTCCTCTACCTAACCCCCCCCCCCCGGCCCTGTCTACACCCCCCCCCCCTTACCTTTCTCCAGGGATTTACGCCTCCCGGAGGGAGAAGTAAATCCCCGCGCGCGAGCGGGCCTCCTGCGCGCCGGGCCGCGACCTGGGGGCGGATATGGAGGGCGTGGCCACGCCCCCGGACCGCTCCGGGCCGTAGCCACGCCCCTGTACCCGCCCCCAAAACACTGCTGACACGCCCCCGAAACGCCGCGACGACCGGGCCCCGCCCCCCGACACGCCCCCGACACGCCCCCCACGGAGAACCCCGGGACTTTCGCGAGTCCCGGGGCTCTGCGCGCGCCGGGAGGCCTATGTAAAATAGGCTTCCCGGCGCGCAGGGCCCTGCTCGTGTAAATCCGCCCGGTTTTGGGCGGATTTACGCGAGCAGGGCTCTGAAAATCCGCCCCTTGGCTTTTACTGAGAATACTGGTGGGCTGATGTCACTGCAGGGGCATATATACTGTGATGTCAGCTTTGCTCCGTCTCCATCTGCTGGTAGAGGTGCATTACCCACTGGTCGTGGATTAACCTGTCTTTGTTAAAGAAAAGGAAATTGTCAAGTAAGTAGTAATTTCTCCTTGTGGGTGCAGGAGAAATACGACGACATATAATACAAAGCTGAATTTGTTGGCACATACTTTCTCAAGGCAAAAAGGTTCATGGTCAGATCTGCATCTTATTATAAGGACAGATTAGGTTCTTGTATGCACCAGGGACTGAGATGGCTCTCTAGAGCTCTTTTTCATATGAGCTACATGCTTGACATCTAACAAATACATTTAAGGAGTTACCAGTACTGACAATGGAAAAAGGAACTAAAACATTAACTGGATAAGACTTTGAAGTTTTCGTGATGTGATATATCTGTGGGATGCTCTGTCATTGATCAAATCATTTATTTAAGCTGGAGTTAAGCAATACATGGTGATGTCTTTTTTTTTTTTTTTTTTTTAAAGGTTTGATCTTCTGTACTATAAGTAACCAACCTTTTAAATTCTGATTACATTTTCTCTTCAGCCATCTATTGTCTTCCCTGAAGATTTTGATCCTGTAAAGAATGAAAAGCAGGTACTGTTAAATATTTCTTTTCCTTTCCTCCCCTGTCTCTTGGTCTCTGCTCAGTCACTACAAAACAAAAGTATGGAAAGGCTGAACCTTTCAACAACTCCCAGTGCTGGAACAGTCACTTCTTTATGTGGTCACTGCACAATTCCAGGAGTAACATCTCACAGCCCGTTCACTCCATATTGCAGAGAGTTATGGCCTGGCCATGATGCTTGTTCCTTTTTTCCTTCCTTCTAACATTTATAAGTTACCTCTTCTAAGAATGCTGTAGACAGCAAACAAGATAAATAATGCAATTTAAATACTATGACAAAATGTGTAAAACCAGCATAAGTGGACTCTGAGCACTGGAAGCAAATTTTCAGGACAGGAGTACATGCATACTGTTGCCATGCGGAAGAATATGCATGAACAGTATGTTTTGAGGGCAGTCTGTGGTGAGGTTTGGAAATATGCATGTACATCATCCAGCATGTATGCATGATTTTCCACCTAATCAAGTCATAGAAATTAAATCTGATTCCTGCTTTGTATGCAGTTTTTGGGTCAGGCGACTGGAGCAATTGGTGGAGGGTGAAGGTCAGGGATGGCGAACTGCAGTCCTCGAGGGCTGCAAACAGGCCAGGTTTTCAGGATATCCACAATGAGCACGCATGAGAAAGATTTACATCCGGTGGAGGCAGTACATGCAGATCTTTCTCATCCATATTCATTGTGGATATCCTGAAAACCTAGCCTGTTTGCGGCCTTCGAGGACTGCAGTTCGCCATCCCTGGTGTAGGTGAACTAATGAAGGTCTAGGTCACCTGGTTTAGATCTCAATGAATTGGTGCTTGGAAATATGCACACATGTAAGTATTTTCATAAGCGAAATATGCTCATTTATCAGCCAACTTTATAAAATACCCACCTCCAAGCATGAGCTGAGGGTTATTGCATACACCTATTACAGTTATTTAATGTGTAAAATATATGGCATACTTTTATAGAATAGGTATGTACAACTCCTCTTTAACCTGGGTGGGACCAGGCATCTAGCCTTGTCCACCTTAATCCCAGTGAGAGAGAGAGCTCTGTGGGTGGGACCCTGCTGAGTAGGGTTAAAAATGAGGCCTAGTTAAGTACAGGAGGCTCTGCATCTCCAGGAGAAGGGACTCCTGAAATATCTCTGTCTTGAGATGAAGCTGTGAGTACACAGCTGAATATAAGTAGTCTACATGTTTGTATGCTGATTGATGTAAACAAAGCTGGAATCTTTAAGAAAGATTGGGGTCCTGTGTGCAATATGTCTTCAGTATGAAAGTCACTTGGCTCTCCCATAGGGTGTATAAACTCTGTATATCCCTGCATTAAAGAAAATGTACATGTAGTAAAACATATGTGCATACTTGCTTGGTGGTGATGTGCGTTATTGTATAAATTAGCTCCCGCTGCACATTTTATATGGAAACATAGAAATGACGGCAGAAGAAGACCAAACGGCCCATCCAGTCTGCCCAGCAAGTTTTGCACTTTTTTTTTCTCATACTTATGTTACTCTTGGCTCTTAGTAACCTTTTGGTTCTATTTGCCTTTCACCCCCACCATTAATGTAGAGAGCAGTGTTGGAACTGCATCGCAGTGAAATATCTAGCTTAATTAGTGGTAGTAACCGCTGCAATAAGCAAGCTACACCCATGCTTATTTGTTTACCCAGACTATGTAATTCAGTCCTTGTTGGTTGTTGTCTGTTTATAGATCCACTTTTCTTCATTCCCCCTGCCATTGAAGCAGAGAGTTATGCTGGATATGCGTGGAGTATCAGACTTTCTCCCCTGCCGTTGTAGCAGAGAGCTCTGCTGGATATGTGTGAAGTATCAGACTTTCTCCCCTGCCGTGAAGCAGAGAGCTATGCAGGATATGCATTGAAAATGAAGTATCAGGCTTATTTGGTTTGGGGTAGTAACCATCGTGACAAACAAGCTACTCCCCGCTTTTTTGTGAATGCAAATCCTTTTTTCCACATTTCCTCTTGCGTTGAATCTTAGAGCAATGTTGGAGTCGCATTAACCGTGTGTATGTTTATTGAATAAGGGTATTATCTCCAGGTAGTAGCTGTCATTCCCACGAGCCACCCACTCTTCATTCACATCCTCTAGACTTTATGGATCCACAGTGTTTATCCCAGTGTTTATCACAGTGTCTTTCACACTTCTGGTCTTCACTTCCTTCGGAAGGGCATTCCAGGCATCCATCACCCTCTCCATGAAGAAATACTTCCTGACATTGGTTCTGAGTCTTCCTCCCTGGAGCTTCAAATCATGACCCTTGGTTCTGCTGATTTTTTTTCTGACGGAAAAGATTTGTCGTTTTCTTTGGATCATTAAAACCTTTCAAGTATCTGAAAGTCTGTATCATATCAGCCCTGCTCCTCCTTTCCTCCAGGGTGTACATATTTAGATTCTTCAATCTCTCCTCATAAGTCATTCGATGAAGACCCTCCACCTTTTTGGTCGCCCTTCTCTGGACCACCTTCATCTTGTCTCTGTCTCTTTGGAGATACGGTCTCCAGAACTGAACAGAGTACTCCAGGTGAGGCCTCACCAAGGACCTGTACAAGGGGATAATCACTTCCCTTTTCTTACTCGATATTCCTCTCTCTATGCAGCCCAGAATTCTCTGGCTTTAGCTATCGCCTTGTCACATTGTTTCGCTGACTTCAGATCATTAGACACTATCACCCCAAGGTCTCTCTCCTGCTTTCACATCAGCCTTTCTCCGCCCATCGAATACAGTTCATTCGGATTTCCACTCCCCATATGCATGACTCTGTACTTCTTGGCATTGAATCTCAGCTGCCATATCTTCGACCACTCTTCCAGCTTCCTTAAATCCCATCTCATTCTCTCCACTCCTTCCGGCGTGTCCACTCTATTGCACATCTTAGTGTCATCCGCAAAAAGACAAACCTTACCTTCTATCCCATCCGCAGTGTCGCTAACAAAGATATTGAACAGGACCGGTCCCAACACCGATCCTTGCGGTACACCGCTTAAAACAGCTCTCTCTTCAGAGAGAGTTCCATTTATCATCACACATTGTCTTCTGTCCGTCAACCAGTTTGCAATCCAGGCCACCACCTCGGCACTCACTCCTAAGCTTCTCACTTTATTCAACAGTCTCCTGTGCGGGACCGTATCAAAAGCTTTGCTGAAATCCAAGTAGATGACATCGAGTGCGCTTCCTTGATCCAATTCCCTGGTTACCCAGTCAAAAAAGTCAATCAGATTTGTCTGACAGGATCTTCCCCTGGTGAATCCATGCTGCCTCTTGGTCCAGCAATTCTCCCGACTGTAGATAGTTCACTATTCTCTCAACAGTGACTCCATTACTTTTCCCACCACCGAAGTGAGGCTAACTGGTCTGTAGTTACCAGCCTCTTCTCTGTCCCACTCTTGTGAAGCGGGACCACCACCGCTCTTCTCCAATCACTCGGCACCACTCCCATTTCTAGGGATCTATTGAACAGGTCACACAGTGGACCCGCCAGCACATCTCTGAGCTCTCTCAGTATCCTGGGATGAACTTCATTAGGCTTCATGGCTTTGTCCACTTTCAGTTTCCCCAGTTCTTCCCATACATTCTCTACTGTAAATGGAGTTACATCTACTCCACTTCCCTCCAGTTTCTTGTTAACTAGCTACGGTGCTTCTCCAGGGTCTTCTTTAGTGAACACAGAACTGAAGTATTTGTTTAATATTTCTGCCATTTCTTCGTCACTCTGCACACATTGATCCTTTCCACCTTTCAATTTCACTATACCACTTTGAACTTTTCTCTTTTCACTGATGTATCTGAAAAATTTTTGTCACCTCTCTTTACCTCCTTGGCAATCCACTTGACTTTTTGATGTCTTGATTAATTTCTTCGTCTCCCTCAGTTCTACCAGATATTCTTCTTTGTGCTCCTCCCTTTGGGATCTGTTATATTTCTTGAACGCTGTTCTTTTAGCCTTTATTTTGTCAGCCACCTCCTTTGAGAACCAGATAGGTTTCATTTTTCTTTTGCTTTTCTTTACTTTTCTAACATATAGATTAGTTGCCTTGGTAACTGCTCCTTTTAGATTGGTCCACTGTTGATCCACATCTCTCTCGTTCTCCCAGCCTTTTAGTTCTTCCTCCAGGTACTTCCCCATTTCATCAAAGTCCGTGTTTTTGAACTGCAAAACTCGGGTCTTTGTGCTTCTTTTCCGTATCCTTTTTGTGATATTAAACCATACCGTTTAATGATCACTGGTGCTGAGGTGGGTGCCCACCTGGACATCAGAGACATTATCTCCATTAGTGAGCACTAAGTCGAGTATAGCTCCTTCTCTCGTGGGTTCCATTACCATTTGTTTGAACAAAGCTACTTGCAGGGCATCCACTATTTCTCTACTATTATTAGATTCTGCAGATGGGATTCTCCAGTCTACATCTGGCATATTAAAGTCTCCAACGATCACCACTTCTCCCTGCTTTCCTATCTTTTGGATGTCTTCAACCAGATCTCTGTCCAGCTCTTCCTTTTGGTTTGGAGGCCTGTAAACCACTCCAATAAAAATGGATGCCCCATCGTTTTTTAGGTCGGCCCATAGTGCTTCATTGCCCCATCTTCCTTGCAGCTCAGATGCTTGGATATTGTTTCTGACAAAAAGAGCCACTCCTCCCCCCCCCCCCCCCCACCCCTTTCCTATCCTCTCTGTTCTTCCTTAACAAGTTATAGCCTGGTATTGCCGTATCCCAGTCATGAGATTCCGTAAACCATATTTCTGTGACAGCAACAACGTCCAAGTCTGCCTCCACCATTAGGGCTTGCAGATCTGGGATTTTATTGTCGAAACTATGAGCATTTGTGCTCCTAGCTTTCCAGCTTTCTTTGTTCGGTTTACTGCTGTTCCTGGATTCCTTTTGTGACCTCTTTAGTTGAGTTTTGTTATCCACTTTTCTCTTTGCATTTGTGCAAGGGAAAAGATTAGTGCCTCTGACAGAGTCATCCATCACAGTGAGCTTTTTTTCTTTGGTTTCTGATCTGGAATTTCTGTATGCATTGGGTTTCTTCTCTCTTTTCTGATATCACTTCAGTCTTTTTCTCAAGAACTTCTTCAGTATTTAATACAGAGAAGGCATTTTGTACTTGTTGCACTTGATACCGTGTATGTCTTTGGATCACAGGTCTAATTCTACCAGAGCCCATAAAATACAGATGTAAGTTTAGATGCATCTACTTAATTATTTAAAAACTGCCGCATTATCCTAGGTCCTAAGTGACGCATAGAATCACATTCATAATAAAATAAATAACATACTCATAAGACAAAAAACATAAAAACCAGTAAAAGGAAGACACTATTTCTACATATACAAATAGAAAATAATTGCTTAGATCAGCCCAAATGCTTCTGAAAACAGAACTGATTTCAACTGATTCCTAAAAGTTTTTACATGTTTTTCTTCATTGTTTTTAGGAACAGATTCCAAAACAGCAAGAGACATTGTAGCAAACTTCATTTCACTAGACTCAATCAATCTAGTTAATCTTTGATGCGGGACATCAAGCAAACATTTTCCAACTGAAATGAGGGTTCTGCTATGGCGATAGATTATAGTAACATAGTAATGATGGCAGATAAAGACCAAATGGGCCATCCAATCTGCCCAGCAAGCTGTTTATGATTGTAATTTATTTATTTTATTTATTTTGAAGGTTTTGTATACCGACATTCGTTAGGAAAACATCACATCGGTTTCCATAGAACAATAAAATAGCCAACAGGGCTTTACAATGAACCTAATACAATAAACAGGGGAGGGGGTGAAGAAGGAGGGGGCGGGGAGGAGGGGGAGTGGGATTAGAGGGTGTGGGAAACCAGGGTTATACTGTACATATGGGTTAACATAAAAACATAGTTAAATACAATTATAATTAGCGTACATGAGGATTATAGTTAATATAAATATAGATAATGTACATTGAAAACTAGGAGGATAGAGTTAAGAATGGGGTATTCGGTGGGGGCCTAGGGGGGTGAGGGGAGGGGTAGGGGGTGTAGGCGGGGTAAAGGAAAGATGGAGTGGAAGGAATAGGGGGTTCATGAGTAGGCTCATGTAACTGCTGCTCTGTGCAGGTGTCCCCCCCCCCCCACTCCCTCCCCCGAGCTTTCTTTTATGGGTAGTAACTGCCATTCCATTCAGGTTACCTTCATGCATTCTGTTAAAGGTAGTAACTGCTTCTCTGAACAAGTCAACCCCATGTCTTCCATTAAGGGTAGTAACTGCTAATCCATGCAAGTTACACCCATGCACCCTTTTGGCAGATAAGTTGCACCTTTGTATAAGACACACCTCTTTGTACAGTGAGGTTAACAGCACAGGCTGAGAGAGAGAGAGAGAGATTGTGACAGTATATGTCGCACCGTGTATAAGTTGCAGTTACTGAAATTGCTGAAAAAAAACAAACAGCGACTTATACACCAGAAAATATGGTAATCACAGTGTTGCTACTGCCTGTAGTGTTACCCAAATGAGTTTTTCCAATATATCATGTGTGTGTTCTTTTTAGACCTTAGTCATCACTTGGCTGTTAAACCATGATCCTGCACTGCGACCTACAGCAATGGAGCTGCTGAAGAGTGAACATATCCCTCCACCACAGATGGAAGAATCTGAGCTGCATGAGGTTCTCCATCACACCCTAGCAAACCTGGACAGCAAAGCCTACCGTACCATGGTGAACCAGATGTTCTCCCAGCGCTTCTCTCCAGCAATGGATTATACCTATGATAGTGACTTACAGAAGGTAACCTTAATCTAATAACTTTAATATTTATATCAAAGTGAAAGATTAAATGGTGGGTTGAAGCCACCATTTCACTGTGTCAGATACCTTTATATATTACATTTAAACCTAGAACAGGGTTAGGCAACTCACATCCTTGAGTGCTATAAACAGGTCTAGTTTTTAGGATATCTGTAATGAGTATGCATGAGTTATATTTAGATGCATTGTATGCAGATATACCTCTTGCATATTTTTTGTGGATATCCTGAAAATCAGACCTGCTTTTAGTACTTGAAGAATGGAGTTGCTTATGCCTGACAGAGAACATGATGGCAGATAAAGAATATACAATGCATCAAGTCTGCCCATTATCATTTCTTGCTCAGCTTTTTTTTTAATACTTTCTCTTTATTCATTTTTCAATTAAATACAAACTTTGTATAGTAACATCGTGAGATAAAAGAAAAATCATTAGAAAAATCAACAAAGAAAAAAAAAAGTAAATGTTCTCACATATAGGTCCCAACAAACATTATAAAAAAGGGAAGAGTTGGAAAATCTAGAGGAGTAACATACACTAATGTAATATTGCCTATACAACCGAAAAGGCAATTAATGTAAAATAATCTCTATAAATGAATTAGACTCTTATCGATGCTTTAAGAGTTAATGACCAAATTCCCTAATCAAGCATCCAGAAAACCTCTTCCCAGTATGTACCCGGATCAGTCCAGACCGTGGGTTGAACCTCCTGTCCAGCAGATGGAGACAGACCAAAACTGAAAGGGTATCTTATATCAGGACAGAGCCTACCTTGCAGTCCTTCAGTATTTGTCTGTCTCCAGCAAATGGATCAGCTCACCCTGCGGTTCCCTGATCTCGGCTAGTCAGCCCTTGTTTTTCATGTTGGTTTTCTTTTCTCGCTAAAAGATCAAGCAAGTAGTAATTTATTTCCAATGTTGTTAAAAAAATAAATAAATAAATAAATAAAAAAAATAATAATTTAATTTGTTTATGACTGACTCTGCCTGTCTCTTCTCTCACAGGAGACGGTTCTGTCTCCTGGCTCTTATGGGGCTTAGGGGGGCTTGGCCCCTTGTGTGTGGCATAACCTAAGCCCTATTTTGCTTCCTCGGTGTGGGGGGTGAAACTGGTGGTCCAGTGTCTCACTCCCCCCCCCCCCCCCTCCTTCCCTGGCTGCCTTGGGGACTCAGAGCTCCTCTTTTTCTTTCCCTGCACTGGGAAGGTTTTCACTTTCCTCTCAGTTAAAATAAATAAATAAATAAATAAAATAAATAAAGAAGGGAAATATCTAAGTAAAATAAATCCACAAGCCGGCAGCCAGGGTCTTTAGTGCAGAGGAGCGTGCAGGGTTCGTTCCTCTGCCTCCGCTCCTGCCGGCAGCTAATTTTTTTTTATCTCAGCTGATTTTGACTGCAGATCGCGGCTCCTCTTCAGTGAGGATGCCGCGTTCACATTCCTGCACTGCTTGTGGTGAGCCTTTGACGCGGCTCGGCTCCCTCCTGGGCAGCACTTGTAAATCCAGCCTGGGGTCGCACTCCTCACCGCATGGCACGGCCGTTCCCGGGTCGGCAAACCGCGGGAATGGCGGCCATCTTGGGTGTTTCGGCAGCTCCCAATTCAGGGCTGCCAGGCGCTGAGGAACCAAATTTTTCGGAGTTTCCCTCCAATTTGAGCCCTGTGCTGCCCCAGGACAAGGTCCCTGACACCCCCCCCCCCGGCAAGGCTAGGCCACGTTTTGCCTTGGAATTTGTGCTTCTCATGCACAAATCTTACTTGGCCAGCTTGCAGGAGGAGGAGGAGGACCCTTCCCCAGGTCCCCTGCCGGCAAAACTCCCAAGGCCGATTCCGGAGCCGCAGGGGCCGGTCTGGGTGCAGGTGGTCCCAGGGGTACCTCCCATTCCTGATCCTCCGACGCCTCTGGTCACTCCGGATCCGGATCCCAGCATGGATTTGGCGGGGGCGTTTCCCCCCCTGGAGGGGGATGACCCCTGGGTCCTCCGCATGTTTCAAAGGGAGGAATTGGAACCCCTCATTCCCTTTGTCTTCCAGGAGCTAGGGATTGAGGGGCCCCCTGCAGATACTTTGACAGCTTCGCTGCCCAAGGATAATAGACCCGGTCCTGGTGGGACTTAGGGCTCCGGCGTGTGCTTTTCCCTTCCATCGTATACATAAATTGCTGCTCCTCCGGGAATGGGAAGCTCCCGAAGCGGGGCTCCGTGTCGGGAGGGCTATGGACAAGCTCTTCCCCCTCCCGGAGGACTGCTTGGACATGCTGAGAATTCCCACAGTAGATTCTTCTGTCACTGCAGTCACCAAACACACCACTATTCCAGTAGTGGGGGCGATAGCCCTGAAGGACGTACAGGATAGGATCGTAAGCTCGATGCTCATCTAAAACGTATCTTCGAGGTTCTGGCCCTGGGAGTTCGGGCGACTATCTGCAGCAGTCTTATGCAGCGGGCAGGTCTTAGGTGGGTTCAGCAATTGCTCGGCACCCAGGACCTCCCGTCTGCAGAGGCGGAGCAGGCTTGAACGGTTGGAAGGTGTCATCGCGTATGGGGCAGATGCGCTGTACGACCTCCGCGTCCAGGCGAAAGCGATGGTCTCGGCGGTATCCGCCAGAAGGCTTCTCTGGTTGCGCAATTGGTCCGCGGACCCGTCAACCAAGGCGTGGTTGGCCACGTTGCCTTTCAAGGGTAAGTTGCTCTTTGGAGAGGACCTTGAGCAGCTTATTAATTCCTTGGGGGAAAACAAGGTTCATAAGCTGCCGGAGGACTGTCCGAAACAATCTCGGTCATTTGTGCCCTCCCATCCTCGATTCCGGGGTCAGAGGAGATATACTCCTCGCGGGCGCGGTGGCTCCTCTAGAGGTTATTCTTTCTGGTCTCAGTCTTGGTCCCAGCCTTTTCGTGGGTGCAGGCCCTTCCACGAAGGAGCTTCTCAGCGCGCCACCCCAAAGCCAGCTCCACAATGAAGTTCGGTTGACCCATTCCTTGGTCCCCTTTCTGGGTGGTCGTCTCTCCCTGTTTCTCGAGGAGTGGGTTAAAATCACGTCGGACCAGTGGGTTCTCGAGATTGAGATGGTTACGCTTTAGAATTTGCTTGAGACCTACCGGACCTCTTCGTAGTCTCTCCTTGCAGCCGTCTGAAGCGGGAGGTGCTGGACCAAACTCTCACTAGGCTCCTGAGTCTGGGTGCCTTTATCCCAGTTCTGGAGGAGGAACTTGGCACCGGCCAGTATTCCATTTACTTCATGGTACCCAAGATGGACAGTGCTTTTCATCCGATCTAGGACCTCAAGAGGGTCAACCGGGCCCTCAAGATCCCTCATTTTCACATGGAGACCTTGAGAGCGGTCATCGCGGCGGTTCATCCCGGCGAATTCCTCGCCTCTCTCGATCTGACAGAGGCCTACTTCCACATTCTGATTCGCCATGATCACCAGAAATATCTTCGCTTCCACATCCTCAACCGGGATTTTCAGTTCCAGGCGTTGCCCTTTGGTCTGGCCACCGCGCCACGCACCTTCACCAAGGTCATGGTGGTGGTGGCGGCTGCCCTCTGCCGAGAAGGAGTCCTAGTCCACCCCTTCTAGCTCTCCTCGCCTCCCTCGGGTGGATAGTCAATTTTCCCAAAAGCAATCTTCAGCCTTCCCAGGTGTTGGAATTTCTGGGGGCATGCTTCGGTATTCAGATCGGCAAGGTGTCCCTACCTCGCGCTCGGGCTCTCAAACTTATCGACCAGGTGCGAAACCTTCTCTCGCTTCCGCTCCCGACGGCGTGAGACTACCTCCAGGTTCTGGGCTCGATGGCCTCCACCATTGACCTCGTCCCCTGGGCGTTTGCGCATATGCGACCATTACAGAGAGCTTTGCTATCCCATTGGCAGCCGGTGTCGGAACAGTTTCACACGGTTCTCCCGCTTTCAACCTCTACCATCGCTGCCTTGCAGTGGTGGCTTTCGCTTCCTCATCATCTCCGGGGAATGCCTCTTCAGACTCCACAGTGGATGGTAGTAATCACGGATGCCAGTCTCTCCGACTAGGGTGCAATTTGCCAGTCCCAGACCACCCAGGGGATCTGGTCTCCGATTTAGTCGCGTTGGCTCATCAATCGGCTGGAGGCCCGGGCGGTGCGTCTGGCTCTACAGGAGTTTCTGCCCCTGATCCACGGAAAGGCGGTGAGGCTCCTCCGACAACTCCACCACCGTTGCTTATATCAACCGTCAGGGGGGCACTCGCAGTCACCTGGTGGCTCTAGAAGCCAGCTGTCTCTTTGCCTGGGCGGAGCGCCATATGGATTACCTAGCGGCCTCCCATATAATGGGCAAGGAGAATGTACAGGCCAATTTCCTCAGTTGCCAGTCTCTCGATCCGGGAGAGAGGGAACTCTCCGAAGAAGCCATGGATCTGATCGTCGGCAGGTGGGGTCCCCCTCACCTGGACCTCATGGCGAACTTGCGCAATGCCAAGGCCAACAGGTTCTTCAGCCGCTGGAGGGAGCACTGTTCGGAGGGAGTGAATGGCTCTAGCTCTCCCCTGGCCCACAGATGTCCTTCTCTATGTGTTCCCTCCGTGGCCTCTGGTGGGAAAAGTTCTCCGAAGAATAGAACTCCACCAAGGGCCAATTGTTCTGGTAGCACTCGAATGGCCTCGCAGACCGTGGTTCGCGGATCTCATCATTCTGGCGACGGACGGACCTCTCCGGCTCGGCCATCTTCCTCATCTGCTTCGGCAGGGGCCTGTATTTTTCGACCAGGCCGAACACTTTTGTCTAGCGGCCTGGCTTTTGAACAGAGACGCCTAAGGCGTAAGGGCTATAAGGAGGTTATCTTCACTTTACTGCGGGCTCATAAGCAGTCTACTTCTCTGGCTTATGTACGCGTTTGGAAAGTTTTTGAGACTGTGCGGAATTGGGGGTTTTGGCACGCTCCGCTCCGGTTTCGTTGGTACTTTCCTTCCTCCAGAAGGGTCTCTCCAAGGGTCTTTCCTTCAGTTCCTTGCACGTGTAAGTCTCCGCTCTCGACTCTCTTCTCGGTAGGGTCGAAGGTCATTCCTTAGCGGGTCACCCGGACATGGTTCGGTTCTTGAAGGGCGTCGAGCACCTGCGGCCGCCTGCTCGCTCCACTTATCCGTCGTGGAGTCTTAATCTCATCTTTCGGGCTCTCTGCGGCTCCGTTTGAACCCCTCCGTCAGGCTACGGTAAAGGATCTCACACTCAAAGCAGTTTTTCTCGTTTCTATCTCTTCCGCTCGGCGGGTTTCAGAGATCCAAGCGTTGTCCTGTCGGGAACCTTTTCTGCGGTTTTCCGATTCAGGAGTCTCTCTCAAAACGGTACCTTCTTTTTTTGCCAAAGGTCGTTTCCGCTTTTCATGTCAACCAGTCGGTGGAGCTTCCCACGTTCTCTCAAGAGGAGATTGCGGGTACCGCTGGGGGCGATCTTTGCCAGCTTGATGTTAAACGCGTTTTACTCTGGTAGCTCCAGGTTACCAATGACTTTCGGGTCTCGGATCATCTTTTTGTCCTCTAGAGTGGTCCAAATCGGGGCAAACCGGCTTCCAAGACTACTATTGCTCGTTGGTTGAAGGAGGCAATTTCCTCGGCCTATCTTTGTCAAGGTCGGGAAGTGCCTGAGGGCCTTAAGGCCCATTCGTTGCGTTCTCAAGCTACTTTCTCCACAAGAGATCTGCAGGGCCGCTACATGGACGTCCCTGCATACTTTTGCTCGCCACTACCGACTGGATGTGCAAGCGCCGGTTTTTGGTTCGTTTGGTCAGCAAGTGCTTCGAGCAGGACTGTCTCGGTCCCACCCGGTTTAGGGAAGCTTTGGTACATCCCACGGTCTGGACTGATCCGGGTACATACAGGGAAAGGAAAATTAGTTCTTACCTGTTAACTTTCGTTCCTGTAGTACCACGGATCAGTCCAGACGCCCTTCCCTGTTCGTTCTTTCACGTCGTCCACTCGAAGCTTTTTCTACGGTATTTGGATGCCAGTACTGTATTCTTCTCTTCAGAACACCGGAAGCATTGGGTTTGATGACCAAATATATGCAAGAGTGTTTCTTTCTACAGAGTTCCTTAAAAGGTTGTAGAGTTACTCAGTTGAGTTTTTTGGTTACTTGCTTGATCTTGTTCTTTGTGTTTCTTTCTGCTTTGACAGTGGTTATACTGAAAGGCTGCAGGGTAGGCTCTGTCCTGATATAGATACCCTTTCAGTTTTGGTCTGTCTCCATCTGCTGGACAGGAGGCTCAACCCACGGTCTGGACTGATCCGTGGTACTACAGGAACAAAAATTAACAGGTAAGAACTAATTTTCCTTTAGTTTTTCTGGAGCAAAATATATAACTTTCATCACCTAACTTAGACATTTACATGGATACTTTAACAAAAAGGAGGCTCCAAATGCTTGAACCTCCTGTCACATATTAAAAAAAAGCTTTCCTTCTATCCTGAGTGACCTTAGCCAAACCAGAATAGATTTTAACAAGTGCACCTGACCTTCTTTTAGTGAAAGATTAAATGGAAATTAAGAGTCATATTTTGGAAGTAATTTTTCATTACAAAACTTAAATCATTTTCACTTAAAAAAGAATCAAAGTTGCTCTCTTAATAAGTTCAAAACTAGAAGTTTCCGAAAAGACATATATTTTCCAACTCAGCACTTGGTTGAGCCAGTCCAAGTTGACCAATTCAAGGCTTATAAGGAAAGAAAAAAACCTTTTGAAAGATGAAATTAGGTTTTCAGAGATTTTTAAAATCTTCATTAGATATTTTAATAAGGTAATACAAGGCAGTTCTCCCATAACTTTAGGAAAATTAGTCAACCTTGGATTTATTTTTTTATTTTTTTAATTTTTTTATTTATTGAAATTTAACTTTACAATACAAGAAATTCTTGTCTGAAAACAGTAAGGCTTATTAATATAATACCATCAGGACAAAAAAAAAAAAGAAAAGAAATCATATAAGCTTTACATTTTAGTCTTCAATATTGAGAGGATCCAAAACACTACTTTAGGAAATTTCAAACTTTAAACATAGGAATAGCTATTAACAGTTAGGTGCAGTAGCACTTTATAC
Organism: Rhinatrema bivittatum; assembly: GCF_901001135.1. Classification (NCBI taxonomy): domain Eukaryota; kingdom Metazoa; phylum Chordata; class Amphibia; order Gymnophiona; family Rhinatrematidae; genus Rhinatrema; species Rhinatrema bivittatum. The sequence goes on from NC_042618.1 coordinate 291,968,149, forward strand.
AATAAAAGGATCCTTTTCTTATCAAGTTATTTCGGTTAAAGGAGTTTCCACAGAGTTAGGCAGAGGAATTTTCCCTACAAGAAACTGGGAGAACTGAGAGGGGTCAAAAAAAATATAGGAAACATTCTGGTACTTTACCAGACATTTACACGGGAATTTCAAAATAAAGAGCCCCCCAATCTGCTGTACTCCTGTTCGCAATAATAGGAACTGTTTACGCCTCTTTTGTGTCTGACGTGCTACATCAGGAAACATATTTATTTTACATCGCATAAAGAGTTCCAATCTGTGCCTGAAGAATAATTTCAACAGCCAATCTCTATCAAGTTCCAAGACCAGGGTTACGATCAAAGTAGCAGGTACTGCTATATCCGTATCTGAAGATTCAATAATAGCTGTTAAGTCCAGTAAGTCAACCTTGGATTTAAATGTCTGACAATTTTCCACATTCCTCTCTTGTATGATAGTAGCATTAACAGCTTAAATTTCCTGAACATTTTTGCCCAAGGTTTGAAGACTCTCAGAATGCTCAGAGAAAATACGTTGATGGTCTTAAGCCATAGAGTCAACCTTATGGGATACGGCCTCAGTCCTGTGCGAATACTCAGATACTGGCTGATACAAATTGTCCATCAAATCCCATAGAGAATAGAGTGTCACAGCAGCTGGTTTTGATGGAACTATAAAGCCCCATAAAACATAGAACTCACCATCTATGTGGGCTTGAATTGATGTTAGAGACCTCATCACTACCAGTCAGGCTGAAAGAACCCACCTGCAAAGAAGAAGAAACCTCTTCTGAAGCGATAATGGAGCTGGTCGCTCCTTCTGTAGCAACTCCTGTAGTGAGCTCATCACCTAGCGGGGTTATCCGTGGTTGGATAAAGGAGTCCGGTTGGCTAAGTGTAACAGCCCCAGGAGAAAGAGGAGTTTCTCGCTCCTCTACTCCAATGGGGCTCGATGTCCGCATTATTAGAGCAGCCGACACAAGCTCTGGTATAGCACGCTGATCCAAAGGAAGAGAGGTAACAGAGGGAAAAACCCTTATCCTTCCTTTGCGTTTAGGAGGCATTCTGAGACAAAATGTATGAGGAAACCAAGGAACAGCAAGGGAGCGTGTTTAATTATACCACCATCTTAATTCCGCCCCTCTGCTTGCTCAGCTTTATAGTCCCTTCCTCTTGAAGATACTCGTTGCTTGTCCTATGGTCTCTTGAATTCAGATACTGTTCTCATCTCCACAGGGAAGCTGTTCCATTCCTCATTCACCCTTTCTGTAAATAAATATTTCCTTTGATTTCTCCTGAATCTACTCTCTTTTACCCACCTTCTATTACTCCTTGTTCCAGAGTCTTCTTTCTGTTGAAAGGGCCCTGCTCCTGTGCAGTTATTCCTTAGAAGTATTTAATTCCTTTTGTCCAGGGTATACATGCTTAGATCTTTATTCTGTTTCCATATGCTTTATAATGAAGATTAACTATTTTAGTAGCTGCCCTCTGGACTGAGCCAATACACCCAAGCATTATTCTGGCTTTTGCTGTCAACTTGGCTATCTTAAGATCATCAGATTCGATCACCCCCAGATCCCCTATAATGTACTGCTCCCTTGAGTTTTTGAAAACCAAATGCATAACCCTGTATTTTTTAGCATTAAATCTTAGCTGCCGGATTCTAGATCATTCATCATTGGATCTCATGTTTTCCACACCTTCCAGCGTGTATACTTTGTTGTAGATTTTGATATCATTTGCAAAAAGACAAACCTTTTCCAATAGCTTTTCTGCAGTATCACCTACAAAAATGTTAAGTTAAATCAGACCAAGGACCAAGTCATGTGGCACATCACTGCTAACATCCTTGCTTCAGAGTGAATTCCATTTAACATTATCTGTTGTCGCCTCTCACCTGTTTCTAACCCAGTCACTTTAGGAGCTATACCTAGGGGGCGCTCAGTTTGTTTATAAGTCACTTATGTGTAACTGTGTCAAAGGCCTTGCTGAAATCCAAGTACACAACTAGATCTGGTGCTTTCCCCAATCTACCTGTCTGATCACCCAGGCAAAGGAATTAGATTAGTCAGAAGGAGGGGTTAAGGGGTGCGCTAAAGAGCTCATCCAGAATGGTTGCATAAATTTTCCTGTGCAAAAAACACCTAAAATTTAGTCTCTCAAACCTTCAAATCAGTTTTCTTTTTGGATCATTGGCTCAGAAGAGGTTCCCCAATTACCCCAGCTGTTAAAAATTCTTTCAGCTGCTAAATTGAAAGCGCAGAATGTTGTTGAAGGCAAATATTCTCTACTTTGTTCCAGACCTTGTGAAAACAACAACCCAAAATTATGGCCTGCTATATCCATCCAGAAAATGTTTATAACTGCAAAGAAAGAACAGCAATCTATTAGAATCTCAGGAATAATTGGTTACCGTGGGTTCTGGTAGAAACGACCTGAGACCCAGAGACGTCCAATTTCCCCAATTGTGCCGAATGCAGGGTATCCACCCCCACTCCCACAGAGAAGTCAGATGTCCAGAAATAAATGGATTACAGTGGGCTCTGATAGAACAAGATCTGTGACCCAGAGACATCCAATTTCCCCAACTGCAGATCCAGGACATTTGCTTCCACTTGTGCAGCATGCAGGGTATCCACCTCCACTCCCACAAAGGAGTCAGACATCCAGGAAAACATGGATTAAAGTGGACTCTGGTGGAATAAGGTCTGCAATGAAGAGATTCTCTTCCTGATTATAGCTTTACATAATGTCTTTTCTGTATTGAAAAATGATGAAGCTCCAGCAATAGAAAATGAACTGATATATGAAAGGGAAAAAGTCGCCCAATTCACCCAGGTACCATAAAAGAAAGCTTCTTGTGAGAGACTCAGTCATCAGAGGAACTAACTTGGGAATTCATTTTGATGGGGACACAACATGCCTTCCAGGATCCTTGGCGAGCAGAAATGCAAACCAGGTTTTCATTGCAATTATAAAAGAAAGTAGGGACTTATAATATCAGTGTTGCTATCCATCTAGAGACCAATGACCTTGGTAGAAATGGTATCCAAGCAGTACAGAAAGATTACCAAAATCTAGGGAAGATTAGACACATGGCAAAGACTATTGCCTTTTCTGAAGTATTACCTGTTCATGGAAAGGGAAAGGAAAGTCTAATCCATACCTATAACTAGCAATTGTACCCGTTCTACGTCCGGGCGGCAGCATTTTTATTGGCACATATGCTCTTGTATAGAAGCGTTAGCTGAAAAGGAAAAACTAAATTGTTTTCACCCAGGGCAAAGGACGTGGATGCACATTTGCTAAAGCCAGGGCTGGCAAAGTTTATTTACCAAGCTGTCTCTCACACTCCCCCACACCCCCTCTCCTCTCTCACACACACATTCTCTCTCACCGGCATCCCCTTCCCCCTCATATAGGCTCCCTCTCTCTGAAACCCACACTCAAGCATCCCCCCACCCACCCCCTCTTACCTCCCATGCTCTCTCTCACACCCTCCCCACTCTCCTCTTACCAACCGTGCTCTCTCACCGGCATCCCCCCCATGCTCTCTCTCACACCCTCCTGCTCTCTCTCACCCTCCCCTCCCCGACACACATTCTCACCGGCATGCAGCAGGACCCGCGCCGTTCGAGGCGAAGATGAAGGCCCGGCGCACCGTTTGCGGCACATGGGGGCCTTCCATTTTCGCCTTGAGCAGAAAATAGCAACAGAGACCCCGGCATGCTGCGAATGGAGCGCGTCCCATGGCACATGCTCTGTTCGCGGCGAAGATGAAGGCCCGGGCGCACCGATCGTGGCACACGGGGGCTTTCCCTTTTTGCCACGATTGGTGCGCCCGGGCCTTCATCTTCGCCGCGAACAGAGCATGTGCCATGGGACGCGCTCCATTCGCGGCATGCCAGGGTCTCCTCTGCTATTTTCTGCCTGTCCCGCGAAGACCGCTGTCCTTCCGGTTTTGAATAGTCTTCCGGCAAGGGAGGAAATCTGCGGGAAGGAGGAATTCTGCGCAAAATCTGCATTCCGCAGTAGCGCTGAATTCCCCCAGGATTACCTCTTGTAGCTGGTGTTGTGACATGGCTGCTGTATGGCGTGTTTGAGCCTCCAAGGCAGCCAGGGAGCTGCCTGCGCCATCTATTGGCGGGCTGGGGAACACGAGCGAGCCCTGACGGACACACTACCAAGTCCGATATATTATGGATTTCAGTACATGGCTCAAAACATGATGTAAAGAAGGTGGTTTTGGATACATTGGAGGATAGGCAGTGTTTGGAGCAGTAAAAGGCTATATGATAAGAATGGCTTACATTTGTCTGTATACATAAAATTAGTCTATATAACAAGTGAAATCACAATATACCGAAAACAAAAATACTACATAAATACATTTATTATAATTGTTATATCATAGGTGCTAATGACTCATATACAATATACATCTTCATTTCAACAGACTTATACAGTAATCATTTATATCCAATATCATATATCAAACACTTTAAGAAAACTATCCAACAATATCATAACCACATATAACCCTTAAATCCTACCCCAGAATCATTCACCACTCAAGCAACTCACACACACACTCACCATACAAAACCCCTCCAAAATACTCTAAATATTGTAGTGATCCAAATGTGAACTACTGTATATAGAAAAGAGCAATACTACTTCAAATTATGAAAAAGTCTTCTCCATGTAGGCAAGTATATTCACACCAAAATTCAAATGAATCTTCCATCTTGAAGCACTAAACAACTTCCACTTCAGCAGAAATCAACGCTGAAGAAATACCAAAACTGAAACGATGCCTTCATACTGGAAGAACTCCATTTCTTCTCACTGCCAAGACTCCATTTCTTCACACTACCAGAACTCCAACAAGGGACCCTCGTTTTGTTCTGCCGAGCTACATAAGAGAGAGTGCCACCTGCAGTCCCTCTGTATCAGCCTGTATCCAAGCCCGTGAAACTAAACTTCAAGCAAGGGTGACCGATCCCTCCCAACTAACCAGAGGTCTAGGTTGCCCGAAACCAACGAAACATACACCGGTAAGCCAATGGCCCTGCTATTTAAAATAGAAAAATCCAATCATTCCTTCAAAATACTAAATGCTCCACAGACTGTCTTTCGGAATCAGAATGGGGTAGGCCTCTGGAATGATCTGGCATCCATAGAGACAATCACCCAAGTCAGGGGGTCCAACTCCACCCCTTTCTCCAGGTTGCAACGCAACAGCCACCAAGAGAGACTGCGTCTGGGTTCCTGAAGAAGAGGCAACGGAATATGGAGCATGCTGAAAAGGTCTCTTGCGCAAAAGCCTAAGGCACCAGCTCTAATGTGAACACCATGGAGCCCAGGATTTGTAGATAATCCCAGGCTGTTGGCACCGTCAAGCGAAGAAGGCCTTTCACCTGAGTCTGTAACTTCTGCACTCTGTCGCCAAGAAGACCTTGCCCTTTTGCGTGTCAAACCGCGCACCTAGGTACACCAGGCATTGAGTGGGCACCAACTGGCTCTTCTGCAGATTGATTACCCAACCAAGAGACTGTAGGGTGGTCATCACTCTCTGGAGAGATCTCTTGCAGTCCTCCAGAGACTTCGCCCGGATGAGCCATTCATCCAAATATGGATGCACCAAGATCCCTCCTTTACGCAGAGCTGCTGCTACTACTACCATCACCTTGGTGAACGTGCGAGGAGCCCAAACAGAAGAGCCCGAAACTGAAAATGTCGACCCAGCACCTTGAACCTCAGGAATCTTTGATGGTCCTGCCGGATTGGAATGTGCAGATAAGCCTCTGTTAGATCTAAGGACGTGAGGAACTCTCCTTTGCGTACAGCCACAAGCACTTTTCTGAGCGTTTCCATGCAGAACTTGGGATCTCGTAGGCACCGGTTCACCTTCTGCAAGTCGAGGATAGGACAAAAGGACCCTTCCTTCTTGGGAACCAGGAAGTACACAGAGTACCACCCCTGGCCCTGCTCCGCTGGAGGGACTGCACAAATGGCATTGAGATCGCGTAACCTCTGGAGAGTTGCCCACATGGCCTCTCAACCTGCCGCAAGAAATCACACGAGCCTCTACAGAGGCGTCCTGAACTGGAAACAAGATATCTAGAGCGTAACCATGCCAGACTACCTTCAAGATTCACCTGTCCGAGGTAATCTTCTCCCACTCCTCGTAGAAGCTGGATAGTCTGCCTCCTATTTATTTATTTTATTTTAAGTTTCTACATGGGAGTGGGGGCCCCTGGCCTCTTTGGGGAGGCTTAGAGCTTCCTGATCCCTGACCTGTACCATCTCTGGGAATCCGACATCCTCCACGAAACGACTGCAGATGTCCAGAGCCTTGCCTGGACCCAGGGGGAGGAACAGGTTTACCAGAATGAAAACGCCGAGAATTCCTAAAAACATGGTTTAATGGAACACTGTCAACATGGATTTACCCAAGGGAAGTCTTGCCTAACAAATCTGCTTCATTTTTTTGAAGGAGTTAATAAACATGTGGATAAAGGTGAACAGGTAGATGTAGTGTATTTGGATTTTCAGAAGGCATTTGACAAAGTCCCTCATGAGAGGCTTCTAAGAAAACTAAAAAGGCATGGGATAGGAGGCGATGTCCTTTCATGGATTACAAACTGGTTAAAAGACAGGAAACAGAGAGTATGATTAAATGGTCAATTTTCTCAGTGGAAAAGGGTAGACAGTGGAGTGCCTCAGGGATCTGTATTTGGACCGGTGCTTTTCAATATATTCACAGATTTTTCAATCTGTACTTGGACTGGTGATAACGAGCGAGGTTATCAAATCTGTGGACAATACAAAATTATTCAGAGTAATTAAATCACAAGCGGATTGTGATACTTTACAGGAGGACCTTGCAAGACTGGAAGATTTGGCATTCAAATGGCAGATGAAATAAAGTGCAAGGTGTTGCATATAGGGAAAAATAACCCTTGCTGTAGTTATACAATGTTAGGTTCCATATTAGGAGCCATCACCCAGGAAAAAGATCTAGGCATCATAGTGCATAATACTTTAAAATCGTCGGCTCAGTGTGCTGCAGCAGTCAAAAAAGCAAACAATGTTAGGAATTATTAGGAAGGGAATGGTTAATAAAATGGAAAATGTCATAATGCCTCTATATCGCTCCATGGTGAGACCACACCTTGAATACTGTGTATAATTCTGGTCAACACATCTCAAAAAAGATATAGTTGCGATGGAGAAGGTACAAAGAAGGGCAACCAAAATGATAAAGGGGATGGAACAGCTCCCCTATGAGGAAAGGCTGAAGAGGTTAGGGCTGTTCAGCTTGGAGAAGCGATGGTTGAGGGGGGATATGATAGAGGTGTTTAAGATCATGAGAGGTCTTGAACAAATAGATGTGAATCGGTTATTTACACTTTCTGATAATAGGAGGACTATGGGGCATTCCATGAAGTTAGCAAGTAGCACATTTAAGACTAATCAGAGAAAATTCTTTTTCACTCAACGCACATTTAAGCTCTGGAATTTATTGCCAGAGGATGTGTTTAGTGCAGTTAGTGTAGCTGGGTTCAAAAAAGGTTTGGATAAGTTCTTGAAGAAGTCCATTAACAGCTATTAATCAAGTTTACTTAGAGAATAGCCACTGCTATTAATTGCATCAGTAGCATGGGATCTTCTTAGTGTTTGGGTAATTTCCAGGTTCTTGTGGCCTGGTTCGGCCTCTGTTGGAAACAGGATGCTGGGCTTGATGGACCCTTGGTCTGACCCAGCATGGCAATTTCTTATGTTCTTATGTTATGTTCTTATGAAGGAAAAACCTTATTCGGTTCTTATGAAGGAAATACCTTATTCGGCTTCCTATTTTCCAGCAAACCTATTGCTCTTAGTTTCCCCCAATAGCTTCACCAACTGGTCTAAATCCTCCCCAAACAGGAGTTTACCCTTGAAGGGGAGTTTACAGAGCTGCGCCTTAGAGGACAAGTCTGCCGACCAGTTCCATAACCATAAAAGCCTGCAAGCCGCCACAGAGGAAACCATACTACACGCAGAGGTGTGAACCAAATCATAGCATCAGCCACATAAGCCACTCCCGCCTGAAGGCAAGCCACTTGCAAGGGCAAAAGGTTGCCTGCTGCTACCGCCTCCGCAACCTTCTGGACCCAACACAGATAGGCACTCTTCATCATGCTGGTACACATTGCCGCGCGAAAACCTCAAATGCTTCAGCTGAATTTCCGGTTTGCGGTCCTGCATGTCTTTCAAAGCAGCCGCCCCAGCCACCGGGATTGTTGTCTTCTTGGTGACCGCCGAAAGAGCCGAATCCACCTGCGACACTTTCAGAAGGTCCCAGGTCTCCAGAGAGAGGGAGTAAATTTTTGCCATCACTCGGCCTACCTTCAAGCTGGAGTCAGGAGAGTCCCACGCCCTTGTCACGCCTTCCTGATCTTCTTGGGTAGAGGAAAGGCAGTTGTCTATCCTCGCAGACCATCGAGCTCGGATTGACCCCCTCACTATCCGACTCTTCCTGGGAGACCTTAATCCCCAACTCTTCTAAAACTTGGGGAATCAATGGGCGCAGCTCCTCCAGCTTGAATGGCTGGACAACTCAAGGGTCCATCCCCCTTTGGGATTGGGAATCCATCCAAGGCCGGGTCATCCATTTCGGTATCTCCCAGGTCTGGGGAGGGATCAGATCCCGGGACCGTCTCCTGCATGTCTGGGGGGCCCCCATTGCGTCCCCACTGGAGGCCGGGTCACCCCGTGCCTGACGGAGGCCCAGGAGGCCATAGGGGGTCCTGAGGATCCTGAGAAGAACATTTGGACCCCAAAGTGGAAGTGTCTGCCGACTGCTCCACTGTCTTTTTAATTTCTGATCTTTGATTGGCCAAAAAGGCCTGATGAAGAAGCAGCACAAATTCAGGAGAAAAGTTCATAGGCTGCTCCCCCACCCCCTGTGGGGGCTCGGACTGTTTCTAGCAAGGTTCGCAGGTGTGCAAACCAGCTCCTTAGGGGAAATGGAGGATGGGGAATTCCCCCGGCACCACGAGGTCAGAATCCTTGACTTCCGAGGTAGAGGCAGGAGGCCTAGCCTAACTGAGCGTCCCCCTCCATAGGGGCCATCCTCTCCCGACCTGCAGTTAACACAGAGAGAGTGAGAATCTAACCTGCCCCCTGCCGCGCCACGTGTGCAGCAGGTGGCCATCTTGGATTGTGACGAAAACGGCATCCGCCAAAAAGGAGCCGCACTCTGCCATCTGTCAGTGGACCAAAAATGCCTGCGACCAAGGCACTAGGGCCCCGCAGCTGCCTGCCTCGAAAGCGTCACTCACACCACAGTATGTAAGAAAGAAACAGCAAGTGCCTCAAAAGAGTTGAGGGAGCCTCCTCCCTTCAGCAAACGATTGTGTCTGATGTCGCTCCAGCCTGGAGCCCCGGGCTGCCGACCCTCATGCCCCAGACACTGACCAGTCTCCTCCTCAGTCCACAGTACCCACTGTCCCGGCTGGGCCCAACTAAGACCAGAGGCCTACCTGAGGAACTTCTTAGGTTCTGATGAAATCACTTTTTTTTTTTTTTTAAATAAAAACTTTAGCCAACCTTAGCAGGACCGGAGGCTGAGGGAACCAGAAGCCTCTGGTTATCAGGCCCTCCGGCAGGGTGCACTTAAAATGCTGTTAGGGGTATCTAACCCCATCGGACGCCCGGCTCCACTGGAGGGATGGCCCGCAATGGTGCCTAACACCTCGGGGAGCAAAATCTTAGCTCAGCTAATCTAAACTAACTACACTTTTTAAAAAAATTTTTTTAACTAAACCCTAGACTGCAGGATTGCATCTCTACCAGCTGCTGGAGTCAGAGAGATACTGAGGGAATGCAGGTGGCACTTTCTCATATGTAGCAGTGTCCAACGTTTTTGACTCCATCTGCTTTTAGGGATATACAACCCACTGGTCTGGAATGATCAGAGTATGTACAGGAATTTGAATTTCTCACTTAAAATCATTTTCCCTGCCATGGACAGATGTAAGCTAAACTATAAAGGCTTTATTATAAAGCCGTTTACTATTCCATACATGGCCCTATATATACAAAACCACCTTTTTATACCAGATTTTGAGCCATGTATTGAAGTTGTCTGTATGGCAACAGGTTTTGCCATGTGTCCAATTTGCTTCCCCAGATTCTGGAAATTTCTCTGTACTGTTTCTAGCAAGGTGATTGGCCCTCAGGTGGATGATGATACTGATTTTAGAGTCCTTGTTTGAATTGCATTGAATATCTGGTTTGTACTTCTATCAGCTGAAGATCCTGGAAGGCATTTAACTATACCACAAGGATCTTTCTGTTTTGACTTTTGATTGTATATTGGGTTTTTCTGTGCATTGGGTATCTTTTTTCCTTTCAGATTCCATTCTTGGAACATCTTCATTTTACAATACAGAAAAGGGCATTATGTACCATTATCATTTGAGAGAGTGGATGTCTGTGTCACAGATCTTGTTCTTCCAGAGCCACTGTAATCTATTTATTCCTGGGTTTCTGGATGCTCTGCGGAATTGAAAGTGGACATCTGGGCTGCACAACTGGGGAGAGGTGGGTGTGTCTGGGTAAAAAGTCTTATATCCTACCAGATCCCACTATGAATCACTTATTCATGGGTTTCTGAATATTCTATTGAATTGGGGGGGGGGGTAGGTTTTCTGAATGCTGTAAAGTGTTGGAGGTTTTTTTTGATGGTTGTTAATTCCTTCTTAGTCTTTCTATTTGTAGCTAATTCTAATTTGAGTTGTCAACTCCTTTTTCATTGACGAGAGCTGCAAACAAATGAGGCAAGCTCTAAGCATTCAGATGCTTTGCCTTAAGACAAAGGCAGTTACTACATTGAATTATACTCATTTTGTTAATTTGTTCTGATATGGAACACCTTAAATATGATAGATTTACACAGTACCTTGTTAGCAATTATTGCAATTAGGTACCCTAGCAAGACCATGTTAACCCATGATGGGTGGGTAGAGGGATAAAGCTTTTAACAGTTGAGATTATCAGTATACACAACATTTCCTTGACATGCACTTATTGGGAGCTTTTCTATTCTAATGTGTAACAATCAATATTCCAGTATGTGCTTAAAGACTTGTAACAACACGCTAGTCTTATAGCTTTTGATTTGCTACACTCATCCCCTCCCTACAGACGAGGCTGTACAAACTTCGGGGGCTTTTCCCTCTGCTTTTCTTTTTTTTATTAGGCCACAACACAGCTCCCACTTCCTGCTGTTGCTCAAGAGGGATACCTACTGACTTGTTTAGTAGCACATGTGTGCCAGGTTCTTGAAAGAATTTCACTCCGTGCCGTTTGTCCAGAGTGTTTCACTACAATAATTGGGATAAATGAAAGAGAAAGGGGAAGAGCCCTGAGTGCTGTAACTGAAAGGCTTATGGAACTGTAACCATAGTCTAGGCAGTTTTCAATTTTACTTACAGATTTTTTTTTTTTTTTTAAATTTTCTGTTCAAATTGGATTGACACTTCTGAACCCTTTCTGCCAGGTCTCAGAGAAATTATTTATTTTTGTTAAAACTCTGAAGAAGCAAAAATCTTGGTTTAACATAAAGGTGGTTTTATAACTATACTAACATTACTACTCAAGTTTCTAATTGTCCCATCAGCAAGCTCTATAGAGAATATTGCAGCCTTCCCTTGTTGGAGTCTTCTGTTGAGATTATCTTTTTGTTTTAGGGTAATTATGCAACCCATGGAGCTAGGATCCAACAGCATGTATCAGAGACTGTATGCCGCATCTTTAAAAGACATGGTAGGTTTATTCTGAGGGTTGCCATAAATTCTGTCTGTCTTGAGGTAGTTGAGAATATTCAGTGAATTGCTACAGATTCATCTTGAAGACATTGGCACAAGTTACATTCCCAGCAGGAATAAAAGAATAAGATTTGGTCATCAATTACTTTAGATGAAAAAATGTTAGCAATTCAAATGGTTTATGATCCCCTGAGGAAAGACACTCCTACTAAACAGGTAAAAATTAAGGCTCATTTTCCAAGTATCAGATTCTGTATAGCCACAATAGAATAAACTGAATGAAAAAGAAAAAAATTAGAGAGTAAGACCAGTAAAACTAGCACAATATAAAAAACCAAGGCAAGTAAAACCAGAAAAATATTTTAAAAAATCATGGATAAAGGTTGATGTAGTGTATTTGGATTTTTAGAAGGCATATGAGAAACTCCTCAGGAAATTAAAAAGTCATGGGATAGGAGGTGGATAGGTAACTGGTTAAAAGATAGCAAACAAAGAATAGGACTAAATGGTCAATTTTCCTAACAAAGAGATAAATGGAGTGCCTCAGAAATCTCTACAGGGACCAGTTTTTAACTTAATCTAGAAAAAGGAGTAATGAGCAAAACAATCAGATTTTCATAAGACAGAAAAATATTTAAAGTAGTTAGAACACAAGCAGATTTGAGCTACTGCAGAAGGACCTTGCCAGGCTGGGGAAATGATGAAATTTAATGTGGAGAAATACATAGTGATGCACAAGGAAGATAACCTTCAAACATCTCTGTACAGCTGTAAGTACACAGGTATATGTAGTATTTTATAATCTGTGTATATAGGTCCATGCAGATTATAAAATATTGCGCATCTCTACACACACACCCCCCTCCCCCAACATACATGTGTAAGTTTCAGTATACGTAAATATCCATGCGTTCAGGAAGTGTTGTAGATATGCACCTTTCTGGTTTTGTTGGGTCTAGCACATTCCAAGATGGCCACCTCCCCGGCAAGACACCAGGGACGTGGCCAAGCTGGCATTCCTGGTGGTAAGGAAGGAAGCCCTCCTGTTTGTCATTCACTGGCTCTGGCAGAACAACCTCAAAATACCGCAGGCCTAGCAGGGCTTTCAAAACTGGTTTAATCATGGAACCTCCTACCCCCATGAGGTAAGCATATTGTGGGAAATAGGAAAGTAGTTTGAGGTGGGGGTGAGGGTAGGGGAAGTTTGGAGGCATAGGAATGGGGAGGGGAGGGGAGTGGTCGATGGATTGGATAGGCTTTGTGGCTTGAGGTAGGGCAAAAGCCAATTGACATATATTGACTGAAAATCAAATGTATATAACTTTATTGGCATAACAATTGTATATGTGTTGCTAAAGTATTATACTGAAAGAGTAAAATAAAAGGGTAGGAAAAGAAGGGACAAAATGGTCATTAGTAAAGATGCAGATAAGGGAATGGTGAATAAAACGGAAAATGTCATAATGCCTCTGTATCGCTCCATGGTGAGACCGCACCTTGAATACTGTGTACAATTCTGGTCGCCACATCTTAAAAAAGATATAGTTGCGATGGAGAAGGTACAGAGAAGGGCAAGCAAAATGATAAGGGGAATCGAACAGCTCCCCTATGAGGAAAGACTAAAGAGGTTAGGGCTGTTCAGCTTGGAGAAGAGACGGCTGAGGGGGGGATATGATAGAGGTGTTTAAAATCACGAGAAGTGTAGAACAGGTAGATGTGAATCAGTTATTTACTCTTTCAGATAATAGAAAGACTAGGGGGCACTCCATGAAGTTAGCATGGGGCACATTTAAAACTAATCAGAGAAAGTTCTTTTTCACTCAACGCACAATTAAACTCTGGAATTTGTTGCCAGAGGATGTGGTTAGAGCAGTTAGTGTAGCTGTGTTTAAAAAAGGATTGGATAAATTCTTGGAGGAGAAGTCCATTACCTGCTATTAATTAAGTTGACTTAGAAAATAGCCACTGCTATTACCAGCAAAAGTAACATGGAATAGACTTAGTTTTTGGGTACTTGCCAGGTTCTTATGGCCTGGATTGGCCACTGTTGGAAACAGGATGCTGGGATTGATGGACCCTTGGTCTGACCCAGTATGGCATGTTCTTATGTACAGTACCAAGAATATGTTTCTGATTTTGATGCTGGCCAGCCTTCTGAAAGGGAATTTGTTCTTTCACTGACATAGTAGAGGAACAAATTGCCTGCTGAAAAGGAAGGGGACAGCCTAGCCAGAGGAGTCTTTTCTGGTTGTGGTTCCCAGTGAGGTGGGGGGTGTCTTTGGTGTTAGTTTAATTAAAGCAGGGAAGACCTCGGATCCTCCCTGGTTTCTGCATTAGGAGGGTAGAAAAGGAAATTTGCTGGCTTGGCCACCCTACCTCACCGAAGTACTGTGTTGAAGGACTTGCTGACTGGGGTGCTCTGCTCTTTACCATGGGGTTTAGCTCCTGCCTTTGTGTAGGCACTACATTTCCTGTGATAAAAGGAGTAATGCTAGGCTGCCCCAGCTAATTGAGATATAACCCTGCAATTTGCATGTGCCTACTCTAAGCTTGCTGCGGGTTTTTTGGCACTAAAGCCCTTTTTACATACCAGGACAATGTTAGCCCTGAAAAATCCACATTAAAACACGAGTAAAAGCCCATGGTAGGCTTAGCGCTGCTTATTATATCAGCACCATAGTGTATTTAGAGGCCTGCTAGGGTAATGCATAATGAAAGCAGTGGGCTTGATTAGTAATATAGAGAGAGTGGAAAAGAGAGATCCACAATAAAAAAAACAAAACAATGGAGGCTTTCAGTTAAGGGTACTAGCAGCAGAGATACTAAGTGCAAAAATTATTAGGAGAAATAGGACTGATTTTAAAATACCTTTTGCTCCCTTTATGTATTATAGCTGAGTAATAAGTCTTCATGGAAAATAGAGCCTGCTTGAATGCTGAACTTCTGCAAAGAACAATTTGAATAGCTCTCTTATTTAAAAAGTAATTAAAAGGAAAAAAATGAGTGATCAGGATGCTCAGTGCTTTGAGTCCATGAGATATATGTTTGCTACAATTAAAAGGTCCTTTGTCATACAGTATGGTAAACTAGAGACTCTGCCTTATCAATACTAAAAAGGCAAAAGCGTAAATGTGAAGGCTTTTATTTGCACAAGTCATAAGGATTCCTGGTTTGCGGCATTTTTTGGAAATCTCTTAATTGTACCTTTGCTTACAACCTCATATGTTTTGCAAAGGAATTACGCGTGTAAATTAACATACTATCATGGTCATTTTCAAAAGTCATTTATTTTTATTTATTTATTTTTTATTTTGTATGCTTTTATATACCGACATTTGGCGCATGCCTTCACTCCGGTTTACAGGTATAACAACAGTTTACATGAACAGTTAAACGATTTACATTAATAACTATCAGGCCGATTCAGTAAGGAGCGCTAGGAAGAGCTGCGTTAGTGCCGGGCGCACCCGCGGTTGCCGCACGCACAGTCCGGCTCACCTACCGCTCGATACTGTATGTAAATAGCTTGCAAATGCAAGCTGCGTCCAAGAAGTGTCCGTGAAGCGTTAGGCCCGCGCAACCCATTTTACTGTATAGAGCGCTATACAGTATCCTGGGTGCGCTGGCCTAACGCTTCACGGACACGCTGGTATCTGTCATTTCAAATGACATTTGAAATGACAGGTACCAGGAAGTGGACGGTTCTCCTACGCTCGGGATTGCCAGTCCTCTCTAGGAGAACCGTCCACTTCGCTGCTACTTTTTTTTTTCGCTTTTTAGCGCTTTTTTTTCGCTTTTTCGCTTTTTCGCTTTTTTCCGCTTTCGTTGCTTCGGGAGGAGGGGAGAGGACTGGGGCTGCCCCGGAGACCAGCACCCATGGACGCGGCCAGGGCAGGTGAGCGGGGGCTGGGGGAAATTTTGCCGCCTACCCTTACCCCTGCCTCTAACGCAGGGGTAAGGGTAGGCGGTAAGTTAGCAGGTTAAACACGTGGCAAAACAGCAGATTAAAAAAGCGATAGTCGGGGCGCGCGTTACTGTATGGGAGGGAATAGCTAATTTGATCGTTTACATCTAATATACATGCTGGAGCCGGAAGGGGTTACCCGGTGATTTAAAGAGGTGGTAAGAATGGGTTAAAGGGGATAGTGTATCGCGGGTTGGACTAACACGGCCGAAAAGTGAGTAGAAAGCGGGTTAGGAGCAGGGTAACCGCGGCCGCACTTTACTGTATTGACCTGTATGGGAGAATGGTTTAGAAACTGTAACAGCTAAGTTTTAGAGGTTTAACAGTGAAGTACTGCATCACACTGAATATATTTTACAAGTGAAAAACTACTGGTTACAAAGAGAACAACTGATTACAACTCGTTACAATGATAAGTATATAGGGTAGGTAGAGTTATAAGATAAAAAAGTGTTTAACGATTATTTTTTATTGAGTAGGCCAGGGTAACATTGAATTGTTTACCCTATTCCATCTTTTATATGCATAAAGTGTTCTGTGGGTAAATATTATGGGACTATTCAAAGGCATATATTGTAGCAATTTTCAAAAGCCCACTTATGGATAAAGCACATTTAAACATGTAAAACCAAGTTTTAAGCATGTAAATGCTTTTGAAAATCTAGAACAGGAGTGCTCAAACTAGTCCTCAGGCCTCCTCCCTCTCCCCAAGCCATTCGGGTTTTCAGGATATCCCTAATGAATATGCATGAGAAATTGTTGCATACATTGGCGGTAGTGCATGCAAAAAAATTGCATATGAGAGAGATCCTGAAAACCCAACTGGCTGGGGGGCTCAAAGGGCCGATTTGGACACCCCTGATCTAGAAAACCTGCTAAGGGGAAAGGAGGAAAATTAGAAAACATAAAGCAGCACTTGTTCTTAAACAGTGTGGGATTTAAAAAAATATATATCTGCAAAGAAAAGTAATGCTGCAGATCACCGCCCCCTAGTATAAATGCACAGGATGAAATGGAGGACTCGCTTGGGACAAGGGTAACCTCTACTCTGTTATCAAATAATGATGCTCCAGTAACTAAAAGGAACCTTGCTGCTTTGATCCAAGAGATCAAATTAACGTGCTTGGATATAACAGGTACAATCAAAATCTTTAAAAAGTTATTACAGATATTAAAATGAGGATTGAACAGAATGAAATTAAAATAGGAAAACAGAGAGAAAATACAGCCTGCTTCTATAAGAAAATCAAATACTTATTAAAAAGATAAGCAAGAAGATATGGAAAACAGACAATGTATTTTAGAATATTTGGGGTAATGGAAAAGGAGGCTTAAGAAGACAGATTGTACAGGAGATATATAATCTGATAATGGGGCAGGAACAGCAGTCAGTAGTCAGACTCGAGAGGGCAAATAGAATAAACAGGCATAAAGGCAGCAGTGCTACAAAAGCAAGAATAGCATATTTCGTCTTATTTTGGCCAAAAAAATGTCAAAATTAAGGGGCAAGGATTATATACTATACAAATGGGAGCAAATCAAAAAATTCCCTGATTTAGATAAAAAAAAACATCAGCTAAGAGAAGTTAAGTCCCTCATAATATGGCTGCAACAGATAAATGTCATTTACAGATGGGATTTTCTCTCTGTACTGTTCCTCACCTATGACACCAGAAGACTTCATTTAAGGGTGTATAGTAGTGCTTGAACCCACTGAAGGAGTTAAGGGAAGACAAAGGAGTTGATGGAGAAGAAGAAGGAATTTTTGACTCACGAATGTGGAAAGAATCCTGCAGTAAACGTAAGCGACTAACAGCAGAAGGAGACTATAAGAACAAGGGAGAGAAAAAAAAGGAATCATTAAGGGATATAGCAGATGTAGGGATGATCAAGTAACTCTTTTTGATCCAGGGCCCTTTTTGGAAAAGTTGATTTCACAGTTGCTGAATGGGACTGAGGATTAACTCTGAATCACTGGAACAAAAGTAAAGACTTGCAACTTTTGGTAGCTCTGGTTGTTTTACGTTCATGGAATTGTTATTGAAGAGTTCACTCTAATACTATTTCTTGTTTTACTGAATCTCTGTGTAAGGTTTCTTTTTGTTGAATTTTTCCTTTTGCTGAAATGTTACATGTCACACACTTTGAGCTCTTATGGTGGAAAAGTGTGACTAAAAATAAATTAAGATAATGAAGATGAGGCTGGGTTCAGTAGTCCCTTTAAATTTTAAAGGCTATATGTGCAAAAATGTTATTTCTATAGTTTGTTTTTATAAGTTGACTTCAAATGTATATGCTACAAGCCAGTATCATGGAAATATCGGGATTTATCATGCATATTATGTTTTGCTGTGTGCCCGGGATTCACGACCTGTGTGCTTGTGCATAGTTAGAAGGAACAATGGATAGGAGGTAGAAAACTGGATTTTATGCTTTTTGATAATTCTGCTTTCTTTCTTCTCAGATTCCCTCCTATCCTCTCTCTTCTGTTTGGTACTTCTCCTGTTGATATCTATGGGTGTTAAGCTTTGGTAGAGGTAAGTTAAATAGGATAGTAAATAACATGGTTTCCAGTGAAAAGAGTCGAAGTTTTTTTTTCTGAAAGTAGAAATTCTTCAGTGGGTTTAAGCAAAGCGAGATTGGCCATCAGTGAACATTCAACATCCAAGATGTGAAGTGAGGTTCCACAGATTTTGGGGGTGGACTAAGTGATCATCTTCTTGCATCAGTAGGAATGGATCTAACCCTAGATGCACTGGAGAACTCACAGAAATTCACAAGAAATACCTACCATGTGGGCATGGTCATGAAGGTGCTTCTGAATCGTCCTTGGAATCAAGGGAAGCGGTGAGAAGAAATACATCCTGAGTGAGTTGGAATTCACTGGGAAGGATGGAGCAGAATTGATAAAATTTTGGTTGTGTTTCATGGCAAACAGATTGATTGAGGTACAACCCCACAATTTGAACAGATGGACTGCAACAGACTGATTGAGCGAAAACTCATGATTTAATGAAACACAGTCAACATGGATTTACCCAAGGGAAGTCTTGTCTAACAAATCTGCTTCATTTTTTTGAAGGGGTTAATAAACGTGGATAAAGGTGAACCGGTAGATGTAGTGTATTTGGATTTTCAGAAGGCGTTTGACAAAGTCCCTCATGAGAGGCTTCTGTGAAAACTAAAGAGTCATGGGATAGGGGGTGATGTCCTTTCGTGGATTACAAACTGGTTAAAAGACAGGAAACAGAGAGTAGGATTAAATGGTCAGTTTTCTCAGTGGAAAGGGGTAAACAGTGGAGTGCCTCAGGGATCTGTACTTGCACCGGTACTTTTCAATATATATATAAATGATCTGGAAAGGAATACGACGAGTGAGGTTATCAAATTTGCGGATGATACAAAATTATTCAGAGTAGTTAAATCACAAGCAGACTGTGATACATTACTGGAGGACCTTGTGAGACTGGAAGATTGGGCATCCAAATGGCAGATGAATTTTAATGTGGACAAGTGCAAGGTGTTGCATATAGGGAAAAATAACCCTTGCTGTAGTTACACGATGTTAGGTTCCATATTAGGAGCTACCACCCAGGAAAAAGATCTAGGCATCATAGTGGATAATACTTTAAAATCGTCGGCTCAGTGTGCTGCAGCAGTCAAAAAAGTAAACAGAATGTTAGGAATTATTAGGAAGGGAATGGTTAATAGAACGGAAAATGTCATAATGCCTCTATATTGCTCCATGGTGAGATCGCACCTTGAATACTGTGTACAATTCTGGTCGCTGCATCTCAAAAAAGATATAGTTGTGATGGAGAAGGTACAGAGAAGGGCAACCAAAATGATAAAGGGGATGGAACAGCTCCCCTATGAGGAAAGGCTGAAGAGGTTAGGGCTGTTCAGCTTGGAGAAGAGACGGCTGAGGGGGATATGATAGAGGTCTTTAAGATCATGAGAGGTCTTGAACGAGTAGATGTGACTCGGTTATTTACACTTTCGAATAATAGAAGGACTAGGGGGCATTCCATGAAGTTAGCAAGTAGCACATTTAAGACTAATCAGAGAAAATTCTTTTTCACTCAACGCACAATAAAGCTCTGGAATTTGTTGCCAGAGGATGTGGTTAGTGCAGTTAGTGTAGCTGGGTTAAAAAAAAGTTTGGATATGTTCTTGGAGGAGAAGTCCATTAACGGCTATTAATCAAGTTTAGTTAGGGAATAGCCACTGCTATTAATTGCATCAGTAGCATGGGATCTTCTTAGTTTGGGTAATTGCCAGGTTCTTGTGGCCTGGTTTGGCTTCTGTTGGAAATAGGTTGCTGGACTTGATGAACCCTTGGTCTGACCCAGCATGGCAATTTCTTATGTTCTTATGTACTATGTTGAGATGGTCTGCCAAGGTATTGGAGAATCCCCAGTAGGTTCATTGCCTGAATGGTAGTATGATGGGCTATTGCCCACTTCCAGATTTGTCTGGTCTCTTGACAGAGTCCATGAACTAGTTCTTCCCTGTTTGTTGATATAGGTGACTTGATTGTAAGTTTGAATCAAGATGCTCTGTTCTTAGAGTGAAGACTATCAAAGTGTTCTTCAATGCACGCAATTCAAGGAGGCTGATATACGAATGGCATTTCTAGAGGGACCGGATACCCTATGTCCTGCAGGACTGGATATGTATGCTGCATCCCAGGGTCGAGGCATCCTTTGCTAGTGTAGTTTGGTGGGAAAGATGTCGGAGAAGCACACCCTCTTGAAAGACCTGCAGCTGCAGCCCATAGCGGAGTTCCTGTTTCATTGCTGTCAAGAGGAGGATCAGAGAGTCTAATGGTTGAGTTAGTTGATTCTACTGACTGTTCAGACTCCATGTAAACAGTGAATATGCAGATGGGCACTAAATGCAATATGGCTGCCATATGGCCCAGGACAGTTTGCACTCGTGAAGCCATGATCTGAGTCTGCAAGTGAAGACACTATATTAATTGTCAAACATTTGCTGCCCAGTCGGCAGACAGGCAGGAACACCCTCTTATAAGACAGAGTCTATGCAGGTGACTATGAACTGAAGGCACTGTGTTGGAACCAGATGGGACTTTTCAAAGCTGATGAGGAAGCCAAGACTTTGCAGAACTTGAATGGTGGGTGTGAAGATTTTTCATCACAGAATCCCATGTTGGACTTGTGATCAGCCAGTCATTCAAATATGGAAAGACTGAATCCCCTGACAATGCAGGTAACCTGCTACCATTAACAGGCACTTAGTGAAGGCACTCGGGGCAGCCAAGAGGCCAAAGGACAGCACCTTACATAGTAACATAACAATGATAAAGACTAAATGGTCCAACCAGTCTGCCCAGCAAGTGGCTTATGGTAGTAACTGCCTCATTGTACAGTATAGTCCTATGTGTTCTGTTAATGGTAGTAACTGCTACACCATGTAGTTCACCCCCATATGTTCCATAAAGGGTAATAACTACTGCTCTGTGCAGGATACTCTTGTGCATATTGTATTGGTAGTAAGTTGTATCCACTTTGAAACAAAAGTAGTGCCAACAGGCGGGATGGATCGGGACATGAACGTATGCATCCTTCATATCCAATAAACACATCCATTCTCCCTGCAAAATAAATGGATGATCATTTGCAAAGAGTTTATCTTGAATTTCTATCAGTGTAGGAATTTGTTGAAGTTTTAAATCCTGTATTGGATGTAAATCTCCTGACTTTTTGGGGATAAGGAAGGGAATGGAAGTAAAATCCCTGATCCAGTTGTGATGTTGGGATTGAGTCTATCGACTTTTGTTGGAGTTGGGCCTGGACCTCCTCTCAATGCTATGAAAACTGGGAGAGATCCAGGAGGAGGGAACCCCTCTGTCGGAAGGGAGGGAGTCAAGAGAAATGTTAAATAGTAATCAAACTACATGATCCTGAGGATCCAGGAATCCATGGTATTTTGATGCCACATTGATAGAAAACCCTGGCTCCTGCCACCCATGAGGTTGGGGCTGGTCTTTGCTTCTAGGATCAAAAACTCTTGCCCCATTCCAAGTGATAAATTTGTTCAGTCTGGGCCTCCTGTAGTACTACTTTAGATATGCCAGTCATTCTAAGTTTAAATGTATGGCCAATGGTAACTGCTAATAATATTTCCTTTGTTTTTATTAACTTTGTATAGTGATATTGAATCCCCCCCATTTATGAGGACTTGAGTAGAATTAATTGATTAGATGTATATTTAATTTTTTCATTTCCTCTTTTTTTCTGTTTCTTATTTCCTTTTCAATTCTGGATTTCTGTTTCAAGATTTACTCTTGACTTTTGTAATTGAAATTTATAAATAAAAAAAAAACCCAGCTTGGCCCCAATTTAGGCTGAGGTGTGGTCTAATGGGCAGCTGTTGCTGTTGAGACTGCTGTAGCAGCAGAGGTGGGAGGCAGTACTGGTGACAGGAACGGAAGGAATTTCTCTGATAGAACGTCCTTCGGTTGGATTAGGAGGAGGATGAGATAAGGATGGTTGCTCTGATACCATAGATAAGGACTGGACAGCCACATTTTGGTTCTTGATTTTGGGAGACCATTTCCTGCAGCTTCTACCCAAATAGGTTGTCACGCGAGCAGGACAGATCAGCGAGCTTCTCATGGACGTCCTCTCATATGCTATTGGCTTGAAGCCACACCATACATCTTGCTCCTATCGAGGCTGCAGATATATGTGTAATAATATCAAATGACTCATACACACTACAGAGAAGGTGTTGGACCTCTTCCTCTAGATCGTGGCATTGCGGCGGGGCACAAGGTTAGCCAACCTCAGTGCAGAAGAAAGGTTTTTGTTTCTGTACGCATGAAAAACTGATGGTGAACAATTCGGGCCACAAGCATGGATCCTTGGAACACCTTCTTGCCAAATGAGTCCAGGAGCCTGTGCTTCTTTCCAGTAGATAAATTGGAGTGAAGTCTCGTTGTGGCTCTTTTGAGTGCTGACTCAACCATGACAGACTGGTGGGGTAACTGCCCTACATAATCCGGTGATTTTTGCTTTTGGGATGTAAATAAGGCAGTCATTGTTGGACATTGACTGGACATTGTTGGACATTGTTGGACATTGTTGGACATTGTACTAAAAATCACTATTAATAAAAGTAGGATGACAGAGAAAAACAGAGTAAAATAAAGAAGTTAGAGCTCTAGATTTCCAGAAGGCCCAGAGTCTGTTGCAATCTCTAAGAAAAAATCTTTTATACAAGAGGTATGTTAAATGTCCTAATAGAAAGGAAAGTAGAAGCGATCCTTTGGAGAACCAATTAGAAATTTTATAAACAGGATAAAAAGGCTGGTAAGTTATTGGCCCATATACTGAAATCCATTGAAATAAGTATATAAAAGAACTAGAATTGGATGATGGCAAAACTACCAAAGGCTTAAACTGAACAGGGAGGCTTTTGTGTCATTACCAGAAACTGTATTCTCAGGAAGCGGTTAGCCTGGGATTTCAGTTAGAACAGCTTTTGGATAAGATTACACTTGCATCTCTGAATGAGGAAGATTACTTGAAAGAGAAATAATGCAATTTGATATTGAAAATGCAGTCAAGACCCTAACTATTGGAAAATGCTCTGGAGAAGATTTGTTAAAACTTAACTATTAAAGAAAACATTTTTCCATCTATTGATCCCAAAATTGGCTGAGATATTCAACAGAATATTAAAGGGTGAAACCTTGCCTAAATCTAAGATGGTGGCTTCTTTTTTGGTAATTCCTAGGGAAGGGAAAAATCCAAACTCGAGTGAAATCCTAGAGACCTAATTCACTATTAAATTGTGATAAGATTTTTGTTAAAATCTTAGAGGTGAATTTTAAGAGTTACTCTCATAAAAGCATCCATTTATGCGAGTATATGGGCCAATTGTGCACAACTCGTATTTTAAAAGTGGCAAAATATGCATGTATATGTGTGTGTGCGAGCAACAGAATGCCCAGAAAAAGGGACATGACTAAACATACGCGTGTAATGACGTATTTTAAAAGTGTCCTATGCACCAACTTTTGCGTGTTTACGCATACTGCCGCAATAGAGATTCTTGAAGAGTGACTTGGCATTTTTGAGGCTACCTTTTCCCACTGAGTGGAAGCAGAAACTACCCAGTGGGTGGCAGGGAGGACACCAGCTGCGGACTGGGACCAATTGGTGGATACTGGGAAACCTTTGCCTTGTATATAAGACAGGGTCACACGGGGGAGTTCCAAGGAGAGTACCAGGGATATGCAGGAGCAATCGACTGGTGGTTAGAGGAACATATCGGAGGAAGCAGGGATGTAAATGGCGTGGAGGGGGAGTGTCTGGAACATATTGGGGTGGGTGAGACTTTCATTTCAATATGACCCTAATCACTATATGGAAACTCAGGGCTATAAGGCTGAGGAGGAGGTATCGCCCAGGCACAAGGTCTGCAGAGCAAGGACACATTTTTTAGATCTGTCAGAGGAGAAAGTCATACACAGGTTCAGATTTAATAAGGAAACTAACCCATATCTATGCCAGCAGTTAGAGCAGGACCTACAGCCCACCAGCCAGAGGGACCATACCTTGTCAGCACGTCAGGCTCACCACTGCCCTTCCTTTTTAGCAATCGGCACTTTCCAAACTCCTCTTGGGGTCACAATTGGCATCAGCCAGTCTGCAACCTCCATGTGCATCGATAAGGTCCTGGCTGCCTTGCTAAGAACACACCTTTATATATCCTTTCTTCAGAGAAGACAGCATCAAGAACATATCAGGACTTTTTTCTATCAAATGGCATGCTTTCCTTCTGTCTTGGGGGCTCTTGATTGCACACACATCCCTATAAGAGCACAAGGAGAAGAAGAGGCCACCTTCCACAATCGCAAGGGCTTCCACTTCCTCAATATGCAGGAGGTCTGAGACAAGGGTCTCATCCTGGATTTCATGCCCAAGTTTCCTGGATACACTCATGATGCCTACTTTCTATTACAGTAGAATAATACAGAGGGTAATCTTTTTAAATATAACTCCCTATAGCTCTATCATTAACTCTACCACACAAATAGAGAGACAACAAATTCACAATATGTGTAATATTTATTGAACTCACTCTCATATATTAAAGGACCAAAATCACCTCTATTTCTACATCAATTTACAGCTGAAAAATCAGAAAGAATTCTTATTAATTTGTCCACTGATAATGACCTCATATAGGCATTTTTACGGAGCCTTTTTTTGAATGAGTGTGCTGATTAGCAAGTAGTATATCTCGCACTGACACGGTCCGTGTTTCGGTTTTCCACCTTCTTCATGGGGCCATGATATTTGTTGCTCAGTAACGTATTCCGTGTTCTGGTAAATCCATCTCTTCAACCAGATTTACCAGATTTACCAGAATTTACCAGATTTACCAGATTTACCAGAACACGGAATACGTTACTGAGCAACAAATATCATGGCCCCATGAAGAAGGTGGAAAACCGAAACACGGACCGTGTCAGTGCGAGATATACTACTTGCTAATCAGCACACTCATTCAAAAAAAGGCTCCGTAAAAATGCCTATATGAGGTCATTATCAGTGGACAAATTAATAAGAATTCTTTCTGATTTTTCAGCTGTAAATTGATGTAGAAATAGAGGTGATTTTGGTCCTTTAATATATGAGATTGCTCATTGACTGAACCCGCCAAAGAAAAAATTAGAGAACTTCTGTCATCTGTAATATTTATTGAATACATGTTCACCTATATAAACACTTTAAAAACTAAACTAGCACACACACACATTCATACATTCCAATTAAAACAGATGTCCGTACAATATTTTAATCCAAATAGAATATATAATCTTTTCAATGTGATAATACTTTCTTAAAAAATGAAACCAAATTTTTTACAAACATTTCTTTTAAGTTCACAGTCATTTATTTATTTATTTTAATTTATTGTTTTTATATACCGACATTCGATTGAGATATCACATCGGTTCACATGTAACTAAAACAAATAAGGCATGACTTGCTTATTTTACATTATAACATGGTAACTGTTTGTAACATGGTAACAGGAAGGGAAGAACAAGAGACTATATACATGGTATTTGAAGAGAACGAACAATAAGCTGAACATGTGGCTAACTAGCAGGTCGATACAGTAAGGCCGCGGTAAAAACAGTGCGGCAGTGTCAGGCGCACCCTTCCTCCCCGCACGCACAGTTCTCTAGACCTAGCGCCTGATACTGTCTTCTAATCGCATGCAAATGCATGCCGCGGCTGTAAAGCGTTAGGGAAGGGTTATGCCCGCGCAACCCATTTTACTGTATAGGCGCTTAATACAGCGCCTATACAGTAACCTGGGTGCGCTGGTACCTGTCATTTCAAATGACATTTGAAATGACAGGCACCAGGAAGTGTAAAAAGTGTAAAAAAAACAAAAAACCAAAAACCTGTGTGTTATATAAAAAATAAAAAAATTTTTTAAATACCTGTCGGAGGGCCGTGGGTCCAGGCGGCGGCGAGAAGCAAAAAAAGCGGCATCCGGGATCCGGGGGCAGCGGGATCCGGGGCGGCAGCAGGATCCGGGAGCGGCGGGTAGGTAGCAGCGGCAGCAGGGGGGGAGTGGCAGCGGGATCCGGGGGGTCCGGCAGCGGCAGCAGGATCCAGGGGCGGCAGCAGCGAGAAGCAAAAAAAGCGGCATCCGGGATCCGGGGGCAGCAGCGGCAGCGGGATCCGGGGGCAGCAGCGGCAGCGGGGGGGCAGCGGGATCCGGGGGCGGCAGCGAGATCCGGGGGGCGAGTAGGAGGCGGAGTGTTCGATCGGGCGGGCAGGTAGGTGGCAAAAAAAGAAAAGATGGCCGCCTGCACGGGGAAAGCGTGCAATTGGCCGCTGAAGACGTGACGTCACGACGTTTGGCGGCCAATTGCACGCTTCCCCCCGTGCAGGCGGCCATCTTTTCTTTTTTTGCCACCTACCTGCCCGCCCGATCGAACACGCCGCCTCCTACTCGCCCCCCGGATCTCGCTGCCGCCCCCGGATCCCGCTGCCCCCCCGCTGCTGCTGCTGCCCCCGGATCCCGCTGCCCCCCCCGCTGCCGCTGCTGCCCCCGGATCCCGGATGCCGCTTTTTTTGCTTCTCGCTGCTGCCGCCCCTGGATCCTGCTGCCGCTGCCGGACCCCCCGGATCCCGCTGCCACTCCCCCCCTGCTGCCGCTGCTACCTACCCGCCGCTCCCGGATCCTGCTGCCGCCCCGGATCCCGCTGCCCCCCCGCTGCCGCTGCTGCCCCCAGATCCCGGATGCCGCTTTTTTTTGCTTCTCGCCGCCGCCTGCCCGCCCGCCCACCGGCCGCCTGGACCCACGGCCCTCCGACAGGTATTTAAAATTTTTTTTTATTTTTTATATAACACACAGGTTTTTGGTTTTTTGTTTTTTTACACTTTTTACACTTCCTGGTGGGAGGAAGGGAGAAAGGGAGAAGGGACTACCGTAGCAGGCCCGAGCCTTGCTACTTTTTCGTTTTTTGGGTTTTTTTTGCTTCGGGAGGAGGGGACCGGATGGGGCTGCAGGAGACCGGACTGGGGCTACACCGGACGGCTGGACCGGGGACCAGGGCGTGTAAGCAATGTTTTTTACACTACACTACACTAACACCTACTAAGGGGAGGCGGTAAACTAGCACGTTAAGGCCGCGGCAGAACAGCGGGTTACTGAGGAGATAATATCAGCGCCCGTTACAGTATCGGAGGGGAATAGCTAATTCCTTCATTATACAGCTTTTTCGTTCATTTACATGCTGGGTGCGGAAAGGGTTATGTGTTTATTTTAGGAAGCGCTAAGGACGCGTGAAACTGGAGACTGTATTGCTGGACCGCCTTACTCGTCTGTATTGTGCGCTCCCAGCACATTACAGACGGGGAATCTTTAACTGAATGTTACTGTATCGACCTGAAAGTGGGTAGCAAGATCTACTTATTTACTTATTTACAATGAAAGTAGGTAACTGCTAACGACGAGGAAAGCGATATTTACAGGATTGCTCTAAAATTGCACAGCAGTGGTGCTGTAAAGATATTTACAGATATATCTCATCAATTCATGAATTCAAACTGAAAAATATCAGTTTTACTATATTATAAATCTTTATCATGACGAGAAGTATTCTTGGCTTTTAACCACTAGACCATGTTCCTTGATTTTAACCATATGTCCAACAAAAGATATCTTCGTTTCACTCCTAATGGACAGGGCCTCCTCAGGGACTAAGTTTTATCAGATGTTAATTCATTTTCCTCCACTACAAACATAGAAGAACATTATCAAATATCAATAGCTGAAGTATCAATTAATAGCTATGACCCTTGAAAAAATATATACAAAATATCCCTCCTAATATGGGGACTAAGTAACTAAAAGTTACCCTTCCAAGTTCAAACCATTACTTTAATAGATCTAGCAAAATCATTTTTTTGACTGCATCAGTCACAATGGTGTCACGTTCTCGTTAAGCACGTCTGAAAACAAAAATGAAAACCACATGAATACTAAATTGAAACCCATTCAGACCACCACCTAATACCTCATTTCAAACACCGCATGAAATGTGAGATGGTAAAAAAGGAATGGACTTACTTAAATCATTTTTCCCGTCGATAGCAGGGCTGAATTAGCCATGCTGTCATGGGATCTGCCCATCAGGTCCAAGAGGCGGAGCTTGATAAAGCAGAGGTAGACTTTTAGTCCCTCTGCGGCTGCGCGTGGGTTCCCGCGCAGGAAGTACAGATTCTCCTCAGTCTGTTCTTTCCGCGCGCCAGAACGCACGCGGAGCTTGTACTCTCTAGTAAAATGTCGTCAAAATCTGGGTTTAAACGTTGCCGATGCGGCAGAGTGATGGCAAAAACGGACGGTCATGACCGCTGCTATCGCTGCCTCGGTGTTAATCATAAAACAAAGGAATGCGAGTTTTGTGCGAAAATGTCGCCTCGGGCGCTAAGACAAAGAGCTTACCGCATTCAGGAGTTACTTACTACCTCTGATCCTTCAGAGGTTCAGTCCTCACCGGGACCGGTGAAAACAAATCAGCAGAAGAAGAAAAGACCCACTTCATGTGATAATGTATCGGATAAAGGTCAGAGCCCAAAAAATCAAAGAGGCCGTTCGCCTATCCGAGATCCTCAACCGTCTTCTTCAAGACACGCCAAACATGGCGCAGATCGCTCCACCCGACCAAGTAAGTCGGCGCATGGCAATGTGCGCCATACTATGGCGCAGGACCGGACGGCGCCGACAACTTCGGCGCAGGAGAAAAAGAAACTAAAGGCGCATAGGCATTCCACGGCGCGGTCAGCGCCTCGCCCCTTTACTGCGCAGATGGTACCGTTCGTGGACCTGACGCGGACAGCGCATCACTCGGCGCAGTTGGCGCATTCTGCGCAGCAACCTCCTGCGCAGTCTACACTAACATCTGCGCAGACAGCGACACAAAAACCTTCGGCGCAGTCCTCTTCGCATTCCGCGCCGGCGCAACCGGCGCCGCAGTCAGATTCGGCGCAGACGGCGCCCAGCCAATCGACTTTACAATTATCTGCGCCATCAGCGTTACATCCTGTTAGCATAACGGCGCTACAGGATCTTTCTAAACAAACTTTCAATCCTGAACACATTCCAACTGAATCTGAGAGAAGTATGCATGGTACAGAAGTCTCTGTAAAAGACTCTTCCCGCAGAATAAGGGTTACAGAGAAATCCCATAGAAAAGATTGGTACTCTCTTTCAGGGAAGTCCATCTCTGAAGACAATACACAGGGGGTTAAATCTCTCACAGTACATCGGAAACGAAAGCGTCGATCTTCTCATTCCGCTAATTCATCTAGTTCTCATCCCCCTTCCAAAACTTCGTCTCAGTCACAAAAAGAAGTGGTAGCCCAGTTCTTCGAACTCATCGACACCGTGAAGAAACTCATACTTGTCGTTCTTCCACTGCTCCGAAAGCATCTAGAACCAGTACAAGGAAACTTTCTTCATCACCTTCGTCATCTCGCTCTAAATCTATTACGAAGTCAACAACCTCTGTTTCAGCTTCTCAACACTCGTTCTCTAGGAGCAGATCTCTTACCCCGGTTTCTAAATCTCCTCCGCCCCAACCAAGAGACCGCAGTGATCAAAGGCCGACAATGCCGGCGCATGCTAAAGAAGCATTTTTTCAACTTTCCCAGTCTTTGACAGGATTCTATGAAACCATAGAATCCGCTTTTATGATGCCTGCTCGGGATGAACCGGCAACTGCTGTAACAATGTCTCCAGTGAGAACCACCACACATCAGCAGCGATCACAGTCTCCTGCTTCAGGTCACAGGCTATCGCCTTCGCTTAGCAGCCATACACATCAAAGGTCTCCAACACTGTCTCCATCTCTTTCACCTTCCTCTTCAACAGGGTTTCCTTCGGACCCATTGGATATACCTTCAGAACCATATTCTCCACCAGAGGATCTCACATATCCAAGGTTTCTGGAGAAAATAGGGAAGATTTTGAATTTACCGTTACAGAAGGAAGTGGACCCACGGGCTGAAACCCTTGGTCTCCTTCGCATCTTCGAGACTCCCGGTGAACCTCTGGCTATACCGCCACACGAGTTACTTCACCAAGTTCTGCTAAAATCATGGGAAACACCCCAATCTATTACTGCTGTTTCGCGAAAGTCTGACCTAAAATTCCGTATGAAGAAAGAACCACCTTATTCTCTTCCACAGCTTCCACATGAGTCCATTGTGGTAGAGTCCGCTATGCAGCGTTTTAGGAAAATGAGATCCCATTCTTCTTACCCGCCAAATAAAGATAACCGATATTTGGATGAAGTTGGAAGAAAACTTTTTCAAAATTCCATGTTGAGTACCAGGATATTGAACCACCAGTTCTACATGGTTCAATATCTTTACGAATGCATCCAAGCGACTAAAGGTCTTTTGACTACCTCAGCCACTACTGCCCCTCAAACTCTCCATGATATGGAGGAGTGCACTAGGCATTTGCTTCGGTCCATATATGAAGGCATGGAGACTTCCTCAAGGGCGTCCGCAATTTCCATAGCGGCTCGACGTACCGCATGGCTTCGTTCCAGCTCCATAAGGGAAGATGTCCATCACAAATTGTCCAATCTTCCGTGCATTGGAGATAATCTGTTTGGGACCAAACTCCAAGAAACAGTGGGAAAACTGAAAGATGAGGCACTCGCGGTGCAGTCACTACAGTCCTCTACTTCAACTCAGTACCCCAGGCGTACTTTCACATCTAGTCGCCGTCCAAATTATAGTCGTAGACCTTATCGGTCTTACCAACCCTATAGGCCTCCTACCTATCCAGCGTATCAAAGACCACAGCAACAGTCTCAACAAACTCAACAGCCACGCCGAGGACGCCCTCGTAATCAACGTTCTCATCAACAGTCTTCCACTACAACTACGAAACCTACACAGTCTTTTTGATTTCGCAGCCACCACTTCCCCTCCATGCTCCGCCAGGCAGGATTCAGGCCTGTTTTCCGAAATGGCAATGCATTACGTCCGACCAATGGGTGTTGCAAATAGTACAAACCGGTTATCAGTTACAATTTCAACGCAAACCGAGCCTCCCGTTTCTTCCCCTAACTCGGTCTCCGAGTTCAGAAAGTCAACTGCAGTTGGAAATCTCCTCTCTACTTCAAATGCGAGCCATCAAGAAACTTCCACAAACACAAGTCAACCAGGGATTTTATTCCCCATATTTCCTTGTGCCAAAGAAGACGGGAGGACATCGCCCCATCCTAGACTTACGAGAGCTCAACAAATTCCTTGTGAAGGAGAAATTCAAGATGGTATCTCTAAAGACCATTCTTCCCTTACTGCAGCCCAACGATTGGATGTGTTCCATCGATCTCAAAGATGCCTACACTCACATACCAATCCATCCCGAATCCTGGAAATACCTGTGTTTCGAACACCGGAGCATACATTATCAATACAAGGTACTCCCCTTCGGGCTTTCAGCAGCCCCCAGAGTATTCACCAAGTGCATGGTGGTAGTGGTGGCTCACCTCCGGAAACAGGTAATAACGATTTTCCCGTATCTCGACGACTGGCTAGTAGTAGCCTCTTCAGGGGACACTTTACTCAGCCAGCTTCAAACGATAATACCATTTCTACAGGAACTCGGTCTGATTGTAAATTTTTCAAAGTCACATCTACAGCCGACACAGTATTTAACTTTCATAGGAGCACAACTCGACACCACACGTTGCAGAGCTTATCTTCCAGTGGAGAGGCAACTTCTCTTAAAGCCTCTTCTCCTCCATCTCTGCGAGAGTCGTTCAGCGACGGCGAGACAATTGTTAGTTGTCTTGGGACATATGGCGGCAGCCAACTTCATGGTTCCCAACACCAGGCTCCACATGCGACAACTGCAGTGGGGATTGAAGCGTCAATGGAAACAACACGCTCAACCACTGACACACACGATCACAATTACTGCAGCCATGCGCCAAGACATTTCATGGTGGATGAACCCCACTGTTCTAACAAAAGGAGCGTTATTTCGCACTCCAACTCACGACTTAGTTCTGACCACGGATGCCTCAAGGAAAGGTTGGGGAGCGCATCTGGAGTTATACGAGACACAAGGTCTCTGGACTCCTTCAGAACAGGAACTTCAAATCAATTTATTAGAACTCAGGGCGATCAGGAAAGCGCTGTTAGCATTTCAGATTTACTTAAAGGGCCACAGAGTAATGATTTATACGGACAATCAGGTGGCCATGTTCTATATCAACAAGCAAGGAGGGACAGGATCCTGGACCCTCTGCAGGGAAACGTTGTTGATATTTCAGCATGCTCATCTCCATTGCATTCATCTCCAAGCAACATATCTGCCGGGAGTAGACAACACGAGAGCCGACAGATTAAGCCGCGTATTCCATCCTCACGAATGGACTCTTCATATGGAAGTCGCCCAACATGTATTCAAACAGTGGGGAACCCCCACAATCGATCTTTTCG
This sequence comes from Rhinatrema bivittatum, assembly GCF_901001135.1. Lineage (NCBI taxonomy): Eukaryota > Metazoa > Chordata > Amphibia > Gymnophiona > Rhinatrematidae > Rhinatrema > Rhinatrema bivittatum. The sequence goes on from NC_042618.1 coordinate 292,000,970, forward strand.
CAACGGAGACCAATGCACAAGTTCCTCTGTTTTGCTCCATTCGGCCCAGCCTGTACAGGGAAGCGCAGGATGCGTTCCTGCTGTCATGGTCGCAAGGTCTACTGTACGCTTTTCCGCCAATTCCTCTCATTTCCAAGACCATTCAGAAATGTATAGAGGACAAGGCCTTTCTGATCCTCATTGCTCCAGCGTGGCCTCGTCAGCCGTGGTACAGTTATCTGCTCCACCTGTCACAGCAACCTCCCATCCACCTTCCGCAACGTCCCGATCTCCTAGCTCAGGACCAGGGAACTTTACTACACCCCATGCATGCCTCTCTTCATTTGATAGCATGGCTATTGAACGGAGCTGTTTCACCGATTATAAGGTCTCAGAACGAGCACAGCTCATTCTTTTAGAATCCAGGAAGTTATCAACCAGACGTAATTATAATTATAAATGGAAACGTTATGCTGTTTGGTGTACAAACAACGGATTACATCCAAAAGATTGTCCCCCGGACAAACTACTGGACTATTTATGCACGCTTTTTGACACTGGACTAGCTGCCTCTTCGATTCGGGTACATCTCAGTGCCATAGCAGCTTATCATGCTTTGTGTAACAACGCAACTATCTCCACTCATCCACTCCTTTCCCGTTTCATCAAAGGACTATATCGGATACGACCGCCTACATCCAAACCGACCATACCATGGGATATTAACACGGTTTTGGAACGCCTCATGCTTCCCCCATTTGAACCAATGGACTTAGCACATCCTAAATACTTAACCTGGAAGGTGGTCTTCCTGGTAGCCGTAACTTCGGCGAGAAGGGTGAGTGAATTGCAAGCATTGGTACACTATTTTCCTTACTTTCAGTCTTACCCTCACAAAGTGGTGCTCAGGACCCATCCATCTTTTTTACCAAAAGTAATTTCGTCCTTCCACCTTAACCAAACCATTGAACTTCCAACCTTTTTTCCACCGCCTCATACCAGTGATAGAGAAAAGCTGCTTCATACCCTGGACTGCAAACGGGTACTACAGTGTTATCTTTCCAGAACACAAGCCGTTTCCAGACCTTCACAGTTGTTCCTTTCCTTTGACCCTAAGGCACCGGGTCTGCCAGTTTCCAAACGGACCATTTCTAGTTGGATTGTACAGTGCATTCAGTTTTGCTATAGATCTAGCAACATACCTCTCTCCTCTACTCCTAATGCTCATCAAGTAAGAGCTTGGTCCACCTCGTGGGCTCATCTTAACAATGTCCACCCAACAGACATTTGCAAATTAGCCACGTGGACTTCTCTCCACACGTTCACTTCTCATTACTGCCTCCACCAACAAACCTCTCGGGATGCAAAGATTGGGCAAGCAGTATTACATTCCTTATCATCTGATCCTCAAGGACTGCCACAGTGATGCGATCACGGACAGCTACCGCTCATATTAACCGTGATCTGGAGCTTTGGACTCCCATGACAGCATGGCTAATTCAGCCCTGCTATCGACGGGAAAAGCAAGTTTGCTTACCGTAAACGGTGTTTCCGTAGATAGCAGGATGAATTAGCCATGCTGACCCACCCTCCTCCCTGGCAGTCCATAAGTCTTCGACTACTTCAGCTTAATCACAGACTGAGGAGAATCTGTACTTCCTGCGCGGGAACCCACGCGCAGCCGCAGAGGGACTAAAAGTCTACCTCTGCTTTATCAAGCTCCGCCTCCTGGACCTGATGGACAGATCCCATGACAGCATGGCTAATTCATCCTGCTATCTACGGAAACACCGTTTACGGTAAGCAAACTTGCTTTACCAGAGCCAAATTGAACTTCATTCCGCTAAACACTGACAATGAAGCTGTAGTTCAACAGCACCGCGCCTCTGTGTCAAGGCGCCAATTCGCGTGCTCAAAGGAGCATTTCTCTAAGGAAACACAAAAATAAACATAGTATCAAAACTAAAATCAAAGCTTAAACTTACCAACCTTTTTCAGCAGCACTCCTTCCGATATCCACTACTAGCCACCGCCGTACTCACGTATCGCCGGAAATGACGCAACTCTCCGTCATTCACCAAAACGTATCCAATTTGTATACTAAAACTTTATATAGAAGAAACAATTAAGGCTGCTCTGTCTACCATCATATCGGAGATATAGGAGAGACAATTAAGGCTGTTATGTCTACCCTCATATTGGAGATATAGACCCCTAGGAAAGTAGAGAGTCATAAGCCGAAATAAGAGACAACATGTCAACACAAGGGAGACAATTAAGAATGTTCTGTCTATCATCATTTCGGTGATATAGGCCCCTAGGGGAATTAAATAATCATACGCCAAAATATATCATAACATATAGACACAGCCAAAAAGTAAAAAAAAAAAAATAAAAAAAATCCAGAAAACATCAAACCCATTCCCATTCAACTAGCCAAAAGCCATCAATACAATTATACTGGCAAGAACAGATTTTGTATCCAATTAAGCAAACAAATTAAGGAAAGCACTCCATTCGATTGGTCCATTGAGCCCAGACAGAGCTACTGTATGCCAGCTGAAAATAAAGCGTTGTTCTGCTTTCCTCAAGGCTGCAGACAAGTCCCCTCCATTCTTAAGAATGATTTGTTTAATCACAAAAAAGCGGATATCATCTAAAGAGTGGTTCTTTTCCACCCAGTGGTCCACCAAAGGGGCATGTTCACGTAAAGATTTAATACGGCTACGATGTTCAATAATGCGTGAACGGACAAGCCGCGCAGTTTGACACACATAGATCAAATTGCAGGGACATATGATAGCATATACCACACCATTGGTGTTACAATTAAACTCCTTGGGTATCTTATAGGGATATTTCAAGTTAGGATGATGAAAAAACTTACACTCGAGCGTAAGAGGACACACTGAGCAAGACCCACATGGGGTCTGTCCGTGAAGTGAATTTAAATCCTCAGGTTCTCTCCAATGTTTTAATTTGTCATATAAAGATTGATGTTTTTTAACTGCAAAGATTGGATTTTCTATAAAGCAAGGAGTAGATGATAAAACATGCCAATGCTTGAGAATAACATTTTTTTACTTCAGATAATTTAGAGGAGAAAGGAATAGTACAAATCATACGGGTGGCAGATTCCCTAGGATTTTGAATTAACAAATTGTCCCTATTAGAATACAATGCACGCTTGTATGCCCTTCTGATGGTAGTCCGAGTATATCCTGTGGCAAGAAATCTATCCTGTAACTGTTGAGCTTGAATTTTAAATTCAACAGTGGAAGTGCATAAAAGCAAGTTTGCTTACCGTAAACGATGTTTCCGTAGATAGGATGAATTAGCCATGCTGTCATGGGATCTGTCAATCAGGCCCGGGAGGCGGAGCTTGTCAAAGCAGAGAACAGAGCTTTGCTCTCTGCGGCTGCGCATGTGTTCCCGCGCAGGAAAGTAACGGTATCTCCTCAGTCTGTAATAAAGCTGTAGTGTAGTCGAAGACTATGTGACTGCCAGGGAGGAGGGTGGGTCAGCATGGCTGATTGTAACAAAATAAATTGTGCTGAAGTGGAAACTCCTTGTTCTGTTAGAAGGAGCCTTTCAATCTCCAAGCTGTCAAGTATAGAGATGAATGTAGCGGGTGTAGTAGTGTTCCTTGATCTTGGCTGAGAAGATCTTGACGATTCGGTAATAGAATTGGATCCTTGATGGATAGTCGAAGTAGGAAACTGTACCATGGTTGCTTCGGCCATGCCGGGGCTATGAGTATCAGTTGAGCTTTGTCCGCTATGCACTTCTGAATTGTTCTTGTTATGAGAGGTATGGGAGGAAAGGCATAGAGGAGGCCTGTCGTCCACGGAATGAGGAAGGCATCTTGGGCGATCCTGAATTGGCTTGGTCTTATCGAGCAGAATTTGGGAACTTGAGAATTGATCTCTGTTGCAAAGAGATCTATGGAAGGTGTCCCCCACTGCAGAAATATGTCCTGTACTATTTCTGTATTGAGTGTCCATTCGTGGGGATGAAAGATGCGGCTTAGCCTGTCCGCTCTTGTGTTTGCAACTCCCGGTAGGTAAGTTGCTTGTAGATGTATGCAATGCTTGTGAGCGTGTTCGAAGATTGTCAGGGTCTCTTTGCAGAGGGACCATGAACCGGACCCTCCTTGTTTGTTGATGTAAAACATCGCTACCTGGTTGTCTGTGTAGATCATGACCCTGCGTCCTTTCAGGTGGTCTTGGAAGACTCGTAATGCATTGCGAATCGCTCTGAGTTCCAGTAGATTTATTTGTAGATTTTGTTCCGAGAGTGTCCATAACCCTTGGGTTTCATAAATCTCGAGGTGAGCCCCCCATCCCTTGCAAGACGCATCTGTGGTTAGAACTGCATTGTGAGGAGGGGGGCTGAACAATGCTCCCTTGGATAAGGTGGAGTCTAGGAGCCACCATGCTATATCTTTTTTCATTTCTGCGGTCAGCAATACTTTTTGCGTCAATGGTTGTGAATGCTGTTTCCATTGTCGTTTTAGACCCCATTGTAGGCGTCTCATGTGTAGTCTGGTGTTGGGCACCATGAAATTCGCCGCTGCCATGTGGCCCAGAATTACCAGGACTTGTCTTGCTGACGGCCTCTGAGTATGTTTCAAGGTGTGCAGAAGTTGACAGAAATGTGATATTCTGTCGTCTGGGAGGTATGCCCTGTTGCACGTAGTGTCCAGGCATGCGCCTATGAACTGTAACTGCTGTGTTGGTTGAGGCTATTATGAGCCAGTCGTCCAGATATGGAAAGATGGTTATACCTTGTTTCCTGAGATGAGCCACCACCACTATCATGCATTTGGTGAAAACTCTGGGTGCAGCCGATAGTCCAAAGGGAAGAACTTTGTATTGGTAGTGTTGATGTCTGTAGCGAAAGCACAGGTAACGCCACGAGGATGGATGGATTGGAATGTGCGTGTAAGCATCCTTCAGATCGATGGAGCACATCCAATCGTTGGTTTGAATGAGAGGAAGAATTGACTTCAACGATACCATTTTGAATTTCTCCTTGGTGAGAAATTTGTTCAACTCCCTTAGGTCTAGTATGGGGCGAAGGCCTCCAAACTTCTTGGGTATGAGGAAGTACGGGGAGTAAAATGCTGCTAAATTGGGGTGTGGGTGGATTTGTCGAATTGCTTGTTGCTTGCGAAGTAAAGCAATTTCCTCCCCCAGTTGTGGATGGGAATTGTAGATCTTGAGTGTGGAAAGATGAGGCAAGATGGGTTTTGTTACAAATTGGAGTTGGTAGCCTTGACGTACTATCTCCAGAACCCATTGATGTGATGTTATTCTTTCCCAGACATTCAGGCAAGCATGAATTCTGCCTGGAGGAGCTTGATGTTGTGGTGGCGGCTGAGTAACTAAAAAGATGACGTTGGTTTTACTGCAGTAGTCGGCTGTTGTGCCTGTTGCCTCTGGTTACGTGGTTTACCTCTTCGTTGATTTGAGGTATTGTTTTGTGGAGCAGGACGTTGGTAGGCAGGGTATGGCTGCGTACGAAAAGATTGATAAGATCTATAGGGTCTTCTGGCATATGATTGTCTACGGGTAGACCCCACATAACGACGTGTAGTCGAGTAAATAGGATTCGATGTTAGAGATTGTACTGCTAGAGCTTCCTCTTTTAATTTACTTACTGCGTCCTGGAACTTTTCTCCGAGCAAGTTATCTCCTGTGCATGGGAGGTTTGTTAGTTTCACATGCAAGTCATCTCTTATGGAACTTGAACGTAACCATGCTAGTCTGCGGGCTGCAATAGCTGCTGCAGATGCTCTGGATGATGTTTCATGTGCTTCATAGATTGATCTCAATAGGTGTCGAGAACATTCCTCCATGTCATGAAGAGGCTGAGGTATCTGTTCCGCTACTGAGGAATGTATACCTTTCATAGCTTGCATACACTCAATCAGATATTGTACCATGTAGAACTGATGTTGCATAATTCTTGCGGTTAACATCGAGTTATGGTATATTTTCCTACCAAATTCATCCAAATATTTGTTGTCTTTCCCTGGTGGGAAAGTAGTGTGCAACTGTTTTCCTGAACCTGTGCATCGCCGACTCTACTACGATTGATGCGTGAGGCAATTGTGGTAGAGTGTATAGTGATGCTTTCTTCATACGAAATTTCATGTCTGTTTTCTTGGAAACAGCTGCAGTTGTATAAGGCGTTTCCCAGGATTTTTGTAAGACGGAGTGCAGGATTTCTTGTGATGGAAGAGATGTTGGTTCCACCTGAGTATCAAATATCTTTAGAAGTCCAAGAGTTTCCGCTCTAGGGTCTGTTTCTTTTTGGACCTATAGGTGAAGAATTGTACCCATTTTTTCTATGAATTTTGGGTATGTAAGGTCTTCAGGAGGAGAATATGGCTCCTGTAGTTGGTCCTGTGTATCTGACAGACATCCCACCGATGATGATGGGGATGTTTGTATTGAAGGAGAATCAAAATATGTATCCTGTCTGTGAGTAGGCGAGGTTGGTTGGTTTGTCCTGGGAGATGTCGGTGGTTCTGCCGACTGCTCTTCATTAGACTGTGCTTTAGGTTTTATAGCATTGTCCTCAGAAGTATTAGTTATTTTAAACAACATTTTGTTTTCAGTCCATTTTCTAACACAGCACCCTTCTACACTTTTTCTCCCTCTCTCCCCCTTCCCCTCGTTCACTCCTCCCCTTTCCTCCACTCAGTCTTACTCACCCTCTGTCTCCCACTGCCTTCTTCCCCTCACTCTCACCTCCCTCCCCTTCCCTCAGTCACTCCCCACCCTCTCTCAATCCCATCCCCTCCCCCTCAGCCCTCCTCCACTCCCTTTTTCTCTGCTCCACAACTTCTTACCCTTCCACTTACTCACATCCCTGTCTCTCACCTCTCCCTCATTCTCCCTCTCCCCCTTCCACTTACTCACATCCCTGTCTCTCACCTCTCCCTCATTCTCCCTCTCCCCTCACTCTTCCCCACCCCCTACCTCCCTCCCACACACTCACCCACTCCTCCCTCACTCTCACTCAGTCCCTCCCTCCCCCCTCTCACTCAGTCCCTCCCTCCCAGTCCCTCCCCCTCACTCAGTCCCTCCCTCCCAGTCCCTCCCCCTCACTCAATCCCTCCCTCCCTCCCACTCAGTCACTCCCTCCCACTCCCTCCCTCCCTCTCTCTCTCTCCTCCCTCCCTCGCTACTGGCCGCCGCCCGCCGCCACCGCCGCCGCCCGCTACCGCCGCCGCCCGCCGCCACCGCCGCCGCCATGTTTTTTTTTTCTGACGCTGCCTAAGACCGACGTGCTTGCCCGCACATGCGCAGTAGAGCTGCTCTCTACTGCGCATTTGCGGCACGTCGGTCAACCTTCATTTATTAGGTTGATGATGATTGAAGCATCTCGTAAAATCCTGCTAGAGACTGCGACAATTGAAAAAATGCTTCTCTTGTATGAGAGGGCATTATCATACGATTGTCTTGTTGTTGTGGGATAATTGTTGGAGGTGAAGTTGTAGGAACTTCCCTATCTCTCCGTGTCTTATTGACTGGAGTATTTCTTAAATCTTCCGAATCTGAAGAAGTGGTAGAGGAAAGAATTTGTACCAGTTTTCTTAATGAGCCGGTAGTAGATGGAACTTTATGAGATGATTTAGAAGTCGAAGGACTCATCTCCCATGTCGCACTCCTCTTTTTTAATCTTTTAGAATGGGAGTGATGTGAGTACTTATGATAGTCCTCAGATGAAGACTCAGTATCTGTGACTTCCGCCTCGGAAGAAGAGCTGTGTGAAGGTAATCATTTTCGCTTTAACTCTCTCTTTAATTTTTGAGGCAAGTAATTTTGGTTTCTACGCGCAGATCTTAATATATGCGCTGAATTAGATTTATGCGCGGATATGTATTTACGCGCAGATGTAGAGGTATGCGCGACTGTAGACTCATGCGCACTTGAATGTCTGTGCGCAGAAGTAAAATTGTGCGCGGTTGTAGTTTTATGCGCATATTTCTTTGATCCCAAGCGCACAGGGTTTTTCGGCGCCGTGCGCATAAGTTTCCTTACAGTCGGCGCCGTGCGCTTAAATGTTTTCGGCGCCGTGCACGCAGGTGTTTCCGGCGCCATGCGCGTAAGTGTTTCCGGCGCCATGCGCATAGGTGTTTCCAGCGCCGTGCGCATAACTGGTCGGCGCGGTGGTCTCTTCTGCGCCATGCGCGCCGGAATCGCTAAGTTGTGCGCAGACTCTGTCTTCGGCGCCGGTATATGCGCATTTGGCGCCATAGGCGCAGAAGTCTTCGGCGCCGAGGGTTCCTCCTCCGATGAGGTACGTTGCGGCTCTATAGGCACTGGGGATTTATGAGAACCCATTGGCCTTTGATTTTTTGCTTTCCTTTTACCTCTTATAGTGGAGGACTTAGGATCAAACGGCAAAGATTTCTTTTTCGATGGAGCCGATGAAGTGAACGGGCCAGGCGATGATTGAGCCTCTGACGGATCGCGGGAGGCAAAAAGTTCCTGAAGCCTATAGGCCCTTTGTTTTAATGCTCTTGGTGACATTTTCGAGCAAAACTCACAATTCTCTGTATGGTGATGTGGTCCAAGACATTGATAACATCGATCATGTCCGTCCGTTACCGACATCCGTTTTCCACAGAGACAGGGTTTAAACCCCGGTTTTGACATTTTATTTCTGTTTTTTAAAAACTGAGGAGAATAACAGCTCTGCGTGCGATCCCGCTCGCGGAAAAAAACACTGAGGAGATACCGTTACTTTCCTGCGCGGGAACACACGCGCAGCCGCAGAGAGCAAAGCTCTGTTCTCTGCTTTGACAAGCTCCGCCTCCCGGGCCTGATTGACAGATCCCATGACAGCATGGCTAATTCAGCCCTGCTATCAACGGGAAACCGCCTGTACCACAAGAACTGACTAACTGGTATATTATCCTTGAGTTGTTTAGGGTGAAAACTATGATAATGCAACAAGGTGTTTTTGTCTGTTATCTTCCTATGGACACTTGTAACTAATCTCTTCTCATGGACATAAACCTTCATATCCTTCATATCATAAACCTTCATATCATAATTCATTGTAAATCACACACTTCCCTGCTTGGTAATTCTACCATTTTACGGGTTAATATACTATGTTAAAGTTACTATTTTCTCTTCTTCTTGCTCCTAGTTGTACGCCTCCTTGTTTTATTGTAACTGCATCTATAGTATGTTTAGTACATATCTTGTTCTCTGTTCCGGTTATCACCCCACTGTTTATTGTAAACCGGCTTGATGTGATATTTTCACGAATGCCGGTATAGAAAAAATCTAAATAAATAAAATAAAAAAATATCCAGAAATGTAACAGAATATTGGTTCCTAGTGAAAGTAAATTCCAAATTGTGATCACTCGAATTGAGCGAACTCATAAATGAATCCAAGTCCTCATCATTCCCACTCCATATATAAAACAGATCGTCAATGTAGCGTTTCCAGTACATGACATAATGAAATAACGGGGAACTATAAACCCATTTTTCCTCAAAATGAGACACATACAGGCCAGCCACACTAGGGGCCATTAGAGACCCCATGGGTATACCCTTGATTTGTAGAAAATAATCAGATTTATAACTAAATATGTTACGCGTTAAAGCAATTTCAGCTACAGTGCTGAGAAAATTCAATCGTTCAGTGATATCCATTTTAGCAAGTTCCACTTTAATAATTTCCAGGGCTTCCCCTTGGGGGATACTTGTGTACAATGAGGTGATGTCAGCTGTAAGTAACACCCAATTTTGTTAAATTTCTGGTAAGTCTGACAAATGATTTATAAAGTCAGTTGAATCTTTCACATATGAAGGAGCCAATACTAGCTGAGGTTGTAGGAAATAGTCAATCATTTGGGCTATAGGCTCTAAAACAGTACCAATGCTGGCAACAATAGGCCTACCAGGCGGGTTAACCAATGATTTATGAATCTTTGGTAGAATATAAAAATATGCCGTAGTGGGACAAGACACCTGCAAAAACTGATATTCCTTATTGGTAATAATTTTATCCTTCATAGCTATTTCCAAAATGTTAGATACTTGTTGATGCAACTCAAAAGTAAGATCTTGATCTAATTTTCTATAAAAATGCGTATCAGACAACTGCCTATATACTTCTTTATCATAGTTGACGTCGTTCATAACGACGATGCCGCCCCCTTTATCAGCCGATATTATTTTTATAGAAATATCATCACATAGTTGAATCATCGCGCTCCATTGTTCTTTTGAAAGATTGTATTGTACAAACTCTTTCTGGTTTTCCATTTTATCCAGATCTCTAAGTACCAAAGTCTGAAATGTCTGAAGTAAATGGCTAGGGGCAGTAGGGGGAATCCATCTAGATGGTTTATAAAGTCCTCCTTTCTCATATTGGCTGTTTTCCTCCATAAAATATTCCATAAGGTGAAGTCACCTGAAGAATTTAAATAATTCAGTGCAAGTGAAAAAGGAATCATATTTTCAAGCCGGGACAAAGGAGAAACCTTTATTAAGAACTTCTAACATGGATTTAGTAAGTACTTTATCAGACAGATTAAACACTGAAACATCCTTAATGTTAACCAAATTTTCTCCTACCGGCGAAGATTGTAACTGGAGTTACTTAGTTTGCCTTCTGAAATCTGGATCCTCGTATGCCTCTGTTGCCTCGGGATCGCTGGTGAACATGTGAATGTATTCAATAAATATTACACATATTGTGAATTTGTTGTCTCTCTATTTGTGTGGTAGAGTTAATGATAGAGCTATAGGGAGTTATATTTAAAAAGATTACCCTCTGTATTATTATATCGTGTTGGTTACCAAGTTGAGGGAGAGAAATGGAGGATATGCACTCTTATACTGAACAAGCCGCCAATACTATCCTGTCGGGTTTTCACCTTTTTGATTCTTCTGGTGTACATGGTGATATAGTTAGTTGGGATAATTACGCCAAAAATCGAAGAAAAGCTGTGTGGATGGAACTACTCGTGGCCACGTTAGCAGAATATTGTTATGTTAAACGCATTCCACGTGGCTTACGAATTAATAAAGAGCCTTTATTATTTACAGATGATGAGGCTTTTATCCAAAAATGGAATTCCATCCTTAATAAATGTTCCTATGACTTGATGATATTGATTATTGAGAATACTAAAATTAAAATTGAGGAGTTAAAAAAGGAAATTGATTTAGAATTGGTAAAAATTCAGGAGGAATTGCCTACAGATTTGTTGCAAAGTCGTATGAGTGAGTTGCAAAATCAATTAGATGAGTATCGGAAGGAAACGAAAAAAGTAAAAGTTAGTAAATTCCGTAGAGATGAAAAAGTTTATAATGGCGGATACGTATACCATTGGATGCAGGTAAATAAAAAACAAAAATACACCAAAAAGAAAGGTGACTTTTCCTCATCTGATGACTCTACTGATGAATCTGATGGACAACATAAGGAAAAGAAAAAGGATATGAGACAGGTGAGATTTATGGAAGGGGATAACAACTGTAACTCTTATGACTTTGATCAACAATCCAGCTCTAATTTTTTAGACCAGCGAACCCGACGCAACAGAGGCATACATAGGTTAGGAGGAAGAACGGTCTGTGTCTCCCAGAGGCTTGCCAGGTCCTGAGGGGACCATCCCCCCTGGTCGAGCAGGTTGCTGGGGCTAGGGGTCCAGGACCCTGCTTTTTCTTCAAGCCCAGCCAGGGTGATACTGGGGAGCCCGGCTCACTCACCCCAGCCGGACCGATTCAGCACTCGTCGAGGGACAGCGTCTGAGGTAAAAAAAAAAAAAAAAGTTTGTTTCGGTGATTCTCCGGCCTCACTGCGGTGGCAATTTTTCTCCTCCCCTCAGCCCTCCCGCGTGTTCGGTTTGTTATTTCGCGTTTTTTCTTACATTTTTAGTCAGAGCCAGCATGCCACGAGGCACGGCCTGCACAGCCTGCGGCTCCGGGAGTGCGCGCCTCTCGCGGGATGGGCTGTGTTCAGCCTGCATCTCCAGAGGCGAGAGTCCTTTGGGGGTGGTTCGGGGGTGGTTGTTCGGATGCTCGCGGTCGCGATCGGGGAGCGCTCCTCGTTCCCTCCCAAGCCATTTTCGCGGAACGCAGGAAATCCTGCCATCTTGCCATCGGCCCACATTGACGCGCCGACCGCAGAGGGGGCCAGGAATTCCCCACCCTCCCTTTCACCGTAGCGGCCGGTTTCGCGGTCCGCTTCCCCAGCAGCAGCAGCAGGGGGAGGTATGGGGCCTGATACAGACAACATAGATACAGAGGACTCCTGCTCCTCTTTTTCTTCGGGGTTTATTTTAGCGATGCACAGGGCCTTTAAAGCCCGCAAAGCCTACAAGAGGCGTTCGCCCCAGTCGGAGCCCCAAGGGGGTCCCACTTACAGCGGGCGCATCTCGGCCGCGTCCAGAGGTGAAGGAGGGAGCCTCCAAATCCAAACATCCATTGCGGGTCCTTCCCCCCCAGGGAGGAGTCCTCCGACTTGATGGACCCTGAGGATCATGAGGACCCTTCCCCACCTCCGAGGGGGGCAGAGGGAGATGGCACACCGGCACAGGGGACGGCGAGGCAAAGCCAGACTTCTGAGGGTGATGATCCGAGGGTGATATGCCTCTTCCGACGGGTTATTCCCACCATTTTGGGGGAGTTAGGGATTGCTACACCCCTGAGGAGTCTTGGCTTGGATCAATGGATCCAGTGTTGTTGGGTCTGAGTGGCCCCCCTACAACTTTCCCTTTTCACTTCTTGGCGACGGACCTTCTCTTTCGAGAATGGGATACCCCAGACCTGGGCCTAAAGGTCACAAAGGCCATGGATCAACTGTATCCCTTGCCAGATGACGCTCTGGAAGTCCTGTGGGTGCCAAAGGTAGATGCCGTGGTTTCAGCGGTAACAAAGAGGACGACCATTCCAGTCACGGGCATTACGGCATTGAAGGATCTCCAGGGTTGCAAGTTGGAATCCAGTTGAAGAAGATTTTCGAAGTTTCAGCTCTGGGGGCCCGAGCGGCAATTTGTAGTAACTTCGCTTTACGGGCTGGCCTGCATTGGGTACAATAACTACTCGCCAACGAGGGCATGTCAGAGGAAGAAGCCAGATGGTCGTCTCAAAGCGGTCGTGGCTTACAGTGCTGAAGCTCTGTATGACCTCCTTAGAACTTCGGCTCGCTCCATGGTGTCCGCCGTCTCGGCCAGACGTATATTGTGGTTAAGGAACTGGTCAGCGGATGGAGCCTCCAAGTCTCGCCTGGGTTCCTTACCCTTTAAGGGCAAACTGCTTTTCGGTAAAGAATTGGATGATATGATTCAGTTGCTGGGCGAAAATAAAGGATGCCGACTGCCAGAGGACAGGTCGTGTTCCAAGGGGTCCTTCTTATTCTGGTCTAGATTTTGGGGAAATCGTAAGTCTCGGACCCCTCGTCCTAGTACCCCTTCATCCTCCTTTCGTTTGGGAGGGGGTAGACAGCAGTCTCAGTCCTTTCGAGGAAGATGCTTTGATAAGCCTGCTTCCGCCTCTTCGGCCCCTGGCGGTAAGTCGGCACAATGATGTCCCGCCGGTCCATCCCTCTGTGCCGAAGGTAGGGGGCAGACTGTCTCTCTTTTACGAGGAATGGACCACAATCACGACAGACCTGTGGGTACTCTCTGTGTTAAAACACAGTTACGCTTTTGCTCGCCTCCCCAATCCGATATCTTTTCCATCCCCGTGCAGGCATGCAGACAAGCGGATTAGCGATTCATCAGACTTTGGTCCGGTTGGTAGATCTGGGGGCTATTGTCCCAGTTCCCATCTTGGAGCAACGAAGAGGACACTACTCCATATACTTCGTTGTTCCAAAGAAAGAAGGCTCCTTCCGGCCTATTCTAGATCTAAAGGAAGTCAACCGCTGTCTTTGGATACCACACTTTTGCATGGAGACCCTGAGGTCCGTGATTGCTTCAGTGAGACCGGGAGAGTTCCTGGCTTTGCTGGATCTCACGGAGGCATCCCTGCATATTGGAATCCGGAAAGATCATCAGAAATACTTCAGGTTCTATGCTGGCAGTGGTGAAGTCCACTTTTAAAAAGGCCGGACACTCCCGGACATATGCTTCTGCCCCTCCGGTGAGCGAACACAGGGAACTCGATGACATAGGCAGGAAAATGTTCCAGGGGGCTGTACTGGTTGCCCGTATTGTGCCCTACCAGCTATACATGACCCAATACAACCACAACCTGTGGAGGCAGGTCCAGGAGTTTGCGGAGGGCCTTCCCCAGCAACAGTAGAAGGCCCTTGCACCCATCGCCTCACTGGGGCTCGAGGCGGGTAGACATGAGGTCAGGTCTACCTATGATGTTTTTGAGAATGCAGCCTGCCTAGCCTCCAGAGGTGTTTGTGCCAGATGGCTGGCTTGGCTTCGGGCCTCCAGACTCCGACCAGAAGTTCAGGACTGGCTTGCGGACCCCACTTTACAGGCAAGAACCTGCTTTTCCTAGGAGAAAGCGCAGTTGTTTACCTGTAACAGGTGTTCTCCTAGGACAGCAAGATGTTAGTCCTCAAGAATCCCGCCCACCTCCCCATGACTTTGGGTTCACCTTCGGTTTGTTATGTTATTTTTCTCACTCGTATTTTTGCTATGTTACGAGACTGAAGGAGGACCTCGCGTGGACGCGCGGATAGCAGCAGGCTAGGCATGCTCAGTTTGCCAGTCAAAGTTTCTAGAAGCTTTGACAAAAGTTTTCCATGCCGGGCTCTATCGGATTATGTCACTCATGTGAGGACTAACATCCTGCTGTCCTAGGAGAACACCTGTTACAGGTAAGCAACTGCGCTTTATGAGGTATGGTGTAATTTTTTCATAATTCATAAAACGGTTGGACTCAGCATCTGATCTTCTACAGTTGTGTATGTTACCCTCATTGAAACTCTTAGACAGTAGGGGTTAATGTTGATTTCTACATATCTGTGTCCCTTTTGATATTAACAGTAACTAAGAATGATTAATGTGTGGAAAATGCCTTGCTTACATCCATTTCTCTAAAGTTCTGTCTCCTGAACTGTAAAGAATGTGCTTCCCTTTAAAAGAGGGGTCTGTATTTTGGAACTGAGTGTACAAGAATCTGTGATGTGAATTTTTGCAGGCTGATAATTTTTTTTTTCTGTAGGAGCTGTAAAACTGCACACCCCTCTGCTAATGCCTCAGAGCAAGAAGTTATATGAGACCAGTGAGGCAGCTTGTTTTATGGACCACAGTGGGATGCTGGCCATCCTACCCTATGATCTCAGGGTAATTTATTTCCTTCTTTTACACGTGTCTTCCAGTAATTGGTTCATAGTCCAGAATATGGATATCTGAATATCTGAGTTAGCCGCATAACATATAAGGCTAACACTGCTCCTCCCGGAAATACCTCCAGCCTGCCCTAATTTATGCAGCTATATTTTAACTGTGTACAACAATGAATATCATCATTTTGCCATTTAAACGTATAACTTTTCAGTTATTCATCTAAATGATTTTTAAATATTGACCTCTTTATAGCCTAACTAGCTTCTCTTCTCTTAGGACAAAAGGTACAGAGATGGGAAACAAAAATGATAAAGGGTATGGCATAGCTCCTTTATGAAAACGTATGGTCTTTAACTTGAATAAGAGAGGGGGATATGATGGAAGTTTATAAAATAATGAGTGGTGTGGAATAAGAAAATAAGGATGACTGGGCAATTTAATGCAGAAGAAGTTTAATGTGGACAAGTGCAAAGTGATGCACATGGGGAAAAGTTGATGTTTGATTTCATATTAAGATTTATTGCCCAAGAAAAGTACCTGGGCATCATAGTGGACAATACTTTGAAATCCTCGGTTCAGTTTGTGTTGGTGGTTAAAAAAGCAAATAACATGTTAGGAAATATTAGGGAAGTAATGGAGAATAAAATGGCAAATATCATAATGCCTCAGTATTGCTTCATAGCCACATCTAGAATGCTGTATAGCTACATCTCAAAAAAGATATAGTTGCAGTAGAAAAGGTACAGAGAAACGAAAACCAAAATGGTAAAGGGGATGGAACAGCTCTCCTAGAAAAGGAAAGGCTAAAGAGGGTTAGGGCTGTTCAGCTTGGAGAAGAGATGGCTGAGGGGGGATGCATATAAAATCATGAATGGAATAGAACTGGTAAATGTAAATTAGCTATTTACTTCTTCAAAAAAATACAAAGACTTGGGGACAATCCATGAGGTTAATAAGTAGCACGTTCAAAATAAATTGGAGACCATTCTTTTTCACTTAACAGATAACTGAGCCCTGGAATTCATTGTCCAAGAGAAAAAAATGGGTTTAAAAGTTTTTGACAAGTTCCTGGAGGAGAAGTCAATCTGTAATTAACCAAGTAGACTTAAGAAATAGCCACTAACTAACACTGCAAGATAGCAGCATGGGATCTATTGGGATCTTGTCACGTATTTGTGACCTGGATTAGCCACTGTTAGAAACAGGATACTGGGCTTGAAGGACCCTCTGTCCGACCCAGTATGGCGAATTCTTATGTTATCCTTTTAAACAGTGCCAAGATTAGGGAACACACCATGAAACTAACTGGTAGCTGATTTAAAACTAATTTAAAAATGTATTTTTTTCAGTCAACATGCAACCTGTGTAATTTAACACCAGAGGATGTGATCCAAATTAATAATGTAGCTGGGTTTTAAACTTGTTTGGACATGTTTCTGGAAGACAGGTCCATTAGCCTATTAGTTAAATAATCTTGGGAAACATCACCTGTTAATGCCAGGAACTGGTCATGAACAGCAGCCAATGGAACCACCTATTAGGATCTATTTGTATTTCTTGAAAGTGACCCTAATTGGCAACAGTCATAGACATGGCAACAGGATGAACTATAGGTCTGAATGAGAATGGCATTTGTTATGTTGCTGAATCATGTTCACCGATTTGTAATGGAATGTTTTTTTTTTTTATTTCAAGAAATACAGTATTTATACAGCTTTTCTCCTGATTCACACACAGTATAGTCCTGTTACAATAAACAGAAATATTGAGGTAGGCAATTTTCTAATTGGCTGCATTGCTGCAACATCCAGGAATAGTTTTTACCCACAGATTTTGCACCAGTTTTTAAAGTGAATCTGTGTACCTACTTTCACTTTGAAAATTATCCCAAGAAAACCACCCGTACAATTTACACTTGTTAATTGTGCAGGTAATTTTTTCTGAGTAGCAGTACATGCATAGTTTTGAAACTTCAGAGGGTAATTTTCAGTATTTTGCATATGCGCTTATCTGTGCATGTAAAGTATTTTATAAACCGTGTGGTGGCAGTCATATAGTTTATAAAATACTACATATTTCCAACCTAAAAGTTCACACATGTGAGTATGCACACATTTTTCTTTAATGCCGGAATCTACATAATTTATGCACCTATTTTATAAAAGCATGCATATATATTTACATGGGAAATAATTGTAACCTATATGTGTAATAACCTTCACTTTATGCACAGAGACAAGTATTTTATAACATATGCGCAGAGGTCACATGACGCCAAGGAGAGGTGTAGGATGTGTTCCTGCACTGCTCTTGATCTCCACCTCCTATTTTTCATTTTTACAATGGAATACTTTAACATTTAAACATAAGAACTGATCAATCCTGCTTGGTAGACCTTTGTATAGTTGTATCACTAATTTGCTGAAAGGAATTGGCAGTTTTATAGCCTCTAAACCACAACATCAGGAGAAAGAAAAAGTAAAATCGGTGAGCTAGAAAATGACGGCTCCTCTCAGATTACCACCATCGTGGGAGAGATGGAATCTAGAGGCACGAAAGTGGCAGCGGCAGTTATGGCAGCATTAGAGACTAAGGGGGTTATTTTCTAAGGCTTTCGCAAGCGAAAAGGGAATTTTCGCGTGCGATAGCTTGCCAGGGGTGGAGTCGGGGCGGCGAGGAGGTGGACGCGGCGCTATCTTCGCTGGCGGCGATAAAGGTAAGACATGTTATCGCCGCCAGTAGCGCACCCAATAGCACCACCTTTCACGGTGGCGCAATTGGGTGCGAAAGCCGGCAGCGATAACACCGCGGTGGTGCGATCGCTGCTGGCTTTTGCAGGCCCACCCCCCATTACCGCCGGAATTCACCATTCTCTGCAAGAATGGAAAATTCCAGCCTAAGTTTGATAAGGTTTATACCAAACTTGATGAAGTGTTCACACTTCTTGATGATTCCAATAAGCAAATATAGGAGATGCAGGCAAAATTCTGATGTGATTGATCGTGTGCATACCCTAGAAACAGATGTAGAGTTGCTAAAATCTGTATGCGATCAACAAGCTTTAAAAATAGATGATCTAGAAAACAGATCGTAAAGGGGAGTAACTTACATTTTATAGCATTCTTTTTTTCATCCAGTTGGTGAAATTGTTGGCCAGCGAATCTTGGTTTCCTTTTGATAGGTGAGGATTTCAATTGTGTCCATGATACTCAAATGGATAGGTCCTCTGGTATTAGTATGGTGGGGGGATCATTCATCGAAAAGAATTTATGTCCCTAGCGCCTCTTTTTTGACGGAAGCGGCGGCTGTCAGTGGGTTTGACAGCCGACGCTCGATTTTGCCAGCGTCTGTTCTTGAGTGCCGGCAAAATTGAGCGTCCGGTTTTCAATCCGACAGCCGCGGGCCCATTTTACATTTTACATTTTTATTTTTTTACTTTTTTAAACTTTCGGGACCTCCGACTTAATATCGCCATGATATTAAGTTGAAGGGTTCACAGAAAAGCAGTTTTTACTGCTTTTCTGTGCACTTTCCCGGTGCCGGCAGAAACTAGCGCCTACCTTTGGGTAGGCGCTAGTTTCTGAAAGCAAAATGTGCGGCTTGGCTGCACATTTTACTTACTGTATCGCGCGGGAATGACTAATAGGGCCATCAACATGCATTTGCATGTTGCAGGCACTATTAGGTTCAGGGGGGTTGGACGCGCATTTTGGACATGCTATTACCCCTTACTGAATAAGGGGTAAAGCTAGCACGTCCAAATGCCGGCTAACAGTGCGCTCCGTCGGCCCTTTTGGCTGGGAGTGGCAGGATACTGATTTTATATCAGGTTTAAAAAAGGTTTGGATAAGTTACAAGAGCAGAAGTCCATAAACTGTATTAATCAATAAGGATTAGTAGCTTGGGATCTATTCATTTAATGTTTGGGTACTTGCCCAGGTACTTGTGACTTGGTTGGACATAGGATACTGGGCTTGATGGACCCTTGGTCTGACCCAGTATGGCATATCTTATGTTCTTATAAATAAGAACTGGCTCCCATACAGCCATTACACACTTTTGTTCCATTTCAGTGAACAATGTCTGAAGTAAGATGTCCATGGGTAAATTATATTTTCTGAATACAAAGTGAGGGTTTTAGACACAGATGAAGCATCCTTTCTTAAATTGTTTTTAACCATAATCCCCCAAATTTTAGCAGAAGTGGATTATATAATGCGAACAATCTCTTGGTACTGTTTGCTATGTTTTGTTTTGCTTTATGCTCTATCATGTGTATATCTGAATGTTGATATTTTTTACTTCTCAGATTCCCTTTGCAAGATTTGTAGCCAGAAATAATATAACAAATCTGAAAAGGTAAGAGGATAAAGAGTAAAACTAATCTGTATGTTTTTCAAGACTAAGCCAGGAGTTTGCTTAATGTTTGGAAGGAGAATATATGCTTTCAACTGTACCCTCCCCAAGAGCCAGTATGGAGGGCCAGGAAAGGAGAAAATTACAGTGGTTGGCAGTCAGTATTTATATACTCTTCAGGAGATTTCACATAATCTTTTCAGGAGTGCCATAGAAATGAGAGCAGTAATAAGCAGCTGATGCTGAAAAAAAGATAAGTGACAAGTGATAGATCATGTCACAAATTCTCTTCTATCATAGCTTTACTCAAGACACCCAAACCCTTCAGTAAGAGGTGATGTAGCAGATTTGCCACTAGGCACTCTTAGGCCTGTGCCTAGGATGGCAAAAATCTGGGGGGTAACAGGCAGGAGGAAGATTTTTGCTGCCTCCCAGCTGAACTGAACCTCACTCAGCAAAGAACAGCTATTTGCTTCCTGCTCCAGCTGCTCTCCTTCCAGGCATGTGCAGAACAGGAGGGGAGGAGGTGAAATGGGAGAGGACTGAGCAGAGGAAAGAAAAGTTGCTCTGCTCCCTAATCCAGTCCCTCCCCTTGAGCCCCTGGTTTCCTGTGGCAGATATTTCAAGATTCTGCAGCAAATGTTGGCAAATTCTGTGGCAGACGTCTCAAAACATTGTGGCAATTATATGGCAAATTTATATAAGTTTGCATATATTTGTAGTTTAATGTATATTATTTTGATTTATAGAAATAAAGTTGTCTAAATAAGTCTTGTCTCCATCTTGTATTTTGTATTTCTCTGTGTGTGACCTTGAAGTTTCCAGGAAGCTTCTGCCAAACTAGGGGGAAGAGAGGCTACCTAACCAAAGTTTTACAGTGAATTCAAGCAAGCACAAAGCTGCATCATATCACTACAACTCTGTTCCTCTCTTGTAAGGAGCTAAATTAACCCTTCTGTGATACATCCACAAGACTGTCCCATATTAGGATTTTAGATAGTGCTGGGGAGCAGCCAGCTGTCTTGGTACATATGAGCACCAATGACATAGGAAGGTGCAGGGAGGATGTTCCGGAAATCAAATTTAGGGTTTTAGGTGGAAAGTTGAAATCCAGAACCTTCAGGGTTCCATGCTCAGGATCTTAGATGCAGGCTGAGTTCTGGAGACTCAGTGTGTGGATGAGACTATGGTACAGGGAAGAGGACTTTAGGTTAGTTAGGAAGTGGGCAACATTTTGGGAAAGGTGGAGCCTTTTTGGAAAGGATGGGCTCCCATGTTAACCAGGGTAAAACCAGGCTGCTGGCACTAACCCTTAAAAAGGAGATAGAGCAGCTTTTAATTAGATGATGATGGAAAGCCGACAGTCTCTCAGGAGCATATGGTTCGGAATGATGTAACTTTGAAGGATACTAACAAAACAGGGAATTTAGGGCATCCTGATATAGAGGTTGAAATAAAAGCAAAAGAAGCTCAGGTGCCATTAAGTAATGAGCAGACAGAGTTGAACAGATAATGTAAACAAAAAGCATAAAAGTATAAAGTTGCAATAAGTGTTTAATGCATTAAAACAGCATTTATCAAATGAAAATGCTGTTTGTGTGATATCGCGGTGATATCTCGCAATATTTTCTCTAGAAAATGCCTCTTTCAATAAGCAGCTTTGAATGCATAATTTATTCAAATACATATATTCCCCCCCACCAAATGAGTAATGGAACACCTCTGTAAGTGGTGATTTGCCATTCAGTACTGACTGTTATTTCACAATTTATAAGAAATTTCCTAGATTGATATTTGGCAGCAAAATATGATTTATTGCTTATAGAAGTGGCTATCAATAATGGCCATCCTACACCAGCACAGTCTTCTCTGTATTATGATTTTTATTTTATATACCTGATTGCAAGAGATGTGGACTGAATTGTGTTGTAGGGTCTGATTTTTCTAATTTGAAGCCACATATGTCTCACATGGGCTGTACTCTGCGATGGTAGCCGAGACTTGCTGTTTCCTCATTCCATATAGTTCTTACAGATGGCCACCTATAATGATTTTACCAAGGATACCATTTGATTTGTGAAGCTACTATAAAAGTTGTGCGTGAAGTTTGAGAGCCCATTTTTTTCTTTTTAGCTGTCTCATATTTACTGGGATTCAGCAGTAGGGTTTTTTGAGTATAGCATACGTTGTTGTCTTAGGCCCTGATTCATCAAGGTATTTCCACATAGCACAGAATGGGAGGAAGGCCCTAGTGAATCGTCTTTGGTATGATGGTATGTGCCTGGCTGATGATATGGATTCCAGTATGTGGGTTTCTCTAATGGTTCTCTGTCCTTCTCATTTTGTTTATCTTATTATTATTATTATTATTTTATTATTTTCTATACCGGCTTTCACGACCAGAGGTTGCATCAAGTCGGTTTACATTTAACAAGTTGTGCATTGAACATAGAACTAGAGGTATTGAACTGGTGCGGAAAATAATAGTTACAATGAACGGGGAAGTTAACAACTGGGATAGGAGGAAAAGAGAGAGGGACAGGAATATTTACATAGTAAAAATGCATTTACAGTTAATATTTACATAGTATGCTATAATGGATCTGTGTCTCGATCTTGATAATGTTTTTAGTATTATTTGCTGTCCTTTATCTGGAGAACATTCCCATGGGTGCATCTTCTGGCTTCTCGAGGAACTCAAGGGTAGGAGCAGCCCAGGCCCAAGGTAGATTGTAGCAATCCACCGAAGCAACTGGGAGAAGTATGCAGATGTACTGCATACTTCCAAGTATCTGTCACATGATATGAAGCTCCAAGGCCTATACTCAGGAACGTCATCAGGACATAGATTTTCACAGAAAGGAAGGTGTATGCATGGGATGCCTCACAGAGGGAGGTGGTAGAGACAAAAACGGTAATGGAATTCAGAAAAGCATAGAATGAGCACAGAGAATCCCTAGTGGCAAAATAAGATAAGTACTGGTGTAATCTGCATGGAGCAGCAGTTATAGCCCCAAAACATTGGAGCTATGAATGCATTGTGCTTTTTAGAAGGTATGAGATAAATTAAATGGAGTAGCAGTTACAATCCAAAAAAGAACACAGTGGAGTGGGTGTGAGTTTCCATGTGGAAATTTGTATGTCCAAAGTGCACAAATTGCTATTGGGCAGACTGGATGGGCCATTTAGGTCTTTTGTCTGCAGCTTTTGATACAGTACATTATGGTGTCTTAGTACAGGCTGTGGACTTTTGAAATGTTAAGAACCATGTTGTGCTGGTTTTGTTCTTTCTTGCACAACAGGAAACAGCAGGTTCAGAGAGGGAGACCAGTGCTCTGCATGGCATACTGTGAATTGGGGAGTGCCACACGGATCCGCACTATCATTGGTTTTATTTAACTTATATCTTAGCCTATTAGGAACTCTTTTACAGATGCTGAATATTCCATATTTCATTTATGCTGATGATATTCAGCTTTATATTCCTTGTCTGCGCAATGAGACACTGCCTGAGAAATGCTTGCAAAAATCAAAATTGACTGATCCCAAATCACTTATGCTTGAATATTAAAAAAAAACAAACCAAAAACTAGAATTCTGTGGATAAGCAGGTCTCCCGAAGAAATACTGTAGCCTCAACAGCTTTATCTTGAGAGGTCCACTATTCCCGTTCTTTCAGAAAAAGAGTTTTGGGGTCTCTCTTGATTCACAACTTACGATGAAGCAACAAATTAGACAGGTAGCTAAGGCAGCATTTTACAAGCTTACACGGTCATTCTTTATTCTGTGATGCCATGCTAATTAGGGTAAGGGGAGGAGTGTGGGCGGGGTTATGGCCCGGCAGCACTGCCAACGATAATGTTTTCTACATTATCGCCGGCAGCACTGTGGGAAATAATACCACCTTTTCCCGTGGCGCTATGGAGGTGGTAATGTGTGGCGCGATCTCACCGCTGCGATGCGGCCGGCTGCCCACTATTGCCCTATCCCTTTTTTTTTGTCTCATCATTCTGCTATAAATGAAGCAGAATGATGAATCTAGGTGTCAAATTGGTAAAACTTTTAAAGAACCTATTGCCATCGGAACTCTTTCATACAATAGTTCAGTCACTAATCCTACACCACATGGATTACTGTAGTTCTCTATATTCCCTCAAGGACTCTGCACTCAGAAAGCACACGTTTGTTACAGATTCTCTCAGCTAGCACCTTCAGGTATGAGCAAGGTCAACAGCTTTTTCATTTGCAGTGATTTCAGCATGGAACAAGTTACCAGTAAAGGTGAGGGAGGTACAGGAGTTAAAAGAACTTTAGAAAGCAGGTGAAAGCTATGTTATTTTAAAGAAGCATATACCTGAGCTTGCTACTGCAAGGGAAGGCATTTTGATCTTGGTTATCTGTCTAGTTTTAACTTGAATGATGCTTTATAAGATAGTTTTATGTTTTTATTATGTGTGTTATTTTATGATTGTAACTTATTCGCTCTGGAGAAGTTTGTTAGGAAGACATGCACTATAAGAAACTTTGAATAAATAAATAAATCTGCTGTCATTTACTATGCTGCTATATTATTTACTTAACAGAAAATAGCCTTCCATCACATAGTGAACCATACTTGCATACTCTAGCTCTTATTATTAGAGAGTACATCCCATCATCTTTATTCTGATCTTCTCGTTAGGTATTGCATTGAGAAAGTGTTCAGACCACGGAGATTAGACAGAAGTCATCCTAAAGAACTTTTAGAATGCGCATTTGATATCATCACTTCAAGTAGCAACAGTTCCCTACCCATGGCAGAAACCATCTACACCATCACTGAGATCATCCAGGAGTTCCCAGTGCTACAGGTACCATTTTCTTTTTTTTTACCCTTTTTTATACACATAGATGCTGGATATGTCAAAAGTATTGAGACCTGTGATGTATATTTCTGAACTTCTATGAAGCAATAAAGTAGCAGATTTTTTTCAGCAATTCAAACTTCTTATGTTAGGAATTATTAGAAATGGAATTAAAACAAAATAGAAAAAAAACAAAACAAAAAACAAAGGTGGCCAAACTAGAAGAACACTAGGATGCATTGGTAAAGATTTAAGCTGTAAAAACAAGTAGAGAATGCATGCAGAGACATGACTTTGAGAATGTTTTCCAACATAGATTTACAAAAGTGGGTGGTTGGCTAATTATTTTCAAAGGCATTTCTGTAGTAACCTGTAGAAATGACCTGTTATAAAATTGTGTACCTGATATGTGGGTCAACTTATGCATGTGTGTCCTGTATGTGAACAAGTTTACCTGGTCTGAACCGAGATGTTCCCTGGTGTAGAGTTGGGAAGCAGTTTGCACTTATGCACATACTTTTTCATTTTTGAAAGTATGCATTTAAATTTTCCTGAAAAAATTGCATATAAAGTAACAGATGTCATGTGCAGGTTATTTTTAGTGTGCTAATTTTCAAAGGGAACTTAGATGCATAAGTTCACTTTGAAAATTGGTATAACTTGTGCAATTATTTGCTTTCTACTTTATTTGGGCTGTTACAAAATTACCCTTCTTTATTATGTATTGATTATAAAATTGAGGGGGTAAAAAGGTTAATAGGGAAAGGTTATTTATCCTTTTAAATAGTACTAGAGCTAAGGACAGTCCATGAAAGTAGCAAATAGCAATTTAAAACAAATTGGAAAAAATGCACAATTGAGCTGTGGAATTTCTTGCTGGAGGACGAGGTCAAGGCATCTGACATAAATTTAAAAGGAGTTTCTTCTTCTTCCAGTCAGACCAGTCTGGACAAGTGAGTTATATACCCTAACCAGCAGATAAAGGTAGAGAACAACAGGCTCGCTGATGTCACTCCTTATATACCTCTGTGCTGACACCAGCCTGCCAGTATTCTCTATCTCCAGCAGGTGATGGACAAGCTTCCTGTGATGGATGCGAAGGCGGTTTAAGTCTGGTGAACAGAAAATTTCTGGTGCACAGCTCCTGAGTGACAGATTAATTCTCCCCCCTCCTGTTGACCCTGGCCCTAAACCAAAGAGGGTGTCTGTGTGGTTGGCAGCTCATACTTTCTTATATCAAAAGTATGCATGTAAATTATTTCCCCACCCCAACTCTGCCCCCGGACTGCTGCTTTGTAGTACGCGTATAAGTACACAGGAAATTGTTTCCACATGTACTTTTACGTGTTCAACCCTGGGGTGATTTTCAAAAATGCCCATGTACATACATAAAACTTTTGAAAATTACCCCCCCCCCCATTAAATTTAATCTGCTATTTAAATGCCTACTTTCCAATCTGGCAAAGCCATTCTACAGTTCCTCACAATCAACTTGTCTTTCAACACATTTGAATAATTTTGTTATCCAAAGCACTTTACTCGTTTCTCTCTTTCCCAGACTGTTAATGTAAATTTTAATACGAACATTCCCAGTATTGATACCTGGGGCACTCCACTCTTTATCTCTCTCCATTGGGAAAACTGACCATTTAGTTCAATTCTGTTTCCTATCTTTTAATTAGAACATTTGGTGGTGGCTACCACCCTAGTTATGCCATGTGCTTGAAAGCATGCAGCTGGGTTAGTAGTCTATGGGTACTAGACTACTAGATATCAGGAAGCCAATCAGATGACAGGAAGCCAATCAGCATTCACTTCCTGTCTAAGTCCCACCCATCCCCCTGCCCACTCCCATAGAAGTGAATGGAGCACAGCACTGCCCCTCCCAAGCCCTGCCCTTCCTGCCCTGGTCATGCCCCTAGCTCCGCCCCTGGCCCCGCCCACACTCCTCCCCCAATAGAAGTGAATGGAATGGCCCCGCCCCAAACCAATCCCCCTATGGCATCACTGGTGGCCCCTCCCACACCCTGCCCCAAGCCAAACCCCTATGATATCACTGGAAGTCCAACCCCCTCACCACACCCCCCAAAAACATTCCCCCTAAAACGTCATCAGAAAGAGCCCTGTCACTTTTTAATGATGACAGAATTAATGGACTCTAGCTGTTTTTGATGATCTCACCAGACGTACAATACAAAACCCAACCCACCCTCCCAAAAATGCGTCCCCTAGAACATCAGCAGAAATGTCCCTGTCGCTTTTTAATGATGACAGAACCGGAAGCATGCTTTTTTTTATAGCCCTTCTGTTTTAAAAGTTATTACCTGTGAGGTGGCAGGAAGTTGTCGCTCTTTCTGTACACAGAGACAGGGAGAATCTTCCCCCTTCCCTCCTCCCCTCAATGTAGATACGCATGCCCCAACTGCCCCTATCCTGGCAGAGTGAAATCTGAGTAGAGAATAATTAACAGCAGGGTGTTGGAAGATGTGGGACTTCAAAAGTGAATAAAACAAGGATTTAGTTTTCTTTTAAAAAACAGACCTCTGTGTTTACAGCCATACAAAATAGCCTTGCACCAGCAGATCTTAAATAAAATATATTATGAATCAGGCACTGTAGGTAGTTTTGCTGGTAGAAATCCTCTTTTTCAGGCTGCTAAAACATGTAATCATCCAGTGACCAAAAAACAAGTGACTGATTGGCTTACAGATCAAGATGCTTATTTGCTACACAGACTTGCTAGGATACATTTTAAAAGAAACAAAAGGTGATGAGCTGCATGCAGTATAATTTGCATGGGCATGTCCAAACTTGCATGACCGGATGTAGAAGTAAGCACGTGATAGAGGTCATGAAAAGCTTTAGCTTTGTGATCGTGAAAATAAAATAATGGATGTGTATAGGATGCCTAAATGGCTGGAAATGGAAAACGAGCAACAGCCAAAACCTAAAGAGGTGCCGTAAGTGAAGAGGCCTTCTGAAAGATGTTGAAACAGAAGTTAAAACACCAGTGCACAAATCATACTCTTGTAGGAAGAGACATGCAAATGAAATGACAGTGGGTTTTGGCTCCCTGACTTTTCATCGTTCATGGCAAACTTCAATTTCTGATAATTTCCCTCCACCTCTCCAGCCTTTAAATTTCATGAGTGCATGAAAATGTACACTCAACATCTATAGTAATGAACACTACCAACCCACTATAGGATATTGCCTCCTATACTGTTAGGGTTGCCAACTTTTCTACAGTCCATAACTGAACACCTTGAGAACCGGGGGAACACAGTGCTGTCTGGGGAAAGGATGGGCAGAGAAGGGCTGAGGGGAAAGGAGAGGGCAGAGTTGGTGAGCAAGAGGCAGTGCAGGATTAGGAAGAAAGAGGGGGTTGGGGCTGGGACTTGGGGCTAAGGTAGGGAGAAAAGTTCCCTCTCTCTCTCTCCTGCTCCCAGCCCTCTCTTCTTCCCCTGTTAGCACCCACCTCTTCCCCATCCTCCTTTTTTCCCTTCAGCCCATCCCCACCCACCCCCTCCCTATTTCACTTATTCCCTACCCTATTATCTCCCCACCCTTGCTCTCTTTTGCCTCTTCCCCTCCCTTTACCCTTCTCCCATTCCCTTGTTTTCTCTTCGCCCTGCTCCCATCAATCCCCTTTTACTTGCTTTTGCTCCTGCCCCCAACCCCTGCTCTCCCAGTCCTTCCCATCATCTGACTGCCACCTTCCACATACCTGTCCTGGTGGATTGATTTTTTTCACCCAAGTCTCTGAAAAACTGCTGAGGAGGTCAGCAGCAAAGGTGATGCAGGTCTGGTGTAAGTAGTAGCTGAAATAAAGGCAGGTTAATGGCCCAAGGTAACAGCAAAAGGAAGAAGGCCCACATGTTCAGCTGCTGTTTTTTTAAGCTTGCTTGCGGCAGAAGATAGAGCTATAAGACTTGGCTTCTGTCACAAGCAAGTTACATGGAAGAGAGGGAGTTGCTACTGGCCTGTGCATGAACACATGCTTGATGGCTAAAGTAGATGGGGGCAGGCCATGGCCCCAGTGGTCCACCTCTTTCCAATGCCTATGATGCTTTCACAGCGTGAGCATGCTCTCTTCTGATTGGTGCAGCAGGACTTAAAGCTAAACTTAATCTGATTAGCCCCTGGCTCAGCCACGTTAGACTATCTTTCCTTGCTGCTGTGGCTGGGTTTTACAGTGTCTGGTTATACTTGTAATCAGACACTGTAGCCATAACTGTGTGTTCATTTATTCAGCCAAAGGCTTCATTTGTTTTATTTTATTTATTTTTAGTTATGTTTATTTTATGTATGTTCACGCTTTGTAGTAATCCTCAAAGGTTTGTGATGACGCAGGTAATAAATTTTAATAAATTCAAATACAATTATCATTTGTTTATTTAATATATATATATATAGGATATTGTTTTTGATATAAGTAACTGCTCCTCCTTTTTTTGCCCTCTGTATCTTTCCTCAACAGGCTATATCCTAGGATGGGCATATCCCATTCATGAGACCCACTGAACCATGTTTCCTTGATAGCTACAATATCCAAGTCAACTATTCGAGCCTGCAAATCTGGAACTTTGTTTTCAGACTATGAGCATTTGTGCACATAGCTTTCCAGCTTTTTTCCCTCTGCTTGCTGCTTTTCTCAGACATTTTTTCTGTGCTTTTGCCTAAAAGTAGACTAATTTTGTTCTCTTCTCCAACCACTCCTTGTGCTTATATATGTTGAGGGTGACATTTTAATTCCATTGACTTCCTTTTTCCACCCCTCTCCTTTAGTTTAAATGATGACATATATTCTTAGCTTCTCACTTAGGATCTTTTTTACTGCCACAGACAAATGCAGGCCATCTTTGCTGTACAGACTTTTATTCCATACACTGCCCCAAACACCAGTGTATCCAAATCTTCCTTTACACCAGGTTTTGAACCACATATTGAAGTAGACTATATGACTTAACCACTCCCTTCTCTTTCCATGAACAGTTAACATTTCTGAAAAGGTAATATTCTGTGCTATGTGCCCAAGCTGCTTCCCCAGATTCTGGAAATCTCTCTTTACTTCTTGGATGCCGTTTCAAGTGAGATCATTGGTCCCCAGATGGATTACAACAGTTTTATATTCCTTACTTACTTCCCTAATGGTATTGCCAGTCTGATTTGTATTTCTGCCAGCTGAAGATCCTGGAAGGCATTTTATTATTGTATGTCCCTCAAACTGAGTCCCAAGTTACTGCAACTGTCGTCTCCCAGCTACCCTTTGTTTGGTAGCACGTTGTGGTTTCTGTTGGACTGTGCTGAAATTGACTCCCAGCACCAGGAGCTTTCTGTTTTGATACTTGATGGCATTATGTGGTTTCAGCATGTCTTGAGTATCTCTCTTTTTAGATACCAATTCATTTTCCATTTGTGGCCCATCTTCATTTTCCAGTGCAGAAAAGATGTTTTGTATGAGTATCATTTTGTAGAGTTGGTGTGTCCTTGCCACAGGTTTTACCCTTCCAGAACCCACTGTAATCCATTTATTCATGGGTTTCCAAATTGTCTGTGGGAGTGGGGACAGATATTCTGGATGCCACACAATTGGGGGAGGTATTTTTAAACATAGATAATTCCTCTTTCAATCAACTTCTTTTTTTATTGGAGACAGCTGTTGACAAATGGGACAAGATTTGAGCTTCCAGATGGTCTGCCTTAAGACTAAAGCACTACAAATATTAACCAGATTAGTGGCCAATTATAGATTTATTTTACTACAGAACACCTGTATTGTGATAAGGAGTTTCTAAATTCCTTGTTTACCATTCAGTTTTAAGTACCCTTGTATATGTGTCCTAAGGGTATAGAAGAAAAACAAGGTCGGGGTAGTTAGGAGATGAGGTAGGGCAGGAGGGTTTTTAAGTGTCAGGGCATGTTAAACCTAAAACTAACTTGCTTAAATGCTTCTCAGAAGCAAAGTTCACTATTAAACAATATAGTTGGGGTAGCCTAGTTCTGGTTTTGACTGGATTTTTTTTCTAGTACCTTTGGTTCAATGGTTTCTACTTATAAAGGCAGGTTTCCACAGTAGGGCTAGATAGGAAAAGTAAATCCATTCTTTCTTTCCAAAGAGCAGATTTATCAAGGAAAATCACAAATAAATGCTAGAGCAGCCCCTGTAATTTCTTTTTACTCATATAATAGGTATTCTTGCAAACCTGTCTGACCATGCCCTGGTGGTGGGTGGAGACTTTAACACGGTTATGGACAAACATTTGGATTGTAAGCCCCCACGTTTACAAGGGAGTAGAGATCACCTCATGGGAGTATACTTTGTCTGTAAAGAGTTGGGTATGGAGGACACTGCATCCTGAGGGGCAAGACTTTACCTTCTTCTCTCACCCCCATTTTTCCTACTCAAGGTTAGATTACTCCTTAATTTCCAACTCACTGTTTTGTAGGACAAAAGCGGCTACTATAGGCACTATATCAATTTCGGATCATGCACCCATATCAATCAACCTGGAGATAGGAAGACCTCAGAGGCTGGCCTTTTCCTGGCGTATGCTCCCAGACCTCATTTTTGATAAATCTTTTCAGGCCTATTTGCATTTGGGTTGGGAAGACTATGTGCAACTAAATTCTACCCCCGATGTGACCCCAGACATTTTGTGGGCCACGGGGAAGGTCATGTCATTGCATATGTCGCTAAACGAAATAGGAAATGTAACGCGGAAATATTGCGCTTTAACAGCTGATTTAAAAACAGCCCAGTTAAGACATATATCAGACATGTCTGCTTCCAATAAACAAGCGAGACATTGTATATGAGTGGCTCTAAACTCTCATTTACATCAGAGGGCCTCCAAATCGCTTCGATATTATAAATATCAGGTTTATAAGCACAGCAATAGACCTAGTAAATTGCTGGCAAATCTGGTTAGAGCTAGGGGCCAGAAGTCTGTTAACTCAGGGGTTCGCTGTAAGGATGGTGTCTGTAAAACAGCCATAGATGATATTGCTTCGAGTTTTTTTAGATTATTATCAATCCCTCTATAGTACAAAATCCAGGAGCGCAGAAGCCTCTGAGGTCTTCTTTCAGGATTTCCCATGGCCAAAGATAACTCGGGAGCAATTGGAGATGCTGAATGCCCCCATTAAGGATAGCGAGGTTTATGCTGTCATACAAGGGTTGAAGATTGGTAAAGCGGCCGGGCAAGACGATCTAAGTAATGA
Source organism: Rhinatrema bivittatum (assembly GCF_901001135.1). Lineage (NCBI taxonomy): Eukaryota > Metazoa > Chordata > Amphibia > Gymnophiona > Rhinatrematidae > Rhinatrema > Rhinatrema bivittatum. The sequence continues at coordinate 292,032,670 of NC_042618.1, forward strand.
CTTTTATAAGTGGCTAAAATTTCCCCTGCTGCCGACTTTAACCTCATACAATCTCCTCGTCAGCAAGCTCATACCCGAGGAGGACAATCAATCCACGATTGTCCTTATACCGAAACCAGGCAAAGACCCTTATGATGTAGATTCTTATCGGCCGATCTCGCTAATTAATGTAGACATCAAAATTCTAGCATCTGTCTTGGCCGCCCGCTTTAATGCCATAGTCCCCAAGATAATACACCCAGACCAAGCGGGTTTTGTTAAAGGTCGACAAGGAGTTCAAAACTTATGTCGCTTGATAGCTGCCCTTAGTTACCACCCCCAGACTGAAGCGCTAATTCTGAGCCTAGATGCGGAAAAAGTATTTGATTCTTTGTCTTGGGATTATTTGTTCTGGGCGCAATGGTTAGAGGTGCTCTATACCAACCCGAGGGCCTGACTGTTAATCAATAGTTCGTTGTCCTTGCCTTTCTCACTGCACTGTGGGGTGCGTCAGGGGTGTCCTCTATCTCCCTTATTATTTGTCCTAGCGATAGAACCTGTAGCTGAAATACTCCGGCGTAACAAAGAGTTCTGGGGCCTTCGCATTGGCAATCATTTGTTGAAGGTGGCAATGTTTGCTGATGATATTCTCTTGTTTGTGGGTCGCCCACGAGTAAGCATTCCAGCCAGTTTCGATTTTCTCACAATTTCAGCAGATTACGGGTTTATATATTAATTTTTCTAAGTCTGAGGCGTTACCCTTCGATCAGCATCTACAGGCAACTTGGCCTGGAGTTTTTCTGTTTTTATGGGCCCTTGGGAAACAAGTATTTGGGGGTGTGGATTCCTAGGGATCTCACCACCCTTTATGCCATGAATATTCGGGAAACAATCATGAATGTAGGAGCCCAGCTGATGGCTTGGCATCTGCTTCCTCTGACATTTTTTGGGCGCTGTGCTCTTCTAAAAATGGTGATTGTCCCCAAGCTTCTATACAAATTACATATGCTTCCTATTTGGCTATCCAATGTAGATTTATGGCGGCTATAGTCGGCTTTCCAAAAGTTTTTAGGGGCTGGAAAGTGGGCACGAATAAAGTACCAGACCCTTATGTGCTCCAAGGAAGTGGGGGGGGGGGGACTTGGACTCCCAGACTTCCGGAGATACAATGTTGCCTGTCAGATGCGTTTTGTGGGAGAATGGCTTCTGGACTCTTATTCTTACTGCCAGCAGGGCTTGTTTACCAGTATGTCTGCTCCATGGTCATCTTTATATCTCTTGCAAGCGTGCCCGAAGACATTTCAGACCCTGGACATTTCTCGAGTGCTTCTTCGTCCCTGCTGGTGTGCTTGGAGGTGGCTTCGACACCAGTGCACTATGGAGGGCTCCTACTCTCTATTGTTGCCACTAGTAAGCAACAAAGATTTCTTGCCTGGACTCAGTTGTAGTGCCATATTTCAAGCCTGGGCTCATAATGGACTGCCATTTATTTTTCATCTCTATGAAGAGAATAACCCTGTGGTGCGGGAGTTTGCCTCTATAGCCCAAACAAATCAAATACCGTTCAAACAGTTTTTTGCGTATTTGCAAGTACGACATTATCTCCACTCATTTCACTAGACACGAGAATTGTTTCAACGAGAATCTTCTTTTACTAAAAATATATTTGACAGTGCAAACTTTCGCAGCTCTATAAAAGGCTGGAGCGCCTTGAGCAAACAATTTGCTACATTAGATTCCCTAGATGATCTCATTGCTTACTGGTTAGCAGTATGGATGGAGTTGATTACAAAGTCCTACTTACAACTCTGTTTTAAGACTGCACTGTCACATCCCGGATTTGGGGCTGAGAGAATTGCAATTCTGGATCCTGCACCACACCATCTGCAATGATGTGTGTCGATTCAAAATGGGCCGTTTGTCATTACCGCTTTGTATCAAATGTGCGCGAGAGCCCGGGACTATGATTCATCAGCTTTTTGCTTGCTCATACCTTGCGACCTTTTGGTCTACAGTATTTGAGTTCATTGAAAGATGTATCAGCCGACAGCTCCCGAAGTCAGGTAGACTTCTTATGTCGGGACTGAAAGAGACCCTGATACCATGTCCTGCCTCCCATGATTGTTTTGGAAGTCTTGCCATTTTCTTAGCCTTCCAGGAGATATTGTTGGTCTGAATTGATCCTCTTGCATTACCTCAAGTAACAGCCTTGCATTGACGGATAGCAACTGTCATGCAGATGGAGGGGATGGACAGTGTAAGGAGTACAGGAAGCCTTATAAGCGATACTGTGAAAGCTGGTCCAAATGCTAATATCTCTTACCTGCAGACATACAAACTAGCCTACTAGTGGCTGGCTATTGGGTGAACTGGTTATAGTCAGTGTTTATGTTGTGCTTTGGCCTTCGATGTATATATGTGCCCCAATAGGTTGGGAGGAATGGCACTTTGGGGACTGTACAGTGTGTCTGCAGCTCCCATCTTATCCTTTAATACTATATGAGCTGGGCAAAGGCTCGTTAGTCTCCCAGGGACAGGGGGGAGATAAGGAGTGGATGACTGGGTTGTTTGGATTGGAAGGGCTGGATGGTTGTATGCATGGCTGGACAGTCATGGTAATGTTTAGTGAGTAAGTCTGGGGTTGAGTGAGTTGTTTCTTTACAAAACGGAGATTTGCATGCGGTCTATTATGACAGGGCAATGGGAAAGGACATGGTTGTCGTTTCAGTCTCTGTACTGCATTGTCTCTGGCTTCAGCCTTGTATTTTGTACGATAATGTTCTGCCTATGAATTGCATATCTTCTCAATAAAAAAAGATTCTGTTAAAAAAAACAAAACAAAACAGACTCAACAGCCAAGCTATGAACTGCAGCTATTTAAACAGAAAATACAAACAGGGTAAAATTTTGTTCTAAACAAGATACTGCAGAGAGCTATAGTTAAAAACAAATCAGATCAGCTGGAGAGTTTTTGAACTATAAGTAAAGTTCACTATTATTTTTATTTATTTAGACATTTTATATACCGTCGTTCCATATATAGATCACAGTGGTTTACAAAGTGACATTCATATATATTAAAAAATATAGTTGGGTAGGACAGGTTAAGATTAGTAGACGAGTTAAAGCAAGAAATTGGTTATGCAAGAGGAAGGATTTCTTTTCTAACAGTTGAGATTAGTAGTAGAAAAATTTTTTTTTAAAAAGCACACTCAAAAGATAGAGAAAAAACTAAATAAATATATGTAGAAAAAACATTAGCAATATTGGAATCTTCAGGATCTAGCTGCATACCAAAATGTGCTACCAGATCTTATTTTGACTGGATTTTTTTCTGTATATTTAAAAAAAAAAAAAAAAAAAAAGAGAGAACTACGGGCTTGCAGCAAAATAACCACCACACTCCAATATTTCATAACTGACTGCTGGGCCAAGTACCCCACCCTAAACCTGTCTGAAGAGATTAAAAAAAAAACAAAAAACTAAGCTGCAGATCGGCTTCCCGATTCCCACCCACTCCTATCCCACTCTCCATCCACCTACAACCTCTTAGACACAGATGCTTTCCTCCCCTGGATCCTGGAAACCCCACCTGGGAGCAAGGTATTCTCTTACTTCCAGTGTTGCTTTGACAGCAGCAAAGCTGTAAGTGCCATGTGTAAGTAAGAGAATACCTTGCTCCCGACTGGGGTCTTCAGGATCTGGAGAAGGGGAGGAGAGAGTCAAGGGGGTCCAGTGCCTGGGGTTGCAACAGGAGGGACAATTATTAAGAAATGAAACATTCAAGGAGGGGGGTACCGGCCTGAGGATCTTTTATAAACCTTTCATAATGATTTATGGGGCTGGGGGAGGTGCTTGACACAACAGGGTGTGTTATGAAATATTGGGGGGGGGGGAGGGGATAGTTATCTGGCCACAGACCTGTAGCATGCCATTTATATGCAGAAATATATCTACATATCTATATACCTATATATATAATTTCAGTGCCACTTAACAGGCTGTACTCTTTTGAATAAGTCTTAAGCTATCCAGCTGCACAAGAACAGATAACTTTAAAACCTAACTGGTTACATTCAGATGTAACTGATTTGGTTCTTTTAGTTATCTGGTTACATGTTTATCCGGCTGAATATATGGGACAATTTATTCAGCTAATTTATGCTGGATAATTTGTCCACTCACCTGCTTACTAATATGCTTCTTTCCCTCTACAGATTTGGAGTAATTGACATTTTAGGTTATTTTACTTCCCTAGAAACAAAACGAACTTTAAGTGGGCAGCAATCTCTAACCGTACCCAGTATGCAACAAAGTTATTTCCCATTATTTGGCATATTTTCCAATGTATTCTTTTTCCTTATTATGCTAATAAAGCCATATCTCTGTCTTCCTTTAGGAACGGAATTACAGCATCTATCTAAATCACACATCTCTGCTCAAAGCTATCTTGTTACATTCCGGAGTACCAGAGGATAAACTCGCACAGGTGTATAACATTCTGTATGATGCAATGGTACGTTATATTCCTGAAAATAAACTCCCTCATATCTGTAATCCTATATGCTGTATTCACTTCTGTGGTAAATGACATCTTCCATTCCACAGTTCCTATGGATAAACTATCTCAAGCTTAATATCATATGTAAATTTCTGATAAATAGTGATTGAGGGATAAAGATTCTCAGATGTATAAGATTCTGTAGCGTGCAGTGTTCCTTTTAACCCTGCTCCTTCCCAGAACAGGTACTTCCTTATCTTTCTGCTACATCAGTCCAGAATAGTTGGGTTTCATTCCTTTCTCAACTGATAGAGGCAGAGCATTGGTTTTTTTTTTCTTTATTCTTATAACATCACTACCTCTACGTAAACTAGGTGCAGAATGAATAAGCCAGTATTCTTTGCTTCCAGCTAATGAGAAGAATTTCTGATTGGTGCAGCAGGTTTTAAGGCTTTCAGTGAAAAGCTTTTATTTAAAAAAAAAAAAAATGTTAAAAGGAAAAGGATTTTCAGAAGATCTGTTGGGAGCCATGCTACTGACAGGCTGTCAGTTTAACAAGCCCATATTCACAAAAGCTCCTTTCCTTTGAATCATGGAATAGGTAGAGCCTCTACTGATCAAACCAAGTTCTATATGCAAGAAGAGGATTTCTTTGATATCTTGCCTTTGAGCTGTATTTCAGCAACACATTGTCTGTAAGTTACAATTGTCTCTCCTCCCCCCCCCCTCCCCCCACCAAGGTTTGGCTGCCTTCTGTGATTCTGAACTGGTGCAGGTAAGAAGGGTTGCCAACTGTCCAGTTTTGGACCAGACAGCCAGATTTTCAGCTGTGCTGTACAGTGTCCTGTCAGAAGTACTGACCAGACACTGAAAATCGTTTTTTGCAAGAGTATCCTCTTTTCCACAGCTTCCTGGTTACAGGGAAAGACAGAGCTGTGTCCCTGCCCTCTTGTCTCCTGTTTTGTGATTAGATGGGATGGAGAGAGGAGGCAGGGCATAGCACAGCTCTCAGTTCCTGAGCCCCACAGATCTCTGCAGCAATGCCTTCTGGGTCCCTCCCTCTCCCGCACTGAGTTCTGGGCCAAGACCTGAGAGAGGAGCTGCAGCAAGCTAGCCGAAGGATACAGTCACAGAGGAAGGGAAGGTGGAGAAAGAGACATAGTCACAGGATAGGGAAAGGGGAGAGACAGAGAGGACACAGAAAAGGGGAAGGAAAGGAAGTTCCCTGTACATACCAGATCAGTCCAGACTCTTAAGTGGTATCTTCATTTCATTTTAAAATGGGGCTGTCCTCTAGTCGATCTGATGGTGACGCGTCACAATGCAATGCGCCTCGGTTTTTCAGCAGACGCAGGGACTACGGTGCCGAGGGCGTAGATGCTATGGTCCTTCCCTGGCCACGAGGAGTTCTGCTATATGTGTTCCCTCCTTGGCCCCTAGTGGGCAAGATCCTGTGGCGAATAGAGAGACATCCAGGGGAGGTGGTGCTAGTGGCCCCGGAGTGGCCATGCCGTCCTTGGTTCGCAGATCTGATAAACCTAGTGGTCGAGGGACCGTTACGATTCAGTCATCTTCCCGGTCTACTACATCAGGGTCCCTTATTTTCCGATCAGGCAGATCGCTTATGTTAGCGGCATGGCTTTTGAGAGGAGGCGTTTAAGGTCGAAAGGATACCCGGAACCAGTGATTACTACTCTCCTTCAATCTAGGCGGAAGTCCACCTCAGTGTTGTACGTCCGAGTCTGGAAGGTTTTTGAGTCCTGGTGTGTGGCGAAGGGGATTCAGGCCTTGCGCGCTTCCGTATCACACGTGTTATCTTTCCTAAAGGACGGTTTGGTCAAGGGCCTTGCTTTCAACTCTCTTAGAGTTCATGTGGTGGTGTTGACATCTTTGAGAGGAACCATGGATGGCCACCGCTTGTCCTCTCATCCTGATGTTGTCCATTTTATTCAAGGTGTCAAGAATTTGTGTCCGCCGGTGAGGAGAGTTTGTCCTCCTTGGAACCTCCACCTGGTACTTCGAGGTTTGTGTGAGGCTCCTTTTGAACCTATACGTAGGGCTACTCTTAAGGAAGTGACTTTGAAGGTTGTTTTCTTGGTTGCCATTTGCTCTGCAAGAAGGATTTCAGGCTTTGTCATGTCATGATCCCTTTCTTAAGATATCGGATGGGATGTGTCTTTACGAACAGTACCATCCTTTCTCCTGAAGGTGGTATCTTCATTTCATGTTAATCAGTCTGTTGAGCTGCCGGCCTTTTCGGATTTGGCAGATTCGGAACCAAATGCTCGTGAACTTCGGCTATTGGACATCCGTCTAGCGTTACTGCGCTATCTTAAGGTCACGAATGGATTTAGGCGATTTGACCATCTCTTTGTTTTGTGGAACGGTCCGAAGAAGGGCTTCAAGCTTCCAAAACCACCAATGCCAGGTGGCTTAAGGAAGCTATTGGATCCGCTTATGTTCTCAAAGGTAAGCCAGTACCGGAAGGCTTGAGGGCTCATTCCATCCGATCTCAGTCTGCCTCTTGGACAGAGGCTCACTTGGTATCGCCACAAGAGATTTGTAGAGCGGCGACTTGGAAGTTGCTACATATTTTGCAAGACATTATCGACTGGATGTGGCAGTTCGGGAGTTTCGATCTTTCGGCGAAAGCATGTTATGAGCGGGACTCTCCAGATCCCACCCTGTTTAGGAAGCTTTGGTATATCCCAGGAGTCTGGACTGATCCGGTATGTACAGGGAAAGAAAAATTTGGTTCTTACCTGATCATTTTCGTTCCTGTAGTACCAAGGATCAGTCCAGAGTCCCACCCAGGTATTAGGGAGGGTGAAGAGTCGTCCGCTTAACTGTTGCACATTACAGATATCAGAAGTTTTTGCCAATTTCATCAAGTTTTATTCCAATGGGTTTTTTTATGATGCTTTCTTTACATTTAGCTTTGGTACAGATTAATACTGAGGAACTACAGGTGGCATCAGGGTATATAAAGCAGTGTCAGTTTTACTTTCTCTGTCTCCGCCTGCTGGCATGGATGAATAAACCCAGAGAAGGACAAGAGCATCTACACCCTCAGCGCTGTAGTCCCTGCGTCTGCTGAAAAACCGAGGAGCCTTTGCATTGTGACGTGTCTCCTTCAGATCGACTTGAGGACAGCCCCATTTTAACATGAAATGAAGATACCACCTGCTGACATCAGGGAGATTTTAGGCTACATCACAACCTACAGCCCTTCTTTTTCGCCAAGCCAGCATCCCCCTCCAACCCACCCTAGAGGTTTAGGCTTCGAGAGTAAGAAATATGTGTAGTGAAGGAGTTGATTTGAAATTTCTGCCATTTTGTTTTTTTTTTGGTGGGCGATTGTCTGTTTATGGGGCTATAATGTGCGTAGATAGAAGATGTTAAGCTAATTTTCTTGAATTATTCTGCATTGTTATTGTTCATTGTCACAGCTAGTTAGGGGGTGGGGTAGGTGGACAATTTTAAGGGCTGTACATGTTTGTTGGGACTTCATGGCTGGTAGTGAGTAAACGTGTGAGCATGGTAATGCTCGGTAAATGCCCTATTGCTTTGCAGCACGACGGGCTGAAACGGGCAACTATATTATGGTGACAGCTGTTCGGCTCGGGTTCGCTAGGATAGAAATATTGCTTTTTTTTTCTTGAAATTAGTCATCATAAAACTGGCTGCGGCCTTTACACCCAAAACTGGTTGGTGTGGTCTCATTAATTTGCTGCCTGGGTCTGTGGATGGGGGCAAAGGGGGCAACAGCTGTCAATGCCTTATCGCTGCTACAAGGACTAAAACCTTTCTACCCAACTACTTTATTGGTTTTATTTTAGATAATTTTGTTTTATGTGGACTAAAATTGTTCACTATCTGTTTCTTTATTTTTTGCTTGGTATTTTGGAATTGGTTGAGCAAGTGGTGTAGGGGAAGAAGGGGGATTTGAGATTGGGTGAATGATTGGTAATGCCAATTACCATATATGTAAGGGATTGTGCAGAGCTTTAAATGCATGATGCAGGAAGGTCCCCAGACTCTTCAAATTTAACAGTATTTTTAAAAGCAGATATTTATTTATTTATAGCGTTTTATATACTGTCGTTCGGTATTGCCATCACAACAGTTTACAATTTTATCAATTAGTTAACATGGTTAGTGCTTTTTCATAGGCAGAGTGTTCAACTAGAGTAAGAGAAGAGGATCAAACAGCATTAGAGGGGAATATAGTATGGCAATTATGGGAATCTCATAGGCAACTTAATGGAAATCAGTGTCATACTGTGAATGATTGGGTGAATGATATTAGGTTCATTTGAAACGATCATTCTGTGAATGATGTCACTTAAAAATCAATCAGTGCTTAAGCTTTAAATATCCATTACGAGAACTGAATAGCACCAGACTTTTCCTAAATATTGCAATACTTGATTCTTCTCTGTTATGACTATTTTTGCTTGCCTTAGCTTCAGTGTATACAGACTAATAGCTCAGTTTGATCTGAGATAAAAGGATTAGGTCATACCCATACTCCCATACCCCACCAGACACAGGTTGACATTGTAGCAGAGTTGATGTTCTCTGTCCTGAACTAGAAAGCAGGCCTATCAGAATGGGCTGCCTGTTGAAGACAAAACAGTGAAGCACAGGAGTTACCTCCACAGCACTTTCAGAACTAGCTTTGCATAGTGCAGAATAGTCCAGCAGATTTACCTCTGTTTGTTTTACTTTAGACTGAAAAACTGACCAGAAGAGAGATGGAAGCCAAGCTCTGTAATCTCCCTCTTTCCTCAAACAATGTAAGTGTTTCCATACTGTTGTCATTGAACTTACAGCATTATATTTGATTTATTTTTGTATTATTACAGGGATGTTTATAATATTACAGAATTATATTTCATACTTGTGATGCTACATGGTTATTGCATGCTATGCTTTTAGTATTATATAATTGTTGCAGGTAGTATTTATAATATTCCTCACCTGGAAAATAACTGTACAAGGCAAATAATATCCCAGTACATTATGGGACAATTTCCCATTGTGCCAGTAATAAATTACCTTCAGTGCAACAAAACTTCTCTGCCCCATGTGTTACTCTACCATTGCAGTTTGTAAACAAAACCCAGGGAACTATGAAGCACTCTGACATAATTTACATTATTTTAAAAAAAGGACTTTTCCCTATACGTATCCAGATCAGTCCAGACTCCTGGGTTTTGCCTCCCTGCCAGCAGATGGAGACAGTTTCACTGACAGTGTGCATAACCTAGTGTACCACCTGCAGACCTCAGTATTTCTCTGTCTTTGGCAGATGGTAGATGGTATAAAACCTGCAGGCTGGAAAGAAAGAAAAAAAAGATTAAAAGACAAAATTTCTGGATCCTCCCAGGGGTTTGTGAAGTCCTGGTGGGGCCATCCCCTGGTTTGAGGCAGACGAGCAGGGGGTTGGTGACCCTTCTGATAGCTCAGTTCGGTGGTCCATGAGGTGGACATCTGGTGGTTCAGATCCTTCATCTCCCAGGAGACAGCGGTGGAACCTGCTGGCAGTTCTGTACTGCAAGCCCAGTGGATCAGGTACGTATCCCTTCTATTCAATTTGTCCTGGGCTAGGTTGCTAAAGTTTGGCAAAAGGAGACAGATATAGCCAGTGGTCTGGTTTTTTTCTCATCTGCCATTCGGCCTGCTCCCCTGGAACCTGAACCTCTGCACCAAAGGAAAGTATTGGTTTCTATGTATCTTGATTTGTTCTCAGATAGTAAAAAAAAAAAAAAAGAGAGAGAACAAGGAACTGGTTAGAGGAATCTGTGCAGCAGTGGGGTTCCAGGGGGGGAAGCTACCTTAGCAGCTCAGGGAGCTCAGTGATGGGGTTTTTCAGCAGCTCCTCTGCCTGTGAAGGAGAACGGGTGTTGGCTTTGTGGTGCTGAGGGACTATTCCCCTGCTTGCCGTTGAGGTGCTGATGGTGGTGCGGGGAGAAACAGCATTCATGTGCGGCAAAAGGAGCATGGCATTCAGGATCTGCGTCAAGCATGACCACACCAGTAGAACAAACCTTGTGGGTGATGGGGTCTAGCACTGAGGCTTTCCCCGTCAGCGCAGAAATGGTGGCCAATTTTTATTCCCTAGCAGCATTGGTGGGAGAGGCAAGGGAATCCCCTCCAACTATCACTGGCAGTTCCCTGTTCTGCAGAGGTGCAGAGAGGCACTTGCACTGAGGAGGAGTTTCTGGTTCTGGTAGAGGTCTTCTGCCAGTTTTAATTTGCTTATGCGCAAAATGTGTTTAGCGGGATGCTGGCTCTTGGCCCCAGTCTTCATGGATTCTCGGCCAGTCAAGAGGCCTAAGGTGTTGATAAGCTCTTCAGGCCAATGATTTTCAGTGCTGGATGTCAAACGGTTCTGGACCTAAATGCAGTGAAGCAGGCAGGCTTTGCTTAGCCGTGTCGTAGGCTTTGGCAGTGGTTCTTTTTCCCGCGTGCATAGCCATGTGCATGCATTCTCGCCATGTGGCAGTTGCATGCGCAGGGACCTGTGCGCATAAGATCGCAGCCTAGATTTGAGCACATATGCTCCTGGGTGAAATGTTTCCAGGGCCTGCAGACCTTTCTGCAGGGGCACTCAGGGAAGGTGAAACAACCTACTACATAGGGATCATGTGCTTGGGCCTTCCATTTGTCAGTTACAGCAGGCAAATGCTGCAGGGAGGCTTTCCCTGGTAATGTTCAGGGGGTGTGAATCATGAGACCAGAGGATTCTGATGGAGAATTGGCTTTCTCACCTCTAGAAGATGGAGAAATTGCATATGATTGAGAGCCGCTTTGGACTCTGCTCAAATTTTTTCATTTTTCACAGATATGTCTTGCTGGGTTTATTGGCTTAGACCCTGAACAGGCTCGGTATGGCCCGAGTCTGTTAGCTCAGACCCTGAACACACTTAGGGGCAGATGCAATACAGTGCGCTCAGCCGAGCGCACTGTATAACTCACACTCTGACACAGGTTAAATAGGTGCTAATCCACCCCCTAATGCAATAGGGAGATTAGCACCTATTTAACCCGCGTTGGACGTGGAGTGAATGTAATAGCGCTCGTGACATGCAAATGCATGTGAATGAGCCTATTACTCATTCACTCCGCATGCAAAAAGATAAATGTGCATCTCAGATGCACATTTAGCACTCAACTATTAACGCCTGCCTAGAGCAGGCGTTAATAGCTGAGCACAGGTAAAAGAAGTACAGAAAAGCAGAAAAAACTGCTTTTCTGTACTTTTTAAAAATATAAATAAATAACTCGGCAGAGCACCGAGTTATGAAGACAGACACCAGTAAACTCAGCGTCGGTTTTCATAACCTGCCTGTCTGGTTTCCATTATTGGCACTGTTTTTTTACCCATGTTGCTACTATAACATCTTATTACATTTCTCTAATCGCTTTCTGTACCTGTCAAAAGGAAGGACTTCCTTCCTGCACCTTCAAATTATTTGTAAACCGATGTGATATGTAAATCGAACACCGGTATATAAAAACAAACAAATAAATAAATAATGAAAACGGACACCGAGTTTATCGGCGGCCATTTTCATTACTGGCAGTCTGCCGGTTATGAAAACCGATGCAGAGTTTACCAGTGTCGGTCTTCATTACCGGCAGCCACGGCTGGGTCGCATTAGCAAAGAGGCACTAAGGTCGAGCAAGCGACCCTAGTGCCTCCTTCCTAGCGCGACCCCCTAATTTACATTTTGCATGGCGCCCCCTTTGCGGGCACCATGCGTGCGTTAAGAAAAGTCAGCGCCCGCTTTCCTCGAAAATTATTGCATCGGTCCCTTAGTGTGGCCAGAGGTCAATTTTAAGTTAAGCATCCTGTTTCTTTTCCACCTGCATCCAATTCAAGAGATATTGGATCCAGGAAACTACAGACCGGTTAGCCTGACTTCAGTGCCAGGAAAAATAGTGGAAAGTGTTCTAAACATCAAAATCACAGAACATATAGAAAGACATGGTTTAATGGAACAAAGTCAGCATGGCTTTACCCAGGGCAAGTCTTGCCTCACAAATCTGCTTCACTTTTTTGAAGGAGTTAATAAACATGTGGATAAAGGTGAACCGGTAGATGTAGTATACTTCAATTTTCAGAAGGCGTTTGACAAAGTTCCTCATGAGAGGCTTCTAGGAAAAGTAAAAAGTCCTTTCATGGATTGCAAACTGGCTAAAAGACAGGAAACAGAGAGTAGGATTAAATGGACAATTTTCTCAGTGGAAGGGAGTGGACAGTGGAGTGCCTCAGGGATCTGTATTGGGACCCTTACTTTTCAATATATTTATAAATGATCTGGAAAGAAATATGATGAGTGAGATAATCAAATTTGCAGATGATACAAAATTGTTCAGAGTTGTTAAATCACAAGCAGATGTGATAAATTGCAGGAAGACCCTGTGAGGCTGGAAAATTGGGCATCTAAATGGCAGATGAAATTTAATGTGGATAAGTGCAAGGTGATATAGGGAAAAATAACTCATGCTATAGTTACACAATGTTAGGTTCCATATTAGGTGCTACAACCCAAGAAAGAGATCTAGGCGTCATAGTGGATAACACATTGAAATCGTCGGTTCAGTGTGCTGCGGCAGTCAAAAAAGCAAACAGAATGTTGGGAATTATTAGAAAGGAAATGGTGAATAAAACGGAAAATGTCATAATGCCTCTGTATCGCTCCATGGTGAGACCGCACCTAGAATACTGTGTACAATTCTGATCGCCACATCTCAAAAAAGATATAATTGCAATGGAGAAGGTACAGAGAAGGGCTACCAAAATGATAAGGGGAATGGAACAACTCCCATATGAGGAAAGACTAAAGAGGTTAGGACTTTTCAGCTTGGAGAAGAGACGACTGAGGGGGGATATGATAGAGGTGTTTAAAATCATGAGAGGTCTAGAACAGGTAGATGTGAATCGGTTATTTACTCTTTCGGATAATAGAAAGACTAGGGGGCACTCCATGAAGTTAGCATGTGGCACATTTAAAACTAATTGAAGAAAGTTCTTTTTTACTCAACGCACAATTAAACTCTGGAATTTGTTGCCAGAGGATGTGGTTAGTGCAGTTAGTATAGCTGTGTTTAAAAAAGGATTGGATAAGTTCTTGGAGGAGAAGTCCATTACCTGCTATTAATTAAGTTGACTTAGAAAATAGCCACTGCTATTACTAGCAATGGTAACATGGAATAGACTTAGTTTTTGGGTACTTGCCAGGTTCTTATGGCCTGGATTGGCCACTGTTGGAAACAGGATGCTGGGCTTGATGGACCCTTGGTCTGACCCAGTATGGCATATTCTTATGTGCTTATGGATTTAAAGAAGGTAAATGCTCTCAAAGTTCCCCTTTTCTACATGGAAACTCTGAGGTCCAACTATGTGGTCCCTCATAGCGGCGGTATGCAAGGGAAACTTCTTGGCATCTCTTACCTTGATAGAGACGTATCTGCACATAGCCATTAGGCTGGAACACAGAGATTCCTGAGGTTCATGGTCCTAAGGGAACATTTTTGGTTTCAAGCCCTGCCTTTCGGCTGGTGATGGCTCCACGTACCTTCACAAAGGTGATGATAGAGGGGGCAGCCACATTGCAAAAGGAGGATGTGTTGGTGTATCTGAATCTGGATGACAGGCTTATTCATGCAAAACCAAGTGACCTCTGTCGACAATCAGTACAAAAGGTACCAATGTTCTTGACGTCTCTAGAATGGGTGGTGAAACTAGCAACAACACATTTAGTCCTCTTACAAACTCTGGAGTATCTGAGAGCTCAGTTCGACATACTGGCAGAGAGGGTTTTTCTCAGGGAGAGAGAATGCTGAAATTGCAGAGTCAGATTAGGCTCCTGCTAAAGTTTTCGGTGCCCAAGGTCTGGGACTGTTTACAGATCCTGGGTTCTATGTCATTGACCTTGGAATGAATGCATTGGGCATTCACACATACAGCCTCTGCAGGGGGCTCTTGTCTCCTGCTGGAATCCGTTATTAGAAGAGTTTCATCTTCCTCTTCCATTAGAGGGGGAAGCCAGGGGCAGTCTTTTATGGTGACTTACTTGCACCAATCTCAAGAGTCATGTGGAATTGAGATTCCGAATTGGATAATAATCACCACTGATACAAGCCTCTCCAGAAAGAGGGCTGTATGGCAAGATCAGTCGGCACAGGGCCAGTGGTCAAAACAGTAGGCCTCATGGCCTATCAGTCTGTTAGAGATAAGAGCAGTGCATTTCATGTTGCTTGTCTGTCTGCCAAGGTTACGCAGCCATCCAATACAAATCCTATCAGACAATGCGACTATGGTGGACTACATGAACAATCAAAGTAGAACCTAGAATCAGGCAGTGGCTCAAGAGGCCCAGGAGTTGATTGTCTGGACAGAGCAGCACTTGGAGTGGCTGGCAGCATCTCACATCACCGGAGTGAGCAACATTCAGGTGGATTTTATCAGTTGGAGATAGTTGGACGCTGGAAAATGTGAGCAGTGGGTCTCATTCATGGAAAATGGGGGTATCCTGACCAAAGAGAACACCAAGGTGTTATGGTTTTACAGCTGCTGAACAGAACATGGTACAAAGGAATTGGAGCTTTTGTGCTCCTGTGGACTTGAGGGATTCTTCTTTGTCTTCCCTCCCGTGGCCTCTGGTGGAAAAAGGGATTATGGTGGATAGAGAAACATCCTGGTAGTTCCAGAGTTGCCACATTGAACATGCTTTCTAGATCTGATCAACATGGCCATAGATGGGCTCCTGAGGTTCAGATATCAGTCTACTGTTTTTCCATCAGGGCTCAATACGTTTGGATCAGGTGGCTAACTTCTGTCGCACGGCTTCGCTTCTGAGAGGAAATGACTGAGATTGAGGGGATATTCTGAAGCGGTTATTTCTACCTTATTGCAGGCTAGGCGACCTTCTACATCCTTGATGTATATGCGAATTTGGAGGATCGAGTCCTGGTCTGCTTTTGATGGAGTGCAGCCTCAGTGTATTCATGTTATGGTGTTGCATATTTTGGCTTTTCTACAGAATGGTTCTGGTTAAGGGACTGGCATTTAACTCTCTGAGAGTCAAGGTAGCAACATTGGGTTGTCTCCAGGGCAAGGGTATCCCCTGTCCACACATCTAGATGTTATACCGTTTCTTCGGGGAGCATTTGTCCATCTTGGAATCTGAATCTAGTCCTTAGAGGATTTTGTGATGCTCAGTTTGAACTACTAAAGAGAGCTCAGTCCAATGAACCAATAAAGAGATTTACAGTTAAGGACTTGACTGTTAAAGAGGTTTTCTTGGTGGCTATTTGTTCAGCCAGGAGAACTTCGGAGCTCCAGACACTGCCGTGTTGAGATCCCTTCCTGCAGATGTCTGATTCAGGGGTATCTTTATGCATGGTGCCTTTTTTTTTCTGTCTGAGGTAGTCTTGGCGTTGCATCTTAGTTAGACAGTAGAGCTTCCAGATTTTATGGATTTGGATTCCTCTATGCCTCACGTGGGGGAGCTTTGCCTCTTAGATTGGAGGCATACATTATTGAGGTATCTAAAGGTTACTTATGATTTCCATAGATCGCATCAGCTCTTTGTAGATTGTATCTCCTCTTTGTACTAAGGAGTGGTCCAAAGAAGGGAAATAAGTCATCTAAGGCTATAATTGTGCAATGGCTGAAGGAAGTGACCAAGTTGACTTACGTTTCTAAAGGGTGCCTGCTACTGGGGGGTTTAGGGGCGCAACTTCCTGGGCTGATTTTCAACAGGTGTCTCAGCATGAAATTTGCTGGGCAGCTACTGGGAAGTCGTTACACACTTTTGTTGGGCATTATCACTTGGTTGTGGGGGATCCGGCTTCCATGTGCTTTAGTGAGAGTGTTCTATGAGTGTAACTCTCCACATCCCATCTGAGTTAAGGGGAGCTTAGGTACATCCCAGAAGTGTGGACTGATCTGGGTACATATAGGAAAAGGAAAATTGGTTCTTACTTGCTAAGTTTCATTCCTGTAGTACCACAGATCAGTCCAGACGCCTGCCCATTTACTGGGGGGGGTCTGCCCCCTCCTACTGTTGTTTTGTATATAGTGCGGAGTTGTTGGAGGTTCAGTGCTGATCGCTTATGATAAATTTGGGAAAATAATTTTCCATTGTATTTTTTGGGCAAATTCACCTTCTTCCGGCTTGTTGGAGGGGAGCGAGTTTGCTTAGAAATTTATGGTTGTTGCTGTCATCTTGGCTTGGGTACAGGTCAACACTGAGGGTCTGTAGGTGGCATCTTGGCTTATGTACAGTGTCAGTGAAATTTTCTCTGTCACCATCTGCTGGCAGGGAGGCAAAACCCAAGAGTCTGGGCTGATCTGTGATACTACAGGAATGAAAATTAGCAGGTAAGAACCAATTTTCCAATATCACCTCTGTCCCTCATCATTTATTACAACATACAACTCATCTGCCCAAGACACTCCCATTTTCCACTATATATAATTAGCAGTTGCATTTGTTCAAGTCATGTTTGTTTTTCTTGGGCAGAATGTACTTTAGTGCTCCAGCATTTAGCTGCCCTGGGGAAACTGAAGGGTGGGCCTGTGGCATGGTGCTGGGCCCAGTGAGCAACATGACTGACAGGGAGCCCAGGGCCCTTCATCTGAAACTACAAGCATATTATCTCCTGCTATTACACCAGGATGGTGAGGCAGGGAGTGACCCATGGAGACCACTACATGGACAACACCATGGTAGAGGAAAGCAGTCTGCGCAGGCCAGCAAACAGATACATCAGTGCAGCTACAGAGGCTCTCTCAGCCCATCATTTTTGATGGGCCTTATCAGCTGGTTACTGTTTAACACCTTGTCTGAAAGTCCTCCATCCTCTGTTATGCTAAAATATTCGACCTGACTGGCCAGATACTTTAAATCAAGAAACAAATGTGAAATTACTAACATCTGCTGACATAATGCAAAATTATTTGTTGAGGTCGCCAAAGGAAGCTGGAGAGGGAAGGAGTAGATGGCTGTATCAGCAGATTGGAGCTTGGTGAGACAAGGAGGAGGTAATAGTAGCAACAGATCAGGGATGGAGAAGGATACAGCAGGGAATGCAGAGGCAAATAGGGGCTAGAGAAGGAGGAGGCAGCAGCAGCAATAAATCAAAGCCCAGGAGATGATAAAATGGTGGTGGCTGCAGCAGCAGATCAGAACTATTTTTTCTTTTAATGAAATTGCTGGAAGAGAAGCACAATAACATAAGAATATAAGAAACGCCATACTGGGTCCTAGTGATTTGTTTCTCTTTTGCTTGCCAATCTGATTTATTACATCCTCCATTATCACAGATATTTGTTTTAGTTGTTCAGAATCTTCACTGTTAAAGAATGTTTCAGGTGTGGATATGTTCCCATTCTCCTCCTCAGTCTGACTGGCCCAGACCCTCCGGTTACATTATAATGTCTCTCCTAGGTATAGTATAGCACCCAAACTGACTGTCCCAGGCTCTTCGGATACAATCTAACATTTGCCTGACTAGCTCCCAAGCACATTTTAACTCCCACCCCATCCCTAGTACATTATTGACTCTGTAATCTGATGTTTTTTGCCTTAATGAGATACTAGTTTGTTTCTATTAAATTCTCAGCTGGCTTGTCTCTGTCGACTCATCGAGCAGAAGGGAGATATTCAGGATCTGAGTCCCATATTAATTTCGCTTACCAGGCAGAAAATCGGTGTCACCCAGCTGATTAAAAATGGCATGAAGGAGTTGGAGGAAGTTCTGAACCTTTTAAAGAGATTAGGTGTGAAACTGCAGGTCTGTAAAACTTATACAAGAATCTTGCTATACTCTATGTAGTTCTTTCTGAAAACAAAATTCTGTATAGATAAATGTTAAGTATTTTTAGAGTGCAGAGGCATAAAAATGAGACTTGTATGCAATAAGTAGAGTCTCCTCTGTATATTTAATCTGCCAAACTTTGAGTCATGAAATGATATTAACACTCGGATAAAGTTTTTGGGTAGAATACTATATTCTGCTTTTTAGTAAAACTATAAAGATGTGGAAAAAGGCTATTAAAGAGGCAGCTTCCAACATCGGCCAGTTATTCTGTGATGCATAAAATAGTTTAATTTGAAGCACATTTAAATTAACAAATGTGTTTTGTTTGATCACCCGTGTTTTCTTAAAATGCCAAACATCTTACAAAATCTGCCAGGGGTATGTAAACATAAGCACAGCTGTTTTACAGGGTGTACAAGGTATTTGTTTTATTTCATATAGCTTCTCTGTAATCAATATTTTAGTCCTTATTTAAGAGGCACATAATCACAAATGTATTTTGTTTTGTAGGTGGTGGTAAATCTGGGGTTGGTCTATAAGGTGCGGCAGCACAATGGTATTATCTTTCAGTTTGTAGCATTTATCAGACGTCGGCAAAAGATTGTGCCAGAGATACTTGCAGCTGGCGGCAGATATGATCACCTGGTATGTGCAGCACTTTACAGCCTAGCTCAAGCTCCCCACTATTGCATATTTGTATGGCTTTCCAACATGTGTCTTATTTTCTTTTTCAGATTCCACAATTTAGAGTGCCTCAGACTGTAGGGCCTGTTCCCTCTGCTGTTGGAGTTAGTATAGCTATTGATAAAATATCTGTAGCCCTCTCTGCCATGGGGGAACAGGTAAGATTCAACTCAGTGAGTTTGATTAGAAATTTGTTCAGACTCCCTAATGTACATCCTAGCCATATTTTTTTTATTATTACCAAAAACACATAAAACTTTTTGTGTATAAGAACAAGAGTTGCAGTTACTCCTTCTGGAATGTGTAGGGGAACACTGGTTGCAATTAATAAAGTGTGGGAGAGAAGCATGGATTATATGTACTAGATTGTATGGGAAAGAAACACCAGATACTTCACGCCTGTGGGAACCTATAGAAGCCATGCTTTGAGCAAGGAGTATCTCAGCTATGAGATTCCCCAATATATATTAAAACCCTCCTTTTTTCTTCTTTCTTTCTTTTTTTTTGCCAGGCAGTTTCCTCCTCCTCTTTTGGCTTTCAACTCACTCTAAACCAAGCCTTCATTCAGAACTACTTGGGGATTTTTATCCCTATTTTATATCCCCTTCCAACTCACCTAGCTCCATTATCGCAGCAGCAGTCCTCAGCCAGAAGCATTGCCCCAGGGCATTCATGGGACCTAAATCCAGCCACCAGGTGTTGCCCCATAGCATGATGATTTGAGCTCCTTTCCCCCAGGGTTGTGTGTGCTGCCTCTGTAGCTTCCCCAGCTCTGGCTGGCTTAGAGATTGGAAGATCTGACTCAGAAATTGAATTCAAGCCTTCCAAACCGTATGGACTTCATAGAATTGTATTTACCTGATACTGTTTTTGCTTGCAGGCGAGTGTTGGCTACACTGACCTGCTGGTTGTAAGTGTTGGACAGATATCTATGGACCGAGCCATCAGCATTATTCAGAAACTTTGGACTGCAGGAATCACAGCTGAGCTTATGTATGACTGGTCTCAGGTAACTGCCAAATTACTGCTAGGATTATGCATCACTGATCTCAAACTAATATACAAAATAATAGGAGATGAAAACTAATTGCCTCACGCAGTCTGTCTTGTTCATGTCCTCCTTGCACTGACTAACAGCTGAACAAGTTTGATCAGCTGAGGGTATCACTGTTTATCCAGGTTAGTTGTTTTATCTTCCCTCCTTGGTCCTCTACCATTTTAGGTAGATAAGCTAACAAGTTTATTTACTTAAACCAACACCCAAATACTATCGCTAATGTCTTTTACCCTGCTGGTCATGAAAAAAATGGCATGGAAAGAAAACATGCAGTCTAGACTGCGCAGCCACAACAACTGATCAGCTCTACAATTCTTACCATTCCCTTTGCTTGTCCCATGCTTTCTTTATTTCAGATACTTGCCTCTACCACCTCAACTCAGAGGCTGTTTGATACATCCACCATCCTTTCTGTAAAGAAATATTCCATTACGTTAGTATTGAGTCTTTCCCCTTTCATCTTTATCCATGTCCCTTTCTTCCAGAGGTTGGTTGTGTCTGCCTTTCATTCCTGGTCTGAGCACTACTTATTTTAGAGCATCTGTTGTTGGGCTTAGGTGTTCTAGTAAAACCAAACTTTGTCATCTTTCAGTCTCAAGAAGAACTGCAGGAATACTGCCGAAACTCCGGAATTATGTACGTTGCTCTCGTCTCGGACAAAGAAGGCAGCCATGTAAAGGTAAACACAAGTTCCTTCCTCCAGATCTTCTACAGACTATGCTGTCTCTGATTGCACCATCACTCTGCAATAACACTTCATTATACCATCACCTAGTGCCTCCTGCAGCACCTCTTTATGCCATCACTCCGCACCTTGCTGTGACACCTCCCTGTACCCCGCCACACAACACCCAGCAGCAATATTTCCCCTTATTATCCCCCTTACCCTGCAAAAACAACTCCCCACCAGCAACTAGTGTCCTACACCACCAGATCTCTATACCAGTGCCCAGCAACAGTTAATTCATTGACTTAACAGGATTAAATCAGCCATAACCAGTGAGTGACGTATTACAACGGCACAGACACAGACCCATCTCTCTTGAGCTCAGAGGTCTTTCTGAGCATGCGTGGGAGTTATGCATGCAGTCACCACCTTGTGAGTCCCTCAGTCTTTTTTCATTCAAACTACCATATGAAATTCAAAAGATGGAGAAATCGAAGAAGAAACCTGCAATAAGTAGATTCAAGGCTTATGGGTGTGGGTGCCAGATGTCCATCACGGACACCAAACTGTGTGCTACTACTGCCTGAGCCCAGACCATGATGTCCCAAGTCGCCTTAGTTGTAGGAGGATATCTTTGCAGGTGCTTCAGACAGCCACTCCACCTTTGTGTGAGGTCTCTTCAAACTGTATAAGAAGTATTTCTTCCCACAAATTGACAGGAAAGGTTTCCCTCCTATTGGAGCTGGTTTCTGGATCTATCATAGTTCAGATCTAAGTTTGGCAAAGAAACCTAAAGTGCCAGAAGAAAGTTGAGAAGAGCACTTAAGCAGCACAAGGGTAAGTCTCCAGGGCCATCTCCTTCAGCATCCAAGAAGTCAGCACGTCAGTGTAGACTTCTGTTGGGGCAGAACCTCGATGAGAAACTCTTTGGCAGTGCATAAGACCTCCATGATGCTGGACAGCTTATTCTTCCCAGATGCTCTATGCCTAGTGCCATCAAGGGCTCCTTCAGTTACATCTGTGCAGAGCATGTAGAACAAGGCAATTCCCTCAGCATGGAGCACCTTGGCATAGACCAAGGAACCATCTGTATCCTCAGCGCCAAGAAACAAACAGCCATCCACCCTGGGAAACAGAGCTCTGCTGCCAAGGAAAGTACTCCGTGTACTGATGGTGTATCTAGTCTCCAACCAACAGCACACAATTGACACCTATGTCGTCTTGGGGACCCATGCCTGTGCTACAAAGGTATTCTTCAGCACCACCTACCAATGTGATGGACAAGTGAGGAGGAACCCAGCTGACACGACAGCGTGGGTGACTCCTCCGCCTGGCCTTCTCAACTGGCCTGGCTGCCGGTGGTGGCACCGAAGACGCAGCAGATTCTCCCCCCAGCTCTTAACAGGGAGACATTGGCACTGCAAGGGCTGGCCATGCCCACCGCCTACCCACAGACAACAACATCAGAAGGTGCAGAGCATGCTTAAGGCTGGTGGCAACACCACGGGCTCTGACATGACAGCGTGGCTTTCTCCTTGCCTGGCCTCCACTGGCCTGGCTGCTGGCGGTGGCACTGAAGATGTGGCAGATGCTTCCCTGATTCTAACGGGAGACATCGGTGCCACGAAGGCTGGCCATGCCCACCTCCTGCCCACCGATGGCATCATCAGAAGATGCAGGACCTGCTTAAGCGCGGCGTTGGTGCCCCCGGTGACCATGGACCATGTCCATCATGGATCCGCATGAGGTTTGTATTGTCTGCCTGGGGTCCTTGCATATGACATCTGCGGGTGTCGCTTGTGTGATCAGATAAGCCCCCAAAGGCCGTCGTGCACATCTTGATAAGATGGAGAAACTTTTCGGTTCTTCCAAGTCTACCAACCACACCCAATCTCTCTCTCCTCTGTCAATAAGAAGGCGGATGCCACCTATTTGGTGCAGCAAGCTGTGGGATTTGAGAAGTTGCACCTCCCCCACCAGTTGGTGGTCCGCCCTCAAAAAAGCCAGGTGCTACCTTACTCATGCTTCTGCCCCTCCGGGGCGAGAGCATAGGGAGCTCGAGGCCTTTGGCTGCAGGGCGCTATGCTTATTGCCCAAATTGCTACCTACCAGTTGTACATGATTCAGTACAACTGGAACCTATGGAAGCGAGTCCAGGATCTTGCTGAGACCGTACCTCAGCAGCAGCAGGAGACGCTTTCTGCTATTGTCTTTTAATTGATTAATTTGAATTTGTGTTGTTCTGTTATATTAGGTATTTGAATCCATAAACACACACATATCACTTATGCCTCGACGAAAGAAAGAGAATAATACACCCTACTGAAAGAACTGAATATGCCATTGATTTTCATTCCATCCTTTTCATCCTTTGTCTTTGCCACTGAAGTCATGCTTTTGCCACAGAATTCATCCTGCACCCGTCATTATCTGAACTGACATATTTACCCCATTTGCCTGATTTTCTCTTTGTAATTGTTTTGTTATGCCTTACCCAGATGCAGTTTTTCTTGATTGTATGAATCAATGTACTTTTATCTGACGTGATAATTGATTGTCATATATACCTAGTCAATATGCCTTTTTGCAGATGCCATTGTTTGGATTTTCAAGTTGATGATACAGTTTGAGTTAATGCAGTTTTATTAGTTCCCTACGTTCCAAGAGTTTTGCAGCATTTTAAAGCTAGTCTGATCACATTTAAGGTTCCAGAGGGGAATATATCATTCTTTTTCCTTTTTCCTTATTTCTTGTTTTTATTTTCTTGAATTTCTTCACTTTCCTGTACAAAGGCTCACACTGATGGTTTAGTAATCCTATGAAGTACATTAATTTGCATTTGAACACATAGCATGCTGAACACTTTCCCATAGAGTGAGCTGTCACTTGTTTCAATGAAAATGTTTTTCCATACACACACATTATCTGAATTTGTCTGTAGTTCCAAATGTTTATTTACTTACTCCCGGTTACAGGTTAAAGAGAGAACTGCAAGTCATTAGATTTCCTAAATCTTAACACCTCCCTATTAGCAATTTTAGGTGTTCTTACACAAATACAGTGCTTACAAGCCATTTTTTTAGTTATAGTTTGAGTCTGAGAATATGTTTTAACAGATCTATTGATGAATTATCACAACCATATGTACAGATGATTGTTGTTATCCCAAAGCGAAGTATGTGCTATTTTAAAAAGGACAAGGTTGTATTTCCATTGAATTTGGTCTATTTGGCGGGAATAACTGTTAAATTGGCTCACATTTCTAGAGGTAATTGGCAGTGACTACTTGTGGTTTGCTCTGATCCTTTGCTTGTGAATGTGGAAGCAGTATGAATGTGTTTGCCTACCTGTTTATTGTTTTATGGGCCTAAAACAACATCTTTTATCACCATGAATACAGTCAATACTAGAGGTCAAGTATTTATTTATTTATTTATTTAGATTTTTTTATATACCGACATTCTCGATATACATATCAAATCAAGTCGGTTTCCATATAACTCAACTGTCGCTGGTGAGGCGTTACATTAAACAATAAACAGGGTATTGAACAGAGAACATTAAACAATCAACAGGTTATTAAACAAAAGAACGTAAATCAATAAATATTAAATATAAAGTTATATAAAAATAGATGACAAAATTCGTCAAATAACATGGATAAATGATACGATAACTGCAAATAAGTGGTGGTAAGGTTGAATAGTACCGGTAGGGGTATACAGGTGGCAGAGTATACAGGTGGCAGAGTACAATGTTGAAAGACCTAACTATGGGAAGAGCGTGGGCTAAAAAGATAATGTTTCAAGAGAGGGTCTTTCTTAGCAGGAGGGTGGACTGTCCAAATAAGTATGACACAGAACCTCTATGCTTACTTTAATACAGCAGCTTTCCTGGAAAGAGACCTCCTCAGGATGTCATGTTTAACAAGGACGGGTAAGATCCAATCACTAGGATGGTTATGTTGGACAACCTAAGTCAGTGGCATGGCCCTGAGTGTGATGATTGTCCCCAATCATTAAGAGGAAAAAATGAAAATATAGGCTATTTGTTAATTGCTGCTTTAAAAGAAAAAACTACCTCATGTGTTAAATACCTGGAACAAGAAGGCCTGGGCAGCATAGGAATGCAGAGTAAATGTGAAGATGAGACTGAGTAAGCAAAGAATGTGTGATGTTTGTGAGCAATGTACTAGCAATATGAGAATATGAAAGCCATGTTTAACAGCCTAAAAGAGGGTAATGCAAATTTAAAACAATGCTATGTTTACTCCCATAAGGAAACACAATCTCATTCTTTCAGTTTCCACTATTTTGATTTTTAAGAACATAAGAAAATGCCATACTGGGTCAGACCAAGGGTCCATCAAGCCCAGCATCCTGTTTCCAACAGTGGCCAATCCAGGCCATAAGAACCTGGCAAGTACCCAAAAACTAAGTCTATTCCATGTAACCATTGCTAATGGCAGTGGCTATTCTCTAAGTGAACTTAATAGCAGGTAATGGACTTCTCCTCCAAGAACTTATCCAATCCTTTTTTAAACACAGCTATACTAACTGCACGAACCACATTCTCTGGCAACAAATTCCAGAGTTTAATTGTGCGTTGAGTAAAAAAGAACTTTCTCCGATTAGTTTTAAATGTGCCCCATGCTAACTTCATGGAGTGCCCCCTAGTCTTTCTACTATCCGAAAGAGTAAATAACCGATTCACATCTACCCGTTCTAGACCTCTCATGATTTTAAACACCTCTATCATATCCCCCTCAGTCGTCTCTTCTCCAAGCTGAAAAGTCCTAATCTCTTTAGTCTTTCCTCATAGGGGAGTTGTTCCATTCCCCTTATCATTTTGGTAGCCCTTCTCTGTACCTTCTCCATCGCAATTATATCTTTTTTGAGATGCGGCGACCAGAATTGTACACAGTATTCAAGCCCACCGCTAGGACAGGTAATGCCAGGTACAGGCCCATCGCTAGGACAGGTAATGCCAGGTACAGGCCATTTGGTATGAAGAATTAGAAGTATTAATTCTTCAAGAGGGGGATGATAATATTCTGGATTTAAACAGTGAAATATTGAAATTAATGAAACAGCTTTGCACAAGTAAAAGAATGTGATTTGTCATTATGAACAAGAAAAACAGTCCTTGGATGACAGGCAGAAGCAGGTTGCATAGAAACTTGTGTAAGAAACTTGCTGACGCTTCAAGGCCTGGCTACTGAGTGGGGAAAGAAGGAGTATACCAAGATAAAGGCATTGTGATATCATTAGTTTTAGTAGACATGTATATAAGACAATGATGTATCCTGTAATAACTGAGCAGGCTAGGTAATATGTCACAATTAAAACTAGTACGCTGCTCCCAAGAAACCTATTGTATTTACTCTCACTTTCTTGCTTACTACTAATAAAGATTATTTATTTTAAAGATAAAAAGTAGTTGTTAATTATTCAAGAAAGACCTTCTCTGAACTCTCTGTGAGCGTGGAGTACAAAGATAATCAGGTCAATCCAGTAACGAGTGGTAGGAAGAGCTGCGTTAGTGCCCGGTGCACCCGCGGTTGCCGCACGCACAGTCCAGCTCACCTACCGCTCGATCCTGTATGTAAATAGCTTGCAAATGCAAGCCGCGTCTAAGAAGCGTCCATGAAGCGTTAGGCCCGCGCAACCCATTTTACTGTATAGAGCGCTATACAGCGCCTATACAGTAACCTGGGTGCGCGGGCCTAACGCTTCATGGACACGCTGGTATCTGTCATTTCAAATGTCATTTCAAATGTCATTTCAAATGACATTTAAAATGACAGGTACCAGGAAGTGGACGGTTCTCGGACGCTCGGGATTGTCAGCCCTCTCTCCCCTCCTCCCGAAGCAAGCAACGAAAGCAGAAAAAAGCAAAAAAAAAAAAAAGTAGCGAGAGAGAGGGGAGAGAGGTCGGGCAATCCTACGCTCGGGATTGCCAGTCCTCTCTCCCCTCCTCCCGAAGCAAGGCACGAAAAGCAGCCTTGCTTCGGGAGGAGGGGAGAGAGGACTGGCAGTGTAAAGCGACAAAGCGACTTACTTTTTTTGCAGCCCCTTCTCCGGAGACGGACATCGGCGGAGACGGATCGCGGCTCCCCTGCCTCCCAGCGAAGATGGATGCCTGCACGGGCGAAAGCGGCCCCTGTGCGTGCAATTGGGCCGCTCAAGACGTGACGTCACACCTTGAGCGGCCCAATTGCACGAACAGGGGCCGCTTTCGCCCGTGCAGGCGTCCATCTTCGTGGGCAGCTGGAGGCAGGGGAGCTGCGGTTGTCCTCGCCGATGTCCGTCTCCGGAGGGGGGCTGCAAAAAAAGTAAGTCGCTTCGTCGCTTTACACTGCCAGTCCTCTCTCCCCTCCTCCCGGAGCAAGGCTGCTTTTCGTGCCTTGCTTCGGGAGGAGGGGAGGCAGGACTGGCAATCCTGAGCGTAGGATTGCCCATCCTCTCTTCCCCCTCTCTCTTGCAACTTTTTTTTTCTCTTTTTCGATTTTTTTCGCTTTTATTGCTTCAGGAGGAGGGGAGAGGACTGGGGCTGCCCCGGAGACAAGTACCCATGGACGCGGCCAGGCCAGGTGAGCGGGGGCTGGGGGAAAGTTTGCCGCCTACCCTTACCCCTGCCTCTAACGCAGGGGTAAGGGTAGGTGGTAAGTTAGCAGGTTAAACGCGCGGCAAAACGGCAGGGTAAAAAAGCGATAGTCGGGGCGTGCGTTACTGGATGGTAGGGAATAGCTAATTCGATCGTTTACATGTAATATACATGTCGCGTGCAGAAGGGGTTACCCGGGGATTTAAGGACGCGGTAAGAGTAGGTTAAAGGGGATTGTGGATCGCAGGAAGGGCTAACGCGGCTGGAAAGTGAGTAGAAAGTGGGTTAGGAGCGGGGTAAACGTGGCCACACTTTACTGGATTGACCTGAATGATTTTTCGTTGAACTCTCTGTGTGTTTAAAGCATTCAGATAAAGATTTGAACTCCCTGTAAAAGTAGGTAATCATACTCTTGGACTCCTGGAGCATGGCAGCCCTCCAGTATGAACACCTGCAAGACTTCGAAGCTGGCAAACATGAGGTGCGATCCACCTATGATGTCTTTGAAACTGCAGCTCGTGTAGCCACCGTGGGCATCGGTGCCCATAGGTTGGCCTGGCTCAGGGCTTCTGATCCCCGGCTAGAGGTGCAGGAGAAACTGACTGACCTTCCCTGCACAGGTGACAAACTCTTTGGGGATACGGACTGGGATGTGGTAGCCAAATTGAAGGACCACCATGATACCCTTCAACAGCTTTCCGCTAGTGCTTCCAACGCCCTTTCCTCGGCCAGGAAATCATCCAGGCCAGGATCCCAGAAGCCCTTCTTTAGGCAGAGGAAGTATTATCCTCCGGCCTCCCAAGCTCGCACGCCATGCACTAGCTCCAGGGGCTACCCCCGCCAGCAGCATGAGCCCAGGCCCCAGCCATTGCCCCAGCTATGGGCATTTGACTGGCTGCAAGGGAGCACGAGTCAGTTGAGCATACCCCTGACGCCGGATCCCCCAGTGGGAGGCAGGCTCATTGGCTT
The DNA here is from genome assembly GCF_901001135.1 of Rhinatrema bivittatum. Lineage (NCBI taxonomy): Eukaryota > Metazoa > Chordata > Amphibia > Gymnophiona > Rhinatrematidae > Rhinatrema > Rhinatrema bivittatum. The sequence continues at coordinate 292,060,975 of NC_042618.1, forward strand.
CGCCTATCGCTGGGAGGATGTCACTTCGGACTGATGGGTCCTTACCATAATCCGTCAGGGGTACCACCTCAACTTCCGACAGCTCCCGGGCACCTCTCCCTCATATCCATCATGGGGTTTGTCCGCCCAGCAGGTCATACTTCAAATGGAACTCTCTGCCCTTCTCACAGCAGGTGAGGTAGAGCCGGTCCCTCACCCCCCAGCAGGGCCGAGAGTTCTATTCGAGGTATTTCCTAATTCCAAAAAGGAATGGCGGCTTATGCTCCCATCCTTGACCTCAGGGCATTGAACAAGTTTCTCTCAAGAGAAAAGTTCAAAATGGTCTCTCTGGGTACGCTGATCCCCCTCCTCAAAAGAGGAGACTGGCTCTGCTCCCTTGATCTCAAGGACGCTTCTGCCCCATAGCCATTTTCCCCAGCCACAGAAAATACCTCTGTTTCGTGGTGGGGAAGGTTCACTATTAGTACAAGGTGCTGCCTTTTGGAATGGCCTCAGCCCCTCGCATCTTCACCAAGTGCTTGGCAGTGGTGGCTGTGTTTCTCAGGCATCGTGTGGTGCATGACTTCCCATCCCTAGACAGCAGGTTAATCAAGAGCAATTCCTACTCAAGGGTGCTGAGTGTTTTAGCCCTGACAGTGCGGGTTCTACAAGCCTTGGGTTTTGTGATCAACTACCCAAAATCTCATCTTTGCCCGTCTCCTCAGCTGGACTTCATAGGCGTCAGACTAGACACGGTGCAGACAAAAAGGTATTTTTGCCCCGTGATTGGGCTCTTGCCATCGCCTCGTTGGCAGCCTCCATCTGCAGCAGCTGGCAGGTGACTGCCTGCCTTCTGCTCCGTTTGCTGAGCCACATGGCTTACATCCATGTTACCCCTCTTGCCTGTTTGTGCATGCAGAGGGCTCAGTGGACCTTGTAGTCACAGTGGTGACTGGCCTCTCAGGACCTCGAGACTTGCGTTGCAGTCACGGAACCTCTGCGGGTGTCTGTTTCCTGGTGAGAACACCTCTCCAATTTGGAGTGGGGAGTTCCCTTCCAAACTGTTCCTCCTCAAGTAATCCTCACTACCAATGCCTCTCCTCAAGGCTGGGATGCCCATGTGGACAGTCTCCACACGAAGGGTCCCTGGACTGCTCACGAAACCTGCTGTCAAATAAACTTTCTGGAGTTTTGGGCGATCCGTTACGCCCTGTTGGGCATTCAGAGACCGGTTGTCGCAGAAAGCAGTCCTGATCCGGACGGACAATTAAGTTGCAGTGTGGTATATCAACAAACAGGGGGGCACAGGCTTGTTCCTCCTTTGTCACGAGGCGCTGCAGGTGTGGACATGGGCCCTGTTGCTAAGGATGTCGCACGCGACACCTGCATGGGAATCTAAACGTGCTGGCGGACCGGCTGAGTCACTCCTTCCAGCTGCACGAATGGTCCCTCAGCCCAGAAGTAGCGGCTAAACTGTTTCGTCGGTGGGGTACACCAGATGTGGACCTCCTAACCTCCTCTCATGATCACAAGGTGAGCAGGTTCTGCTCCCTGTCATCTGGGGGGGGGGGGGGGGAAGGATATCTCATCTGCGATGCCTTCTCCCTCCACTGGGGGAGAGGTCTGCTGCATGCGTACCCTCCTCTCCCGCTCCTCTTGAAGACCCTGCTTTAGCTTCAACAGGACAGAGGGACAATGATCCTCAGGGTGCCCTTTTGGCCCCGACAGGTCTGGTTCCCTTTTCTGCAGGGCCTGTTGGTCAGGGCTCCCAACCGGCTGGGGACCGCGCCCGATCTGATCACGCAGATCCAGGGCACCCTACGCCATCTGAACCTCTGGGCATTGGCCCTAATGGCTTGGATGTTGAGCACTTAGTCCTTCAGCCCTTGGCTCTCTCGGACAGTATCTCCCAGGTGCTGGGGCTTCTAGGAAACCTTCCACCAGGAAGTCCTACAGTTTGAAGTTCAAAAGATTCTCCGTCTGGTGTGTGGGGCATGACTTGGATCCATTCACTTGCCCCATTCCCCTGCTGTTGGACTAATTGTGGCACCTTTCTGAGTCTGGGCTTCAAACCAGCTCAGTCAGGGGTCATCTTAGCACTGTAAGTGCGTCCCATTGAGGTGTCGCTGACCATGCCCATATCAGTTCAGCCTTTAGTAGGTTGCTTTATGAGGGGCCTGCTCCAGCTAAAGCCCCCTCGTCAGCCTCCTGTTGCATCCTATGACTCAACATTGTCCTGGCATGGCTCATGCATCCTCCCTTTGAGCCGCTATGTTCCTGCGACCCAAAGTTCCTCACCTGGAAAGTTATATTCCTGGTGACGATTACTTTAGCTCGTATAGACAATGAGCTTCAGGCCTTGGTTATGTACCCGCCATACATGAGGTTCTTTCATGATCGTGTGGTTTTGCGTACATACCCTAAGTTCCTGCGTAAGGTTGTGACTGATTTCCACCTCAGTCAGTCCACCATTTTACCCACCTTCTTTTCTAGGCCTCATTCCCACCCAGGGGAATGGGCTGTTCATACTTTGGACTGCAAGAGGGCCTGGGCTTTCTGTTTAGATCACACAGCCAGTCACAGGCAGTCCACTCAGCTCTTTGTATCCTTAGATACCAACAGACTGGGAGTGGTGGTGGCTGAACAGACTTTAGCCAACTGCCTGGAGGGTTGCATTGCCTTCTGCTATGCGCAAGCAGGCCTTCCGCTGGACGGTAGAGTTAAAGCTCACTCTGTGCGGGCTATGGCAATGTCTGTGGCTCATCTCTGAGCAGTCCCCATCGTCGAAATTTGCCAGGCCACAACATGGAGTTCACTTGTTTGTGGCTCACTACTGCTTGGACAAGGATGGGCGTCAGGACAGTACCTTTGGTCACTCCGTCCTGCGCAATCTGTTCCAGACATGAGCCCAACTATTCCTGCTTTATGCCTCTGGTGGGAGCTAGACTGTTCCCTGCCGACCTACAGCACCACATTTGTTGTTGTGCCCATTGGCACTTTGGTAACTGTTGGTCTCACCTGCTAATGGGGACAGCCTGGAGCTTGGTATTCACCCACATGTGAGGGCTACCATCCTGCTTAATCTCGGAGAAAACGCAGTTGCTTACCTGTAACAGGTGTTCTCCTAGGGCAGTAGGATGTTAGTCCTCAGGAATCCCGCCCACCTTCCCACAGAGTTGGGTTCTCCTTCCAGTTTATTTTATTTTTTCGCTCATATTTTTTCTGTTACGAGAGTGAAGGGGGACCTTGCGTGGATGTGTGGATAGTGGTATGCTGAGCATGCTCGGTGTGCTGGTCAAAGCTTCTAGAAACTTTGACAAACGTTTTCTGTGCCGGGCTCCATTGGATGATATCACCCACATTATGAGGCCTAACATCCTGCTGTCCTAGGAGAACACCTGTTACAGATAAGCAACTGTGCTTTCACCCACGTGATCCAATTCCAGCCAGTTCCTTGAAACAAGTACGCTGTGTCATCACTCTGACAATCACAACCTTAATTAATCTCTCTCTCAGAAGGAATTGTACCAACAAGATTAAAACAAGCTGTGATAATGCCTCACAAATCTGCTTCACTTTTTTGAAGGAGTTAATAAACATGTGGATAAAGGTGAACCGGTAGATATAGTATACTTGGATTTTCAGAAGGCGTTTGACAAAGTTCCTCATGAGAGGCTTCTAGGAAAAGTAAAAAGTCATGGGATAGGTGGCGATGTCCTTTCGTGGATTGCAAACTGGCTAAAAGACAGGAAACAGAGAGTAGGATTAAATGGGCAATTTTCTCTGTGGAAGGGAGTGGACAGTGGAGTGCCTCAGGGATCTGTATTGGGACCCTTACTGTTCAATATATATATATATATATTTTTTTTTTAAATTTTTATTTATGCAGTTTAAAAAGATTTTGACAGCAAATAAACATGTCAATTACAAGGCAATTTATGTATATAATTGATCAAATTGATCAGTACGCAAGACAAACAATTTAAAGGAAAATTCTTTATACATTGCCAGTTATAAGGAAAAGGAAGGCCCCAATTCAATTAATCTGGAGCATAAGTAAGCAAAATTACTTAAGGAATAGGTGCGTTTAAATGCAATTACAAATATATAAACCAATGACCAACCTGGTGAAAGTTCATTTTTTAACTCTTGAGTCTATAAATTTTTTGAGTTCCAATGGTTCTAAAAATACGTATCGCTCATTTAGATGTTTAACGATGCATTTACAGGGGAAATAAACTGTCATCTGGGCTCCCAGTTGCTTAACATCTGGACCCATCTGAAGAAAGTTTTTCCTCCTTATCTGTGTATTTTTTGTAATGTCTGGGTACATCCAAATTTTCCCATTAAGATATAGCTTTTCCCGGTTTCTTAGGAATAATTTTAACACATTATCCCTATCTTCTATCTTTTGAAACTTCACACATAAGGTACCTCTTGACTCAATTTGATTTTCCATTGATTCTTCAATAAAGTCTGTAAGATTTACTAAAGGATGGGTCTGATTTAACACATCACAGTTTTCTTGTTTTTTTGAAACAATATAAAAGATTTTTCTAAAGAGGGCATATTCTCAGAGGTAATTAATAAATTTTCAATCAAAAATCTCTTAAATTGTTCCAAAGGAGATATTAGTTTAACTGAGGGGAAATTCAATATTCTCAGATTTTTATAACGAGAATTATTTTCAAGTACCTCTAACCTTCTAGAGTTAGAGATTTCTCCTTTTATCAGCCCTAGTTGTACTTCCTGAATCTGAACTAATTGTTTCTCTAAAATCTCACATTTCTCAGCATTTTTCTTAACTTTTTCTTCTACAATTTTCCCTTGTGTTTGTACTTCAGACATTTTCACTTCTAGATTTTTCATAGATGTTTTTAAATCCATTAAAACTTCCCATATATTTTCAAGTGTGACACCACAATTTTCCTTAAATTGAGGATTTCTTTTCTTAATGACACTTTCACCAGGTTGTGAGTAGTTACCAAGCCCTACCCCTCCTTTAGCGCCTTTAGGTGTTGATGTAGAGGGGGGATGGAGAGTGTGAACAGAGTATGTAGGGCTGAAAGAGCTTTGCCCTTCGCAGCTGAAAGATTCCTGCTGATTTCTGCTTACTTTTCTCTCCGTGGAGGTTTGTCAGCTACTTCCTGGTTCCTGTGCCTGATGTCATCAAGGGGAGGGGCCGGTAGTGCTAAACCGGACCCCCCCCTCGGCAAGTATTCGGGACGGAGAGTGTGAACAGAGTGTGAAGGGCTGAAAGAGCTTTGCCCTTCGCAGCTGAAAGATTCCTGCTGATTTCTGCTTACTTTTCTCTCCGTGGAGGTTTGTCAGCTACTTCCTGGTTCCTGTGCCTGACGTCATCAAGGGGAGGGGCCGGTAGTGCTAAAACCGGACCCCCCCTCGGCGCGCAGTCGCCGGCGCGCGGTCGAAGCCACTTTTCCGGGTTACTTTAAAGACTGAAATCGGAGAGTGAAAGTAAATGAAGAAGAAGTAATGAATATTAAGTAAGTTGTAATATTTAATTTCCCCTTCAAAAGTTCTAACACTCTCTGTCCCTCACTGAAGGTCTCTATATTATTAAATTAAGGTGATGTCTGAGAAGGATATAGCCTTATTAAAGTATGCCTCATACTAAGAGGAAGGGAAGATTGCGTCCAGAGACCCCGACTGTTCCCAATCTAGCTTCCTCCCAACCGCTAATTGAAAACTTTCTCAGAACATTAAATGCAGATACTCCGGGTGATTCCGAACTAGATATGGAGCAGGAGCAGCTACCATTATTTCAGGAACAATTTCAGACTTCTTTAAGCCCCGGAGCACCTTTGACTCCAGAACCGCCTAAGTTTTCACTCAATCCAGATTCAGAGGGGTTGAGTCCTACCAAAGATGTGGACTCAATGCCCATTCTCGGGGAGGGACTTGGAAATGGAGTGAATATAGGAGGAAGTTCCAAAGATACTTCGTTGGTAGTAGTAGAGGAGAGCAACGAAGGAAGATCTATATCTTTGTTCAATATATTTATAAATGATCTGGAAAGAAATACGACGAGTGAGATAATCAAATTTGCAGATGACACAAAATTGTTCAGAGTAGTTAAATCACAAGCAGATTGTGATAAATTGCAGGAAGACCTTGTGAGACTGGAAAATTGGGCATCCAAATGGCAGATGAAATTTAATGTGGATAAGTGCAAGGTGATGCATATAGGGAAAAATAACCCATGCTATAATTACACAATGTTGGGTTCCATATTAGGTGCTACAACCCAAGAAAGAGATCTAGGTGTCATAGTGGGTAACACATTGAAATCGTCGGTGCAGTGTGCTGCGGCAGTCAAAAAAGCAAACAGAATGTTGGGAATTATTAGAAAAGGAATGGTGAATAAAATGGAAAATGTCATAATGCCTCTGTATCGCTCCATGGTGAGACCGCACCTTGAATACTGTGTACAATTCTGGTCGCCGCATCTCAAAAAAGATATAATTGCGATGGAGAAGGTACAGAGAAGGGCTACCAAAATGATAAGGGGAATGGAACAACTCCCCTATGAGGAAAGACTAAAGAGGTTAGGACTTTTCAGCTTGGAGAAGAGACGACTGAGGGGGGATATGATAGAGGTGTTTAAAATCATGAGAGGTCTAGAACGGGTAGATGTGAATCGGTTATTTACTCTTTTGGATAGTAGAAAGACTAGGGGGCACTCCATGAAGTTAGCATGGGGCACATTTAAAACTAATCTGAGAGAGTTCTTTTTTACTCAACGCACAATTAAACTCTGGAATTTGTTGCCAGAGAATGTGGTTAGTGCAGTTAGTATAGCTATGTTTAAAAAAGGATTGGATAAGTTCTTGGAGGAGAAGTCCATTACCTGCTATTAAGTTCACTTAGAGAATAGCCACTGCCATTAGCAATGGTTACATGGAATAGACTTAGTTTTTGGGTAGTTGCCAGGTTCTTATGGCCTGGATTGGCCACTATTGGAAACAGGATGCTGGGCTTGATGGACCCTTGGTCTGACCCAGTATGGCATTTTCTTATGTTCTTAAAAAATAAAACTAGTAGAATCAATGACTGGGACAACTATCGGCCCATATCCAATTTGTCTTTTCTCTCAAAAGTACTGGAAAAAGCTGTTATCCCAACATGTGAATCATTTGGAAGACCAAGATATTTTTCCCTAATCAGTTTGGATTTCGGAAACATCATTCAATAAGTCTCTACTCCTTCCTTAACGGACTCTGTTTTATGAGAGTTCGATTCTGATGAATCCTATTTTCTGGTGCTAATCGATTTAACAGCAACCTTTGACACCGTGGACCATACCCTGTTGTACCATTAGCTGAGCAACATTGGGATCGAAGGTAGTGTTCTCAGATGGTTCTCTTCCTTCCTATCTAATAGGTCATACCAAGTCAGATTGAGCAATCACATACCTGATACTTTCCATATTGATACAGGTGTCCGTCAAGGTTCAGCTTTCTCGGCAACACTATTCAATATTTATTTGCTCCCACTGTGCAAATTACTGGCGGATTTAGGAATTTTTTTCTTCTTGTATGCTGATGACATACAATTTTACATTCCATTCTCTAAATCATTTGAAAATACAGTATTGACACTTTAGACCCATAGTAATGAAATCCAGCAAAAACTATCTCATCTTAAACAAACATTAAACCCTGAAAAGACTGAAGTCATTTGGCTAAATAGAAACCCTTCTATAGTTAAACCTTTGGTTCTAGACTTGGATACTTTCCAAATTACTCCCTGAAATCAAGTACAGAATTTAGGTATCCAGCTAGATGAAAATCTTACTATGAAAAAGTACATCCTCAAATTAATTAATACAGGTTAGGCAAAGTTACATATATTACATCAGTTGAAACCTATTTTAACTTTTGGAGACTTCCTTACTGTATTGCAAACTTATTTTCTCAAACCTAGACTACTGTAACTCTATTACTCGGACTTCCCACATGTCTCTTAAAACCATTACAAATATTACAAAATGCCTTCATCTAGACTTTTATTAGGAACCAGGAAATTTGATCACATTACACCCTCGCTGATTTCACAGCACTGGCTGCCAGTACAATCCTGAATCTATTTATTTATTTATTTATTTTTAACTTTTATATACCGATGTTCCTGTATAGGTTACATATCTATTACTAAGTATTAACGTTAATATTCAAAATCATACATTCCAGTAATACTGGTATGATTGGCGTGACATTACAACCATACACACCTCAGCAAACGCTAAGATCTCTAAATAAAGGACTATTGATTGTTCCCACAATATGGAGTACATATCTGACTCAAGAGATCATGTGTTTTCCAAAACGAGCCCAAATCTGTAGAATTCTCTTCTTGAGATGTTACGTTTAATACCAGATAGAAAGAGATTTAAATGTGAACTAAAAACATGGCCATTCAAAAATGCATATAACCTAACTTAAAAACATCAGAATGTAAAGAACTAAAATAACAAGATGGACAAGAGATATTAATTGAAGCATGAGAAATAAAATATAACGAGTGAATGTAAGAATCGCAATGTACTGACATTAATATGATATTTGTTATACTATTTCCCTGTATTACTTACCTTATGTCTTAGATCTTTAGTAGACGACTTAATATGTAACAGAACTTCATATATGTGTTAATTCTATTTATGAATATGTCAAATTTGATGATTAATAGGTGTGAATGTTACTTTTGTAAACCGTTGTGATCTTTATATGGAATGACAGTATATAAAATGTCTAAATAAAATAAGAGTATGTATTCCCACCTGCTTTAGTACAGAGAACCTCTCGCAGACAGAAACCCAGCTGTCTGAGATGATGAGCGATATTTTTAACCTCCTTACTTCCTGAAGACCAAGAATGCTATACCAGGTCAGATCACAGATTCACCAAGTCCAGCATCCTGTTTCCAGCAGCAGCCAATCAGATCCGAAGTAGCCGGTAGGATCCCAAAGAATAGGTCCAATCCGTTTTGCTCATAACCAGGGATAAACAGTAGCTTTCCTAAGTCTACATGACCAATAGTGATTTATGGATTTTTCCTTCAGGAACTTGTCTAAATCTTTTTTAAACCCACCCAGCAGCTTTCACCACATCCTCTTACAACAAATTCCACAATGTAATTGTGCACCAAGTGAAAAAAAATGCTTTCTCCAATTTGTTTTAAATGTGTAATCTATTAACTTCATGGAGTGTTCCCTAGTCCTAGTACAATTTGAAATGGTAAATAACCGTTGTCTACCCTACTCCCATTTTTATAGATCTCTATCATATCTCCTCACAGTCATCTCTTTTCCAGGCTGAAAAGCCCTAGCCTATTTAGCCTTTCCTCATAGGGGAGCTGTCCCATTCCCTTTATCATGTTAGTGGTCCTTTTGTAGTGCTGCTTATATGTTTTGAGATGGAGCAACCACAATGGCACACAATACTCAAGGTGCAGTCGCACCATAATATGATACATATGCATTATATCTTCCAGTATATTTTTCATTACTTTCCTAATAATACCTAACATTCTATTTGCTTTTTTGACCACTGCCACAAACTGAGCAAAAGATTTTAAAGTATTATCTACAAGGACTCTGATTCTTTTCCTTGGTGGTGACACCTAATACAGAACCCAACAGTGTGAACCTATAGTTTGGATTATTCTTCCCTATATGCATCACTTTGCACTTATTCGCATTAAATTTCATCTGCCATTTAGATGCCTAATCCCCCAGTTTCATAAGATCCTCTTTCAATTCCTCACAATCTGATTGCATTTTAAATACTTTGAATAATTTTGTGACATCTGCAAATTTGTTCACTTCATTAATCACTCCCATTTTTAAATAATTTATAAATATATTCAAATAAATTGGTCACAGTACAGATCCCTGGAGTAATTCGTTATTTACATTTCTCCAGTGAGAGAAATGACCGTTCAGGCCTATTCTGTTTCCTGACTTTTAACCATGTTACTAATCCACAATAGGACATTGCCTCCTATCCCCATAACTCTTTAATTTCTTTATGATGCTCTCATGAGGGACTTTATCAAACATCTTTTGAAAATCCAGATACGCTATATCAATTGACTCATCCTTGTTCAAATGTTAAACTCCTTAAAAAAAAAAAAAGCTAACAAATTTGTGAGAAAATATTTCCATTTGCTAAATCCATGTTGGCTGTGCCTCAATGATCTTTGTCTATCCAGATGACGAATAATTTTGTTCTTCAGAATAGCTTCTACCATTTTGCCTAGCTCTGACATCAAGCTCACCGGTCTACAGTTTCCTGGATAACCCCGGGAAGCCTTTTTTAAAATGAGCATTTTGTTAGTGACATAGTTAATGATGGCAAATAAAGTCCAAAATGGTCTATCTAGTCTGCCCAGAATTGTGAGGTATTGCTGCACTGGTGTGAGAAAGGTCTTTCGGGACTGCTAGATGTTGAATCACATGATAAGAAAATTATTCCTTACCTGTTAATTTTCGTTCCTGTAGTACTCCGGATCAGTCCAGACCGTGGGTTATGCCTCCCTTCCAGCAGATGGAGACAGAGAAAAACTTGAAGGGTGCCCTCTGATAACCAGTTGCACCCCCTGCGTCCCTTCAGTATTAAGATCCAGGGACCACCCGAATGAGCCAGTCGTCCAGTTAGGGATGGACCAAGATTCCCTCCCTCCGGAGCGCAGCTGCTACCACCACCATCACTTTGGTGAAGGTCCGGGGAGCAGTCGCCAGACCAAATGGCAGAGCTAGAAACTGAAAATGCTGGCCCAGGATCTTGAAACGAAGAAATCGTTGATGTTCCCAGCGAATGGGGATGTGGAGATAAACCTCTGTGAGATCCAACGATGCCAGCAATTCCCTTCCATGAACTGCTGTGATAATGGAACGCAGTGTTTCCATTCGGAAGTGGAGAAACCTGAGAACCTTGTTAGCGGTCTTGAGGTCCAAGATCGGACGGAAAGCATTGTCCTTTTTGGGAACCACAAAGTAAACGGAATAATGGCCTAACCCATGTTCCTCTGGTGGGACTGGCAGGATGGCCCCGAGGTCGAGGAGCCTGTCGAGGGTCTGACGCACAATTTGTTGTTTCCGCAATGGTCCACAAGGTGAGAAGAGGAACCTGTCTCTTAGGGGCCGAGCAAATTCTAAGACATAACCGTGTTTTAGAATATCCAGTACCCATTGATCCGACGTGATCTTGACCCACTTCTCGTAAAATAGGGAGAGGCATCCCCCCACTCTGGGAACCGGGGAGCAGGTCGGTGATCCTTCATTGGACAGATTTTGGAGCGGGGCTTTGAGATGAACCATCTCGAGAGGGTCTGCGTCCCCAAAAGGACTGGGACCAAGATTGGGACCTTGATGACGGAGGCTTCTGGGATACTGGTCTTGATTGCCGAAAATGCGTTTGTCCACGAAATTGATTCCTGGAAGCATTGAAAGATCGGGAAGTCCTGGGCCGATCCTCAGGGAGCTTATGTACCTTGTTCTCTCCCAGGGATTTGATGATCTGGTCCAAATCCTCGCCGAACAGAAACTTGCCTTTAAATGGGAGAGAACCCAATCGAGACTTGGAAGAAGAGTCCTCTGACCAATTCCGAAGCCATAGGAGGCACCTAACCAAGACTACTGAAACCATCGAACGTGCTAGGACTCGTAAAAGGTCGTTCAGCACGTCTGCCCCATAGGCTATCACCGCCTCCATGCGTTCCACCTGTTGGGCGTCGTCTGGTGGGAGCTCCTGACCACAGAGAAGCTGTTGGACCCATCTCAAACCTGCCCTCTGCATGAGGGAACTACATACCGCCGCCCAGACTCCCAAGGTGATGGACACCTCAAAGACCCGTTTGAGGTACACTTCCAATTTGCGATCCTGGAAGTCCTTTAAAGCGGCTCCACCTGTGACCGGTATGATAGTCCTCTTTCTGACCACCGTCACCGAAGAATCCACCTTCGGCACCTTAAGGAGCTCCAGGACGTCCTCCGGGAGAGGATAGAGCTTGTCCATGGCTTGTCCAACTCGTAGACTAGACTCCGGAGAGTCCCATTCCTTGGATAACAACTGTAGGAGCCTTGGATGAAGGGGAAACGTCTTCGCTGGCAGACGCAACCCCGCTAATACCCAATCTCCTTTGCAGGCTCCGGAACTGGCCCCTGAAGGATCCTGGGGAGCCTCAATATCCAAAGGACATGGGGGTAAGGTGCTCCAGCTCCTCTTTCTGAAAGAGACACAAAACTTGGGGATCATCCCCTTCCAGCTGTGCGCCTGAAGCGGGATCATCTTGATCCTGATATGGGTCCGCCGGAGATGGATCCTGTGAGCCAGAATGGGGTACTACCCGGAACCGGGAAGTCCCCTGAGGGGCCCCACCATCCATCCAACTCACCGGAGGGGGAGGGGGAGCCGGAGGAGAGCCATCCTGTTGATCATGCGTGCCAAATATGCATTGTGCATGAGGAGCACAAACTCCGTAGTGAAAGCAGGTGGGGGAGGGGGCCCCGAGGGAGGTACAGCAGGAGCGGGTCCTGGTACTACCTCCCCCCCCCACGGGGGGGGGGGGGTTCCTCCGGAGTTAACATGGGAGGTGAGGTGCAGGGAAGGAATCCACGTGCAGGCTGCCATTTGGCTGTGTTTCAGCAGAGGCTCCCAAATTCAAGATGGCCGCCGTTCCCACGCTCAGTGCAAATGGGGCCGACCCCCCTGACGGCTGTCGAGCTTGCGATCGCAAGGCCTTCCGATCCGCCACTCTCGAGGAGCCCTCCCCACTGGGGAGGCACCGAGAGCAAATCCCTTCGCAGCAGAGCCGCATTCCGGGCTCCCCGCAGGTGGAGCATTATGCCGAGCACGGAATGGGGTCGAGAAACGCAGCGGACTCGCGAGCGTACTCCCCCGAAAAACCTGGCAGGAGCAGGTAAGTCCGACTACCCTCTGCTCCGAACAAAGATCGCACCCACCTGTAAGATAAAAGCAGGGACTGGCTGAGAAAAGCCGCATCTCAGCCAGCACTGCCCTGAGGCAAAAACTTCTTCGGGCAGCCGGTTGCAGTGCAGGGGAAGAGGCTGGACCACCAGGACCCTGCTAACAATCACCTACCTGATCCTAAAAACAGGTATAAATGCAAATTCTCTTTCCATCAGGAACTTTCTGATTATGAGTATTATTGTCCAATAGACAAGAGAGGAAAGTAAGTAAGAAACAAACTTTCCTCAAAGTCCTTTTATAATTTTTTTTTTTTTTTTACATTTCAAAGGAATAAGGTAATATGGGAGGAAATAGGGGATCAAAACCCCCAAATTTAAATTGCTGCTAAAGCGGGACCGCCGGTTCTCCCTTCCTTCATCTGCTGGAGACAGAAGACTACTGGTTATCAGAGGGCGCCCTACAAGTTTTTCTCTGTCTCCATCTCCTGGAAGGGAGGCATAACCCACGGTCTGGACTGATCCGGGTATGCACAGGGAACTGCAATTATAGGTTTTTTTCTGCTTTTCTGTACACTTTCCCGGTGCCCGGAAAAAATCGTGCGGGAATACCTAATAGGGCTATCAACATGCATTTGCATGTTGCGGGCGCTATTAGGTTCGGGGGGGTTGGACATGCGTTTTTGACACGCTATTACCCCTTACTGAATAAGGGATAAAGCTAGCACGTCGAAAGCGCACTGTAATGTATCGGCCTGTAAGTTTGTACCTGAGGCAATGGAGAGTAAAGTGACTTGCCCAGGGTCACAAGGAGCAACAGTGGGACTTGAACCATGGTCTTCTGGTTCATAGCCCACTGCTCTAACCACTAGGCTACTCCTCCACAATATATATAATCTATCCAGTCTGCTCTGCAAGTTTCTTATGGTAGTAACTGCCACTCTGTGAGGTTATGCCATGTTTCTGTTAAGGGTAGTTACTGCTGCTCTGTGCAGGTTACCTCCAAGCCTTATGTTAAGGGTAGTAATATTTATACATGATGGAAGAGATCCTGAGAGAGACAACCAAAAAGGTGTAGGGTCTGTATCAAAAGACTTATGAACTGAGACTGAAGGACTGGAGGAGAGACCAGGGAGCTATATAAACTTTTAAATACCTAAAACACATAAATAATGCACCAGAATCAAACCTTTTCCAGTGGAAAGAAAGCTGTAGAATTAGGAATCATGACTTGAAACTCCCAAGGTGAAGAATCAGGAACAACATCAGGAATGCTCTCCCAAACATGGTAGTTAAGATAAGAACGGACAAGGGATACATACAGGGGATCCCCAGTTGCTAAACGATGGAAATGAAAAAATGAGCAACTTGTGTTAACATTTAAGTGTAATAACTCAGCATAGAGATAACCTATATGGAGTTGCAGTTATTTTCCTAAACAACTTATGGGGCAGACTGGAAAGACCATCTGGGTCTTTATCTGTCATCATTTACTGTATTTTTAATAGCTAACTTTCAAACTGTATGGTTTTAGCTCTTTAATTCAGATCTTACCTGTAATGCTGATTTTTGCCATATGAAAGGTTAGTCTGCGGTTATGCTTTGCTGCTAGAGTCATAAGTTGAAGGTGACAATGAAGTATAGTGTTAGCTTGCTGGCAAAAAAGTATGAAGGTTATGGGGCAAACCAGAGACTTTCAAGTCTTCAAGGTGGTATATGTGAATTCACTCCCTTATGTCCCATGGTTTGCCACAGTAATATAAAATAGGCCTTGAAAAAAATAACAGTGAAATCCTTAGAAATTCATTCATTATAGATATATAGATTTTTTCACCAAGCCTTCACCGACCCACCAGACAATCACTAGTTGTCCTTCACGCTTACCCGTTATGATGATTATACTCACGAATGGACTCTGACTCTCCCAGGTTAAGGCACCATTAATGCTTTAACCCGTACGCCCTATGGCATCACTTCATATTTATTTCCCGCCTTATCTTCTTTCCTGCTTGTTGCAAGCTTCCAAGTTCTCTTCCCTGTTGATTGTAACTTTGACTCATTCCTACTTACTGTTTATCTTTCGTTTACTTGAATAGTTACCCCAGTTTTTTATTCTTGTTAATTGTAAACCGATCCGATATGGTTATTTACTATGAAGGTCGGTATATAAAACTGTTAAATAAAAAATAAAATATATAGTTATAGTCTATATTTTGTTAGTGTCAGTCAGTAAGCTTCTCAAAACCAAGTTGTGTCTAGCTGCAGGAGATCTGCCCAGCTAACTCCTTAAGTTAGGGGGGGGGGGGGTAAATCCTTTGAATAAAAGACCCCCCAACCTGCCAGAACCAGAGATCACCCCTTCCCACGCAAGCAGTCCAGTCTTCTGCTTGACAGTCACCCCCTCCAAACTCCCAGCAGCCCAATTTTCAACCTTCCTTTGAACCAGCAATTGCTGCCCCTCACTCTTCCCCCTCCTACCCCCAGGCCAATCTAGCTTCTTCCTTCCACCCGTTTCGGTACAATTGTGTTAAATTCTAATTGAAGTTTGGGTTGCCAGGGTTGGGGGGTGGTTGGCATCAGTCTGTGGGAGAAGTGGGGTAGGGGTTTCTTCTGCATGTTGGGTGGGCGGGGGTTAGGGAAGTGGCTTATAACATGCTCTAGGTAGAAATTCTTCTGAAGATTGGGTTGCTTGAGGGGTGGCAGTATTGGTGGTGATCTTTGGAAAAGAATGGAGAGGGTCTTTCTTCTGAAGATGGAGTTGCTTAGGGTTGGGAAGATGGGCCCTTTTCAAAATCTATGCCTTATTACATAAATGATCTGATCATTTTAGTGTATGTCCCATCTAAGCGATGGGAGCTTCATGTATCTGAGGCATCACTAAACCAACTGTATTTCCTATAATAATCTTGAACTTAGTCACTAGTCTGCATCGTGTTTCTCAAAAGCAGCTGTCTCTATAAACTATATCCCTCTAATAATCTACAGTGTAAGATTTCATCTTTGCCATTATATCTTTTCTTTAGGTGAAATCCTTTGAGAAGGACAGACAGACTGAGAAGAGAATATTAGAATCTGAACTTGTGGATCACCTGGTGCAAAAACTGAGGACTAAAGTGTTTGAAGAAAGAAGTTCCAGGTAAAGATTAGGATCCAGTTCCATTTTCTGAGTAATCCCAGAGAAGGACTGATCAGAATCATTACTGAGAGTTCGCGCCAGTTTTATATACTGTCAGGTTAGGACCTGACAGCATAGGTAACTCTAGATAGGTCTCAACAGTGCAATATAGAAAGCAGTGTCAACTAAAGGTAATTCCTAATGAATTCACACTGATAGTTTTTAAAAAGGGATCCAAAGCCTGTGTTTGT
Organism: Rhinatrema bivittatum; assembly: GCF_901001135.1. Classification (NCBI taxonomy): domain Eukaryota; kingdom Metazoa; phylum Chordata; class Amphibia; order Gymnophiona; family Rhinatrematidae; genus Rhinatrema; species Rhinatrema bivittatum. The sequence goes on from NC_042618.1 coordinate 292,077,269, forward strand.
GAAATTTATTTTTTAGGGCAAAACAGAACGTTCTGTAAACCTCCGTAAAAATGTGTCAGTGTCACCCTTAGTTGATCAAATAGTCTGTTATATGCAACTGAAATGTTTCTATGCCTGCATCACTCTGAGTAGGAGAATAGTTTCCTTTGACTTATGCCGGGAAAACTTTTGTTGCTGGTAGACACATTTCCAAGCGTGCAGCAAATGAACTCAGGACCAATAGGTATAGTGTGCTCCTGATAGCAGTTGGAGATGGATCAGATTTCAATCTGACGTCAGCCCTAGTACATATTCCCCTGCAGGATGCCATATTCTCCAGTATTTTCCGTCTCCATAGCAGTTCGGGACTCTATACATGCTTGCGCAGCGTTAGAGTATTCTAACCTATGAGACATCATATTTCCCCCATTTTGTTCAGTTTGCATTGGCTCCCTATCAAATTTTGGGTGAAATACAAAGTATTATCGTTAATCCATTCATTAATACATGATCCGGACTCAACTTGGCTTTGTACTACATTGCGGTTATACAAACCAACTAGAAACCTTAGATCTGCTGTCAAGTATTTACTTGATGTTCCTACAGTTAGGCTGGCCAGATTAAATATAACTAGAGAGAGCTTTTTCGGTGGCAGGACATTTACTTTGGAACTTGCTCCCTAATACATTAAGACTAATCACTAATCACAATGAATTTAAGAAGGCAGTAAAAACTTACCTATTTAAGATGGCTTTTGCAGGACATTTTATTTATTTATTTATTTATTTATTTATTTATTTAGCACTTTTATATACCGACCTTCATGAAAAAATTTCATATCAGAACGGTTTACATGTAACAAAGGGTATAACTTAAACATAATTAACCAGAAGCGGAAGTTACATATAACAAAGGTAGTTCCCTGTACGTACCAGGATCAGTCCAGACTGCTGGGTTATGCCTCCCCTCCAGCAGATGGAGTCAGAGAGAAAACTGAAAGCACCCCCTAGATATACTGGTGTGCCACCTGCCATCCTTCAGTATTTCCTCTGACTCCAGCAGATAGAGAGGCATAACCTGCGGTCCTGTCTGTTCTGACTAAAACAATCTTTCAGGTGTTCTTTATGATTTTTATAACTGTGCTGGCTAGATCAACTGGTTTTATTCTCTTCCTTGCTTAGTGTAAAAAAAAAAAAAAGTTGATATTTTTGTAGCAGTTGTTTGTTGGTTTTGCTAGCGCAGCGTACAGGCAGGCACTGAGAGCTTGGCTCTCATTGTTTTACCCGGATTAGTGTCCCTTTTGGTCTTGGGGGAAAGTTTACCGGTGGGCCGGTAACCTTCCCCCCCCCCCCCCCCCCCCGAAGTACAGTGATTCCAGACTTTGATCTGAAGAGGGCTTTACTTGAAAAAAAAAAGAGAGTGAATAAAAAGTGGATGCAGGACACATAAGCCCTGTTGGTAGCAGGCAGTGATCCATTCCCAGCCCTAGCCTGCCGCGCTGGTAATTAGCCTGACCAGGGACTCCGGAGGGGGTGGAGGTTTTCACCTGGCGTTAGAGGCGCTTGCACAGGGCTCCTATTTTTGGCGCGCGCTTTTCTTCTGCCTCCTCGATGCCGCGTTCTTCGGCCTGCACGGCCTGCGGTAGGGCGGGGGCGCGACTCTCCCGAGAGGGTCTCTGCTCCCACTGCATTCCCGGGGGCGAGGGACCCTCCCGGGGGCCGAGTGCAGCCCGCAGTGGCACGGATCCGTCCTCCTCGGCGCGGCTGAGGAGGCTGTCGGCGCCGCGATTGTCGGCCCCGCCTCCCAGTGAGGGGGAGCCGGCGGCCATCTTGTCCACGAGGCAGCATGTTGATTCTGCCTCTGCGGAGGAGAATTTTCCTCCGCTTTCACCGCCGGCTTTGAGTCCTCATAGTGGCTCCGAATTTGATGCCGCAAGAGCCCCCTCCCCCCTCCGGTGCGTCCCGAGGGGGGATCAGTTAAAAGGAAGGTGCCTTTCTCCTCCAAGTTTGTGCTGTTGATGCAACAGGCTTTTTTGGAGGCAGAAGCAGGCTTGGGAGCCAGACGAACCCCCCCCCCCCCCCCTCTAAAAGTGCCTAAGGTGTCCTCGGTGCAGGACAAATCGGGAGACCAGGAAAAGGCTGAAGCTCCGGGCAAATCAGGAGCTTGTTCCCTTGGGGGTGCCGACGATCCGGGGTTCCCGGATCTCACCCAGGGCTCACGGGATGGGGCAGGGGCCGACATCTGAGACGCTCAGGGGTCTCTCGAAGGGGACGACCCCCTGGTTTTACGCCTGTTTGGCAGGGACGAGCTGAACTATTTGATTCTTCATGTTTTGAAGGACCTGGAGATCCCAGTGCCGCAGTAGGACACGGATACTTCCACTGGGGACGTAGCTATGGCGGGTCTGAGAGCCCCCCCCCCCCCTTGCACTCTAAGGTATTACAGATCGTATCTAAGGAATGGGAGGTTCCAGAGGCATCCCTGCGCGTTAGCAGGGCAATGAATAAATTATATCCTCTGCCCTCGGATTCGTTAGAGATTTTTAAGGTCCCTTCGGTGGACTCGGCAGTCACTGCCGTGGTTAAGCATACTACCATTCCCGTCACGGGAGGGGTAGCCTTGAAAGATCTCCAGGACCGGAAGTTAGAGGTCCTATTAAAGCGCATTTTTGAGATAGCGGCTTTAGGAGTCCGGGCTGCGGCTTGTTAGCAGTATGGTCCAGAGGGCCACACTGCGCTGGGTGCAACAATTACTAACCACCCAAGAACTCCCGCCGGAAGAGGCGGAGCAGGCCAATTGTGTGGAAGCGGCGGTTGCTTATACAGCGGATGCCCTGTATGATTTGCTAAGGACCTCGGCCCGCACTATGTCCTTGGCTGTTGCGGCCAGACGACTATTGTGGCTCCGTCGTTGGTCGGCAGATGCCTCTTCTAAGTCGCGACTAGCTTCTTTTCCCTTTAAGGGGAAGTTGTTGTTTGGTGAGGAGTTGGATCAACTCATCAAAGACTTGGGAGACAATAAGGTGTATAAGTTGCCGGAGGACAAGCCCCGACAATTGCAGTCTTTCGGAAACATGCGGTCCCGATTTCGAGGGCAACGCCGGTTTCGCACGGGAAGGGGTGGATCTTTTCCCCAAAGGCAGCAGGGCCCCAGGTCTCAGTCGTGGACTCCTTCCTTTCGAGGCAGACGACCACAACGAATGGGTTCCTCGCAGGGTTTGGCCACAGGCAAACCTGTGCAATGAAGGCGCTCGGGCCCATTCCTCCTTCCCATGCATCGGAGGCCGGTTATCCCAGTTTTGGGAGGAATGGGTCAAGATCACTTCAGACCAGTGGGTCCTTGACGTGGTGCGTCTCGGTTACGAGTTGGATTTTGCTCGGCCCCTCCGGGATCTTTTTATGATATCTCCTTGCGGTCCTCCGGAAAAGCAACTGGTAATAGCCCAAACTGTGGCCCGGTTACGATCCCTGGGGGCAGTGGTGCCCGTTCCACCGGACGAGACCAGAACAGGTCGGTATTCCATTTACTTCCTGGTTCCAAAGAAGGAAGGTACATTCCGGCCAATTTTGGATTTGAAGAGAGTAAACAGGGCCTTGCATGTTCCCCGTTTTCGCATGGAAACTCTTCGATCTGTTATTGCGGCCGTCCACAGGGGAGAATTTGTGGCTTCTTTGGATCTGGCCGAGGCGTATCTTCACATTGGGATCAGGGAGCACCACCAGAGGTACCTGAGGTTCATGGTGCTCGGGGAACACTTTCAGTTTTGCGCCCTCCCGTTCGGGTTAGCCACAGCTCCGAGAGTGTTTACCAAGGTTCTCGTCGTAGTCGCAGCCTTCCTGCGCCGTCAGGGAGTATTGGTGCATCCCTACCTCGACGATTGGCTTATCCGGGCGAAGTCTGAGGACTCGTGCAAGCGAGCAGTCCAGGTGGTGGTTCAGCAACTGCAGTCGCTAGGTTGGGTAGTCAACTTTGCAAAGAGCCAGCTGGTTCTGAGTCAGTGTTTGGAATTTTTGGGAGCACGTTTCGATACCTTGATGGGCAAGGTATACCTGACTCAGCAGAGACTGGAGAACCTGATGCTTCAGGTACAGAACCTACTGGATCTCCCCTTACCTACGGCATGGGATTATTTGCAGGTCATTGGACATATGGTTTCTACTCTGGAAATGGTGCCGTGGGCTTTTGCGCATATGCGTCCTTTGCAAACCGCTCTTCTTTCTCGCTGGGACCAGAAAACCGGGGATTACGGTGCCCAGTTGCCGCTGATGGAACCGGCTCGGTCCAGTCTAGCTTGGTGGTTGATCCCGGACCACCTCTTGCAGGGGGTAGATCTCGATCCTCCTCAGTGGGTGGTAGTGACGACGGATGCCAGTCTAACGGGGTGGGGAGCGGTCTGTCAATCAAGAGCGGTACAGGGAACGTGGTCCCCTCGCCAGGCCTCTTGGTCCATCAACCGTCTGGAGACCAGAGCGGTATGTCTAGCCTTGCGCCACCTTCTGTCCCTGGTACGCAGTCGGGCGGTTCAAGTCCTCTCGGACAACGCAACCACGGTAGCATATATAAATCGCCAGGGCGGTACAAGAAGTCGACCGGTAGTGACCGAAGCAGCGTTGTTAATGACCTGGGCGGAGCGTTATCTGTCCCGCATCGCGGCCACCCACATTGCAGGCGTAGACAACGTTCAGGCGGATTATCTCAGTCGACAACACTTGGACCCCGGAGAGTGGGAGCTCTCGGCCAAGGCAATGAGTCTCATCACCCTACGATGGGGGATTCCGCACCTAGACCTGATGGCAACTCGGCACAATGCAAAGGCGGCGCGTTTCTTCAGCTGAAGGCGAGAGCACGGGTCGGAAGGAGTGGATGCACTCGTGCTTCCATGGCCTCGTCACGTCCTCCTCTATGTATTTCCTCCATGGCCTCTGATCAGCAAGGTGTTAAGACGCATAGAATCGCATCATGGTCGGGTGATTTTAGTGGCCCCGGAGTAGCCAAGAAGACCATGGTTCGCGGATCTGGTTCATCTTGCGACGGATGGGCCTTTACGTCTCAGTCATCTTCCAAACCTCCTTCGGCAAGGGCCGGTATTTTTAGATCTGGCGGATCGCTTTTGTCTGGCGGCTTGTCTTATGAAAGGAGACAATTAAGGAAAAAGGGTTATTCTGAGCCTGTCATTTCCACACTGCTTCGGGCACGGAGGCCCTCTACTACGCTTACTTATGCTAGAGTGTGGAAGGTGTTTAACTCCTGGTGCGGTGTCTCGAAGATTGCGCCACGCCGGGCTTCTGTAGCTCAAATCCTTACGTTTTTGCAGGACGGCTTGAAGAAGGGTTTGGCTTACAGTTCTCTGAGGGTTCAGGTAGCAGCTCTGGGGTGTTTGAGAGGAAAGGTTGAAGGGTCCTCTCTCGCCTGTCACCCAGACGTAGCACGCTTTTTACGTGGTGTTCGGAACTTGCGTCCTCCGCTGCGGCCTCCTTGCCCGTCTTGGAATTTGAACTTGGTTCTCAAAGGCCTCAATGCGGCCCCCTTTGAGCCTCTCAGGCAGGCCTCCTTAAAGGATTTAACTCTCAAGACGGTGTTTCTCCTGGCAATTGCGTCCGCTCATAGGGTCTCTGAGTTGCAAGCTCTTTCATGTAGAGAACCGTTCTTGCGTATTTCGGACTCAGGTGTGTCGTTGCGTACGGTACCTTCTTTCTTACCTAAGATGGTATCGGCCTTTCATGTAAATCAGACGGTGGAATTGCCTTCCTTCTCGGCGACAGAACTACAGTCTTCTCAAGGGTCAGATTTGAGACGTTTGGATGTTCGTCGAGTGCTCATGCGATATTTAGAAGTTACCAATGATTTTCGACGGTCTGATCATCTGTCTTGTGGCATGGCCCCAGGAAGGGGCTTCAGGCGTCCAAAGTAACTATTGCCCGTTGGTTGAAGGGCTCGATCGCTGCCACGTACATTGGTGGTGGTAAGGCTGTTCCTGAGGGGCTCAAGGCCCATTCTCTCCGTTCTCAAGCGACTTCGTGGGCAGAAAGTCACCTGGTTTCGAGCCAAGAGATTTGCAGGGCGGCCACTTGGGAGTCGTTGCATACTTTCGCTCGACATTATCGGGTTGATGTTCGAGGGCCGTCACCTACTTCCTTTGGAAGCAGCGTACTTCGAGCGGGACTCTCGGGGTCCCACCCCATTTAAGTCAGCTCGGGTACATCCCAGCAGTCTGGACTGATCCTGGTACGTACAGGGAAAGGAAAATTAGGTTCTTACCTGATAATTTTCGTTCCTGTAGTACCAAGGATCAGTCCAGATGCCCGCCCAGTAATGGTGTTTCAGGAGAGTCCGCTTGTAACAGTATCTTTTCCACTCTTTCAGGTATCGATAACTTGATACGGTAAGTGATTATTCATTTCGTTGCCTTTTTGGCTTTGTTTGCTTGGTTGGCTCAGTAGTGTTTGAGCGATGTTAATGCTTACTTTTGCAGAGTTTTACTACTTGATCTAGCCAGTGGCCATAGTTAATTTTTGGCGGAAGGATGATCCATTTCTTCTGCTTTGATATCAATTATACTGAAGGATGGCAGGTGGCACACCAGTATATCTAGGGGGTGCTTTCAGTTTTCTCTGACTCCATCTGCTGGAGGGGAGGCATAACCCAGCAGTCTGGACTGATCCTTGGTACTACAGGAACGAAAATTATCAGGTAAGAACCTAATTTTCCTATAACTGGGGGGCTAGGCTAGTCAGAGGTAAAGGACAGAGTAACAAAAACAAGATTAGGCATTGAGACAAAAAATAGCGGCTTAAATATAACGTCTATGCAAGGCGGGGCGTTAGCCAGGAAAGCAGAGTCCTGTCTGGTTGACAGTTAATGGTTCAGTAAGTTATGGGAAGGCCTGGAGGAAGAGCCAGGTCTTAAGTTTTTTTCGGAAGGTTCGAGGGCAGGGTTCTAGTCTGAGGTCTGAGGGCAAATTGTTCCAGATGGTTGGACCCGCTGTAGAGAATGCTCGTTCTTTGGTGGATGATAGGCGCGTGGATTTCGTTGGGGGAACTTGCAGGGTACCTTTGTACGCTTCTCTTATAGGTCTTGAGGATGAGTCTAGTTTGATTGGAAACTGGAGGTCTAGTTGTTGCTGATTGTGTATGGTTTTATGAATTGTGGTGAGGGCCTTGTGTAATATTCTATATTTTATTGGCAGCCAATGAAGATTCCGTAGTATGGGAGTTATGTGTGATCCTCTGTTGGTGTTGGTTAGGATTCTGGCTGCTGCATTTTGGAGCATCTGTAATGTTTTGATAGAGGAGAAAGGGAGTCCAAGAAGGAGAGCGTTGCAATAATCTGTTTTGGAAAAGAGAGTGGTTTGGAGCACAGTCCTGAAATCCTGGAAATGGAGGAGAGGTTTGAGCCTTTTCATAACTTGGAGTTTATAGAAACAATCCTTGGTGGTGGTGTTAATGGATTTCTTTAGATTCAGGTGGTTATCAAGGGTAACTCCTAGTCCCTTACTTGTGTGATTTGGGTGTTGGGTGTTGTTGGCTGTGTTAGGGTTGAATGGTCGGAGGAAATGAGAAGGAGTTCTGTCTTGGATGCATTGAGGACTAGGTTCAGGCTGGAGAGTAGGCAGTTAATAGCTTGAAAGCAGCTATCCCAGTAGGTGAGTGTTTTAGAGAGTGATTCTGTTATGGGGATTAGAATCTGTACGTCATCTGCATAGAGGTAGTGGATTAATTTTAGGTTTGTAAGCAGCTGGCAGAGGGTGAGGAGGTAGATATTGAAGAGGGTGAGGGACAGGGCAGATCCTAGAGGTACGCCTAGAGTTGATTTGACGTCTGGAGATTCTTTATTGTTAATTTTTACCTTATAGCTCCTGTTGCTGAGGAAGGAGGAGAACCATTTGTGTGCGGATCCTGATAATCGGATTTCTGAAAGCCGATTTAGTAGGATTGTGTGGTTCACGGTGTCAAAGGCTGCAGAGATGTCTAGAAGGATCAGGATGAAAGACAGTCCTTTGTCGAGGCCCATGAGGATGTGGTCAGAAAGTGAGATAAGGAGGGTTTCTGTACTTAATGATTTACAAAAGCTGTATTTGGATGGATAGAGGATATTGTGTTCTTCCAGATAAAGTGAGAGTTGCGTATTTACCAATTTCTCCATGATTTTTGCCAGAAAAGGTAGGTTAGATATGGGGCGGAAATTGGAGGGATCTCTCGTGTCCAGGTTAGGTTTCTTTAGGAGGGGTTTGAGGGAGGCCGTTTTTAGTCTGTCAGGATATATTCCTTGGGAGAGTGAGCAGTTGATGATATTGGTCAAAGGTCTGGAGATAGTAGTCGGGATGAGAAGCAGAAGTTTAGTTGGAATGTGGTCTGATGGGTGGTTGGAGGGTTTCAGCTTCTTAAGTAAGGATTCGATCTCTAGTGGGGTTGTTGGTTCAAAGGAATCTAGGTTAGCTCCAGCGTGAGGAGTGGCGTTGTAGGTAGGGTGGGTGGGAGTTGTGTTGGTGGGAAGGCGAGCTAGAGTGTCTGTAGTTTTTTTCTGGAAGAAGAGTGCTAGTTCGTTCGCTTTGGATTGGGCTTGGTCATCTGGTATGCTGTGGGTAGGGGCTTTGGTGAGTTGGGAGACATATGAGAACAGGGTCCTGGCATCGAATTGAAGGTCGTGGATTCTTCTGGCATAGAAGTCTCTTTTAGTCCGTAGGATAGAATTCTTGTAGAGATGTAGTGTGTGTTTGTAGTTTGCTAGAGTCGAGGAATTGGGGGACTTACGCCAATCGCATTCTTTGTGTCTGAGGTCTTGTTTTATCTGCTTAAGTTCGGAGGAGAACCAGGGTTGTTTCTTTTTATGCATAGGGTTGATTGTTTTCACTGCTTTAGGGCATACTTTATTTGCGATAGACTCTGTGATGTTGTGCCAGGAAAGAAGGGCTGTGTTGGGGTTGGTGGTGTCCAAGTTGGGGAGTTCCTTAGAGAGATGATCACTGAGCATGTCCGATGTACAAGTTTTCCTGAAGTGGATGGTGGAGAGGGGATGAGGGGGCTTAGGATTTCCTTGAGTCGTGAGGATTGTTGAAATCAGTGAGTGGTCAGACCAGGGAATGCGGGTACAGATCGGAACATTGTTGTAGGAAATGTTGGAGTTGATGAAGATGAGGTCGAGGGTATGTCCTGCTTTATGGGTAGGTTTATCAATGATTTGTTTAAAGCCCATGGCTTCGAGTGTAGTGAGGAGCACTTTGCAATTAGGGGTGGGCGAGGAGGCGTCAACATGGAGGTTGAAGTCCCCCATGATTATGGCTGGCGAGTCCATGTTAATGTGTGTGGCTATTATTTCTATGAGGGGGGAGGCATCGGAGTCTAGCAGTCCTGGTGGAGCATATATTAGTAGAATTTGTAAATGCTTTGATTTAAAGAGACCTAGTTCAAGTTTGGTAGAGGTCGGGATCTTGACTGGTTGTGGATTGAGTTTGAATTCTTTTTTTGTGGCTAGGAGAAGACCACCTCCTCGTTTTTTTTGTCTGGGAATCGAGATTATGTCATAGAGGTGTAACGGTAGTTGATTTATAAGGGCTGTGTCTGAGCTTTTTAGCCAGGTTTCCGTGATGGCACAGATGTCCGGCTTTGAGTCTAAGAGGTAATCATTTAGAACGTGGGTTTTCTTTGTCAGTGACTGAGCATTGAGCAGAGTAAGAGAGAACATCGTAAGTCCTAACAACTGCGTGAAGGGGGGAGTCATGATTGGGATGAGGGATCTGGTTGTATGTCTTGAGGGTTGTTGGAATGAATCCTTAATTCCAAAGAGTTATATTTATTTATTTATTTATTTAGAATTTTTATATACCGACATTCCATTTGTGGCTACTTAACAATCCCATTTACCTTTGCTCTTACTGCGGCTAACCATGTGAAAATCTTTAGGATATTTTAGATTTACCCTAATTTTTCTGACTTTTACTTGTTTTTGTAAAATTAGTACAGTTATTTTAAAGAATTAGGGCTTATAAGTAATCATTGTATTTTTTTTCCTATCTATTACTCTACTTTTGTTTATTTTATATTTTTATTTTTTTGTTTGCGTAGTTTATTTAATTAGATATTTATTTTTCTTTTATCTTGTTTTTTTATATTTCAATTTTGTGAACAGTCTTGGTCAAATTTTATTTGTGAAAGATGGTATAGAAATGTTTTTAAATAAATAACCAAAGAAATCCAGAACAAGCAGAAATCTTACCTCTACAGACGAGCCCCACTCTCCTGCGGTGATACCTACGGGTCCCTCCCCCAGTTGAGAATTCCTGAGGTGATTTCCATGATCCCTCAGAGGTAAGCTTCGGTCTTGCAGCCGGTTCCCGGCGTGGACTTAGCCCCGACTTCGGGTGCGGCTGAAAGGCAGCGGGTGCAACTTCGAGCGCAGCAGTGAAGGTACTTTTCCCTCTCCTCCCACAGCTGGAGACCGCCCGGAACGAGACCGGGAAACGCCGAGACAAGGTAAGGTAGAAAACTTCCTAAAAGTCTCTGGTCTCCAAGGCTCAAAGAGCCGCACAAATTGCCAGCCGGTGTCAGTGCCACCAGGTTGATCAGCCTTTTCTGGGCTAGACCCCGGTCCGATACGAGGGTCCTCCCATGTGGAGAACCCTCCGAGATGGTCGTTATATTGCTCGCATGGTCGCCGTCACCATTTTCGCTGGATCACCGCCCTGTCTGCCAATTCGATCCATGCACACAGAGGCGAGCCGTGCGCACAAACTCTCTTGTGCGCACACCGGCGTGCGCATAAGTATCGTGCGCATAGCGATGTGCATGAGGGTGCCGGGCGCACAGCCACACGCTTTACTGTGCCGGGCGCATAAGTAAACCCCGTGCGCACAGCGGCGCGCTCATGTTGAGCGCGCATTCGACCTACATGCATAAATTCGGCACGCCCGTAGCGCACAACTAAGCCTCCCGGTGTAGTCTTGAATGCACAAACTGGAGGTTTCCTCAATCCTACGCACACAAGCCTTGGCACCACTGGACAAGAAGCTCAAGGCTCAGGGCTTCTGCCCAGCATGCCACATTAGAGCTGCGCAGCACGAAGAGGCCACAGCCCTGTGTATACAGTGCGAGGAGGCTCTGGGTGATCCAGCCCAAGATCCTCCCCAGCCGGTACTGGGATCTGGATCAACCGACAGTACACCGGACCTTGCTATCCCCAGCGGGAGCCTCCTTGAAATGGGGCTCCCCGTGGATGCAGTGCCTCTCAATTTAGACCCAGCATCTTTCTCCTGGGTAGAATTCTTCAAAGGCCTACGTACCTTTGTCCACATGCAACCGGCGCCTCCGATGACACAGCCACAGCCTCCTCCAGAGGACCCTAACATCCCGGGACCCTCTAAACCCAGAGAAGTGCCTCGCCCGCCCAAAAGCCCCAGCATTGGAGACACGGATACCTCGGATGAGAATCAAGACTCCCTGGAGGAAGGAGAAATCCCTCCAGGAACGGAACCTTACCAAACCATGAGGCGGTTCTTTGACAAAGACTAGCTTTCAGACCTCGTGGCGCACAGCTTGAAAGAGCTTGCTATCCCAGGCACAAGTGCCACAGGGGAACCTAAGATGAACCCCCTCCTAGAGGGACTCCGCCAAGCCTTCCGCCATTTTCCTTTGCTACAAGCTGGTCCAACAGCTGATTGACCTGGAATGGGAGTCTCCGGTGGCCATGTTCAAAGAGGGACGGACCCTGGCAGCCATGTACCCCCTGGACCCCGCTGCCAAAGATCTTGTGGAATTCACCAAAGTAGATGCCATGGTCTACGCTGTCGCAAAGTGCACTACCATCCCAGTCGAGGGAGGAGTGGCACTGAAGGATGCCCAGGACAGATTGTCTGGAATCCATCCTCAGTCATTTGACGTTTCAGCTCTGTCACTACATATTGTGGCCTGCTGTGCTGTGGTGACACGCGTCTGCTTATCTAAGACCAGGAACGCCACCACGCCTGTCAAAGCACTAGAACCAGCATTATCATTCCTCACGGATGCAATCTCTGACCTGGTACGCACCGTAGTCAGGGGCGTTTCTTCCGTTGTGGCTGCCAGAAGTCAACTCTGGCTCCGAAGCTGGTCAGCTGAAGTGACGTCCAAGACGAGACTCACAAGAATGCCTTTTAAGGGAACCGTCCTGTTCGGGAGCGAACTGTAGAAATTAGCCGACAAATGGGGCAAATCCCCACTACCGCGGCTGCTGGAGGACAAGAACAAGAAAAGCCAGCGCCCTTCTCCCTGAACATCTAAGGGCAGGGGATCACAGCGCTTCAAACCGTAAAAGAGTACATATCAAACATCTCGCCCCACAGGCAGGGGCCAGTCCTTTCGGAACAAGCACAACAAAAGGGGAGCCAGCTCTGGCCCAGGCCCCAGCCGCACCCCACAATGAAAATCAGCCGGCCCATCCACAGGAAGAAGCCATAGGGGACAGGCTTGCCCTATTCTACCAAAGATGGGTCGAGATAACTTCGGACAAGTGGGTACTAACCATCATTCGAGAGGGATATTATCTGGACTTCCACAACATCCCTCCGGACAAATTTGTGAAATCTCCCTGCCACGACCCCTCCAAGAGGACAGCAGTGGAAACCATGCTGACCAAATTGCTTGCCTTAAAGGCCATAACGCCGGTGCCCACGCATCAACAAAATACTGGGCACTATTCCATCTATTTTATTATTCCCAAGAAAGAGGGTACGTTCCGACCCATCCTGGACCTCAAGTCCATCAACCGCCACCTGAGGGTTCCTCGCTTCTGCATGGAAACCCTACACTCAGTCATAAGAGTGATACACCCGGGAGAATTCTTCACATCCCTGGATCTGTCAGATGCCTACCTGCACATCCCAGTCCACCACGAGCATCAGCGTTTTCTACGCTTCGCAATCCTGGACTACCAGTTCCGGGCACTACCCTTTGGGCTAGCCACAGCGCCCCGAACATTCACCAAAATCATGGTGGTAGTGGCTGCGACACTGAGGAAAGAAGGAATCCTCGTACACCCATATCTGGACGATTGGCTGATCAGGGTAAAATCCCCAGAGGAAAGTCATTAGGCGACCACCAGAGTCACTGCCATTAGCAATGGTTAGCCACTGCCATTAGCAATGGTTACATGGAATGGACTTAGTTTTTGGGTACTTGCCAGGTTCTTATGGCCTGGATTGGCCACTGTTGGAAACAGGATGCTGGGCTTGATGGACCCTTGGTCTGACCCAGTATGGCATTTTCTTATGTTCTTAAAACTCTATTGGAGAGTCTCGGGTGGGTGGTCAACACGAACAAGAGCTGTCTGCAGCCCTCCCAATCTCTGGAATACCTGGGAGTCCGGTTCAACACCAGACAAGACAAGGATATTCTAATTCCTACAAGGAGAACAAAACTGATGAACCAATTGCGAAATCTGTTAAGCAGCCTTCACCCCAAGGTATGGGACTACCTCCAAGTCCTCGGTCTCATGTCATCCACACTGGAAGTGATTCCATGGGCAAGAGCTCACATGCGGCACCTACAGTGTTCTCTACTGTCACATTGGAATCCGATGTCCCAGAACTACTCCGTCTGCCTCCAGCTCCTGGAGGAAGTTCGAACCCAGCTACAATGGTGGCTACAAGAAGACCATCTGAGCAAGGGAGTAAGGCTATCCCCGCCAACCTGTATCCTTCTCACCATGGATGCGAGTCATAAGGGTGGGGAGCCCACTGCCAGGAACTGATCGCCCAGGGACAATGGGACAAGGAAGAATCGGGATGGAACATCAACTGGCTAGAAGCATGGGCAGTCAGACTAGCCTGCCTACGGTTCAGCCACAGACTCCGGGGCAAATCGGTCAGAGTCATGTCGGACAACGCCACAACAGTGGCCTACATCAGGGAGGAATCAGGAGCCAACAGGTATCCCTGGAAATAGATCCCCTAATGGCGTGGGCGGAATCAAACTTACGAGAGATCTCAGCTGCCCACATTGCGGGAAAAGACAATGTCACTGCGGACTACCTCAGCAGGGAAAGCTAGACCCAGGGGAAAGGAAGCTGTTGGCCACAGCCTTCCAGTTGATAGTAAACAGCTGGGGAACCCGGTCCAACACACAAGCTCCCGACTTCTTCAGTCGCAGACGGGAACCACAATCCCAAGGAATCGATGCCCTCGTCCAGGCCTGGCCGCAGGAAACCCTACTATACGCCTTCCCTCCATGGCCGCTAATAGGCGGGATCATCCGCAAGATAGAACACAAGGGACCGGTACTTCTAGTGGCCCCGGACTGGCCAAGAAGGCCGTGGTACTCAGACATGCGAAGACTACTGACAGGGAGCCCTCTCCCTCTATCTCCGCACAGGGACTTGCTCCAGCAAGGCCCGATCCTCCACGAAGATCCAACTCGATTCTCTCTTACGGTCTGGCCATTGAGAGGACTCGCCTGAAGAAGAGCGGATACTCGGAGCAGTGATTGACACCCTACTCCGAGCACGCAAGTTTTCCACATCTCTAACATACATAAGGATATGGAGAATATTCGAAGCCTGGTGTGAAGACTGTGACATCCTCCCGCGGACAGTCAATATTCCTGCAGAACAGCTTACAGAAGGGGTTATCCCTCAACTCCATCAAGGTGCAGGTGGCCGCGTTAGCATGCTACAGAACCAAGGTGGAGGGCGGCAGCCTAGCCTCTCACCCGGATGTCTCCCGATTCCTGAAAGGGGTCAAACAGATCCGACCACCTCTAAAGTGGCCGGTGCCTCTATGGAATCTCAATCTAGTCTTAGACTTCCTAGCGTGAGCCTCCTTCAGACCCATCCGCGGTCTGTCCCTCCGACTACTAACATTGAAGACTGCATTTCTAGTGGCAGTCTGTTCGGCCCGTCGCAACTCCAAGCTCCAAGCACTGTCCTGTCGAGAACTGTTCCTCAGGTTCACACCGGGATCAATACAGCTATGCACGGTCCCCTCTTTCCTCCCAAAAGTGGTTTCTCACTTCCATCTAAACCAAACCATCTCGCTGCCGTTGCCAGACAAGCATAAGGACTCTGAAGAATCTCACCGCCTTCACCACCTTAATGTCGGCAGACTCCTAGTCCAATACCTGGAAAGGACAGAATCTGTACAAAAGACAGACCACCTATTCGCCCTTCACAGCAGGAAGAAACAAGGGGAAGCGGCCTCGCGGGCAACCATAGCCCGCTGGATCAAAGAAGTAACCAAGGCGGCCTACGTAGAGGCAGGCAAGCCGACACCTCTACAAGTCAAGGCCCATTACACTAGAGCCCAGGCAGTGTCCTGGGTGAAAACCAAGTGGATGTCACCCGCCAAGATCTGTCGGGCGGCGACATGGTCCTCCATCCACACCTTCTCTAGGTTCTACCGTCTGGATGTTATTTATTTATTTAGTTTTAGTTTTTATAAATCGACGTTCCTGTATAACATACATATCACACCTGTTCAGGCTCGGGAGGACATGGCATTCACAAGGGCAGTACTGAGTGGGCCACGGGCAGCCTCCCACCCGGTTCGGGAGTAGCTTTTGTACATCCCATTGGTCCTGAGTCCATCTGCTGCACGCTAGGAAATGGAGAAATTACTTATCTGATAATTTCGTTTTCCTTAGTGTAGACAGATGGACTCAGCATCCCGCCGACAATCACGGAAACCTCGGGTGACAATCCCCGAGAACAAGACAAACATGGGTAAGCCAAGCTTCCCTCTAATTAGGACACCCATACCGGTCAGAGTTGTGTCGGACAACGCCACAACAGTGGCCTACATCAACCACCAGGGAGGAATCAGGAGCCAACAGGTATCCCTGGAAATAGATCCCCTAATGGCGTGGGCGGAATCAAACTTACGAGAGATCTCAGCTGCCCACATTGCGGGAAAAGACAATGTCACTGCGGACTACCTCAGCAGGGAAAGCTAGACCAAGGGGAAAGGAAGCTGTCGGCCACAGCTCTACAAGGTTTCTTGGTTGAGTGCACTGGCGGTCTCCAGCTATAACCACATCAACCAGTTCAAGTTAATCAAGTTAACCAAGTTATCCAAGTTAATCAAGTTATTCAGTCACACATATATCCACAATTGCTTTTTGAAGAGAATACTGAAGAGCATGGCATCCTGCAGGGGTATATGTACTAGGGCTGACGTCAGATTGAAATCTGATCCGTCTCCAACTGCTATCAGAAGCACATTATACACATTGGTCCTGAGTCCATCTGTGTACACTAAGGAAAACAAAATTATCAGGTAAGTAATTTCTCCATTGATGACGTATCATCCTCTTGCAAAACAGCTTTTAAATACGATGTCTAGAATAAATGTAGAAAAAAGGGAGAATGTATCAAAAAAATATAATACAATTTTAATTGTATTAAATAAACTTAAAAAATACCATATATGTATACTGGGATAGAGATTGAAAACCGATCCGTTTTTCTAAGTTAGCCGGATAAACATATCCTACTTAGATGGGGTATTCAGCAGCACGGCAATGCTGCTGAATAGACCCATAGCAAGCACTTCTTAGGCAGACAAGTCATATCCGTCTAAGTTTAGACCTGCTTTGAGTAGGTCTAACTTACCCGTGGCTGCCTGTCTGCCAGTAATGAAAACGGCCCCCAAGTAATAGGCTCATTCACATGCATTTGCATGTGATGAGCGCTATCTCATTCACTCCGCGTTAGACGCGCGTTAAATAGGCGCTAATCCCCTTATTGCATTAGGAGATTGATTAGCACCTATTTTACCCAAGTCTAACTGCTCGTTAAGAGTGCACTCAGCATATTGCATTGGCTCCATTGTTACGTAGAAGCAGGCTTCAATGTCTGTAATAAAGTCAAAACTCATCAAATTCAAGCAGTTGTAATTTCAGTAGTGCTTCTGCATTCATCTTCTATGCAAGACATCTGCAATGTAGCTACCTGCTCTTCTGTTCTCGCTTTTATTAAGCATTTTCTAGAAGGCTCATGCAGAGACAGTGCCTTCATCAAACAATATTAAAAATTTTTCTTTAAATATTAGTTTGTTCTCTCACCATCCGCTACTTAACTAGGTTGCATAAAGAAAACCAGAAATGTATTCACACAACTCTCAGCTTGGGAATTTCCACTTGTGTGGCTGAATTTGTTCCTGCTTGTACATGGAGAAAGCAAAGGTGCTTACCTGTAACAGATGTTCTCTGTAGATAGCAGAGCAAATCAGCCACCCAATCCCACCTTCCTCCCCTTAGAGATGAAGCTTAGCTAGTGAAAAAACTAAGAAGACTCCCACAGTGCCCATGGACACCTGTACATGGTTAGAAAGAATTTGTGTTCTGAACTCTTGAGAGAGTATATCCATGCACGGAGCGGCAGTTACCCTACCCTTAAGAGAAACATGGGGGGTAACCTGCAGGGAGTGGCAGTTACTACCTTGGGAAGCTTGCTGGGCAGACTAGATGGACCATTTTGGTCTTTTTCTGCCGTCATTACTATGTTACTATGTCAATGCTATCAGATATCATCCCATTTGTGTGGCTGACTTGTCCTGTTTGTGGAGAACACTTGTCACAGGTAAACAGCTTTTTTTCTTCACCCCCTCCTCCAGTCAGCTGATTCAATAAAGTCGCATAGAAAGCAGGCGCTGAACAGTCAGTGCCTGCTGTCTTAACTGGTGGACAGCCACGAAAACAGATGCCGATAAACCCGGCGTTGGTTTTCGTGACGGCCATTCGCCGCTAAGGAAAACAGATTCCGATAAACTCGTCTGTTTTCCTTAGTGGCGGATGGCCGTCATGAAAACTAACACCAATATACTTGGCATCATGGTAGTCAGGAAAACCAATGCCAGGTTTATTGACGTCGGTTTTCATAATGGGTCTGACTGTCAGTTTTATTTTTTTTACTTTTATTTCTTTTATTTTTCATCCTACTTAATATCACAACGATATTAAATAGGAGGCAGTACAGAAAAGCAGTTTTTCTGCTTTTCTGTTTTTTTTTATATATACACAGCTATGAACTCCTGCTCCAGGCATGCGTTAATAGATGACAGTTAAATGTGCGTCCAAGACGCACATTTTTTTTTTTTGCATCGGTAGTGAATGCCTATTAGCCTCATTTACATGCATTTTCATGTGATGATCACTATTAGATTCACTCCGCGTTGGACGCGCGTTAAATATGCGCTAATCCCCTTATTGCATTACGGGATTGATTAGTGCCTGTTCTACCTACATCCGACTGCAGGTTAACAGTGCGCTTGGCTCAGCGCACTGTATTATTGGCCCCATAGTTAATACTTCCCATAGACTCTTTTTTTTCCTGTTGGGTTTAGTCTCAAGGTCCAGTCTCTAGGAGGGGAGCAACTGCAGCTGACTGTTAATGAGCCTGCATGAAATTGAGTGAGCCCCGTCCCCTCCTAGCCCCTATACAGGAGATGAGGCCTGAAAGCAGAGCAGATCCTGACTCAGTTTCACACTGGCTCATTAACATTCAGCTGCAGCTGCTGCCCTCCAAGAGATGGAGCCTCAGAACTAGCCTCAACTAGGGGGAAAAAAAGGGTCCACAGAGCAGGTGGAGGAAGATTTTAAAAAGTCTCTGCTGGCTAGGGTGCAGTTCAGCGTGTGTAACTGCAAGGCAGGTCTTGCTTTTTCTTCATCCTCTTGCATTTATCATCACTCTGGGGACTAGCAGAAATGCTGTTTGGGACCAGAGGCTGAGAAACACTGATCTAATCCCTATCCCAACCACAGACAAAACAACCATATTACACATAAATAAATATAAAATACAACCATAAACATATTGGGGTCCATATGCAGCCACTGTGCTAGTTAGCCATTTATATGTAGTAGTGTATATTCAGCGGCTTTTCAAAGAGTGGGAAGGTTCTCACATCATGAACTATCTTCATAGGGGATGGAAGGGAGGCTCATATATAAGTAAAAAACCTTAAGAAAATTTTTGTATAACTTTATTTTTATTTGAATTTAAATAAGAATGCAAATATACAAATATTTGAAAGAAAAATGAGGTACAAACTAGAAAATACAAAAAAAAGTAAAGAAATATTTAGAACTATACAAAACTAGATTGTAGAACCCCCAAAAGACCTCAGATATTGGGGGGAAAGAAAAAGGTCTTAGGGCAAAGACCTACAAATTAGAAACAAAATAAACATAGACCATCACATCCTGAACAATACACTAACTTCTCATAAAGAGCCTGACACTTTAAGAGGGCTGGGAAGCAGCGTTACATCTGGCATCAAAGTCCCTCAGCTGCATGGGATCAAAGAAAACATATCTAACAGAATTCAAAACTACCAAACATTTACAAGGGTGTCTAACAGTGCAGGTGGCCCCCAAAGAAGTGACCTCCGATTTCATGGCCTAGAATTTTCTCCTTCGCTCCTGTGTCCCCCTAGTTAGATCTGGAAAATCCAGAGTGTCCCTCTCTTATATATAGCTTCTCAGTGAAGAAAGAATAAACGAAGAATATGATGTCTGTCCTGCAAAAAAACACAAATGAAACCAACAGAGTAGCTCTAGAAAAAGATTGTGTCCCATAATTTTCAAAAAAGTCATATCCAAAGTCCACCTCCATCCATGTTCTTCTTGGTAGAAGGTAAATAAAAATTATTTTGGATAGGAGGCCACACTGATTCAGAAATTAACATCCTTCATATAATATTTAAACATGTCAATAGGCGAAAGCATTGGAGTTTGAGGAAAGTTTAAAACTCTCAAATACAGATTCTTGGATTCAAATACAGATTCTTGGATTCTCAACCCTTCATTAGATGGATGTTAGATCTACAATTTGTTTGGCTTGTAAATCTTTAATTTGAGAAACAGATGCCTCCAAGCTTGGAATATAGGTTTTGCGGAATCGAAATTGTGAAATTTTGAATGAATATCAAGGGTAACAGTTACCAGAGAGGAGACAGATTATTCAGTGGTCACCATTGCAAAGCAGAGACTGTCTAGTGTGACAGAAACAGGTTTGGACAACGGAGTTCTAATCTGGAGTGAGGAGATACGTTTTTTGGTCCTCCTGCAAGCCAACGGTGAGGAACCTTCACCCGACACTGAAACTGCAGCCACCACTCCTCCAGCCAGTCTATCCAGTCCCCAGAAAAGCTGACCATTCTCTATCGCATCTCGCTGTGTTCCAGTCACAGCAGGGAACAGGTGTGCACCGACTGACAACGTGGTGGCAGCACCGGGATTCCATTCGCTTTCCAGTGTCTTAGCCATCACACGGGGGCCTCAGCATTGACCGATCCATGGGGCTGAGAGAAGCCTCAGCCATTGATGAGATGGCAGCCACAGAGCCAGCTAAGTCAACCTCCAATGTCGGCAAAGGTAGAATGGGTGAGAACTAAGAGATGGTGGTTTGCTGCGACATCCCATAGCCACAGGGATAGGTGAGCTGCAAATGAACAAGAAAAATTGCAGGGAAGTCTCAGGAACTCAAACACACACATCTGTTCAGGGCACCACCTTGACACGCCCCAGGCTTTAGATAAGAGTAATTTTTGAAGTCCATCAAAGAAGGAATCATGAGACAGTAATTTTAAAAAGTGCATTGTAAAAGTTGCAGGGAAAGTACTTTAATAGATCTGCTCCTAATAAAGAAGCCTACAGAGGGAGGACGTAGAAATAAGTGTGCGATCCAAAGGAGAAAGATAATCTTAATCTAATTGTTCATCATGTTTGGAGGAGAATCTAAACTGTAAATTAAAATTTTAACAAAGAGTGGATAAAGTAAAGAAAGAAGCAGAAGCTAGTCATAGCCCCAGGAAGTTTAGTCCCTTAACATGTCTTAGAAAGTTAAAGGAATGGCTTATTTTCTAAAGTTACTTTTTCTAAATCCTGTCCTTTGTTCTGTAAATTCAAGAAACTGCAGAAATATAAGACTGTTTTCTTTTGTAAATATTTCCCTTGCCATTTTTCTAAAAATAAAGAAACTTTGATTTGGGACTCACACATAAAATGTATATCATGTTGTGTTTTGATAAAAGAAGGAACATGTGTAAAGAGTCTTGCATTTACTTGTGCAGTAACATAAAGACCCAAATCTGGCCAGATTCAATCTGCCCAGCAAATTGTTTAGACTTTTAACTGTCACTCCTTGCAGATTAACCCCATGCCTTCTATTTAGAGTGTAACTGCCACTCCATGCAGGTTACCCACATACTAAAATATTACACCAAAAATTACATCTACCAACAAAGAGCTAATGCTGTCCAAATGTCAAAATCACAGAGACAATTCATAAGCGAAGTAAATTGAGACACTTGAGCTGGTTTCATTGGTATAGCAAATATAAGGTGTTAGCAAGCCAGATGGTGTTGGTTAACAAATCAAACACTTGGACTTCCCTATCATTCACCTTTTAAATCCTTTTTTTGTTGTTTGCTTTTACTTGCAAATCATTGTGAAGCTGGAGAATGTAATGAGGCAGGTTGACAAACTTAAGTCACCTGGACTAGATTTTATTTATTTTATTTATTTATTTAAAAACTTTTATATACCGGTATTAGTATGCATACATCATACCGGTTTACAATGTAACTTTAAAGGTAGAAATTACAATGAACAGGGAGGGCGAACAAGGAGGAGTATACAAAGAGCAGGAGGTGGAGGAATTAAAGCAATAAATAAAAACTGCAACGGACTATTTACAGGAATATACAAGGCGTAGGCAAGATACTTGCAGAAGTCGGTGTACTTAATCAGGGTAGGCTTGTCGGAAGAGCCATGTTTTAAGTTTTTTTCTGAACTTGGCGTAACATGGCTCTAGCCTGAGAGTGGTAGGGAGGGCGTTCCATTGTTTAGGGCCTGCAATGGATAGTGCACGGTCCCTAGTAGAGGAGAGGTGGGCTTTTTTCAAAGGGGGAATGGAGAGGGTGCCTTTGTTGACAGTGCGAGTGGGTCGTTCAGTGCGTATAGGACGAAAGGGTTCATCCAACCAATTGGAATTGTGCGAGTGGATGGACTTGTGCACTATGGTTAGAATTTTGAAGAGAATTCGGGATGCGATGGGGAGCCAGTGGAGTTCTTTGAGTATTGGGGTAATGTGATCAGCTTTCCTTGAGTTGGTGATGACCCTGGCGATGGCATTCTGGAGCATTTGTAAGGGCTTGGTGGTGGAGGAGGGTAGGCCAAGGAAGAGGGCATTACAGTAGTCCAGCTTTGAGGAAAGGGTGGCTTGGATGACGGTGCGGAAGTCATGATAGTGGAGGAGGGGTCTGAGTTTCTTCAGGATGTGAAGCTTGAAGAAACCTTCTTTGAGGATGGAGTTGATCTGTTTTTTGAGATTGAGTTGTTGATCTATGATAACCCCAAGGTCTCTTACTGTGGGTTGGGGTGTTATGACGTTGAAAGCTGGATCGTTGGAGATCGGTGGTTTGGGAGGGAGGTGAGGAGAGATAAGGAGCAGCTCTGTTTTGGAGGAGTTTAGAGCGAGGTGGATGTTGGTGAGGAAGTCATTGATGTTGGCAAGACATGTGTTCCAGAAGGCAAGGGCATCTGAGAGAGAGTTGTGAATGGGAATGACGATTTGAACGTCATCTGCATAGATGGTATATACCCCAGAGTTCTGAAAGAACTAAAAAATGAAATTGAAGATCTGTTAATGGTAATTTGTAACCTGTCGTTGGGATCATCAATTGTGCCTCTAGATTGGAGGGTGGCTAATATAACCCTGATCTATAAAAAGGGCTCCAGGGGTGAACCAGGAAACTAGAGACAAATGAGTCTGACTTCAGTGCATGGAAAATGTGTGTCTAAAGAATAAAATAGAGCATATAGAAAGGCATGGTTTAATGGGGCACAGCCAGCATGCATTGATAGAAGGGAAATCTTGCCTCACCAATCTGCTCCATTTTTTGAAGGGGTTAACAAACAATCGGATAATGGCGAGCCAGTGGATATAGTGTATTTGGATTTTCAGAAGGCATTTGACAAAATGCACCATGAGAGAGTGCTACGAAAATTAAAAACTCATGGGATAGGAGACAGTGTTAAACAAGAAGAAACAGAGAGTAAGACTAAATGGTCAGTTTTCTCAGCGGAGAAGGGTACATAGAGTGCCTCAGGGATCTGTACTGGGACCAGTGCTTTTTAATATATTTAAAAATGATCTGGAAAGGGGAACAGTGAGTGAAGGGGTTCTTTTTCCAACAAGCTTTTAAGACATGCTGTTTTTATCAAGGGTTTATCTAACTAATGGCCAGTCTAATAATATTCAAAGTAGCAAATATTGCATGGCAGGTTTGAAAAGTATTGTTTTTATTTTTCTAATTATTTCTTGTAATTATTTGTTTTATTTTTTCATTTTTTTAAGCAGAGTTTATAGGGTTTTAAGATTTAGAGCATTGTAGTGATAACTTTGGAGGCCGTGCAGTGCTTGCTATGAGTTTGTTGTGTGGTCCGCTGTTTTGTTTTAGATTCTTAACATATTAATCATATTGTGCCTTTATGATTGTTTTTACTCTGAAGGCTAAGAAATTTTGATTAGTGGTATATAAATATTGAAATAAGCGATCACATTTGCAGATGACACATTTGACAGATGTAGAACTTCAAAAGCTAGAGCATAACTGAGTGGGCTGGATGTTTTTTTCTACCTTTAATTCATAAGGCCCTTCCTCCTGAATTAATCAAAATGATCCAGGCAGTCACTTTATAGCTCTAGAATGCTCTGTTTATGGGAAACAGTTCTGGCCATTGCATATGGCCCAAATGAGGGCCAATAGAGTTTTTATAGACAATTAACTGGTACCTTTGAGGCATTTTCTTCACTTTCCTAGATTGTTGGGGGGGGGGGGGGGGGGGGGGGCAGGGATTGGAATATGTATCTTGATCTTCCCACAGAAGGTGCAGTCAGGGTTTGGCAGAGAGGGTTAGGGCTTTGCTGTGCCGATTGGGGCTTCTGAATATATGGAAAGCTCCATACCTCACTGGTAGGGGTTATACTTATGTTTCGCAACACCACAGTTCCTACAGTTGCATTAACTTCATTTTATGTGTGGCAGCACTTGCAGGTATGGCTGGTCAGCTAAATATTCTAACCTGTCACATTTCGGTTCATCATCCGGTTTTCATGCCCCTTGCTGTGTCACAAGACTTGTTATATTGTGTGTGTTTTATTTATGTAAATCACTTTGAGCTTTTACACAAAAGTGATTAAGAAATTTTAATAAACTAAACTTGAAGGGCTCTAAGATGTGGTGTTTTAATACCTCTTTCTTGGATAATGATCAATTGCATATCTTGATAGAAAATGCTATAATTTCAAGAGGGTACATATGGGAGCAGAACAAACTCCTTAGAGGCCAAATTATTAGTTTTTGCTAGCCGCCTTAAGAAGAAGAGGATTAAAGATGAATAGTCCTTGAAGAAACACATTAAGGGCCGGATTTTCAAAGGGTTACACTTGTTGGGCCTATTTTCAAAAGGCCCGGCGAAGCGCATAAAGCCCCAGGACGTGTGTAAGTCCCGGGGCTTTACTAAAGGGGCAGGAAGGGGGCGGTCTGGGGCGGGGTCAGAGGCTCCTGGCACAGGGGAAGTCAGCACGGCTCGGCACGCACAAGGTGCACAATTGTGCATTCGCTTGCGCACGCAGACCCCTGATTTTATAACTTGCGCGCGCAAATTATAAAATCGGGCGTATATGTGTGCGCGCCGGGTAGCACGTGCACATGTACGCCTGCGTGCACCTTTTAAAATCTACCCCTAAACTACTGGAGGATAGGAACAAGACTTCTTGTTCTTCTAAAGTGTATAAAGTTCTTCAGAAATGTAGAGCAGAACGGCAGGGACTTCAGATTCATGGCATTAAAAAGACCTTCAAGTTTGCTGTAAGCATGGCAATAAAATGGGAGTTTTACTGGCTAGAGCCTTGCATAAGAATTCTTTACAAACAATCCCCAGTATCCATGACATACAATATAGGTCTTACAGAAATTTTACCAGAAACTTTACTCTGACCAAAAATGACACGAGGTGGGTGACACCTTATAGACTAACCAATTTATTGGGGCATGAAATATCAAGGACAGAGTCCACTTCATCAGATGCATCTCATACACACATTCCCTCTCTGTCAGCACACATGCTTACACATGCACACACATGCTTCCCCTCTCAGCATGCACACACACACACACACATGCTCCCTCTCTCTCAGCACACATGCTAACACACACAGGCTCTCTCTCAGTATACACACATGCTTCCTCTTTCTCAGCGCACATGCTTACACAATCGCGTCCTCTCTCTCAGTACACATGCTTGCACACAAATGCTCCTTCTTTTTCACTACACATGCTTGTACACACACACACACACACACGCTCCCTCTCTGTGTGCTGACAGAGAGGGAATGTGTGTGAGTGTATGTGTAAGCATGTGTGCTGAGCAAAAGGGAGCATGTTTGTGTGTAAGCATGTGTGCTGAGAGAGAGCATATCTGTGTAAGTATAAGTGCTGAGAGAAGAGGGAATGTGTGAGCGTCTAAGCATATTTGCTGGAGAGAAAAGGAGCATGTGGGTATTTGAGAGAGGGAACGGTTGTGTGTGTGTATGATTGTGATACATTACAGGAGGACCTTGCAAGACTGGAAGATTGGGCATCCAAATGGCAGATGAAATTTAAGGTGGACAAGTGCAAGGTGTTGCATATAGGGAAAAATAACCCTTGCTGTAGTTACATGATGTTAGGTTCCATATTAGGAGCTACCACCCAGGAAAAAGATCTAGGCATCATAGTGGATAATACTTTATTTATTTATTTATTTATTTTTAACTTTTATATACCGACATTCTTGCATTAAATGCAAATCATGCCGGTTTACAGTGAAACAGAAAAAGCAGGAAAAAATTCCTTAGTCGAATACAATGAAAATCGTTGGTTCAGTGTGCTACAGCAGTCAAAAAAGCATGAAGTTAGTAACACATTTAAGACTAATTGGAGAAAATTCTTTTTCACTCAACGCACAATAAAGCTCTGGAATTTGTTGCCAGAGGATGTGGTTAGTGCAGTTAGTGTAGCTGGGTTCAAAAAAGGTTTGGATAAGTTCTTGGAGGAGAAAGCCTTTAACAGCTATTAATCAAGTTTACTTAGGGAATAGCCACTGCTATTAATTGCATCAGTAGCATGGGATCTTCTTAGTGTTTGGGTAATTGCCAGGTTCTTGTGGCCTGGTTTGGCCTCTGTTGTAAACAGGATGCTGGGCTTGATGGACCCTTGGTCTGACCCAGCATGGCAATTTCTTATGTTCTTATTGTTGCATTGGAAAAGGTACAGAGAAGGGTGACGAAAATGATAAAGGAGATGGAGCAGCTCCTCTGTTAGGAAAGGAAAAAGAGGTTAGGGGTGTTCAGCTTGGTGAAGAGATGGCTGAGAGGGGATATGATAGAGGTCTATAAAATCATGAGTGAAAACAACAGGTAAATGAAAATCGGTTATTTACTCTTTCTTAAAATAGAAAAATGGGGTCACGCCATGAAGATAGTAAATAGCACATTCAAAACAAATAGAAAATTATTTTTCACTCAATGCACAATTAAGCTCTGGAATTCATTGTCGGAGAATACAATAAGGGGCGGATTTTCAGAGCCCTGCTCGCCTAAATCCGCCCAAAACCGGGCGGATTTAGGCGAGCAGGGCCCTGCGCGCCGGTGAGCCTATTTTACATAGGCCTACCGGCGCGCGCAGAGCCCCGGGACTTGCGTAAGTCCCGGGGTTCTCTGAGGGGGGCGTGTCTGGGGGGCGGGCCCGGTTGTCGCGGCGTTTCGGGGGCGTCGGCAGCGTTTTGGGGGCGGGTACGGGGGCGTGGCTACGGCCCGGGGCGGTCCGGGGGCGTGGCCGCGCCCTCCGTACCCGCCCCCAGGTCGTGGCCCGGCGCACAGGAGGCCCACTGGCGCGCGGGGATTTACTTCTCCCTCCGGGAGGCGTAAATCCCCGGAGAAAGGTAAGGGGGGGGGTGTAGACAGGGCCGGGCGGGTGGGTTAGATAGAGGAAGGGAGGGGAAGATGAGGGGAGGGCGTTAGAGGATTCCCTCCAAGGCCGCTCCGATTTCGGAGCGGCCTTGGAGGGAACGGGGGTAGGCAGCGCGGCTCGGCGCGCGCCGGCTATACAGAATTCATAGCCTTGCGCGCGCCGATCCAGGATTTTAGTGGATACGCGCGGCTCCGCGCGTATCTACTAAAATCCAGCGTACTTTTGCTTGCGCCTGATGCGCCAGCAAAAGTACGCCTATTCGCGTTTTTTGAAAATCTACCCCTAAATGTAGCATGGCTAGGTTTAAAAATGGTTTGGACAAGTTCATGGAGGAGAAGTCAGTAAACTGATATTAACCAAGTAGATTTATCACTATGCGACAGCAGCATGGGATCTATTTACTATCTAAGATCTTGCCAGGTACTTGTGATCTGGATTGGCCACTATTGTAAACAGGATACTGGGCTTGATTGACCCAGTATGGCAAATTCTTATGTTGTTCTTAGTAATCAGAGGGTTCAGATGAATATTTTGAGGAAGGTGACAACTACTGGTTTCATTTTTTATCTTTTCTAATGCTCATTTTGTTTGTTCATTTCTAGAGAGTCATCAGATAATCTTTCTGCACAGAACCTGAAGGGATCTTCTAACACATCAGGTTTGTATATAATACTAATCCCAGGTTCAGAGTAAGCTTTGCTACATATCTCTTCCTCCTCATCATTAGTGAGTCTAAAATCTTTTTTCTAATTGTCAGCCACAATGCAACTTTTTAAAATAATTTTTGGAAGTGTATTTAATAGTTGCTCAAATAGTTTATATTTATTGGCTATGGAACCCTCGTGTAGTTTAAATGTAATAGCTCTTCAGATTAGTGGCTCACACGAGGGCCCGCGAGCTGCAGCATTCACCCCAGTAGGCCAACAAGCTTCTCCACAGCTTGTATGCCGCCATCGGAATGCCAACACCATCAGAGCCAACTGCGGCAAGGATGTTACCATGACAGCACCCCACTGACCACCTTGGCCCAATCTATGAAGGGCCCACAGCAGGAACTCTGCTGTGATGCCCAGTGATCACATAACTCGCCCTCTTGCATTTAAGGCTCCTGTGGAGGAGCCACCTATGCCTCAGCAATGGGTCGTCTGTTTTGCAGTGCGTGTTGCCAGCAGTCCTGATTGCTGCATTTCCTGTGCCTTGTCTTTCAGCCTTGTTTTCCAGACGTCCTCGTCCAGCCTTTCTTGTCCAGCTTTATCCTATCCCGCCTGTCTCGTCTAGTATCTGCTGTGTGTCTGCGTCTCCCCTGGCCTGAATCTACGGTTCTTGACCTCTTACTTTGACCTGACCTCAACTGCCTGCCACGTAGTCATGACCACGATTGCCTGCTGCCTGGATCTGACTCCTTGCCTGGATTTGACCTTTCTTGTTAGCTGCCTGTCCCAACCTTGGCCTATTCTTGATTCCGGTAGTCTGCTACCTGCCTTGACCCTGGTGTGCTTTTGGACTCTAGTTACTTTCACTACCCTAGGATTCTGCCTAAGTCCTGCTGACCACCAGCACCCAAGGGCTTAACCTGTAGGGAAGGCGGCTGGCAAAGATGAAGCTCCAGACTGTCCTGCCACAGGACTCACTCGCTAGCTGCCGGCTTAGGCCTCCTGGAATCGCCCTTGAGGCTGCGTCAACTACACCTCAGCACAAACAGCACACTCACCCGCTACCCTTCACAATAGCAGCATATCACCACTTTTTGTTCTTGTTCTTTAGCTTGATAGCCATGATTTTTTATTTCAGGATCTTGTTAGAGCTAAGGATATATATTCTCTGTTATATCTAACACAGAAGGAATAAATATCCAGGTTTATAAATTCTCACAGGACAAGCAGGATGGTAATCCTCACACATGGGTGACATCATCAGGATGGAGCCCAATCACGGAACACTTTTGTCAAAGTTTCTAGAAACTTTGACTGGCACCTACTAGGCATGCCCAGCATGGCACTAACCCTGCATCCAGCAGGGGTCCCCCTTCAGTCTCTTTTTTTCCGCGCAGCAGTAGCTCTCTAGAGATTCCTGACAGGAATTTTCCTCACGGAACTTATTTCAAAAATATTCTACCCCATAGGGGTCCCCCTATCAATTCCGTAGTCCGCGGTCGTAAGGTAAGGCTTAACCCTCATTTGTGGTCGATTCCCATCGAGTTTTCCCTTTGGGGCCTACTGGCCATTGACCGCACCGCGGCTAAATTTTTGTCGAAGCCATGGCTTTGCATTTTCGTCGGTGCCCCGATTGTCCTCGGACAATGTCCATCACTGACCCGCATAGGGTTTCTGTTTTGTGTTTGGGGTCCGACCATGACGTCCTAACTTGCACCAAATGTGCCCAAATGACACTGAAGGGCCGTAAGGCCCGCTCAGAGAAGATGGAGTTCCATTTTCAGGCAAAGCCACCGACTCCATCGAGCGCGTCGACCTCGTCTGAGCCAGTACCTTTGACCTCTCTCCAGCAGCAGGACACCGGTGCTGCCCATCCGACTCGCTACTCCGAAAGCATCGACTGCATCTGCTTCAACTATGGAGAAGGACAGAGCAGAGCATCGGGAGAAGCGTCGACACCATCATCGGAAGACTCAGTCTGCTGATCCAGGCAAGCCCTCAGCATCGGTGTCGACAGAGCCACCGACAAAGAAATCCCATCCAGAGAAGGCCCCATCCTCCTCTGCAACTGTTGCAACCGTCCCTTCCCGAAGGCTTCACTCCGTCTACCTTTCTTTCTTTGCACCTCCTCTCGCTATGGATGGACGCCTGGCTGCCGCGGCGTCTGCCTGCCGTCCTCTCCGGCGTCCCCGGACCGGCTTGGGCGCTGCCTCCCGCCATGCTCCGCTGGTACCTTTAGGGCGTGCGCACCGCGCAGCCCTCACTCTTATTTTCTACTTGGCACGAACCTCAGGGGCGTCCCCCTGTGATGACGTCACGCTGCCTGGATATTTAAAGCCTACGATGTTTGCTAGCCTTTGAGTTAGCAAGGGGAATCTTGGGGATGGGATTCGCTCTCCATACCCAGCTACTCTGCCTCTCCAATTTTCCATTGGACTCTTAATGCTAACGTGGTACCCACTCCTCCAGGGCCTCACTTGCTTTTCAGGTCGCTATCAGGAAACCGGTACTCGCTCCTCGAGGGCCCATGTTCCCTGACTCGCTGCCTGCTCCTACCTTCTCTTCCGCCAGGAGGGATTCACTATCTTCAGCACCAGTGAGTACTACCATCTTCACCTCAGAGCTGTTCCCTGGAACCAGGTACTCGTTCCTCGAAGGCCTGCCTCCGTTCCAGCCCTAGTGCCATCTCCTACGTGGAACCGCTGTGTGAGTATATTACCTTCAAGCCTCTCAGGGATCAGGTACTCGCTCCTCGAGGGCCTGCTCTCCCTATCCTGGGGCTTTGTGCATATTCCACTGTACTCATTATTCTCAGTTCTTTCCACTACAGCACTGCTACCAGAGGAGTCGCTGTTCCAGCACCTGAGGGATACTAGCCCAGCTGGGCTACTTCTGCTGCTCACCACTGCCACCTCTGGTGGCTTCACCACATTGTCTAATAAAAGATTAATCTGTATGTTTGTGTGTCCTAAGCTGAGCCTGACCTGTGGCCCCCTCACGGGACTTCCCCCCCGTGGGCGTGGTTAGCTGCCACAGTGTCCAAGGGTCCACCCAAACCTCACTAATTATAACAGCGACTGAGCACTGAGGCTTTCCCCACCTTTGTTGGTGCCGGGAGCCGCGACTCCACTTTCACCGGTGGACCCTCCGGCTACGCCAGTGCTGTCTCCTACTCCGGAGCCGGGGTTCTACGCCCCAGGCTTCCGCGAGGAATTGGATGGATGATCCAAGAGCCATCGGAAAAGCACTAAAGGGCTTCCAGCCTCCACTGGCACCGACACCGGTGCCCGCTCCGGTCACCGATCTGATTCCCATGGAGCTCGCACCGCTTCTGGGCAGACTGGATGCATTCATCATTGCCCTTCCACCATTGGAACCAAGGGCATCGGTATGTCCTACACCTTCCACCTCGATTCCTCTATCATCGGAGGATGAAAAAACCACCGATACCTGGACCGTCTGGAATCCTGCCACTGGCTCGCCCATCGATTGTCGTCGGTTCCATTGGTGCCTCCATCGATGCCAGCATTGATGCCGTAGGTGCCGCTATTGATGCCGCCAGTGCCTCGGCCTGGCCCTTCAGGATTAGAACCACTTCTTCCCTCTGGAGATTACATGGGAGCCGGTGATCAACCTTACGATCCTTGGACCAATGAATCATCCCAGGACACCGATGATCTTCCTTCAGAACCATCTCCTCCTAAGGAAAGACGACGCTCTAATCCAGAGGACCTTTCCTTTATAAATTTTATAAAGGAGATGTCTGAAGCCATAAGAACATGCCATACTGGGTCAGACCAAGGGTCCATCAAGCCCAGCATCCTGTTTCCAACAGTGGCCAATCCAGGCCATAAGAACCTGGCAAGTACCCAAAAACTAAGTCTATTCCATGTTACCT
Source organism: Rhinatrema bivittatum (assembly GCF_901001135.1). NCBI lineage: Eukaryota > Metazoa > Chordata > Amphibia > Gymnophiona > Rhinatrematidae > Rhinatrema > Rhinatrema bivittatum. Next base: position 292,108,779 of record NC_042618.1, read on the forward strand.
TTGCTAGTAATAGCGGTGGTTATTATCTAAGTCAACTTAATAGCAGGAAATGGACATCTCGTCCAAGAACTTATCCAATCCTTTTTTAAACACAGCTATACTAACTGCACTAACCACATCCTCTGGCAACAAATTCCAGAGTTTAATTGTGCGTTGAGTAAAAAAGAACTTTCTCAGATTAGTTTTAAATGTGCCACATGCTAACTTCATGGAGTGCCCCCTAGTCTTTCTATTATCTGAAAGAGTAAATAACTGATTCACATCTACCCGTTCTAGACCTCTCATGATTTTAAACACCTCTATCATATCCCCCCTCAGCCGTCTCTTCTCCAAGCTGAAAAGTCCTAACCTCTTTAGTCTTTCCTCATAGGGGAGCTGTTCCATTCCCCTTATCATTTTGGTAGCCCTTCTCTGTACCTTCTCCATCGCAATTATATCTTTTTTGAGATGTGGCGACCAGAATTGTACACAGTATTCAAGGTGCGGTCTCACCATGGAGCGATACAGAGGCATTATGACATTTTCCGTTTTATTCACCATTCCCTTTCTAATTCCCAACATTCTGTTTGCTTTTTTGACTGCCGCAGCACACTGAACCGATAATTTCAATGTGTTATCCGCTATGACGCCTAGATCTCTTTCTTGGGTTGTAGCACCTAATATGGAACCTAACATTACTTAACTATAGCATGGGTTATTTTTCCCTATATGCATCACCTTGCACTTATCCACATTAAATTTCATCTGCCATTTCGATGATCAATTTTCCAGTCTTACAAGGTCTTCCTGCAATTTATCACAATCTGCTTGCGATTTAACTACTCTGAACAATTTTGTATCATCTGCAAATTTGATTATCTGACTCGTCGTATTTCTTTCCAGATCATTTATAAATATATTGAAAAGTAAGGGTCCCAATACAGATCCCTGAGGCACTCCACTGCCCACTCCCTTCCACTGAGAAAATTGTCCATTTAATCCTACTCTCTGTTTCCTGTCTTTTAGCCAGTTTGCAATCCACGAAAGGTTGATTCAGCTTCAGATGGAAGAGAATTCCAGGCATAAGATGCTTGAAGTGCTCCAGTTTGTGGATGCACCCAAGGAGATCATGTCCATACCTGTTCATGAAGTTCTCCTTGATCTCCTGAAGAGAAATTGGGAACATCCAGGCTCTGTGCCACCGGTGAACCAGAAAACAGATGCCACATACCTGGTACAGACAGCCCCTGGGTTTTAAAAACCACAACTGCCCCAATTCTGTGGTTGTGGAGTCTGCCCAGAAGAAGGCACATCGTTCTAAGCCTCACTCTTCCTTTCCTCTGGGGAAGGAGCAGAGGTTCCTAGATGCATTTGCCCGACGTGTTTTTCATGGCTCAATGCTGTGATCTCGCATTGCTTCATACAGGTTGTACATGACTCAGTATAACAGGGACCTTTTTAAGAAGATCCAGGATTTTTCTGATCTTTACCCAACCATCTTCAGGATCAACTTAATGCCCTGGCTCAAAAGGGACTGGATGCTGGCAAGCATGAGGTCCGCACTGCGCATGACATATTTGACACTGCCTCTAGGATGTCTGCATCGGGGATTAGTGCACGAAGATGGGCGCAGTTGAAGTCCTCTGACCTCAGACCAGAAGTATAGGACTGGTTAGCTGACCTGCCCTGTGCTAGTGACAGTCTCTTCGGAGACAAAATCCAAGAAGCAGTGGCGCAGCTTAAGGACCACCATGAGACGCTACACCAGCTCTCTGCAGTGCCTTCTGATTTCTCGTCCACTTCCAAGAGGACATTCAGACAGGACTCTAAGCAACCGGCCTACAAGCCAAGAAGGTTATTAACCTCCTGCTACTAGACAATCCTGTCCTCAGAAGGCACAACCAGCGCCTCAACCGGTACCAGCATCAAGATTTCGACTCCTCGCTGGAGAGCAAATGTCAACCACCTCTACCGTCAGTACCCGTCGGTGGTCAGTTGTGCCACTTCACCAGCATATGGCACCCAATCACCACAGATCAATTGGTACTTGCTGTAGTGACCCAAGGTTACCACCTCAACTTTCTGACAGTCCCGGAGGACTTCCCACCTCGGCTGACGTGGGGATCATCCGACCATTCCCCTCTTCTAGAGGAGGAGATCTCATCCCTCCTCAAATCCCGGGCAATAGAACCAGTGCCCCTCTCCCAACAGGGGCAGGGATTCTATTCCCGGTATTTCCTCATGCTAAAAAAGTCAGGTGGCTTTTGTCCGATCTTGGACCTTCGAGCCTTAAACAAGTACCTCCGAAAAGAGAAGTTCAGGGTGGTAATCTTGGGCTCTCTACTACCTCTTCTGCAAAGAGGGGATTGGCTTTGCTCTCTAGATCTCCAAGATGCATACACACACACATCTCGGTCACTCCTTCTCATCGAAAGTTCCTTCGGTTCCTGGTCTGGCCCCGTCACTTCCAGTACCGAGTACTGCCATTCAGCCTAGCGTCCGCAGCCTACCTCAGGGATCAAGGGGGTCCACTTCTACCCTTATCTCGACGATTGGTTGATAATGGCTCCAACTCAGGACGCACTGACCTCCTTGCGTCTGACTCTCCATACTCTGCTGCCCCTGGGGTTTCTGGTCAACTACCCCAAGTCCAAACTAGTTCCATCCAAAACCCTATCCTTCATAGGGGCCGATCTGGATACCGTACAGGCAAAAGCCTTCCTCCCTCAGGATTGGGCTCACACTCTTGCGTCCCTGGCACAGTCTCTCCAGGCCCAAGAGTACTTAGCCCGTCATTTCCTCACATTGCTAGGTCACATGGCATCCTCGGTACATGTCACGCCGATGGCCCGCCTAGCCATGATAGTAATGCAATGGACCCTGAAATCCTAGTGGGCTCAGGCGTTTCACCCTATGTCGAACATTGTCCACATTACCAAGCAGCTCCACCTGTCGCTGGCCTGGTGGATGCACCACTCTAATCTCTTTCAAGGCCTTCCTTTTCAGGCTCCAGAACCTCAAATTGTCTTGACGACAGATGCCTCCAACCTAGGGTGGGGTGCTCATATCGACAACCTGCAATCTCAAGGAACCTGGTCTTCAGAGGAAGCCAAACATCAGATAAATTTCCTGGAGCTTCGGGCGATCCGATATGTCCTCAAGGTTTTTCAGGATCGCCTCTCAAACAAGGCCATCCTGATCCAAACCGACAATCAGGTAGCAATGTGGTACATCAACAAGCAAGGTGGAACGGGCTCCTACCTGCTGCGTCAGGAAGCTGCACAGATATGGGCGTGGGCTCTTTCCCACTCGATGTACCTCAAAGCAACCTACTTGGCGGGCGTGGACAATGTTCTGGTGGACAAGTTGAGTCGCACATTTCATCCACACGAGTGGTTGCTCAACCCCACGGTAGCGAACCGTGGGGTTCGCTACCGTGGGGTTGACCTCTTTGCGTCAGTCCACAACCACAAAGCAGAGAACTTCTGCTCGCTCACTCGCAGCCACCCCTCACAACCGAGGGACGCTTTCGGCCTCTCATGGTCCAGCGGTCTCCTCTATGCATACCCTCCACTTCCTCTCATCTCAAGGACTCTCGTGAAGTTACGGAGGGACAAGGGCTTAATGATTCTCATAGCCCCTCCCTGGCCGCGCCATGTCTGGTTTCCGATCCTCCAGGACCTGTCAGTCTGCCAGCGCATCCCTCTGGGGGAGGATCCGCTTCTGATAACTCAGAACGACTGGTGCCTATGCCACCCCAACCTCCAGTCCTTGTCCCTGATGGCCTGGATGTTGAAAGGTTAATTCTCCAACCCCTTAACCTTTCGGAGTCCATATCCTGAATCCTGGTATCTTCACGAAAGCCTTCTACGAGATGCTCTTATCGTTCTAAGTGGAAAAGGTTTACGGTCTGGTGCATGTCCATGTCCGTGGACCCTTTCTCTTGTTCCACTGCGAAGTTTCTGGACTATCTCTGCATCTGTCAGTCAGGCCTGAAAACTTCCTCCATAAGAGTGCATGTCAGTGCGGTAGCCACTTTCCACAACGGCGTGGGAGATTTCTTTATTTCAACACAACCCTTAGTCACACGCTTGATGAGAGGTTTGCTCCACCTGAAACCTCCATTGCGCCCTCCGGCCCTTGCTTAGGACCTTAACGTGGTGTTAGGACGGATCATGAAACCTCCATTTGAGCCTCTCCACTCCTGCGATCTTCGCTATCTCACCTGGAAAGTTATATTTCTTCTCGCTATTACATCTACTCGCAGAGTTAGTGAGTTGCAGGCATATTAGTCACCTACCCACCCTACACTAAAATTCTGCATGATAGGATAGTGCTCCACACCCACCCTAAATTTTTACTGAAGGTAGTATCGGAGTTTCATCTTAATCAATCCATCATCCTACCTACCTTCTTTCCCAGGCCCCATTCCAACCCAGGAGAACAGGCGCTACATTCCTTGGACTGTAAACGTACACGTCAGCCCATTGGAAATCCACTCAATTGTTCGTATCTTACAATACCATCAAATTGGGAAATCTAGTGGGAAAACAGACCCTCTCCTTCTGGTTGGCGGACTGTATCTCATTTGCTACCAGCAAGCAGGCATTCCGCTACAAGACTGTGTGAAAGCACACTCTATCAGGGCCATGGCGACATCAGTAGCGCACCTCCATTCGGTGCCGCTTGCTGACATTTGTAAGGCTGCTACCTGGAGCGCTCTCCATACCTTCGCAGCCCATTATTGCTTAGACAAAGCTGGCAGACAAGATTCCATCTTTGACCAGTCAGTTCTTCGCAACTTGTTCTCAGCTTAACTACCCAACATCCTACCAGCGACCCGTACAGGATTTTCAGGATTCCATCTTACCCAAATCCACCACTGTTGCTGTGCCTGTTGCACGTCTTTGGGTGCATTTGGTGCATTGCTCGGGCATCCTCAGCTCGATATTCACCCATGTGTGAGGACTACCATCCTGCTTGTCCTGTGAGAAAGCAGAGTTGCTTACCTGTAACAGGTGTTCTCACAGGACAGCAGGATGTTAGTCCTCACGAAACCCGCACGCCACCCCGCGGAGTTGGGTTCGTTCTCGTTTTACTATTTTATTTTTCGTACGTACTTCTTGCTATACACGAGACTCAAGGGGGACCCCTGCTGGATGCAGGGTTAGTGCCATGCTGGGCATGCCCAGTAGGTGCCAGTCAAAGTTCTAGAAACTTTGACAAAAGTGTTCCGTGATTGGGCTCCATCCTGATGATGTCACCCATGTGTGGGGACTAACATCCTGCTGTCCTGTGAGAACACCTGTTACAGGTAAGCAATCTGCTTTCCCCTTCTACCCCAAAGCTTTTTTTGCCCCTACAAACAGGCTGTTATAAAGACACCCGATATTTGTTAGACTTTTTTTCTAGTAGTCCATGACTACAGATCATGCAGTTCAATCCAGAAATTGCACTATAAGAACATCCTCAGTTTTAGCAATGATTCTATTAATTTGCTCACCACAGAGATCAGACTAGCCATCCTGTAGTTCCCAGCCATCTCCCTACTTCAATTTTTATGAATAGGAACTACATCTGCCCTTCTCCAGTCCTCCAGAACTTTCCCAACTCTAAAAAAAAACAAAAAAAAACATTGAAAAGGTCAAGTGATGGAGCTGCCAGGACTTCTCTAGGTCAGAGCTTTCCAAAGTGTGTGTCGCGACACTTTGGTGTGTCGCCTGAGGTGTGCTGGTGTGTCGCGCAAGCCCGGTGCACGTGACACACCGGCAAGTGGGAGCCAATGTGGCCGCCGGTGGAGCTCATCCCACTGGCTGCTGAGCAGCGAAGAATCGTTGTGCTGTGTGCCGCAGACACACAGCCGGAAGATCGGTAAGGCCGTGGTGAGTTCACGTCACCACGGCCCGAAGAAAAAGGGCACGTCTAAACGTGCAGGTGCTCCGCCTCCTTCCTGCCCACGCGGCCCTGGAAGAAAAATGTTGCCGGAGCCGCACGGGCAGGAAGGAGATGAAGCAGCCGCGTGCAGAAGAGGAGCCGCGTTGTTGCAGTGGGCGAGAAGAGGCCTGGTAGCAGGGCCCCCACTGCGGATCGGATCGGCCCGAGAAGATCAGGGCCGCTGCAGAGCCGATCCTGCAGCGACCCGTGAAGAGGAGGCCCAGAGGTAAGAGAGAGGCTGAGAGCCCGTAGAGTGCGTGTATTAGCTGAGTTGAGAGATTGGGTGCCTGTATGAGCTGAGCTGAGTTGAGAGATTGGGTGCCTGTATGAGCTGAATTGAGAGATTGTGTGCGTGTATGAGATGAGTTGAGAGATTGGGTGCCTGTGTGAGTTGAGAGATTGGGTGTGGGAGTGAGGATCTCAATGTTTGCAGAGACAGCATGTGAGAGCCTGTGTGTGTGTGAGAGAGAGACAGCATGTGACAGTGAGAGCCTGTGCATGAGCAAGACAGCTTGTGGGAGTGAGAGAGAGCCTGGGTGTGTGAGAGTCAGACAGCATGTGCAAGAGAGAGACTGTGTATGAATGATTGTATGAGAGAGAGAGCATGTGAGAGTGAGAGCCTGTGTGTGTGTGAGAGAGAGAGAAAGCATGTGAGAATGAGAACCTGACTGTATGTTTGAGGGAAGAAGATAGATGGAGAGAAAAGAAATAGAAAAAAAGACAATATGAAATGAATTGGCAAAAAAATATGAAAGGAGAGGTGGAACAAAAAAGCCTGGGACCAACCAATTAGAAAACTAAGATCAGACAGCAAAGGTAAAAAAAAGAAAAGAAATAAATTACTTTTTACTGATTGGCACATGTAATCTTTGTTAATGTCAAGAGTAGCACTTTCTCTATGCGGATCTCACAATGTACGAGATCAACATGGAGGAACTGGAAACCCACAGGGCCTGCACAGAGGAGGCAGCAGAATGGGCTTCAGTGCCAATAGCAGCAATCAGCGCCTCCCCAATAGCCATGCGGCATCAGTGGCAGCAGAGGAATGAGAGAGGCTCCGAGGTTGCTGGCAAAAGAAAGAGAGGGGGTCTGCCTTTAGTGTGTGCATGTGTATGAATGGGTGCCTGCCTGGGGGTGTATGTGTGTGAATGGATGGGTACCTGCCTGGGGGATGGTGAGGGAGTGGTGTGAAAATGAATGGGAGCCTGCCTGGGGGTCAGTTTTAGTGTGTGAGAATGACTGGGAGCTTGCCTGGGTGTGTGTGTTTGTGCGAGAATGATTGGGAACTTGCCTGGGTGTGTGTGTTTGTGTGTATGTGAGGGGGAGCCAGAGAGAGTGTGTATGAGAAAATCCAGGGGAGTAAGAGTTTGTGTGTGGGGTGTGTGTGGAGGGGGAGAGAGTGTCTTAGAGCCTGAGAGTGTGTCAGTGTCTGTGAGAGCGAGAGGTTATGGTGGGTATAAGAGCATGAATGTGTATGTATGTGACAGTGTATGTGTGAGAGAGAATGGACATGTGAGTCTGTGTGAGAGAGGATAACCTCTGGGAAATTGTAAAAAATGTATATGATTTTAATTAATAGAAATTCTATTTCCCTGTACGTACCAGGATCAGTCCAGGACACCTGGGTTGTGACTCCGCACCAGTAGATGGAGACAGACTAAAACTTGTGGGCGGAGCCATATAAGCCCCTGTGCCAGTCACAGCCCCTCAGTCTTACTCTGTCTCCAGTAGATGGTGCAGGTCTAGTCATAGCCCTGCCTGACCTGATTCTGGTGTTGGTGTTAGTCAGGTTTGAATTTTTGGGCTAGGTTTTTTGTTAGGCATAGTTGTTTTATATACCAAATTGGGGTTTTCTCTTAATCCCTTAGTCTCGGGTGCCCTGCCTCCCAGGGGGGTTGAGAGGTCCTGAGGGGACTACCCTCCCCCGGTTGAGGCCGCTGCCAGGGTCGAGGACCCGGCTGGTCTAGTGGCAGCGTCAGGGGTGACACCGGGGAGCCCGGTTCACTCACCCCTGCAGGACTAGGGCTCCAGGACCCGGGACAGCGGCGTCAGCGTTTAAAAAAAAAAAAAAAAAAAAGTTTTCTGTTTTTATTTTGTTGCGGCCGGCTCTCCGTTGCTTCAGCGTCGCTGCTCCGTCGTTTTCGCGCAGGGGGGCGCCGCAGGCGAGAGGGGAGGTCGCCGAATTAGTTTTTTCTTTAATTTTGACGCGCCTCAGTTTTTTTACTTCCCGCGGTCGCCGGCTTGCCGCGCGGTTCTTCAGGCAAGGCCTGTGGGTCGGCGCGCGCACGCGCGTGTTTTTTCCAGGAGGGCCTCTGCTCGGCCTGCATCCAGGACGGTGAACCAACGTCCAGGGCATCGCGGGGGGCTCGGGCCCGGATCGCGCATTCGCCGCCGCGAGGGGTAGGCTCAATAAATAGGCCTCAGGACATTTTCCCGCTCAGCGTGGGAGCGGCGGCCATTTTGGCCACTGGCAAGGAATTCTCGCGGACCGCGGCAGGCGATTCGGCTCTCCCTCCCGCGTTATCCCCGCAGCGGGGCGCGGCAGGAGGGGGCGCCGAGGAGGGGCTTCAGCCCCGGGGGGATTCCGGCGCCGATTCTTCCAAATCCGGGTCGTTTCTCTGAGGATTTCGCGGGCTTGCTGCGCAAGGTACTTATGTACAAGCGCAGCAAGCGCTCCCGAGGGGGGGGGCTCTGGGGAGGGCTCCAACCAGGCCCCACCGAGTAAGCGCAAGGCGAAAAAGACCGCGATGCTCGCCCAGGAGCCAGCGCGAGGGAAACGGCTTCCCCGGAGCGTACCTCAGGAGTCAGATCCAGAAGATTCCTCCACGGCGGATACTGGTGGTCTCGAGGAACCCCCGAGGGGGGCTGAGGAGACGGGGGCGGATGGCTCCGCCCAGCCCGGCGCGGTAGCAGGTACCCAGGCAGCGGACGGGGATGACCCCAAGGTAGTCCGTCTGTTCCGCAGAGAGGAACTGTCGCCATTCATCCCGGCCATTCTCCAGGACCTGGGGATAGAGGCTTCCCCAGTGGTGGTCCGCTAGGAGGTCAATATGGATCCAGTGCGACTGGGATACCCCGGAATTAGGGTTGATAGTCAGCAAGGCCATGGATAAGCTCTACCCGCTCCCGGAGGAGGCGCTGGAGCTTCTGCAACTTCCAAAGGTGGATTCAGCGGTCTCCACGGTGACGAAGAGGCCCACTATCCCGGTCACGGGGGCGACGGCCCTTCGGGATATACAAGACAGGAAGCTTGTAGTGCAGCTCAAGAAGATATTTGAGGTATCCGCCCTAGGGGTGCGGGCAGCAATCTGCACTAACTTCACCATGCGCGCTAGTTTACGCTGGGCCCAGGTCCTTCAGGCGAATGCAGGCCTGTTGGCGGAGGTGGCGTCTCAGGCTGATAGATTGGAGGCGGCAATAGCTTATGGAGCTGACGCCCTCCACAACCTGCTGCGCACCTCTGCTAGGTCCATAGTAGCCGCAGTTTCGGCGCGCCGTCTCCTGTGGCTACGCAACTGGGCAGCGGATGGCTCTTCCAAAGCCCACCTGGGTTCGTTACCTTTCAAGGAGTTGGATGATTTGATGGTTTCTCTGGGAGAGAACAGGGCATTCTAGCTGCCCGAGGATAGGGCCAGGGCGCGGCCCTCCTTTCCGGCCAGTGCCCGGTTCCGGGGGCCCAGGAAATCGCGCCCTCAAAGATCCGCCGGCTCTTCGTATAGACCATCTTCTTCCCGGAACACTCAATGGCAGCAGTCCTTTCGTGGGAAAAGTTACGGGGAGCAAGGCGGGGCCCTGTCGGGTGCGGGGTCCAAGCCCTCGCATTGAACTCCGGCCGGTCCACCTCTTGTCGCGCCTGCGGCACGCCGTTCCAAATGTAGGGGCACGGTTAACTTTATATTTCGAGGAGTGGACCAGGGTGACGTCGGGCCAGTGGGTCCTCGACGTGATAAGACACGGCTACGAGTTAGATTTTGCTCGCATCCCAGCGGACGAGTTCCTGGTCTCGCCCTGCAAGGCCCCAGGAAGAGGGCAGCGATGTTGGACACCTTCCGTCGGCTGGAAAGCTTGGGGGCCATATCCCCCGTCCCTGCCGATCGGCGCGGCTCGGGCCGTTACTCCATTTACTTCGTAGTTCCCAAGAAGGACGGCACTTCAAGGCCAATTCTGGACCTCAAAGGGGTAAACAGATGACTTCGCGTTCCCCACTTCGAAATGGAAACGATTCGGTCAGTTATTGCTTCGGTGCGTCCGGGCGAATTTCTGACTCCTCTGGATCTCACAGGAGGCGTACCTTCACGTGGGCATTCAGCCATCGTGCCAGCAGTTTCTGAGGTTCTGCGTTCTGGGGAGGCACTACCAATTTCGGGTGCTCCTTTTTGGTCTTGCAACGGCGCCTCGGACATTCATGAAAGTGATGGTGGTAGTGGCGGCGCAGCTGCGACGGGAAGGTCTTCTAGTTCTTCCTTACCTAGACGATTGGCTGATTCGGGCGAAGTCAGAGAGTCAGTGTCGATGGGCGGTGGACAGGGTCCTCCAGTTCTTGCAGTCCCTAGGCTGGGTGGTCCATTACAACAAAAGTTATTTGGCTCCCACTCAGTCCTTGGAATATCTGGGGGCCTTATTCGACAGAAACGGGGCAGGGTAATCCTCTCTCAAGATCGGATATGCAAACTGCAATCTCAGGTGCGGCGTCTGTTGTCTCTTCGCCGTCCACGAGTCTGCGATTACCTGACGGTGCTGGGGTCTATGGCTTCAACGCTCGCGTTGGTACCCTGGGCGTTCGCTCACCTGCGGCCATTGCAGTCTTCTTTGCTGTCCCGTTGGACACCAGTTTCAGAGGATTTCTACCTACTGCTCCCGCTTGTGGGTCCGGCGAGATCCAGTCTTCTTTGGTGGCTGGATCCAAGTCATCTGTCCTGTGGCATATCCCTTCTCGTTCCCGACTGGACGGTGGTGGCCACAGATGCCAGTCTCTCCGGCTGGGGAGCAGTTTGCCTAGGGAAGTCGGTGCAAGGTCGTTGGTCAGCGTCGCAAGCTCAATGGTCCATCAACCACCTCGAGACCAGAGCGGTCTGTCTGGCTCTCCAAGCCTTCATACCCTTGGTGCGGGGACAGGCGGTCCGAGTACTGTCAGACAACGCAACCACCGTGGCCTACATCAGTCGTCAAGGAGGGACGAGAAGTCCACTGGTGGCGGAAGAGGTGAGAATTTTGATGGCCTGGTCGGAACAACATCTCAGCAGCATAGCAGCGTCTCACATTGCCGGGGTCGACAACGTGCAGGCGGATTTCTCAGCAGGCATCGTCTAGATCCTGGAGAGTGGGAACTGGCGGACGAGGCGTTTCTTCTCCTCTGCAGGACGTGGGGAGTTCCCCACTTGGATCCGATGGCCACGTGGCACAACGCGAAGGCTCCGCGTTTTTTACAGTCGGCGTCGAGAGCGGGGAGCAGAGGGCGTCGATGCGCTGGTGCTCCCTTGGCCGACGGATGTGCTGCTGTACGTGTTTCCCCCGTGGCCACTGATCGGCAAGATCCTGCGGCGTGTAGAATTGCACCCATCCAACGTGATCATGGTGGCACCGGAGTGGCCACGCCGTCCATGGTTCGCAGACCTCATTCAGTTGTCAGCGGAGGCTCCCCTTCGTCTCCACGGCTTCGCGGGGCTGCTTCATCAGGGCCCCGTCTGTTTGGAGGATGAGGATCACTTTTGTCTCGCGGCATGCTTTTTGAGAGGAATCGGTTAAAGAGCAAAGTTTACTCGGACGCGGTTATTGCTACGCTGCTGAGGTCCCGGAAGCAGTCTCCTTCCCTGGCTTATGTCAGGGTCTGGGTAGTTTTTGAGGATTGGTGTATGAAGCGAGGTTTGGATCCCACCGCCGCTGCGGTCTCTGATATTCTGGCTTTCCTCCAGGTGGGACTGGCCAGAGGCTTGGCGTGCAGTTCCCTACGGGTCCAAGTGGTGGCACTTGGTTGTTTGCGGGGGAAGGTCGGGGGGATCCCCTCTGGCTCTTCACCCGGATATAGCCCGTTTTCCTGAAGGGGGCTAAGCATCTCCGTCCTCCCTTGCGTCCTTCCTGTCCGGCTTGGAATCTTAATTGGGTTCTTTCTGCCTTATGTTCGGCACCGTTTGAGCCTTTTTGCAGCGCTCTACTGTCTAGGATCTCACGTTGAAGACCGTGTTTCTGGTGGCGATTTCTTCGGCACGCCGTATCTCGGAATTGCAGGCGTGGTCATGTAGGGAGCCGTCCTTGTGACTCTCCGCCACAGGCGTTTCCTTGCGCACGGTCCCTTCTTTCTTCCGAAGGTCGTCTCGGCTTTTCATTTGAATCAATCCGTTGAACTTCCCGCTTTCGCGGTCGGGGAGTCGTCGGATCCGAAGACGAGAGACTTACGAAAGCTGGATGTGAGGAGGTCCCTCCTTCGCTATCTGGAGGTCACTAATCCTTTTCGGATAACGGATCATCTGTTTGTCCTCCTTTCTGGTCCCAAGAAAGGGGCTGCAGCGTCTCGCACGACGATCGCCCGTTGGCTCTAAGAGGCCATAGGCTCAGCGTACTTTGTACGGGGAAAGACTCCGCCGGTGGGTCTTCGGGCTCATTCGACAAGGTCTCACGCTGCGTCCTGGGCGGAGTCTTCTCAGGTGTCGCCCCAAGAGATTGTAGGGCGGCTACCTGGCAGTCGTTGCATACCTTCGTCAGACATTACCGTCTGGATGTTCAGGCCGCTGAGGTCGGAGGGTTTGGAGAGAGGGTACTCCGAGCAGGACTCTCTGCTTCCCACCCTCGGTAAGTTGGCTCTGGTACATCCCAGGTGTCCTGGACTGATCCTGGTACGTACAGGGAAAGGAAAATTAGTTTCTTACCTGATAATTTTCGTTCCTGTAGTACCAAGGATCAGTCCAGGATCCCGCCCGCTGACGGAGAGTCCGCTCATCGTTGTTTCCTTGCGCTCACCGCTTGTTCGCTCTCCCGGTTGGGGAGTCCGGTTCCCGCAGGGGTTGGAATTGTTTCCGATTAAATGGCAAGTTTTGTTAGTTAGCTATGGTTGCCCTTTGGGTTTCTACTTTGACATTACGTATGACTGAGGGGCTGTGACTGGCACAGGGGCTTATATGGCTCCGCCCACAAGTTTTAGTCTGTCTCCATCTACTGGTGCGGAGTCACAACCCAGGTGTCCTGGACTGATCCTTGGTACTACAGGAACGAAAATTATCAGGTAAGAAACTAATTTTCCTTTATCAGTAGTTTTAAAATATTCTTTTATTAGTATGGTTTTACTATTATAACTGATGCTTTATGTTTCTTGATTTTGTTTGTTTTATGAGGAATGGTGGTTCTGTTTTTCCATTGTTAATACACAGAGTCTGGCTTCTTGGAGTTTCCATTTCAGTTTTTGTCTAATTTGTGCTCCTTTATTTTGTATTCTGTATTTGGTGAGGGTCTGTCTCTGCTCTGTGTGTGTGACCATGATGAGAGATTCTGCTAGCATAGGGATCTATAGCAATCGGGTTTGTTTTGTTTCCTCAATAGGTGGTGTATTGGTATTCTAGGACCCAGTGTAATATTTACCCATGCTTTTTCACAGGTAGGGTTATTGTTGTTTGAGTCCTTGGTGTTATTACTGTTATGTTACAATGGGATTGCAGTATAGATTTTGAGTGTCTTTTTTGCGAGGTTTTATTTTAGTTCACAATGTGCCTGGCAGTGGAAGGTGTTTGTGCTGCTGTTACTGTGAGGTGACACCAGCATTTGAAAATATCTTTTAGTATGATGAACTGTAAGGGAAACATCCAAGCTCCATTGTTTGGGGGAATTTCAGTGGATGCACAGAGTTACAGAACTGGAGGTGCAGGATTTATATTGACATTCTGTCCCTTCCTATAAATTCCAGATTTCACTCTCATAGCCATATAGAATTAGTTGAATGAGGCTATCAAATAATTATATAGTATGAAACTGGCCAGCTTTTTAAAATTATGCAGAAGACCCTTTGGACTTTTTTATTAACACCAAATATTCAAAAGCTGTGTTCATCCCATCAAGCTCATATATCTCATTAAAGAGGTAAATTGAATAACACAATAACTTTGTTTTATTATTGTTACTCATAAATTATAACAATAACATTAATCTTGGAATATTATATATTTTTAATATAAACGAAAGGTTTTCACAAGATATGTTGTGTCGTGAAACATTTTATTATGTATATATTTAAGGAAACATACATAAATTGTCGAAATACATTTCGTTCATTTAACCTTTAACCTCCGGTTTGCTTGTAGACTAATTACTGTGTCCCGAAATTATGTTTGTCTAAAAAGTGTGTCACCAACATGAAAAGTTTGGAAAGCTCTGCTCTAGGTTCTGCTAATACCTTCAGATGTATCCCATCCAGCTCCATTGTCTTATCTACTTTGTTTAGTTAGCTCCTCATGCACTGTTCTGAAAATCGATTGAGGTTTACCTCACTGCCATTCTTATTTGTGTTTGTTTTATGTGGTCCTGCTCCAGGCCCTTCCACCGTGAATACCGAATAGAAATATTTAAGCAATTTTGCTTTTTCCTCACTAGCTCTTACATGTATTTATTTATATATTTAATTTATTTAGATTTATATTCCGCTTTTTGCACTTTTTCAGTGCTTCAAAGTAGATTACATTCAGGTACTGTAGGTATATATTCCTTTCCTTCACCTCTAAGTCTCATAATGCCACTGTTGTACTTCCTTCTATCACTAACATATCTTAAAAAAAAAAAAAGTCTTGTGCCCGCCCCCCTCCCCCCATTTTATCGTATTTGCTATTCCATTTGAACTTTTGCATCCCGGCTTCTCTTAGTTTTTCCATATATTGTGGCCTGTTTTCCACTTCCTTTTCAGTTACCTCTTTAGAAAACCAGTGTCCTCTTTTCCCCCTTTCCTTTATTTACTTTCCTAACAAAAAGGTTAGTTGCCCTTATAATATCTCCTTTTAATTTTGCCCACTACTCTTCTACTTTCCCTAGATTTTTCCGACTCCTCCTTGAGATACTTCCCCCATTTTAATAAAATTAGTTTTTCTGAAGTCTAGGACTCTTGCCTTTGAATGAATCTTCACTCTTGTGCTCTAATACTAAACCACACCATCCACTGATCACTGGATCTCAGATGATGATCAACTACAAAGATACTGTCCCTTTTGGTAAGCACCAGGTTCAATATGGCTTCCTCCCCTGAGAGTTCTGTTACCAGCTGAGAGAACAGTTCTTTTTGCAGCAAATCAGGATCTCCTTGCTTTTAGTAGACATTGCAGCTGGGATGTCCCAATAATCTTCTGGCAGATTGAAATTCCTAAAGAATAGCACCTCCCCTTTCATAGCAATTTTGTAAATATCCACCATTAAATCTCTGTCCATCTCCACTGTCTCTGATGGAGGTCTGTATATTACATCAGTATAAATAGATGCTCCATGCTCTCTTTCCAAATTAACCCACAGTGCCTCCTCCTTACTCTATTAGCCCTGCAATTCTATTCCTTTAATATTTTTTTTTATATATAATGCCACACCTCCTCCCTTCCTTCCTATCCGGTCCTTCCTGAATAGATTGTAGCCCAGTATAACTATATCCCAGTCATGGTTTTCTGTGTACCAAGTCTCTGCAGTAGCCACTACATCTAAATCAGTTTCTTGAATGACTGCTTCTAGATCCAGGACTATAGATCATATTTCCTAGATTTATATAAATCCTTTCTCCTGCTCCACACAAAACCTGCTTGTGTATCTTCTACATTTATCCGAGTCCAGTCCGAGTCTGCATTTGGCACCTATCACCAGCATGTAGAAGTTGGACCCATCTCTGTACACTCATGAAGCCTCTAATCAGGCCTCCCACTGTGCCCTTTGACTTCAGCATGGTACTGATCTAGCTGATAAAACCTCACATTGAGCCACTGTGCTCTTGCTGCCTGAAGTACCTAACATAGGTCATATTTTTAGTGTCAGTGATTTCAGCGCGCAGTATCACTGAATTCCAGGTTCCTAGTAACTTATCCACCTTATACCAAGTTTTATCATGATACGGTGATTCTGCATACTTATCCTAAATTTCTGCCTAAGGTAGTATTAGAATTCCATCTTAACCACTCAGTCATCCTTCGAATATGTTTACCCAGGCCACATATCCACAATGTGAACAAGCACTGTACAATTTGGACTGCAAGAGAACCTTGTACTTTTACCTAGAGTGGAATGAAGCCTGTAGAAAGCCCATCCAGCTTTTTGTTTCTTTTGATACCAACAAGCTGTTGATTGCTGTTGCCTAACAGACTTTATCCAGTTGGCTAGCAGATTGTATTTCTTTCTGTTATGCACAAGCGGACCTGAATCTGGTGACCATGTCAAGGCTCACTCTGTTCAAGTTATGGTAACATCAGTGGCTCACCTACGATTGTTCCCCATGGAGGAGATCTGCCAAGCTGCGACGTGAAATTCTCTCCAGATGTTCACATCTCACTTGTGTTTGGACAGGAATGGCGGACATGTCCTATGGAATTTGTTGAAGTGTAAAACCCAACTCCACTCATCCTAGGGCTTGTTTTTGTTCCAGGCTGCCCTTCATAGATAAGATAAAATATAAAAAACGCTTGTTTTTGTTTCTCTTTTTTTCATTTGGGTAGTCCCCACTTGTGAAGTCTGCCATCCTGCTTGTCCTTGGAGAAATCAGAGTTGCTTATCTGTATGTAACAGGTGTCTGAAAACAGCAAAATATCCTCACAAAACCCTCCTGCCTCCCCATGACCTAGTAAAAAGACCAAAATAAACAACAGTAGAGCCTAAGAACAGAAATGCTGATATTAGATATAGTAGTTTTTTAGTAACTTGAAGTTTTTCTAGTCTCTGTAATGAGTCTGGTGATGAGATCATATTATTTCTACATTTCAGGCTTATTTGAACAGCAGCACGGAGCTGCCGTAGTGCCAAATGTAAGTGTTCTGTCTCCAGAGAAATTGTCTTCCAACATACGCCGCCGCCATGAAATTCAAGTGAGTAGTTTGAAGATGCTCATCTTTCAGCAGTGCTTTATAACATGAAATACACAATTATATTCACAATACAAAACTGGCATACTCAATAATGTTACAAATGTACTATTCTTTCTTCCTTCCTTCCTCTGATTATCATCATGTATCCAGAAATTCTGTACAATTTCAAACCAATTTTTTTTTTCATTTTATTTCTCTTCGTATGTGAATTTACTCCATTGCAAAATGTTTGTGTAGTATGTAATTGCCTCTGTCCTTATTGGCAGAGAATGGCATAAGATGGAAAGCAGGGAGAGATGGAGCAAGGATAATACTGTACAGGCAGAAGACAGAAGGAAAGAGCAACAAGAGCTGGGACACAGCCAAATGAGCAGGGAACAGGTTAGGATAGTTCAGTACAAAGGAAACAAAGGAAGAGACCTCTAGAAGCAGGGAAAAGAATGGGAGTCAGCAGTGCAGGCAGGCAGGAGACAGAAGTGTGACAGCTGTTCAGGCAGGAAATGGAGGAGACAGAAGCTGCAAGAAGAGAGTTATAATGAAGGAGAAGAACTTTATATTTTATCAAGCCTAGTGTTTTCCCAATAATGCTTATCTTGTACTTAGATGTAAGCAAGTAATTATGGTTATTTGATTGAGGAATTATATCTTACAATTTTCTCTCTTGTCTCCTGATAAAACTATCAACAGCTGATTCATCTTGTCAGAGTTTTTCTATAAAGATGTCACAGCCTGAGTTCAAGCATTCTAATGTAACAAGTTCTGAGTTTCTATACTGAGCTGAATTGAATGAATTTCTGTTGTAGGTACTTGCACGACTCCAGACTTTCCTCAGCAGCCTGCAGCAGCGCAGCAATGAGATAGAAATCTTGGCAGTGAGTTGACCTGTTTTATTTCAATCTACTTAATATTACTCCATCTTCTGTTAATTTCAACCATGCTGGGTCTGTAAATGAGTCTTTGGGCAGTCACGTAAGTCTAGAAACTTCCACACTTCTCTGAGGTCAGTTTAATAAATCTGTGTAGTTTACAGTAATGTTCCATCAACAAGCTGGCCATCCTCCAGTTACAAATTCTATCCTCTAAGAACTAAAAGTCATTCTGCGTGGGCAAACAGAATGAATCAGTCACATAAATTGGTAATGTCATCCAACGGTGCCAAGAATGGAGCATTTATTAATTTGAGCTACAAAAGCCTAGAAAACCTTTCTGTTCAGTGCGCTTGGTACTGCATAGCTGTGTACCACAAGGCCCCCTTATTCAGTCTTTTTCCACAGAATGAGAGAGACACATTTTTCTTGCATAAATAGCTTCTCTTTTCAGCTTTGGTCACAAAAAGAGAAGTTAAGATGTTTTCTTCATATTTTCTATTTTCTTCTTTTTCATACATTAAACTTCTCATCAGTAAGGCATGAGGCCATATTTCCTTCTCCAGAGAGTTGGTCATGAGAGAGCATAAGAAGTAGTGTACTTGAATTTCAATAAGGCCTTTGATCCCAAAATCTGCAACAGGGTAGAACTTAGCTTTCTACATTTAACTTGTTACACTTAACTTGTAATGCACATTTATTATATCGCAAAAATATATTCTCTCTGGACAAGCAGAACAGTAATCAGCCACACAAAGTGGGTGATGTCATTTAATGGTGCTGAGATGGAAAAGCTCTCTCAAAGCTCAGAAAAATCATGAACGATTTCTCAGCATGCACAAGTGTTCCTGTGCAACCACCAGCACATGAGTCTTCTCAGTCTTCTTTCTTCCACTTGTACAAAAGAAGGCGGTTTTTGAGCTATTCTTCAGCCACTGGCTGAATTTGTTCCTTGCAATTTTCTTTCCTTTTCTTGAAGTATTTTTTTCTTGTTACTAGTCTCCTAAGAAATACATTTTTTTTTTACTTTAAATTTCCAAAATTGAGTTTGTCTGGCTTTAGCTTTCTTTGCAATGGGAGCCAGTAAAGTGGGCTTCAAAAGGTGTGTCTACTGATCCTGCAAAATGTCCTTATCAGGCCAGCATAACCACTGCATTTGCTGCTTAGGCCCATCACATAGTTGGCCTAACTGCACTGCTTGTGCCTGAATGTTGCCCAGAGCCAGAAGATCTAGAAGCGACGCACAAAAATAATTTTTTTACTTCTCCTCAAGTCTCCAGTTAAACCAAGAGAAAATGACAACCAGCTGATGATCCATTTCCTAAATGGCAGTGTCTCATTATAAGCACCATTAGTTGGATAAGTCTTGGCACATGGGCCAGTCCTCCTTTTCTGAAGAGAAAGGGAAAATGTGGTCTTAACTGCCAAAGCATACAGGAACCAAAACAGTCCCTGGGGGCACAACAACATATTGACACACTTAATAGCACCTTCAGCACCCTCACTATTTTGCGCAGAATTTTTGTCAGTGTTGTTGACAAAAGTGTCATATTTTTCTCTCCAGCAATACAGAATTAGAAGCCAAATGTCCGATCTGGATTCTTTATTAGACAGAGACAAATATCTTTAAACAAGCCCGACTCAGGCCGAGTTTTGCCCTCTTACAATGGGGCTGCATCAGGGGCTCAGCTTTGTCATTTTGGGATTTCTGGGTGTCCGGGTTGAAAATTGTGATTATGCATCAAATGACCTCTGGCAGATTGTGATATCCTGTACTGCAGTGTTATTTAAAAACAACAGCTCACTCCAATAATTTTGATGTGCTGATAGATCTCTAGTTTCAAAGCGGCAAGCTCAGTCTGTGTCCGATCATAGCGCATCATAATGACAAAGCTGAGCAGCTGATGCAGCCCCATTGTAAGAGGGCGAAACTCGGCCTGAGTCGGGCTTGTTTAAAGATATTTGTCTCTGTCTAATAAAGAATCCAGATCGGACATTTGGTTTCTAATTCTGTATTGTTGCCTCGATGGCTTGGTTAGATAGCCTCCCTTGCTGTTTCATCAGTCCATATTTTTCTCTGCGCCATGAACTTTTTGCTCTGAAATACAAATATCAACGCCAATTAACCATAACATTTAGTTTATTCCAAATCCTCTTCTTCTAAACAAGCCATAAGAACATAAGAAATTGCCTTGCTGGGTCAGACCAAGGGTCCATCCAGCCCAGCATCTTGTTTCCAACAGAGGCCAAACCTGGCAAGTACCCAAACACCAAGAAGATCCCATACTACTGATGCAATTAATAGCAGGGGCTATTCCCTAAGTAAACTTCATTAATAGCTGTTAATGGGCTTCTCCTCCAAGAACTTATCCAAACCTTTTTTGAAACCAGCTACACTAACTGCACTAACCACATCCTCTGGCATAAAAATCCAGTGCTCAATTGGGCGTTGAGTGAAAAAGAATTTTCTCCAATTAGTCTTAAATGTGCTACTTGCTATCTTCATAGAATGCCCCCTAGTCCTTCTATTATCCGAAAGTGTAAATAACCAATTCACATCTACTCGTTCAAGACCTCTCATGATCCATGCACATGATCAAGACCTCTCATGATCCATGCACATTCTAGTTCCAGAATCATATCTATTGGAATTCCTCCTTCCATCCCTTTATCAGAAAAATGTGAATTGATTTTGTCAAAAACAATTTCCATACCAAGCCGGGCAAGAATTTCTGCCAACTCAGTTGCAGGTTAAGTCTTAAAGGTGACCTTCATCCAAGACTAGGACATGAAAAGCTTAGAATAACCACCTACATTATTGCCTGACTCTCAAGAAGAATCAGTTGTGAAAAAGTTCTCTGCCATATGTATGATTATCTGCCAGTCAGTAAGAGTTCGTATGTATGCACTCACTGCAAAGAACCTCCTAGCTTTCAGAGAAGGAGTGGCAGACCTGAAAGATCTTAGGCAGACAGAGGGATTCATTGAGGAGAACTACAGTAAAATCCCAACTGAAGTCTTGGCAGCCTCTGTGCAAGTTCAACTGGAAGGAGTGCAGCACCATGCTCCAGATGATTCAGTATCCTCTCCAAAGGCTTGTGCTTAGGAGTGAAGGATTAGGACGGCTGTCTTAGTTGCTGATTCAATTGTTAGAAATGTAGATAAGATGACTGGTGGAACTAAGAATTGCTTGGTAACTTACCTACCTGATGCAAAAGTGGTGGACGTCACATGTCGCCTAGATAAGATTTTAGTGTGCTGGGGAGGAGCCGGCTGTTGTAGCACATGTGGGCACCAATGACATAAATAAGGTATGAAAGGGAGGTTCTGGAAGCCAAATTTAGACTTTTAAGTATAAAGTGAAATCCAGAATCTCCAGAATATCATTATCAGAAATGCTTCCCATTCCACATACAGGACCCCAGAGACAGGCACAGCTGCAGAGTCTCAATGTGTGAATGAGACAGTGATGCAGGGGAGGCAAGGGCTTTATATTTGTTAGGATCTGGGCAACATTTTGGGGAAAGATGAGCATATTCCAAAAGGATAGACTCCACCTTAACCAGGGTGGAACCTGCCTGCTGTTGCTAATGTTTAAAAAGGAGACAGAGTAGCTTTTAAACTAGATCATGGGGGAAAGCCAATATTCATTCAGCCGTACATGGCTCAGAGGGAGGTATTTTTAAAGATACTAACAAAACAGGGAAGTTGGAGCATCCCAATAGAGAGGTACTAATAAAGGCCAGGTGCATTTAAATAAAGAGCAGACTGAGTTAAAAAATTCCAATGTGTCCCATCAACGGCTAGAAAAATTATAAATATAAATTTTAAAAAACCATAATTCCAAAAGTCTAAAAAATTAGAAAGAATAGATAGCTCTGAATGAAGAGGTAGATAAACATAATTGACATCTCAGTGACCTGGTGGAAAGAGGATAACCAATGGGATAGTGTGATACCAGAATACAAATTATATTGCAATAATAGTGTGGGTCAACACGGTGGGGCGCTATATATTTAAAAATAGCATAGAGTCAAACTGGATAAAGATCTTATATGTGACAAAATGCACTATGCCATCTTTATGGATAGAATTTCAATTTGTGATGGCGAATAGTATAATAGTAGAGGAATACTACCATCTGCCTAGCCAAAATGAGCAGACAATGAAATGCTAACAGAAATTAGGGAAATAACAAATTTGGCAATACAATAATAATGGGAGATTTCAATTACCTAGTAATCAAAAAATGGGAACACAACTATCAATATTATAAATAGCCTCCATGAAGGTGTCGCGACTGGCTTGCTGACACCTTCATGGAGGCTATTTATAATATTGATAGTTGTGTTCTCATTTTTTGATTACTATATTATTGCTTGGGTAACCTAGCTGACTCTAATTTCTATTGTGGAGATTTCAATTACCCCAATATTGACTGGGTAAATATCACATCAGGAAATGCTTGGAAGGTAAAGTTTCTAGATGAAATAAATGACTGATTCATGCAGCAGTAGTCCAGGAACCAGCAAGAGGGAGAGATGATATAGGTGTACTCTTTCGTGGACCACAGGATATGGAGGATAAGGTAATAATAGTGGGGCCACCTTGCACTAGTAATCATAACACAATCAAATTGACTTAATTGTAGAGAGGACATTAAAGAAGGCTACTGCCTAGTATTTCATTTTCAAAAGGGAATCTAGGATAAAATGAAGAAAATATTTAGGAAAAACTAAGAGGTGCTGCTGCAGAGGTTATGAATTTACATCTGGCATGAGTGGACAATGCTTAAATATCAGGAAAACCCAGATCAGTTGTATTTCTTGCATTAAAGAAAGGTGGAAGGAAGGCCAAACAACTGCCAGCATGATTAAAAGTTGAGGAGAAAGAGGCTATTATAGCCAAAAGAACATATTTCACAAAATGGAAAGAGGATCCAAATGAAGAAAACAGGAAAAACAATAAGCCACTGGCAAGTTAGATGAAAAACAATAAGGGGTAGATTTTAAAAGAAGCGCGATCAGCCTACTTTTGCTTGCGCATCAGACTCAAGCAAAAGTACGCTGGATTTTAGTAGATACGCGCGGAGCCGCGCGTATCCACTAAAATCCCTGGATCGGCGCGCGCAAGGCTATTGATTTTGTATAGCCGGCGCGCGCCGAGCCGCGCTGCCTAACCCGTTCCCTCCAAGGCCGCTCCGAAATCGGAGCGGCCTCGGAGGGAACTTTCCTTTGCCCTCCCCTCACCTTCCCCTCCCTTCCCCTACCTAACCCACCCGCCCGGCCCTGTCTAAACCATCCCCTTACCTTTGTCGGGGGATTTACGCCTCCCGGAGGGAGACGTAAATCCCCGCGCGCCAGCGGGCCTCCTGCGCGCCGGGCCGCGACCTGGGGGCGGGTACGGAGGGCGCGGCCACGCCCCCGGGCTGTAGCCACGCCCCCGTACCCGCCCCCAAAACGCTGCCAACACGCCCCCGCAACGCCGCGCACTCCGGCCCCGCCCCCCGACACGCCTCCCGACACGCCCACTCCGAAAACCCCGGGACTTACGCGAGTCCCGGGGCTCTGCGCGCGCCGGGAGGCCTATGTAAAATAGGCTTCCCGGCGCGCAGGGCCCTGCTCGCGTAAATCTGCCCGGTTTTGGGCGGATTTACGCGAGCAGGGCTCTGAAAATCCGCCCCTCAGTCAGGGAAAGAGAAGACGCTTGCCATAGGACAGAAACTCATAATAAAATCTTTTTCAAATACATCCGAAGCAGAACGCCTGTGAAGGGAGTCTGTTGATCATCAGATGATCGCAGGGTAAAAGGGGCACTTAGGGGAAGGAAAGGCCATAGTGGAAAGACTAAATGAATTCTTTGCTTTGCTGTATCTCTTCAAAATTACCACAAAACAAAAGAATAAGATACCTATATTGGAAAAAGATTTCAAAAAATCAACTACATCTACTAAAGAAAAAGTTATCAGAAATGAATATATATTCTGAAGTTAATCCTCTGTCTTCTGCCTCCTGCCTGCAATGGGCTTCTAACAGGAATCAGAAGAAAAGCAATGGATGTCAAATCATTTACCAGTTTCTTGAAACTCTCCAAAACTATATCAAATCTCTTTTAAATAAACCATCTCAAATCATTTAAATATCAGAACACACTTATGACACTTTTTAAACGTGAATAATCAGTGCTGTCTATTCTTGAAATATAGAAACATAGAAATGATGGCAGAAGAAGACCAAACGGCCCATCCAGTCTGCCCAGCAAGTTTCATGCTTTTTTTTTTTCTCATACTTATCTGTTACTCTTGGCTCTTAGTAACCTTTTGGGTCTATTTCCCTTCCACCCCCACTATTGATGTAGAGTAGTGATGGAGCTGCATCTAAGTGAAATATCTAGCTTAATTAGTTAGGGGTAGTAACCGCCGCAATAAGCAAGCTACACCCATGCTTATTTGTTTACCCAGACTATGTAATTCAATCCTTGTTGGTTGTCTGTATATAGATCCACTTTTCTTTATTCCCCCCTGCTTCTTTATTGAAGCAGAGAGTTATGCTGGATATGCATTGAACGTGAAGTATCAGTCTTTCTCCCCTGCCGTTGAAGCAGACAGCTATGCTGGATATGTGAGAAGTATCAGTCTTTCTCCCCTGCCGTTGAAGCAGAGAGCTATGCTGGATATGCATTGAAAGTGAAGTATCAGGCTTATTTGGTTTTTATGCCCATTACGACCAATGTTTCGGTGGTCATTCCACCTTCAAGGGTCAAAGCCAAAGCATTTTTATGAAATAACACAGCATCTTTAAAAAATGTGCCACATTTCTTATTTCGTTTAAGAAAGAATCTGCAAATTTATTGCAGCATACAGTGCTATTACATAAAGTATTATTGACCTTTGTGGTCCTGATTGTTCATAATTTTATAATATGAAATAATTCAGTGGGGCTGTTAATTGATGCTTGAATCTTCAGTGAAAAGTATTTCTTTTTAGCCTTCTGTGGCGATGATGGTGCCCCTAGTGGCAGGTCCTCAGCGGTGACTTCGTGCTCAGGGCTAATTATCAAGGACTGCTTCCACAAAGTCCTTTATAGCAGATCCCTTCCTGAAGTTTCTCCCGCGAGACAAGAGTAGAGGATAACCATAAGGCAAGGAGGCTAGGGGTCAGCACCACTTGTAAGGGAAGGCCCTCTTACAACTAGGCCCCTGAGACCAAACTTCCCTCATTCTCCACTAGAGTAAGGGACACCTCCCTGGCAGCCCTTTAAAACAACATATTACATCCAGGCAGAAGCTTCTTATGTATTGAAGTTTATTAATTAAACCAAACTCCACAGAAAGGCAAAACACTCAACTGAACAAGCATTATCAACCAAGCTTCTCACTCTGAGTTTCTAGTATACTTTCCCCTGCACAACATGTGGGCAAAGTAGGTTTTTCCCCCAGTACATTCTACTTCCCCCAAGTATAACATAGTACTGAAACCTCCCCCACTGCAGGAACGTCTCCTTAGGCCAGCTGCCAGGTCCTAATTACCTCTTTTCCCCCAGCTGCCTTAATTAAGTAAAACAACTCTTTTCACTGCCACAAGCTCCCCTTGCCGTGCAGTTCTAAAAACCATCTGTTAAAGCTGACTTAGCTTTTAGTGGAAAAGGTCTGCCTGGGCACCATCCCCCCAGCCTCAGGCTTTGGATCTTACTTGCCTTCCCTCCAGCTCTCCTCCCTCCTCCTCCTCCTTTCTCTTTGGAGGGCTACTCTCTTTATGTCAGATAGAGTGCCCCTCCCTAGGAAGAAACCACCCTTGTGTTTCCCTGCCCCCAACCCTTCCTGAGGCTGACTACCAGGACATCTGGGAAATGTAGTTTCCTTCCTGCAAAGTAACCGTCCCATTGAGGAAAACACCTCAAAGTTTTACAGCACAGAGACTCCGCTCTGGCTCAACTTATCACACACCCTCCCCCTTAAAAAGTCTCTGTGCACGATATACAGTGTTTCCCCCCTTGAACACAAAAGCCACTCTTTGAGAAGAGAGTATACTATCCCTTCTTCAAAACCTCTTAAAGTGTTATAGTGCAGAGACTCATCTCTGGTTCAAATTACCACACACCCTCCCCCTTGGAAAGTCTCTGCACGGGGTATGTGTGTTCTTATCCCCCTTTTTAATTTCAAACCTAAACACAAAAACCTTTGCCACAAGAGCATACCAATTCCTCTTCGCAACCCCTGCCTGTAGGAATATGTAAAAAGGCTTTATAGGCAGTAGCCTCATCTATCTTCCTCTGTCTTGCCCTGCGTCTTTGATACTTCTCTATAAGGAGCTTCTCCGATTTCTTGAATGTCCACCACCCTCTGTCTTTTCTATTCCCGTCAGAGGAAGTGTCAAAGAGCACTACTAGCACTTTGCTGTCACCCATGCCTTTGAGTAGCTGGCGCCAACCTCTATATCCCCTATATGTTCTTAATCTATTTTGTCTCCGCCAGCCCACTCCCCTTATTATCGGGACCCATGAGGATTCCTTTAACTCTGCTTTCACTAGAGTGAGTTCTCTAGCTAGCTGCAGAATACCCTCTACCTTCTGCAACCACTCCCTTGAAATCTCTTGCAGTTCTCCCTGAAGCTGATTCATCTCGTTTCCCCTCTTCTGTAATGTCTGGCCTTCCCCGACCCACTGCACTAGGTAACTGGGCTGTTCCTCACCCTGGATTTCCAAAGTCTGCTGGTTTAACTTCAATGGCCACTGACCCTTCTCCCCAAGGTAGGGACCTCTAACACCCCTGATAGATTCTGAACCTGACGGCCTTGAGCTTCCGACGCTTCACTAACTTCTGCTTTTGACTCGACTTGACAGATGGAGCCCAAATACTGTACACACTGAGTCCCTCTGGTATTTAAGCGGGCTGTTTGTTCTTTTTTCAACCTCTCTAGTTCCATATTCAAATTCATTTTCTCAATCTCTACTTCCCTGCGTAACAACTTTTCTGCCTCCAGAGCCTCTTGCAGTGCAGTAACCTGGACTTGCAGTTCCCCTTCTCTCTGAGTTAGCTGTTTGACCCTAGCCTCAACTGCCACTTCTACTGCTGTCTTTTCCTCCAAAATCTAGCAATTTTGGTCTTGCAGCCACTGGAGCCTGTCTTCCATCTCCGGTTGCTGAGTAGCATGCTGCTCATCTTCCTGGTCTAATACCTGTTTTAATCTGGCAGCTTCCTCTTCAGCAGTTTCCCTAAGTTGCTGCTGGGTGGCTACAAGGTCAGAGCGCTCCTGGCACTTTGCCTCCCACCTTTTCACAACTGCTTCCTGCCTACTCCTCTGTTCCTCTATCACCCTTGCCCACCTTTCTTCTGCCTCCGCATTACTCTGGTGTGCTTGCTGCAGCTTCCCCTGTAGGCATGCAACTTCCCCCTTAGTTGCCAAATGGCTATCAAGTAATCCGGACATTAGCAACTACAACTGCTGATTTTGTTCTATCTGCTGCTGCAATAAACTCAGGGCTGTCCCCAACTCCATCTCTACCTTCACCTTCCCCTGAAGGGCTAGCGCTAGTTGTTGGGCCAAGGACCCTCCTACAGAGTCCTGATCCACTCTTCCCCCTGGCTTGCGCAAACTCTCCTGCTCAACCCGGATGCCTTGTACTGAGGAAGCTTTCTCCTCTTCTACCCTCTTCTTAAAATCAGCTTGCTTCTTCCTTGCTTTCTTCCCCTTTAGACCTGGAGTCTTGCCTACTTCTAGGCTTCCTTTCACACTCCCTATCTTCAAATAACCCTCCCTCTTTTGACCACTGCAAGGGGAGTCTTTTACTACTTTGTCACTGGTGCTGCTTTCCTGTTCAGTATCAGCCATGCTCCACCACCCCACCCCCCGGAGCCAGGCCCCCTTCTCTGGCTGGGAAACAAGCTTGGAGAAATTCCTCCCTTTTATTCCCCTCTACTGTCCCTTCCTGCCCAGAGTGTGCCTCTCCTACTTCGAGGGATTCTGCTGAAAGACAAACCCCTGTGAAGACATCTGGGTCCCCCGCATCTTGAGACTGTGAGGTACTCACTCTAACCTCCCCCATCATTGTCTGCCTAGGGTGCCCGCCCTTCGTCTTCTGGGTCTTATTGTCCTTACCAAAACTATGCAAAGCACCTTTTGACCGTTCCCCCTTCAGACCACCCCTATTCTCAACCTGGGTACAAGGGTTGGGGGTGTCTATACTCTCACCCCTTCCATGCGGAGACCCCTCAAGGTCCATCCCTTCCCCAACCCACTCTCTGTAAAGCATTTCTAGTGGGTCTTTGGGACAAGTCTCCCCTACATGGCTGTCTTCCACACAAATCTGGCAAGTGGTACTGCCCCGCCGGCTTCTACCCCTTTTCCCATTTCTTTGGGGAGTCCCTCGGGCTCCTCTTCGTACGACACTTCCTGTGCCAGGCCCTAACTTTGCCACATTAATCTCCTGCCCCTCTCCGTGTATTTCTTCACATGGGCAATCTTCCTTAACATGGTCTGGCTGCGGGCCCTCTAAGCATTCCCATTTCCACATTTTGGGACACTTCCCAGCCAATTCTACTTTTGGCCGTTGGCTGGTGGGTTCAATCCCTACCCCTGGAGATCTACCCCTCCCAGCCCCCGCTGTGTCAGTCTCCCACAGCTCCCTGGAGACCCCTTTCTCCCAAGGACACTGCTTCTTACTCCAGCCCCCCTGGCTGCCTATAAAACCACCTGACACACAGTATTCTCCATCATAAACATTTTCCTTACAATCTATTCCACCAACTTCAACATCCCAAGCTACACCTTGTTGAAACAGTCCCAATGATTTCTTAACTGAAGGTATACAGTCCCAACTCTTTTTCCACGGTGGACTGCAATAGCTTCTGTTCTGTGAATCCCGGGTGTCCATTTTTCTTGGCTTTTCCATCGGGCTCCGGCTTTCTCCTCACAACGCCTCCAGCTTCTGTCTCCTCCAAGTGGGGCCTCCCGCTGCTTGCCTTGGTTTCTTCGTACACCCTTGCTGTTGTTGAGCAGCTGGTAAGGAAAGAAAATAGGGGATCCGAGTGCAGACTGCTTCACCCAAAAAATCTGCCAGCCCCTTCTCTCCGGTTACACCTTACCAGCGGAACAAATTACACCAGCATTTCGGCAATATACATCCACCCCCTCGGTTAGAGAACCACTGGACCTCGCCTCGGCACCACCACACCACAGTACCCTGAGCCCCTTCTCCTTCCGACGGTAGGGCAAGCTCCAGGTACGCTTACCGGAACTCAGACACAACAGGCCTCCAGAGCTCTCCACGGCTAATCCCCCACCTGGTCTGCTCCTCCCGTTCTCTGCCGGTCCTCTCAGCGATCTGGTCAGGCTCCGCAACCTCGTCCATAAGATGGGCACTCGTCCGGGCTGTATCCTGCTATAACGTGTAGTTCGATGATCCCACTGCTGCCACCATTTGTGGCGATGATGGTGCTCCTAGTGGCAGGTCCTCAGCGGTGACTTCGGGCTCGGGGCTAATTATCAAGGACTGCTTCCACAAAGTCCTTTATAGCAGATCCCTTCCTGAAGTTTCTCCCGCGAGACAGGAGTAGAGGATAACCATAAGGCAAGGAGGCTAGGGGTCAGCACCACTTGTAAGGGAAGGCCCTCTTACAACTAGGCCCCTGAGACCAAACTTCCCTCATTCTCCACTAGAGTAAGGGTCACCTCCCTGGCAGCCCTTTAAAACAACATATTACATCCAGGCAGAAGCTTCTTATGTATTAAAGTTTATTAATTAAACCAAACTCCACAGAAAGGCAAAACACTCAACTGAACAAGCATTATCAACCAAGCTTCTCACTCTGAGTTTCTAGCATATTTTCCCCTGCACAACATGTGGGCAAAGTAGGTTTTTCCCCCAGTACATTCTACTTCCCCCAAGCATAACATAGTACTGAAACCTCCCCCACTGCAGGAACGTCTCCTTAGGCCAGCTGCCAGGTCCTAATTACCTCTTTTCCCCCAGCTGCCTTAATTAAGTAAAACAACTCTTTTCACTGCCACAAGCTCCCCTTGCCGTGCAGTTCTAAAAACCATCTGTTAAAGCTGACTTAGCTTTTAGTGGAAAAGGTCTGCCTCGGCACCATCCCCCCAGCCTCAGGCTTTGGATCTTACTTGCCTTCCCTCCAGCTCTCCTCCCTCCTCCTCCTCCTTTCTCTTTGGAGGGCTACTCTCTTTATGTCAGAGTGCCCCTCCCTAGGAAGAAACCACCCTTGTGTTTCCCTGCCCCCCAACCCTTCCTGAGGCTGACTACCAGGGCATCTGGGAAATGTAGTTTCCTTCCTGCAAAGTAACTGCCCATTGAGGAAAACACCTCAAAGTTTTACAGCACAGAGACTCCGCTCTGGCTCAACTCATCACACTTCTCAATATTTGCATGATAACTTTCCAGTTGTATGTAGGTGGCTTTATTTGAGGTGGTCAGAGTTTTGTACCACTTACACTCACATAGTTTCAATTTCTGTTCAGTAATTTGAGTGTAGAATTGAACGAAGGCACATGGCTTTCTATGTTCGATCTTGAGATTGCTAACAACATAGAGTGCCATGAATTTACAGCTTAATTCTAAATTATCTGCAAGGAAATTGAATGAGGTAATAATCATTCTGTAAATTTTTTAATGTCCATAAACCCACGTTTAGTAACTAGTAGTTAGGATCTGAAGTGGAAAATTAGAACAAATTAACCATACAACTGCCAGTAATCTGGTAATGGTCAGACCAGGGCACATTTTATAAAATGTTATGTCAGTAATAACATTTATAGGAATATGATTTATTGTGATTCCACTTTAAACATTTCGAAATTGTGTATCGGAAATGATAAATAATAAATAATAAAAAAAAAAAAGACCAGGGCACATTTTTAGATTTAAACTAGGGAGGGAGTTAGAGTGTACAAATGATGAGACTGACATAATTGGCATCACAGAAACTTGGTGGAAGGAGGATAACCAATGGGACAGTGCTATATCACGGTAACAAATTATATCGCAATGATAGGGAGGATCAACTTGGTGGGGGTGTGGCACTTTATGTCCGGGAGGGTTTAGAGTCCAACAGGATAAAGATCATACAAAAGACTAAATGCTCAGTAGAATCTATATGGGTAGAAATCCCATGTGTGTTGGGTAAGAGAATAGTGATAGGAATATAGTGATAGGAGTATACAGATGATGAAAAGCTAAGAGAAATCAGGGAAGCAAACCAATTTGGCAGTGCAATAATAATGGGAGATTTCAGTTACCCCAATATTGACTGGGTAAATGTAACATCAGGACTTGCTAGAGACATAAAGTTCCTGGATGTAATAAATGATTGCTTCATGAAGTAATTGGTTCAAGAACCAACAAGAGAGGGAGCTATTTTAGATTTAATTCTTAGTGGAACGCAGGATTTGGTGAGAGAGGTAACGGTGGTGGGGCCACTTGGCAACAGTGATCTAATAAAATCAATTCTGCCTTAACCTTAATTCTTTAATTGATAAATTAGTAAGATAAATATGTTTCAGGGGAGGAAGTGACGTCACTAGATGCAGGAGGACGCTTAACTCTGAACTCTCCCTAAAATCTTTGGTCAATGGTGCCAATATAGGGTAAAGACCCGATTTTTGAGCACGGTTTAGATGGATTTACCCCACTCTTTTATAAAAAAAAAAAAAAAATTTAAAGATTTACTGGTTACGCTATTGACCGCAATGTTCAATTATTTATGCAACGGGGGGCGGCTGCTACCTTTCTCTAACATAGCGGGAATTACAGTTATCCCTAAGCCCGGGAAAGACCCCTCCTTTTGCGGCTCTTATAGGCCTATCTCCCTTTTGAATATGGATCTTAAAATCTTGGCCCAGATCTTGGCGAAACGATTGAATCTTATTATACATTTGTTAATACATCCTGACCAGGGTGGCTTTATCCCAGGACGCACGACTGATGATAACATCCGGAAAATAGTTAAACTTGTTTACATTACTAAAAGGATGAAACGCCCTTCGGTCCTCCTGGGGGTGGATGCTGAGAAAGCGTTTGATCACGTACATTGGCCCTTCCTTTTTAAGGTAATGTCTAAAATGGGGATTGATACTCGCTTTCTCAGTTGGGTGCGCGCCCTGTATGCAGATCCGCTTGCCTGCATTAAGGTGAATGGGGGTTACTCTCCTTTTTTTTCTGTACAAAGGGGTATACGTCAGGGTTGCCTCTTATCTCCGTTGCTCTTTGCTATTTGTGTGGAGCCTCTCGCGGAGCATATCCGACAGAACCAGGTGGTTTGGGGAGTCTGTATCGGGGAGAGCATCACAAGATTGCATTATATGCCGATGATATATTGTTTACTCTCACCAAACTTGAGGTTTCCCTCTCGGCGGTTGTGGATGATATTGTGGCCTATGGTGCAGTGTCTGGTTTTAAGATCAACACTGCTAAGTCAGAAATTCTTCCAATATTTCTACCAGAGGACTCCCTGAGCACACTTAAAGAACTTTTCCCTTTTCAATGGGCAAAACAGGCGGTTAAATACCTGGGGGTCTCGATTAGTTCTAATTATAGTGATTTATTCTCATTAAATTACCCCCCTTTACTTACACGGCTGGAGGCCGACCTGGCTAAGTGGGATCATTTTACTATCTCATGGTTAGGACGTATGGCGGCCATCAAAATGACTTTGTTACCCAAAGTTGGATATTTTTTTCAAGCTTTACCCTGTGTAGTTCCCCTCAAGGTGGCTTGGTTCGTTCTTTATCTGCCTAAACGGCATGGTGGACTGAGGGGTTCCCTAAACGGCATGGTGGACTGGGGGTTCCACATTTTCAGAAGTACTTCATAGCCGCCCAGTTGAAAGCGGTGGTTGATTTTCACAACACTAATCAAAGTAAGCAGTGGGTTTCTATAGAACAGGGAATGTTGGCTGATGAGCTTTTGAGTGAGCGGTTTTGGGATCCTGTTAAACCACACACCCGGTTGGCTGAAATCTCTCCCTGCACTGCTTGTACGATATCTGTGTGGTGGAAATGGAGGTCACACTTTTTGGGGTGTCGACGCTATTTTTTTCCACAGCCATCCGGCGCTGTTGTGGTTTTCCGGCGGGAGGGGAGAGTAAAGCATTTGGCGTCTGGGCAGAGAGAGGATTAAGTACTTTTCGCCAGGTTTGGAGGGGGAGTGTTATGACAGACTTTGCAGATCTTCAGCAGTCGCATTCCCTGACCTCACATGATTATTTTGCCTACCTACAACTTCACCATTTTCTTTTTAAGCCTGAGGTGAAGGCTGATTTACTCAAGGGGAAATTCCTATTGGAGGGGTTTTACGATTCTGCTGATAAGACTAGACGGGTGGTATCTAAGTTGTATGCTGTACTAATTATACAAAAGGACCCTGCGACTAAATTTATGAAGGCCTGGGAGGAGGCCCTAATGGGGCCCTTATCCCCCGATGAGTGGAATGTTTGTTTCCATGCCACCAGTAGCAGTTCTATTTCAGCCTGGACTCTGGAACTTAATTATTAACTACTTTTTCGCTGGCATTACACTCCGGTCAAACTACATAAAATGTACCCCACGCGTGGGTGTAGTCTACAGGAGGGATTTCCTGCATATGTGGTGGTTGTGCCCTAGTCTTAACACACTTTGGCGTACTGTTGAAAACTGGTTTACGCAACTGTTGAGCCCCTCCCATTGCACTCACTCCTCGCACTGCGCTTTTGAATTTTACTATCTTAAAGATCCCTGAGCCCTCCAGCGTCTTTTTGTGTGAGCAGTATTGCAGGTGATGAGGGGCACAATAGCACGTGATTGGATGTCATCTCTGCCCCCTACTTTTGAATGTGTCTTATGCTGACTCCACTGGCTGTACTTCATGGAAAAGCTGACTGCACTTCAGTTGGGCAGGATGGGTCGATTTGAAGCAGCTTGGTGACTTTACTTGCAGTGGAAATCTCTACCAACAACTGGATTTCTTTAAGCTGGTCGTAGGATACACCTCGGGACTTTGTTGTTTTGGATTATCTTAGGCAATGGACATTCACCTTACGTTTCTTTTTGGGTTTACCTTCCTGAGCTCTCCGTGACGTGGGATGGGAGGGGAAAGGGGCGGGGGCGTGAGAGGGTATTATCAAAAATGTTTCTATTCAGGTGTTTTTTGTGTCTCAGAGCCGTGACCTGTTATATTGATGTGTATTACTTGCTTGATTTCCGGTGTGATTGTAAATATCCTTGTACTATGTGCCATTCCTGAATAAAAATTGTAAAAAAAAATTAAAATAAATAAATGTTTCAAACGAGAAAATCTAGAACGCAAATTACCAATTTTCTGATTTCTCTCTCTGAACTGGGTGCACTGTATGCAATAATATGACCTCGCAACTCAGCTTTAACCATATTCCAGTAAATAGTAGGTCCCACGTTGTCAAGGGAATTCAGCTGAGAATATTTAGATTATTTATTTATCCTGTAAAAATCTCACAAACATCTTATCCTGATATAAAAGTGAAGACATCCTGCAAGTATTGAATTTTGTCCTATCTGATATCAGTGTTAATAGAGTTTTAACAAAAAAATGATCTGAAAAGGGTAGATCAATCAAATTACTAAAGCGTACCTTATTGAAATAAGTAGTAGAAAGGAGAATATAATCCAAATGACAGTATACATTATGAGCCACAGAGTAAAAGGTATACTCCTGATCCTCCAAGTGTTTAAATATCCAGGAGTCAAAAAGATTCAACCCATGACACAAGAAACCTACCTAGTATCAGATTGTTGTTTTCTAGGGGTTTTGACTGGTTTACAGTCTATGAGATGGGTTGTCAGTAACATTAAATTCCCAACCCAATATGATCGAATAATCATCCCATGGAACCAATTTAGACAATAGATGAGCAAAGAAGCAATTGGAATAGGTATTTGGCACATATGTTCTGGCAAATAACACTTTTTTACTCAGCAAAGGCACTCATATATCTACCTTCAGTGTCAGATAATTGTTGTTCAAACTGAAAGGGAGTATATTTTGTTGACAAGAATAGCAACTCCCTTTTGGCACATGGAGAAAGAAGAGAAATAACATTGCACTACCCATTCCTGGCTCAGTTTCTGGTGTGCAGAATCATCCAAATGCATTTCTTGGAGAAAGACAATGTTAGCCCAATGTCTCCTTAGTGCACTTAACATTTTTTTTTCTTTTAATAAGGGAATTCGGGCTGTCTATGTTAAAAGAACACATCGTCAAATCAAACATTCCCAGCAAAGAACTGAAAAAAAGATACAGTGCAAGGTAATGCACAGTGCAAGGTGATGCATATAGGGAAAAATAACCCATGCTATAATTGCACAATGTTGGGTTCCATATTAGGTGCTACAACCCAAGAAAGAGATCTAGGTGTCATAGTGGATAACACATTGAAATCAGTTCAGTGTGCCGCGGCAGTCAAAAAGCAAACAGAATGTTGGGAATTATTAGAAAGGGAATGGTGAATAAAACGGAAAATGTCATAATGCCTCTGTATCGCTCCATGGTGAGACCGCACCTTGAATACTGTGTACAATTCTGGTCGCCACATCTCAAAAAAGATATAATTGCGATGGAGAAGGTACAGAGAAGGGCTACCAAAATGATAAGGGGAATGGAACAGCTCCCCTATGAGGAAAGACTAAAGAGGTTAGGACTTTTCAGCTTGGAGAAGAGACGGCTGAGGGGGGATATGATAGAGATGTTTAAAATCATGAGAGGTCTAGAACGGGTAGATGTGAATCAGTTATTTACTCTTTCGCATAGTAGAAAGACTAGGGGGCACTCCATGAAGTTAGCATGGGGCACATTTAAAACTAATCGGAGAAAGTTCTTTTTTACTCAATGCACAATTAAACTCTGGAATTTGTTGCCAGAGGATGTTGGTTAGTGCAGTTAGTGTAGCTGTGTTTAAAAAAGGATTGGATAAGTTCTTGGAGGAGAAGTCCATTACCTGCTATTAAGTTCACTTAGAGAATAGCCACTGCCATTAGCAATGGTAACATGGAATAGACTTAGTTTTTGGGTACTTGCCAGGTTCTTATGGCCTGGATTGGCCACTGTTGGAAACAGGATGCTGGGCTTGATGGACCCTTGGTCTGACCCAGTATGGCATGTTCTTACATGATAAACAATACAGGGAGAGAATTCCTCAATCTAAATTCTTCCCTAACCATGAATATACCAACCAGATCCTGACTCAAATACAAATACAACACCATGGAAAGTTTTAACATGCAAGCACTCCCACACACATTCACAAGCATACCATATACATGCACTCCAAACCCTTCTCCCCCCTCCCTAAAAAAAAAAAAAAAAGTAATCCATTTGCTGCCTAAAAAACATACAGGAACCATAACTTTTTCCACAAGTCCATGAGAGTCATGTCTTGCACTCTTCTTCTCTTCCCATGCAAATTAAAGGGACTTAGAGTCAGCAGCCTAATTCCAGGACCTGAAGAACAAAGATGCAGACATCCCAAAAACATTCCAAGCACTAGCAAAAAAATTAACGCATTGAGCATAGAAAACAAAGAACATTACTTTGTACAGAGATATGATGAGAAGAAAATAAAGGCTGTTAACTCAGCCATTTGAAACAAAACAAAAAGCATATATTCCTAGCTCGGTGATCAGATTTAGTTTCTCCAGTAAATGCATGAAAATACAATGAAGAATAGTCAAAGTCTGCACCAACACATGACACAAAACAAGGGAATGGAACTGGTAAAATAAATACAAAAAATAAGCAGTGCAACTGTTTGAAACGTTTCCAAAAATTTGCAATCTCATCTGAGTAAGTTAGGAATTAGTTTCTCCACAGGGTTAACAAAAGTAAAATGAAGTGTAAACCAAAGCTCCTTACCAATTTTCATTACAGAACAAAGCAGTGCAGCTTGTAAAATGAAAAACAAGAAGCTGATAGTCTTGTCTGGTGAGCAAGAAAGTCAGTTTCTCTACCAAATGTACAGAGGTACAAGGAGGAACAAACAAAAGCCCTTCACCAGCAATACAGCTTGTATAATGGAAAAAAAAAAATCAGCTCAGCCATGCTCAACTGGCCAAGAGACTGATAATCTTATCTGGTGAGCAAGGAAGTCAGTTTCTCTACTATATGCTCAGAGACAAAAGGAAAAATAAATGAAGGCACTTCACCTATACTCAACACAACATACGGCAGTGTAGCTTTTAGAATGAACACAAAAAAGAGCCTGTACTATTCTGGCAAGCTAACCAGAAAACGTTTGTTCTCCTCCTTATGAGCAAAGGATTTAGCTTCTCCATAGGTGAAACACTTTAAAATGTGTTGGGAACTAGAGTGAAAATCTAATACCATGCTGGAACAGTTGGGTGTATAGGGCAACACTTCTTTGCATTGCGCCAGAACCTGTGCTGAACAGTCAAGAAAAAGCAAGAGTAAATTCTCTGAGGACAAGCAGGGTGTCAGTCCTCATGCATGGGTGACATCTGATACAGCCCATCATGGAAAACTTATGTCAAAGTTGCTAGAACTTTGACTGAGTTTCAATGAACATGCTCAGGCATACATTACACTATGCGGGGTCCCCTCAGCTTTTTCTTTTCCATGGAGCCTGGTGTTTCACGGTTGAGTCTAGTCTCTCTTTAGTTCTCCTTTATCGGGAGTTTTTTGCTGTTTTTTGCCCTGGCTTGAGCGTTGTCGAGATTATGTGATTGATGTGGAGTCCTCCCAGTTCTCAGGGTTTTCAACATTTTAGTAAGTTTCTTTTCAGGTCGAACTCTTGGGGAGGCAGTGTGCTCTGTGCCCACTGGCTATCAATAGCCACTACTGACGAATTTGATATTGCATCCCTTTTATTTCATGACAATATGTCCTCGTCAGGGTTCCAGCGGTGCCTTTAGTGTGGGAGAACTATGTCTACCTGATAGATGTGTTCTCTGCCTGGGGACATTACATGTCCAGGGTTGCAGCAAGTGCTCTCAGATGATCCGTAAAGGACGACGGGCCTGGTTGGAGAAGATGGAGAAGATGGACCAGCTCTTCGGGCTCTGGAAGACTGATGCATCAACATCGAAGGACCTCGGAGCCACACCGATGGCCATAGAGCCATTGACGTCAGTGGGGCAATCAGTTCCATTGGCATGAATGACTATCATGGACTCTGGAAATGAGTTATCAGATCAAAGACCTATTCATCATCTTTGACCTTGGCACCAAGGATTGAGGGAAGCCAAAGAAGCATTGGCATCAGTTCCATTCAATGCATGGTACTGGGCACAGGGATGCACCAGCCTTGAACACAATGCCCCAGACATGACCCCATGGTGAGGAGCACCAGTCCTTCATGGTTCCCAGGAGTTTGCCATGGCCTCCACAAGTCCTAATGTCCACCACCATCCTCCTCTTGGTTCCGAAGAGGGATCTGGTCATGCCTCCTGGATCCCAGTCAGTCTTGGTGTTTGCAGTCTTCGAGGATGAGCTGGAGAAGCAAGTGCAGCAAGCCATGGAGAAAGGTGCTGCAATTCCTTAATGTCTGTGCACCAACAGCACTGAGCCCAGCGCTGACTGTAATCCCTTACCTCAAGTGCTTCTGGCAGAGCTTCCTGCAGCATGCTGCATCCTAGGTCCTAGTTGAAACCACTTACACTTCGTGTAGCCCTTTTATAGACCATGAAGCCAACATTTCCTTTTGGAATTGACTGATGATGATGTCTCAGCTCTAGTATATAAGGAAGCTTAGTTCCATCAGCCAGTGTCTCAGCAACAGGTCCCCTGCCATGCATATCCTGTAGTATATGTTGCTACATTCCTATTCCAGCCTTGGCTTCTTCCAGCTCCTCGCCTGCTCCTTGCCTTGGCCTGTTCCAGTCCTTGTCTGTCTTCTCCGTGCCTTGTCTGTTCCTGCCCTTATCTTGCCTGCCTGTGCCTTGTCTCTTCATCCCTTGCCCCTGCCTCTCAGACACTTTTCTGGTTACCTGACCCCAGCCTGATTTCTGCTTGGCCTGAATCCAGCCTGGATACTAATGTGTCTGCTCTCTACCTGCCCTGATCTTGGCCTTGTTACTGATGCTGCCTGATCACACCCTACGGGACCCTTACCTATGTCCTGCCAGCCTCAGAACCCAAGAGCTTAATCTGCAGGAGGGGAAGAGTCTGGTACAGGTGCTGCGTATTCCTTGTCTCTGCGTGAGTGTGACTGCCTGCTGTTGGCAGGGGCCTAAGCTGGTTTGCCAGTATAGATTAACCAATCTTGCCACAGACCAAAGAACTCACAATCCATGACACCGTCACTCCTCGAGTCACTGCTTGGCTCCCTGTATGTGCGTATCAGAGTGCCACCAACACCTTCACTGGTGTCTGTGCCCAGGGTTGGCATCGATGTCCATCGGAGCATCGAAGCCATCACTGACTGATCCTGTGGTAATCCCCAGTTCCTTGGAGGAGGAAGCTCTCTTGGTAGCAGGATTGGTGTCAGGGTCCAAGCTCACTCAGGGGCCGATGCAATATGCTGAGTGCACTCTTAACGAGCAGTTAGACGCGGGTAAAATAGGCGCTAATCAATCCCCGAATGCAATAAGGGGATTAGCATCTATTTAACGCGCGTCTAACGCGGAGTGAATGAGAGAGCGCTCATCAAGTGCAAATGCATGTGAATGAGCTTATTACTCATGCACTCCCAATGCAAAAAGATAAATGTGCATCTCAGACGCACATTTATCGCTCAGATATTAACGCCTGCCTGGAGAAGGTGTTAATAGCTGAGGGCATTGAAAAGAAGTACAGAAAAGCTGAAAAAACTGCTTTTCTGTCCTTCTTTATTAAAGTAAATAAAATAAAATAACTCTGCAGACCGCCGAGTTATGAAGACCGATGCCGGTAAACTCGGCCTCGGTTTTCATAACCAGCCATCTGCCAGTAATGAAAATGGCCACCGATAAACTTGGGGGCCGTTTTCATTACTGGCAGTGAGGCAGCTGCGGCAGGTCGTGCTAGGAAGGAGGTGCTAAGGTCGCCTTTGGGGCACCACGTGTGCGTTAAGAGAGCGGGCGCTGACTGTTCAGCACCCGCTTTCTATGCGCCCTTATTGCATCAGCCCTTCAGCCAGCCGAGTCAGTTCCTATACCATTGGCTGAAGACTGAGCACTTTGGGATCCATCCCCTGTCAGTGACAGTTATGCGCCAAACACACTTATGACGTTTTCTGTAGAAAGTATCATTTTTTATTGAGCAATATAATTATTCTTGGGAGATGCTGGATGCCATTTCTCTGACAAACTGACCAACCAGTATCTTGTTGTATGAACTGATCCTTTTTTTATAGGTAAAATACAATACAGTACTAGATCAGAAATTCTTAAGTTGCATGACCACCTGGAGTATCATTTACATAGGTTATCATGTCAACAGCATAATTGAGTTTCCCTACATTACCCTGACCAGTTCTCCAAGTTGGGGCCCATTTACCATCACTCTTTAGATAATCCTTTGTTCTGTTAAAATCTTGCTGTTCAGGGCAATCGTTACATCTTAGACTGTGTTTACAGATGCCCCTGTTACCGATGCCCCTGTAATGACATTCTTGCCTGGGGTTCTAACTGTTGCCTTCTGCTCTTGTGACCCTATAATTAGGCATCACAAATTGTCGCCAGCTTCAACTGCTGTCCAGATGTCCTTGGAATTTCTCCAGGTCAGGCTCAGTAAGGCATTTAAAGTTCACCTAGCCAGAAAGGCTAAGCTAGCAGAGGATTCTGGGTCAGTTGCCGTCTCCATGTTGATCTCGAGCTCAGGCACACATATCACAGTGATGGTAATCCTTATGACCTCTGTGGGGAAGGCTCCTCATATGTTTCAGATGGTGCATCGGATGAACTTCCCTCCAACCCTTCTTCTTCCACAGGCAACATGAAGTCTCCTCTAGAGGATATCACCTTTGCAGGTTTTGTCTGGTTGATGGAGGAAGCCATCCCATTTACATTGGAGATTGGAGGAGGATACCTGGCTCAAGATGCTGGATATTTTCCAGCACATGGAGCTTCCTAAGGAGATCTTGGAAGTGCTGCTACTCGGTGACTCCCATTGATAAGATGGTGGACGTGATTTATCCCAAAGACTCCTGGATTTGACAAGTGTCAGGTGCACATCAATAAGCCATGGTTGAATCTGCTCTCAAGAAGGCCAAGCAACTCTGTACTCATTCCTCAGTGCCCCCGGGGAAAGGATCTGAGGGCCATGGACAAACTTGGTAGGAAGGTATTTCAAGGAGCTATGCTCATTGCATAGCGGCCTACCAGCACTTCATGGGCCAATACATGCAGGACATCCTGAAGCATATGCAGGAGGTGGCCAAGCAGCTGCTTCAGCAGCAGCAAGACACTGACCTGTCACTGGTGCACTTGGGGCCTGGAGTGCAGGAAACACAGGGTCTGTTCGATCTACAATGTTTTTGAGGTGGCATCAAGAGTCTCCACTGCAGGGATCAGTGCCCACAGACTCCCCTTGCTGCA
The DNA here is from genome assembly GCF_901001135.1 of Rhinatrema bivittatum. Classification (NCBI taxonomy): domain Eukaryota; kingdom Metazoa; phylum Chordata; class Amphibia; order Gymnophiona; family Rhinatrematidae; genus Rhinatrema; species Rhinatrema bivittatum. The sequence continues at coordinate 292,150,070 of NC_042618.1, forward strand.
GTCTTCAGATCTCCATCAGTAGGTACAGGAAAGACTTGCTGATGTGCCTTGCACAGGAGAGAATATCTTTGGAGATAAAGTGCATTGGCTTAAATTTGTGATAACCACACAGTGCTTTAGCAGCTGACTGCTGGCACTCAGGACCCAGGAGATCTTTGAGATCTGGTCCAAGGAAGTTTTCTTCCGCGCAAGGAGACACCCAACATCTCATTTCCTTCAGCAGCAGTAGGCTCTTCGTAGCCACCCAAAGAAGCAGAGGACTCCAAAACCCCTGACAGTGCTTCTTCAATTCCTGAGACGGAGTTTCGACTGGGTCGGCAATAGCGTAGCCAAAACCCTTGAACCCGTGATGTCGAACCTCCCGATTGGGGGCAGGCTGCGGTTCTATGTAAGCCAGTAACCCAGTATAACCTCGGACCTGTGGATTCTCAACATTATTCACAGAGGGTACAAATAACTCCTGGGGGAATTCTGCGCAAAAAAATTTAAAATTCTGCAAACTTTATATTGGTCAAAATAACACAATTTACATGACAGTCTTTAATACATTTTAAATTAATACAGAAAAAAGTTATTAATTAAAGATGCAGAATTTTAAATATTTTGAGCAGAATTTCCCTAGAAATTCACTGTAAGATGTCCATTCTACTCGCTCTCCCTACTCCCCTGGCCACTTTGTCCTCTCAAGCCCCAACTCCTCCATCTGCTAGTATCTTTCGCCTCCACCTCTAGGCTCAACTCCTTCCACTTTATTGCCAGTCCCAGACTTTGACCCTGTTCTCAGTATTGCCCCTCACACAGGCTCCCTCTGTCCCTCCCTCACTCACCCACATGCCTCCCTCTGTCTAATACAAATACACACACCCTCCTACAGGCTCCCTCATTCTCTCGCGCGCGCACACACACACACACACACACACACACACACGGCCCTCTTTCTTGCATACACACCCACACAAGCTCCCTTTCTCTCTCACACATACATCCTCATACAGGCTACCAATGTCTCTCTCTCACGCACCCCTTCACACAAGCTCTTTCTTACACATACACAATCCCTTCACACAAGCTAGCACCCTCACATACATACAATCCATTTTTTATACACATGAACTCCCAATCTCTCTCACACACATATACACTCCTTCACAATCTCATATAGGCTCCCTCTCTCTGAAACCCAGACTCCAACATCCCCTCCCATGCTCTCTCTCACACCCTCCTGCTTTCTCTCACCCTCCCCTCCCCCTCACCCCTTCCCCTCATATAGGCTCCCTCTCTCTGAAACCCACACTAAAGCATCCCCCAACTCTCTTACCTCCCATACTCTCTCTCACCCTCCCCTTCCCCTCTCCCTCTCCTCTTTCATTCACACACACACACACACACACACAAACACACACATTCTCTCTCACCAGGGTCTTCCATCTTCACCGCGAACAGCGCGCCATGGATTTCATCTTCACTACGAATGGAGCGCATCACGCAGCACACGCGAGATGCACTCCATTCGCAGCATGCCGGGGTCTCCTCTGGTATTTTCTGCGCAGAATTTGGCAATTCTACGCAGGGGGGGGAATTCTGCGCAAATTCTGTGCTCCGCAGTAGCGCAGAATTCCCCCAGGACTAGGTACAAATTAAACCTATTGGGTGCCCACCAGATCGCCGTCCAAATTGGGGAACGGTAGCACATTAGGAAGTGCTCATGTCAGAGCTGTCCTCCCTTTTAATGGCCAGAGTGGTTGAGCCTGTTCCACCAGGGCCAAGAAGGCAGGGATCTTTCTCCCAGTACTTCCCAATTCCAAAGAAACAGGTGAACTACATCCCATCCTAATCCTAAGGGCCTTGAACAAGTTTCTAAAAAGAGAAAAGTTCAAGATGGTTTCGTGGGCACCTTGATCCCTTTTCTGCAAAACAAAAAAAAGGGGATTGGCTATGCTTGCCCGATCTCAAAGACACATACGTACACATTGAGATGTTTCCTAGCCAGTGGAAGTATCTCTGTTTAGTGGTGGGAAAACAGCACTTACTGTAATGCATTCTCCTGTTTGGGCTAGTGCCTGCCATGTGGGTTTTTACAAAATGTCTGACCGTGGTGGCAGTGCACCTTCACAGACTGGGAATTCACATTTTTCCCCTATCTAGACGATTGGCTGGTCAAGAGCATCTCTCAGGCAGGGGCTGAAGGGTCCATGTGCTCGACCATCCGGGTGTAGGAGTTGCTAGAGTTTGTCATCAACTGTTCCAAGTCCCATCTCAACCCGTCACCTCAATTGGACCTGATATGACATCGGACCATCATCTCGATGACCATCGAAGCGGAGATTCAAAAGAGCCAGTAGGTTTCAGCATGGCACATGTTGAGACTGTTGGGCCACATGGCTGCAATAGTACTTGTTACTCCCTTGGCACACCTGCACATGTGGAGAGCCCAGCGGACTCTGTAGCTTCAGGCTATTCAGCATCTGAGTCACTCTGTCCCTCCAGGACGCTTTGGCCTGGTGGCAGAAAATTTCCAGTTTGGAACAGGGGGGTGTCCTTCTAAATTCCTCAGTTTCAAATTATCCTGACAATAGATACATTCACTCTGTTTTAGGAACCCATGTAGATGGGCTCAGCACCCATGGTCTCTGGTCTGCTTAGGAATATCTCTGTCAAATCAACTTCCTGGAGCTTCGGGTGATCAGGTATGCACTGTAGGCTTTCAGAGATCGGTTGTCCAACAATGTCATGTTGATCGAGAAAGACAACAGGTGGCGATGTACTACGTTAACAAGCAGGGAGGTACAGGCTCTTACCTCTTGTGTCAAGAGGCAACCCAGATATGTTCATGGACCTCTCCCACAGTGTGGTACTCAGGGCCATATATCTAGCTGGTATGGAGAATGGGATAGCGGATAGGCTGAACAGCTACTTTAGACCCCCTGAATGGTCTCTGGACCAAGGGTTGTGACCTGGCTCTTCCATCTCTGGGGATGCCTAGATGTGGGTCTCTTCACAGCCCCTTGGAACTGGAAGGTTCCTCAGTTCTGAGCTATGCACAGGATACATGGCAAGCTAGCCTCAGATGCTTTTGCCCTTCCTTGGGGCCAGGGTATCCTGTATGCATATCCTTCAGCTCTGCTAGTGGCAAAAACTTTGTAGATGCTCAAGGAGGACAAAAGGATTATGATTCTCTTTGGCTGAGACAGTTCTGTTTTCCATTCCTTTGTGAGTTGTCCATCCAAAAACAGATCAGACTGGGGACTTCCTCAGATCTCATCACCCAGGATCGGGGCAGGTTGCAACATTCCGACTTTCATGCCCTATTGCTCACAGCTTGGATGTTGAGAGGTTGATTTTGCAACTCCTTAATCTCTCAGAAGATGTGTCTTGTGTCCTTGTTGCTTCCAGAAAGTCTTCCACCAGAAAGTCCTATGGCCTGAAGTGGAGGAGGTTTTCTGAGTGGGATGAGCAAAAGGGACCTCGCGTGGTATAATGCATGCCTGAGCATGCTTATAGAGGATGATGTCATCTATGTGTGAGGAGTAACATCCTGCTGTCCTCAGAGGACATCTGTTACAGGTAAGCAACTGCTTTATTTTCATACTTTAGCTTTCCAGATTTCTGAAGAGTAGTTAACAGTTTCATCTTGTCAGTGAAGTTTCAAAACTTCACAATAACCTGGCAAGGCGTCTTTGTAGTTGGAGCACTGGGGCCTACTCAATATGCCCACTCCATTAAGATTGGGCTCTCCTGCACATTGACTCCCAGTGCCTCCGGAAGCCATGTTTCACAAAGACAGAGAAGAGCTTCACCCTGTATAGCCTCAGGCAAGCCAAGATTCCAGATTTTATTCCAGCAACTATGATTCTCCAAATCATTAAATTTGTCCTCAGGTATACGGTTCTTGTTGCACGGCTCAGAGACAGTAGAGAATCGAGGCAGTCATTATACTGCATAACCTTTTGTTCAGCAGTAGATATAATAACGTTATTATGTTTCATCGTATCATTCTGCTAGTCAAGGGAAGATTGCAACTTATTTATATTTATTTATTTATTTATTTATGTTTTTATATACTGCAGTATGGGCAGAAAACTGACCATCTAAGTGATTTACATATATAACATACATAATAAATAGGATAACATTACAAACAAATTAAGTACGTTAAAATACATAAATTTACAATATCAATAAGACATGCTGATAAAAATGTTATCTTGAGAACTATGTATGTAAGTCTGTTAACTAATTTTGTATGCTAAAGTGAAAAGGTATGTTTTAAGAAGCTTTTTGAATTCTTTTGTATTAGATGTTAAGTGGGTTTCTTCGGGGATGGAGTTCCAAAGAGTTGGGGCTGCTACTGAGAATGCTCGTCTACGAGTTAGATCTAAGTGTGCAGATTTTATTGAGGGTACCTGAAGGTTACATTTGTCTATTGATCGCAGTTGTTGAGTTGGTTTATAAATCTGTAGTACGGTGCAGAGCCATATTGTGGTTGGGTTGTAAAGTAGATTATGAATCATTGTAAGAATCTTATATGTGACTCGGTAGGATATTGGCAACCAGTGAAGATGATGTAGTATTGGAGTGATATGATCTCGACAGGATACATTGTATAATAAGTGGGCTGTGGAATTTTGAATGAGTTGAAGTGGATGAATAGTGGAGGCTGGGAATCCTATGTATAGAAAGTTACAGTAGTCTAAACTTGGGATGAGTGCTTGTGTTACGGATCGAAAATCTGATGGCTATAGTAGTAGTTTAAGTTTTCTTAGCATATGGAGTTTGTAGAAGGATTTCTTTACCAATGCTGATATGTTGTTAGACTTAGATAGTCTAGAATCAATAGCCATACCTAGATTTTTAATGTATGATTTTATGTTAGTGTTTGTCATTCAAAAGTGAAGGTTTTGGGCGGTTGGTGAGGTGAGTCAGGCATCGTGGATAAGAAAAGTAATTCGGTTTTTGCTGTGGTTAATTTTAGTCTGCTGTGGGATAACCAAATTTTTATTGTAGTTAGGTATAGATGTAATAGCGAAAATGTATTTTTCCAAGAATGGGTGAATGGTATGATGAACTGAATGTCATCAGCGTAAATTTTTAAAGATAAATTGAGTCCGGATAGTAAATGGCATAGTGGTAGTAGATATATGTTGAAAAGAATCACAGAGAGCGATTATCCTTGTGGAACTCCAGATCTGGTAGTATATCAGTTAGATTTTGACATTCCTATTATTATTCTTTGGGGACGTTCTGATATGAAGAAAGTGAATATTTGTAGAACAGTATCTGTGATTCCTGTTTGTTTAAGGTTTAACATTAGTATGTCGTGATTTAAAGTATCGAACACTGCCGAAATATCAAGCAGCACCATGATGTAATCTGTATTTGAGTTGAATCCTTTTAGAATGTTGTCAAATGATGAAAGAAGTAAAGATTCAGTACTGTGTCCTTTTCTGAATTCGTGTTGGTTAGCATGTAAGATATTGGTGTCTTGTATGTAGTCTGATAGCTGATGGAGTACAACAGATTTGATGATTTTGGCCATTGATGGAAGTGTAGCAATAGGATGGTAGTTTGATACATCTTGTGGGTCTTGGGTTTTATTCTTTGGTATTGGTGTAATTGATGTCTTTTTCAGGGATGCAGGAAAAATACCTTATTGACAATGAGGCATTTTCTATGTTAGAGAGAGACTGAGCAATATATTCTTTGGTATCCCTTAGTAAATGACCAGAGCAAGGATTGAATGGACTATTGGAAGGTTTAGATTATATTAGGATGTTAATTATATCGTTTTTATTTATCTTACTGAAATCCGATAAAGAACAGGTCGCTTGTGGCAGGGTCGAATTAGGAATAGGTAATGTGGCAAATTCAGTTAAAATATTTTCTTTTCAAAATGGTTTGCTGTGTTATTGCATAATTCATCAGTTGCTAATTGGGATGTATTATATGGTGTTGTCGTTAGACTTCTCACGATATTAAATAGAACTGTTAGGTTTTCATTGGCAGTCTGAATTTTAGATGCATGGTATTCTTTCTTTACTTTTATTCTTTCTTTTTTATATTGTTGCAAGTATGTATAGTATGCTTGTTTGCGTGCTGGTAACGGATTTTTTCGCCACCGACGTACTAAATTACGAAGTTTTCATTTGAAAGTTTTTAATGAATCAGAATACCATGGTGATGTAACTTTTGAAGTTTTTTTTTGTATGTTTTTAAAGGTGCTAAGATATTTATGCTCTCTTCTATGGTTTTATCCCAGTATGATAACATTGCAGTAGCATCAGAATAAACGTTTTGGTTTATTGTAAGTGTTATGGATTCAATAAATGCATCAATGTTAATATTTTTACATTTTGTTAGTATTTGATTAGTATAATCAGATCTAGAATTAGTGTTTTTCATTGGTTTGTATTGTTCAGATAGTTTTATTAGGAAGTGATCAGACCAGAGCACTGGTATGATTTCAGCAGCAATAGCAAATTTGATCTAGTGTTTCCCATTTTATGAGTAGGTTCATTAATTAGTGTTGATAAGTTGAGACCAGATAACACATCTATTAGATTTGTTACTGAGGATTGTGATTGTTGATTATTGAAATGTAAATTGAAGTCACCAGCAGTAATGTTGGATAGGCCACATGGTAAAGTTACAATTGTTTCTAGAAATGAGGATAAGTGGTTAGCAAGTATACCTGGAGGACTGTATATTAGACATAAGTTCAATATGGTGGTGGAGATTAAAATAATTTCTATTGAAGTTTCATTTTTTGTAATGATTTTCTTGCAAGGGGATAATGAGGATTTGTTGATAGCTAGTAATCCTCCTCCTCTTCGAGTGGGACGGGGTTGTGAGATGGGGATGAAACCTTCTGGACAGAGGTTGTTTAATATCTGTGTCGTGCTCATAAAGCCATGTCTCTGTTATAAGGATAAGCAACTTCTGTAGTTTATATCGTTTACTACCACGCCTGCCCGCATAAGCTCTTTTTATAAGGTCTCTGAGATCGCCTCCACAATAGTCCCCAGTTCCAATGCCATCTTATCTTCAGCTAGCATATTCTTAGTGACTCCAGTTCTTTTCTGCCTAGGTGACATTTCTGTGCATTTTTGATCACAGAGTTGTCCATACATAAGAAACAATATTATCCATCGAAAATACACAAAGTCCAGTTACAAAAAGAAAACTAATATATTGCCACTGACAGGAGACATTGACTCAGCTCTGCGTCATTGCCGGAAGTCTGAGGAGAAATTTCTATTCTCATTAGAAGGTGAATTTTAAAAGCATTGCTCGCATTAAAAGGCCCATATACACAAGTATGTGGGCCACGCATGAATAATGCGTATTTTAAAAGCCACAAATTATATGCGTATATGCGCAAGTTAAAACATATTGCTGTAAACAAAACAGTTATTCTCAAACATGTAAATCCCATCATTCATAGCAGCTGTAGCAGTATGCTGGAATGTGTTGAAGGGAATTTTTGTACCTTTGTTTATCTCACAAATAGGATGCAGCTTACTATTGTGTATTGCAGCAAAAAAGCCTGAGCCTGAGCTCAGATATGCTTGTGATTACCTGTGCCAAACTGTAAAGGACTGCTTTATTCTGTGTGCGCACACACACCACAGTAACTTCCAGTCCCAAATGGAAAAGACTGCTTAACCTTTGTTGATAACTTACGGTAACTAAATGGGAATACCTGCCTTATAATCATGTAACTCGGGCACCTTTCTGGGTTACCAGTAAGCCCCAGGACAAGTCAAATTAGTGCAGTTAGTAAGAGAGGTAATTAGGGGATGATCCATTCGTTGGCAGCCTCTCCCATTAAGGGTGCTAGAATGGATATCCTTTGCAGAGATTTTATAGCAGAGCTCCACTAAAAGCTCTGGGGGCAGTCTAAGATGGCAGTTTAAGAGGAAGGTTTGAGGTTTTTGCCTGAATTACATTTTTGGCCTACTTGGGGGGTCTGTTCTCCATCCTGCCTGGGATCCTTCAGGGCACGTCGAGGGCTCCACTGCTGTACTCTTCTCACAAGGTGCAGAATGGTTGCCAGGGACTATTTTGGCATTTTGAACTTTAATTGATAGGAACTTGCTGGACACCTGGGCCTTTCCAGGACTCAGGGAATGGAGAACCCTGTGTTCAGGTTGCTGAGGGATAGGGAAATCCTGTTCCAGAAGTGGTGGTGACCCATTGCAAGAGGCAGTTCTAGTGTTATTTCCTTTTTGAGAACCAGAAGAAGTTATTTTTTTTTAATTTATACTTTATTAAATTTCTTAAACATTTTACAATGCAAACGAAATAAAGAAAATTTTGATTTACATCATCAATTCTTCAAACCAGAAATACTTTCACTGCGGCTCTCGCAACATAGACAAAATGTAAATTCAAATACATCAGCCCACTTTATAGGGGAACCATCCAAGGAAATAATACATTAGAAGACAAAATCATAACATGATCTAATAGGAGATGAGCCTATATTTATTCGCCAGTTATTTACTCCCAAACTAGGGGGTTGTTACTATGTCCTGTCCACCCTTATCTGCAAGAAAAACTTCAAGGTGGGTAGGTTCTAAGAAAACAAATTTGTTTTTTTGGAAGGTAACCAAACATTTACAAGGAAATTTGAGATAGAAGGTGGCCCCAAGGGCCAATACTTTCTGTCTCAAAAGTAAGAACTATTTCCGCCTTGATTGCGTGATTTTGAAACATCTGGAAACACTTGCATTCTCTGATCACAAAAACTAAACTCTTTATTCCCGAAGTACTTTTGAAGTACCAGATTTTTTTCCTGTTCCAGGCTAAACACCACTATTAATGTGGCTCTAGACTGGATATCATCCACTGAGGCCTCCAAGAATGCTGTTAAATTAGGACTATCAGTAGATATAACGTCTATTTCCCCCTCTGGGGCTAATACTTCTCTTCCGCCTATCGGCTTCGGTCCATAAGCAACATAGGCAACTTAGCATAAGCAACATAGCGCTTAGAAATTCACCTCATCCAGGGAATTCAAGGAAGGAAGGAAGTTAGCCACCTCTGCACTGCAACTAGAAAGCAACCCTTTCTTCCCCAAATTTTAGGGAATCACACCCTAGGGAAAGGGGGCAATGAAAGAGATAGCCAGGGTCACTAGCCCGAAGAGACCAAGTTTATAGTCGCACTTGTGGGGTTACATACACATATATGCATACAGACCTGATGCCTTCATCTCCTATTTTGTCAGGCCCAGATTTAGCATAAGCAACATAGGCAACTGCAAAATTTTGAAGGTGCACAAATACACAAACCAAAGCGGAGCATGTTTTGTTTGCCTTAGGACGATTGGGTAAACAGTGGAGTGCCTCAGGGATCTGTACTTGGAGTGCCTCAGGGATCTGTACTTGGACCAGTGCTTTTCCATATATATATAAATGATCTGGAATGGAATACGACGAGTGAGGTTATCAAATTTGCGGATGATACAAAATTATTCAGAGTACGGTAGTTAAATCACAAGCAGACTGTGATACATTACAGGAGGACCTTGCAAGACTGGAAGATTGGGCATCCAAATGGCAGATGAAGTTTAATGTGGACAAGTGCAAGGTGTTGCATATAGGGAAAAATAACCCTTGCTGTAGTTACACGATGTTAGGTTCCATATTAGGAGCTACCACCCAGGAAAAAGATCTAGGCATCATAGTGGATAATACTTTAAAATCGTCAGCTCAGTGTGCTGCAGCAGTCAAAAAAGCAAACAGAATGTTAGGAATTATTAGGAAGGGAATGGTTAATAGAATGGAAAATGTCATAATGCCTCTGTATCGCTCCATGGTGAGACCGCACCTTGAATACTGTGTATAATTCTGGTCGCCGCATCTCAAAAAAGATATAGTTGCAATGGAGAAGTTACAGAGAAGGGCGACCAAAATGATAAAGGGGATGGAACAGCTCCCCTATGAGGAAAGGCTGAAGAGGTTGGGGCTGTTCAGCTTGGAGAAGAGACGGCTGAGGGGGGATATGATAGAGGTCTTTAAAATCATGAGAGGTCTTGAACGAGTAGATGTGACTCGGCTATTTACACTTTCGAATAATAGAAGGACTAGGGGGCATTCCATGAAGTTAGCAAATAGCACATTTAAGACTAATCGGAGAAAATTCTTTTTCACTCAACGCACAATAAAGCTCTGGAATTTGTTGCCAGGGGATGTGGTTAGTGCAGTTAGTGTAGCTGGGTTCAAAAAAGGTTTGGATAAGTTCTTGGAGGAGAAGTCCATTAATGGCTATTAATCAATTATACTTAGGGAATAGCCACTGCTATTAATTGCATCAGTAGCATGGGTTCTTCTTAGTATTTGGGTAATTTCCAGGTTCTTGTGGCCTGGTTTTGGCCTCTGTTGGAAACAGGGTGCTGGGCTTGATGGACCCTTGGTCTGACCCAGTATGGAAATTTCTTATGTTCTTATGTTCTTATGATTGCTTACTTAGCTTCGAAAGGGGGGTGTGCTGCTGTGGCACTCTGCCTATGCCACCAAATTTATATAATTGTATATTTACTTAATACCAATAGTGAAGCTGATTTATCTTGTATAAAATATAGTAATTGTCAACAAGCAGCAGTTCTTTCAACAAACTTGCAAGGCTTCCTTTCCCATTGAGAAATGGCTCCACATAGTATAGCTCACTGGGGGGGGGGCTTCCCCCCACTGTGCATCTGCCAGAACTCTAAATCTGCATAGCTTTTTACCTTGTAACTTTATACTCAGAATGTATCCCAGTTCTTTTCCTAAATAATAATTAACCTTCAGCACCGCTTTATTACCTGTCTACATTAATACTGAAAGCAGAATTTGTGTCCTCAAAGCAGATAGTCAGAAAGGATTGATCTTCCACCAAAGCTTTAAATTATCAAATACTGCTCTGCATGAAATTTCCCAGTCCATATCTCCTGCCATGTCTCCAACTACAATTAGCCTACCTTCAATGGATTGTTTGCTGGAATGTGGGCCTGCTGGCTAAAGCTTCATTACCTCACAACTAGATATTAATTGGCTTTTGTTTGAACCTTTTCAGTTCATCAGTGCTCTTCAGACCCCTTCCACCCCCTTCTCAGAACCCCCAGCCAATAATTGTCTTCAAAGCAGCTAATCAAAAGAACACTAATTAGGTAGCAGGTTATGTATCCTTTACTTTTTCCTAAGCCAGTTTGACCCTGTCAAGATCCTCTGATCTCTTGACACACCAAAGAAAAGCCTGTGGCACTGTGTCAATTAAGTATAATATGATTAAACCCTAATTAGAAATTGTATACAGTAATTGAATGGATAATTTGTAGTTATAAATGTTCCCTATTTAACTAATTATGTTGTTCTTTATGCCTACTAATCAACCAAATTCTTTATAACACCATACCCTTGTGTTAAGGCTTCCAACTGCTTTGCGGCCTCTCCTCCACCAGAGGACTCTGGTGAACCCAATTCTGAACTGCACTCTCCAGCACGTGCCTGGTTCCTAGCTATAGTCAGTCCTACAGTCTCTGTGCCACCAGGGGACCTCCAAGAGCTCATTCCCCTGGCTGGTCAAGCTTGTCTTGCCTGCCTGCACCACGCCCAGACCCCAATCCTTTTTAAACCTGTCTCACCTCTGCCTCAATGCTTCAGCATCAAGTTTTACTCAGATCCTTGCTCTAGCCACCCTTACCTTGTTGTCTTCTCTGGCCTTTTCGCTGTCTTGCTTCATGGCCTCTGGTGCTTCTGTCTATAGCCTTGACTTGTTTTGCTTTGAGGCCTTTCAGGTACCTCTGTTCCCAGTCTGCTTTGTGGCCTTTTGGCTTTCTGCTTTTGTCCTGTGGCCTCCTGGCCTTCAGCTCTGTTCAGGCCTAGTGCTGAGGTTTTCCTAAGCCTCTTCCTGATACTAGGTCTGTCTCTGCTTTCTGAATTCTGGTCTAGTCTGAGGCCTCCCTAGGTTTCTCCTAATTCTAGGCCTTTCCCTGTCTTGCCCCTCAGGGCCTTTCTGCTCTGTAGCCTTTTGGCTTTCCTGTTCCATGTTCTGTGTAGTTCTTGTCCTGTCCTGTCTTAGTCTGTCCATGCCCTAGTTAGTATTTTTCCCAGTGTTACTTTGTTTCCTGCTTGCCTTCATGCAGCTCCAGTTGGTTCCTGTGTTTCATTTCACTGTTACCTCCATGCAGCTCCAGTCTGTTCCTGAGTTCCAGTTCTCTCTTACCTCCACGCAGCTCCAGCCCAGCTTGCACTCTGTCCCTGAGCTCTGGTCCAGTCTGCACTCGTTCCCAAGCTTCAGTACAGCCTGTATATCATCCCTTGCTCCAGCCTAACCAGACTGCCTAGTCTAACTCCATTCTGTCCTGCCCTCCTGTGCCACTCTGGAGGTGTAGACACCACCCTTCCCCAACTCGGTACCCACAATACCTGGAATCCTCCTGTGACACATCCCCCCCCCCCCCCCCCCCCCCCCCGGCCTATTGTTTGCATTTATAGTAATCATCAACAGTATGATTTACTATGTTATACCAGATTTAACAAACCAGCTGGTTGTTGCTTCCTGAATTCTGGTCTAGTCTGAGGCTTCCCTAGGTTTCTCCTGACTCTAGGCCTTTCCCTGTCTTGCCCCTCAGGGCCTTTCTGCTCTGTAGCCTTTTGGCTTTCCTGTTCCATGTTCTGTGTAGTCCTTGTCCTGTCCTGTCTTAGCCTGTCCATGCCCTAGTATTTTTTCCAGTGTTACTTTGTTTCCTGTTTGCCTTCATGCAGCTCCAGCTGGTTCCAGTTCACTCTTACCTCCATGCAGCTCCAGTCTGTTCTTGAGTTCCAGTTCTCTCTTACCTCCATGTACTTTGAACATGCTGGCTGAAAAAATGTGTAATAAATAAATGATGATGATGATGACCCATAATGTCAGGGCCATAGCTGCATCACAGGACTATATGAGGCCAACCTCTATAGAAGAGATTTACCTAGCTGTGATGTACAGTTATCTACGTATTAAAATCCTATTATTGTTTGGCTTCTGACTCTTGATGTGACAGCAGAAACTGCTGTACAAAGAACGCATGTTGTAAGTAAACAACCTTGCTTTTCTACTACTTGGAAAAGTTGCCTTTCCATAGCTCTCGGTGTACTTTGCAGCATAGCTTTAAATACATAATATTGATATCATCTACTTCTATGCTTTTCTAGGTTGATCTGCCCAAAGAAACAATCTTAAATTTTATGTCATTAGAGGTGAGTAATATACCATTATTATATCCATTCCTGTTCACTCTTGAAAAAGATTGGTGCTAGTGTGTAAAGCTATCTTGAAACAAAAGATCTCAGATGACGTGATGGGTTTGTAGTTTTGTCAGATTCAACTGTGAATCGGTAGCTGCCCTTTGAGCCTGTAGAGTTGGGAACTGATTCTAGATTAATGATGATGCAGGTATAATTCTGTACAATGCCTGCTTGGTTAAAGAAGTGTCTGCTATAATATATGTCAATATATTATGCAGAGACAAGAGTTTATATATACCGTATTTTCCGGCGTATAAGACGACTGGGCATATAAGACGACCCCCAACTTTTCCAGTTAAAATGTAGAGTTTGGGATACACTCGCCGTATAAGACTACCCTTCTGTGTCACTACATAACCATACTGTATGTGGTACCCAGTATACAACAACCAGCCAATCACGGCAAGCGATGTACCTTACCGGCGATTGGCTGGTTGTTGTATACAAATCCTGCTTGGATTGGTCAGCTTTCCCTGCTTGCCCAGCCCTCCCTGTCTCCAAGACTATCAGAGCGGTAACGCATCCCTCTGGCCCACCTTTGTATCCTATTACCGGTACCTCCTTCTCTACCTCTCAGATCTCGCTCCTGAGGACTGCAGTGAAGCGGCGCAGACGTGCATGTGCGAGATCTGAGAGGCAGAGAAGGAGGTACCGGTAATAGAGACGTGAATCGGAACCGGAACCGGAATCGGTTCTGGTTCCGATTCACATCGTGGGTTTTTTTTCGTCCAGCACGATCGGGTTTTTTTTTTATCGGCTGTGCTCGAGCCGATAAACAAAAAACCCACCCCGACCCTTTAAAACTAATCCCTCAGCTTCCCCCACCCTCCTGATTTCCCCAAGACCTACCAAATTAATTAAATACAACCCCCACCCTCCTGACCCCTCCAAGACCTGCCAAATTAATTAAATACAACCCCCCCACCCTCCTGACCCCTCCACAAGATCTGCCAAATTAATTAAATACAACCCCCCACCCTCCTGACCCCCCCAGACCTGCCAAATTAATTTACTACTAGCGGGGGTCCAGGAGCGGTCTGGGAGCAATCTCCTGGACCGCTCCTGGACCCCCGCTGGACCACCAGGGACTTTTGGCAGGTCTTGGGGGGGGTCAGGAGGGTAGGGGGTTGTAGTAAATTAATTTGGCAGGTCTGGGGGGGTCAGGAGGGTGGGGGGGGGTTTGTTAGATTTTTATTTTTTTTTATATTCGCTCCATAAGACGCAGACATTTTTCCCCCCACTTTTGGGGGAAAAAAGTGCGTCTTATGGAGCGAAAAATATGGTAATTATTCGCCCTATAAGACGACCCCCGGCGTATAAGACGACCCCCGACTTTTGAGAAGATTTTCAGGGGTTAAAAACTCGTCTTATACGCCGGAAAATACGGTATTAAGGATAAGTTGTGTATCCTGTTAGACCTAAAAGGTTTTATTTTTGTCTGCAATCTTCTGGCTCACATCTGATAGTTAGTAAAATTAAGTTTGTATGATTTTCCTAGTGCAAACATTTAAAAAATGATACTTTTCAAATACAGAAAGAGTCATCAATGCTTCATGAAATTTACCCACTCAATGTGACATCCCATTCTCACGTACTGCCATTCACTACTCCCAATGATTTAGTCCCTCCTAACCCCACACACTGGTATTCAGCACAGTCTGAGACAGATGAAATAAAATCCACAGAAAAACATATGCAACATTTTTACTCCGATTTTTCAAGCGCATGCTGTTGCATTCAGTGGTCTGCGGGCTAACCCCACGAACTGCCACCCTCACCTCTCTGGCTGGGCCCCCAAACGCAATGACCTGCTCTTCGCAGCAGGGCGCTGCTCCTCTTCATGACAACATGCCACTGGCTCACCTCATGGCAGGACGCAGCCAACTCACTCCTGCTGTGCTCCTCCTAAGGCACGTGTGTGCCCGACACTGCTGTATTTAAAGGACCCATGTCAGGAAAAGACCAATGGTGCTTCCTGATGACTTCACTCAGGCCTAAAAGGCCCTCTTGACCTCTCATTGCCTCAGCAACAGGTCCACCTACTCCTGAAGTAGTGCGTGTTGCTCTCATTGTCTTGTCTTCATTTCCAGTACCTTGTCTTCTGTTTTTGTCTTCCTCCAAGTTGCTTGCCTGCCCTGCCTATCTGTCTCATTTCTTCCCTCGGACAGATACCTGGTTTGACCTCAGCCTTATCTCGGATTCTCCTGACCGCACCTGCTTCTCACCATCTCCTGGACCTTGGACTCCTCTTGCCTCCACCTGCCTATGACACAGTTATCCAAGAACCACCTCTTCTACCATTCGCAGAGACCCCACCTAAGACCTGCTGGCCCCAGCACCCAAAGGCTTAACCTGAGGGGAACGAGGGCTGTATAGGTGAAGCTCTCATTAAGTCTCTGCTTCACCCGGTCCGCCTGCCGACGGTAGGAACCTGCAGGTCTCCTCCCTGCGGGTTACGTCAATCCTGCCTTGGACCAAGAGTCCACAGACGCAACATACGCACTAAAAACACACAGCCTCACTCACAGTAAACTAATGGTATGCAAATCAAACCAGTACTAAAAATCCACGGTAAGCCCAAAACACGTGCCAAAAGTGGAAAATAAAACTGACATGCAGAAAACCATGATAAAAACCAGCGCTTGTTTGAAAAATGTCACAATGTTCCCTATTGGTTGATAGAAGTAAAGTCCTTGGGTGTAAGTTTATATTCAATGATGAATATGGAAAGGCAGGTAACTGCAGTGGTTTAAAAAAAAAAGTATATTTGAATTTGAAGTTAATAAAACAATTGAAACTGATATTATATATAGATGCTTTGAAAAAGGTGACATATGTATTAGTCTTATCTCAGCTAGACTATTTAAGAACATAACATGCCATACTGGGACATACCAATGGTCCATCAAGCCCAGCATCCTGTTTCCAACAGTGGCTAATCCAGGCCATAAGAACCTGGCAAGTACCCAAAAACTATTCCATGTTACTGATACTAGTAATAGCAGTAGCTATTTTCAACATCAACTTAATAGCAGGTAATGGACTTCTCTTCCAAGAACATATCCAATCCTTTTTTCAACCCAGCTACACTAACTGCACTAACCACATCCCCTGGCAACAAATTCCAGAGTTTAATTGTACGTTGAGTGAAAAAGAACTTTCTCTGATTAGTTTTAAATGTGCTACATGCTAACTTCATGGAGTACTCCCTAGTCCTTCTATTATCCAAAAGAGTAAATAACCAATTCACTTTTACCCGTTCTAAGCCTCCCATGATTTTAAACACCTCTATCATATCCCCCCTCAGCCATCTCTTCTCCAAGCTTGAACAGTCCTATCCTCTTTAGTCTTTCCTCATAGGGCAGCTGTTCCAACCCCTTTATCGTTTTGGTCGCCCTTCTCTGTACCTTCTCCATCACAACTATATTTTTTTTTAGATGTGGCGACCAGAATTGTACACAGTATTCAAGGTACAGTCTCACCACGCAGAGATACAGAGGCATTATGACATTTTCCGTTTTATTCACCATTCCTTTTCTAATAATTCCCAACATTCTGTTTGCTTTTATGACTGCTGCAGCACACTGAACCAATGATTTTAATGTATTATCCACTATGATGCCTAGATCTCTTTCCTGGGTGGTAGCTCCTAATATGGAACTAACATTGTGTAACTATAGCATGGGTTATTTTTCCCTATATGCATCACCTTGCACTTATCCACATTAAATTTCATCTGCCATTTGGATGCCCAATTTTCCAGTCTCACAAGGTGTTCCTTCAATTTATCACACTCCGCTTGTGATTTAACTAATTATCTGCAAATTTGATTACCTCACTGTCGTATTCCATTCCAGATCATTTATAAATATATTGAAAAGCACGGGTCCCAGTACAGATCCCTGAGGCACTCCACTGCCCACTCCCCATCCACTGAGAAAATTTTCCATTTAATCCTACTCTCTGTTTCCTGTCTCTTAACCAGTTTGTAATCCACAAAAGGACATCGCCACCTATCCCATGACTTTTTACTTTTCCTAGAAGCCTCTCATGAGGACCTTTGTCAAATTCCTTCTGAAAATCCAAATACACTACATCTGTTGGTACACCTTTATCTACATGTTTATTAACCCCTTCAAAAAAGTGAAGCGGATTTGTGAGGCAAGACTTGCCTTGGGTGAAACCATGCTGAATTTGTTCCATTAAACCATGTCTTTCTATATGTTCTGTGATTTTGATATTTAGAACACTTTCCGCTATTTTTCCTGGCACAGGAGTCAAGCTAACTGGTCAGTAGTTTCCCGGATCGCCCCAGGAGCACTGTTTAAATATTGGGGTTACATTAGCCACCCTCCAATCTTCAGGTACAATAGATGATTTTAATGATAGGTTACAAATTTATACTAATAGATCTGAAATTTTATTTGTTAGTTCCTTCAGAACCCTGGGGTATATACCATCTGGGCCAGGTGATTTACTACTCTTCAGTTTGTCAGTCAGGCCTATCACATCTTCTTAGTTCACTGTGATTTGGTTCAGTCCATCTGAATCATTATCCATGAAAACCTTCTCCAGAATGGGTATCTCTCCAACATCCTCTTCAGTAAACACCAAAGCAAAGAAATCGTTTAATCTTTCCGCGATGGCCTTATCTTCTCTAAGTGCCCCTTTAACCCCTCAATCATCTAACGGTCCAACTGACTCCCTTGCAGGCTTTCTGCTTTGGATATATTTTTAAAAAGTTTTTACTGTGAGTTTTTGCCTCTACGGTCAACTTCTTTTCAAATTCTCGCTTAGCCTGTCTTATCAATGTCTTACATTTCATTTGCCAACTTATGCTTTATCCTATTTTCTTCTATTGGATCCTTCTTCCAAATTTTGAATGAATGAGTATTTCTGTGGGAAACCACCCTGAAGTAGATATTCAGACATTGTGGAAGGTAGTTGGATACATCGCATCTGTCTAACTTATATGGCACTACATTCTTTCAAGTGTAAAGCTGAGGGTCTGTACAGGACTGCGCTTGTACCATTGTTACTCTTATTGGATCTCTTCCCTTGGTACCCGGTAAGGGGAATCACATCTTGATTAACATTGATTGCATTTCCTGCAGTTGTAAGGCGGAATGTACGTTATGTTTTTTGGACTTTGTTTTTTCATTAAAGCTTGGTTAATAGTGTGGCTGCAGAGTTGTGTCCTTTTGGATTCAGATCCTAACAGATTGTGGCAGTCCCCTAGAGAATCCAACAGCTTAAGGATTTTTTATTTTTATTTTTTGGATTGTTGGCTACCAGTTCTTTTCTTTTCTGTTCCTATTTAAGCAGTGATGGAAAACAATTTTAAGTGTAGTAAGAGCTCAGTTGAGCACAGTATTTTTTTTTGGTTGTTTTAGTTTATTTTGAGATTATGCAGCCAACATGCATTTTTGTGGCAATTATAATGCTGCTAGAGAGTAAACCTATAGCCAGTTGACTTAAACTCTAGTTTAGGAGTAAAAAACAAAAAGAGACTTTAAACCCATTGGAAAGGCAGTTTGCTTTTTTCCTCCTGTCTGATCTTGACAAATGACAATATTTGCCTCCAATACTTCCGCTTCCTTAAACAATAACCTTCTCTTATTCGCTCTTTAACGTTGGGAGAATTTTCAGCTGAGCCATAGGCCAAGTATAAACAAGAGCCCTCCCCCCGCCTTGAATATTGTCCAGAGTTCCCTGCATAGGTCTGTTTTTTCAAACACCATTCTTAATCATTTTCATATCTCCCTTCTTCCCCAAATGATATCTATCCCGTGTACAACCACCCCTACCCCTTCCCCCACCTCCTCTTCTGATCGTTTACCTCCGACCTAAGGAATGAAGTTGACCAGATGACCAACTCCTAAACCTCCCCCTCCCCCAGCCAACAGCAACATCGATCTTATTGAACCCAAGCTTCCCTCCCCTGCAGGAATAAGTCAGTAATACCATAGATTAGTCATTGCAATTTGTCATGCCTCATCAGCACTATTTAGGATCTCTGTTATATGCTAGCTGGTCTTGGTGAGCCAGGGCTGCTTGATTAGCGCTGCAGCCATCTCCCCCCTCCAGGCACTTTCTGCTATTTCGGGCATTTCTTTCACCACTGTATATCCAAATTCTTGGGCCGATACAGTAAAGTCTGCGGAAGAGCGGGCGAATGCCCGCTTTGCCGGTGCGCGCGATTCAGTATTTAAATTAGGTCCGGCGGTAGATCCGGGTAAAAGGAGGTGCTAGAGACACTAGCGCGTCCTAGCGCCTCCTTTTTGACAGGAGCGGCGGCTGTCAGCGGGTTTGACAGCCGACGCTCAATTTTGCCGGCGTCTGTTCTCGAGCCTGCTGACAGCCACAGGCTCGGAAACCGGACGCTGGCAAAATTGAGCATCCGGTTTTCGGCCCGACAGCCGCGGGCCGAATTCAAATTTATTTATTTATTTTTTCTTTACTTCTTTACTCTTCGGGACCTCCAACTTAATATCGCTATGATATTAAATCGGAGGGTGCACAGAAAAGCAGTTTTTACTGCTTTTCTGTGCACTTTCCCGGTGCTGGAAGAAATTAGCGCCGACCTTTGGGTTGGCACTAATTTCTGAAAGTAAAATGTGCGGCTTGGCTGCATATTTTACTTTCTGTATCCCGCGCGCATACCTAATAGGGCTATCAACATGCATTTGCATGTTGAGGGCGCTATTAGGTGCCGCGGGTTGGACGCGCGTTTTCCTCCCCTTACTGAATAAGCGGTAAGGGAAAACGCGCATCCAATAGCAGGCTAACAGTGCGTTCCGTCGGAGCACACTGTACTGTATTGGCCTGTCTGTTTGGTGAGGGTGGCCCCGCTATTGATATCATTATTCCAGCATCTCACAAAAACAAAATTGCTTCAGCCACTGTTTTTACCCAAGCTGACTTACCATACAGAACAAAGCAAGTCCAAAGGGAAACAACCACTGGTAACTGACATTTTCTTTTTGCTACGTTGCTAATGTCTCCTTGAATTCCCTGCACTTGCGGATAGTGATGGGCATTAAATCTTGAAACACTTCTACCTTGTTTGCGGTGATCTCACCCATTTTTTATACATGTACTGCAGTTTTTTCCTTCAAAGTATAAATGGGAAGCAGGCTATGATAACTCATGGGAAATTTCCTTCGGATGACCCCAGGGCTCAGTGGGCTCATTCCAATTTTATAATATCGAGAATGTCGATATTCTAAAATATTCTCGATAGTATATCGAGAATGTCGGTATATAAAAACCCTAAATAAATAAATAATAGGCAGCTATCCTGCCTCCATATCTGCTCCCATGATCAAGGTACAGATGCTTTGAATTATTTGGCAGCAATCTGCAGGCTCGTGGTCTTTAATGATACCTCTGAATCTCAAATTGCTTTTGCAAGATCTGTTATCCAGGTCTTCAAGCCGCACATTCAGCTCATTATTAGAGTAAGTAATTTTGTCCAAGGCCTCCTACCACAAGGCCAGATCAGATGTATGCTCATCAAGATGCGTCTCTGCCTCATCCACCCATTGGCCCAGTTCCAGCATGTCGCCGTGGAGTTCTGTTACCATCACTCCCATATTCTCCTTTATGCTGCTTACATCTCTGTGGATTTCAGTGAATCACTTTTTTAATTCATTTCGAGCCGACATGCCAATCCCCTGATCATCCGGAATGCTGTACCCTTCCTCACAGCTTACCTCTGCCGGTTTCCTCTCCAGCGCTGATGCCTGTGGCCTTTACAGTCTCTCGACTCACAAAAGAGAACTTCATAAGCTCCGTAGATTTCTTCTTTTGGGTCATGCTTGACACATGCCTGGGGGAGAGTCAAGAGGGAGAAAAGAGGATTTTTTGGATGATCATACTCTCCTCTACAGAATTCTCCATCGCTGCCACCACTGCACCAAATAAGTAAACAATTATCCAAATGAATGGTGAATATCTGCATGCATATTTATGCTAATTTAAATCATTTACATGAGAACATATAATTTGCATATTTTTCTTAGCACTTGGCTTTTACGCATGTAAATCATCCAATTTTATAACATGCGTGTTTGGGGGAAATTAGTTTAACCAGTTAGTCCACCAGTTTTCTCAGTCTACCTCTAGGTTATCAAGACCCCCCTCGTTCTTTAGCCCGAACTCTCTGCAGTTTACCCTCACCCTTTCAGTTTTTGGCTATAAAGAGTTTTATTCTGCACATAAATAAAAATATTTATTCTGCACATAAATATTTTATTCTGCACATAAATATTAGCCCCACCCAGGAATGCCTCTAGTCGGCCCCTTTTTTTTTTTTTTTTTTACATGAGCACAGTTATTCAAGAGCCAGTACTTGCACCTGTATGTGTGAGGTTTATAAAATAGCACTTCCATGAATATGCACTATTTGCGTGCACATCTCTTTTAAAATTTACCTTTAATGTTACATTAAAGTCTGTACTCATCCTCAGGCAGCTTATCTTTCCACCATTTCCTTTCAAAATGTCTTATCTGTCTCTCTAAAGATTTCAAACCAGAATGGTACCATAACAAATCATCACTGATCAAAAGCCTCCCTTAGTTTATTATTCCAGGCTAAGATTTTGTCCTCTAGAGGAGAAGATCCGTGAATTCAGGTGGGAGTTCAGTAGTCTGCGCTAAGCTGTCAAGATTTGGTCCTTTAAACAGGTATCTCGGAAGGCAGTGTGCACTTTGTGGAACATCCTGGCACAGGAGTAAAGAGGCTAAGACATTGTTCCACATTCCATGAGGGAGGAAATTCTCATACATAAAGGACACTGTCAGAGAGAGAACAAGGTCTACAGTATGGGAAAGCCCAGCATTCAAATAAAAAGTTGCAGAGCCAAGCTCTTGTAAATCCTGTTAACAGTAAAAGTTCCTGTTTTATTAATTCCTTTTCAGTCTCTTCTGTAAGTGATTTTGCCAATACCCATGACATACTTTCAGTTTAATGTGTATTTTTATGGTTTGTGCTGACATACATTCTTATGTCTCCCAGTAATCAGCTTACTATGAGGTTAGTAAGAGACTTCTCTCTTATTGGCAGGGCCGCTGTGTCCTGCAGATTCTGGGACACAGAAGACATTCTCTGTTCTGCCTCTTCTCTTCACATGTTACAGAGTCCTCAGGAAAAGACATCTCAGATAGATGATTCAATTTTTTTGCTCAGTTTCATACCTTTATGTCAGAAAACTGACAACAGTTATAACAGAATTGTGATTGTTTTGTTTTTCAGCAGTACTGTAGCAGCCAACTTAGGGTTGTTGGGGTGAAGTGTAAATTGTCCCTTGATTTAAGGGTTGGTGATCATTCTATCACTATTTTTGCTGTGTTACTTTATGTGCATTCATGTTTTATATGTATTAATTCTATTTTTCCTGGAGTGTAGCCAGATGGACTCAGAACAAGTGGGTATAGTGTGCTCGTGCTAGCAGTTGGAGATGGATCTGACGTCAGCACGGGTACATATACCCCCACAGGAAGTGAAGCAACTTAGTAATTTCCGTCTCCAAAGCAGTTTGGAGCGCCTGCACGCTCGCTGAGCGTGTTTTCCAAATCTACTTTCTAAACTTTCTAAGAAGATTACCAGAAGACGAGCCCTGCACTCCTGCGGTGATACCCTCGGGTCCCTCCCCCAGTTGAGTTTCCCGAGGTGATTTCCGTGGTCCCTCGGAGGTCTAGGCCTCGGTCCGGTGGCCGAATCGCGGCAGGGATCTAGCCCCCGAGTGAGAAGGGCTCGGGCGCGGCTGGGAGGCGCCTCGGTCCTGATCCGTTCGCGGTGAGGACTTAGCCCCGAGCGTAACGAGTTCGGCGGCTTAGAGGCAGCGGGTGCACTTCCTCGAGCACGGCGGTGAAGGTACTCACCCTCTCCCCCTGCAGCCGGAGACCACCCGGGTTGCAGCCGGGAAGCGCCGAAGATCAGGTAAGGCGTACATCTCTTACTTTTGCTGGTCTCCGTGGAGCGAGGATCGGCGGCGTTGCCTGCATACGGCACGCCGAGGAGGTCGCCATTTTTCTGCCTTGTTCAGGTATTGAGCGCCCACGGATAGGCGCCTGTTGATAGGCGCACAACGCAGCATATAGCTTGCTAAGCATATTGTATATTATTGAGCGCATATTGTTGAGTGCATATTATTGAGCGCATATTGTATATTATTGAGCGCATATTGCTGAACGCATATTATTGAGCGCATATTGTATATGATTGAGCGCATATTGCTGAGCGCATATTATTGAGCGCATATTGTATATTATTGAGCGCATATAGCTGAACGCATATTATTGAGCGCATATTGTATATTATTGAGCGCATATTGCTGAGCGCATATTATTGAGCGCATACTGTATATTATTGAGTGCATATTATTGAGCGCATATAGCTGAAAGCATATCGCATAAGCGCCGGCGCCCTGCATTCACAAGACGCGATGGAACACTTAAACGCCCTGGCGTCTCCAGATTCCGGCATAAAAGCTCTAGGCCTCTGCTCAGCATGCCACCTTAGTGCCACGCAGAGCGAGGAGGCGGACTCCCTTTGTGCCCAATGTGAAGAGGCCATGGGAGCCTCGGGCCAGGGCCGGTCTCAACCGAGGTTTACCGACAGTTCCTCAGGGGCCACCCCAGATTTAGCGGGCCGACCTGAACAACCAGGCATCCCAGGGGACCTGGTTCCCCGCCGGCTAGAGACTGCTTCCATTTCCTGGGTGGACTTATTTAAAGGGATCCACGCCTTTGTACAGATGCAGTCGGCTGCCCGCCCAGGCCCCGCTGCCCCGGCGGCTGCCCCTGCCCCGGGACCCTCTCGTCTTTACCGCGGGCACCCGCCACTAGGCAGCCCTGCTCAGGGGGATCCTGATGTCTCGGAGGATGAGTCCGAGCTCCCCGAGGAGGGGGAACTTCCCTCGGGGATGGAGCCATATCGAACCATGAGACGTTTCTTTCCCAAGGAGGATCTCTCGGACCTGGTTTCCCAGTGCCTGACGGAATTGGCTATTCCTGGCCCCAGCACTCTGGGGGAACCCAATCAGAACCCCCTGCTGGAGGGCCTTCGTCCGACAGCCCAACGTTTCCCCTTCCTGCAAGCAGCACAACAGCTGATCGATCTGGAGTGGAATGCGCCGGAGGCCTCATTCATAGGGGATCGGGCCCTGTCTGGCATGTATCCCCTGGATCCGGCGATCAAGGACATGCTGGCATGCCCCAAGGTGGACGCCATAGTTAGCGCTGTGGTCAAGCGCACTGCCATTCCAGTGGAGGGGGGGCGGCCCTCAAGGAGGCTCATGACCGATGCCTGGACGCCATCCTGAAACAAACCTTTGAGGTGGCAGCTCTGTCTCTGAGGATCGCAACCTGCTGCACAGTGGTGACGTGTTCCTGTTTGTCACAGGTCAGGAACAATGCCCTGGCAGCGGACATGGAGTCAGCTCTCTCGTTCCTCACGGACGCCGCCTCCGACCTAGTCCGTACGACAGCCAAGGGGGTCTCATCCTCAGTAGCAGCCAGGAGGCAGCTCTGGATACGGAACTGGTCAGCCGATGCTCCTTCTAAGACACGTCTCATTAGAATGCCGTTCAAGGGTTCTCTTCTGTTCGGCAGCAACCTAGATAAACTGGCCAGCACATGGGGCGCCTCTCCAGTACCTCGACTGCCGGAAGACAGGTCCAAGAGGAACCAGCGTACCTTTCCGAGGCACTCCAGAGGTAGAAGCTCCCAACGCTTCACTCCCTATAGGAGTCGCTACCAGGCACCTCGTCCTCAGGCCAGGAACCAGTCCTTTCGGACCAAGAGGCACAAGAGGGGAGCCGGCTTGGGTTCAGGTCCCGACCGCACCTCACAATGAGAATCAGCCGATCCATCCGGGGGACAAAGCCATAGGGGGGCAGGTTAACCCTCTTCTACCCCAGATGGGTCGAGATTATGCCGGACCAGTGGGTCCTCGCCATCATCCAAGAGGGGTATTATCTGGACTTCCATCACGTCCCTCCAGACAGGTTTGTGGAATCTCCGTGTCCAGTCCACAAGAAGGTGGCATTGGAAGCTACCCTGGCGAGGCTCATGTCCTTGAAAGCCATAATCCCAGTACCTGCCTGGGAAATGAATTCTGGACATTATTCCATCTATTTCATGGTACCCAAGAAAGAGGGCACCTTCCGACCCGTTCTGGACCTCAAGTCAGTCAACCGATACTTAAAGGTCCCGAGGTTTAGCATGGAAACTCTGCGCTCAGTCAAGACCGCAGTACAGCCAGGAGAATTCCTCACGGCCCTGGACTTGTCGGAAGCTTACCTGCATATCCCGATCCATCAGGATCATCAGCGCTACCTATGCTTCAGGGTTCTGGGACGACACTTCCAATTCCGGGCTTTGCCCTTCGGGTTAGCCACGGCGCCGCGGACCTTCACCAAGGTTGATCGTAGTGGTAGCAGCGGCGCTCAGAAGGGAAGGAATCCTTGTCCATCCCTACCTAGACGATTGGCTGATCAGGGCGAAATCACGAGAGGAGAGCCATCGGGCAACCAACAGAGTGATCGCCCTTCTGGAAAGCCTGGGATGGGTAGTCAACCTAAGCAAGAGTTGCTTACAGCCTTCCCAATCACTGGAATACCTGGGAGTCCGGTTCGACACCCAGGCAGACAGAGTCAGCCTAACCACCAAGAGAAGGTCGAAGCTCCAGACGCATCTACGTTCCTTGATGGGAGCCAGCTGGCCCATAGCTTGGGATTACCTGCAGGTTCTCCGTCTCATGGCATCCACCCTGGAAGTGGTACCATGGGCAAGGGCCCATATGAGACCGTTACAACACTCCTTCCTCTCTCGGTGGAGCCCACGTTTACAGAACTACACCGTGCATTTACCTCTACCCGCTGGAGTGCGGACCCAGCTACGGTGGTGGTTGCTGTCCGACCACACGAGCAGGGGATCGAAGATGTCCTCCCCCACGTGGACTCTGCTCACCATGGATGCCAGCCTGAACGGTTGGGGAGCACACTGCGAAGAGCTCACCGCCCAAGGGCAGTGGAACAGAGAAGAGTCGGGGTGGAACATCAACCGCCTAGAGGCATGGGCAGTCCGGTTAGCCTGCCTGCGATTTGCTCACAGACTGCGGAACAGAGCAGTCAGAGTGATGTCAGACAACGCCACCACGGTGGCATACATCAACCGACAGGGCGGAACCAGAAGCCAACAGGTGTCCCTAGAGATAGCCCCGCTGATGGCTTGGGCAGAGGCGAATCTCCAGGACATCTCCGCCGTCCACATTGCCGGAAGGGACAACACCGCGGCAGACTTCCTCAGCAGGGAAAGCCTAAATCCAGGAGAATGGCAGCTGTCCCCCACAGCCTTCCAGATGATTGTGGATCAGTGGGGGACTCCGGACATGGACCTACTAGCGGACAGGTCCAATGCTCAAGTACCCAGTTAGTTCAGCCGCAAGCGAGATCTGTTCTCTCACGGGATCGACGCCCTGGTTCAGCCATGGCCTCCAGGGACCCTGCTATATGCCTTTCCTCCGTGGCCCCTGCTGGGCACCCTTATACACAAGATTCAGCGGCACAGAGGCCTAGTTCTTCTAGTGGCACCAGACTGGCCAAGAAGACCCTGGTACCCTGACAGGGGAGCCCCTTCCCCTGCCTCCTCTCAGGGACCTGCTACGTCAAGGACCCATCCTCCACGAGGATCCAGCTCAATTCTCTCTTCCGGTCTGGCCATTGAGAGGGCTAGACTGAAGAAAAGAGGTTACTCGGAGCCGGTGATAGATACACTCCTCCGAGCTCGCAAGTTTTCCACATCCCTCACCTACATAAGGATCTGGAGAGTATTTGAAGCCTGGTGCGACACTCATGGCACCAATCCACATGCGACCACAATCCCTATTGTTCTGGTTTTCCTGCAGGATGGGCTTCAGAAGGTTCTCTCCCTCAGCTCCATCAAGGTTCAGGTGGCTGCGCTGTCTTGCTACGGTCCCAGGAGGGATGGCAAGACCATTGCCACGCACCCAGATGTTTCCCGCTTCCTGAAAGGAGTCAAGCACATTCGTCCGCCACTGAAGTGGCCAGTGCCCCTGTGGAACCTCAACCTAGTTTTGGACTTCCTCGCGGGATCCACCTTCAGACCCCTTCGGGGTCTGTCTCTCCGTTTGCTAACCTTGAAGATGGTGTTCTTGCTGACAGTGTGTTCAGCACGCCGCATCTCAGAGCTACAAGCACTGTCCTGCCGTGATCCCTTTCTCAGACTCACTCCAGAGCCTATCCATCTTTGCACGGTTCCCTCCTTCTTACCTAAAGTAGTCTCACAATTTCACCTCAACCAAACCATATCCTTGCCAACCACGGCGGGTTTGAAGAAGTTGGAAGAAGGGCGTTTGTTACGCCATCTCGACATCGGCAGATTGCTACCCAGATACCCGGAAATGACAGAAGCAGTACGAAAGACGGACCACCTGTTCGTCCTTCACAGCGGGAAGAAGTAAGGAGAAGCGGCCTCTCGGCCCACCATCGCCCGCTGGATTAAAGAAGTTATCAGAACGGCCTACGTAGATTCCGGGAAGTCACCGCCTCTGCAGGTCAAGGCTCATTCTACCAGAGCGCAGGCGGTCTCTTGGGCAGAATCTAGGATGCTGTCGCCCGCGGAGATATGTAAGGCGGCGACATGGTCCTCCCTCCATACCTTTTCCAGATTTTACCGTCTGGATGTCCAGGCCAGGGAGGACACAGCATTTGCGAGGGCAGTCCTACGCGGTCCTCAGGCAGCCTCCCGCCCAATCCGGGAGTAGCTTTTGTACATCCCACTTGTTCTGAGTCCATCTGGCTACACGCCAGGAAATGTTGAGATTACTTACCTGATAATCTCCTTTTCCTTAGTGTAGACAGATGGACCCAGCATCCCGCCCGGCTGCCGGTATACATGGGTTTCACCGATTCAAGGTAAGCCATGTCATTTTCTTACATAAGAGCGTCCACTCTACCAGGTGTCGACGCCATCCGGTTGGGAACGCTGGCGGTCTCCAGCTACTATCAGTCGGCCAGGGGAATCCTATTTCATTAATTATTTGATCAGTCAGTACACATATGTCCATAACAGCTTTTGCAAGGAAGATTACTAAGTTGCTTCACTTCCTGTGGGGGTATATGTACCCGTGCTGACGTCAGATCCGTCTCCAACTGCTAGGACGAGCACACTATACCCACTTGTTCTGAGTCCATCTGTCTACACTAAGGAAAAGGAGATTATCAGGTAAGTAATCTCAACATCATGCACCTACACAAACATATTTTATACACATTAGTAACAAAATAAAACAAAATTTAAAAATGGAACAAAAAAAAAACCAAGAAAAACAAAATGAATTAGATTTTTCCTGTTCACACCCTTATCTGTCACCAGATGGATGCCCACAATCAGAGATAGATGATATGGACCAAAAATGAGGTTATTAAGAAGATAAGGGCAGTGATCCTGGCGTAGGCTGTTGCCAGGGGCTTCTCACTTTGGAGAATGAATTTTGAAAAATTAAAATTTGAAATTTCAGCTGCTTCAGCTATGAGTTCCAGCAGACCTCTGATGTTAGGTAATATTAAAAGATTTTGCAGATGATTGGGTAGAGGAACATTCCAATACATGATACAAATATAGGGGTAGATTTTATAAGAAGTGTGCGGGCGTACTTTTGTTCGCACAACCCTGCGCAAACAAGACTACGCCGGATTTTAATAGATATGCGCGTAGCCGCATGTATCTTTTAAAATCCAGGGTCAGCGCGCGCAAGGGGGTGAACATTTGTGTACCTTGCGTGCGCCGAGCACTGCGCGCGCTGCCCGTTCCCTCCGAGGCCGCTTCGAAATGGGAGCGGCCTCGGAGGGAATTCCCCCCCCCCACCTTTCCCTCCCTTCCCCCTACCTAACCCACCCCCCAGCCCTAGCTAAATCGCCCCCCCCTACCTTTATTTTAAAACTTACGCCTGCCAGCCGGCTGCCAGCGCTCCATTCCCCTGCCCGGGAGCAGTTTCGGAGGCCTCGGCCACGCCCCCAGAACGCCCCCGGGCTGGCACCACGCCCCCAAGCAAAGCCCCAGGACTTACGCGTGTCCCAGGGCTTTGCGCGCGCCAGCAGCCTATGCAACATAGGCTTGGGGCAGGTTTTCGGGGGGGTAAGCGCGTATCTTATGCGTGTACCCCTTTGAAAATCTGCCCCATAATGCTTAAAGCAAATTATACCAAGTCTCTATGACAGTTGAATCCTTTGTGGTTGACTACTGTTGTGCTCATACCGTCATTTCCTGCATAATATTCTTGTAATAGTTATAATTTATGTTTATTAAAACAGTGTGATGGAGATGAACAGACCTTTTATACAACTGTGAAACAACTGATGTCTGGATTGCCAAAGCAGAGATACTTAAAATCTGTCTGTGATGAAATCTACAACATAAAAATAGAAAAAAGGTAAATACTGAATTCTAAATTTAGATAGTCTCAACAAAGTTTTGAGCTTATAGTGCGCATGCTTTTCTGTATGTATTCCACAAATGTTAAAATAACTTTTTAATAAAAACACCTGGAATTCACTTTGGATTGTGCCAGATTTCCCAGACATTCTCCATATTTATTTATTTATTTTATTTATTTAGTGTTTTTTTATTATACCGGCATTCATGACTAGAGTCACATCATGTCTGTTTACATTTAACAGGGTGTGATATATACATATAACTAAAAAATTCTAACAAGTGCATGGTAAGAAAATTGCAGTTACAATAAAACAGGGAGGCGTACAACTGGGAGCAGAAGAAAGTAAAGAAGAAGATTAACTAATAGCAAATTATTTAGATTGTTGCAAAACATTTTACAGTGAAGTGGAGTTGATGTGGTGAAGGAAGATGTTGACACAGTGATTGTAAAGTCTGATGGTAACTGGCTGGGTGGTAAGAATCAGTTGAGGTCCGAATGGAGGATATTAACACAGAGATTGTAATGTCTGATAGTAACTGGCTGAGTGGTAAGGATCAGTTGAGGTCAGGATAAGCTTTTTTAAAAAGCCATGTTTTCAGCCTTTTCCTGAATATCGGTAGGCACGGTTCCTGTCGCAGGTCGGAAGGTATGGAGTTCCATAGTGGTGGTCCTGCTGTTGAGAATGCTCTGTCTTTCAAGGATTTATGTTGAAAGGTTTTGGCGTGTGGAACATGGAGTGATTCTTTATAAGACTCTCTAATGGGTCTGGCGGAAGTATGTTTTTTGAATGGAATTTGTAAGTTTAGAGGCGCGTAGTGATGGATGACTTTGTAAATGGTGGTAATGGATTTGTACATGATTCTGTAGTGGATTGGCAACCAATGTAGGTCTTTGAGAATAGGGGTGATGTGGTCAATTCTCCTCGAGTTAGTCAGAATTCTGGCTGCTGTATTCTGAACCATCTGTAGCGGTTTGGTATGGGTCGCAGGGAGACCTAATAAAGTAGAGTTGCAATAATCAATCTTGGAGAAGATTATTGCTTGTAAAATTGTTCTGAAGTCCTGAGGGTAGAAGAGTGGCTTAATTCTTTTTAGGACATGTAATTTGTGAAAACAATCTTTGGTAGTTTGGTTGATGAATGATTTTAGGTTTAGACGGGTGTCAATGATAGCTCCTAGGTCTCTAACGTGGGAGGTTTGAAGATTAGCTGGAGGGTTTGTAGTGAGGTTGTTATTTTCAGGGGATATAAGCAGGAATTCAGTTTTTGAAGCATTGAGAATTAAGTTTAGACTGGTTTGATCTCTAGAAGGCAGCTTTCCCAGAATTCTAATGTTTTATTAATGGATTCTTTTATAGGAATCACGATCTGTACATCATCTGCGAATAAGAAATGTTTAAGGTTTAGTTTGGTTAGCAGTTGACACAGTGGGAGAAGGTATACATTAAAGAGTGTGGGTGAGAGGGAGGAGCCCTGTGGAACCCCACAAGAGGATGGGTAGTACTGAGATTATTTGTTATAGATTTTGACCTTGAATCCTCTGTTCTCTAGGAAGGTTTTAAACCAGGCCAATGCTATGCCTGTAATGCCTATGTTTGCCAGCTGGTTTAGGAGGATGTAGTGGTTGACTGTATCGAATGCAGCCGAAAGGTCCAGAAGGATTAATAAGTAGGCATGTCCTTTATCAATGCCAGTGAGGAGGAAATCTGTGAGTGAAAGGAGTAGAGTTTCCGTGCTTA
This sequence comes from Rhinatrema bivittatum, assembly GCF_901001135.1. Classification (NCBI taxonomy): domain Eukaryota; kingdom Metazoa; phylum Chordata; class Amphibia; order Gymnophiona; family Rhinatrematidae; genus Rhinatrema; species Rhinatrema bivittatum. Next base: position 292,181,540 of record NC_042618.1, read on the forward strand.
ATGCTTTATGAAATCCATATTGATTAGGAAACAGTATTTGGTGATCCTCAATGTAGTTCGATAGTTGTGAGTTTACTAGTTTTTCCATAACTTTGGCAATGAACGGGAGGTTGGAGATGGGACGGAAATTGTTGGGGTCACTGGTATTGAGGTTTGGTTTTTTTTAGGAGAGGTTTAATTGAAGCTGTTTTAAGTTGATCTGGGTAGATACCCTGAGATAGGGAACAGTTTATAATGTCGGTCAGTGCTTTAGAGATTGTATCTGGGATTAGTAGCAGCATTTTGGAAGGGATTTGATCGAAGGGGTGTGAAGACGGTTTCATTTTCATCAGAACCGATTGGATGTCTGCAATAGTGATGGGTTCAAAGTAATTGAAAGTGATATCTCTGTTTGAGTGTAGATAAGTACTAGAGGGTGAGTGCGTATTTGGTGTCAATTGTTGAAGGTTGGTGATTTTCTTGCTGAAGTAAAGAGCCAACTCATCTGCTTTCAACTGGGCTAGGTCGAATGGAATGTCTGGAGTGTTAGTTTTTGTAAGATTGGAACGTAGGTAAACAGAGCTTTGGAGTCGTAGATGAGATTGTGGATCTTGTGAGCATAGAAGTCCCTCTTTGTCTTTAAGGTGATGCTCTTGTATAAGTGGAGTGAGCGTTTGTAATCCGATAGGGAGGTCGGAGAAGGGGCTTTACGCCATTTTCTTTCTTTGTGACGTAGGAGCTGTTTGAGTTTCGAAGAATTTATTTGTGAGAGAGAGTTGGCGGCCTTTTTGGAATCGTAGCTGACGTGTACATTAGATCTGGCTCAGACCATCGGCCCGTTGCGAATTGAGCGCGCCCATCACCTGGGCCTAAACGTGCGGCAGAATCCAGTCCCAGATTCGTGATTGCTAAGATTTTTAACTATGCTCATAAAACCGGAATTTTAACTGCGCTGCGCTCGGGGAAATCCCCCGTCCTATGAAAATCAGAAGGTCCTAGTTTTCCAGGACTTCTCCGCAAACGTGGCGCAGCAGCGCCGAACAATGGCGCCGTTTTGTGCGAAATTACATGCTTTGGGAGAGAAAGCGGCTCCGGGTGATGACTCCAGCAAGGATCCGATAGTTCTCTGGCCCGGAGGAAGCTCAAAATTACATCACTGAGTGAGAAAGCACTCACTCCTCATCCGCTGGAGTCTCCTGAAAAGGGCCAACTTGTCCTGTGATTTGCAAGTATTCATTTAGAGGAAAATAAGGGAGTTTGCAGTCATTACTTGAGTAATTCGGTGACTATTTTTCTGAGAGACACTGTCATGATCAGAATAATTTGACCTTGAGGGACATTGGACAGTTATCTCAATATCTGAGTTTGTTACGTTTCTTATATCCCTCACTTAGTGGTTCTGGGTTACCTAAGACAAATTTTTATGTCAATTACCTTATGGCAGGAGAGCATTTGGTGTTAACTGTTATTTACTATGTATTGCCAGTTACTTTTTTTTTAAATTGCTCTCACCATTTCCATGATTTTGACGCTTCCCGGAGATAACATGAATGGTGTTTCTATTGTGCTGAAATATATGTACACAATGTGGATGGGGCTGGGTGGGGGGCGGAGGGGCCAGTTACTTCTACAGTGATCTCCATCAATCCCTTTGGGATGTGTTCGGGATGGGTAAAAATAGGGCAATCTGGGACAGGGAGGGAAGGGTGGAGAGTAGGGAGTGAAGGGGATTGGGGCAGTGAAGTGGATAATCTCATATGGTTCACTTGTGGTGTGTAACGTGGTATTGGGTTTCTAAGTCGCTTTGGCACCTCTTAAACCTGTGCTATGATTCTGGAATGGAGGCCTCTGCTGGGAAGGTCTCCATACAGCGATACCAAATTTTATTTCTTTTGTTATTTCTTGTCTCCTGGGCCTAGAATAGATGATTAAACAAGGGTTAAGATTGTTCTCTTGGCATGTATGTGGTATTAACTCCCCAGTTAAACGATTTAAGATTATATCTGTGCTAAAGAAAAATTCTGCTGACTTAGCCTTTTTAAAGAAACACATCTCAATGATTTGGAACATCAAAAATAGAGTCGGAACTAGGTGGGGGCAGTCCATTTTGCCTCCGCAACTACTCGGTCAGCCGGTGTTACCATATTGGTTAACAAACGTTTCCTACTCCAGATTCATAAAGAAATAAAAGAATCCCAGGGGCACTATTTAATTCTAGTCGCTGAGTTAAATCAGATCCCAGTAATCCTCTGCAATGTATACGCCCCCAATAATCATCGCTTAGACTTTTTTCAAGGCCTATATGGACAAACTCGCTCCTTACATGGATCAGGACATAGTTATTGGAGGGGATTTCAATAATTTCCGAGACGCTCAACTAGATAGGACTAGCGCCCACAAACGAGATAATGTCCCGGGCAAAGGCATCCATTTTTTAGAACACTCTTTGCAGTTGTTGGACGCCTGGTGTATCTTACATCCCACCGCTAAGGATTTCACGCACATATCATGGGCTCATTCATCTCAATCCAGAATAGACTATATTTTAGTCAGTACCCGCATTTTTTCTAAGTTCTGTGCTGCAGATATTGGGGATGTGATAGTTTCGGATCATGCCCCCGTATGGATTGAGATGAACTGGTCCTCTCAGTGTTACGGCTAGACTGCTGTGAGGGTAGAAGGTGGCCCCTTGGGCCGGCCTACCGGTGATCACAGGGTAGGCCGGGAGGCGGAGGCACGATCTGGCAAGGTTTCACCCGGAGCCTGGGATCCCCCCGGGAGGAGCCCGTAGGGACCCAGGCCCTTGGGACTTGGGCACTGCTGAGAATGTCCTGAAGAGCTAGTGCGTAGGGAGGGCAGGAGGCCCACTAGGAGCTGAGTCGGCTAGAGGTTTGCCAGAGAGTCAGAGAGACAGGCCGGGTCAGGAAGCTGGCCCAGAGGGTAACACTCGGGGCCAGAGCAGGCGGGCAGTGGTAATGGAGTCCGTGACAGACCGGGACCGAGGCAGGCGGCAAGCGGTAGAGAAGTCCGTGGCAACCCGGGTCAGGGCAGGCGGTAGGCTGTAGCGAAGTCAGAAGCAAACCGGAGTCAAGGCAGGCAGCAGGCTGTAGCGAAGTCATAAGCAAACCGGAGTCAAGGCAGGCAGCAGGCTGTAGCGAAGTCAGAAGCAAACCGGAGTCAAGGCAGGCAGCGGGCTGTAGCGAAGTCAGAAGCAAACCGGAGTCAAGGCAGGCAGCGGGCTGTGGCGAAGTCAGAAGCAAACCGGAGTCAAGGCAGCAAGGAGTCAACAGGAAACGCAAACAGGAAGCAACTAGTCAGCTAGGAACCTCGTTGCAAGGCGTTTAGTGAACGACTGAACACCGGTTATATCAGGGGCAGAGCGTGACGTCAGCCGAGGAGGCAGAGCTGGGCATCCGGGAGCTGGACGCACAAGAGGAGCCTCTTCGCGAGGCCGGAGGAGAATAGGCCTGCAATGGCGTCCGCCACGTGGGAACTGCGCGGACGGAGGGCCTCCCGGGACCTGGACTGGGCGGAATCCCGCGGCTGCCGGAGCGGAGGTAGGCGGGCCTGAGCCCAATCAGGAGAGGGGCGGTTGGGACCGCAACAGTACCCCGCCCCCTTTACGGCCCCTCTTCAGAGGACCGGGTTTCTCAGGATGGTCAAGATGAAACTGCTAAAGGAGGGACTTGTCCAGGATGTTACGGCTTGGCTCCCAGGTGTTGTCCTCGTCGCCGCAACCCTCCCAGGCGAGGAGGTACTCACATCTTCGGTTGTAGAATCATACGTCTAGTACTTCGCGTACCTGGTACGTGGGATCATCAGCTATGGGAGTAGCCGAAGAGTCCTGAGGCTTGCGGTTGTAGCGGGAGAGGACCAGAGGCTTTAGCAGAGAGACGAGGAAGACGTCGTGGATCCGTAGCGAGGATGGCAACCTCAATTGGTAGGAAACGAGCCCCATCCTTTCGGCAACCCGGAAGTGTCCACAGAACTTGGGCGCAAATCTCCTAGAGGGAAGCCTCAGATGGATGTTCTTCGTACTGAGCCAGACCCGGTCTCCAGGCTGATACATGGGTGCCGGGCGTCGGTGGCGATCAGCTGCTCGCTTGGCGGAGGAGGCAGAGACAGCCAACTTGTCCTGAGTTGTTTGCCAAAGAGTCTGCAGTTGCTGAGCCGTCAGCTGAGCGGCCGGGGAAACACTGGGCGTGGAAATGGGGAGCGGGGTTTAAGCTGCTTCCCATATACCAGCTGGAAGGGTGAGCGTCCGGTGGCGGCATGACACTGGTTATTATAGGCAAACTCGGCCCAGGGTAGGAGCTCAGTCCAGTTGTCCTGCCTTTCATTGATGAAGGCACGCAGGAAGGTCTTTAGGGAGCAGTTCATCCTTTCGGATTGACCATTGCTTTGAGGGTGGAGAAGCTGAGCTGCACCTTGAAGCATTTGCAGAGAGCCCTCCAGTACCGTGCGGTGAACTGCAGCCCTCGGTCAGAAACGATATCCTGGGGAAGCCCATGAATCCGGAATATGTGTTGGGCGAAAAGAAGGGCCAGTTCGGTTGCGGATGGCAGCTTGGGCAGCGGCACAAAGTGCGCCATTTTGGAGAAACGGTCGACGGTGACCCAGATTACCGTCTTCCTGTGTGACGGCAGTAGGTCAACCATAAAGTCTGTAGCGAGATGGGTCCAAGGTTCTGTGGGAACCGGGAGAGGCTGCAGAAGACCACACGGAGGACCATGACTGGGTTTTTGTCGGGCACAGGTGGGACAAGAGCTTACGTAGGTACGGACGTCCTGCCGAATGTTGGGCCACCAACAGAACCGGTTGAGGAGTTCCAGCGTTCGCTCCCGCCCGGCGTGGCCTCCAGTAAGGGAGTCGTGGGCCCAGCGCAGGGTCTTTAGTCGGTCTCGTCGGGGGACCATGGTTCTACCTTGAGAAAGGACAGTCAGGAGCAAACCGGATAGACGGACCTTGCTGGGGTCCAGAATATATTGGGGAGGCTCGAGGTCCTCATCAGACATGGAGGTCCGCGACAGGGCATCGGCCCGAAGGTTCTTTGCTGCAGGGCGGTATTGCAGTGTGAAATCAAAGCGGCTGAAGAACATAGACCACCGGGCCTGACGGGGGTTTAACCGCTGGGCTTGGGACAGAAACTCCAAGTTCTTGTGGTCAGTGTATACGGTGACCAGTTGTTTAGCTCCCTCGAGCCACTGCCTCCATTCCTCGAAGGCGAGTTTGATTGCTAAAAGTTCCTTATCTCCAATGGAATAATTCGCTTCGGCTGGGGAGAATTTCTTGGAGAAATACGAGCAGGGTAGTAATTGGCCTGAAGCGGAGTGTTGGCTGAGGACCGCCCCAACGGCCACGCTGGAGGCGTCGACTTCGACGATGAAGGGTCTTGCTGGGTCCGGGTGGCAGAGACAGGTGTCGGCCAAGAATGCCTCTTTCAAATCGGAGAATGCCTTGACGGTGGCGTCGGGCCAAGTCTTGGCGTCGGCTCCCTTTCTGGTTAGGGCAGTGAGGGGAGCGACCTGATGGGAGTAGCGAGGAATGAAATGTCTGTAGAAGTTAGCAAATCCCAGGAATCTTTGAAGAGCCTTGAGACCCAGGGGCTGGGGCCTTTTCGTTATGGCCGAGACCTTCTCGGGGTCCATCCGGAAGCCAGTGGACGAGATGATGTACCCCAGAAAGGGCAAGGACTCCGCCTCAAAGACGCACTTTTCTAACTTGGCATAGAGGCGGTTATCCCTTAGAGCCTGTAGGACTTGCCTGACGTGTTGGCGGTGAGATTCCAGGTCTTTTGAAAAGATTAGCACGTCATCAAGGTACACGATGACGTGAGAGTGTAGCATCTCGCGTAAAACCTCGTTCATGAGGTTCTGGAAGACGGCCGGGGCATTGCAGAGTCCGAAGGGCATTACCAAGTACTCGTAATGCCCATCCCTGGTATTGAAGGCCGTCTTCCATTCATCTCCAGGACGTATACGGACGAGGTTGTAGGCCCCCCGAAGGTCTAGCTTAGTAAATACTTGGGACCCCTGGAGGCGGTCCAAAAGTTCAGGGATCAGCGGAAGGGGGTAGTGATCCCTTTTGGTAATGGTGTTCAAGCCTCGATAGTCTATACAGGGGCGGAGTGAGCCGTCCTTCTTTGCCACAAAAAAGAAGCCGGCTCCAGCAGGGGAACGAGACGGGCGAATGAAGCCCTTGGCAAGGTTCTCTGTAACGTACTGGGACATGGCAGCAGTCTCTGGCAGGGACAGCGGATAAACCCGGCCTCAAGGGGGTGTGGTGCCAGGCAATAAGTCAATAGGGCAGTCGAATGGCCGGTGTTGAGGGAGAATCTCTGCCATCTCCTTGGAGAACACGTCGGCGAAGGCTTGATACGGCTCCAGCAAGAGAAGAGATGAGCAAAGCTGGAGCGGCGGCGGAGGACGTGGGACCTGCAGCCAGTGTGCGAAGCAGAAGGGACTCCACTGGGTCAGCTGGAGGGTGTCCCATTGAATTACCGGGGAGTGACGCTGCAGCCACGGCAGTCCGAGGACCAGAGGATGCACTGCCCGCTCCAGAATCAGCAGGGAGATCTCTTCAGAATGGAGCAGTCCGGTCTGAAGGGTCAAGGGACCCGTGCAGCGGGAGATGGTCCCAGGGAGCAACTTACCTCGGATGGAAGAGATACTCAGTGGAGGAACCTTGGGCCGCGTGGGGAGCGATAGCTGGTTTACCAGGTCCGCTACTATGAAGTTGCCCTCAGCTCCAGAGTTGATGAAGGCACAAGTCTGGAGTTCCCCTCCGGGGTATTTAAGAGTCACTGGTATGGTGCATTGAGGAGCTGAGCCCGCAAAGCCTAGGAGTAGCTCCTCAGGGTAACCTAGGCACGGTCGTTTCCCGGACGCTCCGAGCAGTTGGTGAGGAAGTGCCCCTTGCCGCCACAGTAGAGGCAAAGGCCCTGCGAACGGCGTCTCCTCCTTTCTTCTGTGGTCAGTGGGGATCTGCCCAACTGCATAGGCTCTCCGGGGGCGGCAGAAGTGGGTGGTGTCTTGGGTGCTGAGGGCCAGGTGATACTCTGGGGAACCGGTGGAGCCCTTCGATAGGAGCGTGTCTCCTTGTCTCGTTGCTATAGACGACTGTCCACCCTTCCGGTGATATCAATTAAGTCATTGAGGTCATCCGGGAGATCTCGACCCGCTAGCTCATCCTTGATACGGCTAGCTAGACCTTCCAGGAAGATCCCCCTAAGGCAGTCGTCCCGCCAACCGACCTCCATGGCGAGGGTGCGAAAGTCTATAGTATAGTCCGCCACTGAGTGCACCCCTTGCCTGAGGTGCAAAAGTTCAGAGGTGGCCATAGTTTGGCGTGCAGGGTCGTTGAAAACTAAGCGGAAGTTGAGAACGAACTCCTGAAGGTTCTGTAACAAGGGATCTTGACGCTCCCACATGGGAGAGGCCCAGTCGCGTGCTTTGCCATCCAGCAGCGAGAATATGTAAGCTACTTTGACTGCGTCCGAGGGGAACTGTGCTGGCAAGAGAGTGAAGCGGACATAGCACTGGTCCAAGAAGCCTCGGCATGTCTTGATATCCCCGGCATAGCGAGTCGGTGCAGGCAACTGGGTTACTGATGCGGAGCTGGGGATGGAGGCAAGGGGCGGAGCTGGAGGCGGGTCCGGTGGGGAAGCCTCCAGGCGGCTGACCAGCTGTTCCACGGTGGCAGCAAGGGTGTCGATGCAATGCTGTTGTTGTTGGAGGCGTTGTGCCATCCCAGGGATGGCCTGTAGACTGGGAGCCTCCGCCGAGTCCATGGCCTTGCAAACTGTTACGGCTAGACTGCTGTGAGGGTAGATGGTGGACCCTTGGGCCGGCCTACCGGTGATCACAGGGCAGGCCGGGAGGCGGAGGCACGATCTGGCAAGGTTTCACCCGGAGCCTGGGATCCCCCCGGGAGGAGCCCGTAGGGACCCAGGCCCTTGGGACTTGGGCACTGCTGAGAATGTCCTGAAGAGCTAGTGCGTAGGGAGGGCAGGAGGCCCACTAGGAGCTGAGCCGGCTAGAGGTTTGCCAGAGAGTCAGAGAGACAGGCCCGGTCAGGAAGCTGGCCCAGAGGGTAACACTCGGGGCCAGAGCAGGCGGGCAGTGGTAATGGAGTCCGTGACAGACCGGGACCGAGGCAGGCGGCAAGCGGTAGAGAAGTCCGTGGCAACCCGGGTCAGGGCAGGCAGCAGGCTGTAGTGAAGTCAGAAGCAAACCGGAGTCAAGGCAGGCAGCAGGCTGTAGCGAAGTCAGAAGCAAACCGGAGTCAAGGCAGACAGCAGGCTGTAGCGAAGTCAGAAGCAAACCGGAGACAAGGCAGGCAGCGGGCTGTAGCGAAGTCAGAAGCAAACCGGAGTCAAGGCAGGCAGCGGGCTGTAGCGAAGTCAGAAGCAAACCGGAGTCAAGGCACACAGCGGGCTGTAGCGAAGTCAGAAGCAAACCGGAGTCAAGGCAGGCAGCGGGCTGTAGCGAATTCAGAAGCAAACCGGAGTCAAGGCAGGCAGCGGGCTGTAGCAAAGTCAGAAGCAAACCGGAGTCAAGGCAGGCAGCGGGCTGTAGCGAAGTCAGAAGCAAACCGGAGTCAAGGCAGCAAGGAGTCAACAGGAAACGCAAACAGGAAGCAACTAGTCAGCTAGGAACCTCGTTGCAAGGCATTTAGTGAACGACTGAACGCCGGTTATATCGGAGGCAGAGCGTGACGTCAGCCGAGGAGGCGGAGTTGGGCTTCCGGGAGCTGGATGCACAAGAGGAGCCTCTTCACGCGGGCGCGCGAGGCCGGAGGAGAACAGGCCTGCAATGGCGTCCGCCACGTGGGAATTGCACGGATGGAGGGCCTCCCGGGACCTGGGCTGGGCGGAATCCCGCGGCTGCCGGAGCGGAGGTAGGCGGTCCTGAGCCCGATCAGGAGAGGGGCGGTTGGGACCGCAACACTCAGTCTCCGACATGTCGTACATGGCGCTACCCCTGTTATCTGGCAGAGGATGCTCACTTTCACGAATATTTGCGCATCAAGTGGGATGATTATTTGCATTTTAATGGTGAAGACCTAGCCAATTTAGTATTGTTTTGGTACACTGCAAAGGCATTCCTTCAAGGGGAGATTATATCTTACATAGCCCGGAGATGGAAACTTTTAGACAAACAATTACTCTCCTTAAGTACTCAGCTTCGGCGCGCCAGGCACGCTTTTCAGCACGCTCCTACAAGAGTCAATAGGGAACAATATTTTGCCCCCCAAAATGCCATCAATACGTTGTTGCATCAACGGGCCAAGAAGAGCATGTTATATTACCAATATAAATTGTTCCAGTTTGGTAACAAATCCACCAAAATGATGGCCAATTTGATAACTCACACAGAGTACCCCGACATATCTCGGCTATACATACCATCCTGGATAGAATAGTTCATGACACTCCTTCTATTCTAAACACATTTAGGGCATTTTATGCTCGACTGTATACAGCGGAGTTTCAGAATTCGCAGGCCTGCGAACAGTTCTTTGAATGATTGAACCTTCCCCATTTAACTAGTGAGCAGCAAAACTGGTTAAACAGCCCAGTCACTGAGAATAAAGTCAGATTGACTATTAAACAGGCTAAACGATACAAGGCCCCAGGCCCAGATGTTTATACCGCTGAGTTTTACAAATGCCTGATTGATTCCATCACAGCCCCATTGGTGCATAACTTTAATGCCTTAATTGAATTAGGATCCTTTCCTGTTCACATGAATACTGCGCATGTTACCTTGATACTAGAACCTAGGAAAGATCCACTGTTCCCCGAATCCTATTGCCCAATTTCCTTGTTAAATGTCGACCATAAATTTTTAGCTAAAAGTTTAGCGGACCGATTAGCGGTGTTGATGCCTTCTTTAATTCAACCCTGTCAGGTGGGATTTGTGAGATGACGATATGCACTTAGAGCCATTGCTGCCAGTGCTTTCCGAATATTTCTGTCAAGTGGAGGAACCACACTTAGTTATTAGTTTTGATGCTGAAAAGGCGTTCAACAGGGTGAAGTGGGACTACCTTTTCCATATTTTACAATCAATGGGAATTACTGGGGTTTTTTACAATGCAGTTAAGTTACTATATCAAGACCCCCTTGGCGATTATCGTGGCCAATAATTCTCAATCAGATACGTTGCCAGTCTGTCGAGGTACCAGACAGGACTGCCCCCTATCTCTGTTGCTGTTTCTTTTGCAGTTAGAACCACTTCTTTTAGCAATAAAGGACACACGAACAATCAAAGGGGTGCGTTTCCAAACAGAAACATTCAAATATGCAGCATTTGCAGACGATATTATTGCATTTTTAACAAACCCCAGGCAATCATTACCAGCACTCTTCCAGTTATTCTATTGGGGAATTCTCAGGGCTTAAACTAAATATAGTGAAGTCAGAGGCCTTGGCTTCCCCTTACAGGACAGTTGGGAGGAATCATTTCCGTTGGCTTGGGCTGTTTCCAAGATTAAATACCTGGGAATATGCCTCCCCTCAAAGCTCACGAAACTGTACAATTTCAATGTATTCCCTATGCGTAACACATCGTTGGAAACACTGGAGGCCTGGAGATCTCTCCCCCTGTCTTTGATGGGCCGTCTTAATTTATTTAAGATGATCATCCTTCCCAAGTGGCTTTATTTCTTTCAAAACCTGCCTTTAATGATCAGACATAGGGACCTGAGGAGATTGGAGAGGGCGCTGTGGAAATTTCTGTGGTGAGGCAGAAAATCAAGAATTCCGTTTCACCATTTACAAGCTAGCTGGGGTAAGGGAGGATTAAATGTGCTCGATTTGAAACTTTACAACTTGGCTGGTACCCTTCAAATTGTCCAAGATTGGCTATTGGGAGAATCATCCTATGTTGATATCCTGGCTGAAAAAACCTTAGCAGGTACTTTAGATTAGCGGTTTGTTTTACAGGCGGAAGGAGTAAAACTCTCGTTGTCATCGCTCTTAAATATTTTAATTTCCCCAATCCGAACTGCCTGGAAGCTTGTCACAAAATTACTTACCATGCCATGTCAATGTATCTACTTTCTTCCCCTTAGCAGCAACTTAGACTTCTCCCCGGCCTCACACACAGCAGGGTTTCAAAATTGGATTTCTAAGGGCATAATTTACATAGGACATGTCCTAAACAGCGATGGCCATTTGCTATCCTTTCCCTCTCTATCAGCACAATAAATTTAACCCAAACACACATATTCCCATACATGCAAATTCAGCACTACATAAAATCCTTACCTGCATTTTCCACACAATCCAAAGATTTCTTAATTTTAGAAGATCTATTTGCTTTAGAGAAAAGGCAGAGCCCTTCTCTAGCCCATTACTATAAAAAGGTAGCAGGCTGTAATACTGATAGTGTCTTTTCCTTGTTAGAAGAGCGCTGAATAAAGAGGAAGCAAATATTGTAATTGCAGAAATAATTAAAATGAGCTTTAGTTGAATATCTAGTATATCTACCAATATGTATTTTTGAGAAATGCAATTTAAGTTTCTGTGGAGAGCCTATGTTCCCTCCACTGTAGCAGGATCAACTTGGTGGGGGTGTGGCACTTTATGTCCGGGAGGGTATAGAGTCCAACAGGATAAAGATCATACAAGAGAGTAAATGCCATGTGTGTTGAGTAAGAGTATAGTGATAGGAGTATACTACTGTCCACCTGGACAAAATGGTCAGACAGATGATGAAATGCTAAGAGAAATCAGGGAAGCAAACCAATTTGGCAGTGCAGTGATAATGGGAGATTTCAATTACCCCAATATTGTCTGAGTAAATGTAACATCAGGACTTGCTAGAGACATAAAGTTCCTGGATGTAATAAATGATTGCTTCATGGAGCAATTGGTTCAGGAACCAACAAGAGAGGGAGCTATTTTAGATTTAATTCTTAGTGGAACACAAGATTTGGTGAGAGAAGTAACGGTGGTGGGGCCACTTGGCAACAGTGATCATAACATGATCAAATTTAAACTGATAACTGGAAGGGGGACAATAAGTAAATCTGCAGCTCTAACACTAAATTTTAAAAAGGGAAACTTTGATAAAATGAGGAAAATAGAAAAAAACTGAAAGATGCAGCTGCAAAGGTTAAAAGTGTTCAACAGGCTTGGACATTGTTTAAAAATACAATCCTAGAGGTGCAGTCCATATGTATTCCGCGCATTAAGAAAGGTGGAAGGAAGGCAAAACGATTACCGTCATGGTTAAAAGGTGAGGTGAAAGAGGCTATTTTAACCAAAAAAATCCTTCAAAAATTGGAAGAAGGATCCATCTGAAGAAAATAGGATAAAACATAAGCATTGTCAAGGTAAGTGTAAAACATTGATAAGACAGGCAAAGAGAGAATTTGAAATGAAGTTGGCCATAGAGGCAAAAACTCATAATAAAAAGTTTTTAAAATATATCCAAAGCAAGAAACCTGTGAGGACCATTAGATGACAGAGGGGTTAAAGAGGCTCTTAGGGAAGATAAGGCCATTGCAGGAAGACTAAATGAATTCTTTGCCTCCGTGTTTACTAATGAGGATGTTGAGGAGATACCAGTTCTGGAGATGGTTTTCAGGGGTGATGAGTCAGACGAACTGAACAAAATCACTGTGAACCTGGAAGATGTAGTAGGCCAGATTGACAAACTAAAGAGTAGCAAATCACCTGGACCGGATGGGATGCATCCTAGGATTCTGAAGGAACTCAGAAATGAAATTTCTGATCTATTAGTTAAAATTTGTAACCTATCATTAAAATCATCCATTGTATCTGAAGACTGGAGGGTGGCCAATGTAACCCCAATATTTAAAAAAGGCTCCTGGGGTGATCCGGGTAACTATAGACCAGTGAGCCTGACTTCACTGCCGGGAAAAATACTGGAAACTATTCTCAAGATCAAAATCGTAGAGCATATAGGAAGACATGATTTAATGGAACACAGTCAACATGGATTTACCCAAGGGAAGTCTTGCCTAACAAATCTGCTTCATTTTTTTGAAGGGGTTAATAAACATGTGGATAAAGGTGAACTTGGTAGATGTAGTGTATTTGGATTTTCAGAAGGCGTTTGACAAAGTCCCTCATGAGAGGCTTCTTCGAAAACTAAAAAGTCATGGGATAGGAGGCGATGTCCTTTCGTGGATTACAAACTGGTTAAAAGACAGGAAACAGAGAGTAGGATTAAATGGTCAATTTTCTCAGTGGAAAAGGGTAAACAGTGGAGTGCCTCAGGGATCTGTACTTGGACCAGTGCTTTTCAATATATATATATATATATATAAATGATCTGGAAAGGAATACGACGAGTGAGGTTATCAAATTTGCAGATGATACAAAATTATTCAGAGTAGTTAAATCACAAGCAGACTGTGATACATTACAGGAGGACCTTGCAAGACTGGAAGATTGGGCATCCAAATGGCAGATGAAATTTAATGTGGACAAGTGCAAGGTGTTGCATATAGGGAAAAATAACCCTTGCTGTAGTTACACAATGTTAGGTTCCATATTAGGAGCTACCACCCAGGAAAAAGATCTAGGCATCATAGTGGATAATACTTTAAAATCGTTGGCTCAGTGTGCTGCAGCAGTCAAAAAAGCAAATAGAATGTTAAGAATTATTAGGAAGGGAATGGTTAATAGAACGGAAAATGTCATAATGCCTCTGTATCGCTCCATGGTGAGACCACACCTTGAATACTGTGTACAATTCTGGTCGCCATATCTCAAAAAAGATATAGTTGCGATGGAGAAAGTACAGAGAAGGGCAACCAAAATGATAAAGGGGATGGAACAGCTCCCCTATGAGGAAAGGCTGAAGAGGTTAGGGCTGTTCAGCTTGGAAAAGAGACGGCTGAGGGGGGATATGATAGAGGTCTTTAAGATCATGAGAGGTCTTGAACGAGTAGATGTGACTCGGTTATTTACACTTTCAAATAATAGAAGGACTAGGGGGCATTCCATGAAGTTAGCAAGTAACACATTTAAGGCTAATCGGAGAAAATTCTTTTTCACTCAATGCACAATAAAGCTCTGGAATTTGTTGCCAGAGGAGGTGGTTAGTGCAGTTAGTGTAGCTGGGTTCAAAAAAGGTTTGGATAAGTTCTTGGAGGAGAAGTCCATTAATGGCTATTAATAAATTTTACTTAGGGAATAGCCACTGCTATTAATTGCATCAGTAGCATGGATTCTTCTTAGTGTTTGGGTAATTGCCAGGTTTTTGTGGCCTGGTTTTGGCCTCTGTTGGAAACAGGATGCTGGGCTTGATGGACCCTTGGTCTGACCCAGCATGGCAATTTCTTATGTTCTTATGTCAGAACTCTGTGGGAAGTGTAAAACAGGTTGGTAATTTCTTACATATGTTCTGGGGTTGTCCTCTCATCAGAGATTACTGGGGACGTATAATACAATACATATCATGATTGTTGGATATTTCTATTAAGCCTACCCTGCAACTGGTGTTGTTTGGACTCCTACCATAATCCTCGATTCGAGGGAAAGGGCCTCCTCTGCTGCTACTTGCGAAGGGAAAAAGATAATACTTCTTCATTGGCAGAGCTAGGACCCCTCACATATTGGGCATGGCTGAACCATTTCCATAGACTGCTCCAGATAGACAAAGAGCTGGCTCAATCTTCCCCCAGCATCACCAGAGATTTATGCAGATATGGGAACCCTATATTTTGGCTTTGCCACATCAACCCAGGAGTTTAATTTTAAATGCTTGAACTTTAGAGACAAGATTGGAGGTATATGTTCAGTTTAATGCACCATATCAGAGTTCGTTGAAGACCATAGAGGATTGGGGGGGGGGGGGGGAGGTGGGAAAGGTAAGGGGGAACGGAGTGGGGATGAAAGGAGAACAAATTATCTACTACTTTATTAGCGACTTTCTGTATTACCATTGTTATTCAAATATTCTTTGTATTTGTCATACCAGTGTTTGTAGTTATTGGAGCAAAATAAAAACTGTTTGAAGTAAAATTAAATGCAGTACATATCTCCAACCACCAGATGTTACCAGGAAGTTAATTTAAAGGATAGGCATATTTGTTTTCAATTGTTTTATTTACAGAAGACTATAGGTTAAATGTTCTATCAGCAATTTGCTGCAGTAATCACATTGACAGTTTTCTTCATCAGAATTTAGGAACTCTTAATTTATTCAAATACTTGCAACTTATCGTTCGGATGCTTTTATGGAAAATATGTAAAAACTATTTTTTTTCTAATACATTTTAGTCCAAACTTATTGATAAGCAGGAATTCTGTGTTGTCAGGTCTCTGGTCTTTTTGTGATGATCTGTGGATCCTCTGTGTTGGTTTTGATTTCTGTGTGCATTTGCAGTCTCAGGTCTCTGAATCTTGCTGGTGGCTTCTTCTTCAGTTGTCTGTGTATTTTCTACAGTCTGAATTTCTTCCTTTTGCATCTTCTGTTGGCTTTTCTCTCCTCATATCTGTCTTTATTCTATTCTTATAGTATTTTGAAAGGACTGTGTAGTGACAGTCACATAGCAAAAAGAGGTGATAGCTTTTTCTGAATGGAGATAAAGGTGGAAAAGTAGAATTAGTTTTTACTGGCCTAAGTTGGTCAGAGATTTCCTTGCAGGTAAGGCAGTCATTTGCTGGCTGTATCATTTCCAGAAACTTCTAGATGATTATATCTTAGGTTATCAATACTTGACTCTTAATTGTAGACTATTATCAGGAACATCAGGAAAGATAGATGGCACAGTAGAGAAAAACCTAGCCTTTTGTTTTTAGATAAAAAACGGATCTTTTATTCTGCTTGGATCTTTTGTTTATAGCCTGGTGTACCTTCTCAGAGATTAGTTTTTCAGTATTCAGTTCTCCAACAGACAGGCTGCTTTGGGTGGGGGAAGGTTACAGTGGTTTGCTTTTTCACTATGACAAGTTTCTTCAGCTATTTTGTCCAACATCCTCCAGAATGCTTCTTTTCTATATAGTGACTAAAAACTAATGGGTAGATTTTATAAACTTGTGTGCGCGCGCTACCCTGCACGCACACATGGACGCCCAATTTTATAACATGCACGCGCCGGTGCGCACATGTTATAAAATCGGGGGTTGGCATGCACAAGGGGGTGCACATTAGTGCAACTTGCGTGCGACGACACCCGCAGCCTTCCCCCGTTCCATCCCAAACTGCTCCAATTTAGGATCAGCCTGAGAGGGAACTTTCCTTCCCCCTAATCTATCCTTTCTATCCCTTCCCCTAACTTTCCCACCGCAGGTTACGCACGCTGGCAGCCTGCCAGCACACGATCCTCTGACACAGCAGCAAATGGCTGCTGTGGTAGGGTCCTCTGGCCCCACCCCACCCATTTCTCGAAGCCCCGGGACTTACACACGTGGCCAGGCCTTTTAAAATAGGCCCGGCGCGCGTAAGGCCTCCTAAGCACGTAAATCCCATGGATATTTGCCCGTATGCTTTTGAAAATCCGGCCCTAAATGTACCCCTGCATATTTAATTTTTTACCAGAACCCATACCTGACCAAGAAGGACAAATACTTAGTCTTATTATAACCTGGATATTAGTTCCAGATGCCATGTCTCAGATTTCTATTATTTAATTCCAGGGTTTCCTGCATGGGGGAAAGTTACCTTTGCAATTAGTTTTCTCCCATAATAAAGTCTTTGCACACAGTATTGATGATAACAGAATAGATGAGCATTAAGATCACTGTTCAGTGAAACACATGAGAGTTTTTGGCCTTTTACTGATAAGGTGCAAAGTGATTGTTTAAAGTCTTATACAGCTGATTGGTTCAATTATTGATGGTACAAGCGTTTTTGGGGGGGGGTTTGGGGTTTATTTTGTTTTTTTTAATAAGTTTGTGACTTCTTAGTCTTTCTCAATTTCAGATGTTAAATTCAATTGAATTAGTTCTTCAAAAAACTTAATTTCTTCCCTTCCATGGACATAGGGCAAGTAGCATGATCCTTTCCCAATGAAGATGAAGTATCAAAGATGGAATCTGTTATACAGTAATTTATCTCCTACCTCCTCCTTGTAGCTTTCTCCTCTTTCTTTTTTGTTTCATCACAGTACCTGAAATGCAAAAGTCCTTCTCTTCTCCATTTCAGTATGAGGGTGATATCTTTTATTCCTCTTCTCCCAATCTTCAGTAGATGTACATGGGCCCTGGATGGGGTCCAGTTCCTTTCCCCTCTCTCCCTTTCTCTCAGAATGGCTGAAAGTCATCCTTTTCTTGAATCTTGATAATCACAGGTCCATCTTACATAAAGGGAACCTCTCCCATTTGATGGTAGAGCAAACTTAAATCAGCTTAATTTAGTCCCAAGTGATGGAATACACCAAACATAAATAAATTAAGATTAAAGGGTAGATAGGGAGGGTGAAAGAAACTCCCATTCAAACAAAATTATCTCCATAGAGCCAAAACTAAGTTAATAGAAAAATCAGCCAAGACATGCTGTCTCTGTAAAAGCAAAAAGGAAATCTACAAGATAAAATGGTGATCTAGCTTTATAAACCAGAGGGACACATCCATTGCCAGCTTCCATAAAGGGATGCTGCAAACCCACAAGGTTACTACAATGTCTTTCCCCAAACCGATGGTATATTCTTCTAACTAAACTCTAGTAGGGATCTAACAGGATCCCTACATTATTTTAACACTTTTCATACTAGGAAGGTTTCTGTGATACTGTAACCAATGCCCAGTTCCTTATTTTACTTATCTTTAACACCTCCTTACTCCATTAATCATATTTGACAGCTATACAACTCACCATATGTGGGCTGCAAAGAAGCCTGATTACCATAGAAACTCCTTTCACTAAGGTAGATCTGTTCCATATTCTGACTTTTTATATCCCTAGAATTAAAAGAAAGATGAGGTTTGTGTGAGATAAGAAAAGGAATAGGTACTGATCTTTCTTTGTCAGTGTCCTTTCTAAGCTGCTTCACATTCCGTCCTGCCTTTCAGTGCCCACCCTGAGCCACTTCATGCTCCATTTATTTATTTATATATTTATCAGATTTTCTATACAGTCGTTCAGACGAGCCATCACAACGGTTTACAGCTTTTTAAAAGACATAGAATAAATACATTCAAAGCTAATAGACAATTAAAACCTAAATTATCCGGGGATAAAAGAACAATATTGTAAAATAGATAAAAGGATTAAGATTAAAATAAAGAAAGTTAAAGGTTAAAAATAGAGCGCTATCTCATATTTCAGCCATAAGTGCCTTTTCAAACAGCCAGGTTTTTCGTTCCCGTTTGAACTTCTTAAAATCAGCTTGTAATCTCAGATCCATAGGCAGTGCATTCCATAATTTAGGCCCAGTGAGCGAGACAGCTCTTTCTGCATCTTGGCTAAGATGGGTGGAGTGTACAGTAGGTATTGAAAGTAGGCCTTTTTTAACAGACCTGAGATTTCTTTGGGGCACGTGAAGCCAAATTGCTGCGTTAAGCCAGTCCACTTGCTCACGTATATTAATTTGGGTAAAGTGCAGAGTGTCTTAAATTGGATACAGTATTCAATAGGCAGCCAGTGCAAGGTAACAAGAATAGGTGTAATATGATCTCTTTTTCTACTGCCTGTTAAAATTCTTGCCGCAGCATTCTGCAGGACCTGTAGAGGACGAATAGAAGAGGCCGGAAGGCCCAGTAGTAAAGAGTTACAGTAATCTGTATTCTTTGTTCCCTTTCTGAGCTATTTGTTTGTTGATTAAAATTTCTTAATTGCTTCACGCTCACGCCCTAAGCAATTTACAAGGTAAACAGATATATAAAATCACCATAAATAAAACACAAAATAACTTCACTGACAAAATATAAGACAACTTAAATACCCAAAGTCTGGCTAGTGACTAGATCTTAAAATTAGAGTATTATTTTAATAAATGCTTAGTTCATCAGAAAAGATCTTAATGCGGATTTAAATGTTTTAGAGCACTCCATAAGTCTCAAGGTTGCAGGTAGGGTATTCCACATGACAGGTGTTGCTACTGAAAAAGCACAATCTCTCGGAATGACAGCTTTGCTGCTCATTCTGTAGGCACTTCAAGAAGACTCTTTCTTGTGATCTGAGGTGTCTACTGGGTTGATATATTCATAGTAAGAAATTAATCCAAGGCAAAGAAGAAATACTAAGGAGCTTATAAGTAAGAATCAGTATCTTAGATTGAACCCTAAAACAAACAGGGAACCATTGAAGATGGTGGAGGGTAGAAGTGCAGTGCTTTTGATTACACTGACCAACTGGGCTGTAGAGTTAAGAAATAATTGAAGAGGTTTTAAGGCCAAATCAGGAAGCAAAATGTATATCACATTGTAATAATCCAAGATGGGTAACACTGATGCTTTAACAACTAATTTGAAATCGTCTGGTTCTAGAAGATTCTTCAGGCCATGGAGAATAAGTTTGAAAAGCCACTTCTAGTCACAGTCTTTATATGATGGTTAAATGCAGCTAGGAGTCAATCCACACACCAAGGCTTTTTGCATAAGAGGAGATGGGAAATCTAAAGTTGTTCAAGATTATGTTAGAAGGAACATTAGTACTGTTAAAACGCTAGAAACCCAAAAACTCTGTTTTGAGACATTTAGAGAAAGTTTGTTGTCTGTAGCCATAGTTTAATGACTGACACAGATATCGATAGAGCTCACTGTATCAGTCCAGGTAGTACTCATTTTGATGTAGAATTGAATATCGTTTGCAAAAATTCAATATCCTTCACAAAGGCTTGTGAGAATCTTACAAAGAGGGGTAGATAGATGTTGAACAGCAGTGAAAATAAGGCAAAACCCTGAGGTACGCCTGTGGTATTAGCAAACCACAAAGAACATTGACCCCTACCCCCATCATGACTTGTGAGAAAAGTGATAGGAAAGATAGGATGTAAACCATGCTAAAACTTGCCCAGAAATGCCACAGTCCCTCAGACGATAAAGAAGAATGTCATGGTCAAGAGTATTGAAGGCCAATGAAATGTCCAACATAATTAGTACATAGCTATGACCACTATCGAGGCTGGGTCTAATACTGTCAAGCATAGAGAAAGAAATATCTCAGTGTTAAGGGTTTCCCTAAATCCAAATTGATAGGGGTCTAAAATCTGGTTTCAGTCTTACTACAACTAATAATTATTTATATAGCACTACAATATGTACACAGTACTATACAGTCACACAGAGACCATTCTGCCCCATGGAGCTTACACTCTAGTCAAGACTCGCAGACAAGACAAATATATTTCAGGAACTTTGTATATTTTAGAAAAATGGTCAAAATCAAGAAGGACATGATCAGGAAGTCCCAGTGTTTGTTTCAAAAGTAGTCTGTGAGGTACATCATTTTCCATCATTCATGTCCCTGCTCTCTATGAGCTGCTTCATGTTCTCTTGTGCCTCTTAGTGTCCTCTCCAGGGACAGATTAGGATTTTGCCACTCCTAGGCACTTTTGGTGCTTTCATCCCGCTCCCCCACCTCCTGAAAGGAACTATTACTGGTTAGCAGAGGGCTATTCTCTACTGAATAAGATTCAGCAGAGCTAGAAAGCAGAAAATCTTACCCCCGAAATGTTTGCTACCCTAGGCCCAGGCATAATGAGTGCCTATTGACAAATGCAGGGCTGGTCCTCTCTTAGCTGTTTAACACCCCTTATTTCTTCCCGTAGTGTCTGAACTGTTTGTCACCCTCATTCTTTTTTTGCAGAGTCTCCCTGCTGGTGCTGTACAGTTACAAAGATGACTTCTACAAGGTATTGTTCTAGTTCTGAAAGTCTTGGCTACACAAGCTACATTTTTTGCCATATCCATCATCTCTGATCACTGGAACGAAATAAAAGTGAAAGACATCATTCTAAGAACTGTGTAACTAAGTGGAATTAGTGCTATTTTTTAATTGATAATAACTGAAGAAAACTGCAAAGTACTATTGTAAATAAACCTGGAAGCAATACAGCTAATATTTATATTATGTATTCTGTTAAAGATGATCTTTTAATGTAATAGAAAAATGCATATTATGGAACTGGAAACAAGGTTTCTGAAAGTTTTCATGAACATGTTAATGAGTACAAATGTTCAGGAAAACAATTATTTAAAATAAACTTTTTGAAATGTATTGTGTGGTTTGTTTTTCATAATAGAGTAGTTTTTCTTTTCTATTTTATGAATTTCAATTTGTTCTCTTTTCAGTATTTCCCTAAGTAAACACATTATCTTAGCTCTTCATATTGTACTTTCATATTTTCTAGACAGTAATTTTGTCATCTCTCGTCATCTCTTTTTATTTATCTGATTTGACTAAAATTCATCACTTTCTTGGGAGGCGGGTGTTCTTATCTCTGCTGATATGAATAATCTTACATTTCTGAATTTGATGTGGATTCAATTATATAATATCTCCATTCTGTACTCTTCAATGCTCTACTGCATCCTTCTTAACATCTGAACACTGAAACTGTATCTCATTCCTGTTTATACCCCAGATTAGTCCAGTCCTGGGTTTTGCTTCCCTGCCAGCAGATGGAGACAGAGAAGAAAACCTTACTGCTACTTTAACCTAGTGTGCTACCTGCAGGCCCTCAGTATTTCTCTGTCTCCATCAGATGGTAGAGGTGTAAAACCTGCAGTCTGGAGTTTAAAAGAAAAAAAAGGAGAGATGGATTTCTTTCAGGAGCTTCCTCCTAGGGTGGTGTTAGGTCCCTGGTGGGGGCCATCTTACCTGATTGAGATGGACGAGCAGGGGTTGGTGACCCTTGATGCTAGCTCATCCCTGGATACTGAGGAGGTTTCAATTAATTGGTGATCCAGTTCCCTCAATCCCCCAGAGAACCTGCGGGAACCAGCAGCCACTCTACAGCATTCAGGAAAGTAATTTATTTTTATCTGTAAAGTTAAAAAAAAAAAAAAAATCCTGACAGGCGGCTTGGAGAGAGAATATTGACTCTGGTGGATCCTGTGAGTGATCAGTGATCACACCACACACAGGTGAGCTATGGGTCTCAGCATTGAGTCCACCACAGCAAGCGATTAAGAGGCAGTGCATGTAGGACATACATGGCGCCAGCCAAAGATCGCACAAGGCCTGTCGTTCATGTGGGGATATGCGCATACGCTGCATCTCCATGGGAGAGGGCTGCTCAGACAGTGCAAACTCCATTTCGGCGCTTACAGTTTCTGAGCATAATAGTGCAGACTCCAATTCAGCACGTAAAAGACCATCATACTTGGGGGGCGCTGTTCGCCACGAGGCATGGTGGACGCTTCTGTCTAAAGCTTCGATACTCCCCCATCTTTAAATTTGCTAGTATCACGCAATTTTCTCTTACAAACAATTGTTTGATTGAATTATTACAAGAGGACTGATGTCGTTGAGAAAGCGGGGAATCGATCTTCAAAAGTTTTCCTTTACTAAAGCTGCCTCGGAGTTGCGGGCCGGAGAGGCCGACATCACTGAGAGCATGGCGGGAGAAGCAGAGGAAATAGAGGCAGAGGCCCCGATTTTGTCGCCACAAGCAGTATCTGATACCAGTCCTACCTTGTCGGATTTACCTGATAAAAAGATGCTCCGAGAGTGGTTTATGGAGTTAAGGGCGGACATGCGTACACACAAAGAAGATCTAATGAACTCTTTCGCTGAGCTAAGAGAGGAATTTCAGGCTCTCGGACAAAAAGTTGATGAAATGGAGCTCCATGTAGAACAGCATGCAACGGATATCACGCATCTTACACAAGGTATTAATGAGCACCAAACCGCTATCAATCACATAAACGATAAACTAGAAGACATCGAGAATAGATCTGGCCGTCAGAATTTAAGAATCCGAGGTATACCCAAATTGGCTGATTTCTCCAATTGAACTGAATCGGCAAGGGAATTCTGTCTATTCTTATTAAAGCAAGGTGGACCTGAAGGCACCCAAACATTAGGCGATCGGTGCGAAGAGATCAAAATTGAAAGAGCGCACAGATCACTCGGGGTGATCTGTGCACTTCCCATCTCGAGGCTTCCCATCTCGGGGCCGAGATGGGAAGCCTCGAGATATTGTCAACTTTCTCAGTTTCCAGCAAAAAGAATCAATATTGCAAATCGCACTTAAAAAGAGGCTCTGGAGCTGGAATAATTTAGAGATAGCTGTGTTCCAGGACGTTGCCGCTAGCACCTTAAAGAAAAGATACGACCTACGACCGGTGACGGAGGCCCTGCAACGGATGGATATCCGCTATCGATGGAATTTTCCATTTTCATTATCATTTCAGCGTGAAGGAATCACATACCGGCTTAAATCCGTCGATGAGGCCAACGCCGTTTTTCAGCAGGCAGGTCTTGCAATTCAGATTCCATCGCTGCAATCTGCCGCGCCAAAACCTAACCTTGAGGGAGCCCTAAAATGGCGGCGGGTAGAGAAGCCGAGACGCCGCATGGCAACCCATTCGTGGCAGCCACAGGACAATCTATCTGATCAAGGTTGATTTTGAGGGTCGCATAATGTGAGACTGTTTTGCCTTGTCATTTTTTGACACGTGTTACTAGCTATGTAATGTTAAACTATTTAAAGCTTATAATAAGTATTGTTGTTCGTTAGTGTGTGGGATGGGGGAGGGGGGAGGGAGCAGTTGGGGCGTTCGTATGCCGCAGTTGGGACGCACCCTAAGGTGGGGATCCATATGTGGTTATGGTGGATCGTACGGGAGGGAAGGGAATACTTTTTCACACCTAGGATCCGTTTATTCTCTGATTACTAGTGGGTTATTATTACAAGATGCCCCGAAGAGGGCAATATGTCTTCTATCAATAACTCTTAGCTTTTATATCGGTAGGGCCATATAAATTATAGTCAATTTTTAATAGTTACTTATAATGATTCGGATTGTCACTCTTAACGTTAAAGGGCTCAATTCATACCGGAAGAGGCACTTATTACACAAAGAAATGCAACGCTTACATTCATCAACTATTCTTATACAAGAAACACACCTTAAGAAGCGGCATGAACATTTATTAGCATTTAGGGATTTTCCAACTCGCTTTCTCTCAGGTGCCAGTAAACATTCCAAATATGCCGGTACAGGGATTCTTATCTCCTCCTCATTGCTTTTTGACACACTACTTAGTATTTTAGACACTGAGGGGAGGTTTGTCCTATTTAAAATGGGAGGGGATATTTTCACCTTACTATCCACATATGCCCGCACATCCGGTCAGGACACTTACTTCACTAAGGTGAAAAGATTGCTGGAGGAACACGGGGAAGGCACCCTTATTTGGGGAGGGGATTTTAACTTAACGCTGAATCACAAATTAGACAACTCATATCAGAGTCATAGGAATATGGCAAAGCAGAACCAGAAAGCTAGAACTGTCATTCGCTCTATTATGGATGACTGGACACTAGTAGACCCCTGGCGTCATGGACACCCGTCCTCTAGGACTTACACTTATTATTCACCACCTCATAATTCGTATTCACGTATAGACTTTTTCCTCGTAGATAAATCCCTTATGTTGCAATTACATAATTCAGATATAGAACCAATTACATGGTCTGACCATGGTCCTGTTTGGATGGACTTGCATTTTAGGGGTGGAAGAGGAGGACAGTCCTTTTGGAGGCTTAATACTTCCTTGTTGCGTGAAGAGCACTTTGTTAAAACTTTAGCAAATCAATTACAAGAATATTATAGCCTCAACGCCCATTCCATAACTTCCACTAGTGCCATGTGGGAATGCTCAAAGGCCATAATTCGGGGCCACTGCATTGCAAAAGCTACTGCATTAAAGAAAGAGCGAGAGCAGAGTAGGTCTTTATTGTTAAAGGAGATAGGGGAGCTTTCCAAGCAGCATTTTCAGTCCCAATCACCAACAATTTATAAAAAGCTCTCTGAAGCGAGGCTGCATCTGCATGCTTTGGAGGATCACCATATTGCACATATATTAGAATTAAATAAACAGGTGTATTATGAAGGCGGAGAAAAAGCAGGGAAATTGCTAGCTCGTCAATTAAAGTCTCGCACATCCCAAAGCAGCATTACAAAAATAAAAAATGTAAAAGGAGAGCTTATTTCTGAACCCAATGAGATCCAGCAATGTTTTACTCAGTTCTACGAAACTTTGTATAGGCCGGACTCACACATACACGGTCAGGATATACAAAACTATCTAGAAGGGGTGGAACTTCCATCATTAACATTAGAACAACAAGATATTTTAGACAGGCCTATTACTATAGAGGAAGTGAAAATGACATTTAAAACTTTAAAAGCTAATAAGGCACCAGGGCTTGATGGGCTACCAGGGGAGTATTATAAAGCTCTCTCAGACATCATAGCACCCCACTTGGTGGAATTGTTTAACTACATTAGAGATGGGGGGATCCTCACGGAGCATTCTAATGTAGCGGGTATCACAGTGCTGCCCAAGCCAGGGCAAGACCTTTCTTTATGTGGGTCTTATCGCCCTATTTCCTTAATTAATCAAGATTTAAAAATTTTAGCCAGAATATTGGCTGTGCTCCTAAACCGCTATTTACCATCACCAGTTCATACAGATCAGGTTGGATTTGTCCCACAAAGGATGGCTGCTGATAACGTGAGGAAGATAATAGATTTGGTTTGGTGGGCAAAACAACAGAATATCCCAGCAGTCTTACTTTCTATAGATGCCGAAAAGGCATTTCACTTAGTTCACTGGCCTTTTCTATTTCAAACTCTAGCTAAAATGAACTTTGGCCCTTTCTTCACGCAGTGGATAACTCAACTATATAATGGCCCTAAAGCCATGGTAAAGGTCAATGGTGGTTATGGAGATGCGTTTTCGATAGGACGTGGTACGAGGCAAGGTTGCCCGCTCTCTCCCTTGCTTTTCGCACTGTTTCTTGAACCTTTTGCAACCCGTGTGCGGAATACGAGAGCTATACAGGGGATAGAGGTGGGTGACTTCACATATAAACTCTCATTATTTGCCGACGACATCATGATCACTCTAACTGATCCCTTCTACTCTTTGCAAGGGGTGGAACAGGAATTGATGTCATTCAGTAGGGTCTCAGGTTTTAAGGTGAACTTTGACAAATCTGAACTCCTGAACCTTAATTTGGAGGCATCAGAGGTCACGAAAATCTCAAAACAATTTCCCTTTCGGTGGGCCAAACAATCCTTGAAATATTTGGGAATCCATTTGAGCCCCGAGGTTGACGAATTGTTTAATCTCAATTATACTCCATTATTGAAAAAGATAGGAAGAGATATAGATACTTGGTACAGAAGCACTTTTACCTGGTTCGGTAGAATAGCCATATTAAAATGAATATCCTTCCCCGATACCTCTATTTATTCTTTACTTTACCTGTCCTCTTGTCTGCACGTCTTCTCCGTAGGCTTCAAAAAAAGGGTATTTGATTTTATCTGGCGGAAGAGACCCCCTAGGGTGGCCCGTCGCATATTATTTCAGCCTAAGCTACAGGGTGGATTGGGGTCCCTGACTTGCAGGCTTATTACACCGCCTCACAGTTAAGAGCCGTACTGGACTTAGCCAGACGACACACTGGTAAACAGTGGGTTGCTATTGAACAATCTATATTGGGCCCTATGGCTATTAGCGCCCTGCCCTGGCAGCCCAGATCTACATGGCAACCTGTACGGCATATTCCCTGGTCCCTTCAGACTACGTTGAAACTTTGGTATAAATGGCAGTCTAGACTAGTAGGGAACTATTCTTACTACTATCAGACATGTATTCTTTATAATAAGGAGTTTGCCATTGGTTTCCAGTCACGGACTTTTCAAGCATGGCATGATGCAGGCTTAACTACACTGGGTCACTTCTACCAAGGGGGAAGATATTACCGTGGCAACAACTCTTAGAGAAGTACCATCTTCATCATAATATGTTCTTGGCTTATGCACAGATTCGTCACTTTCTCTCAGCTATCGGCAACTCGGGGAGAATGAGGGGAAACAGATCCCTTTTTGAAAATTATTGTATTAACTCTGACTCCTTGACTAAAGGAATCTCAAGAATTTATCAACTACTGAGCACTGGGGGGAACATAGCGCCCTTGCATGTTTTGAAATGGGAACAAGATCTAGGAGAACCATTACCGGTCAAAACATGGGACGCAATTTATCAGAGAGCTAGTAGAGGTATCATCTCAGCTAGATTGCAAGAACATGGCTATAAACTGATTTATAGATGGCATTTTGACCCTGAACGGTTGCATAACATTTACCCTTCTATATCTTCTTGTTGTTGGAGGAACTGTGGTGAGACTGGTACCTATTTCCATGTCTGGTGGCAATGCCCAAAAATAGTAATCTTTTGCCAAGTTATGGCTGATTGGTTAAGGACTTTACTGGGTTGTTCCTTTCAATGGGGGCCTGCGAATGCTCTACTAAATGTACCCCTTGATGGTCTTACTCCATGTCAACGTAAATTTTTCACTTTTGCATTACTGGTTGCACGCATCAAAGTTGCCAGATATTGGACGTCTGTAACACTCCCACATCTCTCTGAAGTGTTAGCAACATTAAAGGGGTATCAGCGGCTGGACTACTTGACGGCACTTCGCAACAACCGCCTGGTTTCCCATCGCAAAGCATTTCCTCTAAAGACGAGCCAGATTCTTGAATGATGCTTTTGTTATTTTGTCCACTATTCAGTGTGGCGAGAATCTGAGCCAGGGACAATATTTAACCACTGCATTTTCTGGAACTTCTAGTGACATTGATTCCTATACCTACCGACCAAGTTCTACGGTTCGAAACCACAGAGACACTTAAACGGACAATACACAGTTGCCCACAACAATGCCCTGGATTTTGGAATTGCAAGGGATCCTGGGTGAGGGGGGGAGAGGGGATGATTAGAGTTCGCTGGAATCCACAGGGGGTGAGGTATCTTAGTTATGTTTATCTGTTAATTTGAATGTACTCACCTAACCTTGTATGGTACCGTCTCTGCTATTGTTATATACTTTGAAAATTCTAATAAAATATAAATTAAAAAAAAAAAAAAAAGCATCACACTCATCATGAGCCACCACAAATCCTTTTCCCATGAATGTGGGAATGGCAAGCCATCTTGTGTGCATTTGCAGCAGTACAAGAGGCTCCCGGGGAGGCAAGGGATTCCTCTCCTTCCTTATCGTCAACCATGCAAAGTCCTGCAGAGAGGCTGGAAGCCTCTAAGGATAAGGAGTCCTTGATGCAGGAAGATTATGAGGAGTCTCAGGCCCTCTTTCCCTCAGATTTGGTGTCACTTCTCCACAGAGCTTATCTGGCTAGAAAGGCAGCAGGGGAGAAGTGCTCTTGTACTAAGTGTCAGCTGCAAAGTGTCTCACGGCCTGCTAAATGGCCCAAGGTGATCAGCAAGAAGGCATCAGTTAACATCCGGAGGGTGCTCAGGTTTGGCTAGGCAGCACAGTTGTACCATTGAGGAATCTGAGTATTTCGAAGACAAGAATGGTCCTCTGGAGGGGTCTCCGGAGTCAGAGTCCATGCAGGACTTTTCCAATCTGAATTCGGAGGAGGTGCTAATGGCCGAATGGGACGACCCTAAGGTGGTCTGTCTGTTTTGCAGGGAAGAGTTGTAGCCCTTAATTCCACATGTGCTTAATCAGCTAGGCATAAAACTTCCTCAGAAAGAGTCGGACCAGAACAGAGTGGACACCATCCTAGACAGCTTGAGAGATTGGGCTAAGGCTTTTCCCTTCCAAAAGTTGGTAAAGAAGTTGGTTGCAGGGAGTGGGAGACCCCAGAGACCAGTCTGAAAGTTGAAAGGGCAATGCAAGGTTGTACCTGTTACCGGAGGAGACACTCAAGCTTTTCATGATTCTGAAGGTTGATGTTCAGTCTCGGCAGTGGCCAAGAAAGCCACCATTCCGATGGTTGGGTCCATCATACTGAAAGATGTGCAGACCGAATGCTGGAAGTTTACCTCAAGAAGATTTTTGAAGTTGCTGGATATATATAGGCTGTCATAGGCAGCAGTTTTATTCAGAGAGCTTGTTTGCTCTGGGTTCCACAGTTGCAGGCAAAGGAGAATTTTTCATTGCTCTCCACGAAGCAGGCAGAGTGCTTGGAGGCAGCAATAGCTTATGTGGCGGATGCTTTGTATGACTTGATAAGAACATCATCCAGAATACTGATGTCAGCAGTTTTGGCCAGGCAGCTGCTATGGTTAAAAAAAATGGTCTGCAGACATTTGGTCAAAGTCTCAGGAACCCTCTCGTTCAAGAGAAAACTGTTGTTTGGGGAAGATTTAGAGCAGCTAGTGAAGCATCTGAGAGAGTCCAAGGGGCAATGCCAGAGGACAAGCTGAAGGGGAAAAATAAATCCTTTCCATCCCATTTGCGTTTTACAGATGGTTTTCAGGGGTGATGACTCAGACGAACTGAACGAAATCACTGTGAACCTGGAAGCTGTAGTAGGCCAGATTGACAAACTAAAGAGTAGCAAATCACCTGGACCGGATGGTATGCATCCTAGGGTTCTGAAGGAACTAAAAAATGAAATTTCTGATCTATTAGTTAAAATTTGTAACCTATCATTAAAATCATCCATTGTACCTGAAGACTGGAGGGTGGCCAATGTAACCCCAATATTTAAAAAAGGCTCCAGGGGCGATCCGGGTAACTATAGACCAGTGACCCTGACTTCAGTGCCAGGAAAAATAGTGGAAACTATTCTCAAGATCAAAATCGTAGAGCATATAGAAAGACATGATTTAATGGGACGCAGTCAACATGGATTTACCCAAGGGAAGTCTTGCCTAACAAATCTGCTTCATTTTTTTGAAGGGGTCAATAAACATGTGGATAAAGGTGAACCAGTAGATGTAATGTATTTGGATTTTCAGAAGGCGTTTGACAAAGTCCCTCATGAGAGGCTTCTACGAAAACTAAAAAGTCATGGGATAGGAGACGATGTCCTTTCGTGGATTACAAACTGGTTAAAAGACAGGAAACAGAGAGTAGGATTAAATGGTCAATTTTCTCAGTGGAAAAGGGTAAACAGTGGAGTGCCTCAGGGATCTGTACTTGGACAGGTGCTTTTCAATATATATATAAATGATCTGGAAAGGAATACGACGAGTGAGGTTATCAAATTTACGGATGATA
This sequence comes from Rhinatrema bivittatum, assembly GCF_901001135.1. Lineage (NCBI taxonomy): Eukaryota > Metazoa > Chordata > Amphibia > Gymnophiona > Rhinatrematidae > Rhinatrema > Rhinatrema bivittatum. The sequence continues at coordinate 292,211,660 of NC_042618.1, forward strand.
CAAAATTATTCAGAGTAGTTAAATCACAAGCAGACTGTGATACATTACAGGAGGACCTTGCAAGACTTGAAGATTGGGCATCCAAATGGCAGATGAAATTTAATGTGGACAAGTGCAAGGTGTTGCATATAGGGAAAAATAACCCTTGCTGTAGTTACACGATGTTAGGTTCCATATTAGGAGCTACCACCCAGGAAAAAGGTCTAGGCATCATAGTGGATAATACTTTAAAATCGTTGGCTCAGTGTGCTGCAGCAGTCAAAAAAGCAAATAGAATGTTAGGAATTATTAGGAAGGGAATGGTTAATAGAATAGAAAATGTCATAATGCCTCTGTATCGCTCCATGGTGAGACCGCACCTTGAATACTGTGTACAATTCTGGTCGCCGCATCTCAAAAAAGATATAGTTGCGATGGAGAAGGTTCAGAGAAGGGCAACCAAAATGATAAAGGGGATGGAACAGCTCCCCTAAGAGGAAAGGCTGAAGAGGTTAGGGCTGTTCAGCTTGGAGAAGAGACAGCTGAGGGGGGATATGATAGAGGTCTTTAAGATCATGAGAGGTCTTGAATGAGTAGATGTGACTCGGTTATTTACACTTTCGAATAATAGAAGGACTAGGGGGCATTCCATGAAGTTAGCAAGTAGCACATTTAAGACTAATCGGAGAAAATTCTTTTTCACTCAATGCACAATAAAGCTCTGGAATTTGTTGCCAGAGGAGGTGGTCAGTGCAGTTAGTGTAGCTGGGTTCAAAAAAGGTTTGGATAAGTTCTTGGAGGAGAAGTCCATTAATGGCTATTAATCAATTATACTTAGGGAATAGCCACTGCTATTAATTGCTTCAGTAGCATGGGTTCTTCTTAGTGTTTGGGTAATTGCCAGGATCTTGTGGCCTGGTTTTGGCCTCTGTTGGAAACAGGATGCTGGGCTTGATGGACCCTTGGTCTGACCCAGCATGGCAATTTCTTATGTTCTTATGACTATAGGAGATATCGGCAAACAGAGGCCCTTCAGAGGAAAAGCTTGGGAAGGACCCAGTCCTTTCAAGGTGGGCGGGGAACCTGGGAAGTTAAATCTTTTCAATGAAGCAAGGCTGATCCAATCTTCTCTTCCAGCTGTTGGATCAGAATCACAACGGACTAGTGGGTCTCAGAAGTGGGAAAAGATGGCTATGTGTTAGAATTTGCTTGCCTGGTGTGGAAAGCCTACAACATCTCCCCTTGCACTCCCCATGCTAAACAGGTTGGTTTATCACACAGTGGTCTGCTTGCAGTAGCTAGAGGTGATAGTGCTGATTCCCCAGAAGGAACAGGAAAAAGGTCAGTATTCCATTTATTTCCCCCTCCTAAAAAAAAGGAGGGGATGTTCAGACCGATTTTGGATTTAAAGAAGGTAAATGCAGCACTCAGGATGTCACGGTTTCTTGTGAAGATGCTGCATTTGGTCATTGCAGCGATTTGCAAGGTAGAGTTCCTGGCATTGCTAGACCCCACAGAGGTGTAACTGCATATACCATTCAGGCAAGAGCACCAGAGGTTTCTTTGGTTTATGATTCTAGGAGATCATTTCTAGTATTGTGCCCTCCTTTTTGGGTTCGCGACAGCACCATGTATATTCACTAAAGGCATGGTGGTGGCAATTGCAGCACTTCAGAAGGAGTACTGGTATACCCATATCTGGACAACTGGCTCATTCGGGCAAAGATGGAGGACCTCTGTTAGCTGGTGGTACAGCAAGTCCTAGAGAAGTTGAGGGCTCTGGGCTGGGTGGTGACCCTAGCGAAGAGCCATCTGATGCCATTCTAGACCTTGGAGCATCTGGCGACTCAGTTCGACACCTGGATTGGTAAGGCATTCTTCACAGAGGAGAAGATGCTGAATCTGCAGAGTCAGGTGCACCACCTGTTCCAATTCAAGGTGCCCAGAGTTTGGGATTATTTGCAGGTTCTGGGTTCTATGGTATTGACGCTAGAATTGACTCCCTGGGCATTCAAGCATATGTAGCCTCTTCAGAGAGCGCTCCTCACCCATTGTAATCTGTTGTCAGAGGAGTTTCAAGTTTCTCTCCCCCTCAGGGGGGGGGAGTCAAGGTCCCGTCTTTCCTGGTGGCTTGGTTGTGTCCATCTGGAATGAGAGATGGAATTGGAAATCCCAGATTGGCTGATAGTGATCACCAGTGCTAGTTTATCTGGTTTGGGAGCGGTGTGTCATGGGCAGACTACACTTGGCCGATGATCAAAGGAGGAGGCATCATGGTCTATCAGACGGTTAGAGATGGGAGTGGTGCGCTTAGCCTTGCTTTCCTTTCTGCCATGGTTACAAGGTTGGGCAGTGTGAGTTCTCTCAGACAATGCAAAGACCAAAGGTCAGATGGTTTCTCAGAAGGCTCAGGAGTTGGTTCACTGGGCAGAGCATCACCTGGCAGTTCTGGCAGCATCTCACATAGCTGGGGTGGAAAACGTGGAGGCAGATTTTCTCAACAGGCAAATGTTGGACCCCGGAGAGTGAGAGCTGACGGAAGAAACAAATCTTCTCATTTATTTATTTATTTATTTATTTATTTAAATCTTTTTCTATACCATCGTTAAGGTGGGTACCGTCACAACGGTTTACAGTAAGGCACAAAAGTAATGCTATTAAAATCTATCAGTTTACACAGGTGCCATAAGGTTCGGTAACATAGTTTTTAGTTAATGCTAATTGATAAATGAGTGTGATCACTATCATGTCCAGGTCAATGCTATAGCAGTTTTGAGTCTAGGACTCATTCTATAGATGTAACTTATCCTTGGGCCAGGTGAGGGGAATGCCACTCATGGATTTGATGGTGTCGAGTCAAAATGCCAAGGAGGTATGGTTTTACAGTCACAGGCGAGAACATGGAGCAGAAGGAATCGATGCTCTGGTGTTTCCATGGTCGCCGAGGATTCTTCTTTATATATTTCCCCCATGGGAAAGTGATTCTAGTGGCTCTGGAGTGGCCATGTCTGCTGTGGTTTGCAGACATATTAAACTTAATAATAGATGGGCCTTATGTCAAGATTTAATATTTTCGGGTTAGGCAGTTCACTTCTGTCTCATGATTTGGCTTTTGAGAGGAAATGCTCAAGATGTAAGGGTTATTCTGAAGATGTCATCAACACCAGCCAGGCAGCTGTCATCAACACCAAGCCAGGCAGCCATCCACATCTTTGGCCTACATTAGGGTGTGGAGGATATTTGAGGCTTGGTGTATCAAAGAAGGAACGCAGCCCACTCAGGCTTCAGTTTCCCATATTTTGACCTTTCTGGAAAAAGGCCTCTTTGAGTGTAGGTGGTGGTTCTAGACTGTCTTTCGGGTAGGGTGCAGGGAATGTCCCTAGCCTCCCACCCAGATGTGATTCAGTTTCTTCGTGGGGTGAAACACTTGCGGCCACTGATGCGGAAGGTGTGTCCCTCATGATACTTTTATTTAGTTCTGAGGGTGTTGTGTGAGGCTCCATTCAAGCTTTTGCGGAGGATAACTCTAAAGGATTTAACCCCGAAGGCGGTTTTTTTGGGTGACAATTTGTTCAGCCAGAATAATTTCAGAGCTTCAGGCATTGTCTTCTAGAGACCCCTTTCTGCAGTTTATGGAAAATGGAGTGCCATTGCGAACAATGCCCTCATTTCTGCCGAAGTTGATTTCAGTTTTTCATCTTAGTCAAACAGTTGCACTTCCCGCTTTTCCTAATTTGGATTCATCAACTGTCCCCTTTCTATAGCTAGGGGACAGTTGATATTCATGAGTGATTTTAATTGTGTCAGTGACCCATCCATGGATAAAACAGGAACTAGGAAGAATGGGGGCAAAGGTAAAGGCATTGATTATCTTAGTACTGAATTGAACCTATTGGACATTTGGTGTACCCTACATCCTACAGAACGTGATTATACTCACGTCTCAAGGGCTCATGCCACACTATCACGGATAGACTATATATTAGTAGCAGATGCCCTATTCCCACAAATAGAGAAAGCAGTAATAGGACCTATCGAGATTTCAGACCATGCAATCATATGGATCGATTTAAAGATGAAAAGGGACGAACCTGGTACCAAAATGTGGAAGTTTACTGGATACCTGGCGGGTGAAACAAAATTCCAAGAATTTCTAAAAGAAAAGTGGAGGTAATATGAGAAGCATAATAAGCAACATAAAGTAGACCCGATCTTATACTGGGAGGTAGGCAAGGCCATAATGAGAGGCGAAATTTTGGGGTATATGATAACTCGGTCCAAAAATATGCATAAACAAATTAAAATATTGGAGAGCAGGCTTAAGCAAGCCAAGGCCCAAATGACGGCACATAATAGGCAAACAAGAGAGGATTACTATGCCATTCTGCATACATTAAATGGCTCCACAAGAAAGCAAAACAATCTCTTCTATATGGGGAACACAAGCTATTCTGTTATGGGAACAAAGCTGGAAGCCTTTTAGCTAATCTGACCTGTACAGCTAGAGGCAAATCTTATATTGCAAAGTTAAGGGACTCCCAAGGAAATCCCATAAAGAATGTGGCATCCATTTGTGCAGCGTTCAGAGACTTTTATATGCAGTTATACACCGATGATAGAAAAGGAGGTTCAGAACATGAAGCTGAATTTTTTAAGGATTTACCTATACCACAAATAACCTTGGAGCAATTGGCACAACTTAATCAGCCTATACGACTAGTGGAAATTGTTAGTATAATAAAAATGAGCAAAAGGGGGAAGGCACCAGGTCCGGATGGCTTCAGTGCAGAATATTACAAAAGCCTTCTTTACCAATTTGCCCCACACCTATTAAAATTCTATGAATCAGCCCAACAGAGAGGGGTCTTCCCTGAAGGGTTGACCAGGGCTTATATAACAGTTCTGGAAAAACCAGGAAAAGATTTGGCTTCACTGCGTCGTATAGGCCGATTTCCTTACTAAATTATGAGGCTAAAATATTCGCAAAAATAATGGCGGATAGATTAAGCCAAGTATTTCCCACAATAATTACCAAAACCCAAGTAGGTTTTGTAAAGGGGGAGGTCAGTGAGTACGAACCTGACTAAACTATTAATAGCTATGGAAGAAAGCAGTGCTGGTGGAACCCCAGCCATGGTGGTAGGATTTGATTCCGAGAAGGCGTTCGATAGGTTGTCTTGGCCATATCTGTTTTCAGTGTTAGGAAGATACGGGTTTAAGGGGGAAATTATACAGAATATTGACATGTTATACAATACTCTGAAATTGGCAATCCTAGCGAATGGTCATGTTTCGGAAGACTTCCAATTGCACAGGGGAACTAGGCAGGGGTGCCCATTGTCCCCACTGCTCTATATTTTAACAATAGATCCCCTCCTTAGAAAATTAGAAATGGATGAACAGATTCTGGGATATAAAGGGAAGTCGCAAGAATTTAAAGTGTCGGCGTTTGCGGACGATGGGCTTGTTTTTCTCACTTCCCCACAGCAGTCTCTGCAATGGGTACTGTCCCATCAGAAATTATTTGGCATGTTTGCCGGCCTAAAGATAAATGAGGAGAAATCAGAGGCCATGGACCTAGGACCTGATGTTCAAGCTCAGTGGGAAGGGGAGTTTCCATTACGTTGGGTGGGGAAGACTATGAGATACTTGGGAATACATATGACTAGAACGGTGGAACAACTTAAAGGGGCCAACAAAGGACAACTCCTTAAACACATGGAGCAGAGATTGGGCATATGGTCTAAATTGCCATTGTCGCTTATGGGCAAGTTAAATCTACTTCGGATGATGGAACTGCCACGCTGGCTTTATGTTCTACAAAATATTCCATTCTGGTTGACAAAAAAGGTAATTCAACAAGTTAATAGGATATTGAATCGTTATATATGGGGGGGTGAGAGGGCAAGAGTGTCCCTAAGAGCCTTGATGCTTCCATATTTGCAGGGAGGACTTTCGTGTCCAAATTGGAGGGACTATAACCTAGCATGTTTATTGCGGCATATGCAAGATTGGTTTATGGGCACTTGTAAATCCAGAAGTGGATCTTTGGGCCGACCGTTGATGGAAGACGGTCAGGAGGCAGTTCAGGTAAGCAGGCAGGCAGGTAGACTGGCAGGCAGGAAGGCTGGCAGGCAAGCAGGTAGACTGGAAGGCAGGCAGGTAGACTGGTAGGCAGGCAGGAAGGCTGGCAGGCAAGCAGGTAGACTGGTTGGCAGGCTGGCAGGCAAGCAGGTAGGCAGGCAGGCAGGTAGACTGGCAGGCAGGCTGGCAGGCAAGCAGGTTTCTTGGTAACTGTGTTGCAAGGCAAGGAAACCTAGGAAACGCCAGGTTTAAATCCCCCCAGCATCTGATGTCACAGAAGGGGGTGACGTCATAGAAGAAGGCGTGTCACAACAGGCACTAACTTGTATTCCCCACATGATTTTCTATTGGAGTGAACAGCGCCTTATTATCCTGAAAATCTTCATCTACGGGAAGCTGAAGTCCCAGCCCCTTATAATAAATGCCTGTTAATCCAATCGTGTAGACGTGCCTGGTCCTATTTATGCAGAAACAAGTTACAAGTCAAGGGGGGCATATCACCATATGTTACCTTTCGAGGGAATCCACAGTTTGAGGTGGGATCACTAGTAATGTTTTTCATAAATGGGGAACGGTTGGACTAACCAGAGTGTTTCAGATATGGGATGATGATCATGCTCATGTGAGGAGTTTTAAGGATCTTCAAGAACATTATGCGCTTGAATCAAAAGATTTTTATGCATACCTACAGGCCAGACATTACCTTGATACCTTGATTAAAACTTGTGACCTCCCCCAGAGACCTCAACTCACAAGGATAAGAACCTTCTTTTCGCCTGTAGTGAAAAAACAAAATTCCTGTTCGGTATTTTCCCGAGCTATCCAGGACATACCCTCGGCGATGGTACTGACAGAAATACAAGGTAAATGGGACTTACATGCAGGGATAGTCTTAACTATGAAAGATATCTTACAGGTACTGATTGATGATGTACGGGTTACAGAAAATATTATCTTGAGGGAAATAGGCTATAAAGAACTCCGATGTATGTACATGTCTAGAACTCAAATGTTTCTTGCCAAGTTATGTGCCACAGATCAATGTCAGAAATGTAATTTGGAAAAAGGAACGTTGATCCATTTATTTTGGGGATGTACAAAAGTTACCAAATATTGGGACAATGTGATTGCAACTTTGGGGAATATTTTGCAGAGGGATATTCCCAAGTCACCGGAACTTTGCTTGTTACGGCTTATCAAAGGACCACTGGAACGACTAAAGGAACATGATCAGATATTTTTGAAAAAAGCTTTTTTAGTAGCCCTTCAGCCGATCCTCAAGGAATTAATTTCGGAGGATTCACCGAAAGTAGAACTGTGGAAAAATAGACTATTCAAGGTCCTACAATTTGATTACATGACTGCCAAACATAATTCCCAAGCAGCTGTGACCAAATGCCAAGCGATATGGAGTAGCTATTGGAACATTCTTACAACCACTATGCAGGACTATGTTACAGCAACTCTTGCACCTTGACAGTAAAAGGTACTTTCGGAACATTTTGGCTGGTAGCGGATCCTGACGGGAGGCGGAGGGGGAAAGGGGGGAAATGGGAAGGAAGGACGGGGACATATGGATCTCGTTCCGTCGCATAATTGGACAAGTTTTGTTTAGATATCTTACCTGAATGTTTATGTTTCTGTTAAGTACAGTTTATAATGAAAAAGCAATAAACATATTGTTAAAAAAAAAATACATAAAATAATGGTTACACATTACACAGACAGACAGTAGCCAGATCAGATGCTTGCAAAAGTGCCATAGCTTAATAAAAACGCCTGCTTAAATAGCCATGTTTTTAAAAGGGATTTAAATGTTTTTAGCCAAATGCAGTTCCACTGGAAAAGTATTCCATAAAATAGGTGCTGCAACAGAAAAAGCACTGTCCCTGGTTGTACACAGCCCTGGCATAGGATGGAGAAGGCACATCAAGAAGACCTCTTTGTGAGGATTGAAGTTGGGTGGAGCAGTATAGATGTAATAGAGCATTGCCCCATGAAGAAACAGAGTCAGAAATCAATTTATAGGTAATGACTGCAGTTTTATACTTAATGTGTTCACTAATGGGTAACCAATGTAAATTCATCAGGATGGGAGTGATGTGATCTCATCTTTTGGTTCCAGAAATGAGACGTGTGGCTGCATTGAGCAGAAGTTGTAAAGGTTTTAGGGTTATTGCCAGTAGACCTAGTAGAATAGAGTTGCAATAATTTATTATGGGGAGGATCGAAACATAGTGCGGGGGGGAAAGACCAGGAAGTCCAGTCGCCAAAGTCATAGGATGAGAAGGTTCAATAATTCCAAACAGGAATCCTTGCAGTCAGGGCCCCATCGGGCAAGTTGAAGGGTGGCCCAGTCGAATTGCGGTAGATGCCATTGGAGCTAAGGTAGTCCCAAAATAATGTAATGCATGGCCCTGGAAATCACATGAAAACTGAGTTTCTCCAAATGTAAGAGACTGATGTGGAAGGTCACAGGTAACTTGGCCTGGTAGAGGATCTCCATAGACTGAAGAGATTATTAGGGGTGAGGTCATCTGGATCATGAGAATTACGAGTTGCTTGACAAGTTCCTTTACGATAAAGCTCCCCCCAAGCCAGAATCTACAAGGCCTGCATAGTGAGACACTTGAAACCCAACTCCATGGTCACTGGGATCAGTAACTGGGGAGCTGGCACTGTGAGGCCTAGTATCATCTCCATGTGGCACCCTAGGCATGGAGGTTTCCCTACTTCAGAGGGCACTGAGCAAACAGATGGCCCTGACCGGCACCTTGTTGCCTGTGGTGAAATATCTCATATGGAGTCAAGCAAGAACACCCCAGATACTGGGCTCTTCAGCCACAGGAGGGGGCAAAGAAGCAGCAGTCGGGACGAGAGTGGGTTCTGAAACTTGAGGTGCTAGTGCAACACTCCTTCATGCTGGGCAGACTTCACAGGCCCTCTGCTGTAGCCAGTGGTCAATTTTCCCAGTAAGGTCTATGAGCTCCTCCAGGGAGGTCTCAAGTGGCGAGCTCGTCTTTAATTTTAGGCGAGAAGCCTTCAAGGTGTTTACTGAGGAGGATGTTGGGGAAGTACCCATTCTGGAGCCTGTTTTCAAGGGTGAAATTCAGATGAACTGATCCAAATCATGGTAAACTTGGAAAGATGTAGTAGGCCAGACTGACAAACTAAACAGCGGCAAATCACCTAGACCAGATGGTATACATCCCAGGGTTCTGAAAGAATGCAAAAATTAAATTTCATACCTATTAAAGTAACCTGTCATTAAAATCATCCATTGTACCTGAAGACTGGAAGGTGGCCAATGTAACCCCGATATATACAAAGGGCTCCAGAGGTGATCTGGGAAACTATAGATAGGTGAGCCTGACTTCAGTGCTGGGAAAAAATGTGGAAACATAAAAAATAAAATCATAGAATATATGGATAGACATGATCTAATGGGACACAGGAAGCATGAATTTACCCAAGGGAAGTCTTGCCTCACAAATCTGCTGCATTTTTTTGAAGGGATAATGAGCATGTGGATAAAGGTGAACCAGTAAATGTGGTGTATTTGGATTTTCAGAAGGCATTTGACAAAGTCCTTCATGAGAGGCTTCTAAGAAAACTAAAACATCATGGGATAAGAGAAGATGTCCTTTTGTGGATTGCAAACTGGTTAAAACACAGGAAGCCGAGAGTAGGATTAAATGGTCTGTTTTCACAGTGGAAAAATGTAAACGGTGGAATGCTTCAGGGATCTTTTCTCGGACCAGTGCTTTTAATATATTTATAAATGATCTGTAAAGGGGTATGATGAGTGAGGTGATCAGATTTGCAGATGACACACAATTATTCATAGAAACCTAGAAAAGATGGCAAAAAAGGACCAAATGGACCATCCAATTTGCCCAGCAAGCTTATGGTAGTATCATCTGCGCCATGTAGGTTAACCCATGCATATCAGTTTCCCACACCATAAAAGTCAGGGCCCTCATTGGTTGCTGTTCGAATCCAATTCCCTTTGCCATTGAAGCAGAGAGCGATGATGGACTTACATCAACAGTATCGAGGCTTATTGGTAAAGTGTAGTAACCGCCACACCAGCAAGTTACTCCATGCACTCATTTCATCCTTTAGCCTTAAGGGATCCACAGTATTTATCCCATGCTCTTTTGAATTCTTTCACTGTTTTGGTTTTCACCACCTCCTCCGGAATGGCATTCCAGGCATCCACCACCCTCTCTGTGAAGAAATATTTTCTGGTATTAGTTCTGAAACGTCCTCCCTGAATTTTCATTTCATGACCCCAATTTCTACTGATTTATTTCCAACGGAAAACGTTTGATGTTTGTACATCATTTAAACCTTTCAGGTATCTGAAAGTCTGTATCATATCACCCCTGCATCTCCTTTCTTTGAGTATACATATTTATATCTTTCAGTCTTTCCTCCTAGGTTTTCTGATACTGACCTCACACCATTTTGGTGGCCCTTCTCTGGACTGCCTCCATCCTGTCTCAATTCCTTTGAGATAAAGGCTCCAGAACTGAACACAGCACTCCAGATGAGGTCTCACCAAAAACCTATAGAAGGACATCACCACCACCTCCATTTTCTTACTGGTTATTCCTCTCTGTATGCAGCCCAGCATTCTTCTGGCTTTAGCTATCATCTTGTCACATTGCTTCGCCATCTTCAGATCACCAAAGACTATCAACCCAAGATCCTGCTTTTGGTCTGTGCACATCAGCCTCCCCCCCCCCACATACAGTTCTTTTGGTTTACTGCACATGATTCTGTGCTTCTTGGCATTGAATCCCAGCTGCCAAATCTTCAACCACTCTTCAAGATTTTGTAAATCACTTTTGTAAATCACTCTACTCCTTCAGGCATGTCCACTCTGTTACAGATCTTGGTATCATCCGCAAAGTTTACCTTCTATCCCTTCCGCAATGTCACTCACAAAAATATTGAACAGAACTGATCCAATACCGATCCCTGTGGCACTCCACTTAACATAGCTCTCTCTTCAGAGTAGGTTCCATTTACCATTACACGCTGTCTCCTATCAATCAATCAGTTTGTAATCCATGCCACCACCTTAACCCTCACTCCAAAGCTCATTTTGTTCACAAGCCTCCTATGTGGGACAGTATCAAAAGCTTTGCTGAAATCAAAGTAGGTGACGAGTGCTCTTCCTCGATCCAATTCTCTAGCCACCCAATCAAAAACATCAATCAGATTTGTCGGACAGGACCTACCTCTGGTAAATCCATGCTGCCTCAGGTCCAGCAAATTACTGGATCGTAGATAGTTTAGTATCCTTTCTTTAAGAGTAGTTAAATCACAAGCGGGACCTCATGAGACTGGAAGATTGGGTATCCAAATGGCAGATGAAATTTAATGTGGATAAGTGCAAGATGATGCATATAGAGAAAAATAAACCTTACTGTAGTTACACAATGTTAGGTTCCATATTAGGATCTGCCACCCAGGAAAGAGATCTAGGCATCATAGTTGATAATACATAGAAATTGTCAGCTTATTGTAGAGTGGCAGTCAAAAAAGGAAACAGAATGTTAGGAATTATTAGGAAGGGAATAGCGAATAAAATGGAGGATGTCATAATTCCCCTGTATCGCTCCAATGTTAGACCGCATCTTGAATACTGTGCTCAATTCTGGTCGCCACATCTCAAAGATATAGTTGCACTGGAGAAAGTACAGAAAAGGGTGACCAAAATGATAAAGTGAATACCGAAGCAAAGAGTTCATCCTTTTTTTTTAATTTTACCAGATATGTTTTGGTTTTTTGATAGTGTTTTTTTTCCAGGATGTAATTATGCTTGGAAATATTATAAAATTATATAAAGTTAAAAAAAAGAGTAAAAGGACAGAAGGTGAATTATGTTCTGGTTTCAGTAATTTACACTAAAAGAAAAATTTATTTCGCACAGAAGTTCCCCCACTGAAGATAATGGAGGTTGGATGAAAAAAAATGTATTCCTATCCTAGGCAGGAGTGAGCATGTTCAAGCGGAGAACCTCTGGAAGGCAAAATCCAAGATAATAAAATTTTGTGGGATGGGGCTGGGCAGCATGAAGGGTTTTATTAATGATGGATCCGCTGCTGCCTCCTATGAATTTCAAATATGTCTTTTAAAACTGTGCTGATGCTTATATGTTCCAAATATCTCTTGAATACACCCTTTTATAAGAGCTGCTATTCTGGAAACCCCAAATAATCTGCTGCTGTTCAGCAAAGGGAGGCCCAACATAACACAAGATGAATGGACCCCTTAATGTCAAGGTAAGCAAAATTCTACAATTAACCACAATCACCAGCAGATGGCAGGAAAGTACCACCTAACTACATTACCCTCTGAATATCAGCATTTCCCTAGCACAGCACAGGACAAAGTAAGATATTCATTTTAACTGCCGATATTCTGCCTAGCCAAGATAAATTCAGGTGTTCCCACTGACAAAGATCTGCTTGTAAGGATTGCAATTAATAGGAATAATTGATTCTAAAGAGATCTTTGAATCTAAGCTGATATTAACTCCTAAATATCTGATGGGCCCAGCTGTCCACCTGAAGGAGTGTCTCGCTTTTAAGTATGTTTCATTTTCCTTAGATATATTTATGGGGAGGATTTCCGGCTTATCCATATTTACGTGGAAACCAGAAACAGAGCCAAAGTAATCCATCTCTTTTGTCACAAACGGTAATGACCCCTCAGGTTTAGTTAGGAAAAAGATAATGTCATTGCATACAAAGAAATTTTAAACTGATCTTTCCCAACTCCAATACCGTCAATATCCTGTGTACTGCGCACTACCGCAGCCAAGGGCTCCATACTTCCTGCAAAGAGGAAGGGGGAGAGAGGACACCCCTGTGAGGTACCTCTCTTAAATGGGAAAATTCTCAGTGTAGCCATTGTTGATCTTTAACCAGCCTGTGGGCCCCTGATTATAGCTCTTTTACCCAAGACAAAAAGGGTCCACCCCAACCCCATCCTTTCCATTACCGCAAATAAAAAGACTCAGTGTACCCGGTCAAAGGCTTTTTCCGCGTCTATAGTCAATAAGATAGCAGGATCCCCCTTCGACCGGGCACAATGTATCAGGTCTAAGATTTTCCTGATATTGTCAGCTGTTGTTTGCCTAGGCATAAAGCCCGTCTGATCTGAATGTATTAACTTCCCAATAACTCCTCTTAATTGAAGGGATAAAAGTTTTGCTAAAATTTTCAAATCAATATTAATAAAATATATTGGTCTATATGAGCCGCAGAGTGTTGGCTTAGGAAGTATTGTTATGCCCGCTACATTGCCATAGGAAAGTAGCCTCTCCCCATCTCTCAAGCAATTAAAGAGCTGAATCAGGGGGGCCTGGAGTACATCTTTAAATCTTTTGTAAAATAGTGGTGTGAACCCATTGATCCCGGGGGCTTTTCCTAGCTTCAAATCCTTTATTGCCCAGTCTACCTCCACCTCAGAGATATTACGCCCTATTTGTTGCTGTTCAGTCTGGGACAGAAAAGGGAGCTCTAATCTTCTTTCTAGGTATGTGGAAATATCCGCTTCGGAGGCTACCATTTCTTGTGAATACAGCTCTTCATAAAATTGGGTAAATCTGTTCTGAATTGCCTTGGCCTCATATAACATATTCCCTTCTTTGACCTGTAACAAGGTAGATTAAGAACATAAGAACTTGCCATGCTGGGTCAGACCAAGGGTCCATCAAGCCCAGCATCCTGTTTCCAACAGAGGCCAAACCAGGCCACAAGAACCTGGCAATTGCCCAAACACTAAGAAGATCCCATGCTACTGATGCAATTAATACCATGCTACTGATGCAATTAATAGTAGTGATTAATAGCCGTTAATGGACTTCTCCTCCAAGAACTTATCCAAACCTTTTTTGAACCCAGCTACACTAACTGCACTAACCACATCCTCTGGCAACAAATTCCAGAGCTTTATTGTGCGTTGAGTGAAAAAGAATTTTCTCCGATTAGTCTTAAATGTGCTACTTGCTAACTTCATGGAATGCCCCCTAGTCCTTCTATTGTTCGAAAGTGTAAATAACCGATTCACATCTACTCGTTCAAGACCTCTCATGATCTTAAAGACCTCTATCATATCCCCCCTCAGCCGTCTCTTCTCCAAGCTGAACAGTCCTAACCTCTTCAGCCTTTCCTCATAGGGTACCTGTTCCATCCCCTTTATCATTTTGGTAGCCCTTCTCTGTACCTTCTTCATCGCAACTATCTTTTTTTTGAGATGCGGCGACCAGAATTGTACACAGTATTCAAGGTGCGGTCTCACCATGGGGCGATATAGAGGCATTATGTATCGCTCAATTGCGTCTGTTCTGTTCTACTGTAAACCGGTGTGATCTGTATCTCATACAGGAATGTCGGTATATAAGAATTCAAAATAAATAAATTATGACATTTTCCATTTTATTAACCATTCCCTTCCTAATAATTCCTAACATTCTGTTTGCTTTTTTGACTGCTGCAGTACACTGAGCAGACAATTTTAAAGTATTATCCACTATGATGTCTAGATCTTTTTCCTGGGTGGTAGCTCCTAATATCTTTTCTTAGTTTTTCCCAACTTATCATAACTCCTTGTTTATTGTAATTTCTCTCTTCCCGTTACCATTAATTGTTATAATTCCCCAGTTCCCTGTAAACCGATGTGATATGATACTTTTCATGAATGTCGGTATATAAAAGAGTTAAATAAATAAAATAATATGGAACCTAACATTGTGTAACTACAGCAAGGATTATTTTTCCCTATATGCAACACCTTGCACTTGTCAACACTAAATTTCATCTGCCATTTGGATGCCCAATCTTCCAGTCTTGCAAGGTACTCCTGTTATGTATCACAATCTGCTTGTGATTTAACTGAATAATTTTGTATCATCCACAAATTTGATAACCTCACTCGTCATATTTCTTTCCAGATCATTTATATTTATTTATTTATTTATTTAACATTTTTCTATACCGATCTTCAAGGTTGAATACCATATCAGGTCGGTTTACATCAAACAGGGGAAAGATAACTGTAACATAGGGAACAACTTATTGTAATCAGAAGAAACAAAAGTTACCTATAACATATAATATATTGAAAAGCACCGGTCCAAGTACAGATCCCTGAGGCACTCCACTGTTTACCCTTTTCCACTGAGAAAATTGACCATTTAATCCTACTCTCTGTTTCCTGACTTTTAACCAGTTCGTAATCCACGAAAGGACATCACCTCCTATCCCATGACTTAAGTTTTCTTAGAAGCCTCTCATGAGGGACTTTGTCAAACGCCTTCTGAAAATCCAAATACATTACATCTACCGGTTCACCTTTATCCACGTTTATTAACCCCTTCAAAACAATGAAGCAGATTTGTTAGGCAAGACTTCCCTTGGGTAAATCCATGTTGACTGTGTTCCATTAAACCAGATCTTTCTATAGGCTCTACGATTTTGATCTTGAGAATAGTTTCCACTATTTTTCCCGGCACTGAATTCAGGCTCACTGGTCTATAGTTACCTGGATCGCCTCTGGAGCCTTGTTTAAATATTGGGGTTACATTGGCCACCCTCCAGTCTTCAGGTGCAATGGATGATTTTAATGATAGGTTACAAATTTTAACTAATAGATTAGAAATTTCATTTTTTTAGTTCCTTCAGTACCCTAGGATGTATACCATCTGGTCCAGGTGATTGGCCCATCCAGTCTGCCTGACTACTTTAGCTAAAGGAGTGTGGCTGCTGTTTTAATACATAAAGTTGATACTTTTTTATTCTTTCTTGATTACCTTTTGAGAGCTAAAACTCGCTACCTCATCTCAGAATAGAATAACTTTAGCTAAGGATATCTCACATCTCTGAGCTGTAAAGGCTTGACTGCTTGCAGGAGACAACTCCCTATCCTCTGTGGGAGGAAATTCTCAAAGGGATTTTCTGGAGAGCTCCCCTTTGAAAACTGACCCCCCCAAAGCATGGGAAAAAGTATGTATGCTGTCCACAGTGCACGTACTTTACCTCGTGGGGATATGGGGCACTGCCAGGGCCATGCTGGCAGAGTATGCACAGAGAGCAGAGCTGCTTATCTGTAATAGGTGTTCTCTGAGGACAGCAGGATATCAGTCCTCATTGATTGTCTAAGTAGCTATTACGCCTAGGAAATAATCTGGAATTTTGGCATTGGAGGGAGGATCAGTAGCACTAGATTGCATCAGTGTATGATTCATGTTTGTTTTAGTTTGTATTGTTAATTTTATGGGATCTGCCTAGAACTGAGGATAGTGTAATTTTCAATAAATAAATGATGTTATCTGATAGAGAATATCCCAAAAACAGCACAATATTCCCCAGTGTAGTTTTACATATTTTCAATTGTATTCTCTATTAAATTTGTTGGACCTTCATGAGTACAACTTGAAAGGGTAAACAAGCTGTGTATCCCTTCGGTCCACTTTTACTTTATTTTATTATTCTTTAACTTTCATTTTTTCATTTTTTTGTTCATTTCAAATTAATCCCAACAGCATGAAGGTCCCTTTTCGGGTTATTAGCACAAATCTTATTTCAAAAAGTCGACGAGAGAGCAAAAACAACCATTATAACTTATCTTAAGTGTCTGATATGGGTTTTGGGGTGGTGTTACAAGGATCTAAAGAACCTTGTGTCCTAGGCAGACCATTGTAACACCCCCAAAACTCACCCTGAGTTGAAAGAGGCCCCCTTACAATGTGAAATATCCCTTTAAAAGCCTCTCCTCCCGCCCAGGACCAGTAGTAAAGTTGCCTGCGTAACTTAGCACGCATTGCCATTAGAGATGTGAATCGTGTGCCCGATCGTTTTAACGATCAGGTTCGGATGGAGGGAGAAAAAAATTGGATCGTTAGAGATGTGAATTAGAATCGGTTCCGATTCCAATTCACATCGTTAATTTTTTAGTGAGGCCTGAGCAGATTAAAAAAAACCCACCCCGACCCTTTACAAATGACCCCTTTGCTCTCCCACCCTCCTGAACCCCCCCCCCCCCCAAAAATGTTAAATTACCTGGTGGTCCAGTGGGGGGGGGTCCCGGCGCAATCTCCCGCTCTCGGGCCATCGGCGCCATTTTTGCTACCACTGATAAAAATGGCGCTGATGGCCCGATAAAAAAAAAACCCACCCCGACTCTTTACAAATTACCCCTTTGCTTCTCCCACCCTCCCGACCCCCCCCCCCAAAAACCTTTTACATGTACCTGGTGGTCTAGCGGGGGGTCCGGGAGCCATCCCTTCAATCATACCCTCGGTGCTGGACTGGTTTCAAAATGGCGCCGATCGCCTTTGCCCTCACTATGTCACAGGGAGCGACGGTTGCTCCCTGTGACAAAGTGAGGGCAAAGGTGATCGGCGCCATACTGGCAGTCTATCGCCTTTGCCCTCACTTTGTCACAGGGAGCGACGGTCGCTCCCTGTGACATAGTGAGGGCAAAGGCGATCGGCGCCATTTTGAAACCAGTCCAGCACCGGCACCGAGGGTATGATTGAAGGGATGGCTCCCGGACCCCCCGCTAGACCACCAGGTACATGTAAAAGGTTTTTTGGGGGGTCGGGAGGGTGGGAGAAGCAAAGAGGTAATTTGTAAAGGGTCGGGGTGGGTTTATTTTTTATCGGGCCATCGGCGCCATTTTTATCAGTGGTAGCCAAAATAGCACCGATGGCCCGAGAGCGGGAGATCGCGCCAGGCCCCCCTCCCCCCCCCCCCACTGGACCACCAGGTAATTTAACATTTTGGGGGGGGGGTTCGGGAGGGTGGGGGAGGGTAAAGGATTGGTTTTAAAGGGTCGGGGTGGGTTTAGGGGTTGTTTTGGTGTGCCGGTTTTCCCGCCCTCCCCCCAAATAATTCCCGTACTCGATTTAACAATTTTTCACGATAAATCGAGGGAATTCCTATTGTATCGAGTCCCTTACCGATTAATGACGATTTTAAAATTATCGGATGATAATTTAAATCGTTAAAAAACGATTCACATCCCTAATTGCCATGGTCAGCCTTGCAAAATTCAGGGGTTATGCGCGTACTTCTTGCCCCCACACCAGAATGCCCATTCCCCACCCCTTTTCTGCCTCCTTATTCTTAACGCATGTACAAGTATGTATGCATGTACTTCCAGGCTTCTTAAAATTTGCGTTGTTCGCCCATGGCCCACCTACACATTATTTGGGAGAATTTTTGCGCGAACAATGCTTTTCAAATCTACCTGTAAGATATTTCTTTGCTAATATAATAGAGCCTATTACAGTAGTCAAGTTGTCCAAATAATAAAGCTTGTAATACTGAACTAATTAAAGTGGGTGTTAGCCTTAATCCTAGAGTGACAAATCCCTACCAATATCATCTCACTTTCTATTTTTAGATGACTTGAAACTCTACAGTTCCTGTGATGCTCATTTAGCAGAACAACTTCGTATAGCGAAGAGTTTCTCAGATGACAGGATGACATTTGGCTTGGACAAATGTGCTAAGATGTTGTTCCTTAAAGGAAAGTTAAGCAAAACTGAAAACATCTTTCTAACTGAAGATTGCAATACAAAGGAACTGAAGCAGGAAGATATAAATATCTAGTAGAGGAAGGTAGAAAAATTCAGTATAAAGCACTGAGAGAAAAGATCAGTAAAGAAGAGTACTGTAGAAAAATGAAACTGATATTGAAGAGTGCCTTAATAGCATGAAATAAGATACAAGCTATTATTAACTAGCGTCCAATCCCTGAATTATCATACAGGTTTGGAATAATAGACAGGCCCCATTAATATCTTGAAGAATTGATTGTAAAAACAAATCTCCATGCCCATCAGGTAATCTATAAGAATTAATGAATGTACATTCCTAGAGCTGAAGATGGTATTGGTCTTATTGAAATTGATTATACCTATGGAGCTACCATAATAAGCCCTTAGGTGTACTTAATGGCATCAATGGACCCAAATGCTAAGCAGCGCAGAAGTATGAAAGCTAACAACCATTCTCAGTCTCTGCCCTTAAACTAGGACAATCGTTCTGGCAAATACAGGGAATAACTGAAGATCCACCAGTACCCGAAGGTAAAGAAGCTACAGAATTAGCAGAACAATAGAAGACACTCTTTAAAGAATCAGACCTGGCAACAAGGTAGGATAATTGGCAGAAACACAAATACAGTCAGAAGTATAGAGAGCTACTCTAGAAACCCTATATGGATCAAGATTTGACACAGTTGGGGTTAAGGAGAGGGGAATTCAAACCTATAGATGAGAGATTGTTAATGGCAGCATAGGACAGAAGACTATGGACAAGATGGTTCATAGCATAGAAAAGACTAGTAAAATGGACAAATGCAGATGCTGCAGAACAGAACTGGAAGCTGGATGTGATGATGCTGATGTCAGGAAACCAGTACACAAAGGCACAACAAGGTGGCATGGCTTATTCATTGGAAGCTGGGTAAACATAAAATCAACAAACCAAGCAAACATTGGGAGTACAAACCTAATAGAATAGAAGAGAGCAAAGAAGTTGTGATCACCTGGGATATTATTTCCTAGAGCAATACCAGAAACCCAGATATCATGGTGAAGAAGAACACAATAATGGCATTGCTGATAGAGGTGTCGGTACCCAGCGACTATTCTGTGGATAAATACCAAGAGATACAATCACAGACCAAGAAAATGTTGCAAAACATACAGAAATAGTCCCAGTTATATTGGGTGGCACTGGCCTGATTAAGATGAATTTCCAAGTGCATCTTTATATGTTTCCTATACAGATTACACCCTATGATCTCTAGAAGGATCTCTTTGGCACAATACAAGAAGTAGGAAGGGCATTAGCAGTAAATTTGAGAGATTGAGATCATTCCTAACATACCCTGGCTTTACAAATGAGGTTGATTCCTAGCAAGATATGTATAAAATTAACCCATTTGGAGACACTGCCCTGAGTGGAAACATTTAAATACCTGAAAATGCACAAACCTTTCCAATAAAAAGGAAGCAATAAAATTAAGGGTCACAGTTTGAAGTTCCAAAAAGGCAGACTCAGGACATCATAAAATATTTTTTCACAGAGTAGTGGATGCATGGAATGCCACCGGAGGATGTAATGAAGACAAAGATAGTAGCAAAAAGCAAGAAAGCTTGGGATAGAGGATCCCTTATTATCAAGAAGATGGAAATGAAATACTGGTGTAATAAGAATGGAGCATTGGTTCATCCCCAAACCACATTGTGCTTCCAAGATAGTCACGGAGGTGACCTGCACAGATCAGCAGTTATATACTGGGGTAGTTACAGTGGTAAACAGAAGACATTGGGATAGTTATAATCCTAAACAGAAGGCACAGGGGTAACCATGGCCTCTCAGAAGGCTGTTTTATATAGGGAGCAGTTTGCCCCATTATCTAATTATGAAATTCAGCAAATATCTAAACGGAATGTATCATTCTGTCCATTAAGCCCCATATTTATGGGGCTTTTAAAGATATGTGATGATCTAAACGGAATGTATCATTCTGTCCATTAAGCCCCATATTTATGGGGCTTTTAAAGATATGTGATGATCTCTCCCTATGTGATTAAAATTGTTAATCTGCCATTAATGAGGGGACTCTCCTTGATCTGATCAAGAAAGCATTGGCTCATCCAACAATAAAAAAAAAAAAAAAAAAAGCATACAATTGACCCAAGTGTTTTATCCAGTTACCACATGATATCTTCCCTACCATTTTTGTCAAAAGTCAAAAAGAACTGTACACTTGAACTACTAACTGACTACCTAGAGGAGATGAATTAATTATTAAGCTCTTACCAGTTCGGATTTAGAAAGAACTTTATCACTGAAACACTGTTACTATTGAATTTGATATAATGAAAGGTGGCCAAAGTTAATTCCTAGTGCTATTTGATATCTCAGTCATCTATGACACTAAACAGTTGGAAGAGCTTGGTATCTGTGATGATTTAGGTGTGTTGGTAGTGGTCTCTGTGCAAAAAGGCAGCCTTTTAATAAAAGGCAACAGCAGCTTGAATCTGGGGTTAAGAGGGCTACTCTAGTAGGACTACAAATCCCAGGATTCTAGTCATCTAGTTTGAGAAAGGTGGTGCAAAAAAGGGGCTGAGTCAGAGAGAGGCTCACTCAGTTCACCAATAGGCTTCTAGTTCCTATAAAAGGAACCAGAGGGGAACAGCAAAGAGGGAAGGGACGGAGGAGGTTGAGATAAAGGACACCTGGCGAACAATGGAGTGCAGTGCTGATGAAGATGAGACAGTCAGAGGGACATTCCCATTTCTAAGCTAAGTCTCTTGCCTAGAAACAGCAGGGAAATGGTGGCTATTCCCTTGGGGATTTGAGGAACATATTTAGAAAGGACCAAGTGGTTAGACTTTGAAGCAATATAGTGAAAGTTTAGTACTTTTGAGCCATGCTTGATCAGTTCTGTTCTTGTACTCTTTTGGGGAAACTGTGGTGTTTAGAAAACCCTGAAATGTACCCTCTCATTAATTGTAACTTGTGCCACAAATTATATAAACTAGAACTCCAGGTTATAAGGGTTACTAGAGTCAATCATTTGGAAACTCTGGCATGGAATCCTTTTAGCCTATGCAAGCCAGCTCAGGAGTAGTAAGACTATGAGCAGTACTTTTCTCCTTGTGCTTGAATTTATTTGGAAGCTTAAAGGTTGAGCCTCTCTTAAGCCTTGCTAAATACCTGTTTCAAACTGTTACCACTGTGTTTAACTGTTACTGAATAAACAGAATTTGGGGAATTGAGTTGTAGTTTGGTTTGGAGTCATTACTAAGGCCTAGAATGGTGCAAGGGTTTGGGGAAACAGATGTAGAACATTACAAGAATTGTCACAAGGAAATGAAAGTCCCGTTCCAGGTTTTGTTGTGAGTTAAAAGGGAGATCTCAACATATTTGTCAAAGACACAATGAAGCAGAAAATATTAGAATTCAATCTTCTGCACAGAGCCTTGCTTTACTGATTGAGACTGATGTTAAACTCATGACACACAAGCTTAGCCACAGGCTAGAGATAAGAACCCCTTTTGCTTTATTGTGAGAAGTTTAAGACTTAAGTGCAGAGCAGATTCTAGAAATAGAAAACCCACTTATAGATAGAGGGCACTCAACTCCTAAAAATCGTAAAGACCCATAACTTGAAATTGCTCACTTTAACTACAGAAATCAATGCCTTAGCACCCTGAGTCTACACCCCACATCACAGTATCCTAGGAACATTTTGAAAGAATTTAGTTCATTTCTACCTGGATGTTCACAACAGATCAGAATTTGTATTTATTTATTTTCATTTATATTCCACTTTTCACAGTGCTTCAAAGTGGATTACAATCAGGTACTGTAGGTATTTTCTTATCCCCAGAGGGCTTACAATCTAAGGCCTGGATTTATCAAAATGCACTAAATACCGCCTGCGATAGAAAAAGGGGCGTGTTTTATGGTAATAGGCAGTTTATCGCAATTTGTGCTAATACCTATTTATGCGAAGAGCTAAGTTACCACAAATTGTGATATTTCCTACATACAACCACTGGGGGGACCATGTTGACTATGAGAGAGAGAGATTCAAAGTGAGACGTAAGAACGGAACAGTGCTCTCTTGTGAAGATTTGATGACCCTCGGAGTGAAGAAACTCACTCAAAGATATTTGTGCAATGTTCTCTCAGCCTAGCTTGATGGACTCTCTACCTGGGTAACATCAAGCTAGGTTGAGAGAACATTGCACAAATCTCATCTTTGGTTGAGTTTCCTCACTCCGAGGGTCATCAAATCTTCACAAGAGAGCACTGTTCTGTTCGTACGTCTCACTTTGAATGTCAAAGTGGCCCCTAACCCCTACACTAATATCTAAACCTCACCTTGAGTTACTAGGTGAGCCTCCCATAGAGATATAAATACCTATCTAGTGTGGGGGCATTATGGCTAGGTGCTCTCTCTCTCTCTCCCATGCAAAAATGGCTTATAGCATTTTGTTAAATGACCCTCCAATTGGAGTAATACCTCTAATTGATTTGAAATTAAGACTTGTGCTCCAGGAATCTTTGTGTTCAGCAACATTAAACATCTATTTAGCACCACTTAGCAAATTATTAGCAGAACTAAGTTTAAACTTTTGAATTTACA
The DNA here is from genome assembly GCF_901001135.1 of Rhinatrema bivittatum. NCBI lineage: Eukaryota > Metazoa > Chordata > Amphibia > Gymnophiona > Rhinatrematidae > Rhinatrema > Rhinatrema bivittatum. The sequence continues at coordinate 292,234,919 of NC_042618.1, forward strand.
CTGTCTACATACACTTTTTTATGCCTGTATGTAGCTTAGAATCCACCACATTCTCAAACATTTGGAAATCTACCTCGCTGTTGTACAAACAGGGCTATTTTGCAATAGTTTATCTTTAAATGATGCAAAAATGGAAATTATCAATAACAATTTTGGTTTCATCAGAAAATAAAGTATGGAAGATCTGCCACAGTTAGAATTTGGTGGGCAAAAAATATCTATGGGTTCATATGTACATGATCTTGTAGACCTGCTAGACTCAAAGTTATCAATGAAGGCTCACATATAAAATTTTATAAAAGTAGGATATTTTAAGCTAAAAATGCTTGGATGTTTAAAGCCTCTTTTAGAGCCTGATGATTTTCAAGTTTATTTAGTTATTAATTTATTTAGTGGGTTTAAAAGTTATGGGTTATGCAGATGGTGAAGTGGACCCAGATAGAAACAGCAGGGATAGCTCACATTCTCTTGACTAGTCAGGAAGAACACTCATCTCCTCCTCTCCATGAACCCTGGCCCCACTGGCTATCTCCTTTCATGCTGGCATGATAAAGCATCAAGACAGAGTCACATCACACTCAGATACACCAAAGTTCTCAACTTCATTTCTGGCTTTACAGCCAGACACTATCTACAGGAATAGAATTGGGAGGACATGTAATTAATGAATACTCAGACTTCATGGGATACAGCAGTCAGAGTAAAATCTCTCAACAGGTACACTGGCACCCACAAGGATAAAAGTGCCAGGCTCTCAGACTTCACTTGAACAGAAATTATATCTCCCAGCTCCAGGGCATGGTGCTAGCTTTTTTTTTTTGCTGCACTGTGCGACAAATTACTGTGCTGCCCCCTTCCATTAATTCAGTCTCTGTCCCAGGTCCATCAAATAAAGCCCAACTCCTTGCAATCTATATTTTTAAAAACTGCATCCCCCCCCCCAAAAAAAAACCCCCATCGATAGGAAAGGGTATTAGCAGGGCCGGTGCTAGTGTTTTTGCTGTCCTATGCAAACAAGTGCCCCCCCCACCTCCTTCCCGTGATTCGTTCATCTCCCTCCAGTAATAAAAACTGTAAAATTTTACATTCCTCCCTACCAGGGTCCACCCTCTCTCCTCTGGAACTCATGGCCAATTCATGAGTATTAGGGATGTGAATCGTTTTTTGACGATTTAAAATATCGTCCGATATATTTTAAATCATCAAAAATCGTTAGAGGCGATATACAATAGGAATTCCCCCGATTTATCGTCAAAAATCGTAAATCGGGGGAAGGGGAGGGCGGGAAAACCGGCACACTAAAACAACCCTAAAACCCACCCGACCCTTTAAAATAAATCCCCCACCCTCCCGAACCCCCCCAAAATGTCTTAAATTACCTGGGGTCCAGTGGGGTGGGGGGGGGGGTGTCCCGGTGTGATCTTCCACTCTCGGGCCACGGGTGCGTTAATAGAAATGGCGCCGGTGCTACCTTTGCCCTGTCATATGACAGGGCCCAAGAGTGGAAGATCACACCGGGACCCCCCCCCCCCCACTGGACCCCAGGTAATTTAAGACATAATAGCAGCACTTCTCTCTCCTTTCTCACCTTTGGATGTCTTCAGCCAGATCCTTATCAAGTTCTTCTGTCTGATTCAGAGACCTGCAGACCACACCAGTGTAAATAGAAATGCCATCATCTCTTTTTATGACAACCCACAGTGCTTCTTCCTTTTCCCACACCCCCTGCATTTCAGTTGCTCGGATATTATTTTTGACATAAAGAACTACTTTTCCCCCATTTCTGTCTTCTCTATCCTTTCTGAACAGGTTATATAGCCTGGTATGGCCGTACCCCATACATGAAACTCAATAAACCATGTTTCTGTAATAGCAGTGTGACAAGTGTACCTGTCCTCATGAGCATGGATAGGTCTGGATTGAGTAGCATAAAGACTTGTGACATAATATTGACAAGCTGCTTTTAAGTTCCATGCAGGGAAAATATCCATCAACTGACAGCCCTTTACTGAGATAAATAGGATTAATAGCAAGAAAACCTGCAGAAAACTGACAGTGACTGCAGAATAAATGTTTATTGCTCTTCCAAACGACCCCCTCCCCTACTGAGTACAGCCAAGCTCTCCTATTTTAAATGTTGGATGCTGGGGCAAGTCGCTACAGCAAAAAAGATTAAGGATCAGGCGTCACATGACCCTACATCCTGTGGAGCCATCCGGGGGAAGTAAACATATCCAACTATTAACCTGAAGTATCACAAGATGTTTTATAGATATGGTACATGACTGATGATGTTCTTCAGGTTATGCTCAGCCTTCTTTATTTGTATACTAAAGGAAGGTAAAAAAATCATCGGTCTGTTCAAAAAAAAGTACACTGCTTGTAGGCAGAAAGGAAGCACTAGCAGTAAAGACCATTATTATCCTTTAGCTCATCATTACAGACAGAATATACATGCTTTCAGAAAAATTAGATGTTCCCTGCACGTACCCGGATCAGTCCAGACTCCTGGGTTTATTCATCTGTGCCAGCAGATGGAGACAGAAAAAGTAAAACTGACACTGCTTCAAATACCCTGGTGCCACCTGCATTTCCTCAGTATTTCATTAACTCCAGCAGATGGTGGCTGGTGAATATACCTGCAGTTTCTTTCAGTGTCCAGTATTTTTTTTTTCTAGCTTTTTTTTTGTTTGAGCCTTCCTCCCAGGGTTCGGGGTTTCTAATTGTTCAGGATCTGTTGCAAGTAGTTAGCAATCTGTTCAGGATCTGTTGCCTGATGGAAGGAGCAATCAGATAGTAGTTATCATATAGGAGAGTTGTGGGTGGATCCTTGGGCCGGTGGCAGATGACCACGCCCCCGGGGAATGATCCCGAGAGGGACTACTGGTCAGGCTCAGAGTTAGGAGACAAACACTCACTAGTTCTTTTATTAGACAGTATACTGAACCACCAGAGATGGCAGTAGTGAGCTGGTAAGCCCGGCTGGGCTGTAGTCCCTCAGATACTGGAACAGCGATCCCTGGAGGCTGAGCTATAGAGAAACTTGAGATATAGTGAGTAGGCAGGGTATGCAGATGGTAACACTCACACAATGTCCCAATGAAGTCCAGGAGCTGGAATGTATAGGCCCTCGAGGAGCGAGTACCTGGTTCTTTCTAGGGAAAGCTCTGAGAGAACGATGATAACTCACTGATGTAGTTGATATAGTTGATAGTGATGACTTCCAGGCAAAAGAGCATACGGAGCAAGTCTGGGAACAAGGGCCCTTGAGGAGCGAGTACCACTAGTAAGTCCGAGGAGACAGAGTAGCTTAGGTAGCGAAACCCTTGCTAACTCGATCTGTTAGCAAATACTGAGACCTTAAATATCCATCGCGGGTGATGTCATCTTCGGGGGACGCCCCTGAGGTTCGCACCATCGCCGGTACTTCTGTCGGGGCCGAGCCGCATGCTCCTAGGCCTCCAGGAACATGGCGGATAGCAGCGTCGAGCCGGTCCGGGAATGCCCGAGGACTTGTGGCAGAAGAATGCCTCGGCAGCCAATCTTCCCGTGGTCGGAGAGGGAGGCGCCAGAGAGGTAAGGAGGGCAGAAAGAAGGCATCAGGCACCGACGGACACAACACTAATCAGGGATCCCTACCCTGTTTGGTTGAGGCGGACGGGCTGGGTGTTGGTGACTCTTTTGTACGCCTGGTCCCAGAATAGCCGTGGGGTGTACATCTGGTGGTCCAGATCCTTCCCCTCACAAGGTCACTTCGGTGACTTTTGTTTTTCTTTTGGCTCTGTTAGTTTTTGGGGTTTTTTTCCCCCTCTGTTCCTTAATTTGCTGAATTGAGCTGGACAGCTCTCTTTGGTTTTAGGAGAGGGGACCGACTGTAAACTTTATTAAAGTTAAAAAAAAAAAAAAAAAAAAAGAATCAGGGCAGGGGGCGGTTGTCAGCAGAAAGCGCAGCGGTAAGGTCGGCTCTCCCTCCTCCTCCACCCCCCCCCACCCCCCCGCGAGTTGCTTTGCCTCTCCTTCAGGGTTCTCTTCTTTTTTCTTTTTCCTTGGTACAATGGTGTGCGGGTCAGCTTGTCGCTTGTGTGGTGCAGCTCCAGGGAGGCTAAATCTCTAGAGAAGAATGATCAGGGGTGTAGAACATGTGTATCACTGTGCTGATTAAGCACGGCCCCCACGCTGACATCAGAGGTGTCGACCTCCATGATGAAGGGTCGATGAGGATCAGGATGGCATAAGTAGGGTTTCTTGAGGAAGGCTTCCTTGACCACTTGAAAAGTGCAGATGGCTTCTGGAGACCAGTGTGAAGGGTTAGCCCCTTTTTTAGTCATGGCAGTAAGTGGCGCTGTCAAGGTGGAGTAGTCCTTGATGAATGTGCGATAATAATTTGTAAAGCCAAGGAAGCGGCATAGAGCTTTAATACCAGTAGGTTGAGGCCAGTCTTGTGTGCTTTTTGTCTTCTGGGGGTCCATTTGAAAACCCTTACTAGACACAATGTACCCCAGGAAGGGAACAGGCTCTTGATGAAAGGCACACTTTTCAAGCTTGGTGTATAGATGATTATCCTATAGCCTCTGTAAGACGGAGATGACAACAGCTTGGTGGGTTAACACATCATGGGAGAAGATAAGGATATCGTCTAAGTATACGACCACACATTGGTATAACGGATCTCGCAAGATGTCATTCATCATATTTTGAAATATGGCTGGGGCATTGCACAGGCCAAATGGTATCACCAAATACTCGAAGTGGCCATTGAGAGTATTAAAGGCCGTTTTCCACTTGTCCCCTTGATGGATACGGACAAGATTGTAAGCGCCCTTTAGATCCAATTTAATGAAAATTTTGCACCTTGAAGCTGATCAAACAACTCCAAAATTAACGGTAAGGGATACTGATCTTTGATGGTAATTGAATTCAGACCTCTATAGTCAATGCAAGGGCAAAGAGATCCATCCTTCTTGCCGACAAAAAAGAATCCGGCTCCTGCCAGGGACTTAGAGGGTCTGATGAATCCTTTCTGCAGGTTTTCTTGAATGTTGGCCGACATGGCCTCTGTCTCTGATAAGGAGAGTGGATAAACTCTTCCTCTGGGTGGCTCTGAATCAGGTTTTAAGTTGATTGCACAGTCAAAAGGTCTATGTGGTGGAAGTACATCTGCTGCTTGTTTAGAAAACACGTCTTGAAAGGCTGCGTACTGTGGTGGTAGACCAGGAGGAGCAGTAGCGGTAGCCATACATGGTAGTGCAGTTATTTTTTTTAAGCATCTGTCATGGCAGTTAGGCCCCCATTGTGATAACTCGTTAGAAGACCAGTTGAACTGGGGGGAGTGGTCTTGTAACCATGGTATACCAAGCACTATGGGGTGAATAGCCTTTTTGAGAACAAGGAACATGATGGTCTCTGTATGCAGGGAACCCATGCGTAGGCAAATAGGTTGTGTGGTGAGCGAAACCTCTCCTGGCAGTGGCTCGCCATGAATGGAAGAGAGGAGCAGTGGTGTGGGTACTGGCTCATTGGGAAGTCATAGGTGCTCTACCAACCTCTTCAGAATAAAATTCCCACCTGCACCAGAGTCAACTAGTGCTTGAATGGCAAATTCGAGAGGCCCAGAGATGATGGAGACAGGCAGAGTCAGTGGAGGAGATGGAGCAATCAGATCTAGGAAGAGTCCTCCAGCAGATCCTAGGTCTGCTTGTTTCCTGGACAGATAGGACAGGGTTGGACTGCATGCCAGTTCTTCCCGCAATACATGCAGAGGCCCATCTTTTTGCGATAGTGCCTCTCTTTGGCAATCAAGTGGCTACGGCCTAGTTGCATAGGTTCATCTTCCTCTTCAGGATTAGGTAAAGACTGGACCGGAGCTGACGGTAGGAGCTGAGAGCGAGTTCCTCCGGATGTGTGCTTCTTAAGAGGTTTCACCTAAACAGAGCGTTCGCGTATACGATGATCAATACGCCAAGCAAGGTCCATAAGTGAGCTTAAAGTGTCAGGCAGTTCCCGTACAGCAAGTTCATCTTTTATACAGGGATTGAGGCCTTGTAGAAATATAGCTCTTAAGCAACTGAATCCCATAGGAGTTCAGAAGACAGTGTCTTGAATTCAATCACATAGTCTGGGAGTGGCTTGGTTCCTTGTTGGAGGTTCAGGAGTGCAGAACCAGCAATGGACTGGTGAGCGGGGTCATCAAATACTGATTTGAAGAGAGCCAGGAACCCAGACAAGTCATTAAGGACTGGATCATTGTGTTCCCAAAGAGGTGAAGCCCAGGCCAGGGCTTTTCCATCCAATAAGGACAAAATATATATAGTCTTGGTAGCAGCAGTAGGAAAATACGCCGGTTGTAAGGAGAAGTGCATGCAGCACTGATTTAAAAAGCCCCTACACAACAAGGAATCTCCTGAGAAACGAGTGGGGGCTGGCAAAAGAACTGTAGTACGCCCGGTAACCACCAGGGGAGATTCATTCACATCAGAAGTTGTGGAATTACTCAGTCTGGAACTCAGCTGGTTATAGGCGGTAGCCAAGGTATCGAGAGACTTCTGTTGTTCCGTAATCCGTTGGGCCAGGCCAGGAATGGCCTGTAAGGCTGAGAGCTGAGCCGGGTCCATGGAGTTAGCAATCTGTTACGTTCTGTGTGTTTAGAACTAGGTAGTGGGCCCTTGGCCTTGGCAAGAGCTGACTCCACCCACAGGGAGGAGCCCTGTGGGGACTCACCACAACAGGCGGGGACTCAGCAGTGATGGACACCAGATGCAGTAGTTTTATTTTACAGCAAGATAACCCGAGGAGCAGATTAATAGGCTCAGTCCAGAGTAGATGACTTGTAAACTGGTTTCTCCGGTAGTGGCCCGCAGCGCAGGGTAAGCTGGGGAATACTTCTTCTACATGAAACTTGTGTAGGTTGTCCCGGTAGTGGTCCACAGCGCGGGGTAACCCGGGGAATACCTTCTCTCGTAGAGACTTGTGCAGGCTGTCTCCGGTAGTGGTCCGCAGAGCAGGGTAACCCGAGAATCCACACAGAGAAGAAGGAAGTTGTAGAGCAGATCCAGTACTCACTCTGAACAGAGTAGCCAGCTGTAGTGGTAGGCACCGTGGAGACCCGAGGTGTACAGGAGCACTGAAGGGTCATCTGTGGAAACAGGAAGAGACTCACTGGGTTAGTGAAGTGAGGCAAGTAGAGACGGCCCTCTGAGGAGCAGATAGCCCTGAGTGTGGCAAGACCCCCGAGGAGCGGATACCAAGATCACTCAGACAGGAGTGCAGGAACAGCGAAGCGAAGTCCCAGTATGGCGGAATTGAGCAGGACAGGAATCCTTGCTAACTCGATGGTATGCTGGCCCGAGGAGATTATAAATACACAATAAGCAGCCAGATGTCCGATCTGTAAGAATTTATTGTGCAAAGGCAAATGTATGCAAATGAGCCCGACTCCAGCCGAGTTTCGCCCTCTTTCAATAGGGCTGCATCAGGGGCGAAAAACATACAAAAAATGACATTAAATAATATAAAAATAGATTAAAAACTGATAAAAACATATGAATAACACATTTAAAATGAACATATAAAATGATAACATGGATATATGTGGTGTGAGCATAAAAGCAACAATAAATATAATGGTGACATAAATATATGTTGTGAACGTAAAACCTGCACAGTAAAAGTAGCAATAAATAACTAAAAATAATAAGTACATAAAAAGTGAATATTGCCTTTATACCTGCTGCTTATTGTGTATTTCTGCTCCCACGGCTTTATTAAGCAGCCTTCCTTGCTGTTTTGTCAGTCCGAGGAGATTATATGCACATAGGCAGTGACTTCAAGCGGTGGGGACGCTCCCGAGGTTCCCGCCATGACGTGGTTAAGATGGGGGCAGGTGTGCGCATGCCCTAGGTCACCCCAGAAGTAAGATGGCTGCTAGGAGCACCAGTGTCATCCTGGGTATGCCATGGAGGGCGACGTGCAGAAGCCGAGGCGACCATCCTCCCCAGACTTGAAGCTGCAGGGCAAAAAGAGGTGAGCAGCAAAGGTCGCAGCCGTCTGCGACTGACAGGCGCAACACTATCTGCTCAACCACGTGAGTTCCCCCTTCAGTCTCTTCTTTACCTCGGTACAGTTGCCTCGTGGTTTATGGAGTTCTCCATTTTTCTTATTTTTCTCGACAGTATCAGGTTTTTCCCGGTCGCCCTCATCGGGTCTCCCTTCGCGGTTGGTGCCTCTTTGGTGTGGTAGGTTATTATTGCCCCTTTTTCCAACTTTGCGGTCGATCCCCGACTTCTCGCCTCACGGTGACCACTAGTCATCAACCGCACACCGGGTGTGTTTTCATTATGTTGACAGGTTTTCATCGGTGCCTCCAGTGCCCGCTGGCCATGTCTATCATGGATCCGCAAGAGGTTTGCATCCTCTGCCTGGGGGCCTCGCATGACGTCCGTGGTTGTCTTCTGTGTGATCAGATGACCCCAAAGGCCATCAGGCAATCAGGCATGCCTTGACAAGATGGAGAAACTTTTTGGAGCCCCAAAGTCTGCTCCTTCTACACCTGCATTGACCCCATTGATGCCAGGAGGTCACGGGGAGCCTCTCGACACACTTCCCCTCACTGTTCCTCTTGCCAGTACTTCTAAGGATCACGGGAACAGTGATAGATCCTTGGTAATTTCACCACTCTCCCGGACATCGGGATCCTCCACTTCCTCAGCACTGGGGAAAGACCAGGCTAAGCACCGAGGGAGATCCTGCAAGCATGGCCACCGGTCGCCATTGACGCATGGCTCCGGTCCCGATGCAGCACAAGTGGCTGCCTGGCCACCACCAAAGCAACACCGGCCATCGGAGGCCCCATCCTCCAATGTCCCCAGTAGTGTTAGGAGTTCCACACCTATATCAGTGCTGGATACCATGTCACCTCAGAGACCCAAGGAAGGGCCAGTAACGCCTCATCCCCCTTCCTCAGTCCTGGCCATTCTGAACTTTCAGGAGGAGTTGGACTGCAGGGTGCAGTCTGTGGTGTTTAAAGCGCTCCAGAGCGTTGAGCTCCTGGTGCCACTGGCTCCCCTACCCAGTGCCTGAGCCTCCACCATCAATGTTAGCACCCCTGCTAGAGCGTCTGGATGTCCTCTTGGGTGCCCTCCCGATGCAGCTGGTGCGCGAGGAGCCCTCAGTTCCCCAACGGCCACCAATGCCATCCACCGGGGCGATCCCGGTTCTTGGGTCCTCGGAGAAGGAAGATGCAGCCAATACGATGTTCCCCAGACCACATTTCCCCGAGCCCTTACTGGGCCCTTCTGGCCTCCCATGGCCTCCGATCCCCTCGAAGCCTGGGAACCGTTGATTCCCACGGTGCCCTTGAGGCCTCCGAAGCCATCAGAGCCCAGGGCCGATACCCCTCACAGACTTCACCCACAGCACGTTGGTCCCAGTGAGGAAGAAGGGCCTTACGATCCTTGGGGTGTGACTCCATGGAGTCGTCCTCCAAGTATTTGGATGATTCCCTCTTGGAGCCCCTGGAGGAATGGCACCGGATGTATCCTGAAGACTTGTCTTTTGCAGGGTTTGTCAGGGCCATGGCCGAGGCCATCCCCTTTCAGCTGCTTATGGAGGAAGACGTGCGACATAAGATGCTGAAAGTACTACAGTTCATTAATGCTCCTAAGGAGATTGTGGAGTTCGGATCCATGACATCTTCAAGACCTCCTCTTCCAGATGTGGGAGTACCCCTTTCCATCTCCCCCGTCAACAGAAAAGCTGATGCCACCTGTTTGGTGCAATGAGCCATGGGGTTTGAGAAATGGCACCTCCCCCACCAGTTGGTGGTAGTGGAGTCTGCCCTAAAGAAGGTTCTATGCTCCCGCACCCATGCCTTCACCCCCCCCCCCTGGAACGAGAGCACAGGGAGCTTGATGACTTCGTCAGGAAAGTCTTCCAAGGCACTATGCTGGTTGCCTGCATCGCTGCCTATCAGCTATATATGACACAGTACAACCAGAACCTCTGGAAATCGATACAGGAGTTTGCAGAGAGTCTGCCTCAACAACAGTAAGAGGCATTCTTGGCCATTGTCTTACTGGGTCTAGAGCTGGCAAGCATGAGGTACATTCCACCTGTGATGTCTTCGAGACAGCGGCCTGCATACCCACAGTGGACATCAGCACCCGGAGAATGGCATGGCTCAGTGCCTCTGATCTCCGCTTGGAGGTCCAAGACAGGCTAGCCAACCTCCCCTGCACAGGTGAAAACCTCTTTAGGGACAAGGTCTGGGATGCGGTAAGGAAATTGAAGGACCACCATTATACCCTTCAACAGCTTTCTGTTAGCGCCTCTGACACCCCAAGAAGTCCTCCAGGCCGGGATCCCAAAAGCCCTTTTACAGGCAGAGGAAATATTCTCCGGCCTCCAGGGCTCGCATGCCTCGCACCAGCACCAGGGGCCACCCTTGCCAACAGTGAGCGCCTAGGCCCCAGCCAGCGCCCCAGCAAGCCCCAGCCACGGGATTTTGACTGGTGGCAAGGGAGTGGAAGCCAGTTGACCATATCTCTGATGCTGGATTCCCCAGTAAGAGGCAGGCTACTTGGCTTTGGCCATTGCTGAGAAGAGATCACATTGGACCACTGGGTCCTTACTATCATCTGTCAGGGGTACCATCTAAACTTCAGCTGACTCCCAGAGGCCTCTCCCCCATATCCATCGTGGGGTGCGTCTGTCTAGCAGGTCATACTTCAGATGGAACTCTCCGCCTTCCTTGTAGTGGGCGCAGTAGAACCGGTCCCTCATCATCAGCAGGGCCAAGGGTTCTAATCGATATATGTCCTCATTCTGAAAAGGAATGGTGGCTTGCGCCCCATCCTAGACCTCAGGGCATTGAACAGGTTTCTCACAAGAGAAAAGTTCAAGATGGTCTCTCTGAGTACACTGATTCCCCTCCTCAGACTGGCTCTGCTCCCTTGATCTCAAAGAGGCATATGCTCACATAGTCATCTTCCCCGGCCACAGAAAGTACCTCTGCTTAGTGGTGGGGAAGGCCCATTACTAGTACAGGGTGCTCCTCTTCGGGCTGGCCTCAGTCCCCCGAATTTTTACCAAATGCCTAGCGGTTGTAGCCGCCTATCTCAGGCGGTGGTCGGGGCATGTCTTCCCGTACATGGATGACTGGTTGTTCAAGAGCAATTCTCGTGCAGGGGCCTTGAGTCCTCTGGCCCTGATTATGCAGACGCTACAGACTTTAGTGTTTATCAACTACCCTAAATCTCACCTCTGTCCATCTCCCCAGCTGGACTTCACTGGAGCCAGACTGGATATGATGCAGGCAAAAGTGTTTTACCCAGGGACCGGGCTCTCATTCTCATCTCGTTAGCCGCCCTTGTACGGAACAGTCAGCAGGTATCCGTCTGCCTTCTGCTCCATCTGCTAGGCTACTTGGCAACTTCCATCAATGTGACCCCTCTCACTCGCCTGTACATGCAGAGGGCTCAGTGGCCCTTGCAGTCCCAATGGCAACAAGCCTCCCAAGGCTTCAAGACTCACGTTGCAGTCATGGATCCTCTGCAAGTGTCTCTTTCCTGATGAGAAGATCTCTCCAACATGGAAAGGGAACTTTCCTTCCAAGCTGCTCCACCTCAGGTGATCCTCACCACCGATGCCTCTCCTCAGGGCTGGGGAGCCCATGTGAATGGTATCCACACACAGGGTCTCTGGACCGCCTCCGAAGCCCACCGTCAAATAAACCTCCTGGAGCTTTGGATGTAACGTTACGCCTTGTGGGCATTACGAGACCAGTTGTCATGCAAGGAAGTCCAGATTCGGTCAGACAACCAAGTAGTAATGTGGTATATCAACAAACAGGGTGGCACTGGCTTGTTCCTGCTCTTTCTGGAGGCAGTGCAAGTGTAGACCCTAGGCCCTGTCACAGGTGATGTCCCTGCAAGCCATGTACCTGCTGGGGTATCTGAATGTACTGGTGGACTACTTAAGCCATTCCTTCCAGCCTTATTATTTTTAATATTTTATTTTTTTTTATATACCGATATTCGATCTGAGATATCACATCAGTTTACATTCAGGTACTGTAGGTATTTCCCTATCCCCAGAGGGCTTACAATCTAAGTTTTGTACCTGAGGCAATGGGGGGGTAAAGTGACTTGCCCAAGGTCACAAGGAGCGACAGCGGGACTTAAACCCTGGTCTCCTGTTTCGTAGCCCACTGTTCTAACCACTCCTCTAACCACTAGGCTACTCCTCCACTCCTATGAGTGGTCTCTTAACCCAGAGGTAGCGGCCGGACTGTTTCATCAGTGGGGTATGCCATATGTGGACCTTTTCACCTCCCCTCACAACCAGAAAGTGAGCAGGTTTTGCTCTCTCCTATCTCTACTATCGAGGGGCAAGCATCCAACCTGCGATGCCTTCTCCCTTCACTGGGGTGAGGCCTTCTATATGTGTACCCTCTTCTACCTCTCCATTTGAAGATGTTGCTGAAGCTTCAATAGGACAGAGGGACCATGATACTTGTGGCCCCCTTTTGGCCTCCGGTCTGGTTCCCGCTTCTGCAGGACCTGTTGGTGCAGATCCCTGTCCAGCTGGGGACGGTGCCTGATCTCATCTCCCAGACCCAGGGCACCCTGTGCCACCCGAACCTCCAGGCGTTGGCTCTGACGGCTTGGTTGTGAGTGCGTAGTCCTTGTTATGCACCAAACATGCTTAAGGCACTTCTCCACAGTCACAAGACAAGAATACTGTACTTAGATTTTGTAGAAAGTATAATTTTTTATTGAGCAATATAAGTATTCTTGGGAACTGCTGGCTGCCAGTTCTCTGACAAACTGACTAATCAGCATCTCGTTTGTATACATGAACTGATCCTTCTTTTATAGGTAAAATACACTTCAGTATTAGGTCAGAAATTCTTAAGTTGCGTGACCACCTGGAGTTTCATTTACATAGGTTGTCATGTCAACAGCATGATAAATTATCCCTGAGTTACCCTGACCTGTTCTCCAAGTTGGGACCCATTTACCATCACTCTTTACATAATCCATTGTTCTGTTAAAATCTTGCTGCTCAGGGCAATCTTTATATCTTAGACTGTGTTTACAGATGCCCCTGTTACACATGCCCCTATAATCGACATTCTAGCCTGAGGTTCTGACCGTTGCCTTCTGTTCTTGTGACCCTATAATTAGGCATCACAAATTGTAACCAGCTTCAACTGCTGTCCAGGTGTCCTTGGAATTTTTCCAGGTCAGGCTCAGTAGGGCATTTAAAGTTCACATAGCCAGAAAGGCTAAGATAGCAGAGGATTCTGGGTCAGTTGCCGTCTCCATGTTGGTCTCAAGCTCAGGCACACATATCATCCTTTAGCCCTTGGTGCTCTCGGACTGTGTTTCCCAGGTACTGATGGCATCTTGGAAGCCTTCCACCAGGAAATCCTACAGCTTGAAGCGGAAAAGGTTTTCCATTTGGTGTGCGGGGCATGACTTTTCTCATGTCCCCTTCCCTTGGCTGTTGGGCGTAAAACCAGCTCGGTCAGGGTCCACCTTAGCGCTGTCAGTGCGTACCATTGGGGTGTCACTGGTATACCCATTTCAGTGCAACCTTTAGTAGGCCGCTTCATGTGGGGCATCCTCCAGCTGAAGCCCCCCCCTCCACCTCGGCCTCCTGTAGCATCCTGGGATCTCAACGTTGTCCTGGCATGGCTCATGTGCCCTCCTTTTGAGCCGCTACAGTCCTGTGATCTGACGTTTCTCACTTGGAGAGTCAGCGAACTTCAGGCTCCAGGCTCTGGTTACGTACCCACCATACATGAGGTTCTTCCACAATTGTGTAGTCCTGTGTACTGATCCAAAGTTTCTGCTCAAGGTGGTGACTGATTTCCACCTCAGTCAGTCCATCATTTTATCCACCTGCTTTCTGCGGCCTCATTCCCACTCGGGGGAACAAGCTCTTCATACCCTGGACTGAAAAAGGGTCTTGGTTTTCTATTTAAACCACACTGCAAGCCACAGGCAGTCCACCCAGCTCTTCATGTCCTTTGATTCCAATAGACTGGGAATGGTGGTAGGTAAAAAGACCTTGTCGAACTGGCTGGTGGATTGCATTGCCTTTTGCTATGCACAGGTGGGCTTCCTGCTAGCTGACAGAGTAAAGGCTCACTCTGTGCGGGCTATGGCGATGTCGGTGGCTCATTTGTGTGCAGTCCCCATTGTCTAAATTTGCCAAGCCACAACCTGGAGTTCCCTTCACACATTTGTGGCTCATTACTGCTTGGACAAGGACAGGCGTCAGGACAGTGCCTTCAGTAAGTCTGTCCTGTGCAATCTGTTCCAGACCTGAACCCATCTCTTCCTTTTGTGCTTCTGTCGGAACTAGTCAGTCCTCTGCTGATCTACAGCGTCGCAGTTGTTGTTGTGCCCATTGGCACCTTGTTCAATCGCTGTTGGTCTCTTCTGTTAACAAGGACCGTCTGGAGCTTGGCACTCACCTACATGTGAGGACTACCATCCTACTTGTCCTAGGAGAAAGCGCAGTTACTTACCTGTGACAGGTGTTCTTCTAGGGCAGTAGGATGTTAGCCCTCAGGAATCCCCCCCCCCCTCCCCATGGAATTGGGCTCTCCTTCCGGTTTGTTGTTTTATTTTTTTGCTTGTATTTTTAGCTATGTTACGAGACTGAAGGGGGACCTTGCATGGATGAGCAGATAGCAGCAGGCTGAGCATGCTCAGTGTGCTGGTCAAAGCTTCTAGAAACTTTGACAAAAGTTTTCCGTGCCAGGCTCCATCGGATGATGTCGCCCACATGTGAGGACTAACATCCTGTTGTCCTAGGAGAACACCTGTTACAGGTAAACAACTGTGCTATATTCTCTGTGATCTTGCAATCCAGATCCAGCATTCTTCCTAAGGCTTACTTTGTGGCCAATACCTAGAGTGGACTTGTGCATGCAGCTGCCATTGGACCAGCACAAAGTAGTTCAGGGAACCGAGGTGTGGAAAATTAAGCCTAGGGAATTTGTCTATTCTCTTCATCTGCTCATGGCCATTTAGATAGTGAGTCTGTAACTCACATTTATTTCTATGTGTCCTTTCTCTCTAAAAGGATCCATGCCAGATGTTAGATTTCACACGTCTTTTCTTGTTCCCTCCCATCCCTATGTGATGTCAATTCTCTATCAGTTAGAGCTAGCTGGGGAAAATCCCACATCGCCTGAAACTCCAGCTGCTATATTAGCTGTTAAATATCTTCAAGCAAGTCAGTCTTCTACTCTATTGCATGTTGAGCACATTGAAGAGGTTGAGGGGGCCTGCGAAGAGAGAGTTATGGCTTTCTGCTGGGAGCTGTCTGAAGCCTTCTAAAGGGTATGATATAAAAGATATGTTTTGGTTTGTTCAATGAAGGGATTTTCCAGGCCTAAAGAATATGAGCATGTGGATGGGTGTACTGGCTGAAAGTTATGGATGTATAAGAGTCTTATTTTGATGGCTAGCTGTTGCAACTCTGTTTGTCATATAGAATGTATGTGCTGTGACATTTGAAGACCCTGGGCTTTAAAGAAATTGTTTTCCTTAAGCTTCCACCTTAATTTCTTTACAGTCTGTATATACTGGATGAGCTAAAGGACTACTGCAGACTGGGCATTCAGGCTCATAGTGGAAAACTGTAGAGGGCTGGTAGGGACTATGGTGCTCTCTACCTCCAACCCCCTCTTCTATTTACAAACTTAAAAAAAAAAAGAAACTGGGGAAGGGCTCTCTAGGGACTCAATATACAAAAAAAAAACCTGAGGTGAATGAGCGCATGAGCGCACGCTGTGATCTGAGCGCCCGGCTGGACGTCCGAGGTCACGGCATGCGTTCATGCACCTTCGCTGCCATGAGCGCACGCCATGACCTCGGACGTCCAGCTGGGCGCTCGGGTCACAGCGTGCGCTCATGCGCTCATTCACCATCGCCGGCGAGGGCTGCTGGAAGCCGCGCCTCGCATGGGGAGCACCCGATCCGCCCCGGGCTGCTGAAGCCGCTCTTGCTCTCACCGCCGGCTGCCCCCGGGAGGAGGGGAGAGAAGACTGGGGCTGCTCCGGAGACCGGCACCCATGGACGTGGCCAGGGCAAGTGAGCGGGGGCTGGGGGAAAGTTTGCCCGATCCTGAAGCGTGGCTTTCCCGGTGCGTTGGATTTTAGGTTGGGCAGGCAAGAGTTTAGTTATGGAGGTTTAGAGGTTATGCTTGGAAACAACAGGTCCTTCCTTCCTGCTCCGGAGCTGTCAGCACGCCCGTACGGGAGATCGGCACCCATGGACGCGACCAGGGTAGGTGAGCGGTGGCTGGGGGAAAGTTTGCCCGATCCTGGCTCCTCTAAAGGTCTTGTCCCGGGGGGTGAAGGGGTCGTTTGCCCGTGAAATTTCGTCTCTCTGACCTGACGCTCCACACTAACGCAGGGGTAAGGGTAGGCGGTAAATTAGCAGGTTAAACACGCGGCAAAACTGCAGGTTAAATAGGCGATAATCGGGGCGCACGTTACTGTATGGGAGGGAATAGCTAATCTGATCGTTTACATATCATATACATGCCGCGGGCGGAAAGGGTTACCCGTTGATTTAAAGAAGCGGAAGGATGGGTTAAAAGGGATAGTGAATCGCGGGTTGGACTAACGTGGCCAAATTGTGAGTAGAAAGCGGGTTAGAAGCAGGGTAACCGCGGCCGCGCTTTACTGTATCGGCCTGTGTGTGAGTAACTTTACCAGCGAGGCTCTATACCAGAACTCTGTGTATGCTCCACTGTACTCACTATCTCAGTTTTCTCCACTACAGCACAGCCATAGAGGGAATCACTGTTCCAGTATCCTGAGGAACCCTAGCCCAGCCGGGCTTCATCTCTACTCACTACTGCCACCTCTGGTGGCTTATCAACTCTGTCTAATAAAAAATATAACTCTGTGTTGTGTGTCCCAAAGCTGAGCCTGACCTGTAGCCCCTCACGGGGCTTCCCCCCGTGGGCGTGGTCAGCTGCCACAGTGTCCAAGGGTCCACCCAAAACCTTACAAACAATAACAATGGCCCTGGAAGGAGCCACTTTTTATTCTGCAAGGAGTGTCTGGGACACTCCTCCTCTGCAAGGAGGAGTGTCCCAGAAAATCTGATGGACATCTATGCACACCAATTACACCTTAGTTTGGTTTATGTTACTTTAAAAAGCCAATGAGGGAATCTGCAGCATTTTTTTACATTAGCGCCAATTTTAGCACCTGTTTTTCTCATGGTTTTCTGCATCGGGGTTTTAGCATGGGTTTCGGCACGTTTTTTTAACTAACATGGATTTTTTTACCATGGGTATCATTTGCATACCATTATGTTATGTAACGGGCGCTCAGCTGACAGACCCCTGATGAGCCTCGATAACAACACCCTAGCTACTGATTGAGAGGCAGTCCCTTTTGGTTTGCACAAGTGTAGGAAGTAGGAGCTTAGCTTTTATTATTTTACAGGCCCAGTCAGAAGAGCCAAGCAAGCTGTTTGGTGGTCCTGACCAAGGTTGGGAGGGGTTTTTCCTTACCAGTCCACTCCCTGGCTGGTTTGGATTCTTCCCTCTGGGTACATTTTTTAGATTTAACCTTTTAAGTGGTAGGGGCCTTACTGAAGCCTGTACACTTCCTGGGCCCAGGGAACGGGGAACCCTGGGTCTGGGGCTGCGCAGGTTAGGGAAAACCTGCCCTCCATGAAGAATACACTCCAGTGTTATCTTCAGTTGTTGGGAAGATTTGGTTTTCAAAATCCAGGAGGAAGTTCTGACTGCCCTTCCTTCCTGACTGAAGCACAGAGAGTCTTGTGGCAGGGGATCCCTCCCATCAGGGATCACAACAGAAAGAAAAAGGAGTGCATCAGAGACAAAGAAATCAGGAAATCAACTAACTGAGTAAAGGCAAAACCTAACATCCTTGAAGACACCCATCTGCTGCTTCTAACCCCTGGGGAAAGAGAGAGTTTATCTCTCTGTGCAGAAACGGTAACTGTGAAATCTTGGCTAATTGGAAGTTGTGTTCTGCCCATCCAAAGGACACCCTGCACCACCTGGAGGGTAGAGGTTCCCCTGGTTCTGGCAGCCAATATTCTTGCACAGATTGAGGAGAAGACTGTAAAGAACATATTCTGTGGCTCTGTGGATCTGTATGGTACCATTTTCACTCATTTGCAACAGTAAACATTTATTTGGACACTAACACAGTAAATCCAGAGACTTTATTTTGGCACTACCAGCACACACTGAGACAGACAAGTACCCCTCTCCCAGGAACAAAAACAAAGGACAAGAGAGGTCACCCTTAGCACATGGGGTCTTGGGAGTAATCTCTCCCTTCCCCTCAACCAAGGATCCAGGCCCTGGAGATAAGAATCATTGTTCTTGCTAGCCTGGGAAAGTGCCAGCACCTAAGAATTATACAAATACTTTTATGGCCTCATCAGGTAGCATTCAGTACCTGGGGATGGAGTTACAGTTATTACCTTGAGCAAGGCCAGGGCCGGCGGACCCACTAGGGCACCAACCATTAGGGGCACAAGTCTTGTGGGGCCACCGGCCACAAGCAGTAGCAAGGAGGAGGAGTAGAGTTTCAGCTGCTTTTGTGGCCCAGCGTGATTGGGGCTGAGATTGGGGGTGGCGGCGTGGCCGTGAGCAGCGCCCAACCTGCGCGCGGTCCAGTGCAATTTTAGATCTGTACATTAAAAACGTCAGCTCTTTCTGGACTGAAAGAGGCACTGGATTGCTTCTTTTTTATTTGAATTATCAATTGGTATGTAGCAGCTAATTATTTTATTGGATGTTTTCTAGCTTTCGCTGAGATTTAAAATGTTGGATGGGTGGGGCTGGCCTGTCTGGACATCCAGGGCTCAGCGATATTTCCGGGGTCAGAGGGGAGAGCACACACGCTCTGCTGTTCGCCCCTCAGCGACCAACTTCGATTTCGGAGCAGCCTCAGAGGGAACGGGGAAAGCAATCGGGTTTCCCCTAGGGCTCGGTGCGTGCAAGATGCACAAATGTGCACCCCCTTGCGTGCGCCGACCCCGGATTTTATAACATGCATGCGGCTGCGCATGCATGTTATAAAATCGGGCGTAGATTTGAAAATTTGACCCATAGAGAACAGTTTGAGAGCTCACAATTTACGTTTTATGAACTTTCCTGTTATTGAAAATATTTCCCTGTTGGAACTTTTTAAATCATATGTGTCACAGGTATTAAAACTGACTGAAAGTATAACACCGGTAATAACTAAAGCTTATTACTTACCATACACAGAAATAAATCCTGAGGAACCAGCGGCACCACTGGATATTTCTGCTTTATTAGAGTCCTCGCAAGAATTAGTTATTTCAAGAAGGAGACCCGTATTAGTCTCCTTTGCCTTTCTTATAGATAAAAATACCGTGTTTAGATATTTTTTCAGGAATAGACATGTATTGTTCCATGGTTATAAAGTCTGGTGGTATCCAGATTTAATTAAAGCTACTCAAGCTAGAAGGAAATTGTTTTTATCAATGAGCGCTGAGCCCTTGCAAAAAGGAGCAGCATTTCAGTAACGTTTTCCTTGTAAATGTGGTTTAAAATTTCAACAGCAAGAGTATGTGTCTTATGAGCCGTCCCATTTGAGAGCATTCTTGGATTCCCACACCTAAAGTTTTTCCAATGTTGGTCTGGTATGAAGTAATTGGTGTGGCTTCTGTTCAATAGGTCTATTTTCCTGACTCCATTGAAATTAAGTAATGCTCCATTTCTCCTGCTCTCTCTCCTATATTTCCTTTGTTATATACAATTGTAGATTTATATTATTTCCTCTTGTTATAATTTATATCAAATAAGTATTTCATTGTAGACTTTTGCATACTACATTGTAATTTTCATAACAAGTGGATATTTGTAAAATTATGTTAAAATTGATAAATAAAAATTTTTTAAAAAATGTTGGATGGGGGTGACAGTGTAGAACCATGTTACAAGTATTTGCTCAAGGTTAGAAGCATTCTTTTCATAAATTTTCTGCTGAAGTAGAATGAACTTTGAAATGAGGCCATATTGGATCCTATGCTGCAGCCCTGTCAGTTAAGTGCTTTTACATGGACTTGTATATGATAAGGTGGTATTTGATGATTACATGGAGGCTTCTACACATGCTTGATTCATGAATGGTATCCAGTTGTGGAATATATCCCTTATCATACAATATAATTTCATATAGCAGTTGTATAATTTAATTTTTCATCATGATTATTTGATTGTATATTTGTGAAAAGGCTTAATCATTCCAAAAAGTTTTGTTCCAGCTGAAAGTGGCAGCTATCCTAGACATAATCACAAAGAGCCAGAAAAAATAGTCCTCCATAAATTTAACCAAACAATTTAAATTAAGCACCTCATTAAAAATGATCAAATTACAATTATTTTGCGTGGGAAAAAATGTTTTGTTTGAAACATTTTTCAGAAGGTGCTCACTTGATAATGAAATATTCATTATCAAGTGAGCACCTTCTGAAACAGTTGGATAATCACCAGTTGAAGGTTATATAGATCTTTCTGGTTTTTTTTTTTAGCCATTTGCTTTGGCCGTATGTAGGAATGATCTATGTGAATGTATAGTTAGGGAATACTGACATTCTTAGACTCTGAACTGCATGGGAGGGAGGGAAGGTGGCAACTCCACTCTCTCTGGCTTGTGCTGGGCCATGGGCAGGAGACAGTGCCAGTATCTGACTCATATTTTTTACTCTAATGGCAGCTGCAGATTCATCTAATCTCACATGAGTTGGATACAGCGCACGGTGTTGTGGCAGAGCAATTTCTTTTTGGCCCCATTGGCAGCATCAAAATTGGAGTCAAGGCAAATGTTTTATGATGGCCATAGAGGTACGATGCCTGGTGCTGTCGTCTTCTCATCTCGACAATTTCTGGGGGGTGGGGGATGGGGGGGGGGGGCATAGTATTTACGGTATCCTTAGTTCAGTGGTGCCTATGGCCATAGCCACAGAGGCCTTAGGATAGCTACAGATCTCGTTAAAAGCAATCATTGTATTGATTCTAGAAAACTGACTCTAGATGGCTGCAAGCTTGCTGATTCTTGCCTTGTCTATTTTGATAAGATTAAATTGTAGCTGATATGTTTTATCCATGAGAGGCACATAGCACCCTGCTGAGATCCAGGAGTGACATGCAGCACTCTCCTGAGGTGCTTTGTTTTGTTGGATTTTCTCTTTCTTTAATGGTGCGCCTTTATTCCCAAATAAAGTATGCTGCAGAGGGAGGAAGGGGGAGAGGAAGCTCTTTATGGACCAGACCACAAGAACAGCATAGTAGGATGCCCCTGTTGTTTTTACAACATGGACTCAAAATTGTGAAATTCTTTAGGTTACATAAAGCCTGCATTTTAAGGGGTAGATTTTTAAAAACAGCGCGATCGCGTACTTTTGTTTGCGCAGCAGGCGCAAACAAAAGTACGCTGGATTTTATAAGATACGCGCATAGCCGCGTGTATCCTCTAAAATCCTGGATCGGCGCGCGCAAGGCTGCCGATTTTGGGCAGCCGGCGCGCGCTGAGCCGCGCAGCCTGCCTCTGTTCCCTCCAAGGCCGCTCCGAAATCGGAGCGGCCTCGGAGGGAACTCTCTTTCGCCCTCCCCTCACCTTCCCCTCCCTTCCTCTACCTAACTCAACCCTCCCGGTCCTATCTAAACCCCCCCCTTACCTTTGTCCATAGATTTACGCCTGCGAGAAGCAGAAGTAAATCTACTCGCGCCAGCGGACTGCTGGCGCGCCGTCCTCCGACCCGGGGGCTGGTCCGGAGGCCTGGACCACGCCCCCGGGCTGGCACCACGCCCCCGGTCCCACCCTGAAACGCCACGCCCCGCCCCCGAAACGCAGCGTCATCGGGTCCCGTCCCACCTGACACGCCCCCAACATACCCCCTTCCAAAAACCCCGGGACCTACGCGCGTCCCGGGGCTCTGTGCGCGCCGGCGGCCTATGGAAAATAGGTGCGCCGGCGCGCAAGGCCCTGCTTGCGTAAATCCGGACGGATTTACGCGAGCAAGGCTTTTAAAATCCGCCCGTAAGTCTTTACTCCCCTTTTAACAGCCTACACAACCAGAAGAGAAAATCATTTTTCTGGTGTTCTAACCCCATGCAGATATTCTTCAAGAAAGGCAAGAACTTGCTTACTAGCATTTCTTGGGAATGCATTTCTTGTAGATCATCTGTATGCAGCTGGGGCTGACAAAAATAATGATATTGGACCAGATTTTGTAACCTACGTGCGGGCGTAGATTTGTGCGCGCAACCCGGCGCGCACAAATCTACGCTCGATTTTATAACATGTGCGCGGCCTCGGAGGGAACTTTCCTTCCACCCCCCCACCTTCCCCTCCTTTGCTCTATCTAACCTGCCCCCCAGCCCTATCTAAATACCCCCTACCTTTGTTTTATTATTTACACCTGCCTGGAGGCAGGCGTAGGTTGCGTGCGCCGGCTGACTGCTGGCACGCGATCCCCGGGCCCAGCAGCAGTGGCGAGGCCTCTGGCCCCGCCCATGCCTCGCCCATTTTTTCAAGCCCCAGGACATACATGCGTCCCGGGGCTTGTGTGCGTCGCCGATCCTATGCAAAATAGGCTCGGCGCGCGCAGGAGGGGTTTTAAAAGGTTACACTGCCCCATTCTCTTTTGATTATTGCTGTGCCCACATTGCAACACTAGTCCATGCAAACACCAAGGTTTAACGTTACCACTGTCATCTGTAAACAGAATGCCAAGGTTTGCCTCATTTTCCTCTGCACCATCTGATGCAAAAAATTAAGAACTGTGGTGGCTGATTTTTCAATGGGACAAACTGACAAGCAGCAGCTTAATAGATTTTATCTGCTTCCTTATCATTTAGTTCTTAGGTGAGGAAAAACACATCAGTTTTGGTCAAAGTCTCTACAGTGTGAGTTGATTTAGACGTTACAAAGCATTAAATGACACTGAAGGACTGAGGGTGAGGTAAAAAAATAAGAAATACCACTGCCAGCTTGGTAACACCACTGAGTCCTATCATTTTCACTGGATGGGCTACTTCTATCCTGGAAGGATTTGGGGCCAAGACATCAGAAAAATATGTGAAAAAAAAAAATAAGGCAGTTAAAACCACTGAAGTCTAAATATTTTTTTGACAGGAAGGAGATATGATCTAAAGTTACAGGTGTGAAAATTTAAATGATCTGCTTTTTTGAAGAATTCACTCACTATAAATCTGGGCCTTTGTTTCAGGTCCTGATAAAGCAGGAAGAAGTTGTAACTGGTGTTTACCATAATTCTGTCTATCTGCCCAAAGAGTAAGAGGATCCTTCTCTCTCCCACTCACTCTTCTGATCATGGGACACAAAGACAAATACTTGGCCAAATCTCATGATATCATGAAGTAAGCCTGGGATCTTGGCACGGCCAGAAGAATCCAAGCAGATGACCACTGTCCTCTTCAGCCTACTACTTCCTCAGGAAAATCCTGTCCTGTTTTCTCTTACAAAACCTTTTCTTATTTCTCAGGGACATAAAAGGAGCATCAAACTGAGCAAAAAGTATTTCTTCACTTATCAGTATGCACACTCCAAATTGTGATGATGTTTTATGATGAAAGTTGAGAGCACAGTGCATATACATGGTCTGTTCTAGCACAACAGACATTGGGATAATTCGCTCATTTCCACTGCCAGTGATGATGAAATTCAGCAGAAGAAAAAACCCAATAGGCTACTGCTGCTGCCATTGCAGAGTAACAAAGTGCATGAACTGGTGCTTCAAGACAGAGAGAAGGTCCTTCTCCTGACACCACACCAAGGCGAGAGCTTCCTCCCTACTCTGATAAAGTGAAAAAGATGAACAAGTTTATACTTGTGTTGCTTTTCACATTCAGCATCTGTCCAATGGGGTAGGTTATAGACATCGATTCTAACAAAAATAACGGTTCAGATGTGTCGTATTATGTGTATTGAAATGAAGTAGCATGGGGGAAGCTGTTCTGGTCTTTGTTAAAAATAGAACAAGATATTTTATGTTAGATTTCTTACATTTTGGATCAGTTAGATCTTGAAATTTCCCGTTTGGTCATTCTAAAATAAACAGAGGGTCTGTGCTTTCTATCCCTGAATAATTAGCTCTTTCCGTGCTTTCCTAAGAGCTGTGATTGACCTGTTTTTTCCATGTATGAAGTCAATACTTTTTTCACAGAGGCATATTATCATTGCCTAACGTCTCCATTGAAAAGAATCAATATATCATTTCTTTTGTTTTCACTAAGGGACTATTAATTAAACTGCAAACTGCTAGTATTTTTTTCCCCATGCAGTTTGAATCAATTATCAAAGGAAAACTACATGGGTAATTATGCTTTGCTTATTGCCACAGGAACAAATATCCACAGAGATCTATGCCTGCTTTTTCTGTGAGTACATTTTTCTGAGTACAGTAGGCAGAGTTTTGAAAATCCCAAACTACATGTGCTGCTGCCTTCCCTGCCCTAACTTCCCTTAAACTTCATGGACCACTACAGTTGATTTTGCTACACTTTGTCTTTCAAGTATAAAATGTTGGTTATCTCATAACTGGCTAGCACTAAACCTTAAAAATACTGACATTGTCATTCTAGATTGTGGCATTAAATATGAGATCCCAAACTCCTTCTGTTATAATAACCAAATTACCATATATCGAAGAAGGCACAGAACCCAGGGTCATATTAGACTCATCTCTGTCCATGACACCACATATTTCACACATTAATTTCAAAAACGAGGTTTTTATAATTAAATATGCCACAACTCACTAAACCATATTTAGATCTGAATGATTTGAACTGTTCTCCAATCTTTCATTTTTTCATCAATAGATTACTGTAGCCAGGGCCAGTGCGTCCACCAGGCTGTGTGGGGCTGTGAGTGGAGCCCATCCCACTCGTGGTCAAAAGCTGAGTATCTGAATGTAGTTCGCTTTGAAGTGCTAAAAAGCATAATCTAGGTAAGTAAATAAATAAACACATAAAATAATTTTTGCTTATGTGTTTGGGTCAGGGGAGGGGGGCACAAGGCAGAACTTTCACCTAGGATACCTAATACCCTTGTACCGGTCCTGCCTGTAACTCACTTTTCATTGTTTTGCCACAAAACTGTTGTGGTTCTGGACCACGGCGGTCCGTGGCCAGCTCCCCAACCTACCTCCAGCTTACCCCAGCTGGTCGCGGCGTCCTCCGGCCTGCTCTGGGCCTTGGCTGGGCCTTCCCGCGGCGCTCCCTCCATGAGGGAGACGCCGCCAATCTTCTGCTGCTGGCCCCGCCCCTTAGGCACATGCACAAGTGCAGGAGCTCCAAATTTAAAGGGGCCGTGGCGGGAAACTTCGACTCGGCCCCGGGAGTGACGTCAGATGCTCTCGGGTATTTAAACCCTGCAGAGCTCTACTCCTTGCCTTGGCAACGGGTCTTCTCTTGCAAGTGCTTAGTTGCTGTTCCTGACGTTCCAGCTTGTTCCTGATTCCTACTCCGTTCCAGCTTGTTCCTGATTCCTGCTCCATCCTCGCCTGTCCCTGGTTCCTTCTCCTTCCTTGGCTCATCTCTCTGGCTCCTGACCTCGGTTCGTATTCTGGTATTCCTGTTCTGCTGCCCGTCCTGACCTTTGGCTTGTCTCCGGTACCCGCTTGTCTGCTGCCTGCCCTGACTTCTGGTACGTCTCCTTGTTCTGCTTCTCAGCTGCCTGCCATGACCTCTGGATTGGCCCTGTCTTCTCTGCCCTGCCGCCTGCCTCGACTCGGACCTCTCACCGGATTCCTCTTTGCCAGTTGACCTCTTCCTAAGTCCTGCCGGCCCCGGCACCCAAGAGCTCAACCTGCGGGGAACGAGGGCCGGTATAGGTGAAGGTCCTGCTAGGTCTCCTGGTCCTGTACTGCCTCCTGGCTATGAGTTCTGCTGTGGGCCTTCCGGCGGATCCTCTTCACACTCTAGCCAGCTCAAGCATCCACATCCATAACAAAAACTCTTTGGGCTTTGCAGATTACGCACAATGAAGAAGCACGACTATTGACCAGTTCCAATATATACATCAAATCTTCACGAGACTGCACTGTTCTGTTCATACGTCTCACTCCACATGTAAAAGTGGCCCCTAACCCCTTCACTACTACCTAAACCTCACCTCGAGTTACTAGGTGGGCCTCCTATAGTAGCATAAATAGCTGCTTGCCATGGTGCCACCCCCAGAGGCTCGCTCTCTCTCCTCCACTCCTCCCACATCTCACGCTCTTCCCCCAATCCCCTCCAACATCTCAGGCCTTTCCCCATTCTAAAAATGCCCAAAACAGAATTTGTGAAAAATCGCAATTTACATTATGGGAATATCGCATGACATTGCACAGTTTAACGCTAATGAAAAAGTTGTAGTTATTTTCGGCATTAAAACTGTGCGATATCATGCCAGCCCACTTTTACAAAATTCCCGCCCCCGACTCCTCCCCAATCCCTCCCCTTTTAAAAATTAGCATCACACCATGCGTTATGGTGCTTTTCGTATGCGTTAAGGCATTTTTCGCATGCAAAAAACGCTTTAATGCATGCGAAAACGCCATAACGCGAGTTGATAAATGACCCTGTAACTAATCTCAACGGTCTCCACTAATGGGATTAACTCTAAGATAGACCCCAAATTACAAACCATTTAATCCCTGAACACAACTGATATGTGAAACTCATCTTAAATTTTTCTGATTATGTAAATATAAAAAAGTGGACAAGTGGTAGTTTCATCTATTAACCGGTCAAGGCCCCAACTTGATTGCCTAATACTTTGTGTTATAATCATTAACTAACCACCAACCACAATTACTGAATGAAGATTCACAAGATTTATCTTTTTTTGAAAAAAATGATTTTTTTGTATATATGCTGTGAACCTTTGACTTTTAAAATGTAATAAATCCAAATCCAAATGTCCAACTACCACCTCATTCGTCTGTGCAACCAATGTCCATCTTCTTTCCCCCATATGCTGGTCAAAAAGACTGTAATGCTCGGGCTTGTGAACCCTTGGCTGACGGGAGGATGGTATACCTTTCGGAGGATCTGTAGGTTCTCTCGTCGGGAGGCGAGGCAGAGTAGAAGACGGGGCGAGCTGACCCTTGGCACTGGAGACTGAGGCGGCGTGGAGACAGATGAAGGGATGAGAAGAGGAGCTGTGTCTTCACCCCTGGAAGTCTGTGGTCCCCCCAGGAGGAACCCGTAGGGACCCAGACCGCTGAGACTTAGGTGGACCTTTGAGAGGTCAGGTGTCGGTGCAAGGGCTGACTGGAGCTTTGCCCTGGAAGCCCGCGGTCCCCCCAGGAGGAGCCCATAGGGACTCGGGCCGCTGGGACTTAGGTGGGCCCTTGGAGACTGTAGTCTTGAAGGAGTCCTAGGTCGAGTGCCAGAGGGTCGTCGCTCACCAGTCCGAAGTCATGCACCAGAGAATCACCGCTTGCCAATCCGAAGTCAGAAACCAGAGAATCACCATAAGCCAATCCGAAGTCAGGAACCAGAGAATCACTCTAAGCCAATCCAAAGTCAGGAACCAGGAACACCAAGACGAAACAGGAAGCAGAATCCAAGCTCAAGGAACTCACCGAAGCAAGCAGACTAGACAGCGTTGGAGGACGTTGCCAAGTCACTGGACAAGCAGAGGAAGTCTCCTTTTATACTTCCCCTGCTTAGGCTGCTGAGGAACAGATGAGGCTTGTTAAAGGGATTAGGAGCCTTTAAATCAGTGGAGGAGGCGCGGCCTCGCGCCTAAGGATGGCGGCGGCCATCTTGGATTTTCCCCCGTGGAGGAGGCAACAACAACGGAGAGACGCCGCTGGACGCCGCGAGGGGGGGAGCAGGACGACTCCCCATGCGCGAGCGCACCGGCAGCCTGGTTCAGAGCCCTCCCCCGGGGCTCCCGTGGCGAGGGCACGCGGACAGGTAGGGGCCGCGGTCGTGGAGCGCCACGGCCGCGGAAACACAACAGTACCCCCCTCTTTAGGGCATCTCCCCGGAGGTCTGGATTTAGCTGGATGGTCCTTGTGGAACTGTTCCAGCAAATTCCGGTCCAGGATATTAGCCAGTTGGTTCCCAGGAGTTCTCCTCGGGGCCGAAGCCTTCTCACCACTGTTAGATACTCCCACTTCTTCCTGTGTTTCCTCACATCTAGACCTCTCAGACTTGATAAGTGAGGTCATCTTTCAGAGGCACACAGGTTGTGGGATCGAGGCGTGCTGGAAGGCCATGATAATACCAGAGGCTTCAATAGGGAGACGTGGAATGTTGTTGTGAATCTTGAAAGATGGAGGGAGGTGAAGTTGATACGAGACAGCTCTCACCTGCCGGATGATGGAAAACGGGCTGATGAATCACGGGGCCAGTTGCGATGATGGCATCTTCAAGCGGATGAACTGTGTGCTCAGCCAAACCTTTTTGGCCCGGCTTTGAGAGGCGGGGTACGGTCTCCTGTGCTGGTCAGCATATCTCTTAGATGCTTGGCCAACCCTGATCAGGGCGCGTTGCGTGGATGTCCACAGACGATGCAACTCGTCGGCAGAGAGTTGAGCTGTCGGAGATGCCACCATGATGGGAACAGGCAGTGGCGGGCTGTTTCCCATGAAATGGGGAGGCTCCCGTAGCTGCGGAGATATGGGAATTTAGCGCAAATTCGGCCCAGGGTAGCAGGCTAGCCCAGTTGTCTTGTTTCTCATTAACATATAGACGAAGGAATTGCTTCAAGGTCTGGTTAGTTCTTTCTGCGAGACCATTGGTTTATGGATGGTAGGCGGATGTGTAATCTAGGGTGACGTCGAACTTCTGGCAGAGAGCCCTCCAGAATTTGGCAGTAAATTGAGGCCCTCGATTCAGACAGGATGCCCTTAGGTAGGCCATGAAGGCCTGAAGATGTGCTGGAACGAACAGCTGGGCCAGCTGAGGTGCAGACGGCAATCCTGGCAAAGGCACGAAGTGCGCCATCTTGCTAAAGCGATCGACTACCACCCATTTCACCGTGTTACCATTGGATAGTGGCAGGTCCACCATGAAGTCAGTGCCACATAGGGTCCACGGTTCAGAGGCGCAGGGTAACGGTTTTGAAGTAAGCCTGGGGTGGAACCGGGGTCCTCTTGTGGCGGGCACAGGTCTGGCAGGGACTCCAACATAAGCCCGGACATCCTTATTACCTTTGGGCCACCAGTAATACCGGCGCAGGGTCTGTAATGTGCGGGATTGGCCCTGGGTGGCTGGGAACAGCGGGGAATCATGAGCCCATGCCAGCACTTGTTTCCGTAAGCATGGCGGAACCAGAGTTTTCCCAGGCGGAATGATGGTGGTAGCCGACAGGAGGATACGGGATGGCTCAATGATGTACTGTGGTTCTTCAGACCCTTCTGTTGAATCAAATACCCGAGATAGGGCGTCCAGCCTTGATGTTCTTCCCAGCCGGTCTGTACCGGAGAATGAAATTAAAACGGGTGAAGAACAGGGCCCACCGGGCTTGTCGTGGGTTGAGCCGTTGTGCCTGGTGCAAGTATTCTAAGTTCTTATGGTCCATGAAGACCGTAAACTGGTGTTGTGCCCCTTCCAGCCATGGGCGCCACTCTTCCAAGGCCACCTTGATGGCCAAGAGCTCCTTGTCGCCGATGGCATAGTTCTGCTCAGCAGGCGATAACTGGCGGGAGAGGAAAGCACACGGATGTAGCTTATGGCCCTCAGAGGCCTGGCTCAGGACGGCCCCTACTCCCTCTGAAGATGCGTCCACCTCTATAAAGAAGGGTCATTGCGGGTCTGGGTGCCGAAGGCATGGTTGCTGCGTGAATGCCTCCTTGAGGCGACGAAAGGTGGCCTCTGCTGCCGGAGGCCACTTTTTAGGATCTGCTCCTTTCCGGGTCAGGGCTGTCATTGGGGCAACAATGGAGGCATAGTGAGGGATGAAAGACCGGTAATAGTTCGCGAAGCCCAGGAACCTTTGGAGTGCCTTGAGCCCAGACGGCTGTGGCCATTCCCGAATGGCACTTAGCTTCTGTGGATCCATGCGGAATCCCTGACTGGAGACTATATATCCCAGGAAGGGAAGAGACTCCTGCTCAAACAGGCACTTTTCGAGCTTTGCATACAGCTTATGTTCTCTGAGGCGTTGTAAAACTTGGACAACGTGCCACCGGTGAGCGGCCAAGGTATCGAAGAAAATCAAGATGTCGTCCAAATAGACCACCACACATTGGTACAGGAGGTCGCGGAGAATCTCATTCATAGTATTCTGAATACTGCTGGGGCAATTACACAGCCCGAATGGCTTCACTAAGTACTCATAGTGGCCATCACGGATATTGAAGGCTGTCTTCCATTCATCTCCTTCCTTAACTTGAATGAGATTGTAAGCCCCTCGGAGGTCCAATTTGGAAAAGATCTTTGCACCTTGTAGTCGGTCGAAGAGTTCAGAGATGAGAGGCAGGGGATAACGGTCCTTGATCGTTATAGCATTCAAGCCCCGGTAGTCAATGCAGGGGCGGAGCGTCCCATCCTTCTTTCCGACGAAGAAGAATCCAGCCCCTGCGGGGGACTTTGACTTCCGAATGAAGCCCCTCTCCAGGTTCTCTCTGATATATTCGTTTCATAGCCTGCGTCTCTGCAGGAGAGAGGGCATAGGTGCATCCTCGAGGAGGCTCAGTGCCGGGGAGGAGATTGATGGTGCAATCGAAGGACCGATGAGGCAGGAGAATTTCGGCCTTTTGTTTCGAGAACACATCCGCGTATAAGGTATAGGGGGCCGACAGGCCTGAAAGACTGGTGGAGGTCGCGGAGCAGGAGACTGGAACTACTGATTGAAGGCATTTATCATGGCAGTTTGGACCCCATCGGGTCAGCTGTAAGGTCTTCCAGTCAAACTGGGGACCATGTTCTTGAAGCCACGGAAGGCCTAGGACTACCGGGTGCATCGAGTGCTCCAAGACGTGGAATGTCATCTCTTCGCGATGAAGGAGCCCAACCCTTAACTGGGTAGGTTCAGTCATGTGGGTCACGCAGCCTGGGAGGGGCCTCCCTTGGATGGAAGAGATGGCCAGAGGAGCAGGGATGCGGGCCAGAGGAATTTTCAGGTGCTCCACCAATTTCTGCATTATGAAATTGCCGCCGGCGTCTGAGTCAACCAAGGCTAACGTATGAAACTCACCCACGGGTGACGTTAGCGCCACTGGAACAGTTAATGGAGGCGCAGAGGAAGTTGAGCCTAGGAAGAGACCTCCTCCTGGTCCTAGGCATGGGAGTTTTCCGATCGCGCCGGGCATGCGGCTATCCGGTGGCTCGCTGCGCCGCAATAAAAACAGAGGTCCTTCTTTATTCGCCGGTGGCGTTCACGGGAGGACAACTTCCCTCGTCCCACTTCCATGGGTTCCTCGGTGGGTGCCCGAGGGGCTTCAGACATACCTTTGGGTGGAGGTGAGGGCCTTCTCACCACCTTAGCTGCCGGAAGGTGAAACCTCATACGGCGATCCACTCGGTTAGCCAATTCTATAAGGGCATCAAGATCGTCCGGAGGTTCTCTCGCTGCTAGCTCATTCTGAAGGCGCGAGGCTAGCCCTTCCAGGAAGATTCCGTGCAGGCAATCTTCCCTCCAATTCAGCTCTGCAGCCAGGGTGCGGAATTCCATTGCGTACTCGGCCACTGTCCGAGTACCCTGTCGCAGTCGGAGCAATTCTGAGACCGCAGTGGGTTTGCGGATAGGTTCATCGAACATCTGCCGGAAGGCAGACAGAAACTGACTCAAGTTCCCGAAGATGGGATCCCTTCTCTCCCACAGATGAGAGGCCCAAATCAGAGGCTTCCCATCAAGCAAGGACATAATATAACTCGTTTTGACCAGGTCGCTAGGAAACTGCGCCGGCAGCAAGGAGAAGCGGACCTGGCACTGACTGAGGAATTCTCGACACAGCTTCACATCTCCGGCGTATTAAGAGGGCGCCGGGAGTTGAGTTGGAGTTCCATACCTCAGGTCACCCCTGGAGGTCTGGACAGCGAGTGGCTGAGTAGCGCGGGCTCCTTGAGCCCCGGGTGGAGATGGCAGTGTAGGATTCATAGGCCCTAATGCCTCAAGGCGTTGGGTTAAGCTCTGCACGGAGGAAACCAGGGCGTCTAGGGTTTTCTGCTGGTCCACCAGGCGCTGGGCCATTCCCGGAATGGCCTGGCGGGTGGATGCCTCTGCCGGGTCCATGGACTTGGCAATCTGTAATGCTCAGGCTTGTGAACCCTTGGCTGACGGGAGGATGGTATACCTTTCGGAGGATCCGTAGGTTCTCTCGTCGGGAGGCGAGGCAAAGCAGAAGACGGGACGAGCTGACCCTTGGCACTGGAGACTGAGGCGGAGACGGATGAAGGGACGAGAAGAGGAGCTGTGTCTTCACCCCTGGAAGTCTGTGGTCCCCCCAGGAGGAGCCCGTAAGGACCCAGACCGCTGGGACTTAGGTGGACCTTTGAGAGGTCAGGTGTCAGTGCAAGGGCTGAGTGGAGCTTCGCCCTGGAAGCCCGTGGTCCCGCGGGAGGAGCCCGTAGGGACCCAGGCCGCTGGGACTTATGTGGGCCCTTGGAGACGGTAGTCTTGAAGGAGTCCTAGGTCGAGTGCCAGAGGGTCGTCGCTCACCAGTCCGAAGTCGTGCACCAGAGAATCACCGCTTGCCAATCCGAAGTCAGGAACCAGAAATACCAAGACGAAACAGGAAGCAGAATCCAAGCTCAAGGAACTCACCGAAGCAAGCAGACTAGACAGCGTTGGAGGATGTTGCCAAGTCACTGGACAAGCAGAGGAAGTCTCCTTTTACACTTCCCCTGCTTAGGCTGCTGAGGAACAGGTGAGGCTTGTTAAAGGGATTAGGTCCCTTTAAATCAGTGGAGGAGGCGCTGCCTCGTGCCTAAGGATGGCGGCGGCCATCTTGGATTTTCCTCCGTGGAGGAGAGATGCCGGAGAGATGCCGCTGGATGCTGCAAGGGGGAGCAGGATGGCTCCCCCTGCAGCGAGCGGCTGCCTGGTTCCGAGCCCTCCCCAGGGACTCCCGCGGCGAGGGGCACCACGGACAAGGTAGGGGGCCGCGGTCGTGGGGCGCCACGTCCGCGGAACACAACAAAGGCTAAGGAAAGCTCCTTGAAATTTTTTTGATTATTCAACATGTTACTTAGGTTATAATCTCCTGACTCAGCTAGGTTTCGGGAAAATATCCTTCATCAGGGGAACTGTCCACACCAATAATTCAACATGTTACCAATATTTACTCTCTTTATTTCTTCTTTCTGTATCCCTGATGGGAGGGAATCTCTTTGAAAAAAATGGCTCTCTTTGCTTCAATCAGGAAGGAAGGGCAGTCAAAACTTCCTCCTAGATCTTGAACTCAAAGTCTTTTATACAACTGAATTTAACACCAGAATTCCTCCTTGCAGCAGGTCACTGACACCTCCTTTCCTCGTGGAGGATTTGGAGGACAGTAGGGATGTGCAGACCAAAAGTTTAAGTTCATAAGTCCATAAGTCGAAAGGGGGTCCCATTTGCGGTCAATATGGACATATGGAGAATTCCATAAGTTGAGTCTATGTCCATATGTGCAAATAAAAATTTAAACCCCTCACCCGCCTTAATCCCGCCCCCCCCCCAAGACTTACCAAAACTCCCTGGTGGTCCAGCGGGGTCAGGATGCCATTCCTGAACTCCTTTGCAAGGAGCACGTGACGTCGGCGTCACGTCGGAGTGACTCGGCGTCACGTGATTCCCCACGCGTCCGCTCCCGGACCCCTTGTTGGGCCCAAAAGGAACTTTTGGCCAGCTTGAAGGGGCCTCCTGACCCCCCCAAGCTGGCCAAAAGTGCCTTTTGGGCCCAACGAGGGGTCCGGGAGCGAACCCGAGGGGAATCACGTGATGTCGGCGTCACGTGATTCCCCACGCGTCCGCTCCCGGACCCTCACGGAACTTTTGGCCAGCTTGGGGAGTTTTGGTAAGTCTTGGGGGGGGGGGGGATTAAGGAGGGTGAGGGGTTTAAATTTTTATTTAGATCAACAATCGCGATTTCCAACGTATTCAACATAGCTATGTTGAATAAGTTGGAAATCCGATCGTTTACGCCTCATCATTTTTTTAAGTTAAAAAAAAAAAAAAGTTGCGTTTTCCATTTAAGTTCAAAACGAATGCACACCCCTAGAGGACAGGTCTTCCCTAACCTGCACAGCCCCAGACACAAGGTTCCCTGTGCCCTGAGCCCAGGAGCTGTATAGACTCTTACAATGCTCCTACCATTAAACTCTTAAAACCCCAAAAATAATTCCAGAGGGAAAATCCTAACCAACCAATGAATGGACTGGATAAGGAAACCCCTTCCGACCCTGGTCACGATCACTAGGCAGTGTTTTCCTGGCTCCTCTGACTAGGTCTGAAAAAAACAACTCTCTAAAAATGCCTCTCTACATCCTAACTCTTAGCAAACCTAAAGGGCTTGCCCCCCTATGCTCTCTGTAGAGAGCTACTATCAGGGGGTGGCCATTCTAGACCCCTCAAAGGGAGGGGCTGCATTTGAATGGTATCTTCCCCCTCCCCCAGTACTCTTACTGACTAAACTAAAGGTTCATCCAGGTCTTAATTGTGACATAACCATAGGGTCCGTCTCACATAGTTCCATTGTAGGGGTCCTTTTATCCAGAGTATGAGGAAGAATTCCCAGCAGCAGGTTTAGGAAGGGGTTTGCACATCTGAATTTTCAAAAGAATGAGTGCAGCTTTTCTCAGGAAACCTTCTTACTCATGTTAGCAGGTATAAATGTGTGCAGGTAATTTTCCTGGGATCATTTTCAAAGTGAAAGCATGCACATATATTCACTTTGAAAATTAGTGCAAAGTCCTTTTGGACAAAAGTATCCACAGACTTTGTACTTATATGGCCAGTCTTAAAATTACCCTTTCTCTTTTGTCCAAGAAAGAAATGAAAATGATACATAAATATACTCTTTCTAAAATAACTCATGATCTAAAATGAATCTTGGATCACTGATATGATCAGAAATAAATACCATATAATACAGCAGCATACTAACACTACAATTTAAGTCAAAAATAAAACCTAATAGAAAGAGTAGCAGTCTACCATGATCCCCTCTCTTTTCTTAATGCTTCTCTTGATTTAGCTCCCTATTAGCTCCCCATTTCTCTGTCCTACAGAGTTCCTTCCTAGTTCTCACTTCTCTCTCCTTCTTAAATTCCTGTCACCTTATCCTAGCCCCTTACTTCAGCTCCTCTTTTTCTCACAGCTCATATCCTCTTGCCCAGCATGTATCTTCTAATCCTTTCAGCTCCCTGCTGTAGCAAGCTACTATAAACCAGGTTCATGCCCCCACGAGCTTAACTTGTGTTGAAGCCTTAAAATGTGGACAGAGTTGCATCTGGATTTGAGTGATGTGTTGTGGACCTGTCAAAAAGGTTTTGATTTTTTAACCCTGCAGAGAATGCAAGCCACCACAGCTAAGGAGAAGGAATATAAAAACACATCACATGAGAGGTCTAGAATGGGTAGATGTGAATCGGTTATTTACTCTTTTGGATACTAGAAAGACTAGGGGGCACTCCATGAAGTTAGCATGGGGCACATTTAAAACTAATCGGAGAAAGTTCTTTTTTACTCAACGCACAATTAAACTCTGGAATTTGTTGCCAGAGAATGTGGTTCGTGTCCACTTTGGACTCATGTTTTTAGCATGTCGGAATTGCATCGTCCTGAATGGGAGGATGAGAGTTAGCTTATATCACTCAATGCACAATTAAACTCTGGAATTTGTTGCCAGAGGATGTGGTTAGTGCAGTTAGTATAGCTGTGTTTAAAAAAGGATTGGATAAGTTCTTGGAGGAGAAGACCATTACCTGCTATTAAGTTCACTTAGAGAATAGCCACTGCCATTAGCAATGGTAACATGGAATAGACTTAGTTTTTGGGTACTTGCCAGGTTCTTATGGCCTGGATTGGCCACATTTGGAAACAGGATGCTGGGCTTGATGGACCCTTGGTCTGACCCAGTATGGCATTTTTTTATGTTCTTATGTTCATCAAAAACTCCTGTGTGCTCTCCCTGTGAATGACAAATGTTCTGCAAGAACCAGTATCCAGATCTCTCAGTGTTAGCTTGGGGAAAGGGCTGTACTATAGCCTTCCCAGAGAAAGCACTACATAGCCAGCAGATTAGGAAGCCAATGGAATGCTGGGAGACCATTTAAGGAAGAAAAAGCACAAATTGTCTGGTTCTGTCTGTGTGTGAAGGGCAGAAACAACCAGTACTTGGAGCTAGGAAGAGGAGTGCATCTAGCAGCCCTGCATTAGATCTTCTCCGAAAGAGCTAATTATTAAGAGGAAGAGACAGAAAACTGTGCTCTGAGGAAATAGAGAGACAGACAGCTGTTCTTGCTTAATAGTCAAGCTACATGTAAAATCCCAACAACAGAAGAGCCAGGAGGTGAGAGACTTCCTATCTAGGCCTAGGAGCACATTGCTGGATCACTCTCCTAAAAGAATGAATTAAGTAATCTAAACATTGTATGGAGAGTATCTAAGAAGAGGAGGGAGAAGATTTATTTCCTTGCCTTTAGTCACAAATTCAGTATCTCATCTTAACTGTTTCAGCCTTTCAGACAAAGTCAAGCATAAACCCTTACCACAGCCACAAAAGATAGGGCAGGGAAAGAGAAGCTGATGGACTGTGGTCTTTCTGTAAGAGAATAAAACCAGGCCCACTTTCTGTTTAGTACCAAGTAAACCATTTGGGGATGCTCTCAGGAGAGACCGACCTTCCAAACACTGCAGTATTCATCTATTTGGTTTGTCATCTAGACAGCTCCACCATCAAGAGGGACTCTTTCATTTTCTTGCTTGTTTTTTCTTTCACACAATTTTGGGTTTGGGACAGGGTGTACCCTTTACAGACTGATGACATTGGGGTGGATCTGTAACACCTGCCCCCTTTGAGTACTCGGGGTAAAGACAATTTCTGAAAGTTGTGTATTTCACTGTTTTTCCCCCCAACCTTTCTCTATTACTGTTTTTTTTGTTTTTTTTTTACTATCCATACGAGTATGTTGGTTGCCCTGTGTTATTTCTACAAGGCTTGATTTAAAATAAGAAAATCTCAAGTTTATATTATATTTTACTACTGTACTTTTCCTATTTAATATTCTGGTTGGATTTTTTATCTACTTAAAAAAGGTTAATTACTGTTTTATTCTGGTGCGATGATTTAATCCGGTCTGTGGTACTACAAATGAAATATTGTGGTATCGGGTGACTAGGACCCTGTCTCTTCCCCCACTCAGGCTACGAACCTGAAGACAAATCATATTAGTAAATATAATTTATAATGTGGTACTATCCACCCCAAGCATGGGGTAATTCATAGTCTGGACCAAGGGGTGGGGGGGGGGGGGGCACACTAAACATTTTAGGGAAAATATAAAAAGCATGTAAAAACACACCTTTATCCCCCTCACACTTAAAACAAGGCCCATATGAAAAAGCCAAACTTTATCAATATGTGCAGAATGCAATATTTTGAATTGCATTCTGTAAAATACTGCACAGTAGCCACAGAGGCATTCACGGAGCGGGATGCCAGTGGCCAGTGGTAGGTGTCCACCTTCATGGAGCGGAAGGATGTAGGGCTGTCATCTCCCAATTAAATAAAAAACAAAAACAAAAAACAAAACAGGGATGGGATCCATCAGGTCTAGAGGACACATATAAAGAGCAGGTAGTAAAATACTGCACGGAGCGGCAGTAGCCACAGAGGCATTCACGGAGCGGGATGCCAGTGGCCAGTGGTAGGTGTCCATATAAAGAGCAGGTAGTAAAATACTGCACAGAGCGGCAGTAGCCACAGAGGCATTCACGGAGCGGGATGCCAGTGGCCAGTGGTAGGTGTCCACCTTCACGGAGCGGAAGGATGGAGGGCTGTCATCTCCCAATTAAATAAATAATAAAAAAACCCAGGGATGGGATCCATCAGTTCTAGAGGACGCATATAAAGAGCAGGTAGTAAAACACTGCATGGAGCGGCAGTAGCCACAGAGGCATTAACGGAGCGGGATGCCAGTGGCCGGTGGTAGGTGTCCACCTTCACAGAGTAGAAGGATGAAGGGCATCCATCTCCCAATTAAAAAAAGAAAAGAAAAAAGAAAAAAAAAAACAGGGATGGGTTCATGGGCTTATAGGTATTACCAATTATTAGGCTTTTCAATATTTGATGATAGTTAATGTGACTTTCAAGGCATTCTTCACTTTCGGTGCATGTCCGGCATGACTCCTTGCTTCAATGACAGGGGAAAAGAAAAACTGATACTTCACACATTTCCAGCATTGCCCTCTGCTTCATGGCAGAGAGCTATGCTGCCGCTTACCCAACTAATCAAACTTAATATTTCACTTGGAAGCAGCTCCAGCACTGCTCTCTACATTAATGGTGGGGGTGAAAAGGGAATTAGAACATAAGGTTACTAAGAGCCAAGAGAAACAGTTAAGTATGAGAACAAATGTGTGAAGCTTGCTGGGCAGACTGGATGGACCGGTTGGTCTTCTTCTGCCGTCATTTCTATGTTTCTATGTTTCTATGTTTCTATGAAGACATACATCTATACTGACTTTATACAAATGTGAGTAAAAATAAGTCATATCTGCTGCCTGCATTGGTGTTTGTAACAAGTCAAACCAATATACACTTTGTGGGGATCAATTTATCTTCCGATACTTAAACCCTGTAGAAATTATAGCAGCCTGTTATGTTTTTTTTTACCCTTTAATAACTTCCTTTAATCTTGACTAAAGCATTTTTCTGTTTTTCGTTTATGACCATTGGTCGCAGACGGCTGTGACCGCTCTTACTTACATCATGTGCTGCCGCCCTCTCTTCTTTGGGTGAATTCACGGCTGTGGCCAGCCTCTCCCGACACATGTTGCCCTGTCCCGGGACTCCTCATGGTGGCAGGGACGCTGCCGACCTCATGTCTTCTCCAGGCCTTCCTAGGCGCACGCGTGCGCTACTCGGCCCACCTTTAGGATGCTAGGGCAGGAACCTCAGGGGTGTCTCCTGATGACATCACTAGCCCTGGACTCTTAAGCACCACCCAGGCCTGGCTCTAATCGACTTGGCAATGAGTTCCCTCATTGATGATTCCTGCTGCAGACTCCTCGGACCTATGGTTCTCGTATCCTGTACTTCCTGGCATGAGACACACTCCGGGTACCCGCTCCTCAGGGGCTTGCTCTTGTCTCTGGCTTCTCGCTCCTCGGGAAGGCCCTGTACCTCTGAAGCCCTGCCTGCCAGCTTCTCCACTTCTTGGAGTTGCTCCTGGAACTACACTGCTTCTTGGAGACTCAGCATTGGTGTACCCCGCTCCGCGGGCCATTGCCTTTCTACTTCAGTGACTGTGCTGCGCTCCCCGATTCCTCGGGGCAGCACCTTGTGTTCTTCAGTGACTGTGCCGTGCTCTCCCGCTCCTCGGAGCAGCGCCTTGGGTTCTTCAGTGACTGTGCCGCGCTCCTCGTGTCAGCCCCTTGTGTTCTTCAGTGACAGTGCCACATCACCCTGCTCCTCGGGGCAATGGCCTTGTGTACTTCAGTGACTGTGCCGTGCTTCCCCGCTCCTCGGGGCAGCGTCCTGATTCACTTCAGAGACTGTGCTCACTTCCCTGCTCCTCGGGGTAGTGCTTACATGCATTTCCAGAGACTCCATCGGGCTTCCCCGCTCCTTGGGTAAGTCTACGTCATCTCTCCTGTGCCGGCTCACCATGTGTCTCCGCCCCTTGAGGTTGCTCCCTTGGTACTCCTCCATACTCTGCCTCATACTCCTCGGGGTCTGCTCTACGCTCCACCACAGTGAGTTCCTACTCTGGCACTTGCACCCACATCCCAGCCTCACTCTCTCCATACTCTCTGGGCTGTGTCATCTGCTGCTACAGACCTCGCCTCCTGACAGTGAGGCCCAGTGGGGCTCCTTCCCGAGGGCGGTACCAACTCTCACCTCGGGCCAAGGCCCACTAACCCATGGATCCTAACATTGTTGAAACTCAGAATATTTGTAAAATAAAATATAGTGGCATGCTTGTAAATATGCATACCAATGATTAGTATTGAGACCATATTTTCTTTGTAGATTAGCAAACGAATCAACCAAAAGATCAGCAGTCATAAGATCTTCAAGGCATACACAGCCACTGTAAAATATAAATTCCTTTTCCAGCCTCTTGTAAAACCAGATTATGCCTATGTGTGGTCAACAAAGAAAATTTGATGGGTAGTGGCCATTTGCTCCTCATATGTGCCCATGTCTTGCAAACTGGTACAATGTATTTGTTTTCACGTGTTTTAGGAATAAATCACCAAAACTTTGTACTATATAAACTAAGATTTATATACCTTCTAGTTCTCAGTACCCAATCTCCCAGAAATTGCATCTGACAAGCAGAATAATACATTTGTATATAAGATAGATTAATACCACCCATTTCCTTTTTATCAGAATAATTTCTGCAACTGTATTCTCACTTTCTTTTTCTTCCAAAGAAAAGATTTCAGATTTTTTTTGTAACTCTTTATTTTAGCAGTTTGAATACAGAGAAAAGGAGAAAACAAAAGCCAACACTCCAACTATAGGACAAAAACATACATCCCACCCACCCCCCACCCCATGGAAGAAAGCATAGTTCTCATTTAAAACAACACATAGCTGAATAACAAAAATAGATAGTAATGTTAAGTAAGCAATGAAATATATCACGCCCAGCTGTTGAGGCCTTTCAGTGGGTTTCAAAGAGGGTTAGCATTACAGTAGTTCCAGTAAGGAGGCCACATTTTATCATATAATGATAACTTGCGTTTTAACATATAGGTAAGCTTCTCCACCCGAGCTATTTTGTGGACCTGGCTCTGCCAGCACCTGAGGGTAGGAGCCGATTTCCACATTAAAGCTATGGTAAATCGTCCGGCATGTAGTAAATGATTGGCAAGCCTTCTTTGTGAGCTTGTGAAAGCATGAGCTCTCCAAACCCCAGTAAGCAGAGCCCGGGTTTCAATGCTAGCTTTTTACCCAAAATTAAGTGGCATGAAGTCAAAACAGTGCGCCAAAAGGTTACAACAAAATCGCAAGTCCACCAATGGATATAAGAACCGGGGTGACCACAACCCCGCCAACACAACCCTGAAGCAGCAGGAGAGAATTTAGTATAAAATAGAGGGTATCTATATGTCCAGTGGAGAAGCTTAACCATCATTTACACACAGTGAACACACAAAGAAATCTTATGTGCTTTCTCCCACAGCCCCTTTCATTGATGATTCGTTAAAGTCAGCTGGAGATCATTATTCCACTGTTGAATTAATCTTAAAGGGGGGAGCCTGCGCCACCTAGATTTGCAACAGAGATTTATAAAAAAAAAAAAAAAGATATACCCCGACCAAGTACAGATTCCTGAATAAGGATACGCATTACAGGATCAGGGAAAGTGGGTAGACATCCTTTATCTCTAAGATGGGACAGTTCAGCTAGCAACTGATCATGGAAAACCATTGAATCATCTGCAACCCCATAGTAGTGTTAGAGATCCTGAAAAGACTGAGGCTGGGTACTGTCATCTTCCCTTAGTTGACCCAATAATTTTAAGCCAAGCTTCCACCATCAGGTGGCATCACTATATAGCATAGTTGTAACTAACTTAAGGTTGCCCCTCAAGGGAGTAAGTAAATCTGACCACTTCAATTTGGTACTCAGAGCTCTCCAAATTTTAAGAGTATAGGTAACATGAGGACCAGCCCTATCAGCTGAGTGAATGTGGTTTCAGTAAAAGCATTGGTAAATCTACCACACTGGCTAGATTGCGTTCAAGGCCATACCAAGAAACTGTATGATCCCTATGAAGTCATACCATGGCCCCCGCAAGCCCACAGGCCCAGCGATAGCTCTGTAATTCAGTGAGGGCCATACCTCCGGCCGCTTTAGGACTCCAAAGGATATGCATCTTAATACGTGCCTTCTTCTGATGCCGGATAAATTTGGAGAGAAGCCCAGAGAGGGTAGAGAAAAAGCCACCCAGTAGATAATAGGGATGTGAATTGTTTTTCTGACGATTTAAAATATCGTCCGATATTTTTTAAATTGTCATTAATCGTTAAAGAGTGTTAAAGAATAGAAATTCCCCCGATTTATTGTGAAAAATTTGTTTATCGTCTTAGTGAGCACTAACGGGAGTTAGTGCGCGCTACGTCTCGAATAGTGTGCATTACCCACTGTTAGTGCACACTAACAGAAAATGATACTAATTTGACACTTTTTGGGCAATTTAGGAACGAATATATATTCCTATTGGCTGCCCTCTTGTTATTTATTGATGTTACCAAGTTTCGCACTGACGTGATGGTTTAATATATGGGGGATGGGAAATGGGTGGTAGCTTGACAAAAAAAGTAATGTGATCAGTCATGTGACTAGAACTTGTTTGTTTATTATTTTTGTTACCAGGCACTGGCACATGAAATGCTAGTGCATTTTTTGAATTTGCAAATCCCTGTGCATTTTAGAAAGGGGGTCCTGGAATATATGCATTATACACACTTCGAATAATCCAATCCTGCTTCCTTTTATATGAGATGTATATGGTAATTGGTAAGTGTATTTTTGAATTGGCCAATACGTTTACTTTCCCTCCTACTTTTACTCACTAGCTAAGCTATATAATAAGGGCTTCTCTGCTTGTTTGTTGTGAGGAGAGGAGAAACATCAGCTCTTTATTCAATGTACTAGATCTATTATATCAACCTACTCAATTTTTTATTGATTTATTATATCAGTGAATTAATAATTAATTACTAGGTGGTGATTGTCTGATACTATAGGCTACTAGCTTAGTGTCACTGTCTAGCTAGTGACATTTAGCAGAATTAGTAGCAGTACTGCAGCATTATTCAAGCCTAGGTAGGCACCACTCCAGCAGTCACATCAGTGCTTCCTGTGCAGTGCAGCAGTAGTGTTTTAGTGATTTGTATTATTTATATTATCGATCAATCAGTATTAGCTGCAGCTGGTGATTGATTGATACTAAAATATCAGTCTAACTACTAAACTAGTGTGTCTTCTTACTGCTGAGCCAGTGTGTTGGTGCTGGACTTGCACTTGAGCTTTAAATTTATAAATCGATTGTTAGTAGCGCTAGTATAATACTTATTAA
Organism: Rhinatrema bivittatum; assembly: GCF_901001135.1. Classification (NCBI taxonomy): domain Eukaryota; kingdom Metazoa; phylum Chordata; class Amphibia; order Gymnophiona; family Rhinatrematidae; genus Rhinatrema; species Rhinatrema bivittatum. The sequence continues at coordinate 292,278,176 of NC_042618.1, forward strand.
GGGGTAGCCTAGTGTCACTGGCTACTAGTGGCTAGTGGCTACTAGCCAGTGAGCCACTAGTCAGATTACTAGTCACACAGTGACCTGTCACTCACTATATATATCCTATCCTCTGTCCTGTGCTCTGGCTGGGGCTATATTATATTAGCTGCTTAAGTTTAAAAAGTAAAATACAACACAATACATTACTCAACTACTCACTGGCTGCTGTGCCAGCTTACTTTGTTGGTGCTGGTCTTGAGTCAGCCTGGCTGGCGGTTATAATTTATAAATCACTCGGTATCAGTAGCGCTATTAAGGGGTAGCTCGCTCATATAGTGCTACTGGCTACCAGTGGCTGGCTAGTGGCTACTAGTAGCCAGTGAGCCACTAGTCAGATTACTAGTCACTCAGTGACGTGTCACTATTAGGGATGTGAATCGTGTCCTCGATCGTCTTAACGATCGATTTCGGCTGGGAGGGGGAGGGAATCGTATTGTTGCCGTTTGGGGGGGTAAAATATCGTGAAAAATCGTTAAAAATCGTTAAAAATCGAAAAAATCGAAAAATCGGCACATTAAAACCCCCTAAAACCCCCCCCCGACCCTTTAAATTAAATCCCCCACCCTCCCGAACCCCCCCCCCCAAATAACTTAAATAACCTGCGGGTCCAGCGGCGGTCCGGAACGGCAGCGGTCCGGAACGGGCTCCTGCTCCTGAATCTTGTTGTCTTCAGCCGGCGCCATTTTCCAAAATGGCGCCGAAAAATGGCGGCGGCCATAGACGAAAAAGATTGGATGGCAGGAGGTCCTTCCGGACCCCCGCTGGACTTTTGGCAAGTCTCGTGGGGGTCAGGAGGCCCCCCACAAGCTGGCCAAAAGTTCCTGGAGGTCCAGCGGGGGTCAGGGAGCGATTTCCCGCCGCGAATCGTTTTCGTACGGAAAATGGCGCCGGCAGGAGATCGACTGCAGGAGGTCGTTCAGCGAGGCGCCGGAACCCTCGCTGAACGACCTCCTGCAGTCGATCTCCTGCCGGCACCATTTTCCGTACGAAAACGATTCGCGGCGGGAAATCGCTCCCTGACCCCCGCTGGACCTCCAGGAACTTTTGGCCAGCTTGTGGGGGGCCTCCTGACCCCCACGAGACTTGCCAAAAGTCCAGCGGGGGTCCGGAAGGACCTCCTGCCGTCCAATCTTTTTCGTCTATGGCCGCCGCCATTTTTCGGCGCCATTTTGGAAAATGGCGCCGGCTGAAGACGACAAGATTCAGGAGCAGGAGCCCGTTCCGGACCGCTGCCGTTCCGGACCGCCGCTGGACCCGCGGGTTATTTAAGTTATTGGGGGGGGGGTTCGGGAGGGGGGGGGATTTAATTTAAAGGGTCGGGGGTGGGTTTTAGGGGGTTTTAGTGTGCCGGCTCACGATTCTAACGATTTATAACGATAAATCGTTAGAATCTGTATTGTATTGTGTTCCATAACGGTTTAAGACGATATTAAAATTATCGGACGATAATTTTAATCGTCCTAAAACGATTCACATCCCTAGTCACTATATCCTTATCCTGTGTCCTGTGCTCTGGTTGGGGCTATTAGGCGCTGCTATTAGTGTCACTACACTGCTGTGCCAGCTTACTTGTTGGTACTGGACTTGACTTGCAGCTTGACTGAGCCTGGCTGGTGGGCCAGTGGCCACTGTTATAAATCACCAGTAGCGCTAGTGTAATTAATTTCCTGTGCTCTGGGGCTGCTATAGTATTATTACCTGCTAAAGCCATAAAGTTTTAAAATGTTTGGTGGTGGAAAGAGAATTCCAGTCCCTAGAAAAAAACTGTGATTTGAGAAGAACGATACCACTTCTAATGCAGCTAATGTAGAAGTGCAAGGTAACTTGCAGGACAAGGAAAGAGCAAAATCAGAAAAATGTGAAGGAAAGGTGAAGGACAAATCTGTGCAGCTGCAGCACACTTTATTGTTAGATGAAGTGCTAGAGAAAGTCTTGAATAAAGAATCAGAGGACTCTGAGGAGGATGACGATGTTGATGATGATCAGGGTTTCTGGGCTATTAAAAATTCTGAGGAGGAGGAGAACACCACCAATGACAATGTACTGTCAGATGGTGGTAATGGTAGTCCGATTGCAAAAACCACTGCCAGTGCCAGTATCATCCTCCCTATCCCTAAACCATTTGAACATCGGCAAGTTAATACAACAACAACTTCTTCTGCTGCTTCTTGTAATACTAGTAGTACTATGACAATGACAATAAGTGTCCAGCCTAGAGTAAGGGACAGTAGAAAAACATCTAAGATTTGGAATCATTTTAATGTTGTGGCTGATCGGAGATGTGCTGAATGTATCCATTGTAAAAGGATGGTGAGCCGTGGAAGAATTCTTGGATATCTTACTAACAGCAACATGAAATATCACCTTGAAAGAGAACATAGAACACTGTTGCTTGCAGAAGCTACAGGGAAGCCACAGAAGGAAAGTAGTTCAGAAGATTGTATGTGAAGCAGAAGCAGTCTCCTTCTCCTCTTCCCCGGCAGCAGCGGCAAGCTACTATTGAAGAGATGGGGTGGTGTCCTTCTGCAATGTCACAGAGTAAGAAGCAAGTAATATCCAAAGTGGTGACACGACAAATTGCTGTAATGATTGCTGAGGATGATCAGCCACTGCAGATTGTAGAGAATGGTGGATTTAAGAAGCTGATCCATCTTTTAGCACACTCTGCATTTGAGCACCACAATGTGGTGCTCAAATGCAGAGTGTGATGGCAAGGGCAAAGGGAAGGAGCATACATCTCACCAATGATGTTTGGACTAGTATAAATGGAATGCACGCGTATTTGTCTCTAACAGCACATTGGTGGCAGCTGGATGAGGCATTAACTGACAGCACACACAGTGGCAGTAGCACCAGCAGCTCCAAAAAGGTTTCTCCAGGATACCAGTGGGCTTTACTGCATGCTCAAGTGCTAGACAAGAGACATACTTCTGAAAATATCTTACAGGCAATTCAGGGGATGATGGAAGGATGGAAAGGGCTACTTAGAAGCAGTGATATGGAATGTTTAAATGGATATGTTATTACTGACAATGGTGCCAATATGATTAAGGCTCTGGCTGATGGTGGATTCAAGGGCATCCGATGCTTTGCACATATACTGCACCTGGTAGTGAGGGATGCTTTGGGGCTAAGTGGCAAGGAAGTGCAAGGTGGTACTAGTCAAGTCCTGAAGCGGTTGATTTTCAATCAAAGTGTCGCAAAATAGCTGGGCATTTCAATCACAGTATGAAAAGTGGGAAGGAACTTAGAGAGAAACAAATAGCAGTTAGGGCACCATTGCACAACCTTGTTCAAGATGTGCCTACCAGATGGAATTCCACTTATCTTATGTTGGAGAGGTTGTCTGAACAACAGACACCTCTGCTTGATTTGGCAATGGAATCTGAAATTGGATTGGAAAGTCCTCTGGGATGTCAGGACTGGCCAAACATTGCACAGATGGTGCATGTCCTCAAGCCATTCAAAGAATATACTGATGAACTGAGTGCAGCTTCGGCCAGTTTATGTGATATTATCCCTGTAATATATGATCTGGAGCAGGTATTAGAGGAATTTCTGCATCAGCCAGATTTGTCGAAGGAAGTGTTGCAGCTTGTGAAATGCTTAAAAGAGCAAGTACAGAAAAGGTTGAAACTGCTAATGGAAAGGGATAGCTATATGTTAGCAGCTATGTGTGACCCACCTGTGAAAGGCCATTTTTCTCTCAAGTGCAATACTCTTGCATACTGGAAACACAAGTTGATTAAAATGGTTGAAAAGATTTCAACTCCCACTCCATCCTGCTCAACTGCTTCCAGTTCCACCAGCTGCTCCCCTCTCATGACACCCCATCCTCCTCCCAAATTTCATCAAATTGGTGCTATTTCAAAAGCAAAAGCAAGACTTGGCAGAATTGTGACTGGTGCTGCTAACCAGCAGCAATACCTGCAAGAGAAGGTTGCAGAAATTCATGTGAAGAATTTTCTCTCTGAGCCAGTTCAGAGCATGGAGTCAGATCCCCTGAGAAATGGGGCAGAAAAAGCTTCAATGTAGCCTAATCTTACCATAGTAGCACAACACTTTCTTTTCTGCCTACCCACCAGTATGCAAAGTGAAAGAGTATTTTAATTGACAGGGAACATTGTGAGTCCACACCGTGATGTTTGAATCCAGACTTAGTAGAGGAATTGATTTTCATTAAAATGAACCTTCCACTGCTTGAGAATCCGAACATTCCCTGTGACTGGAAGGAGGAGTGAGTCTCTTGTCTAGGCCGGGGATGCAAGGTCGCTTGGGGACGCAGCAGGATGGAGCATTCAGCATCATGTGTCCCGTACTGGCTTTTTTGCAGAAGTCAGCCAGTCAGCCCTGCTCCTGCCTCCTGTCCAGGTAACACTCCACGGTGCCGCCGCTGCCTCTTGTGGCCCCCAGCAGAAGCCAGTCCGGGAGTTACAGTCAGCCCTGCTCTGTCTTGTCTCTTCTGAGTCTCTGCTGCAGCTTCCTGTTTCCAACAGAGTCCAAACCAGGCAACAAGAACCTGGCAATTACCCAAAAACCAAGAAGATCCCATGCCACTGATGCAATTAATAACAGTTTTAAATGTGCTACTCGCTAACATCTTGGAATGCCCGCCCCCTAGTCCTTTTATTATCCGAAAGTGTAAATAACCAATTCACATCTATTCGTACAAGACCTATCATGATCTTAAAAGACCTCTATCATATCCCCCCTCAGCCGTCTCTTCTCCAAGCTGAACAGCCCTAACCTCTTCAGCCTTTCCTCTTAGGGAAGCTGTTCCATCCCCTTTATCATTTTGGTTGCCCTTTATCATTTTGGTTGCCCTTCTCTGTACCTTCCCCATCGCAACTATATCTTTTTTGAGATGCAGCGACCAGAATTGTACACAGGTGTGGTCTCACCATGGAGCGATTGAGGCATTATGACATTTTATTAACCATTCCCTTCCTAATAATTCCTTTTGCTTTTTTGACTGCTGCAGCACACTGAGATGATGATTTTAAAGTATTATCCACTATGATGCTTAGATCTTTTTCCTGGGTGGTAGTTCCTAATATGGAACCTAACATCGTGTAACTACAGCAAGGGTTATTTTTCCCTATGTGCAACACTTTGCATTTGTCCACATTAAATTTCATCTGCCATTTGGATGCCCAATCTTCCAGTCTTGCAAGGTCCTCCTGTAATGTATCACAATCCATTGTGATTTAACTACTCTGAATAATTTTGCATCGTCCGCAAATTTGATAACTTCACTCATCGTATTCCTTTCCAGATCATTTATATATATACTAGCCTTTAAGCCCGTAACAACGGGCTACATTACATTTTTTTTCAGTCCATTTTCGAACACAGCACCCTTCTACACTTTTTCTCCCTCACTCCCCCTTCCCCTCGTTCACTCCTCCCCTTCCCTCCACTCAGTCTTACTCACCCTCTGTCTCCCACTGCCTCCTTCCCCTCACTCTCACCTCCCTCCCCTTCCCTCAGTCACTCCCACATCTCTCCCCTTCCCTCAGTCACTCCCCACCCCCTCTCCCTCAGCCCTCCTCCACTCCCTTTTTCTCTGCTCCACTTCTTACCCTTCCACTTACATCCCTGTCTCTCACCTCTCCCTCATTCTCCCACTCCCCTCACTCTTCCCCACCCCCTACCTCCCTCCCCACACACTCACCCACTCCTCCCTCCCTCCCCCCTCACTCAGTCCCTCCCTCTCACTCAGTCCCTCCTTCCCACTCCCTCCCTCCCTCTCACTCAGTCCCTCCCTCCGTCCCTCCTACTCCCTCCCTCTCATTCCCTCCCTCCCTCTCACTCAGTCCCTCCCTCCGTCCCTCCTACTCCCTCCCTCTCATTCCCTCCCTCCCTCTCACTCAGTCCCCTCCCTCGCTACTGGCCGCCGCTGCCGCCGCTCCTCATCTTCATCACCTGCCGCCGCCACTCGACGCCGCTGCTGCCGCTCGACACCGCTGCTGCCGCTCGACGCCGCCATTTTTTTTTCCACTGACGCTGGCTGAGACCGACGTGCCGCAAATGCGCAGTAGAGAGCAGCTCTACTGCGCATTTGCGGCACGTCGGTCCGGGCTCCCTTATAGGTATGATTGATAAGCACCGGTCCAAGTACAAATCCCTGAGACACTCCACTGTTTACCCTTTTCCACTGAGAAAATTGACCATTTAATCCTACTCTCTGTTTCCTGTCTTTTAACCAGTTTGCAATCCACGAAAGGACATTGCCTCCTATCCCATGACTTTTTAGTTTTCTTAGAAGCCTCTCATAAGGGACTTTGTCAAACGCCTTCTGAAAATCCAAATACACTACATCTACTGGTTCACCTTTATCCAGATGTTTATTAACCCCTTCAAAAAAATGAAGCAGATTTGTTAGGCAAGACTTCCCTTGGGTAAATCCATGTTGACTGTGTTCCATTAAACCATGTCTTTCTATATGCTCTACGATTTTGATCTTTAGAATAGTTTCCACTATTTTTCCCGGCACTGAAGTCAGGCTCACTGGTCTATAGTTACCCGGATCGCCCCTGGATCCCTTTTGAAATATTGGGGTACATTGGCCACCCTCCAGTCTTCAGGTACAATGGATGATTTTAATGATAGGTTACAAATTTTAACTAATAGATCAGAAATTTAATTTTTGAGTTCCTTTAGTACCCTAGGATGCATACCATCTGGTCCAGGTGATTTGCTACTATTTAGTTTGTCAATCTGGCCTAATACACCTTCCCGGTTCACAGTGATTTGGTTTAGTTCATCTGACTCATCACCCTTGAAAACCATCTCTGGAACTGGTATCTCCCCAACATCCTCATTAGTAAACACGGAAGTAAAGAATTCATTTACTCTTTCTGCAATGGCCTTATCTTCCCTAAGAGCCCCTTTAATCCCTTGGTCATCTAATGGTCCAACCGACTCCCTCACAGGTTTCTTGCTTCGGATATATTTTAAAACGTTTTTATTATGAGTTTTTGCCTTTATGGCCAACTTAATTTCAAATTCATACAGAGGCCCACCTAAGTCCTGCCGGCCCTGGCACCCAAATGCTCAACCTGCGGGGAACGAGGGCTGGTATTGGTGAAGCTCCAGTTGTCCTCTGTTCATCAGTCCACTCCGCCTGCTGACAATGGGGACCCGTAGGCCCCTGCCAATGGGTTGTGTCAACCCCACCTCGGCCCAAGGGTCCACCTCCGGCGCAACAAAAGGGAATGGTGAATAAAACAGAAAATGTCATAATGCCTCTAAATCGGTCAGTGGTGACACCGCACCTTGAATACTGTGCACAATTCTGGTTGCCGCATCTCAAAAAAGATATAGTTGCGATGGAGAAGGTACAGAGAAGGGCTACCAAAATGATAAGGGGAATGGAGCAGCTTCCCTATGAGGAAAGACTAAAGAGGTTAGGACTTTTCAGCTTGGAGAAGAGACGGCTGAGGGAGGGGGGGGGGGGGGATATGATAGAGGTGTTTAAAATCATGAGAGGTCTAGAACGGGTAAATGTGAATCGGTTATTTACTCTTTCGGATAATAGAAGGACTAGGGGGCACTCCATGAAGTTAGCATGTGGCACATTTAAAACTAGTTGGAGAAAGTTCTTTCTCACTCAATGCACAATTAAACTCTGGAATTTCTTGCCAGGGGATGTGGTTAGTCCAGTTAGTGTAGCTGGGTTTAAAAAAAGGATTGGATGAGTTCTTGGAGGAGAAGTCCATTACCTGCTATTAATTAGGTTGACTTAGAAAATAGCCACTGCTATTACTAGCAACAGTAACATGGGACAGACTTAGTTTTTGGGAACTTGCCAGGTTCTTATGGCCTGGATTGGCCACTGTTGGAAACAGGATGCTGGGCTTGATGGACCCTTGGTCTGACCTAGCATGGGGGAAAAAAAAATCTCACCTATATTCTATAACCCTCCTCCCCCCTCCAACATAACTCCCTTCTTCGATGTAAGCAATCAGGCTTTCCCTCTCGTGATTTAAAAAAAAAAAATCATTAAACTTAACAGCCCTAGAGGGCTCAAACCTTACACTTTAACCACACTCCCTTTCCACTCCCCACCCTCCAGCAATCTTAACTTTCTGTCAGAGGGTAGACGTTACCCCTTGCCTTATAATAACATGTGCATGTGGGACTCGCCTGGCATTCTCCTCATCTTCTCTTCCAATAATTACATTGACTAGAAATTGGTATTTAACAAGGCCGCAGTTTATTATATCCATATGAAACCTGAGCCAAAATATAATACAAAGTTACTCCCCCCGAAAACCCTCCCTATCCCCCATTACCCAAACATATTGTCCGAGTATGCCACCACACACCACTGACATACTGCCCCTCCTCCTCCATCTGCGCCCCCGCCAGCAGCCACACTGCTGCTTCCGGTCCTCCCTGCCACATCCCAGCAGGGAGAACCCACAGCCTGCACAATGACCTCACTGTGTGTAGCTGCACCGTGTAGCAGCACCTCCCCAGCTACACCTGCCCTGCCCTGTTCCCCTACAAGTTAGGATCATAGCATTAAAAATTCTACAACTTGGTTCGGGTTAACCGCTACCATGAAGGCCAACCTCTGTTGATCCCCCTCAACTGCGGACCCCTATCTGTGGGCGAAACGAAACTTCAATGCTTCTTGTAGTGAGTTATTAAATAGGTCAATCCCTACATCCGATGAACTCCATCTGCCCTATAAAGACTGGAACAGGCATGCATTGCCCACTCATGTTTCACCTGAAAACCTGCCTGAGTCTCCACCTAACCAATTTGTCGATTAACCTTTTTAATTCCTCACTTCAACAGAGGCTGATCTTCAAAGTTGAACCGCTTAATATCAGACCACCCAAACTTAGTGCATGGCATGACATTCATTAAACTGCCCAAATCCTTCCATACTGCCGCTACAAAATCCCTGTACGACTATGCCCCTAAATCATTCCCTCCGAAATGAAAGACTAATGCTTCCGGAGTTCAATGACTCCTCAACAGGCTTTGCAAGAGTGACATCATTTGGTTCCATCGCATCCCAAGTATGCCAAACCAGCTTATCCGCTTTCTTGCTGCTGCCAATCCAGATCTGCATCACATGGTCTCTGAAAAGCTTTTCGCTGAGCGTAGTGCATGAATGAGTGGCCCACGACCCAGGCAAACCCATGATCTTTGCAATCCCCTCGCCATTATGAAACAAACAGCAGAAATAGGTTACAAATCCCCCAGAACCAAACCAACCTTTATAATCACTTTGTAAATTAGTGTGGACATAAGATGCAAATGCCCCTGAAACCCAGCTCACAAGTCCCCTTATCTGACCTTCTGACAAACCGTCTTCAGCCACACTCGTTGCCGCACCAATACGGAACAAATGTGTCTTGTACTGGTCTGCATCCCAACCCAAAACACTATCACTGCCCTAGGCACGCTGACGAACTGATAGTGGATCACTGACGATTCGTCCTCATGTACTAGAAAATGTCCTCCTACATGAAGCTGCACTCTAATAAAGGCTTGAGCACAACGCACTGGGCAAACTAACACACATTGCCCACAATGCAAAACAACTGTCTGACCTTTTCCCTTCTGGTCCACCTTAGATCTGTGAATTTGAAACTGTGCCACCAAAACATTTTCCTACAACAGACTCGAGGTTCCCAAATGCAATGCTGGCTCCGCAACTACGTCCCCCACATGCATAGCCCAAAAAAGGGCAAATACAAATGTCATCGGAAACAGGATCATCTCATATTCTGACCAACAAATCTTCGAAAAATTCTTTGAAATAACCAACAATTCTGGATAACGGCTCAGTCTCTGTTTATCCCTCCTAACCCCTCTCTCTCCCCCCCCCCCCCCCCCCCCACCCCTCAGACACCGAATAACCCCTCTGTTTTGCCCAGATAATAAACTTGCATGATTGCAGCCTCTGACACGGGACCCCCATTCCACCCCCGAGCTCTTACATAACTGGAGACAACAGCTGTTGCCTTTGTATATGCTGCCCATGTTGCAGGAGCCAATGACTTCTTGATCATATCCCATGATCCTGAAGGTCAAACTTCAAGGTCCTTTTTTGTTTCCCCCATTTGCACCACACTAGCACTACTACCTATAGCACATGCCTGCTTGAGGCAGGCCTAAATGGCCTGCACTGCCCTCCTCAGAAAGGCCTGCCCCATCCTCCGACTCTTGATCTGTCCACACACCCCACGCCTCTGAGGACTCACCGGCCTCAGATGTCCCTGGTGAAGCTGCTGATACGCTCTTGTTGCTGCTCACATATCCATACATATCCTCCTCAATCTGTGCCTTCATTCGCCATGATGCCTCTGCTCCTCCTCCATATCCTTCCACCTAATCGTCAGTTCACTCATGCTGCCAGGACCTCTATTGTATAACCACCGTTTATTCCACCGCTCCTACCACCTTGACTTTTTTGCTCCTGCACGATGCCTCTACCAATGACCTATAATTTACCCCAACTCACACTAATCTGGTAGTAAGATTAGGCAATAGAAAAAGAAAAAACTGCACTGCATGCCCGGAACCGTTGAGGAAACAGTTTAGGAAAATTGCTCTCTCCCACAATGGCACAAACAAAATACGCCAAAACCTAACTATACTCTATTCTATAACCCTCCCCCCCACCCCCACTTCCCTGTAACCAAAAGGAAAATTAGTTCTTACCTGATAATTTTCGTTCCTGTAGTACCACGGATCAGTCCAGACACCTGGGTTGTGACTCCGCACCAGCAGATGGAGACAGAACAAAACTTGTCGGGCTCCCTACATATAGTAAGGTGCCACCCACAGCCCCTCAGTCTTACGTAATGTCAAAGCAAATAAGTGCCCGACTAACTAACTAGAATACGACCTTTAACCCAGGCCAATTCAACAACACCTCCAACTGGAGAACCGCCAGAACCAAAGGCGAACGGCTTGTTTCCTAAAATGAATAACGAGAACTGGAATCCAACCGAGCGGACTCTCTGTCGTCTTAGCGCAATACAACAACAGAATCAGACGGGCGGGAGCCTGGACTGATCTGTGGTACTACAGGAACGAAAATTATCAGGTAAGAACTAACTTTCCTTTCCCTGTACGTACCCGGATCAGTCCAGACACCTGGGATGTACCAGAGCTAATGTCCAAGGGTGGGAGCAGAGAGTCCCGCGCGCAGAACACTCTCCCCAAAACCCTTAGCTTCAGCCGCCTGGACATCCAGCCGGTAATGTCTAGAAAAAGTGTGCAGCGACTTCCACGTCGCCGCCCTGCAGATCTCCTGAGGGGACACCTGAGAGACCTCCGCCCAGGACGTAGCGTGAGAACGAGTCGAATGAGCCCGGAGACCTTTGGGAACCGCCTTCCCCTTCAAGAGATACGCCGAGCCAATGGCCTCCTTGAGCCACCGCGCAATCGTAGCCCGAGAGGCGGCCACACCCCTCCGTGATCCAGAGCACAAAACAAACAGGTGGTCTGAAACGCGGAAAGGATTCGTCACCCCCAGGTACCTGAGGAGGACCCTGCGAACATCGAGTTTTCTCAACTCCTGTGTCCCGCCGGCAGACTGTTCTCCACACGCAAAAGCCGGAAGCTCAACCGACTGATTCAGGTGAAAAGCCGACACCACCTTCGGTAAAAAGGACGGTACCGTACGCAGGGAAACCCCCGAGTCCGAGATGCGCAAAAATGGCTCTCTACAGGACAGAGCCTGCAACTCCGATACTCGTCTAGCAGACGCAATAGCGACCAGGAAAACCGTCTTCAACGTAAGGTCCTTCAACGTCGCCCTTTTCAGAGGCTCAAATGGCGCTGCAAAGAGAGCCGTCAACACCCAGTTCAAATTCCAGGATGGACAAGGGTGCCGCAACGGAGGGCGCAGATGCTTAGCCCCCCCGGAGAAACCGTGCCACATCCGGATGAAGCGCTAGGGACACTCCCTGGCTCTTTCCCCTGAGACAACCAAGAGCCGCCACCTGAACCCTCAGAGTATTGCAAGACAGCCCTTTAGACAGACCTTCCTGGCGGAAGGAAAGAACCTCAGGCACAGGGGACCGGAGAGGATCCACCTTTCGAGACCTGCACCAATCCTCAAAGACCACCCCAAACTCTAACGTAGGCTAAGGACGTAGACTGCTTCCTAGCCCTCAACAAGGTCGCCACCACCGCATCTGAGTAACCTTTAGACTTTAGGCGTCGCCTCTCAAAAGCCATGCCGCGAGACAGAAGTGACCCGCATCCTCCAAACAAACGGGCCCTTGCCGAAGCAGAATCTCGTCCCCGCGAAACCGAAGAGGAGGTTCCGTCGCCAGCTGGATGAGGTCTGCGAACCACGGTCGCCGCGGCCACTCCGGCACCACCAAGATCACCTCCGACGGGTTGCAACTCTATCCGGCGAAGCACCTTGCCTATTAGGGGCCAAGGAGGGAAGACGTACAGCAACACGTCCGTGGGCCAGGGAAGCACCAATGCGTCCACTCCTTCCGCCCCGCGCTCCCTGCACCGGCTGAAGAACCGTGGAGCCTTTGCGTTCAGCGCGGTGGCCATGAGATCCATGCGCGGTCGACCCCACCTCTCGCAGATGAGGCGATACGCTCCGTCCGGCAATTCCCATTCTCCGGGGTCCAGACGATGTCGGCTGAGGAAATCCGCCTGGATGTTGTCCACTCCCGCGATGTGAGACGCCGCGATGCCGCAGAGATTCTCTTCCGCCCAGCGCATCAGACGGCCCGCCTCCTCCGTCACCTGAAGACTCCTTGTTCCGCCCTGGCGATTGATATAGGCCACCGTAGTCGCATTGTCGGACAGTACGCGGACCGCCTGTCCCCGTAACCACGGACGGAAGGCGTTCAACGCCAGCGCCACGGCTCTGGTTTCCAACTGGTTGATGGACCACCGAGACTGCTGCCTGGACCACTGTCCCTGAACCAAGCGTCCCTGACAGACCGCCCCCCAGCCCGATAGACTGGCGTCCGTCGTAACCACCGTCCAGTTGGGCAGGAGCAGGGAGACTCCACATGTCAAGTGGCCGGGGAGAAGCCACCACTCCAGACTCGTCCGAGCCCGGTCCGTGAGCGGAAGAGGCCGGTAAAATTTTTCTGATGCCAGTTTCCATCGGGAGAGTAAGGCGGATTGCAATGGTCGTAGATGAGCAAAAGCCCAGGGCACCAAGGCGAGCGTCGAGGCCATCGATCCCAAGACCATCAGGTAATCGCACACTAGTGGACACTGCAGAGACAATAGGCGTCTCACCTGTCTCTGCAACTTGATCACCCTGTCCTGGGATAGGGAGACCCTGCCCTTCGCCGTGTCGAATAGAGCCCCCAGATATTCCAACCGCTGGGTAGGCTCCAAATGACTTTTGGCGAGGTTGATCACCCAGCCGAGAGACCGCAACAGCTGCATCACCCTGGAGATTGCCTGTCTGCACGCGACCTCGGATTTGGCCCGGATGAGCCAATTGTCCAAGTAAGGATGTACCAAGAGGCCTTCCCTCCGGAGCTGTGCTGCCACTACCACCATTACTTTGGTGAAGGTACGGGGAGCCGTGGCCAGGCCGAAGGGGAGAGCCCGGAACTGATAGTGCCTGCCCAGGATGCAAAACCTCAGGAATTTGTGGTGGGCCGGCTGAATTCCGATGTGCAGGTATGCCTCCGTCAAGTCCAGGGAGGCTAGAAATTCGCCCGGCCGGACCGCGGCCACTACCGAGCGAATCGTTTCCATCTTGAAGCGTGGAACCCGAAGGCACCTGTTGACCCCTTTTAAATCTAAAATGGGTCGAAACGTCCCTTCTTTTTTTGGAACCATGAAGTAAATGGAATACCGCCCCCGACGATGCTGTCCCGGGGGTACTGGGTAAATGGCGCCTAGCCTTTCCAAGTGACTTAGGGTGGCTCTCACAGCACGCTCTTTGCGACCCCTTTGCATGGAGATACAAGGAACTTGTCCACTGGTCGGCGAGCAAAATCTAAAGCGTAACCGTGTCTTATCACGTTGAGGACCCACTGGTCTGAAGTTATCTTGGCCCATTCCTTGAAAAACAAGGCTAACCTCGCTCCCACATCGGGTACGAGCTCCAGAGGCTGCCGCAAGGAATGGACCCGTCTCGCATCATTGTGTCGACTTGGGACCCGGTCCCGACGAGGTCCCTCCAGACCTTCCGAACTTCTTCCCTCGAAAGGACTGCGACCATGAAGAGGACCTGGTAGAGCCGGATCGGTAGGAAGGCCCTGATCCCGAAGATCTCTGTGGCCGTTGACGTCTGTTTCCTCGAAAACGACTTCTAGCCGAAAAGGAGGTTCTAGGCCTGGGCCTGTCCTCCGGAAGCTTAAATGCTTTGTTCTCCCCGATGAACTGCATCAGGTCGTCCAGTTGTTTTCCAAACAACAGCTTCCCTTTAAAAGGCAACGAGCCCAAGTGCGCCTTAGACGAACCGTCAGCTGCCCAGTTTCTTAGCCACAGAAGACGGCGTGCCGAGACCGCGGACACCATGGCCCTGGCTGAAGTTCGCAGCAGATCATGCATTGCATCTGCACTGTAAGCGATCACCGCTTCCAGGTGATCCGCCTGTGAAGCCTCCCCGTCAGAGAGACCTGCATTCGCCTGCAGATTCTGGGCCCAGCGCAGCCCCGCTCTGAGTGCAAAATTACTGCAAATGGCCGCCTGGACCCCCAGAGCGGATACCTCGAACACTTTTTTGAGCTGGACCTCCAGCTTCCTATCCTGGATATCCCTGAGTGCTGTAGCCCCAGTGACAGGGATAGTGGACCTCTTCGTGACCGCCGACACCGCTGCATCCACCCGAGGGAGGCGGAGAAGTTCCAAAACTTCCTCCGGCAAAGGATACAATTTGTCCATGGCCTTACTCACCTTCAGACCCAATTCCGGCGTATCCCATTCACGAAAAAGGATATCGGAGGCCGAGAAGTGAAACAGAAAAGCCATGGGTGTGGACCGGCCCAGACCCAGGAGGACCCGGATCCATATTTGCCTCCTGATGGGACTCCACCGGAGGGCCCTCGACCCCGAGCTCCTGAAGTATGGCCGGAATGAGGGGAAACAGCTCCTCCCTCTTAAACAGGCGGACGACCTTAGGATCGTCACCATCCGTCGCCTGTGCCCCTTTGCCGGCTCCCGGCATAGCTGGGCCCTCCTCGTCGGGCCCCTCAGGCCCTTCATGGACTCCTGCGGTCGTACTGTCCTCCGAAGAGGCGGTGAACTCCGAGCTCGAGTCCCGGGGGGCTCCCCGCAACGGACGCTTGTCCCTCGGCGGGTCCCCCGGGGCCCGATCCCGGGCTGCCCTTTTCTGGGGCCGAGAGCGATCCCCTTGCCCCCGGAGGCCTTAGCCTTACCTGGCTGCTTCCTTGCCTTTTTTAATTTTGCCAGTTTGCGCAGCAACAGCTGGAAATCCGCTGAAAACGACTCCGAGTCGGAAGAATCGTCCTGCTCACTGTGGTCGTCCCCCCCGGGCCCCTCCGGGGCCTCCCCCTCGGGAACTCGAGGCTGGGGGGACAACGAAGGCGGCTGGCCACCATTACAGGCCCGCCGCGTTGCTTCCCGGACCGTGTCCAAAATGGCCGCCGTTCCCGCGCTAAGCGGGAACGGGTCTAAAACGCGATCCTCGGTCGGAGCGGCACACGCCGGCGAGCGATTCGAGCACGGACAGCCCCCTCGACCGACCCCGACGAACCCCTCATCCCCGGGAACACAATTCGCGCACACCCCGTCTCGAGATCCCGCGCGCGCGCCGACCCGCACGCGCGGCACGGCGCTCCCTTAGGCATCCCAGTAACCAGCCCCGCCGCCTCGCAACGACCAGAGAAGGAAGCTAAGCTAGCACCCCCCCCCCCCCCCCCCCCCCCCCCGGTGCGACGCGATCGCAGCGAAGACGCAGAGAGACGGCGCGGCAAGAACAAGTTCCGAAAGAAAAACTTTTTTTTTTTTTTTTTTTTTTTTACTTTGGCCGCTGGCCCGGGTCCTGAACGGTCTGCTCCAGCGGGGGTGAGTGAACCGGGCTCCCCGGTGTCACCCCCGACGCTGCTGCCTGTAAAGGCTGGGTCCTCAACCCACAGCAGCGGCCTCAACCAGGGGGGGATGGCCCTTCAGGCCTTCCCAACCCCCCTGGGAAGCTTCCACCGACGGGAGCCTTCCTTCTGATCTTCTTTCTTCAGTGCCAATCAGAATCTTTGTCTTCCTGAAAACTTCTTCTTTTCTCTTTTTTTTTTTTTGATTTAAACTTTTTTTACTAACTTCCCTGACTAACTAAACCAGCTAACCCAGGGATCCCAGAGACTGTGGGTGGACCTGCCCCATCTGCTGGAGACAGAGTAAGACTGAGGGGCTGTGGGTGGCACCTTACTATATGTAGGGAGCCCGACAAGTTTTGCTCTGTCTCCATCTGCTGGTGCGGAGTCACAACCCAGGTGTCTGGACTGATCCGGGTACGTACAGGGAACAGGCTTTACCTCTCCCGATTTCAAAAAAACATAAAACTTAACAGCCCTAGAGCTCAGACCTTATACTCTAACCGCACACCCCTTCCACCCACACCCAGCAATCTTAATTGCCAGTCAGAGGGGAATATGCCCACCTGCCGCCATGTTAATAGTTTTTCAGGGGATTTTAAAAACATAGATTATCTGTATTACCTTAACACTGTGAGACCTGGAAACCAGGATGATGAGTTTTAGTGTTTAGGACTAGTATATTTTCCTTCAAACATATATCTGCCTACCTTTTTTGTTATTGTTTTACAGGCATTAGGCCAGATGTAAAAAGTATTTTTCTTCCAACACAAACTGGAAAACCTCTTAGTATAAATGGCCGTTGTGCAGTAATTATGAAACATTTATATATTTTACATGAATAAGAGATTGTGCAATCACATTGAACTCATTTCTCCGTCTCCTCTCCTCTTCCTGATTTTTCCTGGCAGCAGATTCCTGGAATACTCTTTTAATTCTTTCTGTGATACAGTTCAGTGGCAAACTAATATAAGATCTCCTTTCTCTCACAAATTCCCTGTAAACACTGAGTACAAGAGCAGACAACAGTAGGGCGGGAAAATCAGGGAACAGTACAGATGTTGCTGGATGCAAGGGGCTGCTTTTGATTTGCTTTGTGCAAGACAGATCTCCAGTGATGCAGCACAGTATCTACCCTCCCGTCACATAGCTGACAGGTTCATAAGTAAAATGACTACCGATCCCGCCCCAATAGGTCACGTGATTGAGAGGCGCTCTGAGAACAGCGGCTGACGTGATAACATTGGGGCAGAGACTCAGCTGATACTTCTAATGTTATTTATCCACGGCAGCCCACAATGGCCTAACTACTGAAGAGCATAACCTAGAAAAATCTGCATGCAGAGCGTTTCTATTGTTGTGAACACTGGAGAGACCATAGACAGCGATCCTGTGAACGTATAGCTGGTATTTTGGTGGTAGAAGAGCAGATTCTGGGGATTTGCATGAACTACCTGCAGAGTCTGTCTGAGCATGGGGCCGGGAAATCCTGCATAGGAGGAGGTATAGCAGGGAGCACCGAACTAGGCAAAGAATGGGACAGAGAGCCAGGGGAGGATAAGAGCTGTATGCAAATGCCATTCAAGCAAGCAAACCATGATCGCATCTCAGATTACCCTGTTGTGGGCTGATCCTGGAAGTTGAAATGTGGAGCTCATGGCACATTGTGTGTATCTACACCCAGACAATGAGGCTGTGCAAAAGGACATGCTGAAGAAAGTCAGAGGAAAGAGATGGACCAAGAAAAGAGCCTGATTCCTTCCCTACATGTCCCTTCTTCCTCAAGCTGATTTACAATGCAAGAACAAACACATGCCACACAGACACAGATTCTTCCCTAACGGAAGCGCTTCTGAAGTCAGCTGTCAAACTCCCTCGCTGGACCTCTGATCATTCTGCAGGATCAAGAAAAGGAACTGGCCATGGGATACAATGGGAGCTGGAGTTCTCAAAATGGAAGCGATAATAGTTTTAGTCAAGCAGCGACAAGGGCTTTAGATATAAGAAATGCATCCAGGCCCCTTCTAATGTGGAACAATTCAAACTCTAACAGAATCAGCCCCCTGGAAGCCGGGGAATACAGCGAGGAGGTAACCTATAGGCATTTCACTACCATTGTGCAAATTGTCATCTTTATTGGCTCTTTGCTTGGTAAGTACTGTCAGTATTAATACTGCTCTTTCCCTATTATTTTGTATTTGTCTTCCTGTGAGCATCCCTGCTGCAGGATTCTTATGTAGTGTATATGGACTCACTGTTCCTTTCTGTTTCGATGAAGATATGGTTAGAGGTGCCATGGGATTCAGAGAGGGTAATCCAGTCCTGGTTTGCCCAATTGCATTCATGGAGATGTAGGCCTACTTTGCCTAGGGAAATTAGAACTACAACTCCATGCATACAATGGGACAGAGGAGAATCATAGACATGCTGTGATAAGGTGGGATTTGTATTACCTATGGATGTTTCTCTGTATTACAATTCAGCTGGTCAAGAGATTGCACGCAGAAAGCAATAGTAATTAAAGCTTAAATTTTTGGAGGAAAGTATAAACTGATTTAGGGATTATGTAGTTGTTGCAATTAAGTCAGTTCTATTGTTTCTGCAGCAAAAGTTATTTTTTTTTATTGAAAATGCCCATGTATCACTCATTTCTAGAGGATTAAATCAGAATTACTTCTTATTAGTGTTGTAATATATGTTATTGTGACAGGTTCAAGCGATGAGGGGAAGACAATGAGTAGAAAGGGAATTTATTTATTTAAAATACTTTTATATTGCTTTCTTGAGCAAAAGTTCATTCCTACTAAATCAGCTATGGAAGCTGCTGCTTCAGCTCAGTGCCTGTGATAAATCTGCTGTTGCATGTACTAATCCTTTGGTGCCTGGCTGTTGCATAGGCTTCAGCAACGTGTAGGGTTCTTATACGTGTGGGTCCTCACTTTCTGTAGTCCAGACATTATGCATGGTACATAATCTTTATTGCAGTTACTTTAATCATATATGAATTAACTTCTACAAAATGCTTTTACTCTAGAAAGAAAGATATTTGCATGTGGGGCTGTTCTTAGGGGGACAAGAATTGTGTTTTGCAACCTCACAGTAGCCCTACCTTCTGCAATTAGTGGGGGAAGGTTGAAAGAGAGAGAGGCACCACTGGTGCTTTTCTTTCTCTTCTCTCCCTCTCCTCTTGGTGCTTTTCTCAGATTTAGATTCACAAATCTTTCTCGTGTGTTTCCAAAATAATACATAGCTGCTAAAGGCAGGAAAAAAAAAGAAAAAATGAATTAGTGCTAATGGTACAGTATGGACAATTGCCAGGTTCTGCATACTAGTCTGGTCTGGTGCCCCAGCTCTTGGTCAGCTCTCTGCTTCCTGTTCTGTCCAGCTCCTCCCCTCCCAGATAGCAGTCTTCAGAGACCAGCAGCAGAGAATGTGAAACTGGAGCTCTGTAACCCAGTCCTGCCCCTCCTGCTGTTTCTCAAGAGCTGATCCAGAGGGGAAAAAAAAGGTGCCGGTACTAACCATCAAGTATCATCAGAAGAAAGGCCATGCTCCTAGAATATGTCTTTGAAATGTTTGTGTAAGAGGTTTCCCATGCTATAGGCACAACCAGGCCAATGCAGTACCATGAGCTCAGGCGGTTAACCCGCGGATGGACGTGTGTTTTGGACAAACGTTCATAACCCCTTTTCCAATAAGGGGATTAGCGCGTCCAAAATGCACGTGGCTAATAATGCTTATCACATGTAAATGATATGTTGATGAGGCTATTAGCCCCTTATGTAAAAAATACATGTGCACCCAGCGTGCACATTTTTACTCTCAAAAATTAATGCCAGCCCTGGAGCTGGCATTAACTTTTAGGGCTGCTCAAGACTTAAGAGAAAAGCAGAAAATACTGCTCTTCTGTAGTTCCTCCAACTCAATATCATGGCGATATTAAGTTGGAGGAACCGAAAAAAGAAGTAACGTAAAAAAAAAAAAGTCTTGCTGGTGGTCAGGTTAGGGAAATGACACTCAATTAACGTGCGTCCATCTTCCTAACCCGGGCTGTGCACAGGTTAGGAAAATGGACGCATGTAAAATTGAGTATCCGTTTTCCTAACTTGCGCACAGCCACTTCTGCTGGGCGTTCAATACCATGGATATGCTAGCGATGCACGGTTTATCCCTAGCACATCCTTTTTAGTGTGGTGGCTCATTTGTTTATTGCATCAAGCGCCCAGGAGAGGCGATTGTGCGCGTCTTAAAAAAAAAAAAGTGTGTCCACTTTGGACTCATGTTTTTAGCATGTCGGAATTGCATCGTCCTGAATGGGAGGATGAGAGTTAGCTTATATCACTCAATGCACAATTAAACTCTGGAATTTGTTGCCAGAGGATGTGGTAAGTGCAGTTAGTATAGCTGTGTTTAAAAAAGGATTGGATAAGTTCTTGGAGGAGAAGTCCATTACCTGCTATTAATTAAGTTGACTTAGAAAATAGCCACTGCTATTACTAGCAACAGTAACAAGGAATAGACTTAGTTTTGGGGTACTTGCCAGGTTCTTATGGCCTGGATTGTCCACTATTGGAAACAGGATGCTGGGCTTGATGGACCCTTGGTCTGACCCAGTATGGCATGTTCTTATGCCTAATGCTGATCTGAAAATTTTCTGTCCGTTTTACCCCCAATTGTGGTTCAGGAAGTTGTCCAGGAACTTTTACTGATGCCTGTTCCTACAGTACAGTGCTTCTGACTGTCAGGAGCAAAAGCAGCTGGAGAATAGAACCTGCTCCAGAACTGCAGCAGAAGAGCAAGGTTAAAACTCAAAATTACAATGAAAATCTGTATACAAGTAAGGATCTATTCTTTGGGTTGGAGCATAGAAGTAGACTTCATTGATTCAGGACAGTTTAATCTAGTGCTAATTTTACCTTATAGCATGCAGGGATGTGTAGTTCTGATTTCCCTAACGTACTGCCTAAAAAAAGACAGATTACAGGTATGCCATGGAATAAAACCAGGACTAGGTAGCCTATCTTGAAAATATGGAGCTAGATGGCAACTCTGCATAGAAGACAACAGCCAAGCTAATCAGTTAGGCACCCAAAATGTTCAGCCTTGCCTGTTTCACTATTCTCAGCATAGTAATGGTAAAAACAACTGTATTACTTCCTCTTCCTCAAATTCTTGGGAGCTATTTGCCACTGTCAAGAGATTAACATCTCAGCTCCTAACAAACACAATACACCAGGGGGCAATTTAAAACTATCAGGTCTATCCAGTACCGAGCAGTAGGAAGAGCTGCGTTAGTGCCTGTGGCACCCGCGGTTGCCGCACGCACAGTGCAGCTCACCTACCGCTCGATCCTGAACACTAATTTTATGTAAATGTAAACCGCGTCCGTGAAGCCTTAGGCCCGCGCAACCCATTTTACTGGATAGAGCGCCTATACAGTATCCTGGGTGCGCGGGCCTAAGGCTTCACGCCACGCTGGTATCTGTCATTTCAAATGACATTTGAAATGACAGATACCAGGAAGTCAGGACCGCCAGCCCCCCTCCCCCATCCCGAAGCAGGGTGCGAAAAGCAGCCTTGCTCCGGGAGGAGGGGAGAAGAGACCCCAAAAGTGATCTGTCAAGATCCCAAAAGTACAACTTACTTTTTTTTGCAGCCAGACCCGACCAGACCCGGACCCGGAACCGGACCCGACCCGACCGGCCAAGAAGGTATCGTGGCTCCCCTTTTTTTTTTTTGCTTCGCCGCTGTCAGTCTGTTCTCCCTCCTCCCAGAGCAAGGCTGCTTTTCGCGCCCTGCTCCGGGAGGAGGGGAGAAGAGATGACAGCGGTGAAGCAAAAAAAAAAAGGGGAGCAATTTTCCAAAAGCGACAATTTTGGGTTTTTTCCAAAAGCAACTTACTTTTTGGGATCTGTCAAGATCCCAAAAAGTAAGTCGCTTTTGGGCGCCTGCACAACTTACTTTTTTTGCAGCCATCAGCAGGAACACATGGCGATCGTGGCTTCCGTAGCTCCTCCCGACGAAGATGGCCGCCTGCACGGGGGAAAGCGTGCAATTGGCCGCTGAAGACGTGACGTCACGACGTTTGGCGTCACGGGATGTGATGCCACGTCTTGAGCGGCCAATTGCACGCTTTCCCCCGTGCAGGCGGCCATCTTAGTCGGGAGTAGCTACGGGAGCTACGATCTCCATGTGTTCCTGCTGATGGCTGCAAAAAAAAGTAAGTTGTGCAGGCGCCCAAAAGCGACTTACTTTTTGGGATCTTGACAGATCCCAAAAGTAAGTCGCTTTTGGAAAAAACCCAAAATTGTCGCTTTTGGAAAATTGCTCCCCTTTTTTTTTTTTGCTTCAGCGCTGTCATCTCTTCTCCCCTCCTCCCGGAGCAGGGCATGAAAAGCAGCCTTGCTCCGGGAGGAGGGAGAACAGACTGACAGCGGCGAAGCAAAAAAAAAAAGGGGAGCCACGATACCTTCTTGGCCGGTCGGGTCTGGGTCGGGTCGGGTCTGGGTTGGGGGTCCGGGTCGGGTCCGGGCTGGGGGAAAGCTTGCCACCTACCCTGACCCCTGCCTCTACCGCAGGGGTCAGGGTAGGCGGTAAGTTAGCAGGTTAAACGCGCGACAAAACGGCAGGGAAAGGTAGCGATAGTCGGGGCGCGGGTTACGGGATGCTAGGGAATAGCTAATTCGCTCATTTGCATGCAATATGCATGCCGCGTGCGGAAGGGGTTGGCTGGGGATTTTAGGACGCGGTAGGAGTAGGTTAAAGGGGATTCGGGATCGCAGGAAGGGCTAACGCGGCCGGAAAGTGAGTAGAGAGCCGGTTAGGAACGGGGAAACTGCGGACGCACTTTACAGGATAGACCTGTATGTGATGTTTCTGTCTCCTTTTTGGTCAATAAGGTGGCAAAAATCTGAAAATATGACACCAGTTGAGCACGCTGATGCTAGATTAGATATAAGAACATAAGAACATAAAAATTGCCATACTGGGTTAGACCAAAGGCACATCAAGCCCAATATCTTGTTTGCAACAGTGGCGACTCCAGGTCACAAATACCTGGCAAGTACTCAAACATAAAAAAATCTCAAGCTACTGCTGCTTAATAATTAATAGCAGTTTATGGATTTTTCCTCTAGGAACTTATCCAAACCTTTTTTAAACCCAGCTATACTAACCGCTGTAACCACATCCTCTGGCAATGAATTCCAGACCTTAACTATGCGCTGAGTGAAAAAGAATTTATCGATTTGTTTTAAATGAGCTACTTGCTAACTTCATGGATTGCCCCCTAGTCCTATTATCTGAGAGAGTAAATAACCAATTTACAATAATTTGTTCAAGTCCTTTCATGATTTTGTAGACCTCTATCATATCCCACCTCAGTCTGTTTTCTCTCCAGTATCTCAATCTGAGATTCTAGCAGTCATGCAAAAATTGAACCCTATGCCCTGTGCATTAAACCCTTGTCTGACAATTCTATTGAAGTTTGCAAGAAATGAGATTGTAGATTTGACATCCAATATTTTTAATTTTTCCCTTTCTTCTGGTTCTGTACCTTCACTGCTGAAACAAGAAGTTGTGCCTTCCATATTGAAAAAAACCTTCAGCAAATCCACAAGAATTTTTGAACTACCGATCAATTTCATCCATTCATTCACTAGCAAAACTATTGGAAAATGTACTTCCAGTGCACTCTCTGCATGCTTTGATAATTTTGACATTTTGGACCACATCATTTTGGTTTTCACAAACATTACAGCACAGAGAATCTCCTCCTGTCCAGCTGCTGTGGCTTTGATTCTGAGACACAATATTTACTGCATTTGACATTGTAAATTAAAGCCTCATATTATCACACCTGGGACAAGCTGGACTAGGATGATCTTTACTGGATTGGTTTAGGTCTTACTTAAATGACAGATAACAGCAAAAAAAAATTAATTCAGGTTCTTCATGCTGGTGCTCACTAACCACTGGTCTACCTAAGGGGGTCCACCCTTTCGGCGGCTCTGTTCAACGTATATATGATCCCTCTTTGCCAGCTATTGATCTCTTTAGGTGTGTCATATAAACTTTATGTGGATGATATCCATTTTTTTCCCCAGTAAAATGATCTTGACATAAAACACTGCAGTTTACATCGTCTTGCTTGTCCACAGTGAGAATCTGGCTATCCAGTAATAGACTACCCCTAAACATTGTCAAGTCAAAAATCCTTTTACTAAGTAGATGCCCAGCTGCAAGTGTACTATCAGTTTTTTTTATTTGAGGGCCACATTATAAGGATTTCACAAACTGTGCAAAACTTAGGTGTTTTATTAGACTCCAAACTATCCATGCAGTCTCGTGTGAAACTCATGGTGCAATTTCAGTATGCAAAATTACAGATGCTATGTCATCTCTATTCTAAAAACACTTGATTCTGGTCATTCATACATTCTTGCCCTTCTTGATATTTCTTCGGCATTTGACACAGTCAATCATAATATCCTCCTAGCCCTCCTCTCTCAAATCGGCATCACTGGCACTGCATTATACTGGATCCAATCTATCCTGAAAGACAGGACATACAGTGTCAAGTTGGGATCCCAAATATCTAAACCAAGAAATCTGCTACAAGGCGTACCACAAGGCTCTTCGCTATCATCAACCCTGTTTAACATTTACTTAGCTCCTCTCTGTCGACTCCTAGCAAAACTGAATCTCCGTCACTTCTTATATGCTGATGACGTACAGATTCTCATCCCTATTAATGATTCCCTCTCTAATGCTCTGAAAACCTGGGAATCAGCCCTGGATGAAATAAAAAAGCTTCTCACAGAAAACTTCCTAGCTATAAACACTTCCAAAACGGAACTCATCCTCATCACGCCACACAATACCATCTCCTTCAACACATCCCATCTTTCAACTTCAGTTCTTCCCCAACTACAGCAAGTCCGCAGTCTTGGCGTCATAATTGACAATCATTTTACTTTAAAGAAATTCATCTCGGCCACAATAAAAAATGGTTTTTTCAAACTTCACACACTAAAAAGAATTAAACCATTGCTTCATCCACAAGATTTCCGGACGGTATTGCAAGCTACCATACTACCAAAAATTGACTACTGCAACGCATTACTCTTAGGTCTCCCTAAAAACGCAATTCAACCTTTGCAGATGTTACAGAATGCAGCAGCTCGACTAATCACCAATACCCGCCACCATGATCACATTACACTAGCTCTCATGTTCTTGCATTGGCTTCCAGTAGCATCTAGAATTATTTATAAAGTTCTCTCCCTGATTCATAAGTCGGTCTATAACCAAGAGATGCAATGGTTCTCGGAGCAGTTTGTTTTCCATACCTCTAAGAGACCAATAAGAAATATCCATCAAGCTAAATTTGCAGCTGAGCCTATTAAACATATCAAACACGTGACAACAAGAGACCGCGCTTTCTCCATAGCGGGAATCAACCTATGGAACAAGATGCCCACTGACTTGTGTCTGGAACCCTGCCATAAGAAATTCAAAAAAGGCCTCAAAACGTGGTTATTTGAACTAGCTTTCACACAATGATACCCAATTAAACTGAAATGTCACACATTGATACCCAATTCAACTGAAATACCATTCAATTTGCAACCCCCATTTATCCCATGCTCCTTGTCCCTCCTACCCACTGTCCCTCCCTAAATCTTCACCTCCCATTTGCCCGCACCATCCCCGATTATGATATTTTAATTGATTTTATATAATAGAATTATCCATTGATCAATTTAGAATTTGTATTCCCACTCAGCACCGTTATTGTATTATTTGCTCTATGGTTTTAGTGTTGGTTCGTAAATATTTTTAGTTACTTCAATTTCATTATTGTATGTTAAACTCTAATGGATGGTCCACGGTCTGTACAGACTGTTTCTCCGTCAATCCTGTTATTTGTAATTAATTCTAATTCTAGTTAATAATGTCAATTGTAAAGCCTGTTGCTAAGTTATTGTTAAATGTAAACCGCGGTGATGTATATCTTTACGTACTGCGGTATATAAAAATCTCTAAATAAATAAATAAATAAATCTTAAACCATTATTGTTACCATCACATTTTTGTACAGTTTTGCAATCTCTGATACTGTCCTCCCTCGATTATTGTAACTTGGTTTATATTGGTATCCCTAACAAGACTTTTTGAGCACTTTAGCTGGTTCAAAACTCCATAGCACAGCTATTATCTAGATCATCAGTAAGAGACCAGATTATGCTCATTCTCCATTCTTTACACTAGTTGCCCATCTACTGGCATATATGCTATAAAATAGCAGTGATAGCTTTCAGCCTATGATCAAATTCTGGTCTACATTGTATCAATAAAACTCTGCATATTTATGCTCCGACTAGGATACTATGCTCCGCTAGCCAGAACCTTTTGAAGATCTTAGCAGCTCGCGAAGTACATTTGGATGAAACTCGTGAGAGGGCATTTTCGATCGCTGGACCTATCTTATGGAGCTCTTTACCAGCAAACATTCATAGCACTGGGGAAATTAAAACCTTCAAAAAGGCCCTTAAAACTCACTTTTTCAAGGAAGCTTTTGGGTCTGTCACTGATTAGTCCTATAGGTCAGTCTCTCCAACCATAATATGACAGCGTATTTAAGTTTTCAATTAATCTGTCTTGTTTTGTATAGCTTATACTGTGTTGTGCACTTTGTAACTCAACTCGAACTATTTGGAGGGTGCAGGCTAGAAATCTTTTAAATAAGTAAATAAATTATAGTATTCAGAATATCAATTACAAACACAAGCTAAAAAGAACGCAATCCAAATCAGAACATAGCAAAACAATATCAAAGAAGGGGGATAATGTCCTAAAGACTTTCTAGTATATTATGTGCATAACCATAATCTTATTCAGGCAAAGCACTAATGCATCAATCATATACCAGTACGTCGGTTATATCAATCTCTTTTTTCTATGTTTTGTTTTTTTTTGCCATTGCAATGACTCTTTGGGATCATTACCAAAAGGAAAGCTAGGAAAGGCAGTACTATTAAGAAAAGGATTCGGTATAGCCCCTCCCTGTGAGGGTGCTGGGATGACCGTTCCCAATCAACCTAATAAACAAAGGTTGACCGACGTGCCGCTAATGCGCAGTAGAGAGCAGCTCTACCGCGCATGCGAGCACGTCGGTCACAGTGTGCCTCTTAAAAATAAAAATGGCGCTGTAGGAGCGGCGGCCCGAAGACCCGGAACGGCGGCCCGAAGACCCGGAGCGGCGGCGGCACCGGCCCGAAGACCCGGAGCGACAGGAGCGGCGGCCCGAAGACCCGGAGCGGCGGGAGCAACAGCGGCGGCCCGAAGACCCGTGCAGGAGCGGCGGCGGCACCGGCCCGAAGACCCGGAGCGGCGGCGGCATGCGCGCGAGGGAGGGACAGACGGAGACCCGGAGCGGCGGCATGCGCGCGAGGGAGGGACAGACTTCCTTCCGTCCGTCTGTCCCTCCCTCGCGCGCATGCCGCCGCCGCTCCGGGTCTTCGGGCCGCCGCTCCTGCCGCTCTGGGTTTTCGGGCCGGTGCCGCCGCTCCGGGTCTTCGGGCCGCCGCTCCTGCCGCTCCAGGTCTTCGGGCCGCCGCTCCGGGTCTTCGGGGGAGATCGACTGAGGGGAGGGGGGAGGAGGGAGGGAGGGGGGGAGGGAGGAGTGACTGAGGGGAGGAGGGAGGAGTGACTCGGGGGAGGGAGGAGTGACTGACTGGGGGGAGGGGGGAGGGAGGAGTGACTGACTGAGGGGAGGGAGGAGTGACAGGAGGGAGGGAGGAGGGAGGAGTGACTCAGGGGAGGGGGGAGAGAGGAGTGACTGACTGGGGGGGGAGGGAGGAGTGACTGGGGGGAGGGGGAGGGAGGAGTGACTGAGGGGAGTGACTGAGGGGGGGAGTGACTGAGGGGAGGAGGGAGGGGGGGAGAGAGAGGAGTGACTGAGGGGAGAGGGGAGAGAGTGGGGGAGGTGGGAGGGAGAATGAGGGGGAAGGAAATGATCCAAAAAAAATGTTAATGTAGCCCGTTTTAACGGGCTTAACGGCTTGTGGGTATATAAGCAGGTCTCTCCCTTAGAGAGTGGGGCAGTGCAGATTGATTTTGACAGTTAGAGGAAGTACAGAAATGTTTTTCTGTTTTGGATTTTTGGCCTACCTCTAGACTCAGGTACCACCAGCTTGCAGTCTTGGGGAAAGATCAGGAAGCTGCCTTTCCAGTCCACCTTTTGGCTGGCTAGGTCTGTCTTCTGGGTTGTTTTGGGATTTTTACCTTAGTTGTAAGAAGCCTTGTGAGACGCTTGGTTTTTGCTTGTAGAGAGATTACAGAGAAGTCTCTCCCTGGGGGCTAGGATGAGAAAGACCTGCCCCTTTGTACTCTCATCGAGGACAGAGGAATGGTGGTGATCTGCTGCAAGTATTTCTGGTGTTTGAGATAATTTTTGGTAAGAAACTTTTTTGGTTCGACGATCTGGGAAGAAGATTTTTGCTGTGTTCCTGTTTGTTTTTTCTTCCAGCAAGGTATCTGGATGTGACAGAGAAATTCTGGAGAACTGTGAGTAAGACCATTTTTTAAATCATTTGAGGACCTCCACTTGGATTCTTCACCCTGAAGAAGAGGTAATTTGGGACTCTGTGCAAAGACTGTTACACCATTTTCTCACCATTTTCGAGAGGGGTTTTCTGTCCAAATAAGGATATCCCTGACCACTTGGGAACCTTAATTATCCACGGCCGGGAGGGTGTCTCCCTTACTTTGATAACATGATCCTTGCATACATAAAGCCTAAAAGCTGTATATGCCACTTGTGGTGATAAGAACTGATGTGAATGGTGCCATTAATTTATCAGAGGACATGTTCAGTAAAGTTATTTTTGGACACTCCATCAAAGTCATAAGAACATAAGAAATTACCATGCTGGGTCAGACCAAGGGTCCATCAAGCCCAGCATCCTGTTTCCAACAGAGACCAAACCAGGCCACAAGAACCTGGCAATTACCCAAACACTAAGAAGATCCCATGCCACTGATGCAATTAATAGCAGTGGCTATTCCCTAAGTAAATTTGATTAATAGCCGTTAATGGACTTCTCCTCCAAGAACTTATCCAAACCTTTTTTAAACCCAGCTACACTAACTGCACTAACCACATCCTCTGGCAACAAATTCCAGAGCTTTATTGTGCGTTGAGTGAAAAAGAATTTTCTCCGATTAGTCTTAAATGTGCTACTTGCTAACTTCATGGAGTGTCCCCTAGTCCTTCTATTATTCAAAAGTGTAAATAACCGATTCACATCTACTCATTCAAGACCTCTATCATATCCCCCCTCAGCTGTCTCTTCTCCAAGCTGAACAGCCTTAACCTCTTCAGCCTTTCCTCATAGGGGAGCTGTTCCATCCCCTTTATCATTTTGGTTGCCCTTCTCTGTACCTTCTCTATCGCAACTATATCTTTTTTGAGATGCGGCATCTTGTGACCTGTGTTGTTTGTTGGCACTCATATCCACAGGGGAAAGAGAAAGCATACCTTTCCCAGGCTAAAGAAACAGTGTCACTCCTGCTCCCAGGGCTTTGGAGAAGAAATTCCTTTCCCTACCTTGGTCCTGGGATCAAAAGGATTGTGTGAAACAGCCTGGAGTTAAAATTGGCCCTCAAGATATATAAATTTAGGGAGGTCACAAGATGCTTTTGTGTAACCCCTGGATGGGACAGATCCTTTAACTTGCACCTAGGGGAATTTAGAAAAGAGAGATGGACCCTTTTTGCACACACTTCTTTCAGTTTCTCTATGAATAGCAATTACCCTCTGGGGAACAATAATTCCAATGCCCTTTTGCAGTAGTCCCTGTACAAGTCCCTTTCCGTACTTGTAACCAGCACTAATAATAATCACGGTTTTTTATATACAAAAAGCACATTGAGAAGCAATGTGGTTTTCAGCTTCTTTACTGATAGTCGATTTGATGATTTCAGAATATTTACAGCGCTCAATTCATCATTGAAATAACATCAATAAATAATAGGACAACAGAAAGAATAAACTTGTAACCTCTAGCAAAGTCTCCTAATTCTTTTGGAAGCACACTTCTTAACACTTGACCTCTTTCTCTTCCTAGTTACTCAGCTTTCTCAGATTGTTCAATCTTCCTTTCAATTCCCAATTTAATCCCAGACACATGGCGAAGACCATTGCCTATTCAGAAGTATTACCTGTTCATGGAAAGGGGAAGGAAAGGCTCTGCCATATAGATAACTTCAATGTTTGGCTCAAAACATAGCGTAAAGCAAGTGGTTTTGGTTACATTGCTGGTTGGGGCCATGTATGGAGCAGTAAAAGATGATACTGTAAGAATGGTATACATTTGTCCTTAGCTAGAAAGAGGATGCTAAATGAGAAATTTAGAGCATACATTATCAGGCATTTAAACTAGAGGAAAGGGGTGGCAGGAGGTGACCAAAGAAATTGCCATTTCACCCCCAAGCAATACAGGAATTGGGAGGAGAAAACAAAATCAATCAGATCAAAATAGCAGAAAAGATGACTAAGAAGAACAATGCTAGGGAGAAAAGTTGGAAAGCTATGACCACAAATTCTTGCAGTCTGGGCAATAAAATTCCAGATCTGCAGGCTTTAATGGTGGAAACAGAATTGGACATTGTTGCTGTTACAGAGACCTGGTTCACTGAATCTTATGATTAGGATACTGCCATCCTTGGTTATAACTTGATAAGGGAGGAATAGAGAGGACAGAAAAGGGGGAGGAGTAGCTCTTTATATCAAACCAATATCCAAGCAATTGATGTGCAAGGGACATGGGGTAGAGAAGAAGCATTATGGACAGTCCTAAAAAAGAAGATGGTGCTTCCATTTCTACTGGTGTGGTCTACAGGCCTCTGACTCAAACGGAAGAACTAGACAAAGATCTGGTCAAAGCCATCCAAAAGGTGGGAAAGAAGGGAGAAGTGTTGCTTGTTGGAGACTTAAATCTGCCAGATGTAGACTGGAGCATCACTTTTGCGGAATCTACGAGAAGAAGAGAGATAGTGGATGCCCTGTAAGGGGCTTTGCTCAAACAAATGGTAATGGAACTCATGAGGGAAGGAGTTATACTTGACCTAGTGCTCATTGACGGGGATAATGTTGCTAATGTCCGGGTGCCCACCTGAGCACCAGTGATCATCAAACAGTATGGTTTGATATTGCAAATAGGATACAGAGAAGACTCGAGTTTTGAATTTCAAAAATACCGCCTTTGGCAAAATGGGGATGTACCTGGAGGAAAAAACTGGAAGATAGGGAGAAAATGGGTGAGGTGGAATAACAGTGGTCAAATTAAAAGGAGCAATTACAAAAGCAACTAATCTATATGTTTGACAAGTAAACAAAAATAAGAGGAATAAGAAACCAATCTGGTTCTCAAAGGAGGTGGCTGAAAAAAAAGCAAAAAGAACAGCATTCAAGAAGTATAAAGGATCCCAAAAAGAGCAACATAGGGAAGAATATCTGGTGAAACTGAGGGAGATGAAGAAAGAAATAAAGAAAGAAGCAAAAGGTCAGTCAGAAGAAAAGATTGCCAAAGAGGTGGAGAATAGAGTATAGAGAAATTGAAAGGTGACACAGGAGCTATGTGGTCAGCGAGATGAAGAAATGGTAGAAATATTAAACAAGTACTTCAGTTCGGAGTTTACTAAAGAAGAACCTGGAGAAGGACTGTCTCTGGTTAAGACAAAATTCCCTTTACAGAAGGGGGGGAGTAGACAAAACTCCCTTTACGGAAGAGAATGTATGGGGCCAGATGAGATATATCCCAGAATACTGAGGGAGCTCAGAGATGTGCTGGTGGGTCCTCTGAAAGATCTGTTCAATAGATCCCTGGGAACAGGAGTAGTGCCATGAGATTGGAGAAGAGCGATGGCGGTAAGCTTCACAAGAGAAGGAGCAGAGAGAAGGCTGGAAACAACAAGCCGGTTAGCCTCACCTCGGTGGTGGGAAAATTAATGGAGACTCTACTGAAGGAAAGAATAGTAGTAAACCATTTACAATCCAGTGGGCTACTGGACCCGAGACAGCATGGATTCACCAGGGGAAGGTCCTGTCAGACAAATCTGATTTTTTTGATTGGGTGACTAGAGAATTGGATCAAGGAAAAGTGCTTGATGTGAATAACTTGGATTTTAGTAAAGCTTTTGATACGGTCTCGCATAGGAGATTCATGAACAAAATGAAAAGCTTGGGAGTGGGTGCCAAGGTAGCGGTGTGGATTTCAAACTTATTGACTGACAGGAGACAGCATGTAATGGTAAATGGAACCTATTCTGAAGAAAGAACCATGTTGAGTGCCACAGTGATTGGTTTTGGTACCGGTTCTGTTCAATATCTTTGTGAGAAACATTGCGGAAGGGATAGAAAGTAAAGTTTGATGCTAAGATTTGCAACAGAGTGGACATGCCTGAAGAAGTAGAGAGAATGAAAAGTGATTTAAGAAACTTGAAGACTGGTTGAGGATTTGGCAGCTGGGATTCAATGCCATAACATGCAGAGTCTTATATCTGGGGTACGGTAGCCCAAAAGTGCTTTATGTGATGGGTAGTGAAAGTCTAATGTGCATGGATTGGGAGAGGGACCTTGGGGTGATAGTGTCTGGTGATTTGAGGTTGACAAAGCAATGTGACTGCGTTCAGTACTGGAACCCATATCTCAAAAAGAATAGAGGCAAGCTGGAGGCGTTCCAAGGAAGAGCGACCAAAATGGTGTGCGGTCTGTATCAGAAGATTTATGTGGAAGGCTGAATGATCTGCAAATGTACACCCTGGAAAAGAGGAGTTGTAGGGGAGATATGATGCCTTCAGACATTTAAAATGTTTTAATGATGCACGTACTTCAAACCTTTTCCTTTCAAAAGGAAACAGTAGAACTAAAGGTCATTGTTATGGTTTGTGGGTTCGTGGACACTTGGCCCGAGGTATGAGTTGTTACAACCTGTGGGGAGGAGCCCCACAGGCCCACACCATCGGAAGGCGAGGCCAGGCATGGCAGGGAGCTCTGGCTAAGACTCTGGAGAGGTCCAGAGGAGTCAGGAGGAATTCCCCAGTAGACAAGCAGGCTGATGATAATACCTTGACTGAGACCCCCAAAGGGGAAGGCGCCAGGCAGGTCATAGAGTGGAAGGCTTGAGACTGGCGTGCAGGAGGGATAGCGGAAAGACACCCCCGAGGGGCGGAGCTGCGGAGCGAGGGAGGCACAGCTGTAGTGACGCAGGCTAACCCATAGAGCAGGGAAGCCCAAGTCCGGTCTCCGGTGATGACGTAGGTAGAACCCAAGGAGCAGGGAGCACAGACAGTCTCTGTATGATAGAGAAGCACAGCCCTGAGGAGCTGGGAAGTGCTGGTAGTCTAGTAGCTCGTAAGCGAGACCCCAAGGAGCGGCAAGGAGCAGACAGTCACAGTAAAGCACAAGGACACTGTCCCGAGGAGCGGGATGGTGCTGAGAGTCTCTTGAGAAGTAGGAGGACGCAGCCCCGAGGAGCGGGGAAGTGCTGTCAGTCCAGGTGGCAGCCCCGTGGAGTGGGGAGCCTTGCAGAGTAGGACTTCTGGAAGCACAGGGGCATCCCGAGGAGCGAGGGAGGCCAGGAGACAAGGTCCCTGTAGAGGGCACCCACTGGCCTCAGAGGAGCGGGTACCAGACAGAGTCCAAAGTTATATGGAGTCCAATAGCGTAGCCACAGAAACACGGAACAGGAGCTAGAAGAGACGTACGGAACTTGTTGCCAAGTCGGCTAGCTGAGGACGAAGGTGGAGGAGTAGTATCGTGCTGCAGGTCTTCCCTACCCCTTGATATAGCCTTACATAGGGATGCCCCCATCCTCTGTGAAAAGGTTACCAAGGTTCTCAAGAAGAATTTTAAAAAATTGACTTAAAAGAGTAAAACAAGCAGAATCAGGTCAGATGGGAGGGCTGACCCCCCACAGGGAAAAATCCCATCTCCTTTTCATGAAATAAAAACATTTTACAGCAGGAGACAGAGGACTCCTGTCTGCATGAAAGTCCAATTCAAAATTCACGAGAATGGTGATTGAGGATGATAAATAGAACATCTGCAGTTCCCACATGGGGAAGCAAAAATCCAACCCTCTGCCTAGTTCTGTTGTGAACTTCCCCAGACAGATAGTACATTCCTGTTAGTGAGGTAAACAAAGGTTCCCTACACTTTAAAAGCAGGAGGAAGCTAGACCGAGGACCACCCATCTACCCCAGCTTAAATCGCTTATTTATTGCAGTTCTAAACAAGATCTTAGGTGAGAATATGACAAAAGAATGTGCCAAGAAATCCCTTCTGATGTTGAGGAGAGAACAGGCTGTCCGGCCAAAAAGATACCGGTATATCTGGAAAATAGCCACAGAGAAATCGCAGGC
This sequence comes from Rhinatrema bivittatum, assembly GCF_901001135.1. NCBI lineage: Eukaryota > Metazoa > Chordata > Amphibia > Gymnophiona > Rhinatrematidae > Rhinatrema > Rhinatrema bivittatum. The sequence goes on from NC_042618.1 coordinate 292,312,669, forward strand.
TTTGGAAGGAGGATGAGGCCATGGGTAATGCTGCTTTGCCAAGTGAAATGGTGGATATGGTGCATATGGTAATTGCAGCAGTTGGGGGAAAAATTCACTCCAGTCTCAATGCCAAGTTAGACAGTAGTGGACAGAGTGGCACAACTCATTTCCTCTGTGGAGGAAACAAAAACAAAACTGGATAGTGTGTTGGAGCATGTGGAAGAACTTGAAATGTCCCTAACAGCTGCATGGCAAAACATAGATGTTCTGGAATGAGCCCAAGAAAAGATCTTAGAGAAGCAGGATGATTATGAAAAAAGAAGCTGCAGAAACAATTTAACAATTTCTGTTCTGCTAGAAAAGGTGAAGGGAGGGACCCGGTAGGATTCTTCGCTAAGTGGATACCGGAGGTGCTGCAGTTTGACTGCAAAGGAGCCTGCTGAAAATCGACAGGGCCCATCAAGCGTTGACCCTAGTGCCATCAGTTAATGGCAGACCTAGAGCGATTATTTTTTTGAACTCCATCACTTTGCTGATAAAAGTAAAATACTTGAGGCAAATTTGAAGCTTTAGAAAATAACATACCAGGATCAATGGGTTTGTTTCTTTTGAGACTTTTCAGTTGAATTACAAAAAAAAAAAATGCCAGGGCTTTACAGAGATCAAAAGAGCACTGCAGAAGGTGCTGACATCACCTGCTCAAGATGGCCGCTTAACTCTCAGCTCCCAGCAACGCAACAATGCTTTTCTTGGTCTGATCCCCAATTCCTGCTAGCTTGAAAAATAGCTATAAATGGTGCTGCAGTACCATATAAGAATGGCAAATTATAAAAAGGCTCCAGATTTTCCCCAGGGGCTCTGCCGCTTCCTAGAATGGCCACAATCTCAACATAGCACCTGAGGATAAAAAAAAATGATGCAGCCTCAGGCTCTGATAAAAACATGTTGAATGTAGGCTGGCTTACCAGAGAAGAACTGACCTGATTTAAAGAATTGAAGACTGACATAGCAAAGATTGAAGTGGTACAACAGGTCAGTGCACTTAGACGTGAACTTACAGATATGGATCAGAGGCTGCTAACTGTTGAACAATGGGGCCATGAGTATGCCAATTATATATCCCAATTACAGTCCACGTTCAGCCATTGTCTCGGGATAAATGTAAATTGGCACTTAAATTAGAGGATTTGGAAAATAGGCCCAGACAGTGTCAAGGAGTCCCTGACAACGATGTTTATGCAAATTGTCATGAAATAGTATAGTCAATTTGTGCTTCGGTTCTGAATACTGGAAATGCTGGAGAAGCTCCAAGGGAAATTTTAGTGTATAGAGCACATTGATTCTTGGGCAGACCACAGACTAATAAACCCAGATATAAAGTTGCCTACTTGCACACCTTTGCAGTGAAAGAGGAGATGATGAGAAAACCTAGAGCTGTGGGTACTACGGTATAGCATGGCATCATAATGATGTTCAAAACAAACAGGTGGTCAACTGGTCATTTATTTCAAAAGAACACTCTTTTATATCGTTTTTCTTTTTGATAGTTTAATACAAAATATAATCTTTGTAGGACCTACACTTCAACAGCTTTCAAGAACCAAGGAAAGGTATGTAGAAGGAGCCACGGGTATTTCAGGAAGATTCTGAGTTTGCATCCAAGTGGGTTGCAGTGTTGAATAAATGTTCTCTTGATTTGATACTGCTGATTGTTGAATGTTCGTCTGTTTCTATCAATGTTCTAAAAAAAGATATTGCCAATATGAAGACTCATCTTCAATCGTCAACTAATATAGAAATTTTGGATGCATCCCAAAAGCAATTAGAACAGACTATTGCTCAATTCAAAAATCATCTTAACCAGATATTTTTTAAATAATTCTTTGGATGAAATTAATTTCATACTTGGGAAATTAATTATTCTCAAGTTTAAATTATTCTCAAGTTTAAATATCTCATCCTGTTCTCGATTCTTTCATAATTTCTCTTCATTAACTCATCAGATTTAATCAAGTTAACTTGTATATCTTTCATAGAAGATAATTGAGCAGAAATCTCATTCATCTTAACCTCATGGGTATTCACTACGGTATTGATATCATTCACTTTGTTATTAGAAACATTTATAGACTTAGTTAACAATGTTATGGAATTTTCCATTGTCATCAAGGCCTTCCATATGGAGTCCAATGTGATCACCTCTGGTTGTATTAATTTTTCCATAATGAGATTAGATGACACCACTCCTTCCTGACAAACTTGTGAAATCTGTGAGATTTCTGTTGTCAGGTTTCCATCACACCTATCTGATATTATATTTCCCCCTTTACTGGCACTTCCAGGTTTCTCCTCTGTGTTCATGAGACTGCATACATCAGTCTGCTTCTCATGAACTAACCCCTGAAAGTGTCCCAGGGTTGGGTGTGTGGGTGTTTCAGGTGCTCCGGGGCTTAGAGAAGTGTGAATGTCCAGGAAGGTGAGGTTTTGCTCCGTCCCTACACCTTCAACGGACCCAGCACCCAGTGTCGATACTGCAATTGGTGTGAAGAAACCCTCTATCACTTGCTGTGCAAGGGGGGGGTTGCGTAGGTACAGAGGAATCCATACGCAATCGCCCCTTGCGCTTGGTATGTGGCATTATATTTATACAGTTAAAGAAAGAAGGTTCCTACCACACAAACTTCCTTGCAAGCTATCTCTTGGTCCTCAGGGAGGTATGGGAGAGTCCAACGAGCTATTTGCAAACAAAAAGGTATATTTACTCTGCCGTCTTCCAGCCGTCGCAAGCAAGTCGCAAATAAGTCGCGCACCCCTTAAACAGCGCGTGGCTTCAACGACGCGCCGGCGGACGCTACGCGCCGCAGTAGGGACGTATTTGTAGGCAAAAGGTAGTCGCAGTCAATGACGTCAGGAAGGTGGAGCAGGGCAACGGGGCCGGAAACCTCACCCCGACAGGGTCTTTTCTCCTCTCCCTCCTTGGGACAGGGACAGAATTTTTTTGGGCTCATACCGGGAACCCTGCAGAGGTCACCCGGAGAGAGGTTACCCACGGACACGGCCCTCAGAGTGGGAGGACCCTATAACGCGGGCACAATATCACAATCAACAACAATAGTCAGTCTGTCTAGTCTAGCCTTATTTGGGGAGTTGATGACGGCCTTGGATAAGTGTTTATCTTTTGTCCCTGTTAGCCACTATGACTCCTTTCAGACTTGGGTTGATTTACATCGTTTTTTCAGATAAGAACATAAGAAATTGCCATACTGGGTCAGACCAAAGGTCCATCAAACCCAGCATCCTGTTTCCAACAGTGGCAAATCCAGGCTACAAGTGCCTGGCAAATACCCAACTTTGGTTATATTTTCAATAACAAGGAGTGACAAGAGTTGATAGTGCCATCATTACACTTAAATCTCATTGGTTTCCTCCAGGTCCTATGGACCCTGTTATTTCTACATATATTCAATTGGTTTTGCGAGATTTGTCTGTATTGGAGAATGGTGAGCGCGTTACACGGAAAGGTTATTCTAATGATTGGTCTGACTCTCAATTTCAAGTGCTAGATACCTTGGCTCGAAATCCTGATGTAATAGTTAAACCTGCTGATAAAGGGGGAGCTATTGTTTTACAGAATAAGAAAGATATTGGGGAGATTCAATGTCAATTAAATGTCACTTCCTATTATCCGCTTCTTTTCTGTGATCCTTCTTCAGCTTTAAAATCACATATAGAGATGGTGGTACATCAGGGCTTAGCTAAATGTTTTCTCTCTACGAGAGAGGTTCGTGCTTTACAAGACAATGATCCGTCTATTCCTGTGTTGTATACATTACCTAAAATTCACAAGAATTTAACATCTCCACCGGGACGTCCGATTGTAGCAGGTAGAGGTTCCATATTAGAACCACTTTCCAGTTTTTTGGACTTTTTTCTAAAACCATTTGTTCAAAAATCTGTTTCATTTTTACAGGATACTTCATATGTTGGCTCTTCTACATGATTTACCACCTCTATTTTCACAATGTTTGTTAGTGACTTTGACATTGAAAGGTGTTGATAGTATCATCTCCCGGGGGGCGGTGGGCTCCAATTAGGTTTCAACTTTACCAGAGATACATTTGTTGATACCGATGGACACCGAGACAAATAAGTCTTCCGTTGGAACTGATGTATGAATTAAAACAATTCACAACGAAATTGAAATGAATCGTGTGTCTGTGTAGGAACATAGTTCAACCCTTTATTTAAGACTTGTTCCTCGGCTTCAGTTATTCTACACCTGAGATGTAAATTACAGCCGAGGGCAATTCCAGGGGTATTATGGAGGAAACTGATTCAATAGGAACTGATTCGATGAGAACTGGGATCGGGATCGTGGTCTGCTTCACTCTCCTGATTGATAATTCTGAATTTGTCGCTGATTGCCTCGGGTATGTTGACCCCTGTATGTTGATGATCGCTGGTAGTTCCCCGATATATAGGGGCAGATTTTCAAAGGCTACACGTGTAACTTGAGAAAATCTGCCCCTGCGCGCGCCGAGCCTATTTTGCAATCTTCGCGATATGTTGGTTCATTCAACTTTGAAGACTCATATACATAGTGACTTGGATGGATGTTGATGTGAGAGGTAACTACCCCTGTGGCGCATGTGAGATGTGTACCCAGGCTTTGACAGGTTGTTAGTGGCGACACCCTGGTTCTAATTGTGTCATTTAAAAATAAAAATACACTACTCGCAATTCAGAAAGGATGATTTATGCTTTCCAATGCCCATGTGGGTTAGTTTATGTAGGACGCACTAAACGCAAAATACAGGTACGCTTAATTGAACACAAAAGTTGAATTAATACCTTGAAAATGACAGCCCCAATGGTAACACACTGGGGCAGATTTTATAACCTGCGCGCGCGGCCTACATTTGTGCGCGCTACCCAGCACACACAAATGTACGCCCGATTTTATAACATGCGCACGCAGCCGCGCGCATATTATAAAATCCGGGGTCGGCGCGCGCAAGGGGGTGCACACTTGTGCACCTTGCGCACGCCGAGCCCTAGGGGAGCCCCGATGACTTTCCCCGTTCCCTTCAAAGATGCTCCGAAATCAGAACGGCCTTGGAGGGAACTTTCCTTCCACTCCTTCCCACCTTTCCCTCCCTTCCCCTATCTAACCCACCCCCCAGCCCTACCTAAATCCCCCCAGTAGCTTTATTTCAGGAGTTATACCTGCCTCTGCGCCATCCCCCAGCACGGCCGCTGTGCCGGAGGACTTGGGACCTTCCCCGGACTGGTGCCCCACCCCCGTCCCCGTCCCTTCCCTCCCCTTTTTCAAAGCCCCGGGACATATGCGCGTCCCGGGGCTTGCGCACGTCACCGAGCCTATGCAAAATAGGCTTGGCGCGCCCAGGAGCAGGTTTTCGGGGTTACGCGTGTAACCCTTTGAAAATTTGCTCCACTGTGTACAGAAGGCTCATCAGTTCCAGGATTTAATGTGGATTATTTTGGAGCAGATTGATGCATCGGTGTGAGGGGTGATATTCAGATTCTTTTAAACAAACGTAAACAATTCTGGATTTTCAAGTTGGACTCTGTACAACCACATGGTTTAAATGAATTAATTAATTGGTATTCCCTCATTTGAGAGTTGTCCTATCAACTGAGTAGACATCATTTCCTCGGGGTATTTAAAGACCGTTTACGCCGCCATGTTTTTTAAAGTTTTTTCAAAAGGTTTTGAAGATGTTATGAGAAATGTAGGACCTATTTTCTCCAGATGAAGTGAGCAGAGTGAATTTTTATAAAGTTGTTGGGACTTTGGATGATTTGACCCCTCGAAGTAGATTGTTTTTCGAAACATGGATCCATGTCAGGATTTGTGACCTTCACATTGCGGCAAGATAAGTACTTTTCAGTGGGAAGTAGCCCATATTGTTTTTTGAGTGATCAATAATGCTCATGTTGTTGGAGTTTTTACAACAGCTTTCTCATGAAGATTGAGCCATAAATGGACAATGTTTGATATATTGAGGTATAAATAAAATAAAGTGGACTTAAAACAGATAACAGTTTTTTAGGTTCTTGAAAGCTGTTGAAGTGTCGATCCTACAAAGATTATATTTAGTATTAAAATAACAAAAAGAAAAAAGATATAAAAGAGTGTTTTTTTGAAATAAATGACCAGTTGACCACCTTTTTGATTTGGATATATTGACTTGAGAGGTCTCTGGAATCAAGATTGCGTTTTGGGTTGTGTTTTGGTTGATAATGATGTTGCTATCTTTAATGACTTGTCACAAATTCTGCAGAAGAGGAGAGATCTGAAGTTGGTCTCTAATTCCCTCAGGTCTGAAAATATTCGCTGTAGTTGACTTACCCTATTGGCTTGGCCTTCACTCTTAATGGCAAGTTCTCTAAAGTGATGAATCTCTCGGAGGCAATGTCAGTGTTGGCAGAGGCTGGCATTACTGTAAAGCCACCGATTGCTAATTCTAAATCCAAGTCTAGAAGAGAAACTTTGAGATGGCAGAGTTGGAAAAGGTGGCAGATGACTACAAAAACTCCAATGGTGGGTGATGTGCCACTTTCTGTTCAGGTGTCTGGGGATGTTTCTTGACATTCTAATCTGCGGCAACTTTATTTTAGATTTTTATTTATTTAGATTTCTTTTTTTATATTCCGCATTTCACACTTTTTTCAGCACTTCAATACGGATTACATTCAGGTACTGTAGGTATTCCCTTATTCCTAGAGCGTTTAAAATCCAAGTTTGTACCTGGAGGGTAAAGTGACTTGCCCAAGATCAAGAGGAGCAACAGTGGGACTTGAACCCTGGTTTCCTGGTTCATAGCCTGCTGCTCTAACAACTAGGCTACTCCTCCACTCCACTTAATTTAATTTCACTTTTCTTCTACATCAGCAGAAGATTTGAGTGATTATAGAACACTGCCAGTGGTCTAGCGATCTTTACAAGGAATGTTTTACAATTGTTTTCAACTGCAGTCCACTCTCTTGATTTTTTTTTCTCACAAGTTTTGTTCTTATGGGAGTTGGGTATCCCTATGGGACTATATTACTGGTTTTTATCCTAAGTTGAGGATGTGCTGTTCTTGGGAAGTTGCATCATACCTCTGTATAAAGTGAGTAATATTTTATACACACAACCAAAATGATAAAGGGGATGGAACAACTCCCCTATGAAGCTGAAGAGGTTAGGGCTGTTCAGCTTGGAGAAGAGACGCCTGGGGCGGAGGGGGGGGGGGTGGATATGATAGAGGTCTTTAAAATTATGAGAGGTCTTGAACGAATAGATATGAATTGGTTATTTATACTTTCGGATAATAGAAGGACTATGGGGCATTCCATGAAGTTAGCAAGTAGCACATTTAAGACTAATCAGAGAAAATTCTTTTTCACTCAATGCACACTTAAGCTCTGGAATTTGTTGCCAGAGGATGTGGTTAGTGCAGTTAGTGTAGCTGGGTTCAAAAAAGAATTGGATAAGTTCTTGGAGGAGAAGTCCATTAACTGCTATTAATCAAGGTGACTTAGGGAATGGCCTCTGCTATTACTAGCATCAGTAGCATGGGATCTTCTTGGTTGGGTAATTGCCATGTTCTTGTGGCCTGGTTTGGCCTCTGTTTGAAACAGGATGCTGGGTTGATGGACCCTTGGTCTGACCCAGCATGGCAATTTCTTATGTTCTTATGAGGTATTCAGGGGGAGAGGGAGGGGGGACATTTTAAAAGGGGCTTTGGCAATGTTTGAAAAGGGTATATTCGATGGGTTTTCTAAGTTATCTAATGGGGTGGGTACCTTTAACATATGTGAAACATTGGTTTACTGGAAGCTATTACTTGATTTCTCTTTGAATCTTGTTTTTTCTCTTATCTTTCTGCACCTTTGGGGTGCTTTCAGGTCCCAGATTGCAGTTCTATCTTTCTACTTTATACGAAATGGCTCTTAAAGTTGTTTCTCTCAGTGTTAAAGGATTGAACTCACCATTTAAAAGGAACCTGTTGTTTAAGGAGGCATTGCGATTAAATACTGATATTCTGTTCATTCAGGAGATACAGTTACGGAAAAGGGATGAGAAGTTGCTGTACTCTAAAGGGTTCCCCAAGTTGTTCCCAGCTTCTAGTATTTTAAAAAATAAATATGGTGGGGATTTTAGTTTCTAAGCATGTGTATGTTGACTTTATGGAAATTGATAGGGACATTGATGGAAGATATATTATGATCCAAATGGTTATGGGAGAAGACATATAAACATTTCTGAATATATATGGTCCCAACTCAGATCAAGGGCCGTTTTCCAGAAAAGTTTTGATTTTATTACTACTAAAGCTGTGGGTCATGCAATTGTTGGGAGAATTTTAATATTACATTGAATCCTAATTTGGATAATTCTGGGAGAGTGGGTCATACTCTCAAGAAACATCGTCTTTGTCTAAAAATTCTGATCTCCTGATTAGGGGTGATAGATATTTGGAGACTACGTCACCCCTTGGAATGAGACTACACATATTATCCCAAACCATATAATACATATTCTCATATTGCTTTCTTTCTGATAGATAAACTCTTAGGGGTAGATTTTCAGAGCCCTGCTCGCCTAAATCCGCCCAAAACCGGGCGGATTTAGGCGAGCAGGGCCCTGCGCGCCGGGAAGCCTATTTTACATAGGCCTCCCGGCGCGCGCAGAGCCCCGGGACTCGCGTAAGTCCCGGGGTTCTCGGAGGGGGGCGTGTCGGGGGGCGGGCCCGGTCGTCGCGGCGTTCCGGGGGCGTGTCGGCAGCGTTTTGGGGGCGGGTACGGGGCGTGGCTACGGCCCAGGGGCGTGGCCGTGCCCTCCGTACCCGCCCCCAGGTCGCGGCCCGGCGCGCAGCAGGCCCGCTGGCGCGCGGGGATTTACGTCTCCCTCCGGGAGGCGTAAATCCCCCGACAAAGGTAAGGGGGGGGTGTAGACAGGGCCGGGCGGGTGGGTTAGGTAGGGGAAGGGAGGGGAAGGTGAGGGGAGGGCAAAGGAAAGTTCCCTCCAAGGCCGCTCCGATTTTGGAGCGGCCTTGGAGGGAACGGGGGGAGGTAGCGCGGCTCGGCGCGCGCAGGCTATACAAAATCGATAGCCTTGCGCGCGCCGATCCAGGATTTTAGTGGATACGCGCGGCTCCGCGCGTATCTACTAAAATCCAGCGTACTTTTGTTTGCGCCTGGAGCGCAAACAAAAGTAGGCTGTTCGCGCTCGTCTGAAAATCTACCCCTTACTTTCCATGGTGCAAGAGACTGACATAGGGATCATAGCATGGTGTGATCATGCCCCGATTATTTTTAAATTCCTTCTGACTAGTAATGATTCAGGTAAACACTACTGGTAACTTAATGATGCTTTATTGAATGATAAAGATATTTGTCATAAACTGAGAGTTGTTCTTGAAGATTATTTACAGATTGATACTGGGGAGGTGTCTTCTGTTATGCTATGGGAGGGTCTTCAAGCTGTTGCTCGAGGTCACTTGATTGCCTAGTTCTGCAATAAAAAGAAAAAGATTTTAAAAGAACAGTTGGAAGTGGAATAAGACATTAAGGGGCGGATTTTCAGAGCCCTGCTCGCGTAAATCCGCCCAAAACCGGGCGGATTTACGCGAGCAGGGCCCTGCGCGCCGGTGAGCCTATTTTACATAGGCTCACCGGCGCGCGCAGAACCCCGGGACTCGCGTAAGTCCCGGGGTTTTCGGAGTGGGCGTGTCGGGAGGCGTGTCGGGGGCGGGGCCGGAGCGCGCGGCGTTGCGGGGGCGTGTCGGCAGCGTTTTGGGGGCGGGTAAGGGGGCGTGGCTACGGCCCGGGGGCGTGGCCGCGCCCTCCGTACCCGCCCCCAGGTCGCGGCCCGGCGCGCAGGAGGCCCGCTGGCGCGCGGGGATTTACGCCTCCCTCCGGGAGGCGTAAATCCCCCGACAAAGGTAGGATGGGGGTTTAGACAGGGCCGGGCGGGTGGGTTAGGTAGGGGAAGGGAGGGGAAGGTGAGGGGAGGGCAAAGGAAAGTTCCCTTCTAGGCCGCTCCGATTTCGGAGCGGCCTAGGAGGGAACGGGGGTAGGCTGCGCGGCTCGGCGCGCGCAGGCTATACGAAATCGATAGCCTTGCGCGCGCCGATCCAGGATTTTAGCCGATACGCGCGACTACGCGCGTATCTACTAAAATCCAGCGTACTTTTGTTTGCGCCTGGGGGTAGATTTTAAGAGGCGCGCGAACAGCCTACTTTTGCTTGCGCATCAGACTCAAGCAAAAGTACGCTGGATTTTAGTAGATACGCGCGGAGCCACTAAAATCCTAGATCGGCGCGCGCAAGGCTATCGATTTTGTATAGCCTGCGCGCGCCGAGCCGCGCTGCCTCCCCCCGTTCCCTCCAAGGCCGCTCCGAAATCGGAGCGGCCTCGGAGGGAACTTTCCTTTGCCCTCCCCTCACCTTACCCTCCCTTCCCCTACCTAACCCACCCACCCGGCCCTGTCTACACCCCCCCCCCTTACCGTTGTCGGGGGATTTACGCCTCCCGGAGGGAGACGTAAATCCCCGCGCGCCAGCGGGCCTGCTGCGCGCCGGGCCGCGACCTGGGGGCGGGTACGGAGGGCGCGGCCACGCCCCCGGGCCGTAGCCACGCCCCATACCCGCCCCCAAAACGCGGCCGACACGCCCCCGAAACGCCGCGTTGACCGGGCCCGCCCCCCGACACGCCCCCCTCCGAAAACCCCGGGACGTACGCGAGTCCCGGGGCTCTGCGCGCGCCGGGAGGCCTATGTAAAATAGGCTTCCCGGCGCGCAGGGCCCTGCTCGCCTAAATCCGCCCGGTTTTGGGCGGATTTAGGCGAGCAGGGCTCTGAAAATCTACCCCCTGGAGCGCAAACAAAAGTAGGCTATTCGCGCTCGTCTGAAAATCTACCCCTAAGAGATTAGAAATCTTACATAAGCTACACCCTAACAGTAAGCATCTTTAAGTGTTGGATAAAACTAGGGACAAAATTAGATTACTTTAAAATAGGTTCCAAGAGACCCCAGATATTTACTGTTAAGTATCCCAGTACCCAACGTCTCTAAATCTTTACAACCTTTAATATTTGAAATTGTATTGGCAGCTAGAATTTCATTGGCAACCTTTTGGAGCCAAGCTTTATGCACCTCGTTACAAATTGTTAAAAAGAGGTTACAGGATATATATTTCTTGGGCCACTTAACTGCATTGAAGTATGATAAACTGGAACAATTTGACAAGATGTAGTTCTAATCTTATTTGCTTTATTGTGAGTATATCCTGGTGACATTTTGTGTTGATAACAAAAATGCTACGATGAGTGCTATTTGGATTTTTGGGTTGCCAGAGCTGGGGAAGAGGGGGAAGTCATATGTGAAATACATTATGGATTTTCAGCATGGGAGGAAGCCTTAGCTTGTAGATGACTGTCCCTATCTGCTGCAGGATGGAAAACAGCCTAATAAACCTAGGTGCATCTTGGGCTGTAGATTTTGGCTTCTTAGCCATTCCAGTTCTCTGAGTTGGAATTGTGGCACCGGTTGGCACCTTTTGTCAGCTTGCTTTTTAAATTGACTGGCAGCTGTAGTGAGCAGTTAATCTGTTCTGTGCCACAGATCCTTGATATTGTGACTTAAGATGTTAGCCATTGGGCAGGTGACAGAGAGAGGTACTGGGAGTGGAACCTGAGGATGGTGACCAAAGACTATCTGGAAGGGAGAGGATTCCATAGAACTTCCCACGTTTGTTGTGGCAGATCTCCACCCATGGGAAGAGGGAAACCCAATCATCTTGGTGCTTATAGATCTATGCCCTTAGAAAACTTTTGAGGATTTGATTGATCCTTTCCATTTGCCCATTATTTTGTGAATGGTATGCAGCGTGATACCAAAATTCTTACAAAGACCTTTCCAGAAGTAGGCAGTGAACATCTTGGTCTGAGAAGATTTGAGAAGGAAATCCGTGTAAATGGAAGATATGTTGTATATATGGCATGCCAGGAATCGGAACGAAGTGAGCCATCTTGGAAAAATGATCCACCACTACCCATATAATGATGTGACCATTTGAGAGGGGAAAGTCAGTGACAAAGTGGCCAAATGGCCAGGGTTCCTTCAGGGCTGGCAATGACTGTAACAGCCTCCAAGGGTGAGCCCGAGAGCTCTTACGTATCACAATGTTTCAATTCTTGCTTCACTTGAGGACCCCAATAGTTGAGGTTGATAAGCTCTAAGGTTCTGATGACTCCAGAATGCCCTGCCATTGGGAATCATGAGCCCATTTGAATACCTTTCACCTGAGTTGTTTAGGGATGATGGTTTCCATGGGTAGTATGGTGATGGCAGTGGCATCCACGATTCTTGCTGAATCTATGATGTGGCGAGGGGTCTCCGTGGCATCTTTGGTCTCTAATGATCATGAGAGAGCATCTGCTCATTGATTCTTTTCCACTGGACAGTAGCGGAATTCAAAATCAAAGTGATTGAAGAACAAGGACAACCAGGCTTGTTAAGGATTCAGCTGTTAGGCCTGTGGCAGGTATTCCAGGTTTTTGTGGTCTGTATAATTGGTGATTGGGTGTCTGGCTCCTTCTAATAGATGGCACCATCCCTCTAATGCCAGCTTAACTGCCAGAAGTTCACGATTCCAAATTGTATAGTTCTTCTCTGATGGGGACAAACTTTTTAGAAAAGTAAGAGCATGGAAAACAAATCCTGTGTTCATCATGTTGAGCGAGGACAGCCATTACTCCAATGGCAGAAGCATCTACCTCCAAGATAAAGGGTTTTGATAAGTCTGGGTGGCGAAGGCAGGATTCCCGAATGAATTCTTGTTTGAGACGCTTGAAGGCCTGAATGGCCTTGTCCAGCCAATGCCTGGTATCCATGCCCTTCCTCATGTGGACAGTGAGAGGAGCCACCAGAAGAGAGTAATTGGCGAAGACCAGGAAGCATTGTAGGACTATAAGTCCCACAGGTTGCGGTCAGTCCAAAATGGTCTTCCGCTTTTCAGGTTCCATGCAGAATTCATGCCAGGATATGATGTAAATCAGAAATGGCACTTCCTCTTTTTCAAAATAGCATTTTTCTAGCTTGGCATATTGTCTCTGCAGGACCTGCTTAATGTGCTTTCAATGTTGTGCCAGAGATTGTGAGAAGATGAGAATGTTATCTAGGTACACCACCACATGCGAGTAGAGAAAGTCCTGTAAAATCTTATTAAACATGTATTGGAAGACAGTAGGGGTATTACATAGGCCAAATGGCATCACTAAATACTCATAATGGCCAACTCTGGTGTTAAGGCCTTCTTCTATTCATCACCATCATGGATCCGTATAAGATTGTAGGTTCTGCTCAGGTCAAGCTTTGTGAAGATTTGGCCCCCTCGGAGAGAGTCAAACAATTCTGTGATAAGTCTGTAATTAATTCTGTGATTACAGAGGCCTCAATGTGAATGCATTGAGGCCTCTGTAATCGATGCAGGGCCTAAAAGAGCCATCCTTTTCCTCCACAAATTAAAAACCTTCACCTGCAGGGGAAGTTGAGGGCTGGATGAAGCCTCTCTAAATTTTCTTGGACATACTTAGACATGGACTGCATCTTAGGCTGTGATAAAGGATAAACCCAACCTCTAGTGGGCGTCTTCCCTGGTAGAATATCTATTGGGCAATCATAAGATCAATAAGGGGGTAATGTCTTGGCCCGTTGCCTACTGAAGACATCCAACAACCCTGGTAAACTAGGGGGTGTGACCTTAGCTATGGTGACTGCTGGCAGAACAGAAGCTAAGCAATTTTGCAGGCAGGAAGGGCTCCAACGAGCAATTTGCAACATGTCCCAGTCTATGACTGGTTGATGAAGGTGGACCCAGAGCAACCCGAGGATTACGGGATTAACTGCTTTAGGAAGCATATAGAAGTTGATACTTTCACTGTGAAGAAAGCCTATCTACAAACTAAGGGCAGCAGTGACCAATGTCAGATGACCAGGCAGAGGACCTCCCTGGACAGAAGTGAAAGTGAGAACACTTACCAGGTTGGTTATAGGCAGATTATGTTTCCATACCAATGCATCTTCAATAAAGTTACCTCCTGCCCCGGAATCAAGGAAGGCTTCTGTGTGGATCACAGTTTCCCCAGTGGTGAGACAAACAAGGACTATAATTGTGGAAAATGAGGAATTCAGCCTAGGGTTGCTTCTCCAACCAGCCCTAGGTGTTCAAGTTTCCTTACTTCTTGGGGCAGTGGTTGGCGAAGTACCCTGGTCTCGCACAATATAAGTAAAGATTTAATTGCCCCGCCTATGCTTCTCCTCATTGGTAATCCTAGAGCATCTCAGCTGCTTAGGTCCTTCAACTGGGACCACCTGCACAGGGCTGGATGAGGATGCCAACGGAGGCTGAAACTGAGGAGGGAGACAAATGGGATGGCGAGAAACTCTGTTTTCTTATGCACATTCCTGGAATCTGCGCTCCACCATGATGGCTAGGGCAATCAGACCTTCTAGAATGGGCGGGATATCATGACTCACTAGCTCATCTTTGATTCGCCCAGACAATCCTTGCCAGAAAATGGCCATCTGCCTATCATCTCCCCAGCCTGTTGGATATGTTGGGCTAGATCCGGTATGGCCTGGATTGTGGATGAGTCACCATGGCCTCAACAAACTTGTAAACTCAGCAAATCTTATGCTGTTACATGGTTGACGCAGCCTAGTAGGTGAACCCATTAGGCTCACACCGACAGCTGGCAAACACACCTTGAACAGGGAATATACTGGAGTGTCACCTATACCAGCCCCGTTCCCTGTGAGTTGAGCCTTTGCGTTCCAGAGGTCAGCAGGACTTAGGTGAGAGTCCCACTGGGCATACAGAGTAAGAGAGTCCAGGGCTGGTCCTAGGTCAGCAGTCAGACAATTACCAGGAGAAGGCCAGAGGCCAGGGCAGGCAGTAGGCAAGGTCCATAGCAAAGATCAGTGGCGGGTGGCAGGCAAGAGAGTAGTCCGGGTCCATAGCAGGCAGACAGGACCGGGATGAAGGAAGGCTAGACACAGGATGGGGCAGGACAAACTGGGTGAAGCAGGGCAGCTTGGACGAGGCAAGGCAGGATCAGGAATGCAGGAGCAACTTGCACTAATATTAAGCAGGAGGACCTGTTGCTGTGGCAAGGCTAGGGAGCACAGGTGGCCTTTTATACCCAGCTGCATGACATCATCGATGCACACTGGCAGCCTGGTTTCCCTCCACAGGGTCTTCATAAGGCACTGCGCCATGTGCATGCCTAGAGGAACCTGGGATTGGTGACGCTGGTTTCATTCCTGCCTTCTGGAGGCTATTGGGTGAGTGCTCCTGGTTCCGGGATGATCCTGCGAACAGCAAATTTAACACCAAATTACTGGAAGGTACATTTAAAAAAAATAAATAAATAGACTTTTGTTACTCAGAGTATAAAAGTAAACCAGAGCAACTAGAAATTATTATTACCAGTACAAAGGTCAAATATGATGCTACCAATCAAGCTCACAAGAAATTTACTTAGTTTGTTCTATTTACAGAAGACCCAAAGTGACTTAAATCACTTGCTATCCCTCCCCTTCCTGGTACAAAGCAGTTCTTTTCTCCAACTGATGACTAGTAATGTATTCTAATCTATGATTTTAATGTATTTGCTTATAATCTTTAATTAACCTACTATTTCTTTTAATTTTGGTTATGGTTAGTTTCTCACTTATTTGTCTAAAGTCACAGATAGAGTTATACACAATTTTCCAAAACTCCATTTTAGTTTATAAAATTAGTTTTTGTATCTGTTAAGTATGTATTCTATAAAGAATGCTGCTGCCTTAGCTACTAAATCTCAGACTAACTAAAAATAAATTTCTTGAAGTATTTACTATGGTATTACTAATTAAGCTCACCCTGAATTTTACTTAAGAGTTCTGATTTCACAGATGACTATTATTTTTCCATTATTCTATGTAGTATATAAAGTTAGAATGAAAGGTAGGGGTGGGGGACAGGAACTCTTTCCCTTCTTCTCTTCCTTTCTAAAGCTAAGCAGTAATGATTCCCAACAAACAATAAAGCAATGCAAAATATTCCTTTTGAAAAATAAAAGTTCAAGCAATTAAGAAAAAAATTCTCCCTTGAAAATAAGGTCTCAGCCGAAATCGTCAGAAAAATTACCTGTTTGTAGTTCAGTTCCTCCAAGAATGGCAGACCTTTCTTAGCTTTGCTGACATATATACAGAACTCAGGCCCTGATACATTTAACACAGCTAACAAGCTCCTTTCTACTCCCAAGGCTTCAAACAAAATCTGTCCTTTTGAACTACTAAATCTAAAGGCAGAAGAAAAAAGCTATAGCAAAGGAATCCTTTCCCTTGTACTATTCCTTTCTAAATCTAAGCAGTAATTATACCCAACAAATAAAAAAAACAATGCTACTATCCCTTTTTAAATAATAAAAAGAGCAAAAGTAATTAAGAAACATATTCCTCTTCATAATAAGGTGTCTGCAGATGAAAAGAAGCTGGAAAAGTTCAGCTCCTCCAAGAATTTCACATCTTTCTTAGCTTGGCTGATCTATACAAAGGCCTTGATACAATTAAAACAAGTAATTAGCTCCTTTGTAGCCCCAAGGCTTCAAAATAAAAAATAAGATTTCCCTTTGAACTACTAAATCTAAAGGCAGAAGAAAAAAAAAAAAAAACGATACCAAGGGAACCCAAAATATCCCTTTATCAAAAATAAAAAGAACAAAAGCAATTAAGAAAAAATATCCAACAGGTCACATCAATTGAAATCAAGCCAGAAAAATTACCTGTTTATAGAATACGCACTTTTTGGGGGGAGGCATATAGCCAGAAGCTGAACTCTACCCATCTTACCTAGAACTTCATGCATGCAATTTTGGAAACCCGTGACTCAAAAGCCTGTCCATGCTGACTGGTGGCCCTCTTGTATGGCAATATAGCTGCATCTTGGATATTGGAAATATGATATGTGTGGAACTTATGACTTGTACACAGGGGTTAGGCTGCTAAGGATTGACAGGTGCCTTAAAGGAAGAGGCTCTCTTGCCTTGTACTCGGCAAAGTGGCACAAACTATAATGTGTGAAACCTGGGGCCAAGGTTCAAAATCAGCAGATAGTCATCTAAGCACATTAGAATTGCCGATGAATGACTGCAAGTGATTTTAAAAGTATTGTTGGCAGAGGTACAGCTGAAGATCTAAAGGGTTGCTTTGCATATTTAGAGGCATAGCATACAACCCATGAGAGACATGAACTACTTGTGTGCATTTAAATAATTTTGACAAAATATAGTTGTTTTAGGTATTTATAGCTATAAAGGTTTGTCTCTGGTGTGGCACTATGCTGAGCATCATTTCTGTCTGGTAATAGGTAAACTGAGTGGAAGAGTAGCCTAGTGGTTAGAGCAGTGGGCTATGAACCAGGAGACCAGGATTCGAGCCCTGCTGTCGCTCCTTGTGACCTTGGGCAAGTCACTTCACCCTCCATTGCCTCAGGTACAAACTTGGATTGTGAGCCCTCTGGGGATAGGGAAATACCTACAGTATCTGAATGTAATCCACTTCGAAGCGCTGAAAAAAGTGCAAAAAGCAGAATATAAATCTAAATACATAAATAAATAAACTGAACTATAAGAAATGTATAGTTTGCAATCCACCAGCAGATGGAGCTCCTAGCAGTGCTCCCTCAGGACTACATCATAAGCATATGGGAACAGACTTAAAGATCTAACTGTGTAAAACCTGGATGATAGAAAAAAAGGGACAATAGAGACATTTAAATAGTTCCAAGGAATAAATGCATTGGAAGTAGGCCTCTTTCAAAGGAAAGGAAGCTCTGGAATGTGAGGGTTCATGGGATGAGTGTGAAAGGGGAGTAGACTCAGGAGTAACCTAAGGAAATATTTCTTTACAGAAAGGATGGTGGATATATGGAACAGCCTCCCTGTGGAGATGGTGGCGACAAGAACAGTAACAGAATTCAAGAGAGCATGGGACAAGCACAAAGGATCCCTGAGGGATTTGTAAGGACTATAAACTCAGCAGTGGGCCATATATCAGGCATCATGTTCTATGTTTCTGTGTAAAGTTACACAATTATACCCTAATATATTCAGCGGGAGACAGTCCTATTGAATATCCAGAACAAATTATGTGCATAATTTTCCCTGGATAAATTTGCTGCTTGCCACATCACTAAATTTGACCTAAACATTTCTGTTTGAGCTCCCAGGTCTTTTTTGATGGCCTTATCAGCTTTTGCCATCTAAGGACAAGCATATTTTCTATCTGTACAAACATTCCACTCTCTGAGATTGTAACTATATATAGCACAGGTACTAAGATCTTTTCTAAAAGAGGCAGGATTTGGTTTATTTTTATCACAATTATGTAATGGTTCTTAGATAAAAAAATAAAGTTACCAGATCCTTACCTAACTTTGATCAACATCTACTAAAGTTTAGAACCTTGTAGGTTAATTATACATTCTTCTGGCTATATTTTATTGCCATTATACAGGGTGATGAAAAAGACCATGAACACCTACAGTATTCTAATATACACACTGATGTATAGAAACATTCCCATCAATCTGTGATAGTCTAGTGGGTAATGTGTAGTGTATGTTACCTATACATTGACCCATAAGATTAAGGGTGATTTCAGCATGCGGAGTTATTTTAAGAGCTAGATTTGTGCAGCTGTAGTAGGGTCTGGGAGGAAAAATAAGTAAAGAATAGTATAGGAGAGTGAAGTTGATAATGAAGAGTGCCTTAATAACACAAAATAAGATACAAGCTATTAATCAGCTTGCAATTCCTGTACTATCATGCAATTTTGAAATAGTAGACTGGCCCCATAAATATCCTGAAGAATTAGATATAAAAAAAACAAGAAAGTTTCTTCACATCTATTAGATAATCTATAAGAACCAGTATATGCTGAGATTGTATATCTCTAGAGCTGAAAGTGGTGCGAATCTTATAGAAATTGATTAGAGTCTTCAAGCATACATAATGGCATCAATTGACCTAAATGCTCAAACAGTGAGCAAGCATTTTCAGTCTCAGTCCTTAAGCTTGGACAATAGAGGGAATGACTGAAAATCTACCAGCACACAAAGGCAAAGAAGCTACAGAATTAGCAAAACAAGAGAAAAACACTTTAAATAATCAGGTCAGCAAACAAGGAAGGAATAATTGGCAGAAGCACAAAGTAGGAAGTATAGAGAGCTACTCCAGAAACCACATGTGGATCAAGATTTAATCTGGCAGTGGTTAAAGAGAGATGAATTAAAACCTATAGATGAGAGATTTATAATTGCAGCACAGGATAGTGGACTATGGACAAGACAGTTCACAGCCAGCATAGAAAAAAAAAGACTGGTAAAACAGACAAATGTAGATTCTGCAATACAGATCTGGAAATGGTTACTCATCTCATTCGGGCCGATACAGAAAACCTTGCGGGAGAGCTGGCGAGCGCCCGCTCTCCCGACGCGCACCCAGGCAGCCGAGTTATGCAAATTAGGGCACGCAGTAAAAAGGAGGCACTAGGGACACTAGTGCGTCCCTAGTGCCTCCTTTTTGACAGAAGCGGCGGCTGCCAGCGGGCTTGACAGCCGATGCTTAATTTTACCGGCATCGGTTGTCAAACCCGCTCACAGCCACGGGTTCGGAAAATGGATGCTGGCAAAATTGAGCGTCCGTTTTCCTGGCCGCGGGCCGACTTTTTTTTTGTTTAGATCTTTTATTATTATTTTTTTTTGTCTTTGGGGCCTCCAACTTAATATTGCTATGATATTAAGTCGGAGGGTGTACAGAAAAGCAGCTTTTCTGTACACTTTCCCGGTGCTGGCCTTTGGCAGGCGTTAATTTCTTAAAGTAAAATCTGCAGCTTGGCTGCACATTTTATTTTCTGTATCACGCGAGAATAACTAATAGTCCCATCAACATGCATTTGCATGTTGCTGGCGCTATTAGTTTTGGGGGGGGTTGGCCGTGCTATTACCCCTTACTGTATAAAGGGTAAAAATAGCGCGTCGAAAACACGCGGCCAAACGGGAGCTAACAGTGCGCTCGACCTGAGCACGCTTTATCGGCGCAATTGCTGGGTATGACGTGTTGATATCAGAAGTCCTGTGTATTGAAAGGCACAGCAAGATGGCACAGTTTATTCATTGAAAACATAATGTCAATTACCAGACAAACATTGTGAACACACCCCTAATAGAATAGAAGAAAACAAAGATGTTGTGATCACCTGGGACATTCCCATTCCCACTGACAGGAAAATTGATGCTGGAAAACCAGATATTGTGGTGAAGGAGAAAAACATAAGAATGGCATTACTGGTAGAGGTGTAAGGACCTAATGACTGTTCTGTGAATCATATGGAGAAAATGAAGATCCTTAAATACCAAGATACAATCAGAGACCAAGAAAATGTGGCAGAAAAATACAGAAATAGTCACAGTCATATTGGGTGCTACTGGACTAATTAACAAGAATTTCCAAATGCATCTTGATATGTTGCCAGTTAAGATTACACCCTATGAACTTCAGAAGGTGGCTCTCTTTGGCACAATGCAAGTACTAAGAAGTGTATTAGCAGTAAATTTGAGACTGAGATCATTTGCAACATACCCTGGCTTACCAATGAGGTTCATTCCTGTCAAGGTATGTGCAAAGCAAACCCATTGAGAGAAACTGGTCTGGGAAGAAGAAGAGGAAGCATGAGGAGTCCCACCAACCTCAGCAATACATTAGTTGAAATACAGGCCCTCAGAATAAAATAAAATAAATAAATTCCACCCTGCTCTCAGAAATAGAGGGTATAAGCACTTAGCAGTGGACCATCAATGGCTGCCTTTAACATCCAGTGACCCATGGCTTAGCACTTTCTGTCCCTGCTTGTTGTTGTTTTTTATTTATTTTATTTTTTTGGGGGGGGGGAGGTTGTTAAAATATACTTTTTTCTTGCATACATGTCTTATATTTTTCTTAACTTAATTTTTGAATTGTTCCAAAAACTAAATTTTTATGACACAATAAATGTCATGATTTAAATGTACATTTTTATATATTTATGAACATATTTCTAAATGATGCTGGTGTGCAAAAGAAAGGGTACATTGCCATCATGTAGGGAACAAGATAGATATTATGAAATGAAGATAAATGAATTGGGGAGCTCTGAAGGTGATCAGTATTTCTAGAAGCATGGGGAGCCACATTGTTAGGAAGCTTAAAAAAAGGTAATACTACTTAACAGGTCATGCTTATACTACACAGGGGAACATTCATGCATCATCTTATCCTCCAACGTGTCACTCATTTGACAGGAGTGTTCACGTCATATTTTGGAAATTGTAAGCCAGAAATGGACACTTGTACTCAATGAGCGAGACTTGGGATGGTGTTTTGTGCCTATGAGGGTAGAGGCCAGGGTAGAGACAGTCATCAGCCAGAAAGGTCAAGATGTAGGCAGGAGGTTATGGTATACACTGTTTATATGAGGAAGGTACCACAGCCCGGAGGAGGCAAGACTCATCCGCAAGACCCATCAGAGAAGTATATAAAGGAACTCTACTTGTCCCACCAACTAGATCCACCCGCCTAACGTCTTCCAAAGAACGTGCATTCTCCACAGCGGGCCCAGGCCTCTGGAACAAATTGCCGACTGAACTAAGACTGGAACCCTGCCTTCTTACCTTCCGTAGAAAACTTAAGACTTGGCTTTTCCTCCAAGCATTCTCATAATGTCTATTAGGTCAATCCACTCGCAGCCAAACAGATGGAAAGGTCGCACTAGCCCCAGTACTCTTCTCATGTATTTTTATCGCTAATTTTTGTCTTTCTTCTTCCTGGCTACTCTAGCCCCCAGTTCAATCTCCTTGTTTTATGTAACTTTGCTTCAGCTCTCCTGTAATGGTTATTTAGTTAATCCCCTAAGTTCCATGTAAACCGGTCTGATATGAATCCTTTCATGAAGACCAGTATAGAAATATGTTAAATAAATAAATAAATGATGCCCACATCATAGAATGCAAAGGTCAAAATATGACAGCTTCTCCTGGAACTAGCTCAATGAAAAGGAAAGTAGCATATAAACACTGTTCATGATATATGTAGGAAAAAAGGCTTTGCCATCAAAAACTAGGAATGTTACATTTACATCTTTAGGTGTTTCACACGTAAAACGCTTTTTATCCAGTCATAATTGCATATTGTGCAATATTTAGTCTACAAAATCTCCCCTTATTGAAATTAGCTGCTGTGCATACAAAATAATTTTCAAATGCATGCAAAGCACCGAATGCAAAGGTAATCCTATGAAAATAAAATAACACGGCAGCCCGAAGCCATGTTAGTTCCCAGAAAGATAGCTACAACTCAGGAGTTGTAGCTAACTTTCTGTGGGAGGATCAGCAGGCTGAGAGCACGTCCCAGCCTGCTTCTTTAAAGGATTGTGTGGCCTGGAAACCCCCCCTCCCAATTTACAAAAATCCCCATTCCCTGCTTATAGAGGTGGCCCAATAGTGAAAAAAGTGAAAAAAAACTAGAAGTAAAATTTGCGCAGCAGTGCCCTGGGCCCCTACCCAAACCCCTCCTTTGTGCAAAGTTGCCCTCCCAACCAAATCCTCCTCGATCCAACCCACTCAGTATCTTTCCCCACCCCCAGATCCTCCTTTACAATCGACCTATTGCCTGGTAATCTAGTGGCACCCCCCCCCACCCTCCATAACTAAAATAACCACCCTTATAATCTAGTGGCCTCTGGCCCCTGCCCCCTGCCACCCCAGACCCCCTTTACCTAGAGAAAGTCTGCCTGGTAGTCTAGCAGTGGTCTGGAGGGCCCCCTAACTCCGAGCTGATTGACACCATTTTCTAAAATAGCGCCAGCCAGCCTTTGCCCCTAGGAAAATGCTGTTGACTAGTCCAGAGTTAGGGGATGCTCTGGGCTGCCACTAGACTACCAGGGAGACTTTCTCTAGGTAAGGGGGGCTGGGGGTGGAGGTTGCCTGGGACAGGAACCACTAACCTACCAGGGTGGTTATTCTATGTAAGGGGGTGTGGGGGGGCCACTACACTACCAGGGAATAATTTGATTGTAAAGTGGGGGTCTGGGGCTGGTGGAAAGCTACTGTGGGGAGTGGGGGGATATGTGGTGGTGGGGGCCACTTTGCACAAAAAAGGATGGGTTTCGGAAAGGGGTGGGACATCGCTGTATGAATATTGTTTGTATTTTTTATACTTTTGGCCCTGCTGGGCCAGGTGGTGGGGTGTCTAATCAAACCTCTAAGGGGAGGGGGGATTTTGGGCCACGTGTCCCTTTTAGAAGATGGTGGTTCCGTATGAAGGGACACGCCATCTTGCATTTTTTACCTTTCCCCGCAATATTTTTTCTCGCCGACTTTTTCTGTGAGAAAAAATTTCATCAGGAAACCTCCGCAATATTTTACAGGGGAGGGGACAATATCATGGAAATGCCCCCCATAATATTACTCCCCTTCTGTAGTAAAATGGTGTGATTTAGTAAATGAGGGCCTTTTATTGTGAGCCCTCTGGGGGACAGGAAAAACCTACAGTATCTGAATGTAATCTGCTGTGGAGTGTCTGGAAGGCAGAATATAAATCAAAATAAATAAATACATCTTCACTGCATGCTGAATTCTACACAAGATAGCTACACAACTAGGAATAGCATAGCCTGAGGGAGGAGAAGAGCACAAGAGAGTGATACAGATTCTGACTCTGAGGCAGGCCTAGAAACTTCCTAGCGCCAAACAACTGGTGCCATCTGTCAAAGAAATAGATTATTTTTTACAACAGTTGTAATTGAACATTTATTTAAGTATTGTACAATACAAGGAAAGGTGAATGGTGAAGGACAGTAACATTAAGTGAAAGAGAAAGTGAATAATGAGCCTTTTTCAATATCCATCCTCCAAGTACTTATTTCTTATCATCTGTGTGCTCATAAAAGGGGCCTGTTGAGATGCAGTGTTGCCTTTTGGGAGCTCTATCAGCTTTTGCATATTGATCTGTGAGGAGCCAAAGAAGCTCAATTCCTCAACTGGAGTGGGAGGCAGAGATGCTGCCGGAGGGGAAGGGCAACTAATATACTGCAGTTCAGGATCAGCTATAGTGGCCAGTTCAGGCAATTGCACGGGGTGGCTCACCGGGGAGGGCGGTGGAGGCCCACTAAAGGGAGAAGCGAGGGCCCATGTGGCAGCCGGTGGACCCTATCCCACTAGTGGCAGAAGAAGGAAGAGGTCCATGAGGCAGTCTGTGGACCCCATCCCACCGACGGCAGAAGAAGGAAGAGTTCCATACTCTGCCAGAAGCACAGGGAGCTCTTTCGGCGGTTCCTTCTGGTGTACTGGCTGGCCCTGCGATACTCAACACTCATGGTGATAGTACTTCTTATATGCTCATCTCATGCAACCAAGGAACAAGGCACTGGGTGGCAGCAGTAGCAGCAGAGGAGTAAGAGAGATCTATGGACTCTGCCTGCAAAAGGTTGCATGTGTGTGTGAATGAGAGCCTGCCTGTGAGGGGATGGGAGTGTGTGTCAGCGTCAGAACAAGCCTTGCAGATATATTTATTGGAACTTAGAGCAATTCTAAACGCCCTACAAGCATTTCAAAAATACCTGTGGGGTCGCAGAGACATGATCTACATGGACAACCAAGTGGCAATGTTTTACATAAAACAAACAAGGAGGGTCTGGTTCATGGTCCCTGTGCAAGGAAGCCCTCCTAAACTTCGAGCAAGTTCATTGAAATTCCATACATTTACAGGAAACTTACCTACCGGGAGTAGCCAGTACCAGAGCGGACAGACTAAGTTGAATATTTCATCCACACGAATGGTCCCTCAATCCACAAGTAGCTCAAGGGATATTCCTGCAATGGGGGGTGCCATCGATAGACCTCTTTGCCGCAGAGATAAATGCTCAAGTCCTGCGTTTCTGCTCGATTCGACCCAGTCAGCTCAGAATTGGCCAAGATGCTTTCCTCATTCCATGGAAGAACGGCCTACTGTATGCCTTTCCTCCCATACCGCTCATTACCAGGAAAATTCAAAAATGCATAGCAGAAGGGGCTCAACTGATCTTAATAGCCCCAACCTGGCCCAGGCAACCACGGTACAGTTACCTTTTATGCCTCTCAATCAAAAACCCAATTTGACTACCAGATCAACCAGATCTTTTGCTTCAGGAGCAGGGAACGCTCCTACACCCGCTCCACTCATCCCTCCATTTGACAGCGTGGAGATTGAACAGTTCCTCTTGACTGAGCAAGGTGTTTCCACTGCAGCCCAATTGATCCTTCTGGAATCCAGGAAACACTCAACTAGATGGAATTACAGCTTCAAATGGAAACGTTACTCTACCTGGTGCACATCCAAGGGATTCCACCATTGGACTGCTCTCCAGAGCTGCTCATGGATTACCTCCATACATTATACATGTCTGGCATAGCAACATCCTCTATAAGAGTTCACCTTAGTGCCATAGCAGCATATCATAGGCCATTTAACAATCATCCTATCTCCAATCACCCTTTGCTTTCTCGTTTCATCAAAGGTTTGACTCGCCTTCGTCCGCCAATCTCTAAACCACCGGTTCCATGGAACCTCAATATAGTCTTGGAATTGCTCATACTCTCCCCATTCAAACCCATGGATTCAGCACACATGAAGTACCTTACATGGAAAGTAGTATTTCTTGTGGCAGTGACATCCGCATGTCGAGTTAGCGAATTGCAAGCCTTAGTTCACTGTGCTCCATATTTACAGTTTTTATCACCACAAGGCAGTTCTCAGGACTCACCCAGCCTTTCTCCCAAAGGTGGTATCTCAGTTCCTCTTGATCCAGATGATAGAACTACCAACATTTTTCCCTAAGCCTCATTCTAATGATAGGGAGCGCTTACTGCACACACTAGACTGCAAAAGGGTGTTAGCATACTACAAAGAATGAACACACACTGACTCCCGTGCTTCTCAACTATTAGTCTTGTTCGACCCGACTGCACCTGGGCTACCAGTAGCTAAACGAACCATCTCCAGCTTTATAGCGCAGTGCATCCAATTCTGCTATGAGAAACAGAAGTTACACCTAAACTCTGTTCCCAATGCTCACCAAGTCAGGACAGTAGCTGTGACAATAGCACATCTCAGAAATGTACAACCTGTGGACATTTGTAAAGCAGCTACATGGTCATCTCTTCACATCTTCACATCTCACTACTGCCTGGACCAGCAGTCAACCGCTGATGTGAAGATAGAGACTGCAGGATTGCTTGCCCTATCATCTTAACCAAGTCAACTACCACATTGCGTAGATCATGCAAGAACTATGGGCCTTTACAATTGGCATGATCGGGAGCTTGGGACTCCCATGACTGCATGGCTAATGCAGCCCTGCTATCAACGGGAAAAAGCAAGTTTGCTTACCGTAAACAGTGTTTTCGTAGATAGCAGGATGAATTAGCCATGCTGACCCTCCCTCCTTCCTGGTATTCGACCTTCTATTATGCTACGCCTAAGCTTAATTACAGACTGAGAATCTGTTACTTTCCTGCACAGGAACACACACGCAGCCGCAGAGACCAAAAACTCTAGCATCTGCTTGATAAAGCTCCGCCTCCTAGGCCCTGAATGACAGTTCCCATGACAGCATGGCTAATTCATCCTGCTATCTACGGAAACACCGTTTACGGTAAGCAAACTTGCTTTTATCTGTGTACCCGGTGCAAAGATCTCCTGGCTCTCAGAGAATGAGTCCGATCTCTGGAGACTAGAGAGGCAGACCTGGAGGAGCTGAGGCAGACAGAGAGGTACGTTGATGAGACCTTTAGGGACATAGTAGCCAAGTCCCAAATCCATTCTGGCAACCTTGGTGCTGCCTTGGATCAGAAAGGTCTCTCGGTTGGAGAGCATCACCTTGGTGTAGCAGTAAGTGATCCTGTAGCAAGGACCTGCTCTCCAGGTGATGCATTGTTATCTCACACTGAGAACAAGTCTCCCAGTGCTACTGCCCAGCAGGGAAGGGTTAGATCGCCCATCATTGTTGATGATTCGATTATTAGAAATGTAGATAGCTGGGTGGCTGGTGGACGTGAGGACCGCCTGGTAATTTGCCTCCCTGGTGCGAAGGTGGCAGACCTCATGTGTCACCTAGATAGGATTATAGACAGTGCTGGGGAAGAGCCAGCTGTCATGGTACATGTGGGCACCAACAACATAGGAAAAAATGGGAGGGAGATTCTGGAAGCCAAATTTAGGATTTTAGGTAGAAAACTGAAATCCAGAACCTCCAGGTTAGCAATCTCTGAAATGCTTCCTGTTCCACGTGCAGGTCCCCAGAGGCAGGAAGAGCTCTGGAGTCTCAATGCATGGATGAGACAATGGTGCAGGGAAGAGAGATTCAGTTTTATAAGGAACTGGACAACATTTTGGGAAAGGGGAAACTTTTCTGAAAGGACGGGCTCCACCTTAACCAAAGTGGAACCAGGCTACTGGTGCTAACTTTTGAAAATGAGATAGAGCAGCTTTTAAACTAGAACAAAAAGGAAAGCTGTCAGTCACTCAGCAGTACATGGTTCAGAGGAATGTATCGTTGAAGGATACTAATGAAACAGGAAAGTTAGGGCATCCCAGCAGAGAGGTTCCAATAAAAGCAAAAGTAGTCCATTTGCCTATAAGTAAAGAATCACCTGAGCTAAAGAATTCCAAATTATCCCTATCAACTGAAAAGCAGGTTGCTAATACATACAAAAAACACATTTTGAAATGCCTGTATGCCAATGCCAGAAGTAAGATGGGAGAGTTAGAAAGCAGTGAATGATGAGATAGACATAATTAGCATCTCAGAGACCTGGTGGAAGGAGGATAACCAATGGAACAGTGCTATATCAGATTACAAACTATATCGTAATGATAGGGATGATCAACTTGGTGGGGGTGTGGCACTTTATGTCCGGGAGGGTATAGAGTCCAACAATATAAAGATGATACAAGAGACTAAATGCTCAGTAGAATCTATATTGGTAGAAATACCATGTATGGTAAGAGTATAGTCATAAGAGTATACTACCATCCATCTGGCCAAAATGATCAGACAGATGGTGAAATGCTAAGAGAAATCCGGGAAGCTAACTAATTTGGCAGTGCAATAATAATGGAGTTACCCCAATATTGAAATATTGATTGGGTAAATGTAACATCAGGACTTGTTAGAGTCAGAAAGTTCCTGGATGGAATAAACGACTACTTCATGGAGCAGTTGGTTCAGGAACCAACTAGAAAGGGAGCTATTTTAGATTTAATTCTTAGTGGAATGCAGGATTTGGTGAGAGAGGTAATGGTGGTGGGGCAAGACATGTGTCAAGACAATAGTGATCTTAACATGATTAAATTTGAAATAATGACTGGAAGGGGGACAATATGTAAATCTATAGCTCTAACACTAAATTTTCAAAAGGGAAACTTTGATAAAATGAAGAAAATAGAAAAAAACTGAAATGTACAGCTGCAAAGTTTAAAAGTGTACAAAATGTGTAGACATTGTTTAAAAATACAATCTTATAAGCTCAGCCTAGATGTATTCCACATATTAAAAAAGGTGGAAGGAAGGCAAAACGATTACCAGCATAATTAAAAGGTGAGGTGAAAGAGGCTATTTTAGCCAAAAAAACATCCTTCAAAAATTGGAATAAGGATCCATCTGAAGAAAATAGGAAAAAGCACAAGCATTGTCAAGTTAAGTGTAAAACATTGATAAGGCAGGCTAAGAGAGAATTTGAAATGAAGTTGGCCGTAGAGGCAAAAACTCATAAGAACATACCATACTGGGTCAGACCAAGGGTCCATCAAGCCCAGCATCCTGTTTCCAACAGTGGCCAATTCAGGCCATAAGAACCTGGCAAGTACCCAAAAACTAAGTCTATTCCATGTTAACGTTGCTAGTAATAGCAGTGGCTATTTTCTAAGTCAACTTAATAGCAGGTAATGGACTTCTCCTCCAAGAACTTATCCAATCCTTTTTTAAACACAGCTATACTAACTGCACTAACCACATCCTCTGGCAACAAATTCCAGAGTTTAATTGAGTGTTGAGTAAAAAAGAACTTTCTCTGATTAGTTTTAAATGTGCCCCATGCTAACTTCATGGAGTGCCCCCTAGTCTTTCTATTATCTGAAAGAGTAAATAACTGATTCACATCTACCCATTCTAGACCTCTCATGATTTTAAACACCTCTATCATATCCCCCCTCAGCCATCTCTTCTCCAAACTGAAAAGTCCTAACCTCTTTAGTCTTTCCTCATAGAGGAGCTGTTCCATTCCCCTTATAATTTTGGTAGCCCTTCTCTGTACCTTCTCCATCGCAATTATATATTTTTTGAGATGCGGCGACCGGAATTGTACACAGTATTCAAGGTGCGGTCTCACAATGGAGCGATACAGAGGCATTATGACATTTTCTGTTTTATTCACCATTCCCTTTCTAATAATTCCCAACATTCCGTTTGCTTTTTTGACTGCTGCAGCACACTGAACCGATGATTTCAATGTGTTATCCACTATGACACCTAGATCTCTTTCTTGGGTTGTAGCATCTAATGTGGAACCTAACATTGTGTAACTATAGCAAGAAACCTGTGAGGTAGTCAGTTGGACTGTTAGATGGCTGAGGGGTTAAAGGGGCTCTTAGGGAAGGTAAGGCCATTGTAGAAAGATTAAATGAATTCTTTGCTTCTGTGTTTAAGAATGAGGATGTTGGGGAGATACCAGTTCTGGGGATGGTTTTCAAGAGTGATGAGTCAGAAGAACTGAACAAAATCACTGTGAATCTGGAATATGTATTAGGCCATATTGACAAATTAAAGAGGAGTAAATCACCTGGACCAGATGGTATGCACCCCAGGGTTCTGAAGGAACTCAAAACTGAAATTTCTAATCTATTAGTTAAAATTTGTAACCTATCATTAAAATCATCCATTGTACCAGAAGACTGGAGGGTGGCCAATGTAACACCAATATTTAAAAAGAGCTCCAGGGGCAATCCAGGAAACTGTAGACCAGTGATCCTGACTTCAGTGCTGGGAAAAATAATCTAAAGATGGTTTCATGTAACAGTCAGCATGGATTTACCCAAGGGAAGTCTTTTCTCACACATCTGCTTCATTTTTTTGAATAGGTTAATAAACAAGTAGATAAAGGTGAAACAGTAGATGTAGTGTATTTGGATTTTCAGAAGGCATTAGACAAAGTTCCTCATGAGAGGCTTCTAGGAAAAGTAAAAAGTCATGGGATAGGTGGCAATGTCCTTTCGTGGATCTCAAACTGGTTAAAAGACAGGAAACAGAGTAGGATTAAATGGTCAATTTTCTCAGTGGAAAAGGATAAACAGTGGAGTGCCTCAGAGATCTGTACTTGGACTGGTGCTTTTCAATATATTTATAAATGATCTGGAAAGGAAATCGATGAGTAAGGTGATCAAATTTGCAGATGATAAAAAATATCACAAGCAGATTGTGATAAATTGCAGGAGGGCCTTGCGAGACTGGAAAATTGGGCATCCAAATGGCAGATGAAATTTAATGTGGGCAAATGCAAGGTGATGCATTGCATATAGGGAAAAATAACCCTTGCTGTAGCTACACAATGTTAGGTTCCATATTAGGAGCTACCATACAGGAAAAAGATCTAGGCATCATAGTGGATAATGCATTGAAATCGTCAGCTCAATGTGCTGATGAGATCAAAAAAGCAAACAGAAGGTTAGAATTATTAGGAAGGGAATGGTGAATAAAATGTAAAATGTCATAATGCCTCTGTATCGCTCCATGGTGAGACCGCACCTTGAGTACTGTGTACAATTCTGGTCACCACATCGCACTGGAGAAAGTACAGAGAAGGGTGATGAAAATGATAAATGCGATGGAACGTCTCCCCTATGAGGAAAGGCTAAAGAGGTGAGGGCTATTCAGCTTGGAGAAGAGACAGCTGAGGGGGGATATGATAGAGGTCTTTAAAATCATGAGAGGTCTAGCATGGGTAAATGTGAATTTGTTATTTACTCTTTTGGTAATAGGACTAGGGGGCACTCCATGAAGTTAACAAGTAGCACATTTAAAACAAATAGGAGAAAATTATTTTTCACTCAATGCACAAGTAAT
This sequence comes from Rhinatrema bivittatum, assembly GCF_901001135.1. NCBI lineage: Eukaryota > Metazoa > Chordata > Amphibia > Gymnophiona > Rhinatrematidae > Rhinatrema > Rhinatrema bivittatum. The sequence continues at coordinate 292,343,898 of NC_042618.1, forward strand.
CTCTGGAATTTGTTGCCAGAGGATGTGATTAATGCAGTTAGTGTAGCTGGGTTTAAAAAAATGTTTGGATAATTTCTTGGAGGAGCCGTCCATTAACTGCTATTTATCAAGTTGACTTAGGTCAAAGCCCCTACTATTACTGGCATCAGTAGCATGGGATCTACTTAGTGTTTGGGTATATGCCAGGTACTTGTTGCCTGGATTGGCCACTGTTGGAAACAGGATGCTGGGCTTGATGCCCTTGGTCTGACACAGTATGGCAATTTTTTATGTTATTATGTTCTTAACTAGAGAGAGGGGTACGGAATTGGATGGGAGCCCAGGGCAAAGGGAGGATCCTGAAATTGGGGGTGGCAACAGGGCAGGGATGTTAGGCCAGATTGTACCAGAGATCAATTTGTCAGGGATAGCTTTCCAGGGAATAGTGGGGATGAGGTGAGAGCTTTCCAGTGGTTTGATTATTTGATAATAGGAGGTCAGAGGAGGGGAAGCCAAATTTAGAATGGGGATCACAGTGAGAGAGAAGAAAGGGGAGGCAGGACAGAGGACCCAGGATGTTGAGAGAGGAAGGAAGGAATGCAAGAAAAAGGAGGCAGAGGACCAGAGTCTGATGGAAAGAGCACTGGGAAGAGGGGAAGAGAGAGAGGACTAGGGACTGAGGGAAGGAGAGGTAAGAGGACTGGTTATTAGGTGGAAGGAGAGAGAGAAAAGACCCATGATAAGGAAGAGGGAAAGAGAAAGGAATAAATTAAGGAAGATAATGGAGGAGTAAGGGGATGAGGTCTGGAGGAGAGAGCATAGGAGAAAGAGGAAAGAAAGGGGCAGGCAGGAAGAGGAGACAAAAAGAAGAAAAGTGAGCAGAAAGAGAGAAGTAAGAGAGAATATTAAAATATCCACTCTGCAGGAGAGACAGAAGAAAGAGAGAGAGACAATTAAAACAGAAAAGGAAAAAAGAACATGAGAAGGAGCGAGAACATAAAAAAAAGGGACATAGACCAGCCAAGAGAATGAGAAAATAGAGACATACTGAGCTAGAAAATCAAGTCAAAGAAATCCAGGGTTGGAAACATTTATTGCTTGATAGGGAAAATTAATATCTCATCAATGTAAAACATCCTAGTACCTAGTTCAAAGTCTTTCACTTGGATGTATCTCCCACACCTGGATTTTGTTGATTGACTTTTTTTTCTGGTGCATAATCAATTCTCTTGTATGCAACTCTGAGGCTTTGTATTGGGTCTGAACTATTTTGTGATGATAAAACTTGAAAAATGTGCTTTTAGGTATTTGTTGAGAAAATATTACTACAATTTCCCATGGAGACAGTCCACTGGACAACCCTTTCATCTCCTCACCCAAATGAACTGCTTGCTCACTATCGGTACTCTAGGGAACAAGTGTCCAGGATTCACGCACCACACATCTAATAATCCTACTTTAAATCTGCTGCGCTAGCCACCTGTAAGTTGTGTTCAGATACTCAAAGCTTTTGCTGAAAACAAAAAAAAGCCTATGGTTGGCTTACATGTGTGTGTGTGTGTGTGTGTGTGAAAGGAAAAACACAGAAATCATTTCCATAGGGCAGTAAATCAGATAGCATCCCCACTGGATATTAAATGATGGCAGATAAAGATAAAAAAAAGGCCTATTCTGCTCAGCAGCAATTTTATGCCTATACCACCCAAGTATCACTTCTCTTTTGCTGGGCTACAGTGGAAATGGGCTTTGCTATAGATACAGGGCTTCTATGCCCTGCCCAAAGAGCTTATAATGTAAGTGGATAGGTGATGGGAGGGGCAATGAAGTGCCTGGGGAAAGTAATAAAGGTGAGAAGGATATGAAACCTGCTTTGTTAGGTCTGTTGTAAGAAGCCGTGCTGAATCTAAAATGGGTTTTTACTCTGGTTTTAGCATGGGTTTTTTTAGTGCTAACCTTATTCATGTATGTAATATAGGTTTTAGCACCAAAAAAAAACTGCACTAAAAATCCATGGTTGCTTAACATAGATGTAGGCAAATGCCATATAAAAGAAGATATTAGCAATTACAGGGCAATGCAGAGAGCCATGTCAGCAGTGAGACATTCTATTGCTTGTTTTTAACATGGGAATTATAACACCTGGGACAGGGCAGCAGTAAAAGTTAAGCACATTTCTGGTGGCCAGTTCTACTCCATTGCTGGCCATTGTATGGCTGTGTGTGAGTACATGTATTATGTATGCTTTTTTGGTACATTTTGCGGGTCAATTGAAGAATTATAATAGCAGAAGCTTTACTGTGAGGAAGAAAGAGGGAACAGATTGAAAGAAGACGGTTTATCGCTGAAGAAGGGAGGAGGGTCTGAGAGAAGCAGGACTTGGCCCAAGCCATTTGCAGAAGGGCATGCAGGCAGTGGATATTCCACCTGAGGACAGCACTGCTGGGACTGCCAGAGATAGATGTGGTGCCGACATATAGACTGATCTCAAGGGCAATTCTTTCTCTCTATGAAGAGATCAGAGACGATACTGATCTCCCAATAGATCATGGACATGCCATTCCAGGCTTGGTAAAGCTTATTGGTGCCTTGCATTTTCTCGCCACAGGCTCCTGACAGAATACAGTGGCCATGGTGGCCGGTATGCACCAGTCAACGATTTCAAGGTTTTTCAGCCAGGTACTGAGGGCCATGATGAAACGGGTCAGGCAGCGTAACAAGTAGCTACTACAGCTTATGGAGTAGCAGAGAATGAAGTGCACTTTCTGTCATTCGCTGGCATGCCGAATGTAATGAATGCAATTGATTTCAACCATGTTGCTCTTACAACCCCCACCCACCCACACACACACACTGGAGAAAAATGGCATATTGCAACAGGAAGCATTTCCATATCTTGAATATACAAGTTGTGTGCAATGCACACGTTAAAAATCATCAGTGTTGTCTCCAAGTTTTCCAGAAGCGGCCATGAGTCCTTCATCCTTGCGCAGTTGGCGCTGGTTCAGATTTCACTGAAGGGAAATACAGTAAAAGCTGGTTGCTCAGTAAATTTGAAATACAAGACAAAATAAAGCACAAGCTTAAAAAGTTGAAATGTAAGCTCTCTGGGGTGGGTACCATAAGCGGATTAGTGCACGCTTTTTGGTATATGGTGCCGAAGCACATACTAATCCACTACACTTGTAAGCTCTCTGGGGTGGGTGCCAAAAGCTGGAAATTTGCTGAACAGTAGTACACACTTTGCTAAACAAAAGACTCATTTTTATTTTTTTTTACAGGAGTTGCGGGTTATGGCTTCAAAACATGACTGTTGACACCCTTGCCTGCGCCACATACAACAGCAGAAATCTGTTACAATGAGGCACATGCAAAAACCAGAGTGCTCATAGAATGTACATTTGATGCTTTAAAAAGCAGGTTCCACTGCCATGACTGCTCTGGAGGAGCACTGCAATATTCGCCGGAGAAAGTAGCGGACATCATTGTGGTATGCTGCATGCTTCACGATATTGCTCTTCAGCATAGCATTCATTAAGAAGTGAACCCAAACCTGGGGCCAGAACCCAAAATGTTTACACCTGCTGCAGATGGCGATAGCAAGGCAAGGGAGAATGAGCTCTATCGCAAGGTCATTGCGGACTACTTCGGAGGTACATTTGTACACATGGTAGGGGTAGGATGATTTGTCTGGGTGGTGTGTGGAGTGAGATTCTGATGTCAAAATGTTTTTCTCAGATTGGTGCCAACCCCTGAGAAGATGAATGCCAGCAAGAGAATGCACTGTTTTTAATATGTTCAAATTTTAAATGTCTGTTTTTTTGAAATGTTGCAATGTGCTTGTTTTTTGAAAAATATTTTCCCATTTAAAATGCAGTTTTAATAAAGTGAAATTTTTAATGACAGCCTCATTCTTCATTGGTCTTGCTCTTCATTAATGTGAATACTGGGCCTGTGACATTCATGAAAAACAGGCCCAGCATCCTTGGTCCAAAGACCTCCACCTTAGTTTGGAAATCTGTGGACAAAGGATTCTGGGTCTGTCACGGTTGGTCCAGGCTTGTATCCTTGGTCCAGAGATTTGCAAGACTGGTACACCTCTGGAATATTAAGAGAAGAGATGAGCATCAGTGGGCAGTGAGTCAGGCAATGACAGAGATGAGGTGTTCAAGTGGAAGAAGCATCTGCATAGATGCAAGGCATCTGAGCAGGAGAAGCATCTGCACTAGAAGGAAAAGCAGGAGCACAACCACCATCTGAGTATACTGCAGTAATGAGCACTGATGACAAAGATTTATTTATTTATTTATTAACTTTTATTTACCGACATTCGTGAAGCACATCATGCCAGTTTACAATGAACTCAGGCGGAAAATACAATAAAACAATAATACAATAATACAATAAAACAATAATAACAATAAAAACCAGAGGAGCAATAATATAAGGGAGGAGAGGGGAAGGAGGGGGGGGGGTAGGGTAAGCAGGGGAGGCGGGACTAGGGGAGGGAGGGAGGGTAGGAAGTAGGAGGTAGGGGGAGTAGGAGGGAGGGGATAAGGAGGGGAAGGGGAAAAAGGCAGAAAGATAGATGAAGTAAAGAAACAAAAATAGAGGGAACTATGTACAATTGGCCATATGTGCAGGTACCATTAACTTAAGTGGAACTAAGGAAGTATTGAAAACCGGCGGTATTAACTGGGCGATAGTATTCACTAAGGGGGTCATTTTCAAAGGAGTTACGCATGTAAATGTGACATACTATCGTAGCAATTTTCAAAGCTATTTACTCGAGTAAAGTGCACTTACTTGAGTAAATCCTATGGACAATTCAATGGCATATATTGTAGCAATTTTGAAAAGCCCACTTACTTGAGTAAAGTATATTTACTCGAGCAAAAACCAGTTTTGCTCGAGTAAATGCTTTTTAAAATCTACCCCTAAGATATAGCTTATTTACGGGGTAAACTGGATGGTGTACTGGAGGTAAGGGGTATACTGGAGGGATTTAGGCGCGGCCGGGAGGCAGTGGGAACGTTGGGTAACTAGGAGGGTAGTGGGGGTAGGGATGGGTCGGGCGGGGAGGGGGGAGCGGGGGGGGGGGGGGGGGTAAGTGGTCGAGCAGTGAGGGGCTGAAAGGGGGAAATTTAAAATTTGGTTAGGGGGAAAATTTAAGTTTGGTTAGTATCGGGGTAGGCCTGTCGGAAGAGCCATGTCTTGACTCCTTTCTTGAAGTTGCGAAGTGATGTCTCTTGGCGTAGGGGGGTGGGGAGGGAGTTCCAGAGGCTGGGCCAGCGACGGAGAAAGCTCTCCCTCTGGTTTGAGATGAATGTGCTGATTTGAGGGATGGGGTGTGGAGAGTGCCTGTAAGGGTTGTTCTTGTGGGGCGGTCAGAGGAGCAGTAACGAGGCATCTCATCGAGCCAGGTGTGATTGTGTTTATGTAGGGAGTTGTGAAGGATGGTGAGAGTTTTGTATTGTGAGCGGAAGGCGATGGGCAGCCAATGTAGGTCCTTTAGGATGGGGGTGATGTGGTCCCTTTTACGAGTGCTGGTTATGATTCTGGCCATGGAATTTTGTAGAATCTGAAGGGGTTTGATGGTGGTGGCAGGGAGTCCTAGTAGCAGGGAGTTGCAATAATCTAGTTTCGTGAGCATAGTGGTCTGTATGACTGTGCGGAAATCGTGTGTGTGGAGGAGGGGTTTGAAAGATGCACCTATCTGCAAAAAAGAATGAGAAAGAGAGAAAAAAATGAGAAGAAATACAAGGCTGACACTGTTAAGCCCACTGGGCTACCTGTAGGAATAGTGCTTTGGAATGTTGGAGTGTAAATACAGGAAGAGAAGAGATGTGCATTGGTGGGTGGCAGGTCAGGCGATAGCATTGGCAAGGTGTTCAAGAGGGAAAAGCATCTGCATAGAGACAAGGTATTCTCACAGAAGAAGCATCTGCACTGGAAGGAAAAGCAGGAGGGTAACCACCATCTCCTCATAGTGCAGTGATGAGCGACAACTTGGCAGGGTTCAAGTATTTTCATTGGTGGTCCGATGTGGCAGCAGATGTTTTTCTGTTCTCCGGGGGGGGGGGGGGGAACGGCCCAAAAATCTGACAGTTATGTGTCAACCACCAGTCACAGAAGAATACTGAGAGAAAGTCATTGGTGGTCCAGCGTGGTGGTTGACTAAGGAATAGTCATTGAGGTAGCGCCAGGGTGGATCCAGATAGCATCATTAGTGGGGCCAGGGTGGTCCAGTGTAGGGTCAGGTCCAGAAAAAATCATGGTAGGAGTCAGCAAGGTGGGAACATGCCTCAAGGATACTTCTTCTATCCATGGCCGCCATCTCTGCCTCTGCTTGGGGGGCTGCTGCATTCCATGGCTTCTGAGGAGGACATACTTGCCTCATGGGGGACCACGAGCCTGATCAGATGGTTCAGTGTCTGATTTATATCCCAGGGTTCAAAGCCACGTAGATCTCCAGCAATATCATCAGACGAAGCACGAATGCAATTTGACATCACATTGGCTACAGCTGTGTTTTCTCTCAATGACATTCTGGCCTCTGTACACTTCTGGCACATTTCCTTTTGCACGTGCTCCATCTCTTGCATGTATTGCTTCCATCCGGTTGTCACACTGGACTCCACAAATTCCTGCCTTGCAATCTGGTTCTCCATGACATCCATGGAGGGGGGTGGCGCTTCTATTAGTGGGACAGTGCTGTCATCATAAGGCCCACTACCAGTCACAACATAGCCTGGAGACCCGCTGCCCACACAGATGCCAGGTGTTGGTACATCCGGAATGTCAGGCAACGATGTGTCTGGCCACATGAGGTGGAGCTCGACCAATTGACTGTCCTCTTGTGTGGCTGATGGTGTCTCACTTATCAACTGCAGACTTATGGTTGGTTGTTCTGTTCCTATAAGGGGTGGATCCTGGGGTTGACTCTCTTTGACCGTGACAGGCAAGCCCAAGAACCTTACTGAATTATATCGTGGATTTGTACAATCCTGACATTTCCAACATTTTTTTTTCTTATGAGTGTGTACATGGGGGAATGCAAAATCAAATTGTGTGGTACCTGTAAATAGAGCATTAAAAGACTCAATGGCTTTGCATACAGCAGTGATCAATAGCATAACACAGCATTTGTGTCATACTTATGATGCCTCTAACAGCTCCAATAATATATATCCTGTTATTTCAGCATGTTTCCCTGTCCAGCACAAAATCTTTTCCATAGCCATGGAGGTAAACCAGTCCCATTATGAATCCAAACCTCAGGTAGAGCAGCCACTACTGGGTGGGCAAAGCTAGTGTGCCACCTCAGTGTCCGTCATAGAGAGAATGAACAGTCTAAAATGAATGCAGGAATTTTTGGTAAGGCTGAAAAAAGACTGAAGGCTCAAAGAACCATTAATACACAGCAGGAACTGGAAACACAGGAACAAGCAGGAACACAGGAGCACGGCAGGAAGAGGAAACACAGAAACTGCAAGGCAACTAGCACTGTAGTAGCAGGGGACTTGTTGCAAGGGCAGCACTAGGGATATTGGCAGGCGCTTAAATTCCCTGCCAGGGTGACGTCATCCGGGAGCATTTCTGTAAGTTTTCCCGCCCTGGAGTCTCTAAATTACAGTAGTGCGCGCATACCTTAAGGCCCTGGCAGCATCGGGATGAGTGGAGGGTGAGTAAGGCTGGTCACACTGGCCCATCATTACAAAATATATCTCAGATCTATTCTATAGGACTTATCGACTATACAGCAGAAGTAAATACATTGTAGAGGGTACCATCCCATAGGAATAGGGTTGCCAACTTTTCCACAGACTTAGACTGGGCCCTTGAGGACTGGGTGGGGGGAAGAGGGAGCCTTCCTCTTATTTTCATTCATTTGCATAAATTACTGTTCCAGCATTTTGGGCCAATGGAGGGCCCCTTCCGCTCAGCTGCTCCCCATAAAATAAATGAATTGCAATTACAATATAGTAAACCTTCTATAACTATAAAATCACTCACCTTTGGTTACACGAGCAGAGCAAAGATAGACCCTCATTTAGAACAGAATAAAGAGACCTTAAAGAATAAAAAAAAATTCGCTGACTAAAGTGGCAACAAGCCACATTCTGTATCTGATGCCACAATGGAAAAAGCAAAATCAAAACTATTCCTCATAAAACAATACAAGCAAGAAACATAAAACATCAATCAGAATAGTAAAACCATACTATTAAAAAATACATATTTCAAAACAGCTAATGAATAGGGTAACATCCAATAATTAAAAACTCATGTACAAATTTTAAAAATTCCCTAAACAGTGATAATATTTCAAAACAGCTGACACATCAAATAAAACCCAATAATTAAAACTAATAAGAACTTTAAACATCCCCTGCTTTCTATACTTTTCACACTGAGATTGTTGTGAGCATACACACACACATATGCTTCTTCTCTTTCTCACATACACACTCATTGAGAGACAGAGGGAACATATGTGAGTACATAAGTGAGTCAGAAGAAGCGTGTGTGTGTGTATGTGACTCACACATACACATGCATCTTCTGTCTCTCTGACACACACACTTCGTCTCTATCTCTCTCACACACATATATGCTTCCTCTCTCTCTCACACACACACACGCTTCCCTGTCTCTCTCACATACACACATCCTCTGTCCCTCTAATACACTTAACAGGGTCCTGTGGGACTGAAATGGTTTGAGGAGGGAGGCAGGAATTGTATAGCAGCAGCTCAAAGCGAATTATGCCTTTATTTTAGCAAGACTGGATGCAAACAGCAGATAGCAACTTTAATTTTTGAGGTCTGCACTGGCAGTGCCACTCACACAGGACTCAGTGATGGTTGGAATAGGAGAGGAGTGGACGTAGAGAAATGGCCAGGCGAGCTCAGGACTTGGAAAGAGAGAGCTGCAGTAGGCCAAACAGTATGACTGAATAGTGTGACAGTGAAGCGGCAACAGCATGCAGCACTGCTGCCAGCAGTCACAGCATAGGAAGAGCCATAGCTAAGGAGAACAGCCAATACCAGCAAGGACAGACAGCGCAGCAGCCACCTAAGATTCAGGCCCAACTCAAGGGAGGAGATGGAAGGGCTGAAAATATAGCAAGCCAGAGGGCCCTTTGAGGAAGCAAGGAAGGGTCAGTAAGTGAGGGAGGCTGATTTAAGAGAGAAGATTGGAAACACTCCTAGCTGCATCAGATAAAACAACATAGGTCTGTTCTCTCTTTTCTGCGGCTGTGTGAGCCTTCGTAAAGAAAATAGCAAGTAGCTGATTGGTGTGATGCCACAACACTGAGTGGCTACTGGCTAGAGATAGTATAGGGATATCCGAATGCAGGTTCCCAGCGCAGCAGAGCTGTAGATGAGACAGACTGAGAAAGTTAGATTACTCACTAAGTTGGTAGCTGTAAAGGTGGAGATCCCAGCAGGCAGAAGTAGTTGAACACAGGCACTGAGCCCGGGAGAGCAGGCCCTCGAGGAGCGAGTACCTGATCCCAGATAGGCACCTAAAAGAAAGTAAAGGGCCCCCAAGGAGCGGGTACCCAGGTTAGAGAAATACCCTGAAGGGCAGAGAGAGCTTCCAGCGGCAGCAAGGAAGCGGCAGAGTAGCTCAGACCGGAGGCTTTCCATCCATTCACAATCCTTGCTAACTCAATGAGTTAGCAAACAAGGGCAGGCTAAATACCCGGATGGCGTGACGTCACTCGAGGGGGACGCCCCCGAGGTTACCGCCATGACGTGGATAAAGACGTGGGTGGCATGCGCGCACGCACCCTAGGAGGCCCTCAGGAGAAACATGGTGTGAGGCTTTGCCATTGCCGTTCCAGGGATGCCGGAGAGAGCGGCATGCAGACGCAGCGGTAGCCATCTTCCCAAGGGAGAGCAGAGAGAAAGGTGAGGCACAAAGGTCGAAACCGTTTGAGACTGACGGACGCAACACATATTTATTTCTTCACATGCTTGAACTAGTTATATTTGATCAATATCCACTGATCGCTCTCTCCCTGGACACTGAAAAAGCATTTGACAGGGTGGAATGGGAATATCTTTACACTACACTGCAGTGGTTTAGTTTTGGTCCCTCATTTTTAGCTGGAGTACGGCTGCTCTATCACCAATCGCTAGTACGTTTATATGTTAATAGTAGACTTTTTTCTAGCTTTGAGTTACATAGGGGTACCAGTCAAGGCTGTCCTCTTTCACCCTTTCTTTTTAACCTGGTTTTGCACCCTTTTTTATTGACTATTCGTCAGCACCTGGGCATCCAGTGAGAAGAGGTGAGTGCTGACACTTACAAACTCTCTGCAGATGCGGATGACGTTTTGTTGTATCTTAAGAACCCTGATAGTACCCTTCCTCATCTCATTTCTCTCATTTCTACATATTCTTCTTTCTCAGGATATCAGGTGAATTGGCACAAGACTAAATTACTGTTGCTAAACCTCCCCAGTAGACATGTAGATGTCGCTAATTACCTGTATTAAAAAATGAAAAAATAACTTAAATAGTTGGGCATAATTTTCTTTGAAACTGTTCTCCAGCCTGTAACTCACAGTGAAGCCTCTATTCTGCAAATGCTTTGGGGGTCCCTACTTCAATGGTCTCCCCTGTATCTAACATGGTAGGGCTGATTGAACACTATTAAAATGGCACTAGCGCCTAGAATGAACTTTGTTTTCTCTAAGATTCCTGTTTTCTTTTCTATGGATTTTTACAAGCAAGTAGACCGTATGTTGCTTGGTGTTTCATGGCAATATAAGCCCTCAAGAATTGGCATTTCCAAATTGAAAGCTGATAAAGGTAATGGTGGGGTTAACTTTCTGGATTTTTACAGCTAACCTCAAGCTTCTTTTTGGAGCAAGGATATCATTGGATGTCTGACTCACTGCAACTTTCTGACAATCCCAGATTATTGAATATAGAATGTTGGCTTGTTTCTTCATATCCCTTTGAAGCCCTTCCTTGAATGATCCTCCCTCATACTTTGCTAGCTAATCTTATCCTTCGCTTCACTCACAGAGCATACTCTGAATTTGACCAGTTGCTAGCCTCCTCCTCACCCAAATGGAAATATTCTAAACTGGCCTCCCCTTGGTTCCATACTCATATTAAACTTGCTGGTAAAAGTCTGAATTGGAAGGTGTGGCAGGCTAGTGGGATTTGGTTTTTGTCCTCCATTCAGAAGGACCACAAACTTCTCCCTTTTGCTGAATTGATATCTTTTTTCCCTTTTCCCAAGTCTCAATTTTACTTATGGTTGCAGTTGCGTGAATGCTTGGGTTCTGATCTTTCTTCCCAATTTTGTTTGTCTCTCTTCCCTAGATGGTTTATAATATACCAAGACTTTGGATCATTGGGCCATTTGGCTTTCAAGCTCTAGAAATCTATTAAAATGACCAAATATCCTAGCATGATGAGCTTGCAGAATGTATAGCTTACAGAATCTGAATGTTCAGCTGATGAGGTTGATTGGCCATGCTACTGGAATTTGTCAGTGTGTTTCACTAACTTCCAGTTTAATGCAATCTTCTTATTTTATTGCACATAGAGCTGTGTGGACCCCATGGAAATTATATAGAGCAGGTTTAGCCTCCACTTCTTGCTGTTGCCACTGTGTCCCACATGTTATGTTTTTGTCCTATGATACAATTTTGGCAAACCATTTGGCATACTATATCCTATATTTTACATTTACATTTCCTGCTTACATTCCGCAATGTTACACTCCGTGTGGCAACTTTTCCTTGTTCTCTTCCCATTCCATACAGGAATATAATGTATTTCTTTTTGGGAGTCACCATTATATTAATGCTATCATTCTGGAAGAATGGTGATTTATTCAATGAACACTATTGGTGGAATACAATCTGTATGTACTGTAAATACGAGAAGGTGGTGGACATCAAATTTCATCATTTGGCATCTTGGATAGCAGTGTGGGAATCTTTGGATGTCTATTTTGAATCTTCTTCTTTACCTTCCCTTAACAGTGACTGATATCTTTCTGTACTAATGCTGTAGATTCTGTCACCTTCTTTCTTTGAGTTTTCCTGACATCCCTTCCCTTATGCTGTTTTCTTTATAATGCTTTTCATGGTGTTTTTTGTACCTTTCCAGTTGTTTATTTCCTTGTCTTATATTGTACTCAATAAAACATGTTTGAACTAAAAAAAAAAAAAAAAGTGCATGGAAAAAGAGTCCCATGTTCATCTTGTTGAGCAAGCTCAGCTCCTATCCCAATGGCATAAGCATCTACCTCAAGAACAAAGGGTTTTGATAGGTTCAGATGATAATGGCAGAGTTCTTTGAGAAATTCTTGTTTAAGATGCTTGAAGACCCTGGATGGCCTCTTCTGGCCAATGTCTGATTATCTGCACCCTTCTTCATGAGAGCGGTGAGAGGAGCCGCCAACAAGGAATATCCAGGTAAGAACTGTCTATAATAATTAGCAAAGCCCAGAAAACATTCAAAAGCCTTAGGCCTTACAGGTTGGGTCCAGTCCAGAATGGCTTTCCATTTTTCAGGATGGCTTTCCATTTTACAGAACCCATGCCAGGAAATGATGTAACCCAAGAATGGTAACTCTTCTTGTTCGAAAATACATTTTTCTAGCTTAGCATAAAGATGGTGCTTTAAAGCCTCTGCAGAACCTGCTTTACATGCTGTTGATGTTGGGCCAGGGATTGAAAGAAGATGAGTGTATAATTGAGGTACACTACCACATGAGAGTATAGAAGATCCCGAAAGATCTCATTGACTATGTGTTGGAAGACAGCAGGAGCAGTACATAAGCCAAATGGCATCACCATATATTCATAATGGCTGACTCTGGTGTAAAAGGCTGTCTTCCATTCATCACCCTCACAGATCCATATAAGATTATAGGCCCCATGCAGGTCAAACTTGGTGAAAATTTGCGCCCTTTGGAATCTGGGGCAAAGCCAATATCTAGACAGACAATGGTGAGACAGGAATTAGCTGGAGGTTGAGGCAGGCATCAAACGGGGTGTAGACAGAGTTCGTAGCTGAAGTCAGAGGCAGGTGGCAGGCAAGAGGGAGATCTGGGTCCAAAGTAGAGGTTAGTGGCAGGCAGCAGGCAAAGCAGAGGTCAGTGCCAAATAGAGTAAAGAAAGACCGAGATGATGGGAAGCCAAGGAGAGTAGACTGGACAAAGGCAGAGCAAGGCAAGACCGGCAGACCAAGGCAGACTAGGCAAGGCAGACAGGAACCCAAGCAGGAGCAACACGCACTGTATCCGAGCAGGGAGACCTGTTGTTGAGATAATCCTGTGGAGCACGGCTGGGCCTTTTATATCCAGTTGAGTGATGTCATCACTGAGTGCTGTCAGCTGGGTTTCCCATTGCAGGGACTTCAGAAGGTGCCATGCCATGCACACACATGCCTAGGGGAGCCAGGAGAGCAGTGTTGCAGATGGTGTCATAGCGGCATGCCTATCTCTTTGGAGACTTTCGGCATTAGAATGAAGAGTGGATGGGCAGTCTAGTTAGGCTGTGTGGTCTTTTTCTGCCATCATATTCCTATGTTTCTATACTTTGGATCAGGGCTGCCAACTCCTTTCCTCAAGAGCCTCAAACAGGCCTCATTTTCAGGATATTCATAGGGGTAGATTTTAAAAGAAGCGCGATCAGCCTACTTTTGCTTGCGCATCAGACTCAAGCAAAAGTATGCTGGATTTTAGTAGATACGCGCGGAGCCGCGCGTATCCACTAAAATCCTGGATCGGCGCGCGCAAGGCTATCGATTTTGTATAGCCTGCGCGCGCCGAGCCGCGCTGCCTCCCCCCGTTCCCTCCAAGGCCGCTCCGAAATCGGAGCGGCCTCGGAGGGAACTTTCCTTTGCCCTCCCCTCACCTTACCCTCCCTTCCCCTACCTAACCCACCCACCCGGCCCTGTCTACACCCCCCCTTACCTTTGTCGGGGGATTTACGCCTCCCGGAGGGAGACGTAAATCCCCGCGCGCCAGCGGGCCTGCTGCGCGCCGGGCCGCGACCTGGGGGCGGGTACGGAGGGTGCGGCCACGCCCCCGGGCCGTAGCCACGCCCCCGTACCCGCCCCCAAAACGCTACCGACACGCCCCCGGAACGCCGCGACGACCGGGCCCGCCCCCCGACACGCCCCCGACACGCCCCCCTCCGAGAACCCGGGACTTACGCGAGTCCCGGGGCTCTGCGCGCGCCGGGGGGCCTATGTAAAATAGGCTTCCCGGCGCGCAGGGCCCTGCTCGCGTAAATCCGCCCGGTTTTGGGCGGATTTACGCGAGCAGGGCTCTGAAAATCCGCCCCATAATGAATATGTATGAGATATATTTGCATACAATGGAGGTGGTGCATGTAGATTTATTTCATGCATATTCATTAAGGGTATCCTGAAAAAGAGGCCTATTTGTGCTCTTAAGGATCAGATTTGGCCACCCCTGCTGTAGATTATGAAAGGGTGCCATGTCTTTACATCAGCAGAACTAAGGCTGTGAGGCTGTCCATTCAACTAGTCATCTTATTTTTTTTTTTTTAAATTAATAGACCAGATCTACCAGTCACAAAATAGACATTTTCAAATTGGATTTTAAATTGAATCCCCTTTTTCTATACCAAAGCTGGCCTTTCTCAATGGCAATTTACTTGGGTAAAAGGGTTATTTGAAAATTCCTATCCTGAAAAACATTTTTTTTGTAAGTTCTGATATATGACTTATGGTGTGCGGTGCCAACCATCCTTGAACAAAAAGGTTTTCTAGCTCAAGTTAATAAATGTTCCATACTCAGTGCCACTGGATGATGTTGCTCACGTGAATGACTGAATATCCTGTTGTCCAGAGAACACCTGTTAAAGATAAGCAATTTTATTTTTTATCTGCCTGCATTTTGGACTCTGAGACTTGATACTGATAATAATAATAATAATAATAATAAATGTCCTGAATAAAAGGCAACCTGTGTTTGTATAACATGGACAATGGGAGATGCAAATGAGTGGGCTTGTATTGATGTATGGATCAAACCACCAGAAATCGGTTCTAATCCTCTGCCATTAATTCTGTGTAACTGTGGGAAAGGCATTAGTGTGCCTTACTTAATGCTGGCTTTGTCATTGACTCACTGTGTGACTTTTGGATGTCACTATAGCTCTCTGTGCCACCAATTATCTCTACAACCTTAAATGAGTTATTTTAACTTCTCTTTATTCTCTCAGTAATTTCAAAAGTGCCATGCCGTGTCTAGATGCTGAACATAGATTGTGACAGATTCCTATGAGGTGCTCACATGCCTGTTCATGAATGTAATTGAGATAAAAGATCCCTACAAAAATCCATTTTGTTCTTAGATTGCTTGCAGCCCTTCGAAAGAGTGATCCCCATCCTGGTTCTTAAGGTCTACTACCAGGTCTGGTTATTAGGAGATCCATGATGGTTATGCAGGAGCCATTCACTGGATATGATGGTCTTCAATGTATCTCAAGAGTATTCATTATGAATATCATAAAAAGAGATAATTTCAGTAATCCTCAGTGATCCTCTAGTACAGTGCCAGTCCTGAAGGTTTGATATTTCAGCTGATACCTTTTAATTGTTTTATAAATGTCTGTAATTCTCTCTGTGCATATATCTGTACTTTGCAGTATAGCTAAGTATGCCAGTTGCTCCCTGATAGACAGTTCTTATGATTTCAGACCACCAGAGAGAACTCTACAAGGATGGCAAACTCCAGTCCAGCGGCGCCATAAACAGGGTTGGAGATCTAGTCATTTGCTATAAATATTCTCGAGTTATTATTTACATACAATGTAATGTAACTATTTTAAATATGTTGGTTAGCCTAAAAACCAGACCTGTTTGTGGCACACTAGGACTTATGTTTAAAACTCCGCAAATGTGCAAGCACAACCAATGAAAATTAATAACAGAAACTCAAAAAAGGTTGTATCATGTTTAAATTTTATTTTAGAGTAGCAAATTCTCTGACAGGGGCAGATAATCCCAGCATTAGTGTCCAAGACAGAGCTTTTGATAATCCCTCAAATGTATATATTCCAAACAATCAGCCAGAAATTGGCAGTAATACATTTTTCCACATACAATTTGACTGTTAGTGATGGCTTCCAGGGAAAATGTGAATGGCAGAAATGCCTCCCATGTACAGTGTGACTCGCAGTGATACCTACACACATAATACTGGAAGGATGCCTCCCACAAACAATAGGACTGGCAGTGATGTTTCCTACATAAAACGACTTCATTAATCAAAGGAATAATTATAGGGATCTAAGGCACACAAATCATCTTTATTTTTTTCTGAAAACTTTAAAGTCAATCTTATGAGAAGTAGCAAGTAGATTTATTTATTTATTTATTTGCTCATTTATTTATTTATTAAAACTCAATTAGTTCCCACACCATCAAAACAAATCTGAGCAGGTTACAAAATTGTTTTGAGTCGTTAAAACAGCAGCAGATTGTGAGGAACTGCAGAAGGACCTTGTGAGACTAGGAAACTGATCATCTAAATCAGGGGAGGGCCACATCACAAGTTATTAGCTGCAACAAGGGCTGGGCATTCCCCTTTTAGCTCCTTGGCACGACAATCAAACCCTTCAGTATCCGGCAGGTTTAAGATATATTTATATAACAATGTATTTATGTATGTATTATCATATTTTTTTCTTTTTACTTCCCCAGGAAACTTCATGGTGTTATGGTCAACATGTAGAACATCAGTATTCAAATCTGTAACTAACAGATTTATAAAGAATTTGGCCTGCTCGGGAATCTGTGCCAGCCTTGTCTGTGTGCCTTTTGATATTGTCCTCAATGCCAGTCCTGGCTGTTGCTGGTGGATCTACACATTGATTTTCTGCAAAATCATCAAGTTCTTGCACAAAGTTTTCTGCTCTGTAACAATCTTGAGTTTCACATCCATCGCTATAGACAGGTGCAGTATCAGTATGTGTTCCCCTCCTTAGCCTCACTGCCATCACTATAGACAGGTGCAGTATTAGTATGTGTTCCCCTCTTTACCCTTACTTCCATCGCTATAGACAGATGCAGTATCAGTACATGTTCTCTTCCTTACCCTCACTGCCATCACTATAGACAGGTGCAGTATTAGTATGTGTTCCCCTCTTTACCCTTAATTCCATCACTATAGACAGGTGCAATATCAGCATATGCTCAGCTGTTTTATCTTCACTGCCATTGCTATAGTTAGGTGCAGTATCAGTGTGCATTCAGCTCCTTATCCTCACTGTCATTGCAACAAATAGGTGCAGTAATATGACCATTACATCTGTTTATTATTGTGTAACAGTGAAAAGATAGGACACATTTGACCATAAGTTTGGTGACTGAGGTAGATATTCTGTGGGCCGGTGTGTGAGAAGATAACATGGCTAACTTTACTTCAATATTCAGCAACATTGAATATACCCAGCTAAAATTTCCTATACTAACTAGAAACTTTGTTATACATAACAGGGACCAATATGGACTCCAACTTATTATGAAAATAGGTTCCCTATACTGCTTCCCAATATTTTATTTATTTATTTGTTTAAAAACTCTTCTATACCTTCATTGAGTTAGATAACCATCACAATGGTTTACAAAAAGGCACGTTTACGAAAAATATGAGTGGTATAGATTACAAATTAACCACGTGCCATCATAGAACGGTAACAATTTAGTGTCAAAAACTATGTGTGTCAGTTAAGCTTATTTGTTCGGAACATATTATGCGGTTTAATTTAACATTAAAATGCATTTTGTAGGTTAAAAGTAATAACTTCTAGTTTGGTGCGTCCTTATCATTCAACCATTTTTCTCCTTATCTTTATCTTTATAAAAGGCTTGTTTAAATAGCCAATACCACTCTAATTGTAACTTCTCATTCTGACTGTAAGATGTGCAAATGCCTCTGTTCATTTCAATTTCTTGTAATTCACCTTGAGACTAACTCTGGAAAGAAGCAAACTTTCAAATTTATATAAATAAACTTCAGGACAGACTTACTCAACTAACTTTAGCTGGGTAGCACTGAATATCAGTGTTCACTAGCTAAAATTTAACCATAGCACAGGAACATCTCCATCACTACTTCTTTTTATATGACTACATTTTGTACTGGTAATGGGTCACCCAGATAAAATTTAGCCAGGCAGAGGGTGGAAAAAGTTCAAATCTTGACTTTTGTGTGGGTCACTTCAAAAGCTACCTGGACAAAGCCTTTGACTATGAATTTGAAATGCTTTCTCAGAGGTGTCCATTGCAACTTCTAGAATGTTTATCAGGCCCATTGAAGTTGGTGGAGTCACAGCAAGTTGCCACCTCAGTCTCTGTCAAATTCACTGGAACTCTGCAGGTTATCATTGTCTGACACAGGGAGGGTAATTTTCAAACAGTCTGCATAGACTAAAGTTTCTGAGTACTTTTTACCCTCAGACTTTTTAGCCCAAATTTTGAAAGTGGATTTCTACACATAAATCCACTTTGAAAATTTGCAGGTATGTGCAGAAGCAGTGCTGACATACAAACACACTGTTACCCCTGGTTGGGAGCAGGTGTAACTTTGGGCATGTATTGTTTATATGCATGCATGCTTTCAAAAATTAAAAGTATATGTGTGATATTCCTGCCCCAACTCTGTCCTCTGGAATGCCTTTTTGTAGGGCATATAAATGCATATGCAAAATCATTTTACATGCACAACCAACCCCCTTCCCTCCAGGTAACACAATCCCTCCTGACATTAGATTAACCACAGACAGAAAAGCATTTAAGAAAGCCCTCAAACACTACCTTTTTCTGCAGGCCTTCCCTGACTTATGTATGTTATAACTTCTCTCACCTCACTCTTATTTTTCTTTGAAAACACCATTTTTATTTTATCAACAATAATAAATCCAATATTTTATTTCATTTTTATGTTGTGTATTAAATTTGTTTTCAATTTTCTGTTTTAAATCTCATGATGCATGTTTTATTGTAACCCGCCCCGAACTTTGGAGGGCGTGGGATATAAATACTTTTTAAATAAATAACTGTGCATAAACTAGGTTTTATGCACATTTATTGCTTTTGTACTACAGATTCATTTACTACTTGGGAAATTTGGAAAATGTTAGCTAAAGGTTGGAGTCTAAAAAGTTGCAAATTAAAGGATAAAATGGGAAATTATCCTTAGATGATTTACTAGTGATTCCATTATAGCCTTTTCTTAATTGATTATTTAGTTCCCTTTATTCCTGGCCTAATAATATGATTTTAAAATTGTGTATGAATGGTGGATTGTTCTTGCTGTATGTAAATGGTTATCTTATATTTCTTTTTATAGGTATTACTCTGTTTTATATCCTTTGGAACGAAAGATATCTGACAACAAGGCTCGTGACTTGATTATCTACATCTGGGTTCATGCAGTAGTTATCAGCCTCCCGGTGTTTGTGGTGACGAATGTGACCAATATTTATGCCATGTCCACCTGCACAGAGCCCTGGAGCCACTCACTGGGGCATCTGGTCTATGTCATTATCTACAACATTACCACAGTCATTGTGCCAGTGGTGTTGGTGTTCCTTTTCATGGTTCTTATTCGCCGAGCACTCAGTGCCAGCCAGAAGAGGAAGGTCATCATTGCAGCCTTAAGGACTCCTCAGAACACCATCTCCATCCCCTATGTCTCACAGCGAGAGGCAGAACTGCATGCCATGCTTTTGGCCATGGTATTGGTCTTCATTCTTTGCAGTATTCCCTATATGACTATGATTATTTACCGCACAGTGCTCAATTGTCAAGACATTTCTGAGTTTTTACTGCTTACAGCCATCTGGTTTCCCAAGTTGTCTCTCTTGGCCAATCCTCTGCTCTTTCTGACTGTTAATAAATCTGTGCGCAAATGCTTAGTGGGGACCATTGTGCAACTGCATCGCAGGTACAGCAGACGAAATGTCGTCAGCTTAGGGGTCATGGCAGAATGCACCTTAGAGCACAATGTGCATTCTGGGAGTCAGTTACTTGAGATGTTCCACATTGGGCAGCAGCAGATTTTCAAACCAACAGAGGATGAGGAGGAGAATGAAACAAAATCTATTGTCTCTAGTGACTACAAGCAGAAAGAAACCCCATGTCCCAACTTAAAGGTAGAACAAACGCTGGTCCAGAAGTTTATCCCACAGAGTACAGACTCTGCGGCCCAGGTGGCCCCTGCCATGCCCACGGAGGCAGACGTCCTCAGTGACAAGTACTCTATGCAGTTTGGCTTTGGGCCATTTGAGCTGCCCCCTCAGTGGTTGTCTGAAAATAGAAACAGTAAGAAAAGACTGCTACCACCCCTGGGAAACACACCTGAGGAGCTGATCCAAACCAAACAGTCCAAGTGCAAAGCTGAGAGAAAAATCAGCAGGAACAATAAAGTCAGCATCTTCCCAAAGGTGGATTCCTAGCTCTCAAGACTTAAGTACCTGATCCCATGGATCATTGCTCTTCAAAAACAGCCTCATACTGATTATTGTGAAGCAAAGCCAGCCCAGTTATGCCATCCTTATATTTCCAGCCAGACCTGAAATTCTTCTGTTTATCCTTACATCTTCTTATCCAGCACATATCAGGGACCCATCCTTCACGATTCCTCTCCTTATCCTTTACATCATGCTCTCATCAGGATTACTACATAGCTTTTTCCATACTCCTTCTCACCTAACTCCCATCAGATTTAATCTTCTAATTCTCTATCCTCTGGCTCTCATCATTCTAATCATAAAACCATTGGGGTAGATTTTCAAATAGCGTGATTTGGCGTACTTTTGTTGGCGCATCAGGCGCAAACAAAAGTACGCTGGATTTTAGTAGATACGCGTGTAGCCGCTAAAATCCGGGATCGGCGCGCGCAAGGCTATCGATTCCGAATAGCCGGCGCGCGCCGAGCCGCGCAGCCTACCTCCATTCCCTCCGAGGCCGCTCCGAAATCGGAGCGGCCTCGGAGGGAACTTTCTTTTGCCCTCCCCTCACCTTCCCCTCCCTTCCCCTACCTAACCCACCCGCCCGGCCCTGTCTAAACCCCCCCCTTACCTTTGTCGGGGGATTTACGCCTCCCGGAGGGAGACGTAAATCCCCGCGCGCCAGCGGGCCGCTAGCGTGCCAGGATGCGACCTGGGGGCGGGTCCGGAGGGCGCGGCCATGCCCCCAGACCGCCCCGGGCCGTAACCACGCCCCCGGGCCCGCCCCCGAAACGCTATGTCCCGCCCAGAAAATGCCGCGTGGATCAGGCCCGCCCCCGACACGCCCCCGACACGCCCCCCTCGGAAAACCCCGGGACTTAAGCGAGTCCCGGGGTCTGCGCGCGCCGGTAGGCCTATTGAACATAGGCGCACCGGCGCGCAGGGCCCTGCTCGCCTAAATCCGGGCGGATTTAGGCGAGCAGGGCTCTGAAAATCCGCCCCATTGTGTATGCCTATACTTCTTGCTTATTCCTATACAGCTCTCATCAGGTAGGCATTATACATTGTTCCTATATCCCTCCTTTAAAAAGTAATTAACTGTAAAGTTATTTATGACTAGCCTATAGTATCACATGAGAAGCAGCACATGCTCTTCCTCTCTGCCTCCAGCTATTTCAACAGCATTTCCTACCTATTCTTGTAATTTATCTGCTGGAAAAGCTTCTTGTTTAGCAGTGGAGCACATAATTCACTGGCAGGAGGGCCCCCTTGGTCCTGCTTTTCTAATTCCTATCGCAATGCTATATCAGAATAACAAAGACCACAATGCACTGGAGCGGCAGAAAGAAAACCTGGCCTGGAATGATAAAACTGATAATGCCAAATAACAAGACACAAAAGGGAAACATGCACCAAAGTGCTTCATATTCAGCTATTACAGCCAGAAATGTGTCTGCACTGCACATCTAAACTGTCCTCTTTCTAGAACCAAAAGGAAAACATCTTAACATGGTTTGACTTTCTCTTTGTGTTTGTTCTTTATTTAAGTATTTTCTATTTCTTTAGGTTTTATAACTTAAGTGTCCTCCCAGCCCTCTGATGATAAGTGCATGTCTCAGAAGGAGACCCTGATTTCCTTCACTGCCTGAGTGCAGAAACCTATGAAGTGCTCCTTTGAGTCTGGGTTTCTAAAATATAGACATCTTGGCCTGCTCTTCTCCTCAATACCCCACTAATTTCTCAAGTAAAATTTCTTATTATAATTCTGATAAAGCAATAAAACAGCACCACCAATCCCCAGTCTCCAAAAAGGGGCAACCAGTCACATACCTTTCATATCACTGAAGAAATGAACTGCAGCAGAAAAAAGCAACCTATGATGTCACATGAGATTCTAAGCTCTTTGGAGTATTATATTGTAAGCATGTGGCTTCTCTTTCACAGATCTAAATTGCGTTGCTGATCATTTTTTTACAAAGTAAATAATATTATGTACATAATGATGGTCTCTGTTTTATGTGACAGGCTGAGGTTATAATTAACTACTGTATACCCATTTCCCTGGTTGGTCACAGACAGTTATAGGGTGTACAGGTGTCTCAGAGACCTGTGGCTATGACTGATTCTGAGCACATCATTTCTCTGGTCTGTCAGAATTGTACAATATATGCCTAGGTCTGAAAGAGAGTTGAAGATTTCACTAAATCCTGGAGCACCCTCTCTCTGTCCATTCACAGATGCACAGATGATGACAGGTTTGAGAGGGAGCTGAGGATTTCACTGACCCCCTGAGCTCCCTCTCTCTGGTCAGAGCTGAGTTTATCTGTGGCTCCAAATGTTCCGTGTATCTGCTGCCTCAACTATATATTGTGTGCCAGGATCCAAGAAAGTTGAAGATATCACTGACTAAGAGCTCCCTCTCTCTGTTGTCACAAAAACAGATAGTGTACCGAGGACAGAGAGAGCTGACAATATTATTGACTCAAAAGCTCTGTTTCCCTGATCTGTCAGAGATATAGTTTGTGTTGAGTCTGAGAGATCTCAGAATATCTCTGGAGCCAGGAGCTCCCTCTCTCTTTACTATCAGAAAAACACAGAATATGAAAGAGACCGAAAATGCTGAAGATATTGTAAGGTAGATGGGACTCACATATAGTAGCTGAAATGGTTTAGATCTCAGCCAATGGCAACCCAAGTTCATTAGGGACCAGATTTATTTTACCCCACTTTATGGTATATCGAAGTTTTTATTGTGACATACAATGAAGAACAGTTATATGAGACATGGCTTAGACTTGTTATGTAACACCTACAATTCATTCGGGTTTCAAAAGGGCCTAAGTTGCTTATGCAAAGTAAGTTCCAACCCACACTTCTCTTGTATGCATTGCCAACTGAGGTCCCAGCACATATGGAATAAACTACCCAGGTTTTATGGATACTTAGCAAGGAAGGAATATGCAGAATCTATCAATATCTGAGCTGCAGTCCTAGCTGTTAGATCCAAGATGTGATCTTTGGATCTGCAAACATATGCAGGGGGTTCAGGTTCCATCATGGGCAAAGCAGGAAACAGATCCACAATATTCCATATCTGGGAATGTTTCTTCTCAGTCATATCAGCTAAGTGGCAGCCACTGACTGTGCCTGGATATTCAAACTGTGCCACTCAGCTGACTAAATCCAAACTTAACTAGCTAAGAGCCACTGAATATTGTGCTCTAAGTTTCTACATTTTTAAGACAATGCTTAATCTACATTGATATAACTGTGCAAGTTGAAACCAATAGTGACACAAGGCAAAAATGGTAAGCAATGATATGTTAGAATCAATGCAAAATATAAGGCAATTCATAATTATTACTTTGCAATCAATCATGGATATCATATGTGTTAATGTATCAATATTTGAAACTCAGAACCAAGATATGATTAGTGTTAGCTATGTGTGTCATGTAGAATAGCATCTCAGTGATTCTGGCCTCCCCTAAATCTTGCAAATGCAGATAAACAGTAGCTGAGTGTCATGTTCAGTTGGAGGCATAGCCTTAAACTTTCTGCAATGAAACACCTATCAAACACCTATCAAAACATAACTTATTTGCAGAGCGCTTTCATCTCAACAATCATAATTGTAATCAATGATCTGCTGGGCATCTTAGTCAACAGATAATTCAACAATATGAAAGTATAGTCTATAAAATAACCCAGATCTTCAATGAAGTTGATTGCATGTCCCCTAAACACATTCAGCAATTCTATTTCTGTAGGAACAGGTGATACTCCTCCCACATATGCTAAAGAGTTTTTGGGAATAGTAATAAGGCTAACATTATTGGAAAGAGGAATATGGTTAAAAATATCATGCTTGCTTTAAGAAATAGCTATTTTTTTCAGCATGGAGCTGACTAACCAAACATTGTTCACAACAACAATTTTGCAGTCAGAGAAATCATTATGTTTACATTTCTTTGGCATATTCTCAGATTATGGACTATAAAGAGTTTGTGTGGTATCTTTTATAAATGGCTTATCAGGGCACAACTAATGTTTGTCATTTGCTAGTTGATACAGTTTTAAATTGGGTATCAAATACTGTTGTGTGTCATTATAATGATATGCTAAAATGCAGGTGTTTTGATTCAAAGAAACAAATTATTAGACCAGGTATCTATATTAATCACCTATTTCAATTGATAAACATTGTCAAGTAATATAAAGGCTGGATTCAATACATAAGCAATCTCCATTTTTTATACATCAACATATAATGGAATGGCATTTTCCAAGTAGAAAGCACCTTGAATCTGAATGGGCTTAATGCCATTAAGTGTCATTTTAGCAAAGGCCTCAGTAATAATCTCTGGAGTAGCCAGATAGGTAGGAATTTGACCCTTCATTAAATTACTCATACCATTATCCAGCTCATGAAGCAGGTAATTTGTGAAGGCTTGAATGGGTTGAATAAAAAACATGTTCTTAACTAAATTTTAAGGACATGCTGATCATTTTCATTCTATTCATTGGCTTGAGAGTTTAAGTTAATTATAATGTTGTGAGTGATGTAAACGTGAGCTCCTCTTACCATGGTGCAATTGATACAACCTCATGGGCTGAGCCCTAAGGTTTGCAACAATGGCAGGCGAACAAGACTGCATGGGCAGGCTATGACAAAGTCCAAAAGAGCAAGCTAAGGCTGGGAACCAGACAAAGCTGGAAGACCAGGCAAGGCTGAAGCTGAAGATGGACATAGAATAAGGCTGAATCTGGAGACAGACATGGAGTAAGGCTGAAGATGGAGACAGACACGGAGCAAGGCTGAAGACAAGGCAGGCTTCATTAGAATCAGGCAAGGGACCTGTTTGCTGAAGCAAGGAAGAAACATTGGAGAAGCCCTTTCAAGGAGAGAAGAGTTGTGACAGCGTCCAAGGGCATCACAGTCTTTTCCTGCCACAGGCCCTTTAAAACTGATGACTTTGGGTATGCACGCACCTAGAGGAAGGTCTGGGGACAGCGCCTCGAATGGCATCCTACTGCATGTGCAGTTCAGCAGCATCCCACCACGGCAAGGCCCGCCACCCTGAAGGTGAGGGCAGTCACTTGCGGGACCATTCTACAAGCAGCATAAGGTATCAGTAGCCCCTCCCCAAGCCTCTTCACTTCAGCTTCGGGTGAGATGTTGAAGGTACATCTTTATTATGTGGGAACTTGATGAGTTCAGCATGAGATCTAGGGATTCTTTGGTCTCTGGACTGAACTGAAAGAGCATCTGCTGATTAAGAACATAAGAACATGCCATACCAGGTCAGACCAAGGGTCCATCAAGCCCAGCATCCTGGCCAATCCAGGCCATAAGAAACTGGTAAGTTCCCAAAAACTGTCTATCCCATGTTACTGCTGCTAGTAATAGCAGTGGCTATTTTCTAAGTCAACTTAATTAATAGCAGGTAATGGACTTCTCCTCCAAGAACTTATCCAATCCTTTTTTAAACCCAGCTACACTAACTGCACTAACCACATCCCCTGGCAACAAATTCCAGAGTTTAATTGTGCATTAAGAGAAAAAGAACTTTCTCTGATTAGTTTTAAATGTGCCACATGTTAACTTCATGGAGTGCCTCCTGTTCTACAGATAAGGATCATTTGGAGTGATAAAAACATGACTTGGTAGTTTCCAAGATCACCATATTGAATGAGGACAGCCTTTGCTATCTTGGCAGTGGCCTCTACCCCATGATGATGAATCTCAGAGGATTGGAGCATCCAGACATGTCTTATAACATAAGCTGGAACAGGAGCAGCAAATCCAATACTTCAAGCAAGGTTGTCTGGGACGAAGTACCCAGAGATAAGGACAAGGCGGTACAATGCTCCTGACAGGATGGACCCCAGTGGATGGAGACTGAGTCCGGGTAATCCAAGTATAAGGGGACTTAATGCCTTAGGTAGCATGTAGAACTGAAGGAATTCATGGTGAGACCCTATCTGCATAGTGATAGGCAAGGTAGCCACAGTCACGTGACCGGATAAGAGTTCTCTGTAGATGGAGGAAATAACACAAGAAGTGGTCATGCTAGTAATAGGGCAGCCACATTGGCAAAACAGAGTCCTGAATAAAGTTGTCCCCGATTCCAGAATCTATTAAGGCTTTGGTTCAAACAGCTTTTTCCAAAGGTGAGGGACACCAATACCATCAATGGTGGAAGGGAAACAGAATGGTGAAAAACTTCCTTCCCAACTAATCTTCTTTTTACAGTTTTACAGTTTCTCAGGACACCAACTGACAAAATGTCCGTGTTCCACGCAGTAGAGGCAGAGATTATGCAGTCTTCACCTTTGTTTTTCATCTACCAAGAGTCAGATGTTACCCAATTGCATGGGTTCTTCAAAGGCAAGTGAATTCTGGGAGGTTTGGAGACATGAAAGCCACAGGAATGGTCCAATGGGAAGTCTTTCTCTCTCGAGCTTGTTCCTGGAATCTCAAATCTATTCGATTGCCAAGATGATAAGTGCTTCTAGGGATGGGGGAAGGTCCAGAGCTGCTAGTTCATCTTTTATTCGCCCGGATAATCCTTGCCAAAAAAATGGCAGTTTGTTTATCTTCAGCCCAACCTAGATCAGAAGCGAAGGTATGAAATTCCACTGCATACTCACCAACTGAGCGAGTGCCTTGATGAATACGCTCTGTGGCAGCAGATGAGATGTACCCGGGTTGGTCAAAGATCAGGCAAAATTGTTGTGTGAAATTATCCAAATTCCTGAGAAGTAAGTCATCTTGCTCCCACAAGGGAGAAGTCCAGGCAAGAGTAGGACTGTCCAACAGGAAGAGGATATATATAATCTTGGCGTGGTCAGAAAAATGAGCTGGCTGTAACTCAAATTGAATCTTGCAAATGTTGAGGAACCCTCTGCACTCCTTTGGGTCACCACTATTCCTCAGAGATAGTGGGAACTGTACCATGGATTCCGTGGTCCAGATGGATGCCAGTGCAGAGATCACCAGAGGTGGTATTAAGGCTGGGGCCAGAAGTTGGGCTTGTATCATATCTAAGTGCTGAGACAAGGTCTGTAGTAACCCATTTAACTGATCACGTTGCTGCTGGGCCTGTTGCATGAACCTGTTTGGAACACTATTTAATTCAGTTCTTTGCGTCTGCATCTGGGTGGCTAATGCAGCACTGGCCCATCACAGGGACATATTCATTGAGCTCATGGCCTCAGCAGCCTGTTGCAAGTGACAAGAGTGTAAGCCCCTCTTGCCATGCTGCAATTGATGCAACCTCATGGGCCAAGCCCTAAGGATTGCGGCGGCAACGGCAGGCAAATGAGTCTTTGTACGGGCCAGGCTAGGACAAAATCCAAAAGAGCAAGCTAACCAGATAAGATTGAAAGACCAGGCAAGGTTGAAGCTGAAGGCAGACATTTATTTATTTATTTATTTAACAGCTTTTAATATACCGGTGTTCGTGTGAGCACATCGCGCCGGTTTACAATAAACTTGTGATAGGAGGAAAGTTACAAAAAACGGGGAGTGGGTAATGGAGCAGGAGCGAAATAAGGGGGGGGGGGGGGGGGGGGGGGGGAAGAGAGGGAGAGAGTTAAGGAGGAAGGGATAGCAGCTGAGAAAGTACAGGAACGCAACGGTATTTACCAGGTTATAAAAGATAACTTATTTACAGCATTTAACACAGGTTTTTACATTTTAGCTTAATTACAGTGAAGTACGGTGGGATACGGGGGTAGGGTGGGTGGGTTGCAGGCGGGGTGACTAGTGGGGGTGACTGGGGGGGGTTTAGGTGGGTAGCAGGGGGGGGGTGGCTGGGAGGGTTTCAGGGGGGTGGACTACGAGGGGTTTGTTTCTGGGTATGCCTGTCTGAAGAGCCAGGTCTTAATGCCTTTTTTGAAGTTTTGCAGTGAGGGTTCAAGACGGAGGTGTGTGGGGAGGGAGTTCCAGAGGGCAGGGCCTGCGATAGTGAAGGCTCTTTCTCTGGTGGTGGAGAGGCGGGCGGTCTTGAGGGGGGGTGTGTGAAGGGTGCCTGTGGAGGTGGATCTTGTGGGGCGGAGTGAGAAATGGAAGTGGGGCATTTCCTTAAGCCAGGGGGGGCTGTTTTTGTAGAGAATATTGTGAAGAATGGTAAGGGTTTTATATTGGGAGCGGAATTGGATGGGCAGCCAGTGCGGGTCGATCAGAATGGGTGTAATATGTTCTCTTTTACGTGTGTTAGTAATGATTCGTGCCATGGCGTTCTGTAAGGTTTGTAGTGGTTTGATGGTGGAGTATGGGAGGCCTAGTAGCAGGGCGTTGCAGTAGTCCACTTTGGAGAAGATGGTGGACTGTAGGACTAACCTGAAGTCTTGAATGTGGAGTAAAGACTTGAGTTTTTTAAGGATCTGGAGTTTGTAGAAGCCTGCTTTGAGTAGGGATTTGATGTGTGGCTTGAAGTTCAGGTGTTGATCAAGTGTGACACCCAGGTCTCTTACGGAGGGTGGTAGTGTGGGTGAGATGGAGGGGCGTGGTGGGGTGGGGGAGGAGTCGTGTTCAGGTTGTTTGGATATAAAGAGTAGTTCGGTTTTGGTTGTATTGAGAGCGAGGTGAAGGTTGGTTAGTAGGGAGTTGATGGTGACTAGGCAAGATTCCCAGAAAAGGATGGTTTCATTGAGAGTTTTCTGAATGGGGATGAGAATTTGTACAACGTCAGCGTATAAGAAGAATTCCAGGCCTAGGTCTGAGAATAAGTTGCAGAGGGGGAGGAGGTAGATATTGAAAAGGGTGGAGGATAGGGAAGATCCCTGAGGGACGCCTTGTCTTAGGGGGATGTGACAGGACTCAAAGTTATCGAGTTTTATAAGGTATTCTCTGTTTGAGAGGTAAGAGGTGAGCCAGCCTAGAGCTGTGCCGGCAATGCCTATCTCTGTCAGGCGTGTAATGAGGATTTGATGATTGACAGTGTCGAAGGCTGCCGATATGTCCAGTAAGGCCAGGAGGAACGATTTTCCTTGGTCTAGTCCAATGAGTATTGTATCAGTGATGGCTAGGAGGAGATTCTCAGTGTTTCGTTCTTTCCGGAAACCAAATTGTGATGGGTGTAGGAGGTTGTGGTCTTCGAGGTAGTCGGTGAGCTGAGTATTGACTACTTTCTCGAGGACTTTCGAAAGGAAAGGAAGGTTGGAGATGGGCCGATAGCTTGCAGGGTCGGAGGGGTCAAGAGAGGGTTTTTTTAGGAGAGGTTTCACCAAGGCAAGTTTGAGGGGATCTGGGACTTGGCCGATGGTGAGGGAGCAGTTAATGATATTAGCTAAGGGTTTGGCGATGGTGGTGGGTATGGAGAGGAGGGTTTTGGAGGGGATTGCGTCTAAGAAGTGAGTGGCCGGTTTCATTTTTTTGAGGATGGTCTCAATTTCTAGTGTAGAGGTGGGGTCGAAGGATCTGATACAGGAGCTATTGTGATTAGGGATGGGGGAGATAGTCGTGGGGTTGTGGGGGAAGCGTAGGAGGATACTGGATATTTTATGCTGGAAGTATTTAGCAAGATCCTCGCATCTCTCCTTGGAGTTTTCTTCAGTGGTGGCAGGGTGGGGGGTCTTAGTGAGGTTGGTGACATAGGAAAAGAGGGCGTTGGCGTTGAATTGTAGGTCGTGAATTTTCGAAGCGTGGAAGTCCCTTTTGGCGTTTATGGTGGCTTGCCGGTAGCTGTGCAGTAGTTGTTTATACACTGCTTTGTTTTGGGGGGAGGGATGGCGGCGCCACAGGCGTTCTTTAGACCTAAGGTCCTGCTTCAGGTTTTGAAGTTCGTTAGTGTACCAGGGTTTTTTTTTGTTCTGTAGGAGTGGGATTTCTTTGTGGATCATGGGGCAGAGTTTGTTGGCTATTGATTTGGTGATGTGATTCCAGGAGTGAAGGGCTGCATCTGGATTAGAGAGGTTGAGGTTCTCTACTGCTTTGTCGAGTGCTGTAGTGATGCTTTCTGATGAGCAGGGTTTATGGAAGGAGATGGTTTTTTTCAATTGGGTTCGTGATAACTTGGTGGGGGAGTTGAGACAGATTTGGGCATTAATGATAAAGTGGTCGGACCAGGGTATAGGGGTGGTTAAAGGAGTGTTGGGTACAGACAGATGGGAGTTGACAAAGAGGAGGTCGAGGGTATGCCCTGCCTTATGCGTGGGGGAAGCGATGAGCTGTTTGAAACCTAGGGCTTCGAGTGTGGTTAGGAATGTTTCGCATGCCGGAGTACGGGGGGTGGAGTCCACATGGAGGTTAAAGTCTCCGAGGATCACTGCGGGGGAGTCTGTTTTGAGGTTGTCTACAATGAATTCAATGAGGGGGGGAAGAGTCGTGTTCGAGGAGGTTAGGAGGGGCGTAGATGAGGCATATCTGAAGGGTGGGTGGAGCAAGGCTGAAGACTGGAGACAGAAGTGGAGCAAGGCTGAAGACTAGAGACAGAACTTTGCTGAACTCAAGGCAGGCTTCCCTAGAACCAGACAAGGGACCTGTTTGCTGCGGTGAGGAAGGAGCATCGGAGGAGCCCTTTTAAGGGCGAAATGTCGTGACATCATCCAAGGGTGCCACAGGCCCTTTAAAAGCTGCTGACTTCAGGTGCAAAGCGTACCTAGAGAAAAGTCTGGGGGTAGTTTTTCTGGCGGAGTCCCACTGTGTGTGCAGCTCGGCGTCATCCTGCTACAGCAAGGCTCGCTGGCCTGAAGGAGAGTGCAGCCGCTCCCACGACCATCCTCCAAGTGACAAACGTAACTCAAAATCTTACCATGACCTGTTAACTGACTTTGTTGACATTGTATCTGATAAAAGACACCTTTCATATCAGCTGGCAATTCTTGAATAGTATTCTGTGCTCAATACAGACATGAATTTACCAAATAAACAACCCAAAACTTTAAAGAGATTTACACCAATAATAAATTCCACAAATATTTTGTCACTTTTGGTCTGCTTTCAGGTAGGCTGAATTGCATGATGGGTCTATCTACCTTAGAATGTTTTGCACATTTGCAGTTGCATAATTCATGTGCATTTTAAGCAAAATTAGTGTATTTAGTGAATGTATACAATATAAGGGTCCAGTATGTATAACTGTATATGATTGTGAAATCAGGAACTCCAGAATGTCGTGCATCATAACTCCTGCAGGAGAGCCTGATTTGAGCAGTTGAGCAACCTCTGCTCTGACCAGCAACTGCATCAGGAAAGGATTTTCAGGATTCTATTCTCCATCTGTAAAAACAAAAACTGCCGTTTCAAGAATAGGTTCTTAGCTTATAAACCTGCTAGGATGGCAAGGCCAAAGCAGAACCATTTAAGATCTTAACCATTAGTGTTTCTCTTAATTTGGATAAGATATTTGGCAGGTAAAACCTTGTTCACAATTGACATGGACCTTTCTAAATAGGTACAAATTTACTTTTCTTTGCCTTCTTCTTGCCGAAATTGTCATAAAATACTTTATCGCCAATTTCTTATTCTTTACAAGTAGATTATAATAAGCTTTTCTACTTCTGGCAGAACTTTCCAAGCTCTTTTCAGCAAAGGCAAAGGTACTCTGCAAATGTTTCCTTAGGTGAGGAACATATTCATATTCAGTAGTTGCACTCACTAAGGGGATCCTTTTGTAAGCATATCGCACGCGAAAAGGGACTTTTCGCATGTGATACCTAGATCGGGGCGGAGTTGGGGTGGCATCAGCACCAGAAGAGGAGGAGTCGGGGCAGTGTCGGGACAGATGCCGCGGAAACTTCGCTGACGGCTAAAAGGTAAGGCTTCTTATTGCCGCCAGTAGCGCACCCAATATAACCACCTTTTATGATGGCGCTATTGGGTGCGAAAGCCGGCAGCGATTGCACCGCGGTGGTGCGATCGCTGCCGGCTTTCGCAGGCCCCCCTCCCCCCGCTTCCCCCCCCCCCCCCCCCCCCGTTAGCGCCGGGATTCACAAACCGGTGCAAAGAAAGAAAATCCAGCCCTAAGTTTGCATCTTGCATCCTGTAGAAAGATGCATAGGTAAAGTCATTTCTCTCCCTACCATCATTTTAAAAGGTGCCAATCCTATAGAGTAGCAGTGAGCAAACTGGGGAGTGGGACTCCCATGGGGGCTTAAATAATCCTGAAGGGAGGCCCAATCAATGAAGAAAAAATGGCTACACTGTTGAGTCTCAGTGCCATGGAATTACTGCAAGCTCAGCGGATAGGGGACTGCCAGAATGTACTGGCATCATTGTATGCATGCCATGGCTTAGCCATGCATCTCTTTTGATGGGCTGGGGAGAGGAGCTGCTTCTGCTGCAGTGAGCCGGGGGGGAGGAGCCTCTTACTCTGGCAGAACTGGACTTGGGAGGAACTACTACAGTTCCACAACCCAGGAAGAGCTGCCACCCTCAGGCCTCAGCTCCTGTTGCTGCCAGATCCCTACCTGGGAGAGATATGACAGCTATTGCCCACCCAGGGCAAAAGAAATGGTGAGGTAGGGGAGGAGAATGGGAAGAGAGACCAGAGAGAACACGGAGTTGGATTGGAGGACTTGGGAAGAGAGGATAAAGGTAAAAAGTGTAAAGCAGTGAAATAAGCAAATTAAAATACGAGAAAATAAAAAAGATGAGCAAACTAAAAAATAGGAAAAATTAGAAAAAAAAATGCAAAAAAAAGTTTGGCAGGTTGGGATGGATTTTTATTCAATTTCTAAAAAAATTTGACTGGCACCTAAGTTTTTTGAAAATTCTTCCATTCCTTACCATTATAGTATGTTACCTGTGTGTCTGTCTGGTGTGCTCTATTTGTGTGTGTGATCTATTATCTATGTGTGATGTAGTCTGCCTGTGTATCTCTGGGTCTGGGTGTGGTATGTCCATGTCTGTCTCTTTGTCTGTGGTTTGTCTTTCTTCTGTTTGGGGGTGGTGTGTCTGTCTGTTGTTTTTGTGTCTAGGTGTGGTGTGTCTACATCTCTGTGCCTGACTGGGTGTTGGGTTTCTGTTTCTCTGTGGGGAGTCAGTGTTTAGGTTTAGGATGTCTATGTCTTTCCATGTCTATCTGGGTATTAGGTAACTGTCTATGTGTGGGGTTTCTGTGTCTGTTTGGGTATTTATTTTGCTCTTTCTCAAACTGGGTATAGGGTGTCTGCCTCTTTGCCCGTGTATGTGTGAACTACTGTGCTTGAAGAGAAACAAAATGGGGGCTTTGAGCCATTGGTTGGCAGTGTGGCTGCCTAGTGAATATCATTTATGTGTGTATATATCTATTTATGTATGTATAAGTGTGTATGTGTATATATAGATAAATCAATCACAAAGTAGGTTCCTTATGCTGTAGATAGATAACCATTGAAAACATAAAGAGTACACCCATATATTTAAAAATGTAGGATTGCAAACCAAATAGACAATTTTATTCCAGCTTCATATTACATAAATTACAGCTGATATCCTCAATAAATAATCACAATAAAAGCATTAACTACACTCATACATATTAATTTGTCACACCACACGCAATGAAAATTTATAAAACAAAAACAATTACAAAATTGAAACTATACACTCAGTGATACTATTCACTTGATATCTAAAAATGTGTCACACGTGTATTCAACAATCATTGTACAACTTTAAGCAATCCTTCTGAAGAGTATATTTACAAACTTGGATAATAAGTACCAATATCGGACACATATCTCTGTAAGTATTACATTCAAGCTGAGACCCGACAAAGGCTTTTGTTTCGCCCATTATCGGTCTTCATCAGGGGCTTGCAGATTTAACAAAGAAAGCTCTGGTAACGTGTAGGTTCAAATGAATGATTTTAAGTGGAAAATGGCTCCAAGAATTTTCATGGCTTCACTGGCAATCAACATGAATCGGCCATTATGCAGCTGGAAATGAATACCAAAATACTATATTACTGCCTTGTTAAAATCCTTACGAGACTAATAACCCAAAAATGCACATTACAAACCTTAGCATCAAATGGGAAAATGTTAAAAAGGGCGCATGTGTGCCCATAAACACATGTATTGGGCACTCTTAATTTAGAACATAAGAACATGCCATACTGGGTCAGAAGACCAAGGGTCCATCAAGCCCAGCATCCTGTTTCTAACAGGGGCCAATCCAGGCTACAAGTACCTAGCAAGTACCCAAACACTAAGTATATCCCATGCTACTGATGCTAGTAATAGCAGTGGCTATTTTCTAACTCTACTTGATTAATAGCAGGTAATGGTCTTCTCCTCCATGACATTATCCAAACATTTTTTTAAACCCAGCTACACTAACTGTTAGGTTAGCTGGGAGGGATATGAAATAGGTCTATTGTTGCGCTTCCCGGCTGCGTTGGCACCGCGGCCGGGCCTGCTCACCTCAATTCAATACGAATCCTTTCCTAAGGAGGATACATATTTTTTCAAGTGCTAACTATGAGGTTGATTTTAAAAGTGTTGCGTGCGTAGGATACCCACATAGGCATGTATGTGGGCTGTGCGCAAGCAACATGGATTTTAAAAGCCATGATTTATGTGTGTATATGCATGTGTGTGAGCAAAACTTAAGGGATCAGAAAAGGGGCAGGGCATGGGCAGAGATGGATTTAGGAGTTTGCCACCCCTAGTCACTGTTGCTGCGACCAACCCCCCTGTAAGGTTAGACAACTGTGAGCAGGAGGTGTAAGGCACAGTCCTACAGTTTGCTGCAGCAACTCAGGCACAGATTCTGTGGCAAAATCTGGAAAAATCTGAAGCACATTGGCAAACATTTCCATCTTTCATTTTATAAAGATTAAGTAATTTTCCAACCTTGTTTGTGTCTGCATAATTTATTTATTTTATTAGTGGAAGAAAAGGGATCTTAAGTATTAGTACAGGAAGGAGGTATCAGGGATAGGCACAAGAGAAGGGAAGGGTGAAAGGAACAGGGATGGGGAGAAGAAAGTAAGAGGACTAGGAATGGGGTGATGAGAAGGTGAAAGGACAGGTTAGGAGGGAGGAGTATGAGAAGGAAAGAGGACTGGGGATGGGGGGAGGAAAAGAGAGGTAGAAAGGACTAGGGATGGGAAGGATGACAGATGGAGAAGATTAAGGAGAGGGGGACATTCAGGAATCTGGGATGGCAGGAAAAGAGAGGAAGGGAGGTTCTAGGATTGAGAAAGGGTGAAAGGGAGTAGGAAATGTTGGCGGGGGTGGGGAGGGTTCCAGGGTCTGGAGAGAAGCGAGAGGAAAGAAAGGAGGAGCCAGGATCTGGGGGATAGAATCTGAGATAAAGGGACAGAGAACTTGAAATGTAGTGGGTGGGGGAGGAGGAAGGAGAAGAGGTAGTTTATCCCTACTGTGCTCTGGTCCTGCTCCCCCTTACAATTCCTCTCTATCCTCTCAACCTAGAACACACACAGAAGCCTCAATCTCTTCTCTCTCATGCACACAAACACTTCCCCCCTTCCCTCAACTAATCCACTCTCATTCATCAGCTTCTCTTCTTACCCCCAATGATCCCCATTCAATCCCTCCTAATCTTACTATGAAGATCCCCCTTATCACTTTCTGTGCTCCAGACTCACCTCCTCCCATTTTGTTCCCTGCATGCTGCCTGGGAAGGGAGGAACTGGATCAGGAAGCAGAGGGAGATTCAGCTCTGAGATTGAGCCAGCTGAAAGGCAGTAAATCTTCAGTTAGCCTGCTGCCCCCCCCCCCCATGATTTTGCTACCCTAGGCAAAGACCTAGTGTGCCTACTGACAAATCTAGGCCTAGGCATGGGTATTCTGGAGCCGGGCCAAATGTTACACACGTAACTCTATATTTTTAAACCGGAGGCTGCAATGCACAGCAGCTTATTAGCCGCATAACTTTATTGCTGCTCCAGATGAGGAGCAAGTCTGCAGGTCTCGTGTTTTAGCACTTACAAGACAGGATGAGGGGTCTAGGTCAACAGGGGTGGGGGTGGCAGTATGAAGAACCAGAGGAGTCTGGATGTCTTCCAGTTTGACTGAGCAAACTGGTGGACTTACTGGAAAAACTGGGAATGTCCCTTGTGCGAGCATGTTTTAAAATGTGCTGACATAGTACTTTAAAGCGGGCAAAGTCCTAAGGAACATACGCGAAGTAGGTTTCCTCGAGTAACCTCTTAAAATTAGGAACATATTTACGCATGGTAGGTGTATTTTAAATCATATTCACACAAGTGTGAGCATGATTTAAAATTCCAGTATATTTCCGCTCGTGTACCAATCAATATATGTGTGTATGGACACGTGTGCTTGTTTTAAAATTAGCCTGTATGGTTTTATTAGCTCTTCAATCTTGCCCCAAAGACAGTGAATGATCTGAGATATTGAATTTACTTGCTATTCCTAAGACCTTCCACATATTCTTGATTACCTGTCTGGTAAAATGTAAATTTAGGTTGGAGTCTACTTTCATTTGGGAGACCCCAGTGACCTAAAACACGATTTAACAGTAAGGTGGCTGTGGTTTTGGTTGTGCAGTTTGGTGCTGGGATAGATTCTGTCCACTATGAAATTAAAATTTGTTACCTCAAGAAGATCAGACCACAGAGCCAATCCAGTCTATCTGAATATCAGACCAAAGAATCTTATTTCTTTACTTCATAAGAGGGATCTATGTTATGGAGAGCCTAGTTTGAACCTACAACAGATTAAACAATCTTGAATGTATATATATGGAGCCAATAAGCTACCTGTTTCAAGGCATCATAGGTGATTGTCACCTCTGTGTCCTGCACATGGTTCATCATATGCATGCTGCAGCATTATTCCTCTGTAGGATTTTGGGTACTATCTACTATGTGATTTCATTTTTACTTGTCCTGACTGATAGATCTTTCTGGATCTTGAACATAGAAACATAGAAAGTGACTGCAGAAAAGGACCCTAAGGTCCATCTAGTCTGCCCAGCAAGCTCCCAAAGTTATCAGTTTCCCATACCTATCACTCAGGCCGCCAAGGTCAGGGCTCTTGTTGGTTACTGTTTGAGAGCAATTTCCCTCCCACCTGCTGTTGAATCAGAGAGCAATGTGCAATGTTGGAGTTGCATCAGAAGTGTAGAATAAGGCTTTTGGTTAAGGGAACCAACTATCGCATCAAGCAAGTTACTCCCTATCTAGAGGCATAAAGAAGTCTCAGCTCCTCATCACTCTGACAGTCCTCCACTGTTAGTGGATTGTATATACAGAATTCTAAGTTCTATTTGTATGTATACATAAAAACATGGAAACATGATGGCAGAAAAAGACCATATGGCCCAACTAGTCTGCCCATCCATCTAATTAATCTAACCCTTACAATTCCCATCACTCCCTCAAATATCCCCTCCATGTATCCCCTGCTTTCTTGAATTCCGATATCATTTTGGCCTTCACCACTTCCGTTGGGAGGCTGTTCCATGCATCCATTACCTTCTCTGTAAAGAAATATTTCCTAAGATTACTCCTGAGTCTACCCCCTTTCATCCACATCCACATAGTTTCTCCTTTCCATTCAAAGAGGTTAACCTCCCATGCAAGGAAACCATTCAGATATTTAAATGTCTCTATTATATTTCCCCTATCTTACCTTTCCTCTAGGGTGTACAGGTTTAGATCTTTAAGTCTATCCCCATATGTTTTAGAACTAAGACAATTGGTCATTATAGTAGCCACCCAATGAGTCGTCTGGTTATATCCCTTTGAAGGTGTGGTCTCCAGAATTGTACATAGTATTCCAAATGAAGTCTCATCAGGAACCTATACAGCAACAATATTACCTCCCTTTAGCTGCTGACCATTCCTCTCTTTATGCAGCCAAGCATTTTTTTGGTTTTTGCTATAACCTTTTCCACATGTCTGGCCAGCTTAAGATCATCAGATACCATCATCCCCAGATCCTGCTCCTCTTTTGTGCTTAGAAGAATTTTGCCTTCAATATTGAATCTCTTCCTTGGGGTTTTGCAGCCTAAATGTATTACTCTGCATTTTGTGCATTAAATCTTAGCTGCCAGGCTGTAGACCATTCTTGAGCTTCGCTAGATCCCGCCTCATGTTTTTCACACCTTTCTGGATGGCTACCCTACTGCAGAGTTTGGTATCATTAGCAAAAAGACAAACTTTCCTGACAATCCTTTTGCTATGTTGATCATGAAAATGTTGAAAGGAACTTGTCCTAGGATGATCCTGAAGTATTCCACTAGTAACATTTCCCTCCTCAGAGTAAGCTCCAGTTAACTTACCACTACCCTTTGTTGCCTCCCATTCAGACAGTTTTTAACCCATTCAGTCGTTCTAGGTTCCAAAGAAAGGGCACTCAATTTATTTTTGTCTCCTGTGCAGAACTTTGTTAAAGGCTTTAAAGAAAATCAAGTGCAGTACACCTAGCACTCTCCCTTCATCCAACTCTCTGGTTACCCAAACAAAATGTTAGGATCCTTCCTACAATGCTGCCTCCCTGCCACCAGAGGTCCCCATGGAGCTACACCTGCTCTCACTCCAGCTATAATCTCCATGGGCTCATGTTTTAAATAAATAATAATAAATAAATAATGATTCATCAGGTTTGGCCTGTTTAGATCTGTCACTTGCAATATCTGATGCTTTATCATTGATTCTACTCAGCTCCCTGCTTGGCCCTGTTTTACCTTTCTTGCTCTCTAGCCTCTGTGCCTTCCATTCTGCCTTGCCTAGTCCCGTTGCCTCCAGGCTGTTCTGTCTTGTCTCTGTCCTTTTCTAGTCTTTTTCTTGTGAGGCCTAGTCCTGTCCTTGATATTCGTTCCCTGTACTGCAAGTGCTCTGCCTTGTCCTACTCTGCCCAGCCTTTATAGCTTAGTTCCACGGGTGTCCAGCTCCAGTCCTGCCCTGCCTCAATCTATAGTCCTGTCTTGCCTCAGTCTCCAGTCCTGCCTTGCCTCAGACTCCAGATCTTCACTGCCTCAGTCTCCAGTCCTATATTGCTTCAGTCTCCAGCCCTGGCTTGCCTTCATATCCTGTCCTCAGTCTCCAGCCTGTGTCTCCAAGTTCCAGCTGGCACCTAGATTCCAGCCTCAGCCTAAGTCCTGCCAGCTGCCAGAACCCAAGGGCTCAACCTGCGGGGGAGGTGGCTGGTACAGGTGGAAGATTCTCTTTGCCCTGCCTTGAAGTCCTGTGCTGCCCCTGTGGGGGGGTTCTCCAGTTCTAGCCAGACCCTCAGTTGTGACAGAAATTGATCAGATTTGTCTGACAAGATTTACCTTTAGTAAAACCATGCTGCCTCGGATCTTGCAATACATTGGATTCCTGAAAATACTCTATCCTTTGTTTTAGCAGTGATTCCTATAATTTTCTCACCACAGAGGCTAGACTAACTGCCCTATAGTTCCCAGCCTCCTCCTTACTTCCACTTTTATGAATAGGAACCACATATGCCTCTCTCCAGTCCTCTGGAACAATTCTTGACTATAGAAGCATTGAAAAGGTCAGCCAGAGAGCTGTCAAAACATCCCTATGTTCCCTCAATACTCTTGGGTGTATCACATCTGGCCCTATCGCCTTTAAGTTCAGTTAGCTCCTCATGAACACACTGTTCTGAAAATCGATTGAGGTTTACTTCACTGCCAATCTTATTTGTATTTGCTTTATGTGATCCTGCTCCAGGCCCTTCCACAGTGAACACGAACAGAAATATTTGTTAAGCAATTTTGCTTTTTCCTCATCAGTCTCTACATATTACTCCCCTTCACTTCTGAGTCT
Organism: Rhinatrema bivittatum; assembly: GCF_901001135.1. Taxonomy (NCBI): domain Eukaryota; kingdom Metazoa; phylum Chordata; class Amphibia; order Gymnophiona; family Rhinatrematidae; genus Rhinatrema; species Rhinatrema bivittatum. Next base: position 292,384,044 of record NC_042618.1, read on the forward strand.
TACAATGCTACTTTTGCACTTCATTCTATCACTAACATATCTAAAAATAGTCTTGTCCCCTCATTTTATCGTATTTGCTATTTTTTCTTCCATTTGGAATTTTGCATTTCTGACTATTTTCCCAGCTTCTCTTAGCTTTTCCAGATATTGCTGGCTGTCTTCCCCTTTCTGTGATCTCTTGTAGTTTATGAATGTTAACATTTTCCCCTTACCTTTTCAGCTACTTCTTTAGAAAACCATAACAGCCTCTTTTTCCTCTTTCCTTTATGTACTTTCCTAATAAAAACGTTAGTTGCCCTTATAATATCTCCTTTTAGTTTTTGCTCATTGATCTTCTGCTTCCCTTAGATTGTCCCAACCAGCTAATGACTCCTTCAGATGCTCCCCCATTTTAACAAAATTATTTTTCTTGAAGTCTAGAACCCTTGTCTTTGAATGATCCTTTATCTCATGTGCTCTAATACTGAATCATACCATCTGGTGATCACTGAATCCCAGCTGATTATCAACTACAACCATGTGGGTTCCATTACCAGTTGACAGAGCAATTCTTCTTGTAGAGAATCCAGGATCTCCTTACTTCTAGAAGACACTACTGCTGGGATGACCCAATCAACATCTATCAGATTGAAATCCCCTAACAATAGCACATCCCCTTTCATAGCAATTTTGTGAATAACCTCCATTAAATCTGTATCCATCCCCTCTGTCTGTGATGGAGGTCTGATGCTCCGTGTCTTTTTTCCAAATTAACCCACAGTGTCTCCTCCTTACTTCAAAAGCCCTACAATTCTGTTGCTTTAATATTATTTTTTATATATAGTGCCACACCTCCACCTTTCCTTCCTACCCAGTCCTTCCTGAATAGATTGTAGCCTGGTATAGCTACTGTATGTTTCCACCCTGATAGCCCAAAAAGTAGCCCCATTCAGGGCCCAAAGGCCTGAAGATTTAGCTGCCAGTTGCAGAGGTGTGGGTAGGGAAGCAGGAGCCCCTTGGAAACATGGATGGAGGTTCTCCTTCCTTCTCTTGCTGCTGCTGGCTTTGGGTAGTTCATGACCCCTCTTCACCCCTTATGGGGCATATGCTGTTGCCATAAAATCTTGTAGGAATTTTTCTTATGTTGCCATGGCTGGGAAAAGTATGCATTGCTGGCCACAGCAACAAGCAATAGCAGGACCTGTCCTTGGTAGGCCAGCTTAAAGGGGGTTTAAGTTTCTATAAGATGTTCCCTCCACCCTCATTCTAAAAATGCCTTTGTGATCCATGAGTCAATATAAAGAGCCTGACCATCCGATCCCCTGCTGGTACATAAATATAAAAAATAGTTAGTTTGGCATTTCTTCCTCTTGTTTTCCCCAAGCTCTGCAAATTCTTTGCCTCTTTTAATTCCATTTTCAGAACTTCCAATACCTGGTCACTCATTTGCTTCTATCTCGGTGTCCTTACAGATTCAATTTCAATCTCCTCAGTTGCCTTTTCTTTTTCTCTCTGACAAGATACCATTGGTGGGCTTCTTGTAATGCTGCTCACTGCCTGATAATTTCTGCTCTGGCTGCTTCAAAATCACTAGCAATGCTAGGCAGCTTTCTGTATTCTGCTCTAAAGTCTCCTGTAAGATATGGTCTACCATCTTTCTGATTATATATTTCTCTCAGCTGGATACACAAGACTAGGGATGTGCAGTCATTTAAAACAAATGTGTAAAATGCAAGAAATGAGGCACATTCAAGTACAGGTTGCAGTCTGATTCACTCATACCTATTTATTAATGCTTGGATACCAGATGTAATGATTGTGACAGAGCTTTCAATATGTACTCCGTGATGCATCATCTAAGTCACTAGGGATGTGCAGACCAAAAGTTTAAGTTCATAAGTCCATAAGTCGAAAGGGGGTCCCATTTGCGGTCAATATGGACATATGGAGAATTCCATAAGTTGAGTCTATGTCCATATGTGCAAATAAAAATTTAAACCCCTCACCCGCCTTAATCCCCCCCCCCCCAAGACTTACCAAAACTCCCTGGTGGTCCAGCGGGGTCAGGACGCCATTCCTGTGCTCCTTTGCAAGGAGCACGTGACGTCGGCGTCACGTCGGAGTGACGCGGCGTCACGTGATTCCACTCGGGTTCGCTCCCGGACCCCTCGGGTTCGCTCCCGGACCCCTCGTTGGGCTCAAAAGGCACTTTTGGCCAGCTTGGGGGGCCAGCTTGGGGGGTCAGGAGGCCCCCCCAAGCTGGCCAAAAGTGCCTTTTGGGCCCAACGAGGGGTCCGGGAGCGAACCCGAGGGGTCCGGGAGCGAACCCGATGGGAATCACGTGACGCCGCGTCACTCCGACGTGACGCGGACGTCACGTGATTCCCCACGCGTCCGCTCCCGGACCCTCATGGAACTTTTGGCCAGCTTTGGTAAGTCTTGGGGGGGGGGATTAAGGAGGGTGAGGGGTTTAAATTTTTATTTAGATCAACAATCGCGATTTCCAACGTATTCAACATAGCTATGTTGAATAAGTTGGAAATCCGATCGTTTAAGCCTCATCTTTTTTTTAAGTAAAAAAAAATAAATAAGTTGCTTTTCCATTTAAGTTCAAAACGAATGCACACCCCTATAAGTCACCATTAGCTGTTGTTGGGGATGTAGTTGGGTTGTCATGTTACCCCAAGTGACCTTTCTAGGCTGAGCCACTCTAGGTTTCGCCCTATTGCATGCCTGGAGTTGCATGTCTGTTTGTCCCATAGATGTCCCTTAGACACTCAGAATTTGCAATTCCAAGCATGAAATGAGCCAAAACCTGCAGTTTATCAATCTGGAAAGGCGATCTGGGATGAAATGGCAACCCAGGTATATAAATAAAGGCCAGCTTATGGTGAGGTTTCCAGCATTTGCATGTGTGAAGGCAAACTTTTCCGATCATGTAAATGTAACTGTACAGCTTCATTACCTGAGATTATTTTCCTTGGGCCATGAGTACCAACCTGTCTATCAGGGAAATATGTATTTGGAGGTTTCTTTGGATCTCTAACCTTTGCCTAATATGTAATTAATGATGTAGTTAATCTCTGTGGGTATAGCTTTTACTTTTCTTTCAGTGATCATATGGCCTGTGTCCATAGCAGAGAAACCTGTGTCACAATGGTAGCATGTTGCTATACAAGGGAGTGGAAGGCTCAGTGGAGGGCTGTGTGACTTTGGTGGTGTGTTGTTGGTGATTCATGCCTAACATGGGATGTTTTATACTCTCTCAAAGAATCTTGGGTCGGCCTATTGATATAGTGTAACAGTAACATAAAACATTTAAGTCCTAAAGTTGTAGCATGGCTAAAGGCTAACCTACTATTTAAGACTAGTGCAGCACTTGATAAGGTCAGCTGCCAGCACTTCATATGCACTTACAGGCCGATTTAATAAAAGGTGCGGGAGAGCCGGTGCTCTGAGTTGAGCGCCTGCTCTCCCGACGCGCACACAGGCACCTCTCCTGGGCATGTGATTCTGTATTTAAATTAGGCCGTGCGCTAATAAGGGGGCGCTAGGGACAATAGCGTGTCCCTAGTGCCTCCTTATTAGTGGAAAAGTTGGCTGTCAGTGGGTCCATCATGCGACACTTAATTTTACCAGTGTCTGTTTTTGAACCTGCTGACAGCCACGGGTTTGGAAAATGGACGCCGGCAAAATTGAGCGTCTGTTTTTGAATATATATTTTTGGTGCCACCAACTTAATATCACTTGGCTGCACATTTTACTTTCAGTATTCCGGGCAAATAACTAATAGGCTCATCGACATGCTTCTGCATGTGATGAGCGCTATTAGTTTCGGGGGGGTTGGCCACATGTTTTCCATGCGCTATTTCCCCTTATAGTATAAGGAGTAATAGGAGCACGTCAAAAATGCACGTCCCAACAGGTGTTAAACGGTGCGCTCGGCTGAGCACACCGTACTGTATTGGCCTGTTAGTCACTTGTATAGGTGGTGCAAGAAATGGCTGCCAGCCTTGGCTTCTCATACCTGTTGCTCAACCTAGGATACCAGCATAGAGGTGATACAATGAGGCACTCTCATCTATGATCAAGTGCACCTTTGGCTTATTGAAAAGTAGATTCTGGTGTCTGGATAGAATGTGTGTGGGGGGGGGGGGGGGGGAGGGGCTTGCTGCATGACCCTCTCAAAGTAAATGATATAGTGCTTATCTGCTGCACACTGAGGCTATTAGGTATGGCATCCCAGTGGAGACAGACCAGATCTAAAGAAGGAGCCAATCTGCCCCCCACGCATCATCAGGAGAATACAGAGAGTGAAAGTCAGGTTCGCTGAAGACTCATTGTGTCTGTAAGTCTAGATCTCACCCTGCTGGGACAGTATATTACTTAAATACAGAGTGGGAGTTCCAGAGCTGGTTCCCCCTATTGTCATACAGTAATTTATTTATTTATTTATTTTGTGGGATAATATGCAATTTGGCTTGCTTGTAGAAGGATAGGGAAAAGGGAGGAAGAGGAGTCACACTGGGCACTTTAGGGGAAAAGGTATATGCTGCTGAGTATGTAGTCTTTACATCCCTTAAACTCCTCTTAAAAAAAGGACCTCCAATAGTATGTGTCCTTGTGCACATTGACAAAAGCTGCTGCCGGTTTTTCATTTTGGGGCTGTAGCTCATACAACTGACTCGGTGAAGAAAGCTGGCCAAATTGTAACCACCTTTCTATCCACCTGCCAGCACATCCATAGGACTCTTCTCTGTTGTAAGTTGTGCTGTAGTAGAAAATGCCACTTCATGTGTGCTCCTAGTCTTCCTGTGCTGTGCATTTAGTAATGTAGAAGCATACAAGAATTTTCCCTTTATATACTAGACCTATTTTTGTGACTAGATTGTAATCATTTCTTTAACCCTTTGAAGAGGTAAGATAGGTTTTCCAAAATGTGTATCCAATGTCACCTCATTTTAGCATTGTCTAAATCACATGTTCCCAGAAGAAAATCAAAACTAAATAGCTGGGGAGCCACCCTCTCCATAAATCACTCCACTCTGAGCCTTTCTGCTCTCCAGCTGATCCCCTCTCTCAGGAACGGATTGCAGGAAATATCAGCCCGGGGAATTTTTTTTTTCAAAACCAGCCCACGGGATATCTGACTGACTTGTGCACTTTCCCTACAGTGCATGCTTTGACAGCTCCCAAAAGTAAGCCAAACTGATCTTTGATAGGCACATCATGTGACCTAGTGCCTTGAAAAACTGAGTCAAAAAATCTCCAACATAAACTTCACATTTCTCCTAAATAACTAAGAAATACAGCACAACCTAGACCAGGGTTGAGCAAACAGAGCTTCAGTCATTGTTCCACCTATGCAATTGGTTGGCTCCCCACAAAGTTTGGTTACATCTCTTATATAATATCCTGGATTCCTGGTCTGGTGTTTAAAGTGTCTTGCCAATCAATCAGTTCTTGAACTAGTTGCCAGTTATGGAGACAAACACATATGTAGTCTCTCAGACAAACACACCCACTTTGTCTGTATCTGAGGGGCCGATGCAATGCAGTGCGCTCAGTTGAGCGCACTGTTTAACCTGCTGTCGGACGTGGGTTAAATAGGCGCTAATCCACCCCCTAATGCAATAGGGGGATTAGTGCCTATTTAACGTGCGTCCAACGCGGAGTGAATGAGTTAGTGCTCATTACATGCAAATGCATGTAAATGAGGCTATTACTCATTCATTCCAAATGCAAAAAAATAAATGTGCAGGTTGACTGCAGTTATGAAAACCGATGCCGAGTTTATCGACATCGGTGTTCATAACCGGCAGAATACTGGTAACTGCGGGGTCGCGTTAGCAAGGAGGTGCTAAGGTCACGCTAGCAACCTTAGCGCCTCCTTACTAGTGCGACCCCCTAACTTGCGATTTGCATGGTGCCCCCCTTGCAGGCACCATCCATGCGTTAAGAAAGCAGGCGCTGAAAAATCAGCGCCTGCTTTCTGCGAATAATATTGCATCAGCCCCCTGAGGGCATGTATGTGTGTGTGTCTCTCTCTCTCCCTCTCTTTGACCCAAAGATACCAACTCACACATTCTTGCTCTCATTGTGTGGGTGCGACTTTGTGTCACAAGCACACTGTATAACCCGCACTCTGACGCTGGTTGGATAGGCGCTAATCCACCTCCCAATGCAATAGGGGGATTAGTACCTATTTAACCCACGTCCGACGTGGAGTGAATGCAATAGCGCTCATCACATGCAAATGCATGTGATGAGCACTATTGCATTCACTCCACATTAAAAAAGTGTGCGTCTCATGCACATTTTGCTCTGTTATTAACGCCTGCCTGGAGTAGGCGTTAATAGCTAAGCACAGGTAAAAGAAGTACAGAAAAGCAGAAAAAACTGCTTTTCTGTACTTTTTTTTGTTTCTTAACTTAAAAAAAAAAAAAAACCTTGGCAGACTGCCGAGATATGAAGACCGACGCCGGTAAACTCGGCATCGGTTTTCATAACCGACCGTCTGCCGAGTTTACCGGCGTCGGTCTTCATAACCAGCAGCCGTGCGGGGGTCGCGTTAGCAAGGGGGTGCTAAGGTTGCGCATGTTAGGAAAGCGGGCGCTGACTTTTCAGCGCCTGCTTTCCGCACTTTTTATTGCATCGGCCCCAGAGAGAGAGAGAGTGCATACAAGTCAGAAAGAAACACATGCACACTGTGTCAGAAAGAAAGACACCACCCACCCACACATTCTCACAAAAACAATGTGTGTGTGTATCTCTCTGACACATACCCACTCTCTTTCTCTCAGACATGCATTCTGCTGTTTTGCTGCTGTTTATGTGCTCAGACAGTGAGTACCCCCTCTTCAGCACTGTCATGTAAAGTTTTTGCTTGCTGCCAGCCCTTCCCCAGCCTGCAGTAATACCCTCCCTTTCCCATTCGCACCCTTCTTGGCATCCCCGCTTTCCAGGAGGCTCAATGCTTCCCCAGCCAGCTGCCCCTTCTCAGAGCTCAGCCCAGTTCATCTCAGACAGAAGCCTCCCCAGCACTGCACAGTCCCTTTCTCCTGGCTCACCCCCTCCCTTTCTTTGACTGTAACTTGCCTCCACTTTTCCTTGACCCACCATCACCACTACTTCTCTAGAGCATGCTCACTCACTGTATACTATACAGAGTCTGCTGCTTTTATGGTTTCCCAGGCTCTGTTCTGCTTACCTATTCCAACAGAGAGAGGAATAGAAGTGATCCATGCTGTTCCTCCAGGCTTTTAAAAAGAAATATTAAGCCCTGGCCGAGATTGGGGAGTGCCACTGACCCAAAGTAGCACATCTGAGTATTAGGTGGTGGGTATTAGGTGCCCTAAGCAAACCTTACAGCCTTGCACCCTCCCGCTCCCTCTGCTTTCTCTCATACACAATTAAAAATTATACATTTATAATAACAAATTTTACATGGAAAAGGCCATTCACAGTTTTCTGAGGTAAAAATATAACAGCATGTATATTATATTTACATGAACTGCTGTGATGCCAACCAAAAAATCCTGCTAAAAAAAACCAAAAAAGTTGGAACCCGTATCACATTAGGCAAATCATGATGTGCTGGATTGTGGACTTAACCCTTAGAAAGCCATAATTAAACAGATTTAGAATTACAATATACTAAACCTCCCATACCAAAACCACACTAATTGCCATCACTTAAACAGTGACAACCCTACTTATGAAAAGGCAACACTGCAAATATTACACCAGGTCCTAAAACACCAATATCCCTCCTATAAGGAAAACAGAACAAGCCAAGCTGTTATAGATCCCTACACAGCAGCTATATGCTACCAGAATACCTCACCTTGACATACATGCAGAAAAACCCTAACCAAATACAAAACAATGTGACCATAAAGTATATATAGAAACATGCAGATAAAAACTGAATTGAAACCGCAATAAGCCACATTCTGTATGCAGTACAATGCACAAAAATAGAAATATCTCCATTCCTAATGAAACATAAAAAAATAAAATCAAGAAATATAAACCAATAGTAAACCCATACTAACAAAAAGAATAAATATTTTAAAACAGCTGATGAATAGAACATCCATTAATTTAAAATTCATATACTGTATACATTTTTAAATATTTCCCAAACACCAATAAAATATTTTACAACAGCAGACACATCAAATGACACCCAGTAATTAACTAAGGATGAAAAAAATACCCTGCTCTCAATACTTGGGAGCTTTTGAGATCATTATGGATTAGTTAAGGACAGGAAGTGGGAGGAGAGACACAAACTTTCTCATCTCTTATTTGCTCACTCACAATCAATTACTGACACACACACATATATTCTGTCTCTCATGCTCCTACACAAATGCTTTTTCACATTCTTTCTCACTTTTTATCCCCTTGGCCACTGAATATATATATTTTTTAATGCTTTTACTTACACTGATCAGGGATGCTGTTGATAATCCTGGAAGTGCCCCATAGTGTGGAAAGAGGATGGCTGAAAAGTCCTGATGCTTAGGGAAAGGTAAGAGTCATTATTTTTTTGCTGTGGTCGAGTATAAGGAGGGGCCAACAGAAGACAGCAGTGGGAGGCCTTCAACCAATGGCGAGACAACAGTGCAGGAGATCTGCTGGCTGCCTCTGAACTAGGAAGTAACAGGCAGAAATGTGAGAGGAAGCCACAAGAGTACTTCCCGCCACCATGATACGTCAGGGGGAGGCGCAGCTAAGGAGAACAGGCCTCAGGCCTTGCTACCTCAATGTTGGTTGGGGAGGAGAGCGGGGAGCCTGCCCATATTATTGTAATGCTGGTTGAGGAGTGGGAAGGAGAGCGGGAAGTGGCCCATGCTGTCATCACTGCCACTGTAAATATTAGCAGACAGACCATGGAGAACCTCAGGGGAAGCTCCAGTTTTTTTAGAAGAGCTATTGCTGAGCTGGTATTGGTCGCAGTGGTTCCATGGGTATGGGACTGCTGTGATCAACACTAACCCACATGATTGACCAGACCAGCCCACCGGGGCATGCCCAAAACACTGATAGGCCAATCCGCCCCACCCTCTCTCTCTTCCTTTCCTCTCTCTAGTTGATCCACCCCATACAGAGGACTGTCCTGGGGGCCCACCAGCCAATCGGGTTTTCAGGATATCCACAATGAATATGCATGAGAGAAAATTTGCATGTTGCATACAGGGTTGGGGACCACTGCTCTAGCTTATACCCTCTAACATTCCCCAGTTAACCTTATCTCACTCACTCCCTTCAACCCGTTTTGCATCCCCCAGCTGATCTTTTCAACCCCAAGCCCTTTTTATAAGCTCCATCTGATCCTCTGTCATTCTCCTCATCTCACCCCTCCCCCATTCCATCCTCTGTCATGATCCCAGCCCTTTATCACCTTCAACCCTTTTCTCACATCCGTCTAGTTGTTCCCCACTCAACTCTCTAGCTCCTTTCATATCTCCTGTCATTCTTTCATTCCCCTTCTCTTATCCTCCACAGCCAATCCTTCCCCAGCTCATTCAACTTTCAAATCCCTTAGGCATTGGATCCCTCCCTTCAAATAGCCCCCTTCTTTAAACATCTCCCTCTCTAAGTCTGTGGTAACATTCTCCTTTGGGCCCAGGCAAAAGATGGATAACACCTGGTGAGAAGAGATGGTAGGCTGAGGATAGAAGCCACATTGGGGGTAGGTTCAGTAGTGGATGAGGCGAGAGAAGCTATGCCAATCTACTCCAAGCCCATGCACATTTAGCCTTCCTCTCCCTTCATGCCTGGTCCTAAACCTGATGATAACCTGCAATGGTAGCAGCATTAGTATGTAAAAGCAATACCACTCCTATGAGCCACTACAAGCTCACAGACTCTGCAGTGAGTCCATTCCCTTCTCATGCAGGGCTTCCAATTACCAGAGAAACCCATGCAAGGGCAATGGCACTGCAGGACCTGTGAGTGTCTGCTGGCTCACTGACCTCACATTGACTTCCAAAGAGGCAAAAACTCATAATAAAAACTTTTTAAAATATATCCGAAGTAAGAAACCTGTGAGGGAATTGGTTGGACCATTAGAGCCCCTTTAACCGAGGGGTTAAAGGGGCTCTTAGGGAAGATAAGGCCATTGCAGAAAGACTAAATGAATTCTTTGCTTCCATATTTACTAATGAGGATATTGGGGAGATACCAGTTCTGGAGATGGTTTTCAGGGGTGATGAATCAGATGAACTGAATGAAATCACTCTGAACGTGGAAGATGTAGTAGGCCAGATTGACAAACTAAAGAGTAGCAAATCCTAGGGTACTGAAGCAACTCAAAAATGAAATTTCAGATCTATTAGTTAAAATTTGTAACCTATCATTAAAATCATCGATTGTACATGAAGACTGGAGGGTGGCCAATGTAACCCCATATTTGAAAAAGGCTCCAGGGGCGAACTGGGTAACTATACAGCAAGTATCCTATTTTCATTTGGCATCAGAGGTGCACTTTGCTTCTTAGCATTGTGAAGATCTTATGCCAAATGATGTGTACATCCATTGCTGCCTGCCCATTTACATGTGAGATGAACTTACCAGCTGCGGCTTGCATGGTGTCCAGCCGCTCAGCCATGCCCTCGAAGACATCTGGTCCCAGCCTCTGCATGAAACACTCCTCCATGGGGGTGAGGACATTGGGACAAGGAGCCCCTCCTCTGGTCCAATGTATATATTTATTTCTGGCTGCCACCTTGGCGTTCAGTTGCACCTTGATGTCCTGGTACTTGTGGGCTACCTGCTCCCTGCTTTGTTGGACTCTGGTGTGCCTGGAGATGCCCTAGGCTATGTTGTGCCAGATCTGACTCCTGGATGCCTTTGAGGTCTTAGCTGCCTGGTTGCCAAACAGCATGGCATAATGCTCCAGGACCCCTATAATGACCATCTCATTATCCTGGATGCTGAGCTTGATAGCCCTGAGATGAGGGCATCCTGCTGCCTGGCTGTCAGAAAGGGACTGCTACTTCCACTTCCGGAGAGGTGTTCTCCCTTTTCTCACTCTCCCTCCAACTCCCCTCCTGTCCCTACCCTGCCAACTCCCTTCCCCTCTGCCCTCTCTGTCTATCCCTAGCCTAACATCCTCCACCCTCTGTCCTCCCCTGCCTATCCCCTTCCCCCTCCCACCTCCTCCTATCCCTTCCCTCCTGCTTATCTCTACTCCTGTCCCTACTCCTACTCTTCCTTCCCCTAGCATTCCTGCCCTTATCTTCGTACATCCTCTCCTTCCTCCTCCCCCTCCTCTCCTCTCTCCCCCATGCCTCTCATGCTCCATCCTGCTCACCACAAACACCACTCCTCCACAAATACTCCTCCACACACACTCCTCCACTCCTCCTCACTCCTGCACACTCCACCACCACCACCACCACCACTCCTCCGCACCAAAAGAGAGACAGAGAAACTGGACTAACAAACAAAAACTTTCACTCCAACAAAGAAGACAAAAGTCCAAGCTAAAGGGAAACAGATGGCTACAGAAAACAAGACAACTCACTCAATAATAACTATAAAGAACCTCCAACTAGCCACCAACACCACCTACCTACCTCCTCTCTCCAAACTCCTGACACACCCTCAAAGAGGCAGCTGCATGAAGCCGGGATGTATAAACTGCAAAAATAATGCACCTCGCGCTAATTTACACTAGCCGTGTAAAATGACATGCCACGTGCTGACACAACACACCGTGTGGTGATGCAACGCTCGATGCACTGACAACGCCGCGTGCACTGACACAACACCATGTGTGGTATTTAACTATGCAGTACAGCAGGGTGCAAATTAGCCTAACCATGCCCTTTTTTATTGTGGGCACTATTTTCACTATATTTATAGTGACTTGATGAATCTAGATCTTAGCAGATACGAGGAACATACCATTCCCTAAGGTACTTCCCTTTGAGGTTTGCCTAGTGGTAGATTCCTTTTCTGGTAAGAGGAGAAATGAGGGCAGTGTGTTTTGATTTCAATAAGGGAGGAAGTGTATCTGTCTGCTCTCTAAGGGGCCGATGCTATAAAAAATGTGGAAAGCGGGCATTGAAAAGTCAGCGCCCGCTTTCTTAACGTGTGCATGGCGCCCGCAAGGGGGGCACCATGCTATACGCAAATTAGTCACTTGCGCGACCTTAGCGCCTCCTTGCTAACGCGACCCATGGTTAGTGGTGGTCTGCCGGTTATGAACACCAACGCCGATAAACTCAGCGTCAGTTTTTATAACTGCAGTTCGCTGGTTATGAAAACCCACACCGAGTTTATCGGCGTCTGTTTTCATAATGCAGCCGGCCAGTTATGAAAACCAACGCCGAGCATATCGGCGGCAGAGGTTTTTTTTCAATGTGCTCAGCTATTAATGCAGGCATTAATACTGAGCGATAAATGTGCATCTGAGATGCACATTTATTTTTTTGCATTGGAGTGAATGAGTAATAGCCTCATTAACATGCATTTGCATGTGATGAGCGCTATCTCATTCACTCCGTGTCGGACGTGGGTTAAATAGGTGCTAATCCCCCTATTGTGGGTTATACAGTGCACTCGGCTGAGCGCACTGATTTGCATCGGCCCCTGAGTTAGGCTCCAACTTAGCACAGCAAAGGAGAGACACAGCTCTACCATACGTTCTACTAAACATATACTATAGTATATGTTATATACTATAGTCTAATGTTCCATATATTCCTGTTAGTTCTGTTACAACTTGTTATATTTATTATCATGTTATAATGTAAAATAGGGCTGTTACCACCCTATTCCTTTAGTTATCTGGAAACCGATGTGATATCTCGATCGAATGTCGGTATATAAAATAAATAAATAAATACATAAATACATAAATAAATAAATAAATAAATAAATAAAGGCAGGCTGGAGGAAAGGAGGATCAGAGAAGGGTTTTGTCCATTCTACTATTTTTGTAATACTTTTGGGACTATTCAGACCTGCACTTTCTGGGAGGTAGAAATCCCCTTCTCAGGAGTGCAGGAGGACGCTGTCTGCCTTTTTCATCCAGCTAAGAGGAGTTTTCAGAGACCACCACAAGAGTCCTGTTTTTGATTAAGCTTATACCATCTACTGGGAAGGAAGTGTTTTTCTGTCCCCTTCCATGCCCAGGACTGGAAGTTAAGATTTGCTTTCAGAATAGACCTTTTCCCCAGACAGGTCCCATGAAAACTGAATGAGAGAGGAGAAAAAAAAGAACATCTGAAGACCCCCAATCAGAGTCCCCACCCCAGGATGCAGGGCCCCAGACAGGCTGGAATTCAGGCCATGCGATGTGGACCTCAGGTACTGTGGGCAGCAGGGACCCTACACACAGTTAGGACACCCTGGCCAAGTTGGGATACTCACTCCTTTCAAATGGAGAAAACAGATATCTTGATTTCCTACACTGAGGATGCACTTATACAAGAGAAGAACTATAAGCATCCTGTACTCTAAAGTTTCTATAAAACCTAGTGTAAATGGACTTTAATTTTTCTATATATCTTGATTGCATTATTATAATTCCCAAATATTATTTGAACATTCAGTCCGTGAGTTACAACTGGTCTGTTCAGGTACCTGCACTGAAGAGATATGGAAATACACACACATGGGAGAACACTAATGCCTGGGCCAAGAAGGTTAGCCTTCACCTCGACAGAAAAGACCCACAGTTTGGGATACGGGAAAGGGGAATGAGACGTGTGAAAATAACCCAAGTTATAAATTCTTTTATGGCCCTTCAGGATATGTGCCATCCGCCAATAAAGGTTTACATTTGTACTCTTCTCTTTACCTATCAGTATGTAATAGTAACAACACATGTAACAATTAATAAATATATTATCATTTTCTGAAGCCATATATGGCCATGTGAATGATGATCATGACTTTTAACACATTAATGTCATGACCTATGTACATGTATTGCTACTGTTATATGACTCCCTTGCCCCTGAAACCTATAATCCTTACCTATTCCAAAGTACCCCATCTCCTATGCTCTAAAAGGCCCTCTAATGCCATACCACAAAACCCCTCCCCTAGCATCTCTTACCTGCACCCCCTACCCTTCCCCTAAACTCCAATTATCCCTATAGTACTGAGCAGTCAGAGAGTAGCCAGAGAACAGACTTCAAGCTGGTCTCTGGCAGAATATTTTATAAATCTCTTTATTTGTAGCAAGTAACAGATCAAGCAGCTTTTCTATTTTGTGCAGGTCAACAAACAAAATGTGCCAATGCCACTTACAGTTCAGTTTACTTATCTTCCTCCAGGGGCCAGCTTAACTCCTCTGGGATCTGCTCACACATCTCCAACTGAAAGGAGCCTCCCTGACCCAGAATCCCTTGCTTGGTAATTCTTAAGGAGGACCAGGCCAGATAACTGTGACTGGTCTTTTAAGGTGTTCTGATGGAGTTTCTTATTCACTTGCTCGCAGTCTCCCAAAACCTCCTACACCACAACCCTACCCTCACCCATACCTCCACCCATACCCCCAATTGGAGGCTCCAGGGAGGAAGATTCAGAACCAATGTCAGGAAGTATTTCTTCACGGAGAGGGTGGTGGATGCCTGGAATGCCCTTCCGGAGGAAGTGGTGAAGACCAGAACTGTGAAAGACTTCAAAGGGGCGTGGGATAAACACTGCGGATCCATAAAGTCAAGAGGCCGCCAATGAAGAGTGGGTGACTCGCCAGAATGATGGCTATTGACACAATACCCTTATTAAATAAACATACACATGCTTACTGTGACTCCTACATCGCTCTAAGCTTCAACAGCAAGAGGTAATGGAAAAAAGGATTTGCACTCACAAAGAGGGGAGTAGCTGGCTTGTTACTGCGGTTACTACCCCAAACCAAATATGCCTGATACTTCACTTTCAATGCATATACAGCATAGCTCTCTGCTTCAATGACAGGGGAGAAGAATAACTGATACTTCACACATCCAGCAGAGCTCTCTGCTACAACGGCAAGGGAGAAGAAAAAGGGTTCGCACTCAAAAAGCGGGGAGTAGCTGGCTTGTTACGGCGGTTACTACCCCAAACCAAATGTGCCTGATACTTCACTTTCCATGCATATCCAGCATGGTTCTCTGCTTCATCGGCATGGGAGAAAGACTGATACATCACGCATTTCCAGCATAGCTCTCTGCTTCAACGGCAGGGGAAAAAAAAACAAACAAAAACAAAAACAAAAAACTGATGCTTCACGCATATCCTGCATAGCTTCAACGACAGGGGTGAAGAAAAAAAGGATTCACAATCACAAAGCGAGGAGTAGCTGGCTTGTTACGGCGGTTACTACCCCAAACCAAATGTGCCTGATACTTCACTTTCAATGCATATCCAGCATGGCTCTCTGCTTCAACGGCAGGGGAGAAGGAAAAAAAAAGAAAAAACAAAAAACCAACAAGGGCTGTACAACATAGTCTAGGTAAAACAAATAAGCATGGGTGTAGCTTGCTTATCGCGGCGGTTACTGCCCCTACTACCCCTAACTAATCAAGCTAGATATTTCACTTGGATGCAGCTCCATCACTGCTCTCTACATTAATGGTGGGGGTGGAAGGGGAATAGAACAAGGAGCTAAGAGAAACAGATAAGAATGAGAGAAAAAATGTGTGAGGCTTGCTGGGCAGACTGGATGGGCCATTCGGTCTTCTTCTGCCGTCATTTCTATGTTTCTATGTTTCTATGTAATTGACCCCAACACTCCCAACCCACCAATTGTTCCCCAGCACTCCCTTAGCCCACCTCCACTTCTACCCCATCCTACCCCCAATACCCCCAACCTCAAAATTACCTGCAACACCTCCACAGTCCTACTCCCAATTTGCACCCCAAAGGCTCCACCCACACCCCTATCCTCACCTACATTCCATCATCCCACAATGAACTTACCTCATGGGGGTGGTCTGCTCCTCTATTGAATGGGCCTGGAAGTGCCTCCAGTTCTTCTGAGTCAAGCATTGTGCCTCCTGAGCCCTCTCACCAGAAATGGCATGTTCTCGTGTCTTACTACCAGGGATCCCTGGTGATGAAAGTGGGGGGAGTCTTGCTGTAAAAAGGCCACCCTGGAAGAACAGTAAGTTTGTACAAGTGGAAAAACACACATGCGTCTGTTTGTGATTTTGCAAAAATATGTGGGCAAATGAGTTCACATACACACAAACGAGCACAAGTAGTTCACATATCAACATATGTTTTATATAAAAGATGTGTGTATTTTAAAATATGAGCATAAATTCATGTGACACCATATACCATATGCCACAAACAAACCTGTTTGAAAGTTATCCTCCTGGTTTCTATGTAACTTCGAGGGGAATCTTGGAAAACCTGATGTATATTATAGTAGAATGATGAAAAGCATATTATCGTACTCTCAGTCTTGTTCATGTGCATTTGTCATTCGCAGGCACACCTACCCCATGATCTCTTTCTGAGTGCAATATTGTACTGGGTTATTAGGCATTCGGGCATCCTCCAGTTGGCTAGTCAGATTGCCATGGACCCACTCCTTTAAAGGCCTGGGGTTTTTGTGCCACCAGAATGGAGAAGTATCCCTTTTATTGTAATCATAGCACATCCTTGGAGGGGACATCTCCTGCCATTAGTCCACTATTTTCCAACAATCTGCGCCTGGCCAACAGGGAATATAAAATTGTTGCAAGAGCTGTCAGAAAGGTAAATAACATTAAAACTGATAAGTAGAAGAACTGATTTTTTGCTATTTTTATTAGACCAACATAAAAATAATCCAAAAGTAACATACAATCAACTGGAAAAATGTTTACTTTATTTTTATCGAGAAAAGATTCAGACAGGCCAAAATGTCAACAACCAGAGGTAATATTACAGGTCAAACATTACTAAAACACAGCAACTTCATTTTATTCCAGCATAGAATTTATACTCCCTTCAGTTTTTTTCTTTTTTATTCCCTTTTTTCCTCAGTTGTTTCTGTCACCAAGCAGCTTAGTAGAACAGCCACATCACCCAGGTAAACCTGCATAGACTGACCCAGTCCTGAGTTGCCCTTTTACATGCACAGAGCTATAGCTTCAAGTTCCTTAAGAAAAGAATGCAGCAAAACTTGCTTTAATCATTCATAATCTACTGCACCATGTGAATTCCCTTTGGGTCTGCAGCACATTAAAAATCAATGGGGCAAATTGTAAAAGCCTTACGCATGTAAATCCAGCTGGATTTACGCGTGCAGGGGGGTTACATGCGCCGAGCCTATTTTGCATAGGCCCGGTGACGCGCGCAAGCCCCGGGACACGCGTATGTCCCGGAGGGAACAGGGAAAGCCATCGGGGCTCCCCTAGGGCTTGGCGCGTGCAAGGTGTACAAGTGTGTACCCCCTTGCGTGTGCTGACCCCGGATTTTATAACATGTACGTGGCTGCCTGTGCATGTTATAAAATCAGGCGTAGATATTAAAATCCAGCCCTATACACCTATGAGGATCTATTCTCTCAACTTCCCAGCCCCTCTTGAAAATCCTTCCCTTTGTTCCACTAGATTAGCATCCACACGAGAGAAGGCTTTTTTTCTTGCAGGACCTTCTTCAGGAAACTCACTACTGCAGCAGATTTGTCGCTTGACAAATAAAAAAGAGTTCACTCTAAAAACCCATCTTTTCACCATCTCCTTCTCACTAAACAAGTCCTGAAGTTTCCTTCTCCCCAAATAGTTGCTATCTTATCTTCTGATTCAGGCTTCTCCTGTAAATGTTTTCTCACTTCCGTTAAACCCAGCCCTCTTAATCTGTAAATCTGGCTGGACCAATCATCGGCCATAGCTTTTTATCTTTTTATGTTTTATTTTGCCTTATTTTGTCTGTTTTATTTAGTCTTGTTGTATTGTACCATATAGGTATTTATGCTTGTTTTCCTATTTGTATTTTATGCTTGTTCTCCTCTGCCCCAAATGTTGGAGGGTGTGGGATAAAAATGATTTTAAATAAAATAATTAAATAGGACTAAATGAGCCTATTTGGGTTGACCTAGGTAAAATGGCACCTCTGAAGCTCAGGGGACTTTATCCAGTCTGATAGCTCCTCCTCCTCTAGTGTACTCCCTCAATGCTGCTTGGGGCCGGCAGGGGCCACCACAGTAGTGGCTATCTCAAGGTCTGAATGCATAATCTCCATAACCAGCCCTGATGGGGATCTGAACCCATATCCCTTGTGCTGCTATGCAGTATGCACAGTGTTGCAGCTTGAGCCATTTAAATAGCCTCAATTTTGCATTTTAACTAGATAAGCTTTGTCTACCCTGTCCAGCAGCAAGTTGTTCTAGCCTTTCCTTTGGGGCTCCCTTTCTCTCTGGGGATTAAAATCACCTATCAGGGACTTTGCCTGTCTCCAGGAGATCTAGGTTTCCTGGGGGTCTCTGTTAATCTCCGAGGGTTCTTGGCTGCCATGTGGGATTGATTCTCTTTATATCTGAGGACTGTGAACCCCATGTGGGATTCTTTCTCTAGAGGATTTTGGCTTTCTTATGAGAATTCGTTTATCTCTGGGATTCCTGGCTTCTGTTTGGGACTCTGCTTATTTCTGGCCAATTCAGGTCTATTTTTTGGGACTCTGTCTCTAGATGATCTGGACTCTGAGGGATCCAGGTTTATGAGGCATGGCACTGGTTGTCACTCAGAAGGCTGTGTTTGCAGTTGGTGCTGGCAGTCTGCAGTGCAGTATTCTCCACTTGCTGTAGCAGACTACAGAAGCTGAGCTCCCTATATGGCTGTAAATTAGTTCTATGCTAATCTGACTGCTGCTAGAAGAGCTGCTCCAAGCTCCGAGCTGTCAGTGAAGGCGAGCAGCGTCTGAGAACAGCTGCCTCCTCAACAGCCATGGCTGAAGGGGGAGAAGGAGAAGACGATATCCAGTTCCTCCGCACGGTTAGTGATAGATTTTCCTTTCTGATGTGCAACTGTGTCTGCCCAGAGCTGCATAGAGCGATTCCAGCTACAGTGCATGTCTGGTTGTTAGTTCTCTCTGCCTGGTTCAGAACAATCCCTCGGCCTGATTTTCTAAGCATATTCCCCATAGACACAGGGTGGGAGAAAAGCTTTATTTAGTTAAGCTCCCCTGTGTCTAGTTCTGAGCATTCTCTTTGCCCCAAGAGCGCTTTCTGTTCAGCTGTTGACTTTCTCAGTCCGTCTGTCTTTCTCTTTCTCTCTAGAGATTGCAAGAGTGCTGTGTGAGAGAGGCTGAGTGTGTTTGATGTGAAGAGTTGCCATCAGTTTGTGTAGAAACTGGAGTTTTCTTCTTTTATGCCTGGTTTCCTCTATTTGTGGTTTATGTTTTGATTGTTTGGAGGCTGAGGTAGTTGGTTAAGATGACTTTGGTCAGCAAACCTGGTTCAGGGGAAAACCTCCACCTAATAAAAATGGTGCGGTTTTAACATGCAGATATGGGATGATAATTCTGCCTTCGGAAAATGCTTCTGTGGAATACTGTGTGCTGGCAGTAGGCATGGTTATTCGTTGCAAGAATATAAGGTATGCTTCTTGAATGAACAAAGCCGTTTGTTTATAAATAGGCATGCATTAGCAAACCAGGTCATTTCAGAGTGCATTGTTATACATACTACTTTTTGTTTCTGTTTTACCTCTGTCAACTCCTTCAGGTAACGTTATTTCAAATGTGCCACCATTTTTGGCAAGAGACTTGCAGGTATGCGAAGCTAACAGGTCCTATTAAAAGGATTCCTTCAGGCTTCAAAAAAAAAAAAGGAGGTGAAATATGTTATGTCTTTTAGAGGACAAGTCTATGATTTTGCATAGTGCTAACAAGATTATGAATGTTTCCTTGAAATACAGAATTGAAGATTCTGAATATATTTTAATTGCTATAACACAGGATATATGAAGTGTTTTCACTGTGAAAGTGTGATTCATTTAGTGAAACAATATCCAGACAAGAGAAGGCAGAAAGCAGTTAGAGCCGATGTTGGAGCTGAGAATTAAGGTGTTTAGATGGTGAATCAGAGGTTAAATCTGAAGGCAGTGAGCTTGGATCAGGGAATGAGTCTGGGGCTGACTCTGAAGCAGAAAGTATAATGGAGGCTGAGCATACAGAGGGTACTGCTGTGTCAGTGCCAGGAGATGTGGAGGAGTGGCTGATAGCACAGTCTCTGTTAGTATAAAAAAAAATAAAAGACATTTTAAACCAGAAGTATCCCAAGCTCCTGAGGTAACTGTTAAAAGTCCTAACCAAATTTCTGCTAAAGAAGAAAATACAGTACCCCAACCTTCCACTACCAATTCAGAGAAAATTCTTGAACAATTAGATATATCTGAAAACTCTATGGACAGAACCATAGCCAAGTAATTGGCACCTGTGGCAAAGTAAAAAAGAGCGCCCTCACACTACATGATACCACATACTGGGAGACTTAAATTTTTTAAAAAGCATAACACTATTATTATTCAAAATCTGTAAATGGACACAAATGTGACTTTGGTCCCAAACCTGTGACCCTTACATCTGTATGGATATGATCCCTAACCATCCCTGACCATTAACCATTAATAAGCAGGTTGGGGATACATATAAAATAAAAACACAAAAAATTACTTTAAACTGTATGCAAATGCCAGAAGTCTGAAAAATGACTGGAGAATTAGAATGCATGGCGCTAAAGGAAGATAACCATCTCAGAGACCTGGTGGAAGAGGATAACCAATGAGACACTGGGAAGCAGGGTACAAATTATATTGACATGTCAGGGCAGATAAAATTGCTGGAGGGGTGGCACTATATGTTAAGTATGGCATAGAGTTAAGCAGGATAAGAATTCTGCAGGAAACAAACTGCATGCTTGATTCCAAGAGTAAAAGAGAATAATATAGTAGTGGGGATATATAACCATCCACCTGGCCAGGATGAGGAAACAGAATGCAAAATGCTAACAAAGATTAGACTGGATAGTAAAATGGGCAAAACAATAATAGGTGAGGACACTGAGGGATTGGGACCCATAGAGGAGCATAGAGGAAGAGGAGCAGGAGAAGAAGGACCATTGGCTGATTGCCTTGCTGGGACATCTCCTCCTGTGCAGCTTGAGGGTGGCCAGCAGGAGAGCAGATAATCAGAGTAAGAGCAAGTCCCTCCTCAAGAGGATGAGATGATGGCCAATTGAGCTGGAGGCTTTTGTTGCACCAGAATCCCAGGGTGTTGGTGGAAATACATGGCCTCCAGAATGTGCAGGGCCTCTGTAAGTCAATGAGGGAGGAGATGCAGGGTGTGCAGCATGAGCTACAACCCTTTCACCAATCCATTGATGCCCAAGCTGCAGTGTGGAAAGAGATGCTGCAAAGGATGCCCCCTGCCAGCCTCAGCCACCAGCAGCTCCATTCTATTTCATGGAGCCCTGGATGCAGCCCCCTCTATTGTATCCAGTGCCATGCACCTGGATGCCACCTTACCAGGCCATGGATCTCCCTGTGCCACCGCAGCCTCCACATCTTGCTCCACCACCATGCACCTGGATGCTCCTCACCTGGCCAAGGGTCCGCTTGCATCACTCCCACCTCTACATCATGATCCACCCCTACCACTCCCAACATAGCCCATGCTGCCTCCACCATCGTCCCCTGCATGATCTTCCTACAGCCTTGTTGTGCTACTGCCTCCAGGTCCTATGCCCTTTGAGGGTAGTGTGAGTAACAGCGGGACTCTGATTTGGAGAAGCTCAAGATTAAGGCAGCCGAAGGAATGTGAGCTTCCCCCAACCCACAAAAGAGGCCAGTCAAGGAAGCCATAATATTTTATTTTTCTTCATTTTGTGCATAACTTGTAAATAAATACACATTCACCTTTCCTGTATAGCTTGCCTTTGATTAATGCAATGTATCTCAGGCAATTGCTCCTGAGTAAGCTCTGCTTTCTCTTCCTCCTCTTCCTCCTGATTCTTTTCCAGTCCCTCTGGAGCAGCCAAGTATTTGATTTTGGCCAGGTTATAGCAATCCAGCTGATATATATATCACTAGAGGAAGAGTTACGGAATGCCACAATACATTTCCTCCAACCTTCAAATATTTTAGGAACCTCTACAAGTGTTAAGCATTGTCTCCAATGACCATCATAATAGGCATTCCCAGCTAAAAAGCCTTCATAGATTTATATACAGTGTAATTGTCACGGTTGGCCTCAAAGGCCTGGCGTTGTTTAGTGTGCCCTTGGGCCTCAGCCCGAGCCCAGGCGAACCCAGGACCGACCCGAGGGTTGATGGCGTATTCCAGCATGGCAGGCGGCTGACCTTCTGCCAGGCCTGCAAGCTCCCAAGGCCAACATCCGAGGATGTTGGAAGTTGAATGGTCCTCTGACCATTCCGAGCCCTTTCAGACCTGCTGCGAACAGCATGGAGCAGCAGACCTGGCCTGAGGTAGAGGGCAGTCGAGGACCTTGACACGAAGACAGGACAATGGGAGATATATACGGTAACAGGGTTCAGGTACTGGAACCAGACAGGAGCTGCAGTAAGACTCAGGTACAGGAACTGCAGCAGGACTCAGGAATGAAGACATCAGGAATGTAGCAAGACTCGGGTACGAAGACATCACAGAAGACACTTGGGCAGAAGGACAGTTGCACAGTCTCTCAGGGCGCACTACTCAGCCCACCCGCGGGACTGAGTCATGGACCACCCTGTCCCACTGCGTGCCCTACACAACCCGAAGGCTGGTCACGGACTACGAGGAGAGCGGGACATGCGCAGGGAAGATCCAGGCGAAGAGGAACTCCGATGTCAGGACCAATGGCATCCGAAGCTCCGACGGCTGGTGAGAACAGAAGATCCAAGCGCAGGGACAGATCCCACCTGTTGGCCACTCCCAGGCCCAACAGGTCAGAAGGCCGGGAGCACATACGAAGACGCAGGGAAGAACATCCGGGAAGGCAGGTACATCAGGATACCTGGACGGGACATCTGGACGGAACATCTGGACAAGAACCTCAGGCACGAAGACAAGACGAGACAACAAGAACTGAACAGGAACTCCATGGAGAAGACAGGAAGGCCTGATGGAGCTCTGGCAGGCAGGAGCCTCCAGAAGGGTGACACTCCGATGCAAGGCAAAGACAGACTGACGGAGCAGCCCTCTTATAGGGCTGAAGCAGGAAGTCCATCCCTAGGCGGGGCCAGCACACTTCCTGTGCCTGGCCCCTTAAATCAGGCAGAGAGGCGCGCGCTGGCGCCTAAGGAGCAAGCAGGAGTTGTGCAGGACCGTGGACAGCAGCCTGCACCAGCGTAGCCCAGAGAGAAGCAGGAAACAGGCAGGTAGGCTTCGGGGCAGCCTCCAGGCTGTCCCACGAGGACCCCCCTGATGGCGTCGCGGCTCCCTGCTGCAAGGCTGACCCAGGGCGGCTCCATGCTGCGAAGAGGAGCAGGAGAAAGTCCGCGTCTCCTGCCGCAGCAGGCAAGGAAATCCGTGGCGGCCTCCGGGCTGCATGGGCAAACACAGTCCACGGCTCCAGCTGTGTAGGCAGGCCGATGGCGGTGTCGTGCTGCATCGGCTGAAGAAAGGCAGCAACGTGGGGTGAGTACCTGCTCGCGGGGGGCCCGTGGCAGCGGGTCATAACAGTAATCTACTAATCATAGGTCAAGTATCATCATTCTTAAATTTTTATGATTTTTTAATGCAATTTAAAAACAAAAACTTATCTTCTCACTTTTAACACTGTATATCCTGCTGCATTTATGTACCCTGACAGGGGTTAGTGTTTTGAAGAAGAATCTGCATCAAGGGGAACTACGATATTATTCATTCAGACATAATGAGATATAAGCTCTCCACCAAGGATGATGTTGACTCAAATGTCAATTTGCATTATTCAAGCACTCTACTTCGAGGTTTAACTCTTGTGGTGCAAATGTATTTAGATTTAAAAATTCAAAATTGCTCTGAAAGGTTGAGATGAGTCTGACGAGCCTCCCCATTGTGAAGCTGAGATTTTTTCCAACACACCCCATCACATATTATCAAAGGTATACCCCATGTCTAAAAATGTCAATGCTTGACCTATGATTATAAGGCTATGAAGGCTTTTTGGCTGGAAATGCCTGTTATGATGGTCATCAGATACAATGCTTAACTCTCGAAAAGTTAGCTAAAATATTTTAAGGTTGGAAGAAATTTATTATGGCAGGTTATGTAGCATACTGCAGACTGGAAAAATCTCATATTCTTTAGGTGGTTTGTAGAGAAGGCATCTCCCTGATCTGTCCAGATAGTGGAAACGTGTTTTAAATAGGCCAAAGGTTCTTTCAATGACAGTCCTGTTGTAGCGAGGCTACACCAGTCTTCTGGTGTGCCTCGCTACAAGGTTAAATGGATATACCTTAGGATATGGCAGTGAGACAGTTCAAAGGACCAGTTATGAGCAGTACTCCAGGACCAATCCTATATCAGTCAACCTAAATATGAGGCTAGTTGATGTATGGTGGAAGTGATCGGTGCCTTCCTACCTGGAAGCCAATCCCAAGTGATATATCCTTCCTGGAAGTGGTCATGAATTCTTGATTGCTAGAGAATGTAGGCATAATGAATGGATCCTGGAAAACTGGTCACAGACCACTTGTATACTGAGGGAGTGGAAGCTCTTGTGGCTGTAGTAGGTGGCATCATCTCCCCTTGGTGTCCTTATGGAGGCATGAATACAATCAGTAGCCCCCAAGACAGGGGAGATGTGCACATTGATATAAATCAGTCATTATTTGATGTTGCTGTCTTCTCCGAGATAAGGATGTATAGTGTTACATTTTCATTAGCAAGACAGCCAGGACCTTATGTACATACATAGAGGTGGCAAATTGGCTGATTTCAGACATGACCCCTTTGAGGTGTCTGGAAGGTGCTGGTGGCAAAACTAGCCCAGGGAATTAGTGATCTTGGCATGTACTGGCAAGACATGGCCCCTTCAGGGGGTAGGTTGCAAGTCCTGCTCTAACTTCTGGCATGGGTACAGTATGGTTTTCTTGTTGAACTTAAATCTGTGCATTACTTGCACCTCAAACAGAGCCAGAAGCTGTGTCCTAGTCCTGTAAACTCTCTGTAAGGGGTACCTCCTTCTCTTTCTCCTCCTCCTCACCTCTCTTTCTCTCCTCAGCCTTATTGACCTGAGTACCCATGCAGCTATTATAATTATATTGAAAAGGGACTTTCCAAAAATGACTAACCTCCCCAATATATTGCTACAACACACTCTCCTACACACTTTTATAGACCTTTCTGTTCCTGTGTCTTCCCCTATCTTTTCCTCCACAACCAGTATACACCTTGTATATCCTAGCAACCAACAAGTATAACCATCTTTATCCCAGATAAAGTCATTGCAACCCCAGCAGTATGCCCCTGTCTGTCCCTGTAACTCGTTTCTATAAGTATGACTTTCCCACTGTCCTCCAGTAAGTCCCAGGCTGTCCCTGTTACACTCTCTCCCACCCCTGACCTGCTTCTGTTTACACTCACTCGGAGAGATGAAAGTTTACACTAGTTAGTGTAAAAGGGAGTAGCAAATGTGCATGCATATACATGGCCAAATGCACTTCTGCACAAGCGAGCATCCCTTATAAAATATGTCATTACACAAGTATGTACAATTCTCACCTTGAAATGCCCAACCATACCCCTTTTTTTGCGCACGTCAAAACTGCTTGAGCACACACATGGGGTAGATTTTCAAAGGGTTACGTGCGTAGGTTATGCGCGTAACCCCCGAAAACCTACCCCAAACCACCCCTGCGTGTGCCGAGCCTATCTTGCATAGGCTGCTGGCGTGCGCAAAGCCCCAGGACGCGTGTAAGTCCCGGGGCTTTCCTGGGGGGGCATGCCGGGGGCATGTCGGGGGGTGTGTCATGGTCGGCGTGTCATCGGGGGTGTGTCGGGGGCGTGCCGTGGCTGGCGCATCATCAGGGGCATTCCGGGGGCATGGCCGCGGGTCCGGACCAGCCCCTGGACGGGACCATGGCATGCCAGCGGCTGGCCCGGCGCGCACAAGTTACGCCTGCCTTGGGCAGGCGTAACTTGTGCAACAAAGGTGGGGGGGGGATTAGATAGGGCTGGGGGGGTGGGTTAGATAGGGGAAGGGAGGGGAAGGTCCGTGGGGGGGGGGTGGAAGGAAAGTTCCCTCCGAGGCCGCTCCGATTTCGGAGCGGCCTCGGAGGGAACGGAGGCAGGCTGCGCGGCTCGGCGAGTGCAGGCTGCCGATTTTGGGCAGCCTTGCACGTACTGACCCCGGATTTTAACAGATACGCGCGTCTAAGCGCATATCTATTGAAATCCGGCGTACTTTTGTTTGCGCCTGGTGTGCGAAGAAAAGTACGTGCGCGCGTAGTTTTATAAAATCTGCCCATACTGTATGCACGAGCCTATTTCCACTTTATGAAATACCCTTTACACACACATGGGCAACAAAAGCACGAGTGTCCCATTTTGGGTAATTAAGTCTTTTAAAATTCACCTTTTAAAGTACAGTTATGAGTATAAAAATTATTGACAATTTAATAGCATATGTTGTAGCAATTTTCAAAAACCCCCTTACACATTTAGGGGTAGATTTCATAAACTTGCGCACACGCGTACTTTTGTTCGCGAAATTGGAGCGGCCTCAGAGGGAACTTTCCTTCCGCCTCCCCCCACCTTCCCCACCCTTCCCCTACCTAACCCACCCCCCCGGCCCTATCTAAACCCCCCCCACCTCTGTCGCAAAAGTTATGCCTGCTCGAGGCCACGCCCCTGGAATGCCCCTGGGCCGAAACCACGCCCGCAGCGCCGCCCTCGAGTGACGCGCCAGCCGCGTCATGCCCCCGTCACGCCCCCCAGATGATCCGTGGATCGCGACACGCCCCCGACACGCCCTCCCCCCAGGAAAGCCCCGGGACGCACGTGCATCCCGGGGCTTTGCGTGCGCCAGAAGCCTATGCAACATAGGCTCGGCGCGCACAGGGGGTGTTTGGGCCTGGTTTTCGGGGGGTACGCACATATCTCTTTGAAAATCTGGCCCCCAAAGTGCATTTACATGTGTAAAACCCTATTTTAAGTGTGTAAATCCTTTTGAAAATTACTTCTAGTGTGTACAGTTGTATTTCCTAATAATGTCAAATTTTTGTAAACTGTCATTCTTAATGAATAGAGGGCCTGATTTTCAAAAGCATTTACATGCTTAAAAATGGGCTTTACACTTGTAAATTCACTTTACTCGTGTAAGTGGGCTTTCAAAAATCGCTACAATATATGCCAGTCAATTATCCATAGGTTTTGCCCACATAAGTACACTTTATAGGCATAAATGGCTTTTGAAAATTGCTACAATAGTATTTTATATTTATGCATGTGACTCCTTTGAAAATTCAGTTGAAAGTGTTTGAATGTAAAGCACTTAGATAAAGTTAAATTTTAATTTACTTAATCACATTTACTATAACAAAAAAAATAAATTTACTAAATACATGTACTGAGATTATTGAGTTAAACAATAAAAACTCAATCACTTTTTGAACTGAGTTCCTGGATGCTTCACCTAAAATATAGGTGAAACTTGACTATAGAAAGTTAGAAACAAGCTGAATAGAAAGAATACAAAATTCAACATTTTTGTGATTATGGAATGCAAGAAATTCACATGCAGAGCATGCAAACAAATATTAATTTGCCTTTAGAGGCTATAAAAAGGAATGGTCTAGTGAGAAAATTGCTCTGATTAGAGCAAAAAAAGTGAATATATTTGATCCTTAGCCTTTTAACACTGCATAGATTCAGACTGGGAAAAAATGCCTGTGATATTTGTTGATGGTATAGTTATTTGGATGTTACATTTGTACATCAGTACTACTGAAAAAATGTTTATTCACTTTTCCCAAATATATTCTGTGGCCTACAAAGAAAATATTAGAAATCTTTTAATGCATAAAATCTTAACATTCCATTAATCTTTTATTATTTCCTATGACAGAATCCTCTGCAGAAAGACAGCCAATTAATCTAGTAGCTGCAAAGTTTAAAGCTGTATTTTGCATGACAGTAAAGTCCTCATCAAAAATCAAGGCAATATAAACAATCCGCAGTCAACTATGTTACATCAAATTCACATCTGAGCTGATCTCAAAACATTAAAAAAGTTACAAACATGCTTTTGACATTGTTTAATGAAGATAAAAAAGGAATTATTTTCAAAATGTTTTGAAAACTGGCTGAAAACGTTATCAAATTTTCATATGTTTTTATATTTTTTATTCCAATTTTATTTATTTTAAAACATTTATAACTTGCTCTCTTTGTTTTTACAAAGCAGCTTACATGATAAAACATTCACAATTAAAATTCATGACACTCACAAAATAATTTATAGATTTCTTACAATAAAAAAGCTCAAACTTGGAAGAAAATTCTATATTATCTTGCTTGTAATATTTGTCATTAATAAGGGACTCATTTTTATTGGGAAAATATTTTCCATGCTGTAAAACAAACTGTTCATGGAGAATCTTTACATTCATACATTTTTCAACTATGCAATTTCAATAACATTTCACTTGAATGATAGACACATACAAAGGAATTCATATCTGCAAAATTTAGTGGCACGTGACTATGCATTTATTATATCGCTCTTCATAGGGAATTACTCTGAGGCCACAAAATATATTTGGCAGAAGTGAATACAAAATGTTTGGTAATTCTTCTGATGTAGAATAATAATATATGTAGTTTTCACTTTTTCCTAATTCCTTTCTTTTCAGAGCTTAACTATACCTTCAACAAATATCAAGGGTATTTTTCTCAGTCTGAATCTTTTGTCTGAATCTTTTAAGTTCTTAGTTAAACTGCTGAGAATCAAATATATTCATCGTTTTTGCTCTAATTGGAGCATTTTTCTCACTAATTAGAAAAATGTCTAGACAACATTTTCAGTTTAGTGAATGGAATATGTCAACTTTGGAAAAGTACATATCATGATTGTTACATGTGCCGTCTGTGGCAGACCCGCGACATGGCCCTCCCACCTCTCTACAGTAACTCCAGCTCCTGGTTCCTCGTCTCTGGTGGCGGTAGGCCGCCAGCTCCGTCCTTGGGCCTCCCCTGGTGCCTCTGGCTCAGCTACAGTCCCTGGCATCTCTGGTCCAGCCACTACTACCATTGCTTCACATCAGGCCTCTCCACGTGGCCTGTGGAGAGACACTGCTACTCGGCGCCGTGCCCATCCCCAATGCTTAAGTAGGGCCCATGGTGGGAACCGAGCCGCGGCCCTGGATGATGACGTCAGCGGAGTACTGGTACTTAAGCCCGGGCTCCACTCCCTAGCTTTGCCTTTGCAACAGGTCGCTGGTTGAGTACTCGTTGCCTCCTGAGAGATTCGTCTCACTCGCCTGTTCCTGTTCCTCGCTGTTCCTGGTTCCTGACTTCCTGCTTCAACGTTCCTGCTCTTCACCTTTCCTCGGATTGCCTACACAGACTTTGACTTTACTTTGCCTGACCACGCCATCGACTGTCTCCAGGCTCGGACCTCTGCTTCACCTGACCATACCATTGACCATCTCCAAGCCTGGACCTCTGCATTGCCTGACTACGCTGTTGCCTCTCTCCAGACCCAGACCTCTGCATTGCCTGACTACGCTGTTGCCTCTCTCCAGACCCAGACCTCTGCATTGCTTGACTACATCGTTGCCTCTGTCCAGACCCAGACCTCTGCATTGCCTTACTACACTGTTGCCTCTCTCCAGACCCAGACCTCTGCATTGCCTGACTACGTCGTAGCCTCTCGCCAGACCCAGACTTCAGCATCGTTTGACTACGCTTGACTCTCTCCGTGTTCAGACCTCAGCCTTGCTTGCCACTGCTTCCAGATTGCCGCCAGCCCTGACTCAAGCCTGTTCTTTGACGCCTCTTCAGCCTACTTCCTGGACTTGGTCTGTTCAGGCATCGGCCTGCTCTTGCTCGGGTGCCCCATGTCTGCCTACGTTCCTTTGGCGCTCGAGTTTCCAGGACACTACCTCGTCCAGTGTAAGATTTTACCATTTCCCCCTCTGCTGTCTCTGGGCTGATCACCATCTCCTCATCGACGACATACAGAGGCCCATCTAAGTCCAGCCAGCCCCGGCACCCAAAGGCTCAACCCACGGGGAATGAGGGCTGGTATTGGTGAAGCTCCAGTTGGCCTTTGTTCATCAGCCCACTATGCCTGCTGACGGTGGGGACTCATAGATCCCTGTCTACGGGTTGCATCAACCCCACCTCGGCCCAAGGGTCCCAAGGGACAACAATGATATCTTTGTAATTTGCACAATACAGGAAGAAATGAATTTCTGGTTTTATTTCTCTGGTGTTGCTTTGCATACAGAGTCTGTCTTCTTGAAGATTTCAGTACGCATATTATTTATGTTTCTATTTCTAAGTTGTGGTCAATTATTCTGTATTTGAGAGGGTCTGTCTGTGAATGACATCATCATGGTTTAAAGACACAACTCCATTCTCAACACTTAGGGGTAGATTTTAATAGGCGGGTGCACACATCCATGTGCATATGCTACCTGGCATGCACACATGGATGCACCAATTTAAAACATGCGCCCGCCAGCGCACGCATGTTATTAAATCGGCGGCATGCGCAAGGGAGGGTACAGTTTCGCAAATGTGCGGCGACGCTTCCCGGCCTTCCCCAGTTCCTTCCCAGTCTGCTCCAATTAAGGAGCAGACTGGGAGGGAACTTCCCTAACACCTACCCTAACCTCCCTTCCCCTTCCCTTCTCCTCCCTACCCCCTAAATGTCATGTACCTTTGTTTTTTGTTTTGGTTTTTTTTGTTTCTTAAGTTGCTGCTCCTCTGGAGCAGAAGCAAATTGTGCGTGCAGGCCGACTGTTGGTGCGCACTTCCCCAGCACAGCAGAAAATGGCTGCCGTACCGGCACCTCCAGCCTGCCCCTCCCTACCCCCTGGACTGCCCCTTTAACTGGGCCTGGCACTTTGGCGCGTAACAGGGGTTACGTGCATTGCTGGGCCTATTTGAAGATGAACACAGCAAGCGCAAGCCCCAGCCACGCGCATAACCCCTGTTTTTAATGCATGTACCTTTTTTAAAATCGACCCGTGACTGCTTAACAAGGTAGAGATTACTAATCATAACAACATAAGGACCTTGATATTGAAAAAACACTGAATGCTAATTAGCAGGATAA
Organism: Rhinatrema bivittatum; assembly: GCF_901001135.1. Classification (NCBI taxonomy): domain Eukaryota; kingdom Metazoa; phylum Chordata; class Amphibia; order Gymnophiona; family Rhinatrematidae; genus Rhinatrema; species Rhinatrema bivittatum. The sequence continues at coordinate 292,415,238 of NC_042618.1, forward strand.
GTAACAACTTATCCCCTCTCAGTCATCTCTTTTCTAAGCTAAAGAGAGCCCTACTCTGTTTAGTCTTTCTACATAAGGGAATGTTTCCATCCCCTTTATAATTTTTGTCACTCTTCTCTGTACTTTTTCTATGTCTGCTATGTCTTCTTTGAGATGGGGCGACCAGAACTACACACAGTACTCAAGATGCATGTCGCACCATGGGTCTATACAAGGGCATTATGATAGTCTCAGTTTTGTTCTCTGTTCCCTTCCAAATAATTCCTAACAATTTATTTGCCTTTATAACTGCCGTCGCATACTGAGCTGAAGATTTCAAGATAATATCTACAAGGATTCCAAGGTCCTTTTCCTGAGTAGTGACTTCTAACATGGAACCCACCATCATGTACCTGTAGTTGGATTTTTCCCTAAATGCATTATTTTGCACTTGTCTATATTAAATTGCATCTGCCATTTAGAAGCTCAGTCTCCTAGTTTCACAAGATCCTTCTGCAGTTCTTCACAAGTTCTAATAACTTGAAATTATTTTGTGACATGTACAAATTTGGTTACCTCACTCATTCCTTTCTCCAGATCATTTAAGCACAGGTTCCAATACAGACCCCTGGGGCATGCCACTAACAAATGTTCTCCATTTGGAAAACTGACCATTTATCTACCCTCTGTTTCGTGTCTTTTATCCAGTTACCAATCCACAAAAGGATGTCATGCGGGTGCAGGCTGGACTCTGGGTGCACCCCTGCAGAAGTAGGGCAGGACCGCAGGATGAGGCTTGGGTTTATCTTCTGCCTAGCCAGCCCCCTCCCCTGCAGGTTGGGTTCTGGGGACTGGTAGGGCTTGGGTTCGTTGGTAGAACCTCATGGTTGAAGGCAAGAGGTTGGATGAGGCAGGACAGGCTGGACGAGGCTGGAGAGGCTGGACAAGGCTCGGGAGACTCAGACAAGAACTGAGGTCAGGCATGGACTATACATTGTGGCAGAGACAGGCTGGAAGCTGAGGACTGGATACTGGATGAGGCTGGACAGACACAGGCTGGAACTGATGAGTGGATACTGGGTGCAGACTAGGACTGGAAACAAAGGCTGGGCAGAAGACTGAGCGGGGACTGGGACTCAATGCAGACACAGGCTGGGGACTGGATACAGGCTCAGGCTAGGGACTGGATATAATGTAGAAGCTGAACCAGGGACAAGGGAAAAGACTAGGAAACAGACAAGGGCAGTGCAAGACAGAACAAGGACTGCACAGGATGGTACAAGATAGAACAAGGACTGGACAGGACTGGACTAGGCAGAGCAGGCAACAATGAACAGGGAAGCCCAACAGGGCACAAGGCTAGGTATGAGACCCTAGCAGGCCTGGAAGCTGCAAAGTAAGGCAGAGAGGCTCAGGGGGGCCAAAGAGCAAAGCAAGGAAGCCTGGGAGGCCACAGAGTACGGCAAGGAGGCCCCTTGAGACCACAGAGTGCAACAGGAGGCGAAGAGAGGCCACTGAGCAAGGCAGAAAGCCTGGGAAGGCTGGAAGGCAAGGCAGGAGTATTAGGTAGGCTGCAAGGTAAGACAGGAGGCTGTTGCGGAGGTGGATCCTTAGCCCGAGGTAGAGTTGGCACTACCCGTGGGGAAGCCCCATGCGTCCCCACTGTCAGGAGGCGGAGCAGAACGGGAAGCGGAGGCTAACTGGAGCTTTGCCAATACTAGCCCTTGTTCCCTGCAGGTTGAGCCCTTGGGTACCAAGGCCAGCTGGTCTTAGGTGGGCCTCCATATGGTTGATCCAGAGGAGAGTGTTCAAGGCAAGGAGCCAGGAAGCAGTGGAGATGCAAGGTCCAACAGAGCTGGGCTAAAGACAGGGCCTGGATCCAGAAACCCAGACAGCTAAAGCAGGCTAGGAGTCAGGAACACGTTAAGTCTGGGCTTATAAGTAGGCAAGAGCCTAGGAAAGGCCAAGTCCAAGTAGTCAGCTGGAGGCAGAGTCAGGTTCAAGCTGGAGTCAGGGCAAGCGGCTGGAGACAAGGTCAGGTCCAAGCAAGGATCAAAGCCAAGGAATCCGTCCAAAGAATAGTCAGGAAACAGGAAGCTGGAACTGGAACACAAGGTCTGGAACAAGATAAGGTACAGGAACAGGAACATAAACGCTGAAACAGGAACAGGTACAGGAACAGGAACACGAACAAGGCAGCAACTAAGCACATGACAGGAAGCATGGAGACCTGTTGCCAAGGCGAAGACTGAATGGTGGAGCCCGCCTTATATAGTAAGGCTGAGAGACTTCATCATCCGGGTCCGCGGGTAGGTTTCCCACTGTGGCCCCTTTAAAGTCAGCGAAGGTGCATGCGCCTAAGGCGGGCAGGCTGGAACTAGGAGTGGTGGTGTCTCACCTCGACGCTCGTGGGGAGACCCGACTGGGACTGGAGGAGGACACAGAGCTGCTGGAGAAACCTGGGAGTGTAGCAGGAGCATGAGCGTGTAGGCGACTGCCTACCGCTGCCAAAGAGGAAGGGCCAGGTCTGGGACCCGGGCGCTCAGGGTGACTAGAACTGGTCATGGGCCTGCCGCAGCCGGGAAACACAACCGAGGCTTGGGTAGGCTGCAAGGGAAGACAGGAATGTGAGAACAAGTTGACCAGGTCAGGGAGCTGAGGTGACTTGATGAAAGGGCAACTAGGTAGTGACAAGTCAGGGTTAAATGGAGTTGGTGCTTGGGCATGCGGTAATCAGTGAGGAGATCCTTGGCAAGGCTATAGGGAAGATTCATTGTGGAGGGAAGGTTGCGCAGCAGGCTGAACCTTGGCATGGAGAGCCGATGTAACCGGTGAAATAGCGACATAGGACACTGCCTCTGTTTTCATGATCTCCCAGTTTGCTGAGAAGTCTTTCATGAGGGACTGTTAAATGCATTCTGAAAATCTAAGTACAATATATCAACTGGCTCATCTTTGCATATTTATTTACACCCTCGAAAAAACCTAGTAATTTGGTAAGGCACGACTTGCCTTCGAGAAAAACATGTTGACCCTCCCCTCATTAAATCATATCTATTTATATGGTCAGTAATTTTGTTATTAAGAGTAGAGATATGCTTCAGGTAAATTTTCATGTCAGGCTTCGTTTTGGGGCCCCCCATGGTAATTTCATTTTTCCTGTGGTTCGGGCACCCTGTGGGCGCCCTGATTTTCAGGTTAGCACGCACTATCGGGAGTTAGCCCGCACTAACTCAAAAATGAATTTTTTCCAAAATTTTGGAAAAAATTCAATCGTTTTTCAGTTCTCCGGAACCATTCCGAATTAGGCAATTTCGTTGACATTGCCTAATTCGGGAAAACCGATTGCACATCCCTAATTAACAGTAGTTTTGAACATTTTGCCTCACACCAACGTCAAGCTCACCAGTCTAGTTTCCCGGAGCACCCTTGGAACCCTTTTTAAAAATTGTCCTCAAATAGGTCAGTCTTCTGGTACCATGGCTGTTTTAAATAAATTGCAAATCACCAGAAACAGGTCTGCAATTTCATTTTTGAGTTCCTGCAGAACTCTGGAGGGAATATTATCAGATCCTAGTGATTTATTATTTTTTTTGACTGTCAATCTAAGTTATTAAGGTTTCTAGTTTCACAATGATTCTATCTAGTTGCTCATCAAAAAAATGTTTCCAGTATGGGTATGACCCTGTTATCCTCCACAGTAAAGACAGAGGCAAAGAATTAATTTAGTTTTTCTGCTATTTCCTTATTTCCCTTACCACCTCTTTTACAGTCGGTCATATAGCAGCTCAACTGATTCCCTTACAGACTTGTTACTTTGAATGTACTTGAAAAAGTTTCTAAATTCTCTCTTAGCCTGCTTAATTGCTTTTTTATATCTAACTTGCCAGTGCTTATGCTCATCCCTGTTTTCCTCATTTGATTTGCTTTCCATCTTTTGAATGATTCCCTTTTGGCTTTAATTGCCTCTTTCACCTCACTATTAAACCATGCAGGCATTCATATGGTTTTCCTTTGACCTTTTTTTTTAATGCATTTTGTCTGGTTCTTAAGAATGATTATTTTAAACTGTGTCCACGCCTCCTGCTAGTTTTTAACCTTGATAATTGCTCATTTAAGGTTTTTCTAATACATTTCCTCATTTTATCAGTCTCTCTTTTTATAGTTAAATGCTACTGTAGTAGTTTTCCAAAGTATTTGCTCTTTAGTGATTATGTCAAATTTTATTACATTATGATCACTGTTGTCAAGTGGATTCACCACCATTATCTCATGTACTAGGTCATGTGTTCCACTGAGAACTAGATCTAAAATTGTTTCCCCTCTCATTGGGTCCATGGCCAACAGCTAAATGAAGTAGTCATTGATGACATCTAGGAACTTTACCTCCCTTGCATGCCCTGCTGTGATATTTACCTAATCAATACTCAGGTAATTGAAGTGGGCCACTTGATGCAGGACAGCATTGCATGCAACAGGCTCCCCTACAACAATGAAATAGGTAAATGCCAAACATTGGCCTATTTGTGTTTTTCTTAGTTACATCTGAAGTCCATGGGACATAGAAAGGTAGATTTTAAAACCTTGCACATGCAAAACTGGCCACTTATGCATGTAAGTGGCCCAAGCTATGTGAATTTTAAGTAGCCAGGAATGGTGTATGCCCAGAGCAGATGTGCATAACTCCATGTTACATGCAGCACTTTGCTACAACTCTCCATTAGGTGCAGGAGTCCAGTGAGCATTGGGGGAGGGGGGGGGGGGAGCGAGAGAGACAGAGAGCCTCTTTGAAGGGCTCTGTCTGATACTCTATATATGGACTATTGTAAGGGGGCCCCTTTCATTCGGGATGAGTTTTTTGGAGGTGGATTGGGGTTGTGGTGGGTAGTGTTAGACACATTCAGAGGTATCCATTGTAAAATTCACATCAGTAAAGAATTTTTGACCTTATAAGTGTTGAAAATTCTAAAAAGAGGAGTTGATTTGTACACTGCAGTCTCTGTTAGCTGCATTATACAAATCAACTCTTTTCCTCACTTATAAGGTCTAAAATTCTTTACTGATGTCAATTTTACAATGGATACCTCTGAATGTGCCTGTACTAACATTTCCTAACTCCAACCCACCTCTCAAAAACTCACCCCGAATGAAAGTGCCCTCTTACAATAGTCCATATATATCAGACTAAGTTCTATAAAGAGTTTCTCTCTCTCTCTCTCTCCCCCTCTCCTCTCCACTATGCACACAGAGGGCCAGATTTTAAATGCCCTGCAGGGCCCTCGCGCGCCGGCGCGCCCTTTTTGCATAGGCCGCTGGCGCGCGCACAGCCCCGGGACGCGCATAAGTCCCGGGGCTTCGTAAAAGGGGCAGGGAGGGGGCGTGTCTGGGGCGGGACCGGGGTCAGGGGGTGGTTCGGGGTGGGACCGGGGGGCATGGCGCCGGCCCGGTGGCGTGGTCGAGGCCTCCGGACCAGCCCCCGGGTCGGGTGATGGCGCGCCAGCAGCTTGCTGGCGCGCGCAGATTTACGCCTGCTGAAAGCAGGCGTAAATCTGGCAACAAAGGTAGGGGGGGGTTTAGATAGGGCCGGGGGGGTGGGTTAGGTAGGGGAAGGGAGGGGAAGGTGGGGGAAGGGTGAAGGAAAGTTCCCTCCGAGGCCGCTCCGATTTCGGAGCGGCCTCGGAGGGAACAGGCAACGCGCACCAGGCTCGGCGCGCGCAGGTTGCACAAATGTGCACCCCCTTGCGCGCGCCGACCCTGGATTTTATAAGATATGCGCGGCTACGCATGTATCTTATAAAATCCAGCGTACTTTTGTTCGCGCCTGGTGCGCGAACAAAAGTACGCCCTCATGCAAATTTATAAAATCTACCCCAGAGTGTTTTATAATCTACAAACATAGGCTATAAAATAGCATATGTTTTTGTGTGCGGCAAGACATGCGTGTTTATCGGCATACATGCGGCTCTTTTAAAATCTACCTTAGAGTGACCTTTATATACCTTCTCCAAATGCTTTATTCACATTCTGTACATACTTGATGTGCATAGAGTGAAGGATTACTGGGTTAAAAATGCAGAATATATGGCTGATAGAATGGGGTTCTCTCGCTCTACCCACCTCCTCCTCACTGCCCTGGTGTTCCTGATCCTTCATTCCCAGTCCACCCATTAATTCCACTTTGCTCCTTGGTACCCTCCACCATCTTCTACCCTGTTGTGCTAAGGCCCCTATGTCTAACCTGGTGATTCTAGTCTTTCCTCTTTCAGCCACATAACGCTACATGCTGTCTGCACTTCTCTCCCCCTAACCCCACCACACACAAACCTGTCTGCTCCCTGTCCCCTCCTTCCTCCTTTCAAACATTTCACTCACAGACTGCCACCTAACCTCATCCTGTCTTCCACATCTCATAGTCTCTCTGATTCCATCACTCATACCTTGCTGCACCTTTGATAGCCTGAGTCACTCTTTTCCTTTCTCTCTCTCCCCCACTCACACAAGCAATTGCCTCTCAGATCCCTTCATTCACTCCTCCCCCCATCCAGATTCACTTTCTTATCCCTTTCATCCTAACCAGGTTGGTCACCAGCAGCAGAGGCAGTAGAACCTGGAATGATAGCCCACACACCTGGGACTGGGAGAAGCTGTAGGGCAGACAGGCAATCACCTGCTCACAAGGTTCATACTAATGCAAAATCAATCCCTTTGTGTGTCTGTTCTGTTCACTGTTCTGCTTCAGTATCAACCTTTCCCCTTCAGGTCTCAGCAAAACAGGATGAGAGCTGGAGGGAATGGGCAAGAAGTGGGGAGGGCCTACAGAAGAACATCCCTGCTGCTCTGCCTCTAAAGTCTGAAAAGTAGTAATTAAAGGGGACAAACACACACACACACACACACAAACACAAAGTGTAGCCAAATATTATTTTTTGTAATATGAAAGCATAAAAAATTTATAATAAAACTAATACTAAATGGGACAGGGGTGGGGCAAACTAGGGAGAAAACTACAACAACATAAAAAGGGCCTGGGATGTAGGGAGGCCAGAGACAGCAGATTTAGGAGACTGATCAATATTATGGCATTCTCATAGCTATGAGCACGGTAGTGCCTCACTGTGGCAGTCCACCATACAAACTCCCAAGGGCTGCTAGCATCCTCCTCATCTCCTCCACTATCATCTGCATCCCTTCCTCAAAAAGGCACTGAGACACAGGCTCATTGCCTGGAGCGGGTGGTCCAGACGATGAGCCTGGTTCTGCAGCCAAGGCAGCAGATGATGGTGGAGATAGAAGAGAATGCAGGTCTTCCTTGGCCAGCAATAACTAGCCAGTCTGCATTCTAGCATCTCTTTATTTATTTATTATTATTTACTAGCGGTACCCGGCCACGCGTTGCAGTGGCAGTCAGGTTCTTTACCCTCTCTCCCCCTTCCCCTTGCTCATTTACCTCAGTCACTCATCCTCCTCCCCCTTGGTGACTCACCCCCCCTTCCCTCCCCTGTCCCCACTCCAACTATCTCCCCTGACACTCACCTCTCCCCTCATTCTCCCTCCCCTGACACTCACCTCCCCCCTTATTCTCCCTCCCCTCACTGTCACCTCCCCCTGCCTACTGCCTACCTTTCAGATCAGAAAACCTTTGTCTTTCTATTTCTGTGGGAACCCCCCCACCCCAAAAAAATCCCAATCCCAACCCTTTAAATCAAATAACCCCCCACCCTCCTGCCCCTCCCAAAGACCTGGGAAATTAAAATTGTTTGTGCTACATGTGGTCTGTCCCTGGGTGTCTGGCGCGTTATGTAGCCAAATAGGGGAGTGCCTAACCAAATTTGCACTTCCAAATTTGTTTTGTGGTCTGGGGAGGGCTATTTTGGTGCGTTCCTGAGATCGTGCAAGTTTAGTGTATGTATTTGTGTGTGAACCTCCCCCCCTTTCCCCCAAAAACAACCCTATGAGAAATGTTCTCTTAAACTAACCACCCCACACTCTCCTGCCCCACCTTCCCCAGCCCTGCGAAAAACAGTAGCCCCCCCGCCCCCCCCAGAGTTGCTGAATAAATGAAACCTGTCCCCCCTGGTGACCCCTCCCCAAGATGTTCGCAATAGGTTCATTATCACCCGCCACCCTCCAGACCCCCCGAGACCTGATAAAAATGTCAGTCGGTGGAGCGGGCATTCAGGAGCGGTCCGGGAGCGATGTATTGGCGTTGGTCCGTCGGCTGCGAGCACTGAAACGGGTTCCAACAGCCCTTTGCCCTTACTATGTCAGTGGGGTATAGCAATGGCAGCGGTAGGTCCTCTGACATAGTAAGGGCAAAGGTCCGCCGGCTGCCAGTCCTGAAAATGGCGCCGAGGGGCCCTTGCCCTTACTATGTCACATGGGCTACTGCCGCCATTGGTGTCCCCGAGTGGCATAGTAAGGGAAAGGGCCGTCGGCGCCATGTTGATTGCTGGCAGCCGACGGCCGTAGTGCAGGAGATATGTCCCGGACCGGTCCTGGCCCCCCGCTGGAGCCTCCCGGACTTCTGTCAGGTTTTCTGTGTGTTGTGAAGGCCTGGGAAGTAAATAAATTTTGCATGTGTGTGGGGTGTGTGAGAAGGGTGGTTTTGTGTGTGTTGGGAGGCTGTGGGAAGTAAATCAATTTGGCATGTATGTGGGGGGTGTGAGGAGGGTGGTGGTTGTATTTTATCTGTAAAGGAAATAGTTATCTTCCGGCGAAAAAAGTGCACGAATGTGTTAAAATGGAAGTGAAACGTGGACCTGGACTGGCGAAATGATTAGTGTAGCGTGTGTTAGTGTAAGGTGTAACAGATGGCGCTTACATCCAGCAGATGTTGCTGTTTTCTCAAAAAAAATTTTAAACCTATTTTACCTGTCACTGGTGTGACAGATCTGTAATGTAATGTAGAAGAACCTTCCTGTATGTGAAATGAAGGTTGTGTCCAAATTTGAAAGCAATCGGTTCAGTGGTTTCTGAGATTAGCGATTTTGTCCAAACTATTTAACATTTTTATTTATATAGATTTAATAATTTTTATATACCGATATCAAATTGGTTTACAGTAGCTAACAAATATTCATTTAAAATATTTGCATTTCCAAAAGAAAAAGGGAAATAAATACATAGTTTCAAAATATAAATAAAATAAAATAGTAAACTAAATAAAATAGTAAACTAAATAATCATTACATTTAAACAGTTAGAGAGGCAGTATAGTAAGAGCAGAGATAATAAAATCAAAATCAAATCAAAATATACATTACCTTAGAATAAAATCAGTAGTCTGAAATCATTAAGTTAGCAGCTCTTGGAAGGCTTGTATGAATAGCCATGTTTTAATGCCCTTTTTAAATAATTTAATGTCTGCTTCCAGTCGTAATTCCTGTGGTATAGAGTTTCATAGTTGGGGTCCAGCAATAGAAATAGTCCTTTCTCTTACATTATTTAGATGCGCAATCTTAGGGAAAGGAATTGGCAGCATCCCTGTACCTGTTGATCTAGTAATTCTTGAAGGGATGTGGAATGAAGGGATGAAGTTAACCATTCAATTTTTTCATTGTAGATCGTTTTATGAATTAGGGACAGGATTTTATGCTGAGCCCTGTATTTAACAGGCAACCAGTGAAGGTCCTTTAATATTGGGGTAATATGATCAGATCTTCTAGTTCCTGTCAAAAGTTTAGCTGCTGAGTTCTGCAGAAGTTGTAATGGTCTTGTAACATTTGCTGGTAGGCCTAAAAATAATGAATTGCAGTAGTCTAATCTCAAAAAAACAAATGCCTGTAAAACAGTTCTAAAATCTTTTGGAAATAGAAGAGGTTTTAATCTTTTAAGGATATTTAATTTAAAATAACCATCGTTAATGATTTTTTTAACGCATGTTTTCATTGTGAATTCGCAATCTAGGAAGATCCCTAGGTCTCGTACTTCCAGGGAGATGGGGTAACTTTTTGCTGCTTATTGAATTTCAAGTTCTTTTGCCTTGCTTAATTTAGTTGAGATGTATAGAATTTCAGTTTTATTTGTATTTAGGGAAAGATTCATTTGGGTTAATACTTTTTCAATGGCGGATTGGTATATATCCCAGAGCTTAAGAGTTAGGTCGATAGATTTTTTGATCGGTATTAAAATTTGCATGTCGTCAGCATAGATAAAATGTGTTAGACCGAAGCCAGATAGAATTCTGCACAATGGAAGCATATAAATATTAAAAAGGGTTGCAGACAGAGAGGATCCCTGTAGTACTCCATACTGGAGATCAATTGGTTGAGATTCGTTATCAAGAAATTTTACTTTGCAGGTTCTCTTTTTTAAGTAAGAGTCATACCATTTCAGTGCAGAGTCCTTGATGCCTATTTCGTTTAGTTTATCCAGAAGGATTTTATGATTAACTGTATTAAATGCTGCTGAAATATCTAGCATGATGAGGAAGTAAGTTTGGCTGTTATCGGCTCCTCTGAGGATAATATCTTGTAATGAAATTAATAGGGTCTCAGTACTAAAATATTTTCTAAATCCATGTTGTGCTGGATATAGGGTACTGTGCCTTTCAAGATAATCTGTTAGTTGATTGTTAATTACTTTCTCAAGAAATTTTGAAAGAAGGTAAATTAGAAATAGGTCTTAAGTTTGATAGATCATATGAATTGGGCTGTGGTTTCTTAGTGATTGGTTTAACTATTGCCGCTTTTAAAATGTGTGGGACATTCGCTTCAGTAATAGGTTGATTATATCGGCAATAGGTCTGGAGACTATATTGGTGACTGTTTTTAATAGTTGTATTGAGGTATGGTCAACTGGGTGAGCAGCTGGATTCATTTAAAACGCTAACAACTGTCCACAACTCAATCTACAATGCAGCCAACCCCGCCCTAATTGACATGATTCACCTTCACAAAGCACAACGGGCCACCAGAACAGAAGGCAAAATGACCCTAGACATACCTTCCCCCAGCATAGCCAAACTAACAGCCACGAGGAACAGAGCATTCTCCGTCGCAGGACCCAAATTATGGAACACCCTTCCCCATTACTTAAGATCACTCAATGACAGTAAATCTTTAAAAAAAGAACTCAAAACCTGGTATTTCAACCTAACCTTCCGCGACGGAGTCGGCTAAGCCATCCACATCCCTCTTCCCACCTCTTCCCCCTCTTCCCCCCTCCCTTCCTTCTACCCCCCCCCCTCCCTAACTAATACCCGCACACCTCCACCTACTTCCCCCGTCCTACCCTCCCCCAACCCCTCCCTGACCTCCCACCCCTCCCGTCTCCCTACCACCCCTATGGCATCCCATCCTCCTTCACCCCCCCTCCCGCCCTCTCCTCCTTGTCTCTTGTTCTTCAATTTTTGCTACACAGCCCTCTATCCAGCCCGCCTCAGCTGATTCCCCCTGGCCCCCCCCCCCACCCTATCTCAGCTCCCTGCTAGAGTGCCCCAGTGACTGTTTTAGTCACCAATCTGTTTACCAAGTTATTTAAGTTGTATAAGATGTTATATTCGTATTTGTATAAGTTACCAATTGGTCACCACTATGTATAAGTTGTTTATCCTGTAAACCGGAGTGAAAGCATCCCGCTATACTTCGGTATAAAAAAGCCTCGAAATAAATAAATAAATAAATAATTTTTTAAAATTATACCTTCAATTTCAAGTGATGAAATTGTATCAAATGAGGTTATATGGTCTTTCGGGTTGCTTGGCAGTACAATTTGGTTAGAATTCTGTGGAGAGATGTTTTTTTAATATGTTTAAAGTCTTTTCCTTGAAATATTGTGCAATTGTATTACAATTAAAATAATTGTTTGATGTGGGAGTTTCAATGGGATTGGTCAGATCTTTTACATATGAGAACAGTACTCTAGGGTTATATTGAAATGTATTTATTTTGTTAGAATAAAATTCTTTATTTGCTTTATTGGTGGATTCATTGTATTCCCAGGTCTAAAAAGGGAAGGAAGCCCTACTTGGATTGGGAGAGGATGCTGGGGCTCTTTTGGCCATGGATGCACAGGTTGGGGGTGGAGGGGTTGGACCAACACCGCTACTGGATCTCCTGATAGTAGCTGGGGCGGGGGAGAAGCATCCTGCTCCTTCCCAGCGGTGGTTGCTGCAACGGGGGAAATCTGTGGCTGGGTTCTCACTGCCAGATTTATCCTCCTCCTGTTCCATTGCTTCCTCTGCCTCTTTCTGTTCCTCTCTCTGTGTGAAGAAAACAGTATGTCAGGTTGTGTGCTCCTATTCTGTTAGAGGGCATTCCTTTAGTGGGAAACGTGTAGGGAAAGGGAAGTGCTCATAAGTATGGGACAATCATGTCCTATATGTGGTGGCTCATCCATAGAAGATCTTTTGATATTCAGAAGATAAATTTCTGCAGGATGTTGTTTGATGCAGCCTTACATGTGCAATGGATTCTGAGTTAGAATCAAAGACAGAGTGTGAAGCGACGGGTTGAGGTCTACATAGTAAAGCATCTAGGGCCATGAACATAAGAAGTTGCTATATTATGTCAGATCGAGAGTCCATCAAGTCCAGAATTCTGTTTCCAACAGTGTCCCATCCAGGTTACAAGTACTTGGCATGTAACCAAACATTAAATAGATCCAATGCTATTAATGCCTGTAATAAGCAGTGGCTATTCCCTAAATCAACTTGATTAATAACAGTTTATGGACTTCTCCTCCAGGAACTTGTCCAAATTTTTTATTAAACCCAGCTATACTAACTGCCTTAACTACATCCTCTGGCAATGAATTCCAGAGCTTAATTATGTGTTGAGTGAAAAAGAATTTCATCCAATTTGTTTCAAATGTGCTACTTGTAACTTCATGGAGTGGCCCCTAGTCCTTGTATTATTTGAAAGAGTAAATAACTGATTCACATTTACCCATTCTAGTCCTTTCATGATTTTATAGACCTATTTCTTATCCCTCCTCAGCTGTTTTTTCTCCAAGCTGAGCATCCCTAACCTCTTTAGCTTTTCTTCATAGAGAGCCATTCTATTCCATTTATCATTTTGATTGCCGTTCTCTGTATCTTCTCCAGTGTAACTTTATCTTTTTTGAGATGAGGCTATACATAGTTGTGTTTGATAATATAATTTCCATGCAAAGAAATGTTAGAGTGGTTGGGAAAATCCTGAAGGGTTACCAGCTAGGCCCGAGGGTGCCTTCCAATGGACACTGCCTGTGACCTAGAGAAGTTTCTAGATATAAATATGTGTAAATGAGGTTTTATAAAGCTGAAGGCAGAGACAGGGTCATGCAGAGCAGTAGCCCAATAGTGTGTCTGGTGATGGAAACATCACCAGACACACTATTGGGTGTGTCTGGTGATGGAAACATCACCAGACACACTATTGGGTGTGTCTGGTGATGGAAACATCACCAGACACACTATTTCTCTGGCCCTGATGGCCAGAGAAAGAACATATCTACAGCCCCATTTTGCAGATGGAAAATTGTCCAACCACCTTCTCTTGTGAAAACTCAGCCACCAGGCCTTCTTCTTTAGGTCCTCAATCTATAGGAAGAAATAAGATGACATTGTTGAGTGTGCACTGTAGCTGTTACTGTGACCTCCATAATGGTTACCATGAATCCTACTGATGTCTGAAGTGATTAGCATGGCTCTTTGCACTTCACTAATTTATATAGAAGTGGTATGATACCACCTGTGCCAAAAGCATACCTGAACAGGCAGCCTCCATGAAGGGCCATAATACCACAGGTCACTAGTAAAGTTGCTATGCAGTGCAGCCAGTGGGAATAGTTGTTTCCATAGAGGGGTCAACTTTGTGGAGCCTGACTTCAGTGCCTGGAAAAATTGTGGAAACTATTCTAAAGAATAAATTCACAGAACATATAGACATAGTTTAATTAATGGGACAGCCTGCATGGATTTACCCAAGGGAAGTCTTGGCTCACAAATCTGCTACATTTTTTGAAGAGGTTAATAAATATGGGGTAGATTTTAAAACATTTCCTAAGGTTACTCCAGATTACGTCTGCTTCCGAGAAGCAGTAAGTAATCTAACAATAAAATAGTAAGTAGCTGGGAAGGGGTTAGGGGTCAGAAAGGAGAGGAGAGGAGAAAGGAAAGGAAAGTTAGGTAGGGGTATAAGGAAGTTCCCTCCCAGTCTGCTCCACTGGGAGCAGACTGGGACCCCTAACCCCTAACCCTTTCCCAGCTACTTACTATTTTGTTGTTAGATTACTTACTGCTTCTCGGGAGCAGACGTAATCTCCACATGCTGGCTGCTGGCACACACTTCCCTGGGACAGCGTCGAATGGTTCTGTCCTGGCCCGCCCCTGCTCCTCTCCACCCAGACCCCACCCCTCAACCCGCAACATTTGAGAGGCTTGGCACTTTGGCACGTAATAGGGGTTACACGCGTGGCCGGGCCCTTCCGAAAATGTGCATGGTGCACACAAGGCCAGGCCACAGGCATAACTCCCCCTCCGTTTTTACATACGCGGTCTTCTGAAAATTAATCCATTTGTACAGAAGGGTGAGCCAGTAGATGTAGTATATTTGGATTTTCAGAAGGCATTTGACAAAATCCCCCACAAGAGGCTTCTAAGAAAATTAAAATGTCATGGGATAGGAGGTAATGTACTTTTGTGGTTTGCAAACTGGTCAAAAAACAGGAAACAAAGCGTAGGATTAAATGGTCTTTTTTCTCAGTGGAGAGAGGTAAACAGTGGAGTGCCTCAGGGGTCAGTACTTTGACCGGTGCTTTTCAATATATTTGTAAATGATCTGGAAAGGGGAATAATAAGTGAAGTGATCAGATATGCAAATGATACAAAATTATTCAGAGTAGTTAAATCAGAAGTGGATGGTGATAAATTGCAGGAGGATCTTGGGAGACTCGAAGATTGAACATTCAAATGGCAGCTGAAATTTAATGTGCAAGGTGATGTGCAAGGTGATGCATATAGGGACAAATTACCCATGCTGAAGTTACACGATGTTAGATTTCATGTTAGGAGTTACCACCCAAGAAAAAGATCTAGGCATCCTAGTGAAATCTAGGCATTGAAATCATCGGCTCAGTGTGCTACAGCAATTAAAAAAGCAAACAGAATGTTAGGAATTATTAGAAAGGGAATGGTGAATAAAACAGAGAATGTCATAATGCCTCTGTTATGCTCCATGGTGAGACCATACTTTGAGTACTGTGTTCAATTCTGGTTGCCACATCTCAGAAAAAATATAGATGCACTGGAGAAGGTACAGAGAAGGGCGAACAAAATGACAAAAAGGATGGAAAGGCTCCCCATGAGGAGAGGCTAAAGAGGTTAGGGATTTTCAATCTGGAGAAGAGACAGCTGAGTGGAATATGATGGAGGTTTATAAATTCATGTTAGCTCTAAAATGGCTAAATGTGAATCGGTTGCTTATTCTTTCAGATAATACAGAGTTGTTTACTCTTTCAGATAATACAGATAATACAGATAATACATGAAATTAGCAAGTAGCACATTTAAAACAAATTGGCAAAAACTATTTTTCACTCAATGTACAAGTAAGCTCTGGAATTCATTGTCAGAGGATATGGTTATGACAGTTAGCTTATCTGGGTTTAAAAAAGGTTGGGACAAGTTCCTGGAGGAGAAGTCTATAAACTACTATTACTCAAACTCAGTTAGGGAATAGCCACAGCTTACCAGAAATAGTAGCATGGGATCTTTTTAATGTTTGGGTACTTGCCAGGTACTTGTATCCTGGAAAGGCCACTGTTGGAAACAGGATGCTGGGCTTGATGAACCCTTGGTTTGACATGGTATGGCAACTTCTTATTTTCTTAAGAATCATGTGACAGGCCCTAATCTATACCTTCTAAAAGGAAGCCTTTGCTTTGCAGTCCTATAAGTAGTACCTTGGAATGTTTTTCATGTCTGAGAGAAAGTAGCATCTCTTCATTACACCATTATTATACTTGTGATTATGTTTCCGTCCTTGCTTGTACATCTTGCCTGCTATTTCTGTAACATTGTATGACATTGGCAACAAATGTACATTCCTGCTATTAATGGAATGTATTACAGTTACAGTATCCATGGAAAGCTATTTACTCATACACTAAATGCTGGTCACCTTGGATCCACTAGTTCTCACCCATGCACTACTGTATCTACTCCCATACCTCCTGAGTCCCCCCGAGTGCCCATCCATACACCCCTGGACCTAACTCCACCCCCTCAGTGCCCACCTATGTACTACTGTACCTACCCCACTCCCTGAGCACCCTGCCCCTTCAGTGCCCACCAATGTACTAATTTACCTACCCCCGGCCCCCTAGTGTCTACTTATGTAATATTGTACTTATCCCATCCCCCCTGAACCTGCTTCAGTGCCTATTCATGAATTACTGAACCTACTTCCCCTAGTGCCCACCCATGCACTATTGTACCTACCCCCACTACCCCTCCCAGTCTGCTCCAATCAGCCAGGTCAACTTGTGTGTACTTTTTATTATATGCACACATTTGTGATTGCATGTGTGCGCCCATCTATGTGTGTTCATCGGTGCGCTCACACATGTCTTAAAGTTAGCCACCCTGTGCATAAATGGGTTTGAAAATTGCTATGATAGTCTGTTACATTTATACATGTGACTCCCTTTGAAAATTCACCTGACTACTTTTTGTTCAAACTGGTTTATGGCTTCAAGGAGTCAGTATTATGTATTTTTAATTTGAGTATTAAAATGTATAAAATCTATGATTTAAATTTGATTCAATTTTTATACTAACACTCACCTCAATCCAAAAGAGCAGGACTCTGTGGTAAGTCAGCAAAGTTTAAATCTTGTTTAAACTATGTGGGATAAAACGTGACGTTCGGGCCCTGGTATGAGAGGAGGGAGGATGCGCCAGTGAATGAGGAGATATGGTTAGGGCAGGGAGGAAATGAACTTGGAATTGTGGAGGTTGGAGGGGAGGGTAGCTTGTGCTATCCATTGCCCCTGCACAAGGTGACTGGGAGCCCAGCATTATATTTCTGACCCCATCCCACTTTGGATTAAGAAGGGGTCTGGAGGTGGCTGAAAAAAAGGCCATGTGTGTGTGTATGTGTGTGTGTGAGCCTGTATATGTGTGCATATGAGTGTTTGTATGTGTGCATGTGTGTATGTAAGTACAGGGGAGCCTCCTGACACCCCCAAGCTGGCCAAAAGTTCCTTTTGGGTCGAACGGAGGGTCCCGGAGCGATTGCGCGGGGAACCACGTGACCCCGCGTCACTCCGACGTGGCGCCGACGTCACGTGCTCCTCGCAAAGGAGTTCAGAAATGGCAGAAATGGCGTCCTGACTCCTCGCTGGACCACCAGGGAATTGTGGTAAGTCTTTGGGGGGGGATTAAGGAAGGTGAGGGGTTTAAATTTTTATTTTGGATCAACAATCGCGATTTCCAACGTATTCAACATAGCTATGTTGAATAAGTTGGAAATCCAATCGTTTACGTCTTATCACTTTTTTAAGTTAAAAAAAAAAATAAGTAGCGTTTTACATTTAAGTTCAAAACGAATGCACACCCCTATCGTATAGCATTATACAGACTTATAAGGAAATTAAATTTGAAGTTATATTTTCAAGATCAAATTTCCGAATCATCAGATATGTCTATAGTTAAACCTAAATCACGGTGGAATCCTCCAGGACCAATGGATTCCAATGTCAAAACATTTTTGCAATTGGTGTTAAGGGACATTAATACGTTTGAACAACAGAAAACATGGATACATCAAAATATCAATAGGGAACAGAGACAAGCTTTGAAAGAATTGGGTGATATGGAAGAGGTGGTAATTAAACCAGCTGACAAAGGGGGAGCAATAGTGGTGTTGGATCGGGGAAAGTATGAGGAAGCTGTATTGGAACAACTGGCACAAATAAAATATTATAGAGAGTTGGAGGAGGATCCAACATTATTGTTGAAAGAAACCATCGAAGATATTGTGGAGAAAGCCAATTTTTTGACAGCTAAGGAGAAATCATTTTTAGTATAAACAGAACCGAGAACACCAGTTATCTATGCAGTTCCAAAAGTTCATAAAGATATAAGTAATCCTCCTTTTAGACCGATAGTTTCACTTAATGGATCTATTTTGGAACCTCCAGCAATATTTGTGGACAAACAACTTCAACAGATAGTACAAAAAAAACAATCGTACTTGAAGGATACCATCCATTTTTTGAATATTTTAAAAGAAGTGGAGGTTAAAAAGGATAACACCTTATTGGTGACAATGGACATTCAGTCACTGTATACCCAAATTCCACAACATTCAGCACTTGAAGTGGTGAAAAAAGAAATAATGCAAAATCACATCTATAACAGAATACCTATACAATTTCTAACGCAATTGACGGACTTGGTGCTATTTAATAATTATTTTATTTTTAAAAATAAAATATATCATCAAGAACATGGAATCCCAATGGGATCATCATTAGCACCAGCAGTAGCTAATCTGTATGTGGCGAATTTTGAAGCCAATACAGTATATATGTCAGAGTGGTGGGAATTGATTACCAACTGGTATAGGTTTATAGATGATATATTTTTCGTATGGAGAGGGACTGAACAACAACTGGTACAGTTTATAGAATGGATTAACATACAGGACGAAAATTTAAAATTCACACACGTTAGCAGTGCACACTGCATTGCATATTTAGACGTCCTTATACAGATTAAGGGAGATACTATTCATACTACGGTCAATAGAAAATTGACCGACAAAAATAATTTACTTCGATATGAAAGTTTTCACCCAGAGGGATTTAAACGAGGTTTGCCAGTGTCTCAGTTCTTTTGCATACGCCGAATATGTGATACAGTGGATGAGTTTAAGAAACAGGCTGACATCCTTAGTAAGAAGTTTTTAGAAAGAGGTTATCCCAAAAAAGTAGTACGAAAAGCCTATAAGAGGGCAAGATACAGTGACAGAGATTCAGTGTTACAGTATCAGCCAGTTAAGGAACAAAATAGATTGGTATGCGTGTTACCTCAGAGCACGTCCACTATAGCTATTATGAAATCCATAAAGAAACATTGGCATATTGTAGCCCTCCATAGTGTGTTACGAGAGGAGCCGCTCATAACAACGAGCAGGGGAAGAAACATCAAGGATCAGGTGATTCATTCTAAGTTACAAAATAGAGTGAAAAATGCCAAAAATTACCACAGAAAATGTGGTAAATGCACAGTATGTGATACTACAATAGAGGGTGATACATGGACGGATCCAGTAGTTGGATATAAAGTATATAGAAAAATGGACACGGACTGCACAACAAAAGCGGTAATATATATAATAATGTGTGACTGCCCGAAGGTGTACGTGGGACGTACTAGTAGGGCAGTGAAATATAGGATAGCGGAACATCGGTCCCGTATAAACAATGCCACAATTACTGCCCCCATTGTTCAACACTGTTTGGATCATCAACACACATTTGAACAGTTGAAATGGACCGTTATTGACAGTATGGGAGAAAATCAAGGAGGATTATCAGCTCTTAACCATCGCGAGCAAGCATGGATATTTAGATTACATACTGAACAGCCAAGGGGATTGAATGACCAATTAGATTGGTTCTCACTCATTTAAAGACTGCTGATAGGTCAGGCCAGTATCCAGGAAGTGGGTTTAAAAGAAACGTTGAAGTGAGAGAGTACAGACGCCGTCAGGAACCGAACGAAGAAGGAGGCTCTTTCAGAGCACCGAAGGATTTCAAACAGCTTTTTCATTGAAAGAAATCAAATGAAGGAATGAATATACCCTGAGGAAGACAGCAATTGTCGAAACTTGCGCAAGTCGGGAGTACAAAAGACATTCAAAAAAAGCTAAGTAATTGCTATCCTTCCATTGACGGCACAAAATATAAACATATGGGAAAGTGCTAGTCACAGAAAAAAATGTTTTTAGCATAAAAATAAAAATTAAATATCTACAAAAAAAAGGATTTTCTATGAGCCATCTCAATATATTTTAAAGCTACAAAATTCAAATAAATAAAAATTGGAGGCAGGAGGTTGTTAATGATTACAACAGAAAAAATTGGCACCTGGATGGTTGCGTATAATATATGTAAATCACCACGGAGAGACAGAAAAATTAAATCAGTCCCAAAGCATCAAAAATTTTTAAATATGCAAATGTTTTTATTTGTCAAGTCGGCAACTCCATTGCTCAAAGATGCAAAATTAACTTAACACCGGGTCCCCCGACACGGGCCCGTGTTTCGCCAAACACGGCTGCGTCGGGGGGGAACAGTGAATTCTTAATGGCATTCAAACTAGAATTAAAAGAGAAAAACTATTAAAGTATTTTATACAGAGACTGATAACAAAGGTGGATCCTATATTGTCAAAACAGTAAATATAATGTTAATAAAGACTTTTAAATCTTTTAAATCTTTTATATTTTACCCATAGAGAACACAGTGCTTCTTGAAATCAAAAGATTTTTAGCTTAACTTAAAAATCAATTAAAGGCACCAAACTGACCCGAAATTCAGAACTTAACTGTTTATGCGTATAATATATGAAACATCCACCCGTTTTCCTATATAATTGATTAAAATACATAAAACATCATTGTAGTAAGAAAAATTTGAGGGGATTCATGGAAAATCACTGATAAAAATAAGCACTGGGTGAAAATATATGTGTGATAGATTGGACATCCATCTGGTGAGGATCTTTATTGAAAGATTGTCATATGAAGAAGCAACACCCAACAGTACTGAAATCTGGGGATGGTGGCAGTACCAGTCAGGTGACCACATTTTCCAGGCAGCGTAAAGTGGTTGAAAAGGATCAGAGTCATCCCACAACCTCATCCCCTTCTAGCAGTCAGGTGGCAGGCCAGCAGCCCCCTGCCAAGCGTAAGAAGTGACAACCCACCATGGAGGAAATGGGGTGGTGTTCGGTAATGCTATCCCAGGGAAGGAGGCAGGCAGCCTCAAAAGTTGTAACAAGGAGCATCGGGGAAATGATTGCCCTTGATGACCAGCCCTTGCAGGTAGTGGAGAATGTGGGTTTCAAGCGTTTGCAGAAGGTCTTAGCTCCAAATTACAAAGTCCCCTCCAGAACCACATTTAGCAGATCAGTCATTCCCAGCCTGTACAAGCAGTGTCACAGTCGCATCCAAGTGCTGCTAGCTAAGGCAGAGGGGAGTGTGCATTTCACCTGCGATAACTGGACTGCCATGAATGCTTCACACACTTACCTCTCCCTGACAGCACACTGGTGGGACCTGGCTGAGGCAGGGGCAGGCAGCAGCTCTATTAGTGAACAAGTATCAGGGTGGAGGTGGAGGTGGGCTTTATTGCACACCCAACTGATGGACGAGGCCCATACCTCAGCCAATATTTTAGCATGCATCAGACAGATGCAGGTGGGCTGGCAGCTACACAAAAGAGACAGGAATCTCAATCTTCATGCAGGGCTCTTTGTCACAATGGTGCAAACATGTTAAAGGCAATATCTGACAGGGGCTGTCAGAACATCCAATGTTTTGCACACACTCTGCACCTGGTAGTGAAGTCTGCTCTGGGGTTGGAGTCCAAGCACCAAGAGAATGAATACCTGCATATGTTAATACACAAGTGCAGGAACATAGCAGCGCACTTCCACAGAAGTGTGAAGGCAGGGCAGGTTCTCTGTGAAAAGCAGACTGATTTGAGGATGCCTCACAAGCGTCTCAAGACATTGGCACCTGGTTGAATTCCACCTATATGATGCTGCTTAAGTTAGTGGAGCAGACACCCCTTCATGACCTTTCTGTGGAAATGGATATAGGTATGCAGAGTCCCCTAGGGCATCATGATTGGTTAGTCATGAGTCAGCTGGTAAAAATCCTGCAGCCCTTCAAGGATGCCAAGGAGGAGCTGAGTTCCAAAAGTGCCACCTTGGCTGACATCATCCCTATAGTTAATTTTCTGGAGGAAAATTTGGAGGGCTTTAAAAAGGAAGAGAGAATGACAGCAGAGGTGCTGCATTGTCTGGACTTTTTGCAGAAGCAGGTACAAGAGAGATTAGGACTTTTAACAAAAGACGACAAATACATGCTCGCCATAGTCTGTGATCCCCGTGTGAAAACGAAACTCGCTGTACAGTCCAATTGTCTCACATTTGTGAAGAATCTGCCATAGGCAGAGACAGATTAGGCATGCAGTAGAGGAGGAAACAGCGGGCACTTCAGAGAGTACTGCAAGCCAAAGCAGGAGCAGAACTCTGTCAGCAACAGCTAGTACTTCCTCCTCCACTTCAGTATGCCAAAGCCATGTTGCCCATAAAAAGTCATCTGTTCTGGCACGGGCTAGAGCGAAAGCAGCTGGCAAGAAGGAGTCTCAGCTCACCCAAGAAAAGGAGACACCAGCAGAAATGTCAGTGACATGGTATCTCACAGAGCTCATAGAGGACATGCAGACAGATCCACTGGCATATTGGGCATACAAGTCCACTGTCTGGCCACACCTAGCCAAAGTGACTCAGTGATATCTGTCATGTCCAGCAACCAGTGTGTCCAGTGAATGTGTATTTTCAATGACAGGGGATATCATGAAACCTCATCGCTCAAGCCTGGCACCAGAGTTGATGGAAATGCTAGTGTTTTTGAAAATAAACCTGCCTTTGCTTGTATTTCCAGATTTTCTCTGTGAATGGCAAGATGAATAAAAGCAATTTAAAGCCTTGCAGCAGTCCAACTGCCTCATTTGCTCCAGATAATATCATCTGTTCTGGCATGGGCTGACCTCAACCACTGACCTGTCTGGCATGGGCTGACCTCATCTGTTCTGGCACAGGCTGACCTCATCTGTTTTGGCACGGGCTGACCTCAACCACTGAGCCTGTCTGTCCACTGTCCAGCCCTTAAGTCACTACACAAGGGCCTGACCCTAAACGCTGTGCCTGTCTGTCCAGCCCTTATGTCACTACAAGGGCCTGACCCTAAACGCTGTGCCTGTCTGTCCAGCCCTTATGTCACTACAAGGGCCTGGCCTCAACTGCTCTGCATCGGGGAAATGATTGCCCTTGATAACCAGCCCCTGCAGGTAGTGGAGAATGTGGGTTTCAAGCATTTGCTGCAGGTCTTAGCTCCAAATTACAAAGTCCCCTCAAGAACCACATTTAGCAGAAAGGTCATTCCCAGCCTCAATCAGAAGGACTTGGGCGCCTGAGTGGCGCCGGGGAGGCAGTCTTCTGTATGCCACTTTCCCGCGCCCGCCGGATGGGCTGGGATTCGGCACTGGGCTCTTCCCTTTTCACTCGCTATTACTGAGGGAACCCTGGTTAGTTTCTTTTCCTCTGCTTAGTAATATGCTAAAATTCAGCGGGTCGCCACATCTGATCTGAGGTCATAGTGGGTGAGGAAAAGGCGGAGGCACCGGCTCGCTTTCCTCGTTCTGTACGGGGAGGGCGTCGAGGCCTCGAAAGCTGTGTTCTTCATCAATGCATGAGCCGAGTGAACCACTGCTAAAAGACGCAAGTCCATCTGTTTCTTTCCCCACCTTGCGCAGTATGGCAGCAGTAATCAACTGAATGACGAAGAGCTGGAACAAGTTCATCTTCCTTGTGGTGCTCGTCCATCAATTCAGTGGGTCACCACGTCTGATCTGAGGTCGTAGTGGGAGAGGAAAATGAGGTGATGCCAGCTCCCTTTCCACGTTCTGTCCGGTGCTTGCCTATCTCTTAGTACCCGCTGACCCATGTTGAACCGCTGTTCATATAGAAACCTCCACTACACCACACTTGCCCAAGCTCGTGCCCCACTCTGGGGGCCAACTCATTCCAGGGAGCCCTTTCCTGCACAAAGGAAAGGAAACTCTCCCCAGGTGTCACCTATCTCTTAACACCCGCTGACACATGTGGAACCGCTGTTCACATGGAAACCTCCTCCACGTCGCAACACTTTCCGAGGCTCGTGCTCCCTGGAATGGTGAGCCCATTCCAGGGAGCCCTTTCCCACACAAAGGAAAGGGAACTCTCCCTGGGTGTCGCCTATCTCTTAGCACCCGCTGATACATGTTGAACCACTGTTCACATGGAAACCTCCTCTGCCTCAGCCTTCAAAATTCTCGTTTCTTTACCTGCTACGTCCACCAGATTTTAAAAGACCAGCGAGAGATCACTAGGTGCCAACGGAACCGCCACACTTTTGGGGTGAACCCATTCCAGGGAGCCCTTTCCTGCACAAAGGAAAGGGAATTCTCCCCGGGTGATGCCTATCTCTTAGTACCCGCTGATCCATGTTGAACATCTGTTCACATTGAAACCTCCTCCATTTCACCACTCTTACCCAGGCTCGGGCCCCACTCTCGTGGCCAAGCCATTCCAGGGAGCCCTGTCCTTCACAAAGAAAAGAGAACTTTTCCCAGGGCTCTTGTTTGAATATTTGCTACTACCACCAAGATCTGCACCCGCAGCGGCTCCACCCCACCCAGTCATAGTTCATCATCTTTCAGGTCCTAGTACACATGTTAAACTTCTTGGTCTGTGTTTCAAGACGGGTCGGGTGGACAGAACGCCCCAGCTGACAGTCACGTCGCATGCAGGGGGCTTCATCCCCCTTCACCCCGCTCCCCTCACGAGGGGGAGGAGGTTGTGGAGGAGGGCACAGTGGCGGTCATCCCTCTCAGCCCCGGGGAAAATGGCAAAGCTACTGCCGGCCATCCAGTGCTCCCTCCATGAGAAAAGGGCCGGCCAATGGCACGGATACCCTGTCACATGGTAAGGGCAAAGGGCCATCGGCGCCATTTTGATTAGTGGCAGCCGACGGCCTGGGAGCGGGAGATCGCTCCCGGGACCCCCACTGGACCACCAGGTACCTGTAAAACGATTTTATGGGGGGGGCGGGGGTCGGCAGGGTGGGGGAAGCTAAGGGATTAGTTTTAAAGGGTTGGGGTGGGTTTAGGGGTTATTTTTGTGTGCCGTTTTTCTAGCCCTCCCACAAAACAATAAGAGAACCCCCACGAACAATTTAGTGGGGTTTTCCTATCGGTTTCGGGGAGCCCCCGATTTCTGACGATTTTGAAAATATCGTATGATATTTTCAATCGTCAGAAGCACGATTCACATCCCTACTCTTTTTTTAATGAACTACCTGTTGACTATCGGTCTCATGCCAGTATTTAGCCTTAGATGGAGTTTACCACCTACTGTCATCTGCATCTACCGGCCTAACACCATCCGCGGGCTGAGGCTCATCTTGTCTTGCTTCCTTGTCTTTCCCCTATCAATCCCACAGCAACCTGACTACCTCAGCTCTGCCAGCCTGTCTTGCCCCTATCAAAACCACAGGGACTAGACTACCTCCGCTCTGCCAGCCTGTCTTTCCCCTATCAACCCCACAGTGGCCTGACTACCTCAGCTCTGCCAGCCTGTCTTGCCCCTATCAAAACCAAAGGGACTAGACTACCTCCGCTCTGCCAACCTGTCTTGCACCTATCAACCCCACAGCGAACTGACTACCTCAGCTCTGCCAGCCTGTCTTGCCCCTATCAAAACCAAAGGGACTAGACTACCTCCACTCTGCCAGCCTGTCTTGCCCCTATCAAACCCGCAGCGAACTGACTACCTCAGCTCTGCCAGTCTGTCTTGCCCCTATCAAAACCACAGGGACTAGACTACCTCCGCTCTGCCAACCTGTCTTGCACCTATCAACCCCACAGCGACCTGGCTACATCAGCTCTGCCAGCCTGTCTTGCCCCTATCAAGACCACATCGAAATCACTACTTCATTTCTGCCAGCCTGTCTTGCCCCTATAAACCCCACAGCGACCTGACTATTTATTTATTTTATTTATTTAAAAAGTATTTATATACCGTTTTTAAAAAAAGAAATTTTATCAAAAACGGTTCACAGATTTAAAACCAAAAATAAAATAATCAAAATAAAATGGAATTTTTAAACTTTACATAAAAATTGGTAATAACTAGACAGAATGCTAGTATATAAGGTTATTAAAAATATAAAAAGTTTGGAACCATGGGCTTATTGTTTTGGGGGAAAAGGGGAAAGAGGGGGGGAAGGGGAACGGGAGGAGGAAGGGGAAGTGGGAGAAATAGAGCGTAAAAATTATATGAGATAAAGGGAAGAAGGGAGAAGGGTATGATAGTTGGAAACGTGTGAGTGAGCAGGTATGTTGTAGTTATGTGTAGTATAAATGGGATTGTAATGGGTGTAACTAAGTTTAAGAGGGTAAGTTCGGTATTGATGATTAAGTTTAATTAGAAGACGTGTTGAATGCAAGTTGAAAAAGATATGTTTTGAGAGATTTTTTGAAATGTGCAGGGTTGGATATCGAGCGAAGATGGTTTGGTAAAGTGTTCCAAAGTGTTGGACCGGCTATTGAAAAGGCTCTTTTTCTAGTGAGGTCTAATCTGGCTTGGACTACCTCAGCTCTGCCAGCCTGTCTTGTACCTATAAAAACCACAGTGACCTGACTACCTCAGCTCTGCCAGCCTGTCTTGCAGCTATAAAAACCACAGGGATTAGAGTACCTCTGCTCTGCCAGCCTGTCTTGCCCCTAACAACCCCACAGTGACCTGACTACCTCAGCTCTGCAAGCCTATCTTGCACCTACAAAAAACCACAGGGACTAGACTACGTCCACTCTGCCAGCCTATCTTGCACCTATCAACCCCACAGCGACCTGACTACCTCAGCTCTGCCAGCCTGCTTTGCCCCTATAAAAACCACAGGGACTAGACTACCTCCGCTCTGCCAGCCTGTCTTGCCCCTATCAACCCCACAGCGACCTGACTACCTCAGCTCTGCCAGCCTGTCTTGCCCCTATCAACATCACAGCGACCTGACTACCTCCACTCTGCCAACCTGTCTTGCACCTATCAACCCCACAGCGACCTGACTACCTCCACTCTGCCAACCTGTCTTGCCCCTATCAACTTTCTGCCACTCTGCCTTGCTGCCATACACCAGACGACTCTACTCCTTGTGGTGTTCTTGCCACTATAATGGTTCCTCAGTGTGTTGGTGCTAGTCTTTCTTTGCTGCTTGTCCCTTTATCGGTGCCTTGTGTTTTTTCTGACACACTTTCTGCTTGCTATGTTCCCCCTTCACTGTGCTGTAGAATGTTGATGCCACTTGGCTTGCCACTTTGCCTGTCATGCTGCCTTCGAGGGTTCATGCAACTGTTATCGGTGCTCTCTTTTGAAGCTGTAGTGTGTTTTTTGACACTCTCGCTGCTGCTTTGCACCTCTGTTAAAGCACTCTTGCCACTCCTGGTACCCCTTTGCCTCTTTACAGTGCCGTAGGCTATTCATGCCACTTTGCCACAGTCTAAATACCATGGAGCTCTTTTCTCCTTCTGATGATTGCTCCACAGAAGTTTCATCTGAATTGATAAGAAAACCCCAATTCTGTAGCCAAAAATAGGCAACAAATACTTCCCCCATTGGCTTTAATGGCAGGTAGATTGCTAATTTATAAGCAATTTATGCATGTAAATTTGGCACTTTACTTGCATATATTTACTCCTGCACAATATCTGGAATATGCAATGGTTAATATCTTAAAAGTGCAAAAATGACTGGGTTAGGGGTCTGGGTGATATGGAAGGGGTTCAGGCTAAAAGGCCTGGAAGGTCTTTATGAGCTACAGATGGACTGGTTAAGTGGTAAAACTGATTAGTTCATTGCCGTGCGCATATTAGAAAATCTCCCAACTTACGTATGTACAAGCTGACTTACAGGGCTAAATGTTCCTAAATAGCATGTGTAAAATCTACTCACATATAATTTTAAAATTAGAAGTAAAAATAAGTGGGCATGCGATAGGCATGTGCAACTTACCCGACAAAGGTAAGGGGGGGTACTAGGTAGGGCTGGGGGGGGGGGTTAAGTAGGGGAAGGGAGAGGAAGGTGGGGGGAGGCGGAGGGAACGGAGGAAGGCTGCGCGGCTCGACGTGCGCAAGTTGCACAATTGTGCACCCTCTTGCGCACGCCGACCCTGGATTTTATAACATGTGTGGCAGCGCGCACATGTTATAAAATCAGACGCAGATTTGTTCGCGATGGGTTGCGCGAACAAATCTATACCAGCGCCCATCTTTTAAAATTTGGCCCTTGGAGAATAACTTTCAAATAGGGATGTGAATCGTTTTTCAACGATTAAAATTATCGTCCGATAATGTTAATATCGTCTTAAATCGTTATAGAACACGATACAATAGAAATTCTAACGATTTATCGTTAAAAATCGTTAAATCGTGTTAGTGCGCACTAACGGGAGTTAGTGCGCACTAACTCGATTTAGTGCGCACTAACTGAAAATGATACAAATAAACACTTTCCAGGTCACTGAAGGTCAGTTAGGAATGAATATGTGTTCCTATTGGCTGGCTGCCCTCTTATCTATTGATGTTACCAAGGTTACCACTGAGGTGATGGTTGGGGGGATGGGAAATGGAACTGGAAACTAACGAACACCAACAGCAAATGAAACAAAGTGTTCACACTTCCCAGGTCAGTAAAGGTCACTTAGGAATGAATATGTATGTATGTATTCCTATTGGCTGGCTGTGCTCTTATCTATTGATGTTACCAAGGCTAACACTGAGGTAATGGTTGGGGGGATGTGAAATGGAAACAGTTGGAAGCTTGACAAAAAAGTAATGTAATGATCAGCACTCACGTGACTAGAACTTGTTTGTTTATTATTTTTGTTAGCAGGCACCTGAAATGCTAGTGCATGTTGAATTTGCCAATCACTGTGCATTTTAGAAAGGTGGTCCTGGCTGGAACTGTACACAGTTCAAATATATGTAATTGATTGTTGGTAAGTGTATTTTTTAAGTAGCCACACTGGCACAAGTATGTTTACTTTTCCTCCTACTTAACTCACTAGCTCAGCTTTGTAAGAAGGGCTTCTCTGCTTGTGTGTTGTTTTTGTTTGGTGTGAGGAGAGCAGAAACATCAGATCTTTATTCAATCTACTACAGTCATCTCTTACAGTGCCCTATCCCTATTAATACCAGGAGTGTTGTGATCTTCCTGCACACAGTGCCCTAACCCTGATACCAGTCTGAGACAGCTCCCTCCCTGCATTACTAGTGAGAGGCTGGCTTCACAGACAGGGGGGAGCTGCCTGACCCTCACTCCTGACTTCCCCCATGTCCCAGCTAGTGAATGGTGTGTGGGTGAGGGGGGGGGGGGGAGGATGGTGAAGTCTGAGACAGCTCCCTCCCTGCATTACTAGTGAGAGGCTGGCTTCACAGACAGGGGGGAGCTGCCTGACCCTCACTCCTGACTTCCCCCATGTCCCAGCTAGTGAATGGTGTGTGGGTGAGGGGGGGGGGGAGGATGGTGAAGTCTGAGACAGCTCCCTCCCTGCATTACTAGTGAGAGGCTGGCTTCACAGACAGGGGGGAGCTGCCTGACCCTCACTCCTGACTTCCCCCATGTCCCAGCTAGTGAATGGTGTGTGGGTGAGGGGGGGGGGAGGATGGTGAAGTCTGAGACAGCTCCCTCCCTGCATTACTAGTGAGAGGCTGGCTTCACAGACAGGGGGGAGCTGCCTGACCCTCACTCCTGACTTCCCCCATGTCCCAGCTAGTGAATGGTGTGTGGGTGAGGGGGGGGGGGGAGGAGGATGGTGAAGTCTGAGACAGCTCCCTCCCTGCATTACTAGTGAGAGGCTGGCTTCACAGACAGGGGGGAGCTAGCCTGACCCTCACTCAAGCAGAGAAGCCCTTCTTACAAAGCTGAGCTAGTGAGTTAAGTAGGAGGAAAAGTAAACATACTTGTGCCAGTGTGGCTACTTAAAAAATACACTTACCAACAATCAATTACATATATTTGAACTGTGTACAGTTCCAGCCAGGACCACCTTTCTAAAATGCACAGTGATTGGCAAATTCAACATGCACGTGTCTGCTAACAAAAATAATAAACAAAGAAGTTCTAGTCACGTGAGTGCTGATCATCACATGTCAAGCTTCCAACTGTTTCCATTTCACATCCCCCCAACCATTACCTCAGTGGTAACCTTGGTAACATCAATAGATAAGAGCACAGCCAGCCAATAGGAATACATATTCATTCCTAAGTGACCTTTACTGACCTGGGAAGTGTGAACACTTTGTTTCATTTTCTGTTGGTGTTCATGAGTTTCCAGTTCCATTTCCCATCCCCCCAACCATCACCTCAGTGGTAACCTTGGTAACATCAATAGATAAGAGGGCTGCCAGCCAATAGGAACACATATTCATTCCTAACTGACCTTCAGTGACCTGGAAAGTGTCTATTTGTATCATTTTGAGTTAGTGCGCACTAACTCGAGTTAGTGCGCACTAACGGGGAGTTAGTGCGCACTAATCGGAAAAAACGATTTTTAACGATTTTTCAACAAAATAATCGTGCCATACACGATTTTCTTCTCCTGCCACACGATTTCTATCGTTAAGACGATATGGAAAACGATTCACATCTCTACTTTCAAATCTCTTCGCACATGCCCATATACACATATACATGGGTGCACACAGTTATTACAGTATTTTATAATCTGCACACAAACCATTGAAGATTATAACTTTTGAGTACATATGTGTGAAAACATACTCACATATTTAAAAACCGTGAGCCACACAAGTTCAGACTTATCTGGATTAGTAGCGCCAATTATCTGGATAAGTTTCAATTTATCCAGCTAAGTAAGTGAGTGGAGGAGTATCCTAGTGGGAGTGGAGGAGTAGCCTAATAGAGCAGCAGGCTGAGAACCAGACAAACCAGCATTCACATCTCACTGTCACTCTGGTGACCATGGGCAAGTCACTTCACCCACTGTTATCTTAAGAACAAATTTAGAGGATTATTTTCTAAGAACTTATTGTGTGTGTTACGCGATAAGGCCCTATCGCATGCGAAAAGGCCCTTATTGCACATGAAAAAGGCCTTTTCGCAGTGGTAACATTAAAATTAGGGGGAGGCGAGGAGTCGGGGTGGAGTTAGGGAGGAGTCGATGGAGACACCGCTGCTGGCGATAATGTTTCGAACATTATCGCCAGCAGTAGCATGGGGAATAGCACCACCTTTTACGGTGGCACTATACCCACGATAGCCTCAGCAGGCTGTACTGCGGCAGGTGAAATCACACGGCCGTGGTGCGATCAGCTGTGGGCTATCGCCCGCCCACCCCTTCCTTTGCCCCCCACCCCCTTAAGCGCAGGCTTCATCATTCTGCACGGAAGATGAATCCTGGCCTTAGATTCTGAGCCCTCTGGGAACAGGCAGAATACTGGATTTGAATGTAATTCACTTTGAACTACAATGTAAAGGCATGAGCTAAATCCACTAAAAAAAAAAAAGTACTGGCAAAGCCTGACAAGGCTGAAAAGTGCTACTTTTTCATCTAAATAGCACTTTTTGGACTTATCTATCTAAGTAACTGCTGCTGCTGCTGCTTAGCCAGGTAAATCATAAATAAGCCAGATAAGTGGTGCTACTTAGCTGGATAAGTTTGGATTTGTCTATCTGAGTAGCAGCAAAGGCACCTCCAGATATATCAGAATTTAGATGGATAAATGGTGCTACTTATCCTAAGTCAGAATTTAACCAGTTAAGTGTGCACAAATGATATACCCACTTATTTTTACTTCTAATTTTAAAAGCTATAAGTGAGTAGATTTTACACATGCTATTTAGGAACATTTAGCCCTGTAAGTCAACTTGTACATATGTAAGTTGGGAGATTTTCTAATATGTGCACGGCAATGAACTAATCAATTTTACCAGTTAACCAGTCCATCTGTAGCTCATAAAGACCTTCCAGGCCTTTTAGCCTGAACCCTTTCCATATCACCCAGACCCCTAACCTAGTCATTTTTGCACTTTTAAGATATTAACCATCGCATCTTCCAGATATTGTGCAGGAGTAAATATATGCAAGTAAAGTGCCAAATTTACATGCGTAAATTGCTTATAAATTAGCAATCTACCTGCATAAATGTTGGCCCCTCCCCGAAACACCCCGGCTCACCCTTCTTTACATGCACAAATTTACTCATGGACTCTGATTTATGCATGCATGCTGAGGTTTCTAAAATAGCATATACTCATGTATATACTATTTTATATATATAAGTGCTGTTTTTACATACACAACTTGAAAATTCATGTTTTAGTCAGTTAAGCTCCGCGTCTTACCTCAGGAAGATTGCAGCAAATGGCCGCTGTGATGGCCGCTGTGCCTGGAGGCTCCGGCCATGCCCCTGCCCTGCCCCAGGACCGCCCCGGACCGCCCATTCCCCGCCCCTTTTTGCAAGCCCCGGGGCATACGTGCGTCCCGAGGCTTGTGCGCACCACCGAGCCTATGCAAAATAGACTCGGCGCGAGCAGGGGCAGATTTTCTTGGGTTACATGTGTATGTTACGCGCGTAGCCTTGGAAAATCTGCCCCCAAGTGTTTTTTCCCCAAAGATACATAATGAGAGGAAATGTTTAGTAAATCAGGCCCTGTGCATGTAAATGAGTTTCCGTGTCTCAGTAGAGAGTGATTTTTGCATTGGATCTCTTTCAGATAAAATACTGGTATGGGATTCCCTGCCTCCATGATGTAAGATTGTGTGTGTGTGTGTGTGTGTGTGTGTGCGTATAAATCTCAGTATCCTATCTGAGGTTTGTATGAATCTCTAAATTCTATGTTGAGTGTACTTTATTGGATACTTATGAGTTAGTCTCCATAACCCCTAGGGCTAATGCCAAGTGTCATGTGATGTAGATGAGGATACGACTTTTCCTGATAAGTGGTAACAAATTCTGGCATCACAAGTCATGGCAAATCTGTTTTAGTGAGGGAGAGATTACCAGCACTTCACCTCACTCTAGTAATGAAATGAGAAAATAAAGAGGTAAAGAATAAGAAGATGCATAAGATGTCCTTTTCCAATGGCAAAGTGCACAGGGATGGCAAAGTATGTGCAAAGTATGTTGCACCCTCACAAGGTACAACCCAAACAGTTCTGTGGACTCTGGAGTGGGCTTCCTTGAGCTTGTAGAAATATCTCAACTGAAAGGAGGATAAGGGAAAAGATTACTAGCATGTCAACTGTACCTCAGTAGCAATGTCTAGTATAGTGGAAGAATGACAGTACTTCTAACTTGAATAATCCAGGTGGCATTGCTGAATTGGGCTCCGAGATAATTGCCTGAGAAACTTAGGAGGCATTTCTGAGTTGGGTAGTGTCGATGGAAGAGACTGGTGCAGGTAGGTCCATTGGAGAATCTTTGAGTGTAGTGGTCTTCTTGCAATGGTAAGCATGGATCCAGGTCTGTAGGTCTTGGCACTTTACTGCAGAGTTGGTGAAGAGCAGGACTTGGTTTGGGTCTTTCCAGTGGGGCACCAGGGAGGACTTTTGTTGGTGGATTTGGGTATGTACACAATATCTGGGCTATATAGAGTGGCATGGTTCCTCTGATTCTTGAGGGTAGGCACCACAGACCTGGGAATGATAGGCCTTGATGCATTTCATTAATTCTTTGAAATAATTCAGAACAGTATCATCAGTTAAATAAATATTAACAAGGGAAGAAGAGATGGGAAGTGATTCACGGGTTTGCATAGCCCTATCCATCAATATTTCATGAGGGCTGAACCCTAATTTTCTGTTTACAGAAGATCTCATATTCATAAGGTACAACCCAAACATGAAGTTAGCAACCCAAACATGAAGTTAGCAACCCAAACATGAAGTTAGCAAGTAACACATTTAAGACAAATTGGAGAAAATTCTTTTTCACTCAACGCACAATAAAGCTCTGGAATTTGTTGCCAGAGAAGGTAGTTAGTGCAGTTAGTGTAGCTGGGTTCAAAAAAGGTTTGGATAAGTTCTTGGAGGAGAAGTCCATTAATGGCTATTAATCAATTATACTTAGGGAATAGCCACTGCTATTAATTGCATCAGTAGCATGGGTTCTTCTTAGTGTTTGGGTAATTGCCAGGTTCTTGTGGCCTGGTTTTGGCCTCTGTTGGAAACAGGATGCTGGGCTTGATGGACCCTTGGTCTGTCCCAGCATGGCAATTTCTTATGTTCTTATGTTCTTAAGAGCAAGTGGAATGGCATCCAGCCATTCGAGACTGTTTTCAGCACAAATCTTAGTAAATTTAGGAAACCAATTTTTTCTTTCTACCAGATCAGAAGTCTGATGATAGTAAGGTCAGTGGAAGCTCTGATGAACACCTAAAGCTTTTCAAATGTCATTCATTCTCCAAAGCAATGGGTGTATCAGACACCGGAATTTCAACCTGAGTACATGAAAATTACAGTAAGTGAAAGAACAACATTTTATCATTTGGACAAAATCAATTTGAATGTTGAATAGACCCCCCATGGGGTGGGCAGGATCCACCTTGGATGATTTTCAAGGGTCTCCATAAAAACATAAAAACATGAAATTGCCATGCTGGGTCAGACCAAGGGTCCATCAAGCCCAGCATCCTGTCTCCAACAGAGGCCAAACCAGGCCACAAGAACCTGGCAAGTACCCAAACACCAAGAAGATCCCATGCTACTGATGCAATTAATAGCAGTGGCTATTCCCAAAGAAAACTTGATTAATAGCAGTTAATGCACTCCCCATATTATATACTTGGCAAATAACACTGAGCAAAACTGCTGTGCCATCATGGGAAATTTGGGTGCGACGAACCAATCCTAACCAAGTCAATTATACATTGGCTAACCTATAATGTAAGTAACCAAATAGGGACAAAGGATTTGGCTGCAACCAGGCATGTGTTCAGGCTGTGCTACAGGTTATCAGGGTGCAAACTGTATCCTACCACTAATTAGGATTGTTTTTCTGAATCTGGAGCCTGGTGTTGGAAGTGTACCAGATTTATTAAAGAAGGCACAAGAGACTGGCAATAGCAACTAAAAACAATGGACTGACACTAGGGGTTGCAAAAGCTGCATTTCTTGCAGCCATATCTGCCAGGGTATTTCCCTTTGTTATCTCATCATGGGTCTTCTGGTGAGCCATACATTTAACAATGGCTGCAGCAAAAGCATCTATAAGGGGAAAAAAGCATACTAATCATTCTCTATGGGATCCCAGAGGAGGTCAGAAAACTCTCTTCTCAATAGTTGACGAAAATCATGAACACCAAATGCATAATGTGAATCAGTGAAAATACTCTCATATTGGCTAAAATATAAGCTCTATTAAATGCAACAAATTCAGCAACCTAGGCAGAGTAGACAGGACAGTGGAGCTTTCAATAACATATATTGTGAACAAACAGTGTAACCAGTCACAAGGGAACCTGATTG
The DNA here is from genome assembly GCF_901001135.1 of Rhinatrema bivittatum. NCBI lineage: Eukaryota > Metazoa > Chordata > Amphibia > Gymnophiona > Rhinatrematidae > Rhinatrema > Rhinatrema bivittatum. The sequence continues at coordinate 292,450,526 of NC_042618.1, forward strand.
ATTTCTTAGATAAGAACCATCAACATAAAATGCCAAGTCGGGATTCTGGATTGGAATGTCTATAAGATTGTTGGGGTAGGGGAGGTATGGTTCAAAGTCATTCCATCTGATCTAGATGAGAAGAGAGAGGCAGGATAAAATACAGGACATCTGGATAGAGTAATATTTTCTGCTGTCATAAGTAAAAGCTTGTACTTTGTAAGGTGGGCATTTGTTAAATGCTGAATTTTTATTTTTAGAAGCAGAGCAGCTACAGCATGTCATAGAAAGTTCAACAGTAGTGGCAGCAGCAATGGCAATTCAGTGCAAGTTCTATATCTATTCTTCTGCAAAATACAAATTCTCAAATAAAACCAGTTAATGCATTTTAAATCAATTCACAATGTATATGAACAACTTTATTCTTTCAGCTAAATAAATTCAATAGATTTTCTTAGTTTAAACCTTTAATAAGATTTCAGCACACAATACTATTTTCAATTAAAATATAAAACTTTTAAACCGTAGGGCTGTTATTCAAAATTTCATTACAGTTTAATTCAAATTAGCATTTCTCAGATTTAAATACTAAATATCTTTACATATGCTTATTTGGCTAGTTTACTATCCGGTACTAGATGATCGAGGGGTTAAAGGGGCATTTAGGGAAAATAGGGCCATCAGGGAAAAACTTAATTAATTTTTTGCTTTGATGTTTACTGATGAGGATGTTGGGGAGATACCCATTCCAGAGACAGTTTTCAAGTGTGATGATTCAGATGAACTGATCCAGATTATGGTGAACCTGTAAGATGTAATAGGCCGTAGCAACAAACTGAAGAGTAGCAAATTACCTGGACCAGATGGTATACAATCCAGAGTTCTGAAAGAAGTAAAAAATGAAATTTCAGACCTATTACAAGTAATTTGTAACCTATCATTAAAATCATCCATTGTACCTGAAGATTGGAGGGTGGCCAGTAGCAATATTTAGCCTTAGCCAAATAAATTATGCAGGTAAGTTATATCTGCCAATAAGCAAGTTTAACTTAGCCTGGTATGACTTATCTGGCTAAGTAGCACCTTGACTACAGATATTCAGTGGCATAGCTGAATTCAGCGGCTAAAAGGACATCTTTCAAGAAGATGAGAACAGGAAACAGCATAAACACTGGCAAGTTAGATGGAAAGCATTGATAAGGAAGGTAAAGAGAGAATTTGAAAAGAAGTTTGCTATGGAAGCAAAAACTCATAATAAAAACTTTTTCAGGTACATTTGAAATAAAATGCCTGTGAGGGAGTCAGTTGGACCATTAGATGATCAAGGGCAAAAGGGGCACTTAGGGATGACAAGGCTATTGAAGAGAGGTTAAATGAATTCTTTTGTTCAGCCTTTACTGAGGAAGATGTAAGAGAGATACCCATGCCAGAAATTATATTCAAAGGTGATGATTCAGAGGAAATGAAACAAATGTCAGTATACCTGGAAGATGTAATAGGGAAAATTGACAATCTAAATAGTAGCAAATTACTTGGACCAGATGGCATATATCCTAGAGTGCTGAAAGAATTGAAAAATGAAATTGTGGACCTGCTACTGATAATTTGTAAGCTAGAGAGTTGCCAATTTAATGCCAATTTTTAAAAAGGGATCAATGGGTGTTCCAGGAAACTACAAAACAATGACTCTGATGTATGTGCAAGACAAAATGGTAGAAACTTTCATAAAGAATAACATTACTGAACATATTGATATGCATTATTTAATAGGACAAAGCCAACATGGATTTAGCAAAGGGAAGTCCTGCCTTATAGATCTGCTTCATTGTTTTGAGGGCATAAATAAACATGGATAAAAGTAAGCCAGTTGATACAGTATATCTGGATTTACAGAAAGCATTTGATAAAGTTCTTCATGAAAGATTTCTTAGGAAATTAAAAAATCATGGGATAGGTGGGTGTCCTAATGTAGATTGGGAACTGGCTAAAAGATAGAAAACAGAAAGTAGGGCTAAATGATGAATTTTCTCAATGAAGAAAGGTGAATAATGGAGTGCCCCAGGGATCTGTTTTGGAACCACTATTTTTAAATATATTTATAAATGACCTGGAAATGGGAACAAGGAGTGAAGTGATCAAATTTGCAGATGATTAAATTGTTAAATAACAAGAGGATTATGAGAAATTGAAAGAGGACCTTGCAAAACTGGGAGACTGAAAATTCAAATGGCAAATGAAATTTAATCTGGACAAGTACAAAGTGATGCATTTAGGAAAGAATAGCCCTACACAATGCAAGGTTCCACATTAGGAGTCACGATTAAGGAAAAGAATTTAGGCATCATCGTTGATAATACATTGAAATCTTCTGCCCAGAGTTCAGCAACAGCCAAGAAAGCAAATAGAATTCTAGGAATTATTAGGAAAGGAATAGAGAATAAAACAAAGAATATCATACCATGAATTGCTCCATGGTGTGACCACACCTGAGTATTACATGCGATTCTGGTCAGGTACAGAGAAGGGAGACCAAAATGATAAAAGTGGATGAAACAATTCCCCTATGAGGAAAAGTTAAAGAGGTTAGAGCTCTTCAGTTTGGAGATGAAAAGGCTGAAGGGAAATATGATAGAGATCTATAAAATAATAATTGGAGTGGAATGGGTAAACTGAAATCGGTTGTTTACTTTTTCAAAAAGTACAAAGACTAGGAGACATTCAAGGAAAATTTTTTTTTTTACTTAATGCATAGTTAAGCTCTGGAATTTGTAGCAGGAGGATGTTGTAAAAGCTGTTAGTGAGGCTGGGTTTAAAAAAGGTTTAGATAAGTTTCTGGAAGAAAAGTCTATAAACCATTATTAAGGAGGAAATCCACTGCTAATCCCTGGGATAAGCAGCTTGGATTCTTATTGACCATTTGAGATCCTGCCAGATACTTGAGACCTGGAATAGCCACTGTTGGAAACAAGATACTGGGCTTGATGGACCTTTAGTCTGACCCAGTATGGCAAATCTTATGTTCTTATTATGTCGGCCTCTATAAGAGATATTAGGTATAGACTACAGAGCTCCCAAGGACAGCTTTAGGGATGAATAAGTACAACTATATGCTATTAAGAAATCTCAAATTACTGCTAATGCCTAGATTGGGCTTTTCTCTTTGGCCTGTCTCTGGCACCTGCTGCTGCCTGTCAGGAGCCTGTAGAAGGATATGCTTAAAGTCAGATGGACATTAAAGGGAATTTTCACATTGAAGAAGTGAGATGTCCATGCCCTTGCATCATCTGGCATAGATAATGTTAAACTGAGATAAATGTTATTTAATATCAGGGAGCTCAGCTATGGTCCTAATTCTGCTTCCCCATGTCTTGTAGTTATCCCTGTGGCATGACTCACTGTAGACATACTATAAAATGTTTCAGATTTCAGCTCTAGATGTAGCCCAGGAAAGTGTCACAGGTGACAGCAGAAATCCCAGCACTATTAATAGAGTTTGAAGAGACTTGTCAGATGCTACAGGGTGGATTTTCTCTCCATACCTCCACTGACATCAGAGGGATTTATTTGTTGTGAGTTGTCTAGAGTTCCTGGCAGATATCCAGCCACCAATGTGGAAGGAAAGCACTATCATGTTATCACTTATGAGGGAGCAGAAATGGGTATACCAGACTGGGAAGAGATGGGAATTTTTCATTATTTAAATCTCACTAACTTATGTAAACTGGTTTCATTTTTCTACAATACTAGTTCCCATGACAGCACAAATAAGCAGGAATTGCTGCTCTGTCATATGAAGGATAAGGGATAGGGAATGTTGGCAGCAGGGATGTGTTCGATCTTTTATTTTGAACTGGCTGTTTCCTCCTGCTTCTTCTTTCTACTTTCAGCTCAATGTGAACCAGGAATGGGATCTGGCAATAAGATCCTTCATTTGCAAAACCTGGGGATTTACCCCCCTATTTTCTTTTTATATCCCCTCCCAGTTTCTGTTTAATCTAGTCATTGCAGTCATCCTTAAAAAATGACCATGACTTCTGGACTCCCTTGTTCTCCTCTGGGAGCTGTTAATGTTGCCTCTGTAATCTCTGTGGCCCCCATCCTTTCCAGAATGACATCCCCAGCTCTGGGCTGCCACTGGTCTAAGGCTGCCCTTTGAGAGCACACACAGCCTTCCAACTCTTTATCCCAAGAAACACACTAACCAGGAAAAAAAAAAAAAGGATTCACTGAAGCTTTATTTAGCAAAACCTTTTCTGCCTTTCCTTGTCATCACCCTAAGGTATGTACTCAACTCTGTTCTAAACAGGAAAAACCTATTTGTCCCCACCCGCTGGATGTTTCTCACCCACAAGCTAGGAATTGTCCATTGGCCATATGTCTCTTCCCGTTGGATGTCTTGTCCCATTGGTCCTCTTGCCTCTCTCTCTCCTGGGGTGCACTGCCATTCTCCATGCTCATTGTCTTTCCATTCTGAAGCTGTTGCTGCAAAGATTGATTGTTTCTTCTTTCTCCATGCTCATGGTTCTATCTGTCCAATTAGAGCGACTTGCCATAATGTAATAGATGGCATTGGCATTCAGGGACTTTCCAGCTGAGTTTATGGGTGACAAACATCCAGGAGGGTTGGATCGTATGTTACTTTTTCCTGCTTAGAATACAGCTAATTACACACCTTAGGGTCATAACAAGGAAAGGCAGAACATTTCCGCTACATAAAGCTTGAGTAATCCTTAATTTTGTTTCCTGGTTAGTGTGTTTCTTGGGATAAGGAGCCCTGGTGCTCCTGATCATCAGAATGCTCTAATTATTTCTATAATGAGAGGGTTAAATTGTAAATGTATTCTGTGCCACAAGGAGGTGCTGGAGGAAAGGAAGCAAGGGATTAACGGGAGAAGCTGACTGTGTCATGGTTATATAAATACTGCTGTTAACAGTAAAAGCTCCTGTTTTACCAAAGCTCCTCCATTTTCTTCTATGAGTGAATGGCTAATGACCATGACATGGTTTCAGAAGTGAGCTAAATCTAAACTGGTGAAGATGCTGAAATCAAACTCTCCAGAGAGGGATGGCATCCACGTGGATTGGCCTCACTGGAATCAGTGCTTTACATGGTTCACAATTGCCACAAAATTGAATGCTGAATCACAGGAAGTTCAGGTTTACTTTTAGATTTATTCAATAGATAGTGAGGTAGAGAAAATTTACAACTCATTCACCTTTGTTACAGAGACAGAGTGAAATAATAATGATGTTGTATTTAAGACATTTGATGAACATTCCATTTCTAAAAGCAATATCAGAATAAGCAGCCAAATGTCCGATCTGGATTTCTTTATTGTATAGAGACAAGAATGTGCAAGCAAGCCCGACTCTGGCCGAGTTTTGCCCTCTTTCAATAGGGCTGCATCAGGAGCTAAAACATACAATAAATAACATATAATGATAAATAAATGAATAAAAAAATCATAAAAACACAATTAAAACAGACATATAAAACAGACATATATAATGGTAACATAAATGTATGTGGTGTAACATGAAATATTTAAAACATAAGTTGCAATAAATATATATAATGAAATAATAATGTAATATTGCCTTTACCTCCAATTTATCATTGTATCCTTTCTATATATCTGTATTGCTAATGTGAATAAAAATTGAAACAACTATAATTTAACAAGTAAAAATTGTGAAAATAATGAATAAAAAATAATATTTATAACTAAACAATAAAAAATAAATAAAACAATGCTCTCCAAACATGTGTGGAATAGACTTACTATAATATGCATATAAAAAATAAAAAAGAGAGAAAAAGAGAAAAAAATAATAGACAAACATAACAAACTGTGTGAATGATGAATAAGTGAAACTAAAAAAGTGACTGAAACACTTTTTTTTAGTTTCACTTATTCATCATTCACACAGGGCCTCATTTTCCAAGGAGTTACCACGTGTGATAATTCCGCAAATCGCGCTAACAGCAGTTAACGCGAATGCAAATTTTTAATTTTGTATTCAGGGGGCGGAGCAAATGTAAAGTAGGGAGGATTTATTGTGTGCCGCGAAACAGCAGCACTGTTAGCGCGGCTCCTAACTACACCTCTTTCATTTGCGTTACCGGCCGGTAAAGGTTTATTGTGGTTCACGATGTTTCCTGACAGGCCTGTTTCAGTATGATGCAGGCTCAGAGAGAGAGAGAGAGAGAGAGAGAGTTAAAGGATTGGCTCTGGAACCCTTGTGTGCCCCTTCTATCCTGGTCCTTAAACAGGAGAGGGGGTTACATACATATTTTAGCAGAAGGTACACAGCCTGACAGAGCCAAATGCAAAATGTTTGGGTGGGGGGGAATAATCGGGCCATAGGCCCATTAATTTTGTTTTAACTTCTCTCTCAGTGCTACTAACTGGATGTTTTTTAACGATAGCCATTTAAGTCAGGGGTGGGCAAACGGGTAAACTTTAAAAAAAAACCGGCCACATTACTGGTACTTAATGGAGCTGGGGGCTGATAAGCACTCCTTAGAACTCTGTGAGGGGGGATTTGGTCCTCTGTGAGAGGACCAAATCAGCAACCATACCAATAAGAATAATAATTCAAACCAGTTAACAAATACAATAACATCTAAACGGTTCAAAATTCTTATAAAAATGTTCCAAACACCCATAAAATATTTCAGCTTTGACAAATCAAATAATACCCAATAATTAAAACTAGTAAGGACTTTAAAATTTCTGCACTTTCTATATCTGGGAACTTTTGATTTCTAAATGCCCTGAGATTGTTATGGATTAGCAGGCAGAGAGGAAGCGGAGTTGTTTCACCCACATGTGCACTCTTTCTCTCATCCACACACAATACACATGCTCTATCTCACCCACCCATACACACTATGCTCTCTCTCTCCCATACACATACACACACACACACACACACAATACGCTCTTACCTATACACATGCACTCTCTCATCCATACACACACACGTTTTCTCTCACTCCCCCTCACACAAAGCTCTCACACTCTCTCTCTCTCACCCACCCATGCCACCCATGCTCACACATGCTCTCTCACCCTCACATACACACGCTCTCTCTCTCCCCCACCCATACACACCCCACCCACACATGCTCTCTCATCCCCACACACAAGATCTCTCTCACTGCTACTCACTCATATGCTCTCTCTCACACATACTCACTCACTTTCCCCCCCCTCCAGCAGCAGTCTCCATCTTCAGGCTCCACAGCTGTCACAAATATAGCCATGATGAATTAAGAATCATGCCACACCACTCTCGCTTAATGCCCCGTCGGTCAAGCTACTGATTCCAGCAGGGCACAATGCTCCTCTTCTAAGGCCTTGCTGGCCGCGCAATCAATTCAGGGAGGTATGCAATACTTCTCCTCTTTTTGCCCTACTGGCCGTGCCATCAATTCTGGCAAGGATGTGATTATTCTCTGATTTTGGAGCGGCCACAATGCATCTCCTCTTCCTGCCCCACTGGCTGCGATGCTCTCCTTATGCTGCTATACCTCTGAGGAAGATATCACTGCTGGCTGTCAACACCCAGGTTGACATCAACAAAGGCCTGCGATGACAGGTCATTGTTGATTACATCGTTGCAAGATGCCAGTGGGCTGGTTATAAAGGGGAAAATTGCATAGATAAAAGGGTCATAAAAAGCCTGTCATTGGGCCGTTTTTAGCCCTTGGGTCATAGTTTTCCTACCCTTGGTTTAAGTAGGAGTTATCGAGCCACACAGGTTGGATAACTTTAGACCATCTTTGAAGCAGGTCTAAAATTTTCCGCGTAACTTAGCAGGATAGAGTTGAAAATTAGTTAAGTTATCCAGATAACTTAATTCCTCCCTGGAATGCCTCCTTTTTATCCAGCTCTGTGGTCAAATATTTATAAAGTTGCCATTTAGATTGATGTGTGTTATCCATCTAAGTGGCTTTGAATATTGACCCCATGACTTCCAAATACAATCAAACACAAAATTAGCCTATTCTTTACTCAAAATTTTGCATGCATGTTTGTATTGTTTATTTATTCAATGAACAGTTTAAACATTAAAATTATTGTAATCTCTGGCAAAAACAGATGAAAAAACATCAGTACCCAAGAGATTAAAGCTAAGACATATAGTCGTGCACGACAAAACAAGTGCTCCAAACAAATAGGCAAAACATACAATTTCTCACAGGCAAAATATGTACTCTCAGGATGTCTTCCTACCTAACACTAAAAAGATAACTTACACCTCCCAGGGACTGCTACCCTGATGAAAACCATAATGTGCCAAGTGTTACGAAGGACGAAATCCGGAAGTGGATCCTTAGGCCGACTGACCCGAGGGGGCAGTCGGGAGGCAGAACTCCCACTGGGCAGATGGAGCTTCACCTGGAAACCCGTGACTCCTCCAGAGGAGCTGTGGGAGCCCGGGTCGCTAGGACTTAGGAGTCTTCGCCCTGGAAGCCCGAGGTCCCCCCGGGAGGAGCCCGTAGGGACCCGGACCGCTGGGACTTAGGCGAGGACGGAGAAGCCCAGGAGTGGAATACGAACCGGAGTCTAGGCAGGCTGAAGACAAGCAGGAATCGGAGTCACGGACTGGAGTCAAGGCAGGCTGAAGACAAGCAGGAATCGGAGTCACGGACCGGAGTCAAGGCAGGCTGAAGACAAGCAGGAATCGGAGTCACGGACCGGAGTCAAGGCAGGCTGAAGACAAGCAGGAATCGGAGTCACGGACCGGAGTCAAGGCAGGCTGAAGATAAGCAGGAATCCAGGAACCAGGCAGGAATCAAGCAGGCAGGCAGGCAATCAGTGGGGAACAGGAACGACGGCAACTAGCTCTTCAAAGAAGGAACCTCGTTGCAAGGCACTTTGGTGAGGAAAGAGCCCGGTTTAAATCCCCCGGTCGGCGTCTGACGACACGGGGGGCGTGTCAGCACATCCGGGTGCTGACAGCACAAAACGCTGCCCTTCGCGCGCGCGCATTCCCTCGCCGAGGGGAGGAGTCTCCGGCGACATCTCCCTCGTGGAGACGCCGCTGCCAAGCCGCGTGGAGGGCCCCGAACCCGGCGGTTCGCAGCGCGGGTGAGAGAGGTAAGCTCCCGGTCACTAGTCTAGTGACCGGGATCGTAACAGTACCCCCCCTCTTACGCCCCCTCCGAAGAGGACCGGCCTTCCCGGGATTGTCCAAATGAAACTGTGTCAACAATGACTTATCCAAAATATTACGGGCAGGTTCCCAGGAGTCCTCCTCTGGACCGCAACCCTCCCATGACAGTAGATACTCCCATCAACGGTTAGCGAAGCGCACATCCCGAACTTCATGAACTTGGTACACAGGTTCCCCAGGAGAGGAAGCAGAAACATCATCTGGAGTAGGCCGATGAAAACGTGAGTATACTACTGGTTTCAGGAGGGAGACATGAAACACATTGTGAACTCTCAGACGTGACGGGAGGCGTAACCTGTAGGATACCATGCCAATTCGTTCTGCCACGGAGAAAGGACCACAGAACCTGGGTTTTAACTTGTGACTGTGGCCTGGGAAGCGCAGGTTCTTGGTGCTCAGCCAAACTTAGTACCAGGGACCAATTCTGGCGCAGAACGCCAATGACGATCTGCCACTGTACGAGTTCTCTGAGCTGCCATCGATAGTCGCTGCTGAAGGACCTTCCAGAGTCGATGGAGCTGGGAAGCTATAGACTGAACCACTGGTGAGGGAACCTCCAAGGGAAGCGGTGTGTTTCACCTTACATATCTATAAACCACAGAGAGAACTAAGATCTACAGGAAAACATTTATTGGAAATTCCCTCAGTGAAGAATGCGGCATTGAGTATAACAAGAAATAGAGCTTTCTCGGTTGCTGGCCCCATTCTGTGGAATGCATTGCCTGACTCGCTTAGGCTAATAAGCAGCCGGAAGGAATTTAAGAAGGCTTTAAAAACCTATTTCTTTCAAGAGGCTTTTAAAGATTTAGAAACATCTTAGCTAAGTAAATAAGACTAAATAAGTTTGTATTATATTATATTACTTTACTTATTCTTACTTTAAAATTTTTTAATGTAATTGGCCATTCTCTGTTTAGTCATCATTATTTTTATTGATTACCTAAAATGTTGTATTTTTATTCATACCTATTTTACTGTTTTAAGTTTTATTTAGTATTAATTTTTAACCTTTTAACTGTTAAGGTTATTTACTGCTGTAAACCGTTTTGGTCAGTAAGCCTTACTGTAAAACGGTATATAAATTTGTTTAAATAAATAAAATAAATAAATAAGATGTCTTCCAAAGACGACTTGGAACGGAGTATGACCCGTAACGGAGTGTTGGTGATTGTTGTATGCAAATTCAGCCCAAGGCAATAGAGAGACCCAATTATCCCTCTTTTCGGTGATGAAGCTGCGAAGAAACAATTTGAGTGACCGGTTCATACGCTCCGTTTGCCCATTACTTTGGGGGTGGAAAGCGGTAGATAGATTTAGCTGCACTCCAAACTTCTTGCAGATAGCACGCCAATAGCGCGCCGTGAACTGTGAACCACGATCCGACACGATACTCTGCGGAAGACCATGTGCTCGGAAGATGTGCAGAATAAAGAGACGTGCCAACTCCGGGGCAGATGGAAGTTTGGGGCAGTGGTACCAGATGGACCATCTTGGAGAACCGGTCCACCGTGACCCAGATTACCATATGTCCCTCCGACGGAGGCAGGTCCACCAAGAAATCCGTGGCGATGTGGGTCCAGGGTTCGGCAGGAATAGGCAGAGGCTGCAGCAGACCCCAAGGACGTCCAACCAGCGGCTTTTGTCTGGCACAAACGGGGCACGAAGCCACATATTCGTGTACGTCCTGTCGTACTCGGGGCCACCAGTAGTACCGATTCAAAAGTGTCAAAGTTCTCCCTTGACCGGCATGACCTCCCGAAAGGGAGTCATGGGCCCATTCCAGCACCCTCCTCCTATCTCGGCGAGGAACAATTACTTTGTCGGTTGAGGAAATACCGGTGCCTGCAAGGGAAACTTTAGCTGGATCGATGATATACTGTGGAGGATCATCTTCCTCCTCAAAGATGGAGTTTCGAGACAATGCATCAGCACGAACGTTCTTAGTAGCCGGACGGTACTTAAGGATGAAATCAAATCGGCTGAAAAATAGAGACCAACGAGCCTGCCTTGGGTTAAGGCGTTGGGCTTGTGATAAGAATTCCAAATTCTTATGATCGGTATACACCGTGACCTGATGTTGGGCTCCCTCCAGCCATTGCCTCCATTCTTCGAAAGCCAGCTTAATGGCCAGGAGCTCCTTATCGCCGATCCCGTAGTTGTTCTCGGCCGGTGTAAACTTCTTAGAGAAAAAGGAGCAAGGTAGCAATTGACCAGATGCAGAATGCTGAGACAAAACTGCTCCTACCGCCACACTGGAAGCATCTACCTCCACTACGAAAGGGCGTAACGGGTCCAGATGGCGGAGGCAAGTCTCTTGCAGAAACGCATCTTTCAAATCTTGGAAAGCTTTGCAAGCCCCCGGAGTCCAGTGTTGTGTGTCTGCTCCTTTTTTAGTCAGAGCGGTCAGAGGTGCCACTAATCGTGAATATCCGGGTATGAAGTGCCTGTAAAAGTTTGCAAAACCTAAAAAACGTTGTAATGCCTTTAGGCCCACAGGTTGAGGCCACTTCTTGATGGCGGAGACTTTTTCGGGGTCCATGCTGAATCCGGTGGCGGATACAATATACCCAAGAAAGGGCAACGAGTCCCGCTCAAATATACATTTCTCCAATTTGGCGTAGAGCTGATGCTCTCGGAGGATTTGGAGTACTTGTCGGACTTGACGACGATGAGTATCCAAATCTCGTGAAAAGATAAGAACGTCATCCAAGTATACAATAACGCAGGAGTTGAGCAACTCCCTGAGTACCTCATTCATGAGGTGCTGGAATACTGCTGGCGCATTGCATAGACCAAAGGGCATAACCAGATACTCGTAGTGTCCGTCCCGGGTATTGAAAGCGGTTTTCCACTCGTCGCCGGGACGGATGCGCACCAGGTTATAGGCCCCCCTTAAGTCCAGCTTAGTAAACACCCGAGCCCCCTGAAGCTTGTCCAGTAGCTCGGGAATCAGTGGCAACGGATACCGGTCCTTCTTGGTGATAGCATTTAAGCCCCGGTAATCAATGCAAGGGCGTAAGGAACCGTCCTTTTTAACGACAAAGAAGAATCCGGCCCCGGCAGGTGATTTGGATGCACGGATGAATCCTTTGGCGAGATTCTCCTTAATATAATCGGACATAGCTCTTGTTTCGGGCAGAGAGAGAGGGTACACCCTACCTCGTGGCGGAGTCGTATCAGGGAGCAGCTCAATAGAGCAGTCGAAAGGACGATGGTGAGGTAATAATTCCGCCTTGTCCTTGGAAAACACGTCAGAGAAGTCGTTGTACTGGTCAGGAAGTTTCAACCCAGCATGAGCCAAGGGGATAGGCGGAACCACCGTGGCCTTGATGCAATGCTGTAGGCAATGAGAACTCCACTGTGCGATCTGCAGGTCATCCCAGCGAATCACAGGTGAGTGAAGTTGCAACCAGGGCAGACCCAAAACTATGGGATATACAGACTTCTCCAATACCAGGAAGGAGATCTCTTCTTCATGTAACAGACCAGTGCGAAGGATGATCGGAGTGGTGACAAGAGAGATACTGCCCGGTAAAGGTGTTCCTTGAATAGAGGTAATGCAGAGAGGTGGGTCACGGGGAACTGTGTCCAAGTGAAGCTTTTGTACCAGCTCTCGAGTGATAAAGTTACCCCCAGCCCCGGAGTCAATCAAGGCCTGAGTAGAAAAAGTGTCCTCTGAGAACCTCAGAGTTACAGGCACGGTACATTGAGGAGCAGCGTTGAAACAGCCCAGGAGGTACTCCTCCTTCCTTCCTAGGCGTGGGCGTTTCCCGGCCGTTCCTTACACTGGGAAAGGAAATGCCCCTTACCACCGCAGTAAAGACACAACCCCAGTGTCCGCCGGCGGCGTTTCTCTTCTTCAGTTAGGGAAGTGCGTCCTAACTGCATAGGTTCTTCAGCAGAAGCCTCGGCCGAGGCGACCGACGACCTGGGCATCGGAGTGAGCGGTCTTGAGAATGCCGGAGCTAGCGGGGACAGGCGTCTCGGAGGGCGTACTTCCCGAGCTCTCTGTTGCAAACGTAGGTCGACACGTCCAGCTAGCTCTATGAGTGAGTCTAATCCTTCGGGAAGGTCCCGGGCGGCTAGTACGTCCTTGATCCGACCAGCCAATCCTTCAAGGAAAATTCCCCGAAGAGCATCGTCACGCCAACCCACCTCAAGGGCGAGGGTGCGGAATTCCAAGGCATACTCGGCCAGAGTACGGCCCCCTTGCCGGAGTTGTAATAATTCCGATGTGGCAGAGGTCTGACGGGCAGGCTCGTCGAAGGCTGCACGAAACCCAGCCACAAAGAGATCCAAATTGGTGAGAGTAGGATCACTTTTCTCCCACATCGGTGAAGCCCAGTGCAGGGCCTTCCCATCCAGTAGGGAAAAAATATAAGCGACCTTGACAGAATCCGTAGGGAACTGATTCGGAAGCAAGGCAAATCGCACGAAACACTGATTCAAAAACCCGCGACACCCCTTGGCATCTCCAGCGTAGCGTGAAGGAGCAGGCAGCTGTGTAGGCATCTGGAGCGTAACTACCGGCGCAGGTGCGACCACAGGAACTGGTGCCGGAGGTTCTGCGTCCATACGGGTAGCCATTCGCTCCACCGTGGCTACCAGGGAATCCAGAACCTGTTGTTGTTGTACCAGGCGCTGAGCCAGGCCCGGAATGGCCTGGAGACCAGCGAGATCCGCCGGATCCATGGCCTTGCAAACTGTTACGAAGGACGAAATCCGGAAGTGGATCCTTAGGCCGACTGACCCGAGGGGGCAGTCGGGAGGCAGAACTCCCACTGGGCAGATGGAGCTTCACCTGGAAACCCGTGACTCCTCCAGAGGAGCTGTGGGAGCCCGGGTCGCTAGGACTTAGGAGTCTTCGCCCTGGAAGCCCGAGGTCCCCCCGGGAGGAGCCCATAGGGACCCGGACCGCTGGGACTTAGGCGAGGACGGAGAAGCCCAGGAGTGGAATACGAACCGGAGTCTAGGCAGGCTGAAGACAAGCAGGAATCGGAGTCACGGACCGGAGTCAAGGCAGGCTGAAGACAAGCAGGAATCGGAGTCACGGACCGGAGTCAAGGCAGGCTGAAGATAAGCAGGAATCCAGGAACCAGGCAGGAATCAAGCAGGCAGGCAGGCAATCAGCGGGGAACAGGAACGACGGCAACTAGCTCTTCAAAGAAGGAACCTCGTTGCAAGGCACTTTGGTGAGGAAAGAGCCCGGTTTAAATCCCCCGGTCGGCGTCTGACGTCACGGGGGGCGTGTCAGCACATCCGGGTGCTGACAGCACAAAACGCTGCCCTTCGCGCGCGCGCGTTCCCTCGCCGAGGGGAGGAGTCTCCGGCGACGTCTCCCTCGTGGAGACGCCGCTGCCAAGCCGCGTGGAGGGCCCCGAACCCGGCGGTTCGCAGCGCGGGTGAGAGAGGTAAGCTCCCGGTCACTAGACTAGTGACCGGGATCGTAACACCAAGGCTCACACAATTAACCTCTCACAGAACAAAAGAATCCCCTCCCACATAAACACACTTGTTCCCTAGTCAATGAGGATTACCAACACATTGATTAACTACTTTTCCCATCATCTACCAAGGAAAGCCTTCCCACTTGTCCTAACTGCACAGTAACATACCAAGTGTGACCCAGCACAACAGACCCACCCTTATTCCCTAGACAGATTGAAGATTACCAACACAAACCCCTTTTACTAAAATCACTTATACACTAAACAACCTAAACAACTTAAACAACTAAACCCAAATAAAACAGGAATTTATCTCACCTGCCAGTATGCTGTAAGAATGCCCAAATCAGAGGGGTTCCATATACGGGGGAAGGGGGAAAACAGGAGACTCCCCATCCAAGTCAAAAAGGCAAGGGACAAACCTTTACTCGCCAACCAGGAACACCATGCTGCTCCCCTCCCCCCACCTTCTCACTCATGTTCCATCTGCTCGCGTCCCGTCTATTTTGGAGGGAAGTGGAATTTTTGGTGGACCCCTGTAGATCCCACAGCCTGCACCGGTGGGATCATTCAAATACAGAAGCCCTGTTAGACCCTTAGGCTTAGAGGGTTTCGACTTGTGGAAGTAGAGTATAAGCCCGTTGTGGGCTATAAATAATCACTTAATACCAGCAGCTAAAGAAAGATCTTTATTTAGATAAAGTATGGGATATCCCAGGAGAGTGTCATTACTAGTAAGGCAGTTCAGAAACAGTCTCTGAGAACACTGTTGATACAATAGATTAAAAAGGTCACCATCTCTAATTTACTCAAGATGAGCTAGTTTGCTTCTTTGCATAACATTTTCCTACTTGGTTTATATTATAATTTTATCTCATATATGCTAATGAGAGTGAATTCTTGTAAGTTATGTAATTTCTTGTAAATTGAGCCCAGAAGGCAGGAATGAAACTTAAGGCTGACCCTTGACATATATTTAGACTTTTGGCATACATTCTGTTCAAATCTTTTTATTATTCAATAATAATGGAGCATATTTATGACACTTTTGGCATATGTTGTATCATTTCAGCATATTCTGATATTTCAGCAACCTTGCATACAAGTCTTATCAGTGGAATTTCACAGTGCAGTAATAATACCTTCACAGACTTAGAGGGTGCTGACTTGTGGAAGAGATTATTTTTGGGCATTAAGAGAGTTGGCAATTTTTCTGACCAGCTCCCAGCTCATAAGGGAACCCCCGCCCCCATCTGAGGGGACTGAATTTTTGCTCTGCACCCATTTAAAGTAGATACATCAGGGTTAGGGTAGAGCATCACCCTCCGCCCAGTGAAAGTAGGGTGGGTGGGGTCCTAGGAGTGAGAACTGACTTTTTGGAACAGCAGTATGTTGAAAAGGATTTTTCCTTTTTTGTGTGGATGAAGATATTTTTCCATCACCAATTCCCTGATATTTTTTTAATGAGAAGAGTTTTTTCTTTCCCATAATTAGGAAGGGACTTTGGACACTGATTCAGAGGCTGAACATGAATAGAGAGATTGTAGCACGTGAAGTTATCATTTTTCTTTTTATGATGATGATTTTTTAAGTTCTTGCCTGGATTCTATTTTTTAAGTTGCAGTAAAGTATTTTTTGTTTGAACACCACTCATACGCACAGTGCTCTCTCTCACTCATATATTCATGCTCTGCCTCACCCATCCATACACATAATGCTATCTCTTACTCACACCCACACATACACACAATGCTCTCTCACCCATACACACACATGCTTTCTCTCACCAATACATACACAACCTATGAACCAGCCTGCTAAAACTGCTGAGTTCTACAAGTGTGAGTACTGAGGGACGGTGGATGAGTGTAAAAAGAACCTGAACAAGGTACCCACCCTCAAGAATGTAGGGCCTCAGAAGCTTGTCTTCCTCCCCAGCTTCCCAGTGGCTGACTACTGTAGGGTAATTGATAAGAAGAGTGAGAGGTTTGTGACAGTGAGCTTGGCCCTGGGACCGTGTGACTCCTGCATTAGGGACTTCTACCCAAGCCGGGGCGGGGGGGCCAGGGAGGGCTGCTTACAGTCCAGAGAATGAGTGCACGGCAGTGCTTAGTATAAGTAGAGACGCTCAGTAACCCTTACAATGTGCACAAAAATGTCTCACACACACAGTGTGGGATTGGGTGAGGAGAGATTACAGTTTGTGGGATCAGATAGAGCATTGTAGACAGATCATTATGATATATATATATATATATATATATATATATATATATACATGAATTTTTATTATTTTTGTAAAGGACAATGTTCATTAGATCCATGCTCTGGGAGAACTGATTGGATGGTAGCGTGTTGAGAGGATTGAATAGAGATGGATGGAATAAGGATACTGAAAATGTAGAGTTGTTGGTGAATGAGTGGTATGATTTACTATAGCGAGGTATGGTTGAGGTTACTAGAGGTGTTGAAATACCCAAAAGTACTAGGATGAAGAATATCTCCCCTTGGATTACACACAGATTGGTGTAAATGTTACAATTCCTGCCCGCGGAGCTAGTCTCTGTGAGCAGGCCTCTCACCTTCTTCAAATCACTGCCACTGCCCGGACTGCAGCCATCGCTGCTGGCTCCTCCTCTAGTGGCAGGAGCCGCCGCCGAGATCCCCTGCCTTGCGGCAGGAAAGCCGTGCACCTCGCTCCTCCGTGTGGCCTAATGCCACTGCCGACACTGAGTTCTCCTGCGGTAGGGTGTCGCCGCCAGGGTCCTTCCTGAGCGACAGCGGGAGACCGCTGCCGCTCCAACTTCATTTTGCGGCCTGGAGGCCGCCCTGAAGCCTGCCTGTGCCTCCGCGTCGAAGTGCAGGAGAGCACCGCTGTTTGTGGTGCTGCTCCTCTCTGCTTCTGGCCTTCCTTAGGTGCTAGCATGCGCCTCTTCAGTGTATTTAAAGAGCCAGTAGCAGGAAGTGCTCCTGGCCCCACCAGAACCCAGCTGGTCTTCATTTCCTGGTTCTGCCCTATAAAAGAGTTCCTCTTCAGTCACTCCTGGCCTTCGGATTGGGTTCCACAGTTGTCTGTGCTTCATGACCAGTCCAGGTCCTCCGTGGTCTTCTCCTGCTTTGACGGCTTCGTCTTTATGTTCCTGATATCCTTTGTCCGCCCTTCCAGAGGTCTTCATGTTCCTGATGTTCTTCGTTTGTGCCTCTAGTTGTCTTCATGTTCCTGATGCTCTTCGACCATGTCTCCAGATATCTTCAGGCTCCTGATGTCCTTTGTCTGTGTCTCCAGATATCTCCATGTTCCTGATGTTCTTCCTTCATACCTCCTGATGTCCAATGTCCTTCCTGATGCAGTTGTCTTCGCCTCTGCCTCTATGCCTTGGTTTCTTGATGTCCACTTTCCTGGCGTGCTATTGTTGTGGTCCTCGACCAGCCCATGCGTGGGCTGTGTAGGGTGCCTCACGGTACAAAGGCCATCTTTATCTCCACAGTGCTAGCCTCCAGAAGACTTCTGCTTCAGTCCTAAGTCTTGAATCCTGAGTTGTCTTTGAATCCTAGAGAATCTTGAATCCTCTGCTTGAAACTTGTCCCGGTCTTCGGAGCTCCTTGCATTTGCATCTGTCCATGCCAAAGACTCTGTTCGAACCTGCTCCGCTCCAGCGTGGTCCGCGACCAGTCCTGTGGGTGGACTGTGTAGGGCGTACCCTGGTGCAGGCCTCTTCAGTATCTTTGCCATGTTCCAGCATCAGCTTCCATTATCGTTCCTAGAGTCTGCTTCGAGCCCAGCATGGTCCGTGACTAGTCCCACGGGTGGACTATGTAGGGCGCACTGCATCGCAGTCTCGACCCAGCGCTTTGATCCTTGATTCTATGTCTACAGTGCCTTGATCCTTTGCCTACATCTACGGTCCCTTGATCCTTTGTCTACATGAAAAAATAATAATCTATAGCCTAGTGGTTAGAGCAGTGGACTATGCACCAGGAGACCAAGGTTCAAGTCCTGCTGTCGCTCCTTGTGACCTTGGGCAAGTCACTTTACCCTCCATTGCCTGAGGTACAAAACTTAGATTGTAAGCCCTCTGGGGATAGGGAAATACCTACTAGTAACTAATTATCAGAATAACTACTGTTACTAAGGTGACAGAAATGATAGAGATTAAATATGTCTACAAGAGACATTCTCTTATAAAAATCAAAAACATTTCTAATAATATACCAATTAGAAACAATAGCAGTTAGTTTAAATAAGGGTTCCCATATGTTAGAGATTCAAATTTTTCTCTTACCAAATGAAGCTTTTTAAATCCCACTCTCTCTCTTTTTTTCTTTCTCCTGAACGTGGTCAGAGATTTTGCGTGCATGCCTTCTTTGTCTGGAGCTGTTTTTATAGCATAAAATACATGATCTGGCTAGTCTGTTTCTTCTCTGTCAATAGGCAGCTAATTTGCCCTTGTAAAAAAATTGGTCTGAAAGTTTGGAAAGTTTCAAATAAGCTCAATAAAATTGTTTTTTTCCTGCTTTAACCCTGATCTAGAGAGATGGGAGGCTTCCTGGCTAATTAAACTGTTGCCTGAATTCTTTCACTTTCTTTCACCAGTGCTAGGCAGTGCAAGGCAGTTCAGAGATAAGAGATTACATATTCTGGTTTTTGCAAGGACTCCAGGTGTCCTTAATTAAAAATGTGATCTGTTCTTAAAACTATATATAATTCTGTGAAAGGCCTCTCTCAACCAGACTTTAGAGATAAAGATTCAGTTTTGTAAATGTTGTTAAAAAAAGCAGATAGCTAATCAACAATTTGACTAAGCTAGTCAAACCCCCCTTTCTCTTTTTTTCTTCTTTTTTCATTGACATGGGGCCCTTTACAACCTGACATTAGAGATAACACAATTCTGCATTTCCTCTGCAGCCTTTTTCAAGGCCTGAGAGGAGTTTGGAAAATATCCAAGAGAGGCCCATGTCTAGAGCTGGGCTTTTAGAGAGAGAGAGAAAAAAAAAGGAAAAGCATATGAGAATCAAATCTTATGTTTCTATTATGGCCTATTGATTACTGACTACACTGAATATAGGTAATTACCAATAAACACAATTTAATAACACATTTTCTGACACATCTACAGTGTCCTCGCCTGAGTCTTCATCTACAGTGTCCTTGCCTGAGTCTTCATCCAAAGACTTCTGTATTCTAAGGACTCCATCTGCCCTCGTCCTCTGTCCGGCTTTCTGCCTTTTGCCATTACCCAGCGGCAGGTCTGAAAGGGCTCGGAACGGTCGGAGGACTGTTCATTGATCAACATTGCATTGTTGGTCATCCTGGGGCATGCAGGTCCGGTAGAGGGTCAGACCTCTCCATCTCCTTGTCTTCGCTTCAGCCTTGTCCTGCTCCTCATTACCCGTGCTCGCACCAGCTCACCTCCCACGGTGTGTCTTGGGGCTCCTCCTTGAGTCATGCCATGGCCCAAGGGCTTACAACACCTGTTTCAGAAACGACCATGCTTCCGCACTCGTAACAGTAGCCGAAGGCCCCAAAGCCCTCGGTTTGTAACAGCAGCCGAAGGCCATGCTCATAATAGTAAAAGAAGTAGAGGATAGGTTACTTTGGTGTAGTATGACGACAGCTTATTTTAAATAGATTGTGCAGTTCTAGTCCTATGCTGGGGTTATTGAGAGGGCAGAAAATGAACACAAGATGAGATTTATGTGGTGAAATCCTTATTAGGTCAGAATGTTGAGAACTCTTTGGTAAATAAAGATCTGCTAGATTTGTAAGCATGAATCCACTTTTTTTTTAAAATATAAACTCTTGTGTATGAAAGCAGAGTATGGGGTAATTCAGAGTATGGGTATTAATGTACAGTTGGAAGAGGAAGTGATGGTTGATTTTCAGGTAAATGGGATTGTAGAATGATGGAGGAGTTCGATACAGTATCTCTTGTTTACTTAAAATCATGGTTGATGATAATTAGGAAAACTAGTTTTCCTTTGGACCTTTGCCCTTCGTATTTAATTACAGATTTTCCAAATGAAGAGTTGGTTGGCTTATAGAAGTTAGTTAATTCTTCCTTACATGTGGAAATAGTACCTGGAGTATTAAAAAGAGCAGTTGTTAACCCAGTTTTAAAGGATAGTAAGATGTATCTGAGAGAACAAAAAAGTTATAAGCCTGTATCCAATTTGCCTTTGGTGACAACTAGGGGTGTGCATTCATTTTCGATGTATTGGCAATCCGCAACATATATGTCCCTATTCGTTATGTTCGTGGGGAAGTGAAACGTATCGCGACTCCCCACAAATATAACGTATCATAAGTTTCATCCATTGCACGGCGCGCGATTTTCTTCGCTGCCATTTGCAATCGGAGGACGCCATTTGGGTGTATCCAGAGCCAAAAATCAGCCCTTTCCTTTGAGTCATCAGTGACCTAACAGCCCTGTCAGAGTGGGTCAGACAGGTTGGCATAGATACCGGAATGCAGCGTATCAGCGATAACATTTTGTGAAATGCACTGAATGCAGCCAATCGTGCTGTCATTCAGTGCTCAGTGACGATTTTCCTGATGACCCAGCACTATATATACTTAAACACGCAGCGTGCCATGCACTTTCTTTGCAGGGGTGGTGTGGGGAGGTGGTCTGTGGAAGGAGGCTGCACTCAGAGCTAGCTAGGCTAGTTAGTAAAGAGAAAAAAAGATATTCTTTATTTGGCTGCAGTGCCTGTGCCAGCTAGCCCTGTTTGTTTTTTAAGCAGTTTATTTAGGTGATCTGAGACGGTCTCTCTGTGCCAGGGAGAGAAGCTACTAGCAGTGCCATTTTGTTTAATTCACCCTCTGGGTTAGGCTGCAAGCAAGCACCATTTGGATGTTGTGGCTGGGAGAGATATATTCCATTTTTAGCTAGTTTGCTAGAATTTCCATTGGAAAATATATTTCATTGATTTTCCTGCTGTGCCAACAATTCCAGCTTTTTTAAACTGAGTTTGTATAATTCAACTCAGTCTCTCTGTGCACTGGGCTTCAGTGGGCTGGCAGTTTAGCAGACTGAATTTTATTATTGGGACAGTCTGTGCAGTGAAACCCCAGTCTGCCTCTTTTGTGCTTACACGCAAGCTGTGTGTCTGTGTGCACACCACACACGTTACATTAGTGCATAGCGAGGCACTGTGACAGTGGGCAGTGGGCAGTGTAACAGACTGAACTTTATTATTGGGACAGTCTGTGCAGTGAAATCCCCAGTCTGCCTCTTTTGTGCTTACACGCAAGCTGTGTGTGTGTGTGCACACCACACACATTACATTAGTGCATAGCAAGGCACGGTGACAGTGGGCAGTGGGCAGTTTAACAGACTGAACTTTATTATTGGGACAGTCTGTGCAGTGAAATCCCCAGTCTGCCTCTTTTGTGCTTACACGCAAGCTGTGTGTGTGTGCACACCACACACGTTACATTAGTGCATAGCAAGGCACTGTGACAGTGGGCAGCCGGTAGGCACTAGGCAGTGACATTAAATCCATAATGTCAGAGAAAGCTAGATGTGGTCAAGTGATTGGGACTGGCAGAGGAGGCACTTCAAAAGGCACTAGTGCCAGTCCCCATTAAAGTTAAAAAGGGACCTGTTGCAATCTAAACTCTTTGGAGGGGCAGGCAGTTCCATCCAGAAAAAAAATGAAATCTGACCATGATGCTTCGCCATCGCCACCACCTGTTTCTGACCCTGTAGTTTTGGAGGTGAGGGAAGGGGAGGCTGAGTCATGTCAGACAAATTGTCGACACCCAAAAGCAGCAGGGGGACACAAATCTCGACTAAGACTTATCATTGACAATGTAGCGCAGTCATTGTTTGCTTCTGATTCAGATGAAGAATCATCTTGAGTGGGATTCTCATCAGAAACGGAAGAAGTAATAGCTGATGAAGCTTTAGGAGGATCAGTTAGTCCTGTCTTAACCTCCACTTCAATGCAGCAGGGGAGAGATGAAACTGATGAGGAGGAGGAAGAGCAGTCAGTGCAGGCACAGAGGGTGACTGGGCCCCTGGCATTGCTTCTCAGGGAGCACCCACTACTTCAGCTTCAGTGCCAGCATCCACTCCCAAGGCTTTAGAAAAGGGAGGATCACGAAAGACATCGGCGACCTGGAGCCACTTTAAAGTGACGGATGACCCGCGTTTTGCTCTGTGTAATTACTGTGGCAGGGCTATTAGCAGAGGCAAGCAAATGGGACATCTATCTAATTTTGGCATGACGCATCATATGAAGAGGCAACACCCAACAACAGTACTGCCATCTGGGGATGGTGGCAGTACCAGTCAGGGGACCCCTTCCAAGCAGTGTAAAGTGGTTCAAAAGCAGCAGAGTCAGCCCACGCCCTCATCACCTTCTAGCAGTCCGGTGGCAAGCCAGCAACCCCCTGACATGTGGCAGAAGCGACAACCCACCATGGAGGAAATGGGGTGGAGTGCGGTAACGCTATCCCGGGGTAGGAGGCAGGCAGCCTCAAAAGTTGTAACCAGGAGCATTGGGGAAATGATTGACCTTGATGACCAGCCCTTGCAGTTAGTGGAGAATGTGGGTTTCAAGCGTTTTCTGAAGGTCGTAGTTCCAAATTACAAAGTCCCCTCCAGAACCACATTTAGCAGAAAGGTCATCCCCAGCCTGTACAAGCAGTGTCACAGTCGCATGCAAGCAGTGCTAGCTAAGGCAGAGGGGAGAGTGCATTTCACCTGCGATATCTGGACCACCATGAATGCTGCACACTCTTACCTCTCCCTGACAGCACATAGTGGGACCTGGCTGAGGCAGGGGCAGGCAGCAGCTCTATTAGTGAACAAATATCAGGGTGGAGGTGGGCTTTACTGCACACCCACCTGACGGACCAGGCCCATACCACAGCCAATATTCTAGCAAGTATCAGATAGATGCTGGAGGGCTGGCAACTACACCAGCGAGACAGGAATCCTCAGGCAGGGTTCTTTGTCACAGACAATGGTGCAAACATGGTTAAGGCAATAAATGACGGGCGCTTTAAGAACATCCGATGTTTTGCACACACTCTGCACCTGGTAGTGAAGTCAGCTCTGGGGTTGGATTCCAATGACAAAGAGAATGAATAGGTTAAAACACAAGTGCAGGAACATAGCAGCGCACTTCCACAGAAGTGTGAAGGTGGGGCAGGTTCTCCGACAAAAGCAGACTGATTTGGAGATGCCTCACAAGCGTCTCATTCAAGACATTGCCACGCGGTGGAATTCCACCTTTATGATGCTGGAGAGGTTAGTGGAGCTGCAGACACTAGGGATGTGAATCGTTTTTTGACTATTTAAAACAATCGTCAGATATATTTTAAATCGTCAAAAATCGTTAGAGCCGCGATACAATAGCAATTCCCCCGATTTATCGTCAAAAAATCGTAAATCGGGGGAGGGTGGGAAAACCGGCACACCAAAACAACCCTAAAACCCACCCCGACCCTTTAAAACAAATCCCCCACCCTCCCGAACCCCCCCAAAATGTTTTAAATTACCTGGGGTCCAGTGGGGGGTCCCGGCGCGATCTCCTGCTCTCGGGCCACGGCTGCATTAATAGAAATGGCGCCGGTGGCCCTTTGCCCTTACCATATGACAGGGCAAAGGTAGCGCTGGCGCCATTTTGGTTCCTGTCACCCGACATCACGAGTGCAGGAGATCGCTCCCGGACCCCTGCTGGACCCCCAGGGACTTTTGGCCAGCTTGGGGGGGCCTCCTGACCCCCACAAGACTTGCCAAAAGTCCAGCGGGGGTCTGGGAGCGACCTCGGGCCATATTGCCAATATTCAAAATGGCGCCGGCGCTGCCTTTGCCCTCACTATGTCATACGTCTTGTGGGGGTCAGGAGATCGTGCCGGGACCCCCCCCACTGGACCCCAGGTAATTTAAAACATTTTGGGGGGGTTCGGGAGGGTGGGGGATTTGTTTTAAAGGGTCGGGGTGGGTTTTAGGGTTGTTTTGGTGTGCTGGTTTTCCCGCCGATTTACGATTTGATGATTTTTTAACAAAAAAACCATGACGATCAGATTTCCCTCCCCCCCAGCCAAAATTGATCGTTAAGACGATCGATCACACGATTCACATCCCTAGCAGACACCCCTTCATGAACTTTCTGGTACAATGGACATAGGTGTGCAGAATCCCCTAGGGCATCATGATTGGTTAGTCATGAGTCAGCTGGTAAACATCCTGCAGCCCTTCAAGGATGTCACGGAGGAGCTGAGTTCCAGAAGTGCCACCTTGGCTGACATCATCCCTATAGTTAATCTCCTGGATGAACGTTTGGAGGCCTTTAAACAGGAAGAGGGAATGACAGTTGAGGTGCTGCATTGTCTGGACGTTTTGCAGCAGCAGGTGGAAGAGAGATTAAGACCTTTAACAGAATATAACACATACATGCTCACCACAGTCTGTGATCCCCGTGTGAAAGGGAAACTCGCCCTACAGCACGATTGTCTCTTATTGGTGAAGGACCTGCTGTTAGCAAAAGTCCGTGAACAGGAGCGCCATAGGCAGAGACAGATTAGGCGTGAATCAGAGGTGGAAACAGCGGGCACTTCAGAGAGTTGTGCTGCTAGCCCAAGCAGGAGCAGCACTCTGTCAGCGACAGATAGTACCTCCTCCTCCACTTCAGAATGCCAAAGGCATGTTGCCTATAAAGATTCATCTGTTGTGCGACGGGCAAGAGAGAAAGCAGCTGGCATGAGTGACTCTTAGCCCACCCAAGCATAGGAGACACCAGCACAGCTGTCAGTGACACGGTATCTCTCAGAGCCAACAGAGAACATGCAGACAGATCCGCTGGCATATTGGGCACACAAGTCCACTGTCTGGGCACACCTTGCCAAAGTGGCTCAGCGATATCTGTCATGTCCACCAACCAGTGTGCCCAGTGAATGTGTCTTTTCAATGACAAGGGATATCATGAGCCCTCACCGCTCAAGGTTGGCACCAGAGTTGATGGAAATGCTAGTGTTTTTGAAAGTAAACCTGCCTTTGCTTGGGTTTCCAAATTTTCCCTTTGAATGGCAAGATGCAGAAAAGCAATTGAAAGTCTTGCAGCAGCTCCAACTGCCTCCTATGCTCCAGATAATATAAGCACTGCAGCACATGTACCTGACCTGAAACGCTGTGCCTGTCTGTCCACTGTCCTGGCCATATGTCCCTACAAGGGCCTGACCTCAAACACTGTGCCTGACAGTCCACTGTCCAGGCCGTACGTCCCTACAAGGGCCTGATCTCAAACGCTGTGCCGGATCATCCACTGTCCAGGCCGAACGTCCCTACAAGGGCCTGACCTCTAACGCTGTGCCTGTCCGTCCATTTGGAATGCTCAATATTTTTCATGACCTTGCCAACAGTAATGTTTCAAGTACTATTGAAAACTGGTGGTAGTTGCACTCTAGTTCATTCTCTGTGTTCCCATTGTTTACAGAGGCACTGTGTAAACCACAAAGTCAACATAGGTTGATATTGTAGATTTTGACTTGAGTAGTGGTTTTCTTATTTCTGAGAGCTCTTCATGTTCCTTTGTCATCAGCTGAAGTGCATAAGTATAGTTAATAGCTTCTGGGCATTCAAAAATAATCTCCAGCTCAGTTCTTGCTTCACAAATGGCAGTCTCTATTGCTCTAAAAGCATCCTCTGTTGAATTATCTTTCAGAAATGAAAAAGATGCCATTTTCTTCTGGAAGTGAACCAGTTCAGGAAGAAGTGACAGGTCAAACCACAACATACCTGCACATAGGAAATTCTCTATTGCTGTGTCTGTTTGTCTAGGCCTTATGTCCCTATGTAGGCTTGACCTCTGTCCTCGACTGCTGTGCCTGTCCGGCCAGGCCTTATGTCCCTACATGGGATTGACCTGTGTCCTCGAATGTTGTGCCTGTCTGTCCAGGCCTTATGTTCCTACAAGTGTTTTACCTCGAATGCTGTGCCTGTTCATCCAGACCTTAAGTCCCTAGGTGGGATTGACTCTGTCCTGTATTGCTGTGCCGGTCCGTCCAGGCCTTATGTCCCTACAAGGGTTTGACCTCGATTGCTGTGCCTGTTTGTCCAAGCCTTATGTCCGTAACTGGGCTTGACCTTTGTCCTCGACTGCTGTGCCTGTTCGTCCAGGCCTTATATCCCTACAAGGGTTTGACCTCTGTCCTCGATTGCTGTGCCTGTTCATCCAGGTCTTATGTCCCTAGGTGGGATTGACTCTGTCCTGTATTGCTGTGCCTGTCTGTCCAGGCCTTATGTCCCTACAAGGATTTGACCTCGATTGCTGTGCCTGTTCGTCCAGGTCTTATGTCCATACGTGGGCTTGACCTCTGTCCTCGACTGCTGTGCCTGTTCATCCAGGCCTTATGTCCCTACAAGGGTTTGACCTCTGTCCTCGATTGCTGTGCCTATTCGTCCAGGCCTTATGTCTCTAGGTGGGATTGACTCTGTCCTGTATTGCTGTGCCTGTCCGTTTAGGCCTTATGTCCCTACAAGGGTTTGACCTCGATTGCTGTGCTTGTTTGTCCAGGCCTTATGTCCCTATGGGGGCTTGACCTTTATCCTCGATTGCTGTGCCTGTTCATCCAGGCCTTATCTCCCTATGTGGGCTTGACCTCTGTCCTTGACTGCTGTGCCTGTCCGTCCAGGCCTTATGTCACTACATGGGATTGACCTGTGTCCTCGAATGCTGTGCCTGTCTGTCCAGGCCTTATGTTCCTACAAATATTTGACCTCGATTGCTGTGCCTGTTTGTCCAGGCCTTATGTCCATACATGGGCTTGACCTCTGTCCTTGACTGCTTTGCCTATCTGTCCAGGCCTTATGTCCCTACAAGGGTTTGACCTCTGTCCTCAATTACTGTGCCCGTTTGTCCAGGCCTTATGTCCAGTCCTAATGGCTGAGCCCTCATTGCAAAGGGAAACCTCAGTCTCTGGCAATTCAAACTAGTAATCCTTCACAGCATGTATACTTAAATAAAACAAACAGTTTTCTTTAGTTTCAGGGCAGAGAAGAGAACTTCCTCCATCTTGCTTATGAAGTCATGATCTGTTTTCAAATGTTTAACTTCTAACAATTTGTACCATTATACACTCTAGGGGCCAACCCATTCCAGGGAGCCCTTTCCTGCTCAAAGGAAAGGGAACTCTCCCCGGTGTTGCAGCCTATCTTTTAGCACCTGTTGATCTATGTTCAGAACGAGAAAAGATCTCTAAGGTACTTAGACTGTGGCAAACACAGTGAGACCCTGCTCCAGGTCACCTTGCTTTGAAGACTCGTGCTCTATGCTAGGGGCCAACCCATTCCAAGGAAGCCCTTTCCTTCTCAAAAGGGAACTCTCCCCGGTGTTGCAGCCTATCTCTTAGTACCTGTTGACCCATGTTGAACTGCTGTTCACATGGCACCCTGCTCCAGGTCACCACAATTTGAAGGCTCATGCTCCACTCTAGGGGCCAACCCATTCCGGGGAGCCCTTCCCGGCTCAAAGGAAAGGGAACTCTCCCCAGGTGTAGCCAGCCTGTATCTACCCTCTGACCCATGTTGAACCGCTGTTGACATGCACCCTCCTCTGTCTCGGCCTTGAAAACTCTCGTTTATATATCAGCTATATCCACCAGATTTTAAAAGACCAGCAAGAGCTCACTAGACGCGAATGGAAACACCCCACTCTAGGGGCGAACCCAATCTAGGGAGCCCTTTCCTGCTCAAAGGAAAGGGAACTCTCCCCAGGTGTAGCCAGCCTGTATCTACCCTCTGACCCATGTTGAACTGCTGTTTACATGGAAACCTACTCTGCCTCGGCCTTGAAAATTCTCGTTTGTATATCTGCTAACTCCAGCAGATTTTAAAAGATCAGCGAGAGCTCACTAGATGCCAATGGAAACACCCCACTCTAGGAGCGAACCCATTCTAGGGAGCCCTTTCCTGTAGAAAGGAAAGGGAACTCTCCCCGGGTGTAGCCAGCCTGTATCTACCCTCTGCCTCTGTGCCTTGCTGCCATATACCAGATGACTCACTCAACTCCTTGTGGTGTTCTGGCCACTATCATAGTTGCTCAGTGTGTTGGTGTTAGTCTTTCTGCTTGCTATGTTCCCCTTCATTGTGCTGTAGGATGTTGATGCCACTTGTCTTGCTGCTTTGCCTGTTGTGCTGCGAGGGTTCATGCATCTGTTATAGGTGCTCTTTTTTGAAGCTGTGCTGTGTTTTTGACACTCTTGCTACTGTGCTTTGTGCTTCTGTTAAAGCACACTTGCCACTTCTGGTACCCCTTTCCCCTTTTACAGTGCCTTAGGCTATTCATGCCACTTTGGTGCCACTTTGCTACAGTCTAAGTACCTTGGAGCTGTTTTGTTGTTCTGATGATTGCTCCCCAGACGTTTCATCAAAATTGATAAGAAAACCCCAATTCTGCAACCAAAAATAGGCTGCAAATACTTCCCCCATTGACTTTAATGGGAACTGGAAAACAAATACACGTATTAACGTATCGGGGGTGCCATTGGACGAATGCAACGAATTTGCCCGCCGACGAATACGAATGCCGAATTGGACGAATCCATGCCCTCTGTACATCCCTAGTGACAACTATTAGAAAATATTGTTGTTACTGTTCAACATTCCAAATTTTTAGAGGACTTGGGAAAGTAGGATGTAGCTCAAGCTGGTTTTAGATGGGGATGTAGCACTGAGACCATTATGGTGACCATGATGGAAGAGATATTATCTCAATTAGACAGAAATCACTTGGTGTTGGGTGTGTCACTTAATTTGTCTAGTGCATTTGATCTTGTGGTCTATGTATTATTGTTGTTTAAAGGGAATTGGGATTAAGGGGGATTGGTTCTAAAATGGATCACTTCTTTTTTAAAA
This sequence comes from Rhinatrema bivittatum, assembly GCF_901001135.1. Taxonomy (NCBI): domain Eukaryota; kingdom Metazoa; phylum Chordata; class Amphibia; order Gymnophiona; family Rhinatrematidae; genus Rhinatrema; species Rhinatrema bivittatum. The sequence continues at coordinate 292,480,005 of NC_042618.1, forward strand.
GAGTGCTTGAGAGTCAATTTCCAGGGGTGGGGGGGTATGTTCCTCTTTTAGGGAAGTAAGGTATGGTGTCTCTCAGGAATCATCATTGTCCTTACTTCTTTTTTAATGTGTATTTGGATCCAGTGGGAAAGCTGATTCATACCTTTTGTTTCATTCCATTTATATATACAGATGATATTCAGGTAGTGGCCCCATTGGGATGGGATAGGAATCAGGTGATTGAAAGACAGAAAGATAGAAACATGACAGCAGAAAAAGACCATAAGGCCTATTTAGTCTGCCCATCCATCCAATTTATGTAGACCTTACAATTCAGATACCATTCAGATACCATTTTCATCTCCACTAGGAAGCAGTTTCATGCATCCATTACTCTCTCTGTAATGAAATATTTCCTAAGATTACTCCAGAGGCTACCCCCATTCACCCTCATGCCATTATCCCTTGTTCTAGAGCCTCCTTTCCATTCAAAGAGGCTATCTTCCTGTGCATGGAAATCTTAAGTCTCTAAAATATCTCCCCTGTCTCTCTTTTCCTCTAGGGTATATATGTTTAGATCTTTAAGTCTATCTGCATATGCTTTAGAACAAAGACCATTGATCATTTTACTAGCCACCCTCTGGATCAGCTCCAACCAGTTTATAACCTTTTGAAGATGTTGTCTCCAGAGTTGTACACAGTATTCCAAATGCGGCCCACCAGGGACCTAGACAGGGTCATATTACCTCCCTTTTTCTACTGACCATTCCCCTTCCTATGCAACTAAACATTTTTATGGCTTTTGCTGACAATTTATCCACCTGTTTGGCACTTTAAGAACATCAGATACAATCACACTCTCAGATCCTGATTTTCTTTTGTGCTTAGAAGAATTTCTTCACCAATACTGTACTTCTCCCATGGGATTTTGCATCCTAAATACATTACTGTGCATTTTTAGCACTAAATCTTAGCTGCCAGCTTCTAGCCCATTCCTCAAGCTTCGCTAGGTCCCTCCTCATGTTTTCCACACCTTTCTGGCTGTCTACCCTGTTACAGATTTTGGTATCATCAGCAAAAAGACAAATCTTTCCTGACAATCCTTTTGCTATGTTATACAAAAATGTTGAAAATAACTGGTCGAGGACTGTTCCCAGAAGCACACCACTAGTAATGTCCCTCTCCTCCGAGAAAACTCTGTCTACCACTACCCTTTGTTGCCTCCCACTCAATCAGTTTATAACCCAATCAGTCACTCTATGTTCCATATCAAAGGTCCTAAATGTATTTAAAATTCTTTTGTCCGGAACTGTGTCAAAGTACACTACCTCTAGTGTTCTCTCTTGATCCAACTCTCTGGTTACTCAATCAAAGAAATTGATCAGATTCATCTGACAAGATTTATCTCTAGTAAAACCATGCTGCCTTGGATCATGTATTTTCTGGATCATTGGATTCCAGAAAATTACACTGTTCTCTCTTTTAGCAGCAATTCTATTAATTTGCTCACTGCAGAGGTCAGACTAACTGTTTTGCAGTTCCCAGCCTTCTCCTTACTTCCACTTTTATGAATAGAAACAACATCTTCCCCCCTCAAGTCATCCAGAGCTACTCCCAACTCTAAAGCATTGAAAAGGTCAGCCAGTGTAGCTTCCAGAACTTCTCTAAGTTCCTTCAGTATCCTTGGATGTATCCTATCTGGCTCACCTTATCTACTTTAAAGTTTAGCAGCTCCTCATGAACACACTGTTCTGAAAATTGATTGAGGTTTACCTAAATGCTAATCTTATTTGGTTTGTTTTATGTGGTCTGCTCCAAATCCTTCTACATTGAACAGCAAACAGAAATAATTTTTAAGCAATTTTGCTTTTCTTCATTAGCCTTTAAATATTCCTCCCTTTTACCTTTGAATCCCATAATTCCACTTCTATCAATAACATCTAAAAAAAAATCTTGCCCCCCACATTTCTACATTGTTTGCTATTTTTTCTTCCATTTGAATTTGTGCATTCCTGACTACTTTCCCAGCTTCTCTTAGCTTTCCCAGATATTGTTGCTTGTCTTCCACTTTCTATGAGCCTTTGTAGTTTATTAATGCTAACCTTTTCTCCCTTATCATTTACACTACTTCTAGTGTAGAAAATCATAGCAACCTCTTTTTCCCCTTTCCTAACAGAAAGGTTAATTGCTCTAATAGTATCTACTTTTAGTTTCACCCACTGCTCATCTACTTCCCCTAGATTTTCCCAACCAGCTAACAACCAGCTAACAACTTGTTTCGCATTAACAGTTTGTAATGTTCTTGTTCCCAGTTATGTTATCCAAGTTGTCTCTCCCTGTTCTCTGTAAGACACTTGTTGTCATTGTTTAATATTTATATCTGTTGCAATGTAAACCGGAGTAATAAGTAACTGTTACCTGAACTTAGGTATAGAAAAAGTTATAAATAAATAAATAAATAAACTCATTTAAGAACTTCCCCATTTTAACAAAGTTTGTTTTCCTGAAGTCTATGACCTTTGCCTTTGAATGAGCCTTCACCTCTTGTGCTCTATTACTGAATCACACCATCCACTAAGGAAGTACAGAAGACAAAAATTTGTTTCAGTTCATTCATTGGGACCCAAATTCATTTCATTAGTTTCAAAATGAAAAAGAAATATTCATTTATTTGTTTCATTAATTAATTTGTTTCCATTAAAATCAATGGGAAAAGTATTGCAGCTTATTTTGGGCTCCAGAATTGTGCTTTTCTTACCAATTCTCCTGAAACTTGGAAAAAAAATCATAAGATGTGGAAAAGAACTCCAAGGTACCTAGACTGTGGCAAGGTGGCACCAAAAGTACATGAATAGTCTAAGGTTCCACAAAGAGGAAAAGAGGTACCAGCAATGGCAGGACTTATCCAAGGCACAGTAAGAGCTGCAAGAAAGCGGCAAGAAGGTGAATAACACTCCAAGACTCCAAAAGATGTCCCCAGCAAAAGTGAATTGAAACCTTGATGGCATCATGAGAGGCAAAGTGGCACCAAAAGTGGCATCAGGATGCTAAAGCACCATGAAGGGAAATAAAGCAGAAAAGATGTCAAGAAAAACCTCAAGGCACTGATAAGGAAACAAGCAGCAGAAGAGTGGCATCAAGACCTCAAAAGTAGATGAGAGATGCATTGCATAGCAGCCCCCCCAGACTGGCAAGAACACTTCAAGGTGAAAGGTCTATAGTACAGCAGGAAGGCATAGTGGCAGAAAGAATCCCAAGGTGTAAAAACTAAAATAACATAAATATAGTTAAGAAGATGGAAATAGGATCATCTGATGGACATAATACCTTTTCTACATTGGATAATGAAGAAACTCCAGGAATGGAAAATGAGGTGATGAATGAAAGGGATGATATCACTCAATGTACCCAGAAACCCTTAAACATTATCAAGTGTCATAAAAGCTTGCCTCTGATGAGTTTGGAGTTCAGGATGTCCTTTACCTCATACTCCATGTTTTCTTCAATGGTCGCATTGGTTGGCTTGAGGATGGATTGTGTTGGCCATGACAGAAACAAAGGCTTAAGTAATGACACATGGAAGATATTGTGGACTTCGAGTGATGGAGGTAGCTTTAGCTGGTAACAGACTGGATTCAGCTGGTGAATAATAGGGAATGGACCAATCAAAAGTAATGCAAATTTTATGGATGGTGTCCTCAAGTGAAGATGGCAGGTATTCAATCAATCACCTGGACCTGGGAAGCTGGGCAGCGACTCTTGTCAGCTTGTTGTTTATATCTTTCTTTGACCTGGGTGAGAAGCTGACATGTCCTTTGCCATAGTTCTTTTATATTGTGGCCCATGGCATCGGCTGTGGGGCAGAGTATCATCAGAGTGATTGGCAGAGGTATCTGCATATATAATCTTGAATGGAGATGAGCCTAAGGATTCCCTGGCATGATTGTTATGACAGAATTCTGCCCAGGGGAATAAGGAGATCCAGTCATCCTGCCTCTCATTTACATAGGCTTGTAAAAAGATCTTGAGTATTTGATTGGTTCACTCCATCTGCCTGTTGATCTCCAGATGGTAAGCTGATGAAAAATCTAGTGGGATCTTAAATTTCTGGGAAAGGTTCTTCCAGAATTTTGCAGTAAACTACACTCCCTGGTCAGAGAGTATGTTCTCTGGTAATCCATGGTGTTATTGATCACCCCGCCAGGAGGGCGGAGTTAACAATCTTAGAGTTTCTGCTAGAAGTTAGCAGTCTGTTAGGGTTTGCTCCTCCCAAGGGGAGGAGTTAGCAATCCTGTTGAGCTTTGCTCCCTCAGAGGAGAGGAGCTAGCAATCTATTAGCGACTCTGCTAGGGCTAGCAATCTGTTATAGGTTAGGACTGCTGAGTAGCAATCTGTTGTAGGAGCTGCTATGGAGTTGCTCCCCAGAGGGGAAAGGTCAGCAACCATCTAAGATCTGTTCTTCCAGAGAGGAGGAGTTAGTATCTGTTATGGATCTCCGCACAGAGTGGCAACCTGATATACGAGAGTTCCCCTGAAGGGAGGTGTTGGCCATCTGTATGGTTCTTGCTAAGAAGTAGCAATTGGTTATGATACAGTTCCTGAGGAAGGAGATGTTAGCAACAGTTGAGGGTAGACTGCAAGGTAGCAGTTTGTTGTACTCAGCTCTTGAAGTGTGAGAGATGAGCACTCTAATGTAGAATGGTGAATCCTTAGGCCGATGGCAGATGACAGTGCCCTCAGGAGGATATCATGAGAGGGACCACCAACTAGGCTGGAGTATGGAGACAGACACAGATAGTTCTTTATTAGACAGGGTAGAAGAACCACCAGAGGTGGCAGTAGTGAGCTGATGTGCTCGGCAGGGCTGAAGTCCCTCAGATCCTGTAACTGCTATCTCCAGGTTTGCTGAGCTGTAGAGAGAGACTCATAGATAGTGAGTAGACAGGGTATGCTGGATACATAACCAGAAGTAGATGATACACTCACATGGATTAATAAGAAGGCTCAGTAGCTGGAGAGAGTTAGTCCCCCGAGGAGTAAGTACCTGGTTCTAGGGACAGCTCTGAGAGAGCGATGGTAACTCACAGTATCTATCTCTGAAATGGTTTCTAGGCAATGGAGAATAGTTAGTATATTCAGGAACAGGAGCCTCTAGGTGAGTACTGGTTCCTATATGCAAACTGAAGTAAGAACTCACAATATCTGTATATGAAATAACTTCTGAAATAGAAGAGAGCCTTCGGAGGGCTTTAGGAACATTGGCCCTCGAGGAGAGAGTACCGGTTCCTATCTGCAATCTGTAATAACTAACGATCTCCATACCTGCGATAGCGTCTTAGACATTAGAAAATCTTCAGAGTTCTAGGAACATGGGCCCTCGAGGAGCGAGTACCGATTCCTATATGCAACTGGAATAGAAACTCACAATGTTCACGTCTGCGATCGCTTCCAGGCAATAGGGAGTCTTCTGAGTGTTCAGGGATGTAGGCCCTCGAGGAGCGAGTACCGGATCCCGTCTTAGCAATCTGAAAACAAGAGGAGAGAGCGAGGCCCCCGAGGAGCGGGTACCCCTGGTAAGTTCGAGGAGGCAGAGCAGTGGAGAATGAAGCGGGTCGAGATGATTCCTGCAATCAATCCCTTGCTAACTTGATTCATATGCGTAAGCAAAGACCTTTTATGTTGAAAGCGGATGACGTCACTACGGGGGGACGTCCCCGAGGTTCGCGCCCTTGCTGCCCTACGTCATCAGGAACATGGCGGATCTGCAGCGTCAGGCCAGCCCAGGGACTCCGGGAAGAAATGGTGAGGAGAAGCCGTGGCAGCAACTGTCCATCAGACCCGAAGAGAGTCGCCTCAGAGGTAGAAAGGGTGGATCGAGGGCAAGAGCAGGCACGAACGCAAGGAAGTCCAGCGAGAGGTATAAAGTGGACTATCTTTGAGAATTGGTCCACTACAACCCAGATGATAATGCAATCATTGGAAATGGGAAGATCCATAGCAAAGTCCATGGCCAGATGGGACCATGGCCTTTTGGGGACTGGCAACAGTGGTAAAAGTCCCCATGGATGAGTGTGAGAGGGTTTATTAACCACACAATTAGGGCAGGATTCCACCTAGTGATGAACATCCTGTTTTACTTGCAGCTACCAACAGTGGTGCTGGAACAGTTCCAGTGTCTTGATCAAACCAGGATGGCCTTCTAGGCAGGAATCATGTACCCATTGGAGTACTTTTTCTTGAAGATGTTTAGGTACCGAAATAGCTACAGCCCAGTCTTCCCCGGGATTACCAGAACAGCTATGGCTTCCAGGATTTTTGCAGGGACTATGATGTGATGAGGTGGTTCCAGTGTATCCTTTACTGAAAAGGACCTAAAGAAAGCATCCAAATGCTGATTCTTTTCTGTGGGGCAGTACTTGAGGTTGAAATCAAAGTGGTTAAAAAACAAGGACCAATATACTTGCTGTGGATTGTATTGATGGGCCTGTTGGAGGTATTGAAGGTCTTGTGGTCTGTGTATATGGTAACAGGACAGGCGGCCTCCTTCAATAAGTGGTGCCACTCTTCTAAGGCAAACTTAACAGCAAGGAGTTCTCTGTCCCTTATAATGTAATTTCTCTCCATCGGTATAAACTTCTTAGAATAGAAGTAGCAAACCATGGTGGTTGTGCTGGCCAAGAACAGCCCCAACCCTGGTAGCAGAGGTGTCTACCTCTTTGAAGAATGGTTTCAAAGGGTCGGGGGTGTTGGAATCAGGAAGCCTTGAGGAATGCTGCCTTGAGCTGAGCAAATGCTTGGACAACCTCTTTTGGTCAGTTTCTGCTATTGGCAGTGAGAGAAGTGAGTGGTGCTGTCAAGTTGGAGTACCTTTATATAAATTGCTGATAATAATTTGAGAAGCCTAGGAACCTCTGCAGAGCCTTGAGATCCACTGGCTGGGGCCATTCCTGGATAGCTTTCAGCTTTTCAGGGTCCATCCAAAGATCAAGATAGGAAATAACGTAGTCCAGAAATGGTAGCTCCACTTACTCAAATGTGCAGTTTTCAAGTTTGGCATAGAGGTGATGCTAATGGGGTCTCTAGAGTACACTGTCTGAGTTGTGCCAGAGAATGAGAATAGATGAGAATGTCATCTAAGTACACAAATATGTGAGAGTAAAAAAGGTCTCAGAAAAATTTAATTAGCCATATTCTGAAAGACAGCTGAGATTACTAAATATTCATAATGCCCATTCCAAGTGCTGAATGCTGTTTTCTATTTATCCCCTTCACAAATGCGGTTGAGGTTATAGGCACCTCTGAGATCTAATTTAGGAAAGATCTTGGCTCTTGGCATGCAGTCAAACAACTCTGAGATTAACGGTAGGGGGTACTTGTTCTTGCGGTGGATGGCATTAAGACCCCAATAGTTGATGCAAGGTCTCAGAGAGCTGTCCTTCTTCCTGATGAACCCTGCCCCTACTGGAGAAGAGGATGGTTGGATAAACCCCCCAAAAAGGTTTTCTTTAATGTATACTGTCATAGCCTCAGTTTCCGGAATGGACAGGAGGTAAACTCTGCCTCTAGGGGGCATCTTCTCTGGCAGCAGGTCAATGGAACAGTCATAGGATACATTGTCTCTGCATGCTTTTTACTGAAGACATCTGCAAAATCAGCATACTGTGGTAGAAGTCTGAGGCAGTCAGGTGCTGAAATCCGGGTTACTGGTAGTGGTGGGAAGACCAGGAGATGGCAGTGTTGCTGATAGTAAGAGCCTCAACGATTGATCTCTAGCATCTGCTGGTTTATGGTGAGGTTGTGTTGAATCAACCAAGGTAAAGTAAAGATGATCGCATTCACTGCTTTTAAAAACACATCTTTTCAGAGAAGCATTTAGAATTACTGATTAAGAGGCCAGGTATCGCTTATTTTCCGTTTTGTATTATAATTATGTCTTATTTTTTCTCACTCTTTTCTGTTTTTATTAAATTACATTTAAAGTAAATTTAAATTTTATAAAGTTATAGTATGATTAGTTATATTGATACAAACACTATTGTAGTTTTTTTTCAAACTTTATTATTATTTTAATGTTTTATTTTATTTTAATTTGTTTAAGTTTTATTTCTGAGGAACAATTGTAAACCGTTTTGTTCAAATTTTATTTGCTAAGATGGCATAGAAAAGTTTTTAAATAAATAAATAAATAAATAAATAAATAAATAAAGATAAATTTAGTAGGACAAAGAGAGTAACTTGCACCCTGTGTCGTACTCCAATTTGAAGGGTCAGTGGAGCGGTGATTGTGGTCAAGTGACCTGAGAGGGCCTTTCTGCAGACTAATGATATTTTGACATGCTTTTCAAGGGTGAGCCCTGGGACACTGTATCACCATGCCTCCTTGATGAAGTTACCCCCGGCACCGGAGTCTAAGAAAGCCTCCATATGGATCTTGGCCACATTGAAGATAAGGTTAACTGGTTGTTTCAAACTGGCTGTGGAGAGGATAGTGAATGCCCTATTTGCCTCTCCAACCAATTCTAGGCTTGGGAGTTTCCCGTCTTCTTGGTGGTGAAGTGCTCCTGTTTGATGGTCCTGGCCAGGGTCAGAAGGATTTCAGTTCAGCCAATATACAACCTGTCTGGTGGGAGATCTCTCTGAGTACATTTGTTGGACTTTTACCCTTTTGAGTAAAGGGGCCTTGCTGGAACCTGTTCAGCTCCTGGATTCAGAGCTTGGGGAACCCTGGATTTGGGCCTGGCAGATTAGGGAAGTCCTCCCCCCCCCATTGCCTCGGTGAGGAATGGGGTGAAAGTGACCTGCTGTGAGCCACCCTGGAGTTATCTTCAGTTTTGTAAGTCTAATTTCAAGATCCAGGTTTAAGTTCTGACTGGCCTTCCTTCCTGCTGGGAGCATAGAGAATCCTGCTCAAAGGGAACCCTCCTATCAGGGATTCAAAAAGAAAAAACAAGGACTGCACAAGAATAAAGAAGGTTCGAATCATCTAACAGTGAGTAAAGGGAAAGCCTACTATTCAAGAGGAAAACCATCCGGTGATGCTCCAAGACCCAGGGGAAAGAGACATTTTTAACTCTATGTGCAGCAGCTTAGTATTTTGGCCATCTGGAAGGGGTGTTCTGCCCATTCATAGGACACCTTGCTCACCTTGGGACTCTATTTTTTCCAAGCCCTGGAGGGTAGAAGTTCTCCTGCCTCTGGCATCAGACATTCCTGCAGAGACTGAGGAAAAATCCTGTAAAGAACATATTTCTGATGCTGTGAACCCATATTGTGCCATTTTTCAATTATTTACAACAATAAAGATTTATTTAGACACTAACACAGTGGCTCCCTTGACATTTTGGCACACAGTGCACAGCACACAGAGTATCAGAATTTCCCTAACTCTGGGGATTCCAGAGGGAAAGTTAGACACCCCAAACTGGGAACCGAGAGGACTCTTTTCATCCCCCCATACGAAAGAGCCTGGAAAGGAAGGAAGGAAGATTGGAGAGTTAACCTGGGTTCCTGTCCTAAAGAACTTATAAATTCTTTTATGGCCCCCATTGGAGTGCAGTCCATACCTGGGGATGGGGTTACAATAGATTCCTCTTGATGTCTATTGGCTGTATCTTTTATCCTTTTAAAATGTGATACTATTTTATCTCCATTAATGTCATTTGGAGTTGAATTTTATCTTGTGTATGTTGCTTAGGTTCCCTGCCTTGAACAAAAGCATGGAGGGTAAAACATATTTTAAATAAATAAGCAAATATATTTACCCAGGTAAATTGTCAATCTGAATATTGCCGGCCATTAATTTGGCTGAAAGTATACACAGTGTTCCACAATGTGAATACTTTTAGCTACATTTGGGGGAAGTATTCCTGGGGATTTATTTTGGGCAAGATTAGAAACTAATACACTATTTCCTATACAAATTCACCTGCAAAGAAAGAAAATGCAAAAGTCCATAAATACTTTGTATCCAGGGCAAATATCTAAGGGAAAGTACACATGCACTTTACCTTTGATATCTGGTAGAGCATTCAAGGGTAAAAAATTCCTATGCCTTTTGCACCAAAGCAGTTAGAAAATTGCCCCCATGAAAGGGCTTATGTTTGTAAATGATAGGGTTATTTTCCTCAAAAATAATGATTGTGGTTATCTTTCATTACATCTTACAAATATATGTTTGCTTAGGATGGTGCCCGAGTTGTGCCTTTTGTGTAATTTCTCTCCTCTTCCCTCCCACAGGATGATGAAGTAGTACTACAATGTGTTGCCACGATCCAGAAGGAACAAAACAAGTTCTGCCTGGCAGCGGAGGGGCTTGGTAATCGTCTCTGCTTCCTGGAACCAACCTCAGAAGCTAAGGTATGATTTACCCTATACTGTAGGGATGTATTTCTCCAGATTTTCTCTGAAGAGTACGGAATTTAGATACAGTGTCCAGAAGCCAGACTGAGGGCTAAAATGTCTGGAAATTTTATGGATTTTAACCCTCCAGTCAAGCACCAGCAACCCGGATCCTCTGACCTTGAGGGGCTGCACCGCCACTGGGAAGTTTTAGGGCCATACTGATGCCTGTTAACAAACTAATTTGCCTGTATGCATCCATTATAGGATATGGGGAATTGATTTGCTCTGCCCCTACCTGGCTGCCAGAGCACCTCCATGTGTTTTTGCTAATGAAAGTCCTTTGACGGTCCTTCCCTGCTGGTGGTCACATTTTTTGTATACTCTATAAGTGTCATAGACATGGGTGGACTTCAGCCTACTGAATCAATGCTACCCAGTGGCCTGTGAGGACAGACCCTACCATGGATATCATCCCACAGTGGCCTGATAACAGAAAGCTATGCTGCAAGGCCACAATGGAGCTCATCTCATAGGGGTCAAAGAAGAGAACGTCTTGTTGCAAGGAGGCCCAGAAGAGAGGGGGAAATCCTGATAGAGTATGTGTGTGTATGTGTGAGAGAGAGAGCATGGGAGTGAGAAGCCTGTGTGTGTGCATGTGAGTGTATGTGTGTGTGTGTGTGAGGGGCATGGCAGGCAGACAAATCAGTAGCAGCAAGACCCCTAATGTGGCATAAGGAGCATGGTAGGTGGTCAGAGTTATAGCAGTAAGTCACCTAAGGTGATACATCTGGGGTATAGCAGGTAGGCATGTGGCAGCAAGACCCCTAAAATGGTATAAGGGGCATGGCAGATAGGCAGAGCAGTACTAGCAAGACCCCTAAGATGGCATAAGGGGCATGGCAGGTAGGCAGAGTGGTGGCAGTAAAACACCTAAGGTGGTATTTTTGGGGCATGGCAGGTAGACATGTGGTAGCAAGACCCCATGTTGGTTTATAAGGGGCATGGCAGGTAGGTAGGCAGAGCGATAGCAGCAAAATCCCTTAGTTGGTACATTTGGGGCATGGCAAGTAGGTATGTGGCAGCAGGACCCCTGGAGGGAACTTTGTAATTGGGGGCTAACATATGCAGCAGATGCTTAAAACCCACATTCTCCTCTACCTGCTGTGGCTGAAGCTACCTGCCTCTTGCCTAGGAATAATGGAATGGAACACCACACCATTTCCGCCATGGTGGGTTACCACTTTGAATGCATGGCAGGGAAATGCTGGCCTGCCATCTGACTTCAGGAAGGGGCCATAGTATCAGCTTGGGGAAAAGTCTTCCTCTTTTCAACCCCTTTCCTCTGGCTTTTACCTGGAGAAGCACAAATGTCCCCAAGGTAGTATTGCCACCTTCCCTTGCTGCCAATGCTTGTGGGTACTATTTCTCCAGATAATTTGTGAGGAAAATGCAAGTCCTCTCTCATTTTGAAGTAATGAAATTTATCCGGTGAGGTTAGTGCCCTGTCTACTGAGGGTTTGGATATTACAAAAAGAAATTGTATTTATTGGTACCATAATTGTACTCCCACTCAAAGTACCACTCTACTATATGTGGAGAACTGTCTGTCATGCACACACATACACACAGAGCAGTGCTATGCTGTGCACTAGTGCTGACAGAGTCCACACATAAAAATAGACTGGCAGCCTGGTATAGACTATGCTTCAGTCTCTGCCCACTACTCAAGTATCTCAAAGGTGCCCAGGCAGAGACAATAATATCATTAGCACTGCTGCAATTCTTTCCACCCACACCCTCCCCCAGCAAGTGCCACTGTCTCTCTTTCTCTGATGACTGGCATAGTGAAGGAGGCAAGGGCAGCACAGAGTAGATTAGAGGCAGCCAAAAAGCTTTTTTAAAAATCTCTGAGAGAGCTTAAGCATTTATTCTTTTCTGACGAAAGCTAGAGAGGAAATACAGTGCTTCTCACACATGCTCAGATATTATGGTGGGAGTGGGTCAGCATCTCTAGATCCAGATAGCAACAATAAGCTGATTTAGGAAATGGCTTCACTATGATTTGCCATATGCATCTTTTCCTTACCAACATGCAAGTTCTGTCAAGGCGGTGAGTTCACACAGAGAAGGGCTGGTTGCTATAGTTACTTGCACCTGTTGCAGGGCCAAAGACGTCAATGGACCATAGAAATGAATGGGGAACATACACAAATGGAAAAAATCATATTAGTTTAATTAGTGGAACACTTCCATTCATTTTGAGAGGCCACAAATGAAACAAATAGAGTCCCATTTGTTATATTTCACCCATTTGTTTCAAATAAATGCACAACCCTAGTACATTCTAATTATGGATTGTGATTAGAAAATGAAACTGCCCCATATGTTGTAAAACCTGTTGATTAAAATCTTTTTCAAGCAAATTAAAGATTTTTATGTACGTAAAAAATGTGTTGCAAAGAGGACATTGTTTCTGGAGACTTTCTGTTCTTGACCCACAGTTTTCATGTCTGTCTCTCTCTTTCTGTGCATTATTTTCACAGTATGTCCCTCCAGACCTTTGCATCTGTAATTTTGTGCTGGAACAGTCACTCTCTGTCAGAGCACTACAAGAAATGCTGGCTAGTACTGTGAAAAATGTCACTGAGGGGGTGAGTACCTCAAGTGTTTTGTTCTGACACTGGCTAAAAGGGGTATCTTTTTTATTGGCAAATGAACAATCATTCCTGAAAGGTCTTGAAGCATGCTTAATAGAGATTGAGAGAGAGAAAGCGAGAGAGAGAGAGATGGAGGCAAGAGAAAGACACATAACAAACGGACCAAGTGACACATACACAGAGAGAAAGAGAAAGTGAGAGATTGGGAGTATGCGGGAAGAATAAAACCACAGCAGAACCTCCACTAGGCACTCACCTGCCTTCATCTACCCTCCTCACTCTCCTACTTTCCCCTCTCTACCTCCCTTCTCCAGCTACCACACCCCATCTCTCTCCCTCATGCTACCTCTAGTCTCTACCTCCCTCCTACTTCTGGCTCCACTACTTCTTTGGCGCTCCTCCACCTCCCTGGACTGTCCCCTTCTCTCCTGTCCCTTCTATCTTTACTCACCCCACTCACATGACTATCATGCCCTATCGCTCCCCTGCCACTCACCATCCTTAACTCTAGCATGCACACACAAGTCACCCTTTCACACTCTAAACGAAAGGACCAAAAGACAAGACAAACAAACATACACAGTCTTCTTTCACTCACAATGACTACAGAGTATGACAAAGGGAATAACAATAGGAAATTACAAAAATTATTTTATTGCAACACACGAAACAGTAAAATACCGCTTCATGAGATATTTTCTTAATGATGCTCCTAGGCTTTGTGAATACTGTGGTACATGTTAGCTATTACCATGTAATTTTCATGGTAAATTTGTTAATTACATAAATTTACCGCAAATTTGTGAAAGAGGCCATTAGATTGTGTTCCCTCTGGGAACAGAGAAATATTGCGGTACTTGACTATAATCTGCTTTGAAGTACCCAAGAAAGTGGATTATAAATCAAATAAATAAAATAGAAGAAAGGGCAGCAAAACAGAAAAAAAACAAAACAGTAGTGAGTTATATCCACTTAGTACAAGATTCATAATTGACTATCATGGTGTTTGTGTGTCCTTCTATCATAACCACCCATGTGTTTCCACCTGGTCCTTGTGCAAGTATCTTTGCATTTTCTTTACTCCCCGTGGATGGCATGAAAACCCAAATTTTCATACCAGACAGTAAATCAGAGGCTCTCATCTCTGCCATTCCATGTACAATGGATTTTACAGGAGGTAGTGTTTCTGAAATAGGCACAAATCAATTGAACATTATTCTTTGGGGACTCCATTTCACCACCTTCCATAACAAAGAAAGCCAGAACAGATAATACCCATACTCTAAATCAAAAGGTACCCTGCTGTAGTTTTAACATTAAGACGATAACTTTCAAACCGGCGCTTGTGTGCACATTTACGTGCATACCTCAGCCTGTGCCCAGGTACGTATTTTATTACATTCACACACATGTTATAAAATAGCCTGGTCGTATGCACATGTGCCAAATTTTAAGTGAGCACGTGCAAATCATGCTTCTATGCATAAATCAGGGAATTTTAAAAGATGTGCACGCTGACACCATTCCCAGTTTTACCAGTTCATTCCCAGTTTGCCTGGTTAAGAGATAGGTCCTCCAGCCTCCCTGGTTTGATAGCCTTCACTCCCCACACAGTTAGCCCCACCCTTAAAACTCTACAGATCTGCCTAGTTTTCTTTAAATTTTGACTTCACTGCCTGCTCTCACACAGTCCGTATAGCTTCTTTAACATTTCTCCATGGTTTTACCTCATCTTCTGTGTCTGCCTTGGCAGTATATTTTTCCAATATACATTTCACTACCAAAGTTAGCAAATCCTCGGCTTCCCCTGTGTACCACTTGAATTCACAAAAGAACTGAGGGATTTCTGCAGAATTTTCCTATTCACTTTACATCCTTATCATATTCATAGATTCTGTCAACTCCTTCAGCTAATAGTCTGACTTGCCATGTTTGCAAAGACTCAGAGGGATACTGTTGGTATTTATCTGCTAATTCCAGTATTACCTGATAGGTTTAATCATTTACTATATATAAATTGTTTCCTTCTTCTGTCTCAAATATATCTTCCCATCAGGTTTAAGGGGAATCTTCATATCTTTTTTTTTAACTAGAGGGCATGCCTGCGAATGTGGAGGGTTACATTCTAAATCCTCTATAGCCTACTCCTCATCATCAGAGGATTCCCAAAGTCAGGATCTCTGGACTCTGGGTACATTGCCTCTGGAGCTGTACAGGACACAAGGCAGGGTACTGGGCACGATAAGGGCCGGTGTTCTGCCTATCCAGCCCCCTCCCCTGCAAGTTGAGCTCTTGGGTTCTGGGGTTCTGCTGCTATGCTCTGACATTAGAGCATAGCAAAAATGCTGGGCCCCAACAACAGGCTGGAAATATCAGTATTAAAAACCTTTAACATACTCAATGAATGGAGGATATCACCAGACCATCACAGATCTCTTGAAGCAGAGAACGGTGCTCTTGAAATGTTGTAGCGTTCAGCTGTGTTCACTCCATTATTTAGATACATTGAGCAATCACCCACAATCACTTCAGAAGTCTTTCCAGATAAGTGTGGATTTTTTTTGCAAGTGATTTTTTTACCTGCACATTCAAAAATCAAACAAAAAAAAGATAATTTGTCTCAGGCACTAGTTTGACCAATGATTATACTGTTGATGCTGTTTTTGAACATTAGTCATCTAAATTAATTGATGTGGTTCTAAGGTGTCACTATGAAGGTCAAACAAGCACTATTATTACTCTTTTTATAAGTGATCAGGAGGTGTCCACAGATGTTCAAGTGAAATTCTTGTTGGTTTGGTATATGTTACATTTCAATTTTGGGTTCCTTTATTGTGGCAAATAAAGCATTTAGTATAACATTTAATCCCCATACTCATAACAACAAACAACACAAGAGATCCTGCTGATTATGCCAAAGTTGTTTCAATTTGGTCTGCAAGAACCAATATTAATTGCAATGAGTATAAGCAATAATATATACATATATATATCAAATATGCATCAAATATTACACAGAGTCTGCACAGTATGATTACAACACGTGCTTACTGTCCTTATGTGCTGGGGGAACTCCAGTACCAGCTGGTAAGGTGTCTGTAATGGCCTTTGGGCACTTGTCTTAGGCCTTGGTGAAGACCCAACAATGGGTAAAATACTTATATACAGGCAGATACAGTACAGTGCAAAGCCAGGATCTCTGGAGTGGAGCGCACTGTTAGCCCGGGTTTGGTTGCGTGTTTTTGACGCGCTAGGTTTACCCCTTATACAGTAAGGGGTAATAGCGTGTTGAAAACGCACAGCCCCCCCCCCCCCCGAAACTAATAGCGCCCGCGCGATCCAGAAAACAAAACGTGCAGCAAAGCCGCACATTTTACTTTCAAAAATTAATGCCTGCCCAAAGGCTGGCATTAATTTCTGCCGGTGCCGGGGAAGTGTACAGAAAAGCAGAAAAAACTGCTTTTCTGTACACCCTCCGACTTAATATCATAGTGATATTAAGTCGGAGGCCCCAAAAATAAAAAAAAATTAAAAATTAAAAAAAAAAATGTAAAATCGGCCCGTGGCCCACAGGTCGGAAGACGGATGCTCAATTATGCCAGCGTTCATTTTCCGAACCTGTGGCTGTCAGCGGGTTTGAGAACCGATGCCGGCAAAATTGAGCATTGGCTGTCAAATCCGTTGACAGCCGTCGCTCCTGTCAAAAAGGAGGCGCTAAGGATGCACTAGTTTGCATAGGTCACCCTCCTGAATCGCATGCCCAGGAGAGTGGCCTGTGCGTGCGCCGGGAGAGCATTTTTCTGTATCGGCCTGATAGTGTGTGCCTACATGCAAAA
Source organism: Rhinatrema bivittatum (assembly GCF_901001135.1). NCBI lineage: Eukaryota > Metazoa > Chordata > Amphibia > Gymnophiona > Rhinatrematidae > Rhinatrema > Rhinatrema bivittatum. Next base: position 292,496,818 of record NC_042618.1, read on the forward strand.
CAGCACTATTCTTAGTCATGGGTGTCAGCATGCCTCTATGAATAAGTTCAGCCCAAGGACACACACATCTAAGGCCCTTGTTTCCAGTACAAGCAGACAGTGATTATGTGCTCCATTTACTGTGTACAACTTGCTGTCATGGTATATGTTCATTTTAACAAGGTCTTCTGTACAATAAGAAGGGCTCAATAGCTAATACATACAGTTGCCCAGATAGTGGTCAGCCTTGAAATACCTCTCTACTGAACATTAGAATCGCTGTAGGGACAAGTTCATCTTCACCAGTTACTCTGCAAATGAGCACAGGAGGTAAAGGAGAACCAGGAATCAGGGGCCAAACGCAAACTCCTGCAGGGTTTGCATGAGATAATGGTGATCCACTCTGTTGAAGGCTTTCTCTTGATCCAGGGAAAAATGTCATAGACAATCTACTCCTATGACAAAAATGAGACAGATCCCAGATTAAAAAGAGATTGGGGGAAAATGGTTGCTCAAGCATTAGCCCACTGGGAGCCCTTCTAGTTCAGGCGCTGCTCTACTAACGGAGAGAGCCTAGGCTTTCACCTCAGGAGCTGCATAACAGATATCAGTCTGGTCCAGGGCTATGCTCCACTGAAGGAGGGAGAACCGGTCACCTAGGGACTGCACGTTAACTTTACTTTTCCATTCACCCAGCCTAACTAGGCTGTAATCCACAGCACAGGATGTTTCCCTACTATCTGCTAGAGACAGAGAATACTGGCAAGCAGAGGTCAGCATGGATGCATATAAGTGGTGACATCAGTGAATCTGTAGGTCTCTGTTTCTATCTGCTGATCAGTGAATAAAACTTATTCATCTGGACTGGTCTGACTGGATGAAGAGGAACAGTATACACTTTTGTGCTGTGCATCCTAACTTGGGTGCAAAAGAGTGCAAACTGTTTGGCTGTAGGTTCCTTCCACAGAGAACTTACTTTCATTTGGCATGCAGGGTCAAAATAATCTTTCATTAAGACTATGGCCAAGTCAGGATGCACAGCACCAATCTCACTCACAAAGCCAATGCACCACAGTGCCAATACATAATATCTGTCTCGGCAGGCTTAAAGAATCAGGAGCAATGCCATGGGATTGTGTTTGCTGAGCCTTACCTCTGGCCTACTGGAATATTCTCCACCATTTCCATGTCGGTAGTGACAGCGTTTTAACATCCACTGCTGCCACTGCTGTGCAGTATGCCTGTCAGTTTGAGACTCTTCCGATCCTCCTCCTGGACTAAGCTCTGCCCCTGTGATGTCTGTTTCAGCAGGTTTAAAGGCCTGGGAGTAACAGCATAGGATTGTGTTTGCTGAGCCTTACCAACTGGCCTGCTGGACCCTTCTCCGCCATTTCCATCTTGGCAGTGATAGTGTTTTGCCATCTACTACTGCCACTGCGTTGCGGTGTGCCTGTCAGTTTGAGAGCCTCCCAGTCCTCCTCCTGGATTAAGCTCCACTCCTATGACGTCTGTCTTGGTAGGCTTAAAAGACTGAGAGTTATGCTGGAGGTACATGCGCCAGAGCATATGCACATATTGTTTGTGCCTTTATGTTCAACTTCATGCACATTTTGTGGTGCACGATCATGCTGGTTGCTAGTTTCATGGAGTTTCCTAGTGTATTTTGAAAGAATAAATAATGTTCTTTATTTACCCATTTCCCCCTGCTGTCCTCCTTCTGAAAAAAAAAATATAAAGGTTTTCACTTCCTGTTGTTTAGGTTGGCTGAGTGCTTAAAGTTAAAAAAAAAAAAAGCAGGCAGAGTTGCCTGAGCAGGAGACTGGAGCAGTAGTCTGATAGACTTGGGCCATCACAGGGAAGTTGGGTGATATGAAGGAGATTTTTCTCCCCAAAGTGCTGGCAATGGCAATGAATGTTGGTGTGGGGAGAGAATCAAAGCTCATTCTGTAGAGTGCAGGAAGGGGACCGGGCTCTATAGCTCTGCTGAAATTTGAAAGCAGAAAATGGAAGGTTCATTTAAGCGTTACTGAGCTTGTTTAAAAGGGGAAGGCAGCCACAGAGCTGTGAATTTGGAGATCTGAGGGGGGGCAAAACCATCCAGGCAGTTTGTCTCTGTCAGGAGGCAGAGTTCTGCGGTGGGGCTGGCTGCATTCCTGTTCCCACTGTGAGAAATATTTTGGAGGCAGGAATGGTGGCTATGCTTGTTAAGTTGGAAAGTAAAAGAAGCAGGCCTCCCTTTCTCAGTCCCACAGAGTGCAGTTTGGTGTGGTCCTCCTCGGACTAAATGGTAACTATCCCTTTGTCCAGGTTTTCAACTCCTTCTTTCCTTCCCATTTTTTCTGGGTGACCTTGGAATCAACTGTGCTCCTCATTTGTAGAGGTCTTAAATATCATTTTAAGCATTCCATGGGGAGCTAGATGATATTATTTTTCTATGCTAGAAGCTCCTTCGAGGAATTTTAGTCTCCAGGAGCAGGTGCTGCTCAGGAGATGTGAGGTGAAGGAAGAATATTGTACAGGAGAATATGGCTTTCAATGGTATGCTTCTGGCATTTCAGACACTTTTATGGTTTCCCTCCTGTTGCTCTGCCAGGAAGAGAAACACGATAGCTTATAGTTTATTATTTTTTTTATATACCGACATATCGGAGTACCATCATATCGGTTTACAATAAATAAACAAAAAACAGTAAAAATCACATCAAAATACAGCTCAACATTGAATAAAGTAATGCTAAAAAAGAAACAATAAAACTAACAATATAAATAAGTACTAAAATTCAATGCTAAAATTACATTAAATACTAAAATAATTACTTACATTAATCTACACTAAAATCAGCATAAAATAACATATCACATCATAAGATAAAAGAAAGCATTGAAATTCTAGTTACTTTCAGAGTAAGCACATTTGAAATCCAGGTTTTAAATTCTGCCTTGAATTTTTTTATATCAGCCTTGAGTCACAATTCTTCTGATAAGGTGTTTCATAATTTCGGGCCTGCGATTGACACTGCTCTATCTTTGAACTCGGTTAAGTGTGCGGATTTTACATTTGGGATTGTCAGCAGGCTCTTGTTAGCTGATCTCAGATTTCTTTGAGGTACATGTAATCGGATTGTGCTATAAGAGTAATGTTGGGAAGGCTTCTCGAATTGAATGTGGTGGCATCAGTTCCAAGGGTCAAAGAATGACTGGGTTGTTATTCCATTTACCTTGTGGTTCCCAAGAATGAAGGGTCCTTCTGTTCCTTTCTATATCTGAAATAGATCAACAGATTCTCGTAGGTATCTCAGTTCATAATGGAAACTTTTAAATCGCCGATTCTGATGATGTACAAGGGAGAAATCCTGACCTCTTTGGTTTTAATAGAGGCATCTTTTCACATTCCAATAAGGAAGGATTTGGTGCTTCCTTTGGTTTATGGTTTTGGGGTGGTATTTTAAATTTGAGCCCCTGTCCTTTGGTTTGCTACAGCCCCAAGGATGTTTTCAGGTGCTGATGATTGTTGTGGAGGTGTTGCACAAGGAAGGTTTGGATAGTCCATTTCTCAAGGAGTAGTCTATAGCCATCTCAGTGTCTGCATTATCTGGGAGCATGGTTTGCCATGTTAGCCTAATGGAACCATGAACCTCAAGAACATCTGATGTTCAGGCTGAATGGGGATATGAAGATAGGCCTCTGACAAGTCCAAGGACACTAGAAACTCCCCTTTGCACACTGCCGCTATCACTGTGCGCAGCATCTCCATCCAAAAACGCGGCACCCAGAGGGCCGTATTTACCTTCTGCAGATTGAAAATGGGCTGAAAGATCCCCTCTTTCTTTGGCACCATGAAGTATACAGAATACCTGCCCTGCTCTCTCTCCTGAGGAAGCACCGGAACAATGGCGCACAGAAGTTGTATGCACTGTAGTGTGTCCCACACCACCTCTCGCTTGCACTGGGAGAAGCAGAGGGAGACTGGAAAGGCATCCCTGAATGGCCAAGAAAATTCTAAGGCGTAACCATCTCTTACCACCTGCAGGACACACCTGTCCGATATGATTCTGGTCCACTCCTCGTAAAAGAGAGAGAGCCTCCCTCTGATAGCTTCTAGAGAGAAGTGGACCAACACACCTTCAGTGTCCTACCTTACTTCCGCTCCCCCCTTGGGAACCACTGACCCTTGAGGATCTGAGCTGATTCCAAAAGGGCTGCCATCTGCACAAACTCTATTTCTGTAATGCTGGTGCAGGGGTTCTGTATACCCGAAATCTCCTAGCCTCTCAAAAATAGGCTTGTGGCGGAAAGGACTTCCTAGGACCTTTCCTGTCCTCAGGTAATTTATTGTCTTTCAACTCTGCTTCACAAGCTGCTCCAAGTCCTCCCCGAAGAGGAGCTTCCCCTGAAGGGGAGGTTTGACAGCTGGGCTTTAGACCACACATCCACTGACCAATTTCACAGCCACAGGAGCCTTCATGCCACCACCTCTGAGACCATACTCCTGGCAGAAGTCTGGACCATGTCAACAGAGTATTGGCCACATAGGCTAACCCCCCTCTAAACGGGCTGCCTGTGCTGCTTCAGATGCCGTTCCTGAATGCTTTGATTACAGAAACATCATATTCATGAGCTGAAAACAGTCAGTACTGTGTAGTCTATGAATTTAGTGTGGACACCTCATAAACTGCATGGGCTTCTTTTTTGAGTACCTCACGCCAAGGTTGTGCAGCGTGTGAATGCTGCTAACAAGTCAATTAAGTTATTTTTGACTGTATAACCAATTTACAATCATCGGTGACCACACTCGGTGAACATTTTTTTTGAAAACTTTTTTTTAAGAAGAAATTTTGTTTGGAACCCGGACACATCTTAGCATTGCTTGGACAGCATTTGACAACACCGACCCGACACGGTTTGTGTTTCATGGGCTTCCTCAGGGGTGGAAAACTTGTGCGGAGTCTATAATATAAAAACAAAGAGTTGTACTTATCTTTATAGTTGTGTTAAATAACAGTCCAAGACGCTGTACAAGATAGCATATGTTCTTTGTGTCTGTCTCTCTGCATGCACTGCTACTCGGTTTCAGCTTTAACTAGCAGGGACCTGCCATTACTACTATCTTTTTAAGCTAAACAGGAAGTTTGAGACTGGCCAGTCAGATTTGGAGGAGGTAGCTACAACACCCAATCAGAGTTTAAACCAGTGAAGACCATTCAATACTGTCATTTAACCCATCTGGAGCTTCAGACGCGAGGGTGAAAATCCACCACTGCTCGCGATAGTTGAGCTGGCAACTAAGATCACCACCGCGATCACTCTTGTGTACTTGTTCCAATATTGTCCATTTGAGTTGTTCAAAGGTGTGGTGAGCCTGAAGGCAGTGACTCACTATTGGAGCTTCAATGTTACCAGTATTTATGCGACTTCTGTGTTTATGAGGTGTCCACACTAAATTCATAGACTACACGGTACTAACTGTTTTCAGCTCATGAATATGATGTTTCTGTAATCACAGTGGTCAAATATACATCATATATATACAGTTTTGGTGAATATAAGTGTCAAGTTCCTGAATGCTTGTCATGTGCCTTCTGCACCCAGGACAAACAGGCTCTCTGCATCATAATTCCACACACAGCTGCCCGAAGGATCAAAGCTGAGACTTCAAAGAGCTGTTTGAGTAGGATCTCCAGCTTCCTATCCTAGACAACCTTGAGAGCTGCCACTCCTGTTACCAGTATGGTTGTCTTTTTAGTAACCACTGACATGGCTGCATCCATCTTGGTAATTCTCCATGATTCTAAGGTCTATTCCAGCAAGGGATATAGCTTCCCCATAGCCCTAGCGACCTTCAGGCCTGCCTCGGGAGATTCCCAATCCACCAACTTCACCTGCTTCATCAACGGGAAAGTGGTAGGAGGTCCCTGCAACCCCTTCAGCAGCGGGCTCACCCCTTCCTTGTCCGAGTCTTCCAGGGCGGCTTTGATCCTGAGCTCCTCTAGAACCTGAGGAATCAAGGCACCCAGTTATCCCTTCTGAACAGCTGAACCACTTGCAAATCATTTCCTTCCGTGACTGGAACAGCATCTGAGTCTTGAGCGTCTGGATCCTGCATGGGGTCTCCCAAAGCTTCCAATGGATTCTGGTCCAGGTCCTGCCCTGGATCTCCCAGGACACCAACAGGGTCCTTGTCCGATCCCACTGGACTCACTTGAAGCTGTTCAGGATCATCCAGGCTATCCGACAAATCCTACTCCTCCAGGGTGCGCCCGAGACCCAGCATACGCAAGTTTGCTCCTGACTCCGCGGGCCCTCTAGCCTTTTTCGCTATCCAGGACTTCCTAGGCAAGGGTGTCTTTGCCCCTAGCTCCTTCCTGGCTAAATAAACCTTATGAATGAGAAGCACAAACCCTGTGGAAAAAGCCTCCGGGTCCGAGGAGGAAGATTCCTGATTAGCTTCTTCATGAACTCCTTCCCATCCCCTGCCATCAGCAGGGTCCTTTCCCACAGGCAAAATTGTGGGGAGAGAATCCTGGGGCTTAGAAATGGCAGCCTCTACTTCAGCATGTGAGTCCAAAATGGCCGTTGGCTCCTCTGACCCTCCCTCCGAAGATTCTAGAGCCATCCCAGCCGTCTGCACCTTCGTGTCATTCCCCGGGGGTCCCGCCGTGGTCAACGGCCCCCCGAGGAACATTTGCAGCAAAGCGAGGCCACATCAAGGCGAGCTTGCCTCAAACTGCAGCCACGGTAAAGTTTGCCACACTACGTGGGAGCCGGCATGCTGGGGCAGTTGGGCCTGCACAAGCGGTCGGGCCTAAACATAAACAGAGCCTCCGCGATTGTACTCGCCGCTGTCCCGGTGCTGAAATTCAGCCCTCAGCTGACCCCAATGAAGGTAGGCAATACAGCATGCTCCCTCTAACCTGCCTCTCGGTAGGAAAACAAATACTTACTCACTCCTCAGCCTTGCACAGAGCCTCCGGTCCTGCCAATCCCCCTGCCTCAAATCTCTCCTTTTCTTTTTTAAACTAAAGAGACAGGCCACAACTAAAAGGGGGAAAGAACTACTCCCCTGCTTCTGAAGATAGGAGGCTGAGGAGACAGGCCCACCAAGCAAGAGAGGGCCCAGAGGGGGAGAGGGAACCAGGACCCCTGGCTATTCTCCTGTCAAGAAGGGCTGAGTCCAGACAGAGATTCCCAAATCCTCCTTCCCTTCTGCTAACCCTGCTCCACCTGAGGGATGGCCCACAAAGTAACCTAACACCTCAGGGAGCCAAATCCTCTTCTTATCTTTTTTTCTTCAAACAACTGCAGACTGCAGGTTTGCACCTCTACCATCTGCTAGCGACAGAGAAATACTGAGGGACTGCAGGTGGCACTCTCAGTTATGCAACATTGCCTCAAAGTTTTGTTCTCTGCCTCCATCTGCTGGTAGGGATGCATAAACCACTTGTCTGGACTGATCTGGGGGTACAAACAGGAACCTTGATTTTCTCCATCCTTACACTATTCTAGTCTTCTTTCTCTCACTCTAAATGCTGCCATAAAGCTTATCCAAAAAGAAGAGGGAAGTTGCAATATCAGTCCTGGAAACATACCGCTTTCTCTGGCTATGATGCACTGGTATGACACGGTAGCACAATCTCTTTGGATAGTTAACTTTTTATTTCTTCCAATGCTATGTGTTTTTTCCTTGTTCGAAAAACATTCCATGTGTATTATTTTTGAGATGCTAAGCATTGTAGTTTGATGTTCCTCATGTCTCATGTAACTATAATATATTTCCAGTGCCAGTGCGAGGATCTACAGCTGTCCTAGGCAGTAATGTCACCATGTCATGTCTCTCTCTCTCTCACTCCTCTACCCTCCCCAAATTGCCAAATCATGCATGTCCATCCCTACCACCCAATATCTTCTTCTCTCCTGCTCAAAAAACCTCCATTGGCATGCCACTGCTGCTCTCATCTCAACTGCGTGCATTTGAAACATGGTGCCCTTGCGTCCCTGCCTCGCCCACCTCCGGCACCCTAGGCGACTGCCTAATGCTACCTAATACTCGTGCTGTGCCTGTATATTTCTTTAGCGGTAAAGAACACATTTCGACTAGCTCCATTATTTCAAGCTGCTATTAAGGATGTGGGTGTGATGCTAGCAGTGCTGCAGTGTGTTAACTTGTGGTAATAATGGATGTAATGTTTGTAATGGTAGTACTGCAGGTTATTAATGAGTTGTTTATCTCAATAGGCATCACAAGGAGGAGGACACAGGACTCTTCTTTATGGCCATGCAATCTTGTTGCAACATTCGTTCAGTGGAATGGTGAGTGATTTGTTTGCAAATTTTTTAGTTATGGCATCATATAGAGGTCCATATTCATGTACCCATTGAGTGGGCATGTTATCCAGATTTAGTTTATCCAGTTAACTTAATCCATATATTCAGTTGCACTTATTCAGGAAAAACTGCCATTGAAGCTGCCCAGATAAAGTTAAGAACATAAGAACATAAGAAATTGCCATGCTGGGTCAGACCAAGGGTCCATCAAGCCCAGCAACCTGTTTCCAACAGAGGCCAAACCAGGCCACAAGAACCTGGCAATTACCCAAACACCAAGAAGATCCCATGCTACTGATGCAATTAATAACAGTGGCTATTTCCTAAGTAAACTTGATTAATAGCAGTTAATGGACTTCTCCTCCAAGAACTTATCCAAACCTTTTTTGAACCCAGCTATACTAACTTCACTAACCACATCCTCTGGCAACAAATTCCAGAGCTTAATTGTGCATTGAGTGAAAAAGAATTTTCTCCGATTAGTCTTAAATGTGTTACTTGCTAACTTCATGGAATGCCCCCTAGTCCTTCTATTATTCGAAAGTGTAAATAACCGATTCACATCTACTCATTCAAGACCTCTCATGATCCTAAAGACCTCTATCATATCTCCCCTCAGCTGAATAAAGTGATCTGAGTAACTTTAGGATAGCAATTTGTCTGACTAGCGTTACTAGAGTAAAAAGACTATGCTAGGGGTGTTCCCAGGGTATAGTTTCAGTTTATTCAGGCAGTAGTTAACACCCCAGTGCCTGCCTTTTTTTACTCAGATAAATTGATGTAGGCAATGATTTGCCTAAACAAATTTAAACAAAAATAAACTGGACAAATCCTTTGAATATTGACCACATAGTTATTAGCATGGTATGCCTGAGTTTTCTTATCATGCTGCGTCAGCATATATTCATATATAATGTGTTAAATACAGTAACTAACATTGTCCCAATTACTGGCCATGGCTGCTATTCCCAACGGGCCTACATTTGGAATGATGGTCCTTCCTTTGGGTTAAAACATGCGTATTTATGTTCTCTGTCTTGCAAAAGTCCATCCAGGCCAGCACATTGCAATATGTTTATAAATATCCCTCACAAATAGCATTTGAGTTCTAGAATGAAATTCCTTAAAGGGCTTTTCACTACACAGAATAATTCTAATTATTCAGCACAATGTTTTCAATAGTGGAGTAAGGCTGTGCATGAAACATCAGGAGTTGTGTTGTAACTATGGGGGACTATTTACTAAAAATATTTATGCAGTAAAATCAGCTTTTATCCATGCTTCAAAATGAAATTTCAGATCTATTAGTAAAAATTTGTAACCTATCATTAAAATCATCCATTGTACCTGAAGACTGGAGGGTGGCTAACGTAACCCCAATATTTAAAAAGGGCTCCAGGGGCAAACCGGGAAACTATAGACCAGTTAGCCTGACTTCAGTGCCAGGAAAAATAGTGGAAAGTGTTCTAAATATCAAAATCACAGAACATATAGAAAGACATGGTTTAATGGAACAAAGTCAGCATGGCTTTACCCAAGGCAAGTCTTGCCTCACAAATCTGCTTCACTTTTTTGAAGGAGTTAATAAACATGTGGATAAAGGTGAACCGGTAGATGTAGTGTATTTGGATTTTCAGAAGGCATTTGACAAAGTTCCTCATGAGAGGCTTCTAGGAAAAGTAAAACGTCATGGGATAGGTGGCGATGTCCTTTCGTGGATTACAAACTGGCTAAAAGACAGGAAACAGAGAGTAGGATTCAATGGACAATTTTGTCGGTGGAGGGGAGTGGGCAGTGGAGTATATTTATAAATGATCTGGAAAGGAATACGACGAGTGAGGTAATCAAATTTGCAGATGATACAAAATTATTCAGAGTAGTTAAATCACAAGTGGATTGTGATAAATTGCAGGAAGATCTTGTGAGACTGGAAAATTGGGCATCCAAATGGTAGATGAAATTTAATGTGGATAAGTACAAGGTGATGCATATAGGGAAAAATTACCCATGCTATAGTTACACGATGTTAGGTTACATATTAGGAGCTACCACCCAAGAAAGAGATCTAGGCGTCATAGTGGATAACACATTGAAATCGTCGGTTCTGTGTGCTGCGGCAGTCAAAAAAGCAAACAGAATATTGGGAATTATTAGAAAGGGAATGGTGACTAAAACGGAAAATGTCATAATGCCTCTATATCGCTCCATGGTGAGACCGCATCTTGAATACTGTGTACAATTCTATTCGCCGTATCTAAAAAAAGATATAGTTGCAATGGAGAAGGTACAAAGAAGGGCAACCAAAATGATAAAGGGGATGGAACAGCTCCCCTGTGAGGAAAGGCTAAAGAGGCTAGAGCTGTTCAGCTTGGAGAAGAGACGGCTGAGAGGGGATATGATAGAGGTGTTTAAAATCATGAGAGGTCTAGAATGGGTAAATGTGTATCGGTTAGGGATGTGAATCGTTTTAGGACGATTAAAATTATCGTCCGATAATTTTAATATCGTCTTAAACCGTTATGGAACACAATACAATAGAGATTCTAACGATTTATCATTATAAATCGTTAGAATCGTGAGCCGGCACACTAAAACCCCCTAAAACCCACCCCCGACCCTTTAAATTAAATCCCCCACCCTCCCGAACCCCCCCCAAATGACTTAAATAACCTGCGGGTCCAGCGGCGGTCCGGAACGGCAGCGGTCCGGAACGGGCTCCTGCTCCTGAATCTTGTTGTCTTCAGCCGGCGCCATTTTCCAAAATGGCGCCGAAAAATGGCAGCGGCCATAGACGAACACGATTGGACGGCAGGAGGTCCTTCCGGACCCCCGCTGGACTTTTGGCAAGTCTCGTGGGGATCAGGAGGCCCCCCACAAGCTGGCCAAAAGTTCCTGGAGGTCCAGCGGGGGTCAGGGAGCGATTTCCCGCCGCGAATCGTTTTCGTATGGAAAATGGCGCCGGCCATACGCGTATGGCCGGCGCCATTTTCCGTACGGAAAATGGCGCCGGCAGGAGATCGACTGCAGGAGGTTGTTCAGCGAGGCGCCGGAACCCTCGCTGAACGACCTCCTGCAGTCGATCTCCTGCCGGCGCCATTTTCCGTACGGAAACGATTCGCGGCGGGAAATCGCTCCCTGACCCCCGCTGGACCTCCAGGAACTTTTGGCCAGCTTGTGGGGGGCCTCCTGACCCCCACGAGACTTGCCAAAAGTCCAGCGGGGGTCCAGAAGGACCTCCTGCCGTCCAATCGTGTTCGTCTATGGCTGCCGCCATTTTTCGGCGCCATTTTGGAAAATGGCGCCGGCTGAAGACAACAAGATTCAGGAGCAGGAGCCCGTTCCGGACCGCTGCCGTTCCGGACCGCCGCTGGACCCGCAGGTTATTTAAGTCATTTGGGGGGGGTTCGGGAGGGTGGGGGATTTAATTTAAAGGGTCGGGGGTGGGTTTTAGGGGGTTTTAATGTGCCGGTTTTGCGATTTTTCGATTTTTCGATTTTTCGATTTTTCACGATTTTTCACGATTTTTCACGATATTTTACCCCCCCAAACGGCAACAATACGATTCCCTCCCCCTCCCAGCCGAAATCGATCGTTAAGACGATCGAGGACACGATTCACATCCCTAGTATCGGTTATTTACTCTTTTGGATAATAGAAGGACTAGGGGCATCCCTGAGGTTAGCGTGTGGCACATTTAAAACTAATTGGAGAAAGTTCTTTTTCACTCAATGCACAATTAAACTCTGGAATTTGTTGCAAAGGGATGTGGTTAGTGCAGTTAGTGTAGCTGGGTTTTATAAAAGGATTGGATAAGTTCTTGGAGGAGAAGTCCATTACCTGCTATTAATTAAGTTGACTTAAAAAATAGCCACTACTATTAATAGCAACAGTAACATGAAATAGACAGTTTTTGGGTAATTGCCAGGTTCTTATGGCCTGGATTGGCCACTGTTGGAAACAGGATGCTAGGCTTGATCCAGTATGGCATGTTCTTATGTTCTTAAAAGGGTGCTGGTCTTGGGTCAGCTGGTACCATTTCTAAATACTGCACTGGCAGGGCAGCAGTGACTAGAAATCACTCCTGCCCCTCTTTGAACGCCTATTGTTATGGGTAAGCTGGTATGGGGGGATGTTGGGGGTTAGTGGAAGAAAGTCCTGGACTTTAATGTACGGCAGTGTGGGCAGCTGTGGTGGGATGGGGGTTTGGGGGGCATAGTGAAACAAAACAAACATCATTTTGTTTAATTTTCTTTTGTATAAAAAATGACACAAAATGACTGCACATCCCTACGGCCAACATTAACTGGTTTGGTTCACTTTGCTGCTCAGTGCCTCTTTGAATATTTACCCCTGTGATATGTATTGCTTAAGCAGAGAGAATTTGGGTTATGGAAGGATTGGACTAGAGAATTGATGAGGAAGAATGCTGCTCTATCCAATTACCAGTAACTTAAAGGGGCACCCTTTCCTGAGAGTGAAACTCCTTTAGTTAAACAATGAAATGAAAGCCCCTCTCTTTTAAGGTTTGTTCGATATCTTATATTACATGAGTTCTTGCTATTTTTAGGCCTCTTTTAAATCAGTTGTTCCAGCCAATTGTTCTTCACTTTGGTGTAAACAGCTGTGGCAATCATAGATCTCTAAAGATAAGCATTTCACCTAATCACACACACATATGGGTCACATGACCATGCTCTGCACTGAATGGATAGATCTTTTTTTCAGAGTTTTCAGAAAAGGGCAAATCTCTTTCACTGCCCATGTGCAATAGTTTCCATGTTGCTGTAGTCCAGGGGCTCAGTTTGCTTTAGTCTGCTGAGACTAGTAGAGGAGCCCTGTAGATACTGAGAAGGGGGTCTTTTTCTTCAGTCTCTTTTGCTTAATTAGAATTTTGGAACTTCTGAAGTTTTATGTTTTCTTCCTTGATTCACTGAACTGGTTCATGCCTATTTCCTTTGGCACAGCCATATCAGCAGGTTACCCAGTCAAATATGTTTTTTCGTTCTCTGTACACCGACGTGATATCTCTGATGAGCGGCGGTATATAAAAACCAATAAATAAATAAATAAATAAATGTTTTTCTTTTTGGGTCATGTTTTGTGAAGAGATGACATATCAGTTTTCCTTACTATGTCCAAGAAGCAGGGCAGCAGTTTCAAGATCTGACCTGGGTGAATATAGAAGATGTCCATTAAAGATCATAGTTTAATACAAATGTGTAGCACTTGTATGATATTAGACACATTGAAAAGTGCATCAGGTGTGGGCTTGGCTGTTAGAAAGCCATGAGTAAGTTGAATTATAATTACAATATAGTTAACCTCCCATACCAAAACAGCTCTAATTGCTAGCACTCAAACAGTAACAGCCTTACCTATGAAAAGGCAACACTGCAAATATTACTCCAGGCCCTAAAACACCAGTACATCTCCTATTAGAAAAACAGAACAAGCTAAACTGCTAAAGATCCCTACACAGAAACTACATGCTAGCAGAATACCTCACCTTCATTACACATGCAGAACACAGACAGGCCCTCACCAAATACGAAATAAAAAGACCATAAAGTATAAATAGAAACATGCAGACTCTGTATGTAGTGCAACAATGAAAAATCACAAAAACCAAAAAGCAGAAACCCCTGAAAGATCAACCAAAAAAATCAAAAAGCAAGGGGAAACATCCAAAATTAATGTACTTACATAAATTGTGTAGATCTCGGCATCTGAAAAATGGTGCTTTCTTTTTACATCTATTGCTCTCACCACACAATAGATCTCAAGCGGTATCAGTGGTATACATCTTCAATATCATTCATATTCCCTCTCTCAGTACTGCCCCTCATACAGGCTCCCTTTGTCCCTCTCTCTCTGTTTCTCTCACACACACATACACACACACACATGCTCCCTCTCTCTAGTGCTCATACACACATACACACATACCCTCATACAGACTCCCCCTTTTCTCTCTCATACACCTCTGCACACTGGCTGCCTTTCTCACACCTCACACCTAGGCTCCCTCTCTCTCTCATGCATACACCCTCTCAGAGTCTCCGACGCACATTTAACTGTCATCTATTAACGCCTGTCAGGAGCAGGCGTTTTTAGCGACTAAAACCAATGCCGGGTTTATTGGCGTCGGTTTTCATGACTGGCGTATGGCAGTCATGAAAACTGTCTGGGTTCGTGTTAGCAAGGATGTGCTAGCGACCCTAGCGCATCCTTGCTAAAGCGACCCCCTAATTTAAATATTGCATGGCGCCCCCTGACATTGCCATGCGCATGTTATAAAATCCTGGGTCGGTGCACGCAAGGGGGTGCACACTTGTGCACCTTGCACACGCCGAGCCCTAGGGCTCGGCGTGTGCAAGGTGCACAAGTGTGCACCCCCTTGCGTGCACCGACCCAGGATTTTATAACATGCGCATGGCAATGTCAGGGGGCGCCATGCAATATTTAAATTAGGGGGTCGCTTTAGCAAGGATGCGCTAGGGTCGCTAGCACATCCTTGCTAACACGAACCCAGACAGTTTTCATGACTGCCATACGCCAGTCATGAAAACCGACGCCAATAAACCCGGCATTGGTTTTAGTCGCGTTCCCTCCGAAGCCGCGTTCCCTCCGAAGCCGCTCTGAAATTGGAGCGGCCTTGGAGGGAACTTTCCTTCTGCCCCCCCCCACCTTCCCCTCCCTTCCCCTATCTAACCTGCCCCCCAGCCCTATCTAAATCCCCCCACCTTTATTTTTTTATTTATACCTGCCTCTGGGCAGGCGTAGGTTGCGTGCACCGGCCAAGTGCCGGCGCGTGATCCCTGGGCCCAGCAGCAGTGGAGAAGCCTCTGGCCATGCCCCCGCCCCACACCACCATTCCCCGCCCCTGCCCTGCCCATTTTTCAAGCCCTGGGACTTACACACGTCCCAGGGCTTGCGCGCATCACCGGGCCTCTGCAAAATAGGCTCGGTGCGCGCAGGAGCGGGTTTTTGGGGTTACACGCGTAACCCTTTTAAAATCTGCCCTAATGTGTCTTAAAATGGCTAGGTTAAATAGTGTTCATGCATCCAATCTAGTCCCTCCAGGTGGAAGGGACTGAGGGCTACGGATGGCTTCTTACTAGAGTGTTGTAATACAGGGACAGTGACCAGATCCAGGGGTGGGGGTCTGCCTCGTGTTTATTTGATTTATGTGTACAGGAAATTTGTGTTTGTTTTTATGTAACTTGGACAAAGCGGGAATAAATCCTATAAATAAATGCTTCATTCTTCTACTGCCAGTTCTGTGGCTAAGAGGTGCAGGGGTCCCCCCTCCTTGCTAATCCCACTTTCTCCTTTTATCTAATTATTTCTCCTGACTGACATATTAACAGACCTCTTGGTAATGGAGAGCTAGCGTGACAGGTATATCATCGTTGCTACTCCTATTGTTCCTTCTCAAAGTGATCCAGGATCTTAGGATCTGAGTGATCATATTATTTCAGACTAATATGTGGATTCAGCTTTCCTAGTGAAAGACTGCATGTGGATTCTCCTTTCTTAGCAGCATGAGAAGGGATGGTCTGAATTGTTGGGAGAGGGATTTGATACCACTCTACTATGATCTGAACTATGTCCTTTGGTATTTACTCTTCAGAAAAGTTGATGCTGTAGTTGTCCTCTATTAGGGTCACAGCAAAACCATTCTCCCTGCTATACTAGGCCAGAAGATTTCTTGCTTGACAGTCTGTAGGCGTTTGCACTTTTTACCTGTGGTCAATCAGTTGCCCCAGCAGGAGGGTTGTGCTGTCATTTGTTTCATTTTGAATAGTATACACTAATTATTTTATTGTACACTAAATCAAAATAGTGCCCACTAATTGGGATGTAGTGCACACGAAAATAAAAAGAGTGTACAGAAAAAAAAGAAAAAATCTTCCCCAAAACAAAATGAAAAAAAGAAAAAAGAATTTTTTTGAATGCATACCCCTTCCCAGCAGCTAGCTAATTTGAAATGTTTTCCCTATTGGTAAAAATATAGGTCTTCAATGGCTTTAAATGACAATATAAATTATTAATAAACAAGCATTTTCTGTCTCTATAATTTGGAGAACATCTTCCAGATTCTGTAATGTTAGCAAGCCTCCAACTTCCTCAGGATATATCAGAGAACAGGCTTCGTGATAGATCAGAGTGGTCAGAGTACTATACTAAACCTGTGGGAACAGAGTGAGAGCTACCAGCACTGCAGGAAGAAGATGAGAGATGCTAGTTTTTCAGGAATAAGGTGGGGACTACCTGTGCTGGAGCAATAAAAGAGTGAAGGATGTAGCACTGCAGAAAGAGGGTGGCTGTTGCAGGGGCAGTGGAAGAGCTACTGGCACTATAAGAACAGTGAAAGGAAAGGGAGAAATATTTTATGTGGGGGTCAAGGCTGACGGAAACATTAGGCAGCGTAGGTAGCTGCCTGGAGTGTCATGGTGCCTGGGGGTGGCAGAAAGACTGGTTCAGCTGGTGCATCTCTGATCTCTGCATCCCACCTGAGACAAAGAGGCACCCAGGCAGTGATATGATAAAGCTCCCCCCCCCCCCCATGCAGCAGCACTAACATCATACCTCTGAGCGAGGAGGTCCTTGATGTGCACTTAGGGACAACAGGAAGAGGAGCACAGGAGCAGGGGAAGTAGGTAGAGATCTGATCTACCAAGAGCACGAGAGGATAGGTTTCTTGCAAGCATTGAAGTAGCTTCCCTCCTTGTACTTTCTCAGACCATTGGTTGGAGACTTGGACTGCAACTGTCTCCTTGCTGTAACTGCCAGTGCAAGAGCATGTTTGTGTGTGTGTTTGTGTAAGAAAGCATATATGTGTGTATGTGTGCGAGAGAACATGTAAGAGAGAAAGCGCCTATATGAGTGAGAGATAGCATGTGGGAGAGATAGCATATGTTTGTGTGAGCATGTGGGAGAAAACAATATGTGTGTGTGAGAGAGCATGTGGGAGAGACAGGATATGTGTGTGTGAGAACATGGGTTTCTGAGCATGTAGGAGAGAAAGAGCATGTATGTATGAGCATGTGTGTATGTGATTGTGTATGTGAGAGAGAGAGCATGTGTGTGTGAGAGAGCATGTAGGAAAGAGAAAGTAAATGAGAGAGCATGTGGGAGAAAGCGTGTGAGGGAGAGAAAGTATGTGAGAAAGACAACTTGCATGTCAAAGAGAATATGTGTGTGAGAGAGCGAGAGAACATGTGGGAGAGAAAGAGCCTATGTGTGTTAGAGAGCCTATGGGAGAGACAGCATATGTGTGTGTATGAGATCGTGTGTTTGTGAGCATGTGGGAGAGAAAGAGCATCTGTATATGTGGGAGAGAAATAATGTGTGCATGTGTGTGTGTGTGTGTGTGTGTGTGAGAGAGAGCATGTGGAAGAGAAAGAGCCAGTGTATGTGAGAAAGAGCATGTGGGAGAGACAGCATGTATTTGTGAGAGAGCATGTGTTTGTGTGAGCATGTGGGAGAGAAAGAGTGTGTGTGTGTGTATGAAAGAGCACATGAGACAGAGTGTATGTGCGTGTGTGTGAGAGAGAGAGCATGTGGGAGAGAATGAGTGTGTATGTGTATATGAGAGAACATGTGAGGAATAGTTTGTGTGTGAGAGAGAGGGAGCATGAGAGAGAGAGCATGTGCATGTGTGTAAGACAGCATGTGGGAGAAACCATGTGTGGGTGTGTGAGAGAGAGAGAACATGTGGGAGAAAAAGAGCATGTAGGTGTGTGAGAGAGCATATGGGAAAGAGAGAGTATGTAAATGAGGGAGAAAGAATGTGAGAGAGAAAGAGAATGTATATGTGTGTGAGAGAGCATGTGGAAGAAATCATGTGTATGTGTGTAAGAGAGAGCATGTGGGAGATAATGTTCTGTGCTGCTCCCCCGAGGGGAGGGGCTAGCACGAGGTGATACTCCGTAGGCGGAGTTAGTGTTCTGCTGTGGGCAATTTCCACAGAGTGGCAGTTGATAATACCGTACTATAAGTGTAAAGAATGAACACTCAGTAAAATGATGAAACCCTGGGCTGATGGCAGATGACAGCGCCCTCAAGTGGAGATCTTGAGAGGGACCATCAGCTAGGCTGGAGTATTGAATTAGACACAAATAGTTCTTTATTAGACTGGAAGCTGGACCACCAATGGTGGCAGTAGTGAGTCGATGTGTCCGGCAAGGCTGAAGCCCTTCTAATACTGGAATATAATCTCTGGGTCGCTGAGCTGTAGAGAGAGACTAGAAGAGGTGAGTGGACAGGGTATACTGGATACAAGATGGTACACTCACAATCGTCGATGTCTGCAATGGTCTCTATGCCACAGAGATTCTTCAGTATGTTCAGGAACAGGAGCCGTAGGCGAGCACTGGTTCCCACAAACAGTCTGTAATAAGAACTCACAATTGCTGTATATGAAATGGCTTCTAGAGTAGAAGAGAGTCTGTAAAGGATTCTAGGAACATGGGCCCTTGTGGAGTGAGTACCGGTTCCTATCTGCAATCTTGCCAATGTAACTCTTGATCTCCGTACATGCGATAACGTCTTGGACGGAAGGGAGTCTTCAGAGCTATAGGAATGTAGGCCCTCATGGAGAGAGTACCGATTCCTATGTAATAGAACTCACTGTGTTCACGTCCACGATCACTTCCAAGCAATGAGGAGTCTTCCGAGTGTTCTGGCAATCTGAAATTAAGAAGAGAGAGCAGAGCCCCCGTGGAGCAGGTACTCCTAGTATGTAGAAAGCAGAGTAGCTTGGCAATCATAACCAAGAGTATGATTCGAGTCCTTGCTAACTCATAGAGGTTAGCAAGCAAAGACCTTTTAAAATGCAAATGGATGGCATCACTGTGGGGGCACGCCCCCGAGGATCGCGCCCTTGCAGGTACAAAGTTTGGAGCGCGCGCGCGCGCCCTTATGTCATTAGGAACATGGCAGTTCCATAATGTCAAGCCAGCTCGGAGGTTCCGACGAGATGAGGCAGGAGAACTCCGTGTTAGCAACTGTCTGTCAGACCCAGAGGGAGTCACCACCGGAGTAGAGAGGGTGGAGCGAGGGTGAGAAACAGGCATGAACGTAACAGTACCCCCCTTCAAAGGGTGATCTCCTCTTCAGGTGCCAGGTTTAGGCTTTGAAGGATGTGCAAGATGAAACTGACAAAGCATCTCTTTATCCAAAATGTTGGCCTGAGGCTCCCACGAATTGTCTTCGGGGCCGAAACCTTCCCACTTTAAAAGATATTCCATCATCTTGCCTCTCTTACGAACATCAAGAATTTCTTCAATTTTTTTTTTAATTTAATATTTATTGAATTTTATATATTTAATACATCAAGCAGTGTTACATTTGAATATAGTATACAGAAATGAATCACTAATTCCTCTAATTAATGTCTCAAAATATCTCTAAATGCAAAAATATTCATTGTATAAATTTTCCGAAGTCAAAGATTTCAACACCAATGCAGCTCTGGAGGAGATATTTAATGGAGATATTAGGCATACCAGAAGCCACATTACCTATTCTTTTGAAAATATATTTTCTTCCTCCATTGAAGAAAACCTCTGAAGCTGCACTGGAAGTTACCTCTATGCAAGAGTTAAAACCAGCTCATGAGGAAGTGAATGTAAATATTTCAGAGTTGTTGGAAAGAACAGAGTCTGAATTAGTAAATCCAGCTACACTCCTTGTAACTTTTATGTTAGAGTCTGACAAGGATTGGATTTTCAGAAAATATTTCCAGAATAGGTGAAAAGAGTTTATGGGCTGTAAAGTCCAGATATTTCCTGATATATCCCATCAGACTCAGAAACGTAGAAAACAATTTCTGTTATTATGCCCCCAAGTAGTACAACTTGGAATGTTTTTTATTTTAAAATATCCTTGTAAGTGCTTAATAAAATTCAATGGAAAGACATATATATTCCAACAACCAATTCATCTAACAGGTTTTCTAGTAGAGAAAGGAAAACCATTAATGAGTTCATTTCCAGAGATTACATAAAGTGCTCAGTGTAAGGAGTTTGGATCTCCCAATAGTAAAAATATCCTATAGTCAAATTGCTTTGTTGGTTTATGCATTATTGTATTGTATAAATTTACTTGTAAAAGTGTAAAGGATCTCAATTGAGGGCTTGATAGATAGGGATGAAGGAGGTTAATTTCTTTAATTTTCTTTTTTATATAATGCATGGAAATGAAAATATATGTATTATTTAGTATAGTATTTATTAATTAAAAGAATTTCTTCAACTTTATATTCTAAGTCATCTTCAGCATTGATTACTGGTGGTTCTAGGGTCTGAGAAGAAAATTCGCTGAGTATAAGCGGTTTTAATAGTGAAACGTGAAATGCATTATGAATGTGGAGACCAGGTGGTAGCTTCAATCGATATGTGACGTTACCAATACGTTGAAGAACTAGAAATGGTCCTACGTAATGAGGAGCAAATCGAGACGAAGGTAGCTTAAGTCTGAGGTGCTTAGTAGACAGCCAAACTTTGTCCCCTGGCTTGAAGGCTGGAGCTGGTGCATGATGTGCATCATAATATTTCTTAGCACACTCATTAGCTTTAAGTAACATGTCCTTTGTCTGAACCCATAGTTTATGAATATCCTCAACAGTGGATTGAGCAGCTGGAGACATCACTGAGAGTCTCAGTGGAAGCGGTGGTGTAGGGGAACGTCCGAATACCAATTCAAAAGGTGACCGTCCTGTAGAAGTTGCTGGGTGAGAATTAATAGCAAATTCAGCCCATGGAAGCAATTCGGCACAGTTATTTTGTTGAGATGTGACATAGGCTCGTATAAACTACTTCATGGTTTGATTCATTCGTTCCGTTTGACCATTCAACTGTGGATAGTAGGCTGAAGTATAGTCTAGAGTGATATCAAACAATTTGCACAGAGCCTTCCAGAATCGTGCCGTGAATTGGGAACCACGATCAGATACGATGTGTGAAGGTAGGCCGTGGAAATGAAATATGTGCATTATAAAAAGCTTTGCAAGTTCCAAGGCTGAAGGTATGCCAGGGAGTGCCACAAAGTGTGCCATCTTGCTAAAGCGATCCACTGTCACCCAGATGGTGTTCATTCCTCCAGAAGTAGGTAAATCTACTACAAAGTCGGTTGCGATGTGCGACCAGGGTCGATCCGGAACTGGCAATGGTTGCATTTGCCCCCATGATGGGCCAGAGGCTGGTTTATTTTGGGCGCAATTGGTAGATGAGGCCACATAAGAATAGGTATCCTTTTTAATGGTAGGCCACCAATACAGTTCCTGAATTCTGAGCAGCATTCGACGTTGGCCTGGATGACCAGCCAGCTTAGAATCGTGTGCCCAAAAGAGCACTTTTCACCGGAGGTTCTTGGGAACCATAGTCTTACCAACAGGTACCGAGCGGGTAGTGGCCAAAACGATCCTCCTAGGGACAACCATGTCTGACGGCTCTTCAGGTAAATCCTCCCACGTCGTCTCTTCATCCCTCTCAGATGAAGAATCAATTTCCTTTTTAGGTAGCACGAAAGGAACTCCTGAATCTGAGATGTTTTCACAGGACTTCAATAGCGGAATAATCTCTGTTACCTTTTTAAAAGATTCTTTTTGAAAAGGATCCTGCTGAGGTAAAAGTTCTGGTTCCGCTGAAACATTGGGTCTGCCATTAGCAGGTAAAACCTCCTTGAAACATTTCTTATGAGAATCAGGGCCCCAGCATGAGAGATCCAAGGAAGCCCAATCAAATTGAGGCTGATATTCTTTCAGCCAAGGCAACCCCAAAACGATCGGATGCATGGCCTTCTCTAAATCAAAGAGAGAGATTATTTCCATGAGAAGTGCTCTGGTACGAAGCCTAATTGGTACAGTCTCGCAGGTTACATCACCTAGTAAAGGCTCCCCGTGTATGGAGGATAACAATAGAGGAAATTTTAAGGAGATGAGAGGAATCTTCAGATATTCTACTAGATATCTAGAAATAAAATTGCCTCCTGACCCTGAGTCCACCAGGGCAGGAGTCCGAATCGTGACTGGTCCATATGTCAGAGAGACTGGAAGAGAGAGCGGGAGTGAAGGTACAGTAAGTCCCACAAACAGTCTTTCCGCCGGATTAGAATTCCTCCGTTCCCCTGGGGAATGGGAACAAGTCGAGACATCATGGCTGAACTGGCCACAGTACATACACAGATCACATGTTTCGTGGGTCCTTTTCTCCTTAAAAGTCAAGTGACCATGACCAAGTTGCATTGGTTCCTCTTTATCAACAGCAATGTTTTCTGGATTCATCTGAAAAGCAGGGGCACGAGCCTGCATGAACTCGGGTAATGCTCTAGATGGAAGTTCCTTCACTTTGTCTCAAAGCCGCCAATCAATCCGAGTAGCCAAGGCTATCAACTCTTCCAATGAGTCAGGTGTCTGATGAGCAGCCATCTCATCTTTTATGCAAGTGTCCAGGCTTCTGCAAAAGAGTGTCTTCAGACATCTGGGGTCCCAGCGCAGCTCTGCTGCTAGAGTTTTAAATTCAATAGC
Source organism: Rhinatrema bivittatum (assembly GCF_901001135.1). Taxonomy (NCBI): domain Eukaryota; kingdom Metazoa; phylum Chordata; class Amphibia; order Gymnophiona; family Rhinatrematidae; genus Rhinatrema; species Rhinatrema bivittatum. The sequence continues at coordinate 292,519,652 of NC_042618.1, forward strand.
AAATTCCACCAGGGATCTGTTGCCTTGCTTCAGATCCACCAAAGTAAAACCAGCAACAGACATACGATCAGGGTCAGCAAAAATGGATTTAAACAAGTCCATGAATCCTTCGATGTCCTGTAAAATAGGGTCCTTGCATTCCCACAAGGTAGAAGCCCACGACAAGGCTCTCCCATCTAAGTAAGACAGAATGTAGCTAGTCTTAGAAAGACCTGTAGGAAATAATGAAGGTTGTAAGACTAAATGTAAGCTGGACTGGTTCAAGAAGCCTCTAGTCTTCTGGAGTTCTCCGGAGAATTGAACAGGTGCCACCAGTGGAACAGCTGACCTTAAAATTACCTCCTGTAACTGACCTTCTGGTGTAGAGGCTATGCTTTGTATCTTCAGTGCCTGAAGCTGATGAACTGCTACAGTAATTTTCTCCAAGGTTTCTTGCTGTTCTAAGATGCGTTGAGCCAGGCCTGGAATAGCCTACAAGGCAGAAAGGTGAGCCGGGTCCATGGCTATAGTCCTCAATACTTTTAGCCGGATTCACTGGAGTTAGCAATCTGTTCTGTGCTGCTCCCCCGAGGGGAAGGTCTAGCATGAGATGATACTCTGTAGGCGGAGTTAGTGGTCTGCTGTGGGCAATTCCCAAAGAGTGGCAGTTGATAATACCGTACTATAAGTGTAAAGAATGAACACTCAGTAAAATGGTGAATCCCTGGGCTGTTGGCAGATGACAGCGCCCTCAAGTGGAGATCTTGAGAGGGACCATCAGCTAGGCTGGAGTATTGACATAGACACAAATAGTTCTTTATTAGATTGGAAGCTGGACCACCAGTGGTGGCAGTAGTGAATCGATGTGTCCGGCAAGGCTGAAGCCCTTCTGATACTAGAATATAATCTCTAGGTCGCTGAGCTGTAGAGAGAGACACTAGAAGAGGTGAGTGGACAGGGTATACTGGATACAAGATGGTACACTCACAATCGTAGATGTCTGCAATTGTCTATACGCCACAGAGAATCTTCAGTACGTTTAGGAACAGGAGCCGTAGGCGAGCATTGGTTCCCACAAACAGTCTGTAATAAGAACTCACAATTGCTGTATATGAAATGGCTTCTAGAGTAGAAGAGAGTCTGTAAAGGATTCTAGGAACATGGGCCCTCGTAGAGCGAGTACCGGTTCCTATCTGCAATCTTGCCAATGTAACTCTTGATCTCCGTACCTGCGATAACGTCTTGGATGGAAGGGAGTCTTCAGAGCTATAGGAATGTAGGCCCTCGTGGAGCGAGTATCAATTCCTATGTAATAGAACTCACTGTGTTCATGTCTGCGATCACTTCCAGGCAATGAGGAGTCTTCCGAGTGTTCTGGCAATCTGAAATCAAGAAGAGAGAGCAGAGCCCCCGTGGAGCGGGTACTCCTAGTAAGTAGAAAGCAGAGTAGCTTGGCAATCGTAACCAAGAAGTATGATTCGAGTCCTTGCTAACTCATAGAGGTTAGCAAACAAAGACCTTTCAAAGTGTAAATGGATGGCGTCACTATGGGAGCACGCCCCCGAGATTCACGCCCTTGCGGGCACAAAGTCTGGAGCACACGCACGCGCCCTTATGTCATTAGGAACATGGCAGTTCCATAACGTCAAGCCAGCTCGGAGGTTCCGACTAGATGAGGCAGGAGAACTCCATGTTAGCAACTGTCTGTCAGACCCGGAGGGAGTCACCACCGGAGTAGAGAGGGTGGGGCGAGGGTGAGAAACAGGCACGAATGCAACAGATAATGAGTATATGTGTGAGAGAAAGCATGTGGGAGAGACAGGTTGTGTGTGAGAGAAAGCATTGAGAAAGAGAGAGAACATGTGTCAAAGAGAGAATGTGTGTGTGACCGAGATTGTGAGAGTATATGTGTGTGAGAGAATATGAGTGAAAGCATATGTATGTGTGTCTGTGTGTGTATGTGTGTGAGAAAGAGAGAGCATGCATGTGTCTCAATGTGTCTGAGAGAGCATGTGTATGAGCGTGAGAGTATGTGAGAGAGAAAGAGAGAGAGCATGTGTGTGTAAGCATGTGTGAGTGAGCAAACATGTTTGTGTTGGAGAATATGTGTATGTGAAAAAAGAAGGGAAAGTCTGTGCATCGTCCCTCCCTCCCTCCCCTACCAATCCATGACAATCTGAGTGACTATAAATCAAAACCTTCCAGGGATGGAATGCAGGGGATTTTTTATTTCTTATTAGTCTTAATTATTGGTTGTTATTTGATGTGTCTGCTGTTTTGAAATATTTATTGGAGTTTGGGAAATTTTTCAGATTTGTAAATGAACTTTTAATTATTGGATGTTATTATATACATCAGCTATTTTTAAATATTTATTTTTATTACTATGGCTCTACAATTATGATTGATGATTCATATTTTTTTGTTTTATGTTTTCTGAGGAATGGTGTGGTGTTTCTGTTTTTCCATTATTGCACTGTATACAGGATCTGACTTATTGCGGTTTCCAGTTCAGTTTTTATCTGCACATTTCTATTTATTTTTTATGGTCTCTGTATTTGTTGAGGGGTTTGTCTGTGTTTATTTATTTATTTATTTATTTGGAGATTTTTATATACCGCGGTACGTAAAGGTCTACATCACCTCGGTTTACATTAAACAATAACTTAGCACAAGGCTTTACAAGTAACAGGTTATGCAGTAAGTAAACAATAAATAGCAAACAATAAATAGTAACAGGTTTTACATAAAACAGTTAAGAGGAAAGTAAACAATTAACTTCAACAGAAGGTGACAACTTTATACAGCAGAACTGAATTTCAATTCAAGTTAGACATTGATCATCTATAGTATGCTTGCTCAAACAACCATGTTTTGAGGTTTTGTTTGAACGTTTTGTGGCAGGGTTCACAACGTAGGTCCAACGGCATATTGTTCCATAAGTTGATTCCAGCAATCGAGAAGGAACGTTCTCTTGTGGACACGTGTTTGATGTGTTTGAGTGGATGAGCAGCCAATTTGGCTTTGTGGATATTTCTAATTGGTCTATTAGATGTGTGGAAAATGAACTGGTCAGAAAACCATTGCATCTCTTGGTTGTGTATTGATTTATGGATGAGAGAGAGCACTTTAAAAGTGATCCTGAACGTTACAGGAAGCCAATGTAGAAACATTAGAGCAGGGGTGATGTGTTCGTGTCTTCGGGTATTCGTAAGTAAGCGAGCAGCAGCATTTTGCAGCATCTGTAAAGGTTGAGTTATGTTTTTTGGGAGACCCAGCAGTAGTGCGTTACAATAGTCTAGCTTTGGTAAGATTGTTGCTTGCAACACTGTCCGGAAGTCCTGAGCATGTAAAAGAAGTTTAATTCTTTTCAGCGTATGTAACTTAAAGAAGCCATTTTTAATAGTAGCTGAGATAAAATTTTTAAAGGAGAAATGATTGTCAATCATGACCCCTGCATAAGTGTCCAAAGTGAGGTATTCTGCTAGGGATCTGTAGCAGTCTGCTTTGTTCTGTTTTCCTAATAAGAGGTGTGTTGGTGTTTTAGGGCCTGATGTAATATTTGTAGTTTCCCCTTTTCATAGGTACTGTGTTTGAGTGCTGTTTTGGTATGGGAGGTTTACTATATTATAATTGTAATTTAGTTTACTCATGGATTTCTGAAGTCCAAGCCACACCTGTTTCAAAAATCCTAATACTATATGGGCTCCAAGTGTCTTTTTTGCAGGGTTTTTTGGTTAGCAACATAGCAGCACATGTAAATATAATATACATGTTGTAAGTGATATTTTTATCCCAAAATGTACTTTTTCATGCAAAATCTATTATAAATGCATAATTTTAAATTGTTTGTGGGGAGGACTGAGGAGACAGGCAGCTAGTCTGTAAGATTTGCCTAGGGCATCTAATATTCTTACATCGGCCCAGGATGAACTGTTGGAGAAGAGAAGGGAGACAGGCTGAAGTCAGGAAAATGAGAAAGGAAATGGCTGAGGAAAAAAGAGGAGAAATAGAAAGACTAATTGTAGCGTTCAAGAGAAGAGATAATGCCCCTCACTTCTTTCATGTCATCTTTTTTACTTGAACTTTTTTTTTGCAGTACTTAACATGCTTGACAACATCAAGATCCATGACGGACAAACTTTCATTTGATGTGGGACTGCAGGATGATTCAACAGGTACAGTACAAAACACAAGCATCTTCCTGCAATGCAGAGAGCTTTGACCAGTTCTAAGTGCTGATGCTTTTTCAGGCGATACCACAGGTCAGGGAAAGAACATGTAAGATATGCATCCTGTTTCAACAAGGGTCACGTGGAGATAGAATGCTGAGCTCAGTAGACTTTTAATCTAACCCAGCAAAGCACATCTTATGCTTTTAGGTTAGACCTGCCCAAGACACTGGACGAATTCAGAAATGAAATTTTTCCACGTTCTGCTGGGAATAGCCAGGCCAACGATGTTGTGAGCTAAAGGCAGCAATTTGTAAACTGCATACAGGGCTTGCAGGCCCACTGCTACATTGTACCCAGGGGCCTGTAAGATCATTTTCAAACAGAAAATCCCTGTGGAGGTTCCCTTTGAAAATTCATGCCAGTAGGGTAATTCAGGTACTGTGCACATGCATAAGGTAGGTTCAAAGTACCCATGAGGAATTCAAAATTCCCGCACTACTTTCCTCACATCTCTTTTTCCCTGTGGGTACAAGTACATGCGCTTTGCCTGCACAGTAGGAGAGGCAATTTTCAAACATGCCTTTACACAGGTAAAAACCTGTTTACCCACATACAAATTTTGAAAATCTCACTCAAAATGCATAGACATTGAATACTGCAGCAGGTACTGATATTAGAGATGAGTTTTTTTTCTGATACAAGATCCCTGTTACAAAGACATGCAGATAAACTACAATAATAATACTGGGAATGGGGTCATAGGGCAGGGGTGCTCAAACTAGTCCTGGGGCCTCCACCAGCCAGTTGGGTTTTCAGGATATCTCTACTGAATATGCATGTAATTTATGTGCATGCACTACCTCCTATGTATGCAAATATTTCTCATGTGAGGTCAATATTCAGCGCCACTTAGGGGGTCATTTTCCAAAGGGATCGCACGCAAAAAGGGACTTTTCGCGTGCGATAGCTAAGTCGGGGCAGAGTCTGCATTGGAAGAGGAGGGGGCGGCGTCGGGGCAGACTCCGCAACGACTTCGCCGACGGTGAAGAGGTAGGACACCTTATCGCTGCCAGCAGCGCGCCCAATAGCACCACCTTTCATGGTGGTGCTATTGGGTGCGAAAGCTGGCAGCGATCGCACCGCGGAGGTGTGATCGCTGCCAGCTTTCGCAGGCCCGCCCCCCTCTTCGCCCCCTGGCCTCCCAGTACCGCGAGATTCATAAAGGCCTGCAATCTTAGAAAATCAAGGCCTTATTCAGATAATTGGATGTGGCTGAATATCTGGTCATGTTTAGTGGCTGCCACTTATCCAGCTAACTTACCGGGTCATTCATCAAAATACGTTATGGCATTAACGCACGCGATAGCATGTTAACACATGCGTTAACGCCATGGTGTGAATGCACATGTTTTGTAGGGGCAGGATCAGGGTGGGATTAAATTAAATTTGGGTATTATCACACCATGTGATAACATAACACATGCTATCACACGGTTTTAACACCAGAAATAACTAAACATTTTTTCCTGGCGTTATGACTGAGCAATATGCCAGAAATGGCCATAACACAATTCGGGATACATTTTTGGCTAGGGGAGAGAGAGAGAGAGATAGAGAGAGAGAGAGAGAACCTCTGGGGAGGGCTGCACAGTGTATATCTATTTATATCTCTATAAGAGGGCTATCTAATAGATTGAGGTGAGGTGTTGGTGGTGGTTTCGGGTTTAGGAATCAGTTTCACATGTAGAGTGAGATGTACGAACAGCACAGTGCACCTTAGTGAAGATTTGACATCATTTGGAGTGAGGAAAGTCTCACAAAGATGAAATTTTATACTATGTTATCTCACCTTAGCTTGATCGTACCCTGTTAGAGTTCATCAAGCTAGAGTGAGAGAACATAGTAGAAATGCCATCTTTGTGAGATTTTCCTCACTTAAAATGACATCAAATCTTCACAATGGTGTACTGTGCTGTTTGTACATCTCACTCTACATGCGAAACTGGTCCCTAAACCTGAAACCACAACCAACACCTCACCTCAACCTTTTAGATGGCTCTCCTATAGAGATATAAATAGGTGCACACTGTGAGGCCCTCCCCAGAGGCTCTCTCTCTTTTTCTTTCTCCCCTCCCTCTCCCTCTCTCTGTCACCCTCATCCTCTCCCCCTCAGAAAAAAATAGGGATTATCGCACAGTGTACTAAGTTTACCACACCACTTGATACTACGGATGTGAAGCGGTAAGTTACCGTGTGGTGTGGTAAATCAAAAATTTCCATAAACATGCCCCTTTTTGTTATCAATGCATTAGTAACACTTTTTGATGAATCTAGCTGTTAGTCAGAAAAGTAGAGATACTTAAACTTATCTGGTTACGTTAACTGGATAATTTAGATCTGCTCAATAGCATGTCTAAAGTTAGCTGGATAAGACTATCCTATTTGAGATTATTCAGCAGCATAACCATGCTCCTGTATATCTCTTAACAGTTAGCCAGGCTATTTTCTTAGACTTTTTCTTTAAATATCTCTATATTTTTTTGTAGGAAATCACCTCCCACATCTTGACTTAATTATCCACATATTTTCCTGAATTTGTTTGGTAGAAAACATTTAAACGTACAGACCTAAAATTCAGTTTTGCACCCAATCAATGGCAGTGTTTGGGACTATAACTTTCTCAGGCTTTTCTCTATTTGAACGCAATAGGGTTCAACATGACCTGAAGAAATCCACATTGTATTGAAATAATTTGCAGATATGTAAAAAATACAGAATAGAAGGTGCAAAATGTATGTGATGTTCATGGCATAAAAACCTTGAAGTCCATATTCAGCACATTTGTCTGGCTAAGGAGGTCATTTATCAAAGTGCTATATGGCGTTTTCGCATGCGTTAAGGCATTGACTCTCTACCTGGGTAACATCAAGCTAGGTTGAGAGAAAATTGCACAAATCTCATCTTTGTGTGAGTTTTCTCACTCCGAAGGTCATCAAATCTTCACAAGAGTGCACTGTTCTGTTTGTACGTCACGCTCTGCATGTCAAAGTGGCCCCTAACCCCTACACTAATACCTAAACCTCACCTCGAGTAGCTAGGTGGGCCTCCTATAGAGGTATAAATACCTACTTAGCATGAGGGCCTTATACTAGTGTCTCTCTCTCTCTCTCTCTCTCCTCCCCCCCCCCCCCCCCCCCCCCCCCCCAGTAATCGTAGGTAGGAATTGCAACAATTGTGGTACTTACTATCGCAGTCTGCAGTAATACCTATGTGAAGTGCTAAGATAGCGCACTTTGTGATAAACAGATTATTACCATAAAACATGCCCCTTTTCCTATCACATGTGATATTTAGTGCATTTTGATAAATCCAGGCCTTTTTTGCCAGTTGATTTTTAGCAAAATCTGGCTAACCTTCACCTAGATTCATCAAGCTGCGATTTATTCTTGCAGGAGGTGTCCTACTATCATGGTGGAGGGTGTTGCCAGGATAGTGGGTCCTCTCCCCCGAAAAAGCATCATGACTCTAAGGTGCTTTCTTTTATGTTGTGGCCAGACACCTTGACATAATAGAATGTGGTGAATGGCCCTTTAACGGAATAATGGCTTCAACCTCACGGGTCTGCCATCATCTTAAAAGGCTGCTGTCCCTAAAAAAAAAAAATGCAGCCAAATGGGGAGGCTGATCAGGGTTCACTGCTGACCCCTGTTTCAATCCAGAGCCACTGGTTGAGGTGACCCCAACTTCACCAAAAATGAAAAATGAGTGGAAATATGCATGTGGCAGTGGCAAAATCCCCAATTTTCACCCCCCACCTCCTGCTGCCCTGGCATCTCAAAGTGTCACCCCAATCCCCACCCCCCTGAAATCTTAACCCCCCACCTCCAACCCCCTGGCCCCTCCGACAGCAAGATCCACCCAGCCCTGCAATGGCAAGAATCCCATCCCCTAGCCCCCCTGAAGGCAACCACCACCCACCCCTTGCCCCCTGAAGGCTTAAACTCCCATTCTCCCCACCCCACTCCCCTCCAGAGGCCCCCTTACCTTATCCTGGATCCCACATTGGGGACATGTACACCCTTGCACCCATAGCAGTCAGTGCCATTTTCCAAAATGGCAGTGACCTGACCTTATCCCAGCCATGTGACTGGGGTTAGGTCCAGGGACTGGACCCAGGCCACCCTAATGCAGCTTAATGAATGCCCCAGTTGGATAACTCAAAGGTGCTCAAATTGGTCCTCAACCCCCAGCTCATTAGATTTTCAGGATCTTCCTAATGAATATGCATGATAATAATTTGCATACTTAGGTAATGCATGCGAACAAATCTCATGTATATTCATTAGAGATATTTTGAAACCTGACTGGCTTCAGGGACTCCAAGGACCAGTTTGAGCACCCCTGGGATAAATTTAGGAGGACCAATTATCAATCCTAATTGTTGCACTGGAGGTGGACCCTTGCCCTGGTGCAGGATCGGTACGGCCCCTCTGGTGGGACCCAGAGAGCACACAAGGAGACAGAGGCTAGCTGGCTGGAGCTTCACTAATAACAGTCCGGGGTTTCCACAGGTTGAGCCCTTGGGTACCCGGACTGCCTGGACTTGGGTGGGCCACCGATGGTCTTCCAGAGAGGTGTGCCCACCACGAGAAAGGGTGCGCGGCTGATGCAGAGTGGGTAAGCTAGACTTGAACTGGAAGCTCTGGAGACCTCAGGAGGGCAACAGTTCAGGGAGGTTCTCCGGGTGAGACAGGCAGCACTTGGTCTAGCCAAGTGGAAGCCGCGGTTGGTTTCCAAGCAGGTTGGCCCAAAGGTAACAGTAGGCCAGAAGAGAGTGTCCGAGTGAAGTGCAAAGTTCAGAGCCAGAGTGTCAGTCCAGGAGAGGTCAGCCAAAGCAGGGGTCAAAACCAGAATCAGTCTGAGCGTAGTCAAGGCAAGTGAGGTCATTTCCAGGTGGCAGAGAGTAGAATGGTCAGGCAGACAGTGGTCAGTTCCAGACAGCAGGCAAGAGAATGGTCAGGCAGGCTGTGGTCAGTTCCAGGTGGCAGGCAAGAGAATGGTCAGGCAGGCAGTGGTCGGTTCCAGGCGGCAGGCAAGAGAATGGTCAGGCAGGCAGAGGTCAGTACCAAAGGTCAGTCTGGAGAGGTACTACCTGGGAAGAATACAGGAACGCAAAATTGAGGACACAGGAACACGGAGACGCTGGAACAGGAGACACTGGAATAGGAGACACTAGAACAGGAAGGCAAACTCACTACACCAACGGTGTTGACTCGATTGTCAAGGCGAGGTCCTGGGGAAAGGGCCTCGCCTTAATAGTGCATCTATGTGTCGTCATCGGGAGGTGACCCCACGGGTTTTCCCGCTCTGGGCCTTTTAAAGGGCTGCACATCAGCCGCACATGCGCCTAGGGGCGTGGCCGAGGACGCCAACGCTTCGGAGCCCCGACGGGAGCTCCGCCATGAGGCCTGTGAGGAGGATGGTGAACTGGAAGTCCGAGGATGCCGTGAACTGGCTGTGGTCGCAAGAGAGGGGTGCCCGGAGCTGGTTGATGGGAGTGCAAGGTGAGCAGGGCTGGGACGCGCAACAGTACCCCTCCCCCTTCTAGGCCTCCCCCTTACCGGTTTATGCTTTTCTGGATGGTCCTGATGAAACCCTCGAAGCAGGTCTTTATAAAAAATATTTTGAGAGGGTTCCCAAGAGTTTTCTTCTGGGCCGAAACCCTCCCAAGACAGGAGGTACTCCCAATGGCCATGACGACACCGAACGGCAAGGACCTCCTTGACCTGAAGAGTGTTCTCAGGTTCTGCCGTGTGCTGAGTAGGAGGTGTAGGCCTTCAGGAAGGCCAGGAAAAGGCTAAAGGCTTCAATAATGACACGTGGAACATGTTGTGGATTCCCATGGAGGCAGGGAGTTGTAACTGATAGGTGACTGCTCCAATGCGTCGGAGAATAGGGAACAGCCCAATGAATCTGGGAGCTAGCCTTTGAGACGGCAGTCATAATCGAATATGTTTCGTGCTGAGCCAGACTATGCTTCTGAACAATTTTGTATCATCTTCAAATTTGATTACCTCACCTGTCGTATTTCTTTCCAGATCATTTATAAATATATTGAAAAGTATGGGTCCCAATACAGATTCCTGAGGCACTCAATTGCCCACTCCCTTCCACTGAGAAAATTGTCCATTTAATCCTACTCTCTGTTTCCTGTCTTTTAGCCAGTTTGTAATCCACGAAAGGACATCACCACCTATCTCATGACTTTTTACTTTTCCTAGAAGCCTTTCATGAGGAACTTTGTCAAATGCCTTCTGAAAATCCAAATATACTACATCTACCGGTTCACCTTTATCTACATATTTATTAACTCCTTCAAAAAAGTGAAGCAGATTTGTGAGGCAAGACTTGCCTTGGGTAAAGCCATGCTGACTTTATTCCATTAAACCATATCTTTTATATGTTCTGTGATTTTGATATTTAGAACACTTTCCATTATTTTTCCTGGCACTGAAGTCAGGCTAACTGGTGTAATTTCCTGGATCGCCCCTGGAACCCTTTTTAAATATTGGGGTTACATTAGCCACCCTCCAGTCTTCAGGTACAATGGATGATTTTACTGATAGGTCTAAAATTTTATTTTTGAGTTCCTTCAGAACCCTGGGGTGTATACCATCCAGTCCAGGTGATTTACTGCTCTTCAGTTTGTCAATCAGGCCTACCAGATCTTCTAGGTTCACCGTGATTTGATTCAGTCCATCTGAATCATTACCCATGAAAACTTTCTCTGCTATGGATATCTCCCCAAAATCCTCTTCAGTAAACACTGAAGCAAAAAAATCATTTAATCTTTCTGCGATGGCCTTATCTTCTCTAATTTCCCCTTTCACCCTTCGATCATCTAACGGTCCAACTGACTCCCTCACAGGCTTTCTGCTTCGGATATATTTAAAAACGTTTTTACTGTGAGGTTTTGCCTCTACAGCCAACTTCTTTTCAAATTCTCTCTTAGCCTTTCTTATCAATGTCTTACATTTAACTTGCCAATGTTTATGCATTATCCCTTTTTTCTTCTGTTGGATCCTTCTTCCAATTTTTGAATGAAGATCTTTTGGCTAAAATAGCTTCTTTCACTTCCCCTTTTAACCATGCCGGTGTTTGTTTTGCCTTCTTTCCACCTTTCTTAATGTGTGGAATACATCTGGACTGTGCTTCTAGGATAGATGGTCTATGAAGATGGTTTGCGAAGGTGGCCCATGAAGGAACATACAAAGGGGTGTGTGCTTTGGCTGTGTGCCTTAGTGACATGCTGGCACAGGCATCGAGGCTGACTTTAAATAGCTGTGCTGCAGTAACTTCACTAAAAAGGAGGTGGAGAAGGGTTTCCTTTCAGTGTCAGAGAGAGGGCAAAGTTAATACATCAGAGCTGCTTACCTAGAAACAAATACACAGAAGCAAGCACAATCAGCTACAAGCAATAGATTCAAAGTTCTAGCAGAGATAATGTTCATTTTTCTTATGGAGTCCTGTTGACCAGGGCCACACAGGTGTTTTTGACCATATTTAGATGAAGATTTGACAAGTGTATTGGGCTTCCTTTCCTTAGTTTGAGTTGACACCATAGCATGAACATGCTCAGTGTGGTTCCTTCCCCCAATTCCAGATGTCTCTGAAATCGAGAGAGTGACCCTGTTATAAGAAAAAGACTAATGAGAATTATTGTAATGAAGTTGATACTGTATTAAGTATTGGAGAGTGGGGCTGGCCTTTAAAGCTAAGATTCACTGGCCTCTCAAACTTAGAATACTATTATTTTTATTTGCTGAACTCAGCAAATAATTTTTGGCCATACATCTTTCTAAATCCTGAAGCTGGTTGAACTGAGTCCTGTGTGGTTTATTGTTCTCTGTAGGTTTATATCTACTAGCCATGCTGTGGGATACTTATGAAATAACTCATGTTTTATACTCTACAGGTGAGGCTTGTTGGTGGACCATTCACCCTGCTTCTAAACAAAGGTCTGAAGGAGAGAAGGTCCGGATTGGTGATGATCTGATTCTGGTCAGCGTTTCCTCAGAAAGATATCTGGTAAATACTGAAAACTCAAATTTTATTAATGTTGCCAGACCTCCAGGATTGTCCTGGAGACTTCAAGAATTAAAGGTCAACTTCCATGATCTTGGAGAAAAAACTGAGAAAATTCTCAATAAAAAAAAAAAAAAAGAATTCCATGGCAAATCAGATTATCATGTTTTCAGCATCTCTTTAGTTTCATAATACCAGTGACTGAAGTTCAGCCAGTGTCAAGGTTTAAGGAGAAAGATGACCTAACCAAAAACACTACACAGGAGCTTCAATGTTTGTGAGATAAATATATTTTATTTTAGTCTATTGAGTGCATTTTCGATGTGTCAGTCAATTCTTAATTGCATGTTATTTTCTTTTAGTTTTTCAAGGAACTGAGTGGCATTAACAAATACATACACTTGTGCATAAAAAATTAAAGCAAACTTCATCATAATATTGCCAGTATTTAAGACAAACTTAATCATAGTATTACTAGTCACTTTTTCAATATTTTGTTTGTTTATGTAACATGTACATAAAAACTGACACATGCACATTAGTGCTGGTAAATTGCAAATGAGCTGCTCCTTTAATAATAAGAGTTACAATAAACCCAGTCCTAAAGTTGCATGTATGTTATTTTAATACTGTATTGTTATTTTATTGTATAATTTTTATTTCTTTCATTTAATTTATTTATTATGTATGTTTTGTTGTAAACTGTTTTGATTAATTCTTTTGAATTGTAAAGGCGGTATATAAACATTTTAAAATAAATAAATAAAATAAAATAAAAGTCATTATGTCACGTGATGAAACCAGAGTTGGCAGCGCCATACTTCACAACAAAAAGATGTGCTTCTCAAAACATTATGTATGTCCAAAGTTTTTAATTGAATTTCTTCAAAAAAATGTATTCCAAGAGGCAGTTCACAGATTAAAGTAAAGTCAAATTTGGTCCCCTGACACAGAACTGTGTTTCACGAAGAAACTGCGATGGGGAGGACTTACATCCCTATCAGCAGAACAGTCCTAAAACAAAAGAGGAACACCCACAGTTTCTTCATGAAAAGTGGTTCCGTGTTGGGGGACCAAACTTTATTCGGTGAACAGCATCTTTGAATTCCATTCGAATAAATATTTTTGGAGAAATTCTATTATAAACTTTATTTGGCCTTGTATAACGTTTTTGCTGTTTTTGCCAGTGTGTCTTCACTCACCCTACTTTAGTTTAACTCCATATTTCATGCATGTCATATTTATTTCTGAAAGGTGTCTATATATGTGAAAAAAGTGTTATGAGATTTTTGTCTAATTCTTAAATGTGTCAATTCCAGCCAGATATCCCCTACTGCTTTAAGTAGATGGTTTTGCTTAAACTATTTTTTTCTGTAGAACATTTTTCCTTTTCAGAAGATGCAGAAAATTAAATCCTGAGACAAATATGTACTGTTTCAAAATTGTGTATGAAAACTTCCTTGTGGGCTTTTCATACATATTTTGTGTTTGAAGACTACATCTAGTTGTTTACATCTGCCTTGATTGTTGATTGCTGTCCCCCAGAACATAGGATAAATGTTAGCTGTAAAATTTGTATCTGCTGTAACTATTGCAAAAAATCTTAAAAGCAAAAGTACAGTGATGTTCTGAATAATTTTTTAGATTGCTCCAAAAAATGATATCACAATCCTCAAGTTTTCTATATTTCCTGAGAGCAAACACAGTAATATATTTTAATCTTTTCCTCAGAGCTGACAGAAAACAACATTGTCCCTAAAGTTATGAACATTTCAAATATATATATATTTTTAAAAATGATCTCCCTTTAAGCCATACTCTGATATGGCTGGGAAACCTAGAGACAGAAATGGAGAAAGGAGATGTCAAGCAGAAGTAAGGAAATTCTGACTGATTATTTGACAGCAAAGAACTTTTTTTCCTTTATAAGGAAGAATATTTGGCATTAGAAGCAAAGGAAGGGTTTGTTAGAAACAAACCAAAATATTAGTCAATATTTCTGTCAAAAATAGAGCCTGCTCTGCTAATAATAAATAAAGCACAGCTCTGCTAAAGAGTAAACCAAATAGAATATTTTCCTAAATTGGAATACTGTAAGCACTAGGTGACATTTTCTTAGCCTGAGGTTTTGTCTCTTGCAGCACCTCTCCTTCTCGAATGGAAAAGAAAATATACAGGTAGATGCTTCGTTCATGCAGACCCTGTGGAACGTCCATCCCACCTGCTCAGGCAGCAATATTGCAGAAGGTTTGACACTTCACTTCTCTGTGCTTGATTTTAAGGAACTAATTTGGGAAATGAAATCCTTTTATACACAAGTCAGCTATCAATTAGTCCGTAGGTTTTAGATATGTTTTATGATGACACCAAGTTGTCTCTTTTAGACTGTTTTATTATATGAGTACATCCCATTGCTTATACATGACCCACATGATCTCATTTGGAATTAATGAAAAAAGGATATTCTAAACAGGTACTCAGCATCACCATGTCAATTTTACTCCTGCACCAGCATTTTATGGCTATATTTACTTCACATGCTTTCACTTTGATCCATTGTTTATGCGTGTAATATGTTTATTTCTGTCCATCATTATTTATATTATTTATGTTGCATTGTGATGTCTTCACAGATATATATGTTTCTAATTACTGACTTTTAACATTTGTTTTTAACTATCTTTATATTGATATCTCATATTCATTTATACATTTTATAATTTACATTATTTGTAATGTTCAAACACCTTTTAATATTTTTAAATGTTTATGATATGTGTGATTTAATTTTAGTAGCCCCTGAGACAGCTCTTCATACAGAGCGAAACTCGGCCAGAGTAGGGCTTGAATACTGTCAGAATAAAGGTCTTTTCTGTATATCGATCTCATTCTTCTTGGTCGCTACACAGCCATATTGGATTGGCTTCCGGTTTATTTTTTGGGAGATTTCCAGTGTACTAATGGCCAAATTTTAATCCCCTCCCTGCGTAAAAAATGGGGATTATGCACATAATTGGGCCTTGCACGTGTTGCGCATTTTCAAAGGGGCCTGGCCATGCGCATAACCCCTGTTATGTGCCGAAGTGCCGGGCCCAGAGAAAGGGGCAGTCTGGGGGGTGGGGAGGAGTGGAGCTGGGGGGCAGCCATTACAGCGGCCATTTGCCACTGTGCTGGGGAAGTGCGAGCCGGCAGTCAGTTGGTGCGTGCAAGTTGCTTCTGCTCCAATGGAGCAGTAAGCAATAACATAAAAAAAGTAAAGGGTTTAGGGGGTGGGGAGGAGAGGAGAGGAGAGGGGAAGGGGAAGGAAGGTTAGGTAGGGGGGTAGGGAACTGGGGAAGGCTGGGATTGCGTTGCCGCATGGAAATTGCGTTAGTATACCCCCCTTGAGCATGCCGCCCACACATATGTGTGAGGATTATAAAATCTGGTATGCATGTGTGCATGGTGCACTGATTTTCTAACATGTCTGTGCCGGCGCGTGCATGTTAGAAAATCTGCGCGTCCATGTGTCTGTGCCAGGAAATGCGCGCACATGGATGCACACGCGCACATTTGAAAATCTACCCCTTAATGAGTTATTTATATTACAAACATTTATTGTATTTCTTGATAAGTTATGCTTTTGTTGAGGGAAACTGCAGGGACTGTACTTGGTAATATACATTGGATATTTTCAACCCTGAGAAGAGCACTGATGAAGTCAGAGCTACATTAAGGTCCTGGTGAATATCCAGTTCCAAAATCCAAATCCAAATCTAATATGATTTGCTTTCTCTTCTTTGAGATGAAGCATTTATAGTGACATACCAGGCCTATTGGTCATGGGTTGAAACAATATTCTCTTCTCTTTTAGTTTATATTTATAGTATTTACAGTTTCCAGTGTAAAAAGGTGTCTTAACATGGTTTTCATTATAACAACAATAAAATATATCAGTATAGCATAATACATTGTTTATGTTGTTTTCTTTCTGTGACAGAGTCTGTTTATTGAAGCAAATATGAGGATTTCATTCTTAAAAGAGATTTTATGAGGATTTTAGTCTTCCATACATTTATGGGATTAAGCTATAAAGTATATTTATATCTATGTAGAATGCAGTGTTTGAATGATGACTGGTAAACAGCTCACATCCTTCATTATTGTCCACTACATTTATAACAGTTGATCATGATAAGCCGTTGTAATACAACCTTTTCATGAAAAGCAGAATGGTGCATACTACTTTAAAAATTAAACCAAATGATGTCAATGTTCAATAGGATTTGTCTGGCTATCTTTGAGACTTATTTCTCGGGGGAGAGTGGTATCAATAGTGACCCATCCATTGTAAAACCCAGATAAAATTGGCAACCTCCTGGGCCTATAGATGCACATATACAAACTTTTCATAGTTTGGTTCTTCAAGAATTGCTTACACATGATTTCACTACACGACATTTCAATTTATCTCATGCCCATCGAAAAGCTCTCATGCAACTGAGAAACATGTCGAGCATGGTTATTAAGCCCGCCGACAAAGGGGAAGCAGTAGTAGTAGTTGATAAAACCACATATATTCAGAAACTCACCAATCACCTACAAGATACACGATATTACCAACAAACATCCACTGACCCTACTAAAAACATCTCAGAGAACGTGGAACTAGTGTTGCAAAGCTCCACGGGGTTAACAACCAAAGAAAGGGCATTTCTCACTGTACCATATCCAAGGAAACCAGTGATATACTCGGTGCCTAAAATTCATAAAGATCTAGATAATCCACCAATTAGACCCATAGGGGTAGATTTTCAAATAGCGCGATTTGGCGTACTTTTGTTGGCGCATCAGGCGCCAACAAAAGTACACTGGATTTTAGTAGATACGCGCGTAGCCGCGCGTATCCGCTAAAATCCGGGATCAGCGTGCGCAAGGCTATCGATTCCGTATAGCCGGCGCGCGCCGAGCCACGCAGCCTACCTCCGTTCCCTCCAAGGCCGCTCCGAAATCGGAGCGGCCTCGGAGGGAACTTTCTTTTGCCCTCCCCTCACCTTCCCCTCCCTTCCCCTACCTAACCCACCCGCCCGGCCCTGTCTAACCCCCCCCCTTACCTTTGTCGGGGGATTTACGCCTCCCGGAGGGAGGCGTAAATCCCCGCGTGCCAGCGGGCCGCTAGTGCGCCGGGACGCGACCTGGGGCGGGTCCGGAGGGCGCGGCCACGCCCCCGGTCCACCCCGGGCCGTAACCATGCCCCCGGGCCCGCCCCTGAAACGCTCCCGATGCGCCCCGAAAACGCCGCGCGGATCGGGCCCGCCCTCCGACACGCCCCCGGCACGCCCCCCTCTGAAAACCCCGGGACTTACGCGAGTCCCGGGGCTCTGTGCGCGCCGGTAGGCCTATGTCAAATAGGCGCACCGGCGTGCAGGGCCCTGCTCGCCTAAATCCGCCCGGATTTAGGCGAGCAGGGCTCTTAAAATCCGCCCCATTGTGTCTCAAAATGGATCAACTCTAGAACCAGTCGCATCGTTTATAGACAGGTTTCTACAACCATATGTCATACAAATACAGTCCTACGTCAAGGACACTTCACATTCTTTGACCTTAATTCAGTCCCTGGCTATTAATCAAGACAATTATACTATGGTCACCATGGACATCAATTCTTTATACACTAATATTTCTCAACATAAAGCCTTGCAGACAGTTATACAAACTCTCAATCAACGTACAGCTCCTCACAGAATTTCAAATAAATTGTTGATTGAATTGACAGAAATAGTATTGTTCCAAAATTATTTCTGGTTCGGTCAAGAATGCTTCCATCAAATTCACGGCATACCCATGGGGTCACCTTTAGCACCTGCCGTAGCCAATCTATATGTGGCAGAGTTTGAGGAGAGCCATATAAGACCATCAGAATGGTGGGGAGAAATCAACTGTTGGTTGAGATTTATTGATGACATCTTTTTCATCTGGATTGGTACAGATCAATGGCTTAAAAAATTTCTAACATGGATTAACACCGTGGACAGTCATCTGCAATTCACAGCTCAAGCTTCATTAAGTAGTGTCACATTTTTGGATGTGCGGATTACAAAGATTTGGAACACTTTAAACACCACTGTGTATCGGAAAGACACTGATCGAAATAACCTGTTAAGGTTTTCTAGTCACCATGCATACAATTTTAAAACGGGTTTATCGGTGAGCCAATTTTTCAGGATCAGGAGAATATGCTTCACGGATGAGGAATATGAAATACAAGCTAATATCTTGAAAGAAAGATTTAAGGCAAGGGGATATCCGTTCAAGGCCATTCAGAAAGCATACAAAAGAGCTAAGTTCAGTGACCGGCAACAATTACTGGTGTATCGACCGAAAAAGGAACTTGACTGCTTGGTATGCGTCTTACAACAATCTACGGCCACAGGAGCAATCATAACAGCCATCAAGAAGCATTGACACATTTTGACTTTACACGAAGAATTCGCAGAAATCCCCATGTTTGCCATCTCTAGGGGTAGAAACATCCGAGATATGCTGGTGCATGCACAATTAGTGCAAGAAAAACCCACAGGAGTTATTACAGGTCATCAAACATGTGGACACTGCAGTTGGTGCTCCCAGTGTATAGTAGGAGTAGAATGGATCGATCCAGTCACACAATATAAAGTGTGACACAAGAGCAACACCGACTGCAATTCACATAAAGTAATTTATGCAATAGTTTGCCCCTGTCCAAAACTGTATATCGGCCGCACCACACGGCCGGTCCGAATCCGATTGAGTGAACACAAAGGGGCGGATTTTAAGAGCCCTACTCGCGTAAATCTGCCCGGATTTACGCGAGCAGGGCCCTGCGAGCCGGTGCGCCTATTTTACATAGGCCTACCGGCGCGCGCAGAGCCCCGGGACTCACGTAAGTCCCGGGGTTTTCCGAGAGGGGCGTGTCGGGGGCGTGTCGGGGGCGGGCCCGATCCACGCGGCGTTTTCGGGGCGGGATGTAGCGTTTCGGGGGTGGGTCTGGGGCGTGGTTACGGCCCGGGGCGGTCCGGGGGCGTGGCTGCACCCTCCGGACCCGCCCCAGGTTGCGTCCCGGCGCGCTAGCGGGCCGCTGGCGCGCGGGGATTTACGTCTCCCTCCGGGAGGCGTAAATCCCCCGACAAAGGTAAGGGGGGGTTTTAGACAGGGCCGGGGGGGTGGGTTAGGTAGGGGAAGGGAGGGGAAGGTGAGGGGAGGGAACGGAGGTAGGCTGCGCGGCTCGGCGCGCGCCGGCTATACGGAATCGGTAGCCTTGCGCGCGCCGATCCAGGATTTTAGCGGATACGCGCGTATCTACTAAAATCCAGCGTACTTTTGTTGGCGCCTGATGCGCCAACAAAAGTACGCCAAATTGCGCTTTTTGAAAATCTACCCGAAATCCCGGTACACTACTGCTAAGTTGACAGCCCCCATGGTGCAGCATTTAACATCAGCATCACATGATATACGGGAACTCAAATGGACAGTGCTTGAACAAGTGTCTACCCCGCAGCGGGGTGGTGATTTAAGAGCTCGATTAAACCATCGAGAATTGTTTTGGATTTACACTTTAAAATCATGCAGTCCTAAGAGCATGAATGACAAATTGAATTTGTCTTCAATTTTCTTATAATCGTACCAATCATTTGACAGTTAGTTTTGAAGCAAAAACGGACCGGTAGTTTTCAACCAGGTCCGATACACATGTCAAATTCACAAGAAGCGTAGGTTGGGAGGCCTCTATCAAGTCCGGAAAACACTTATCAAGTCCGGAGTTAGTTTAATGTGCACAGTAGGCAGAGAGAAACAATTCAATATGTTGGACCAGCGAAAGGAAAGGCTTCCTATAGGAGGATAACAAAACCAATTTTGATTGGTCATACTTGGATACAAAGCACCTCATAAAACAAGAACTTGTATAGCCCATGTTTAGTTGACATCCGGACTGCCATCAGTAAAGACGTTTAACCGATGGAGTAGAAACACCAGGAAATTGGAGCGGGTTACCGCGTCAAGAAGGCAAGCGATTTAGGAACGTAGAAGCCTCTTCAGAAATTTAAGGAAAGTAACATTTAAATATTTAAAATTTTGATTCTGTTTTCAACAGCAGGTCCAGACATCACTCGCCGGAACATCCCCTGAGGAAGGACGCATTCGCGTCCGAAACATATACATGTTGGGATATTTACAATGGGATATTTACAATTTGTGAGACGTGATATACAGCATTAGAATAGAGTTAGTTCCTTAAAAAAAGCAGAGCAGGATCAGAGATCATATTCGACAAAACATCAGCGGTGGTGCTGCGGCATTTGAAAACACCAAGGAACAACCTGTATCTCGTTGAGTAATATTGTACTGGATGTCATTGAATAACTCTAAAACACAGTAGAAATTATTGAAGTTTTTAAACACACTATTTGCACAGAAAGGCACAAAAAAACGGAGGAGGTTGGTGGTTCTATGATTATAACATGCCAAATGAGGCAGGGTTGCCTACACGATTATATGAGACCCTTCCAACTCCTCTAAAAATATTTTTTCTATAATATTCGATAAAGCCACTCACTGTTCGTGTAGGTGCATAAAAACAAAAAAACATTTTCAAAAATATACAAGAGTTTTGTAATAGAATATATAAGATGTTTTTCACAGTGAGTGAACTTTTTTGGTTCCCCTTTTGATTCTTTTAACTTTGAGACTTAGCCAGACAAATCTGAGGTTCCTCATTGGACAATTTTAGCTGGATAAAAAAGAGCCATTCCGCTGGTGGGGCTTAAACTTAGCTGGATAGTAATGAATATTGGTCCTATTCAGCTGCCGGTGAAAGCAGATCTAAAGTTAACCAAGTATGTATACCTGGATAACTTTAGCCTTAACCAGCTATATAAAAACTTAAAGGTGAATTTTAAAAGCCAGGTGCTTGCCAAAATCAGGAGATGTGCACATATGGGACATGCGCATGTCCACTCAATTTTAATAGCCGCCTACATGCGTGCATCTCTCAATACATGGATATCTCACTTGGAACGAAAAAGAGGAATGGTGTGGGCGA
The DNA here is from genome assembly GCF_901001135.1 of Rhinatrema bivittatum. NCBI lineage: Eukaryota > Metazoa > Chordata > Amphibia > Gymnophiona > Rhinatrematidae > Rhinatrema > Rhinatrema bivittatum. Next base: position 292,540,949 of record NC_042618.1, read on the forward strand.
GGCATGGGCATTCCAGGATGGGGCGGGGCCAAAGGAAGTGTGTGCAGGTGCTGCATAATTTTACTTCTGCTATGGAGGAGGTGTAAGTTTCAAAAAAGGGGTCTGAGTAATTGGGGGACGTGCAGGCTGTTATAAAATTGCCATGAGCCGGAGTATTTTAGATGTTTTCTGTGATCAGCTTTAACTGAGAATACCTCTTTCTGCATATGCTCCACAGTGATGTCATTTCATGTGAGGTCATTCAAAATGTGGCCACCTCCTTGGTCAGTGCATTATTGAATCTGTGCATTTCCATTCTGCACATGCTGTGTAGTGATGTCATTTCTCGTAAATCATTCCAAATGACAGTGTTGGTACCCGGTGCTATATTGTACTTGAACACTTCTGTTTCCAGGACACATTATGAAAAAAGTCTGGAAGTGGGTGTGCTTAGGGGGTGTGCTTAGGGGGTGTGCCCATGACCACTTTCTGTGATGACATCAAAGAGCCCAAAGGGAGTGTGTTTTGGGGCATGGATATTACATTTAGGGGCACGGCTAAGACCATTTCCTGTGACATCATCAAAATGACTAGAAGGAGCAGGGTTAAGGCAGGACAAGAAGCAGTGCTAAACCCAGAAGTGAACAGTGATCAAGAGGAGCAGGAAATGGGTGGAACCTGACACAGAAAAGAAAACTGATTGGCTGACCTGACCTGTCAAAATCAGTTTGATATTTACCCTACCCATTATATTATGAGAAATCAGGAAGGGTATTGCTGAAAATAGATCTTAGGTATGATTCCTCCAATGCCTGCTTTTTATGAGCTAATGAATGAATGTCATTTTTCTGTAGGATTTCTACGCGGGGGACATGTTGTGCGTTTCTTCCATGGACATGATGAGTGTTTGACAATCCCAGGTCTGAACGATGCACTGAACAGGTAAATAGCATAAGACCACAACTGTACATGATCAAGGTATGGTAACCTGATTTAGTGCCCATAAACCACAGTTATACATGGTTCAGGTACATCCTTCTATATATAATTTGCTATGGTTCTGATTTGGTCACTGTGCATGTCATGCTTAAAAAAGTATATTTCTGCAGTATTTTCTGAAGACTTTGTGATTAAGTTCCTTAGACAGCAGTTGTCGGCATGTTTCCAATGGATGAGGGCATGTATATCTCTGTAAAACATGCTTTGGAATTGCTGGCCTCTAAGTAGGTAAAAATATGTGTAATGAGGGAAATTTCCAGAGCCATTTTCGTGAGTAATACAGTGTTTCACCCATATAAATGGGCTCTTTAAAAATTTCTCACCCTAAATGCGGATAAAAATACTTTTACCTGCATTGCAGTGGAAGTGTTCCCGAGTCAGCGTCAGGTCAGGGGAGTAAATTACAGAACCAGTTTTGGATTTTCAAATCTATGACATAGGTTTGATCAGAAAAAATATCCGCTGAATAAGCAGGTGAAATTTCTCTAAGTACTTTTACCGTTGTCACTTTTTAAAGTTAAAGTACGCATGTACTTTTAAAAATGGTGCAAAAAATGAAATTAAAAAGTACCTGTAGACTTTGCATCTATGCGGGTAGTATGAAAATTGCCCCTGCAGTGTGGCAGCATATGCACTTTTTCCTGCTGTGAAAAGTATGCACATATTTTATTTTTAACTGAGATATAGTGCATTCCCAATGATTGGGAGAAGTCAGGGGAATTAGTCTACACACATATATGCCTTTTTTTGCTCATAGGTTTTGGTAGGCCCTTGCACTAGTATATTGTAGGCATACGCAGAGGCAAAATTTTCATTTTGATTCATTAATTCATATCTTAGGTCATCTCCATTTGTTTAATTTCAAATGAAAATAAATTATGGGGCCGATTTTAAATTTTAAGCGCGCAGGGTACATTTTGCGTGCTACCCGAGCCCAAGGGGAGCCCTGATGGCTTTCCCCATTCCCTCCAAGGCCGCTCCGAAATCGGAGCGGCCTTGGAGGGAACTTTTTTTTTGCTGACCCCACCTTTCCCTCCCTTCCCCTATCTAACCCACACCCCCAGCCCTACCTAAATCCCCCCATACCTTTTTTAGCTGAGTTACGCCTGCTCTGGCAAGCGTAACTTGCGTGCACCGGCTCGCCATCCCCTGGCACAGGCCGCTGTGCTGGAGGATTCGGCCCCGCCCCTGGACCACCCCCGAACCGCCGCCCCGCCCCCAGCCCCTCCATTTTTGAAAGCCTGGGACATACGCATGTCCCAGGGCATGCGTGCACCGACGAGACTATTCAAAATAGACTCGGCGCGCAGGGGTAAGTTTTCGGGGGTTACACGTGTATCTTACGCTCATAACCCTTTGAAAATCTACCCCTATATGTTTTATTTGTTCATTTGTTTAACATTACAGTCAATGGGGAAGCACTGCAACCTATTTTGGGCTACAAAATGGGGGTTTCCTCATCAATTCTAGTGAAACTTGTGGGAAGAAATCATGAGAAGGAGAAAAGAACATCAAGACACCTAGACTGTAGCAAAGTGACACCAAAAGTGGCATGAATAGCTTAAGGGACCATACAGGGGCAAAGGGGTATTAGCAGTGGCAGGAGTTATCCAAGGCACTGTGAGAGGACCAAAGAAGCATCAAGAGCAGGAAGAAACCCCAAACTTCAATAGAGGGCACCAACAACAGTGACATGAACCCTCGAAGGCAGCACAAGAGACAAAGTGGTAACAAGAGTGGCATCAACATCCTAAGGAAAGGGGAATGAAGCAGGGTCAAAGCTGCAAAACAGTGGCATCAACACATCAAGGCACCATGAGAGGTGGACAGCGGCACCCAACAGTAGTAAGAACACCCCAAAGGATAGAGTCTGGGGTGTGACAGAAAGACCCTTAAAGTACAAAGTCTGGGTATGGCAGAATTGCTGAATGGAATAAAGATTGCTAAAGTGCAGGATAAAGGGTAAAACAGCAGATCAATGTGGCATAGGAGATGTCTGTCTTTTTATTGAATCACATATTTATTTGATTTATGTTCTGCTTTTTTGGTATTTTCGAAGCAGATTACATTCAGGTACTGTTGCTGTTTAGTACAAGAGAATGATCTGTCATCAGTATCCTTTTTGAGACGTAAGCTGTTATTACATTCCCTACTTCAAATTGATGTTGCTGCTGGGTGGAATTTCAGGTTTCTTGTGAAATTTTGGTTACCTTTTGAAACTTTTATTACAGTAGAATGTTATTTGAAAAGAAACAGAGAATAAAACTTAGAATATCATAGATCCATGTTACTACCACATCTTGAGTACTGTGTGTAGCTGTGGTTGCTTCATCTCAAAAAAGACATAGCGATCATAGAAAAGGTACAGAGAAGGGTAACAAAAATAATAAAGGGGATAGAAAAGCTCCCTTATAGAGAAAGGCAAAACAGATTAGGGTTCTTTAGCATGGAAAAGAGATGACTCAGAGGGGATATGACTGAAACTTTTAAAATCATGAGTGAGGTAGAACAGGTAAATAGTAAATGCTTATTAACCCTTTTAAATAACACTAGACTAGGGACACTCCATAAAACCTAGCAAGTGGCAAATTTAAAACAAATCAGAGGAAGTTTTTTTTTACTCAGTGTACAATCAAGCTATGGAATTTGTTGCCAGAGGACGTGGTCAAAACAACTAGGGATGTGCACACATTTTTTTTTCGTTGGTGTTTCGTTTTTGGGTCCAGGGTGGGCCATTTCAGTCCACTCCCCGAACCCGAAAACTTTTTCAGTTTCTATTTTGGGAAAACCCGAAAAAACAAAAAACCCCCACCCCAACCCTTCAAATTATAACTGTAATCCCCCCACCCTCCTGGCCCCCCCAAGACTTTCCAAAAGTTCCTGGTGGTCCAGTGTGGGTCCCGGGAGCGATCTTCCCCTCTCGGGCCGTCGGCTGCCAGTAATCAAAATGGCGCCGGTTGCCCTTTGCCCTTACCATGTGACAGGGGCTACCGGTGCCATTGGTTGGCCCCTGTCACATGGTAAGAGCAAAATGACACCGGTAGCCCCTGTCACATGGTAAGGGCAAAGGGCCACCAGCGCCATTGTGATTACAGGCAGCTGGCGGCCAGAAAGGGGGAGATCACTCCCAGGACCCCCGCTGGACCACAAGGGACATTCGGTAAGTCTTGGGTGGGTCGGGCAAGTCTTGGGGGATCGGGACGGTGGGGGTTTGTAATTAATTAAATTTGAAGGGTTGGGGTGGGTTTGGGTTTTTTTTTTTTAATGTGCCCTTTCTCCCCCTCCCCAAAAAACGATAGGAAAACCACATGAAATTTTGTAGGCTTTCCTTTTGTTTTGTCAGCCCCCCAAAATGCAACAAAACAGGAAATGTCATCTTTATTTCCTATTTCATTGCAAATGAATGCACATCCCTAAAAACAACTAACATAGGCGATAGGCCTTTAATGCATGCGAAAACATGTTTACTGCATGCGATCGCACCATATCGTATGGTGCGATGCAAAAACTGGGAGGAGTAGGATGCAAATTCAAAACCTGGGTGGAGAGTGGGCTGGGTTAGCCTGCCTGCGAAGAGGTATTGCAGAGCCATAATGCCAATTTTAACAACACCTCTTTCAGATGTGTTAGGCTGTGTGATAGCAGCCGGGACCATGTGGTGATGTACCTTCGCCATTTGCGATGCGGTCTGTAAGGCTTATGTCAGACAATTGGAAGGCTCCAAAGCCCTGGGGAGAGGGAGAGAGAGAGAGAGAGAGAGAGAGAGAGAGAGAGAGAGAGTGGCCATGATAGCATGTCCCGTAGATAGGTATTTGTATCCCTAGGATAGGCCCACCTAGTAACTCGAGGTGGGGATTAGGTAAGAGTGTAGGGGGTTAGGGGCCGCTTTCACATTGTACATGAGACGTACGAACAGAACAGTGGTCTCTTGTGAGGATTAGCTGGCCTTCGGAGTGAGGAAACTCACTCCAAGATGAGATTTGGGCAAGGGTCTCTCAACCTAGCTTGATGGACTCTCTACCTGGGTAACATGAGAGACCCTTGCCCAAATCTCATAGTGAGGGTTCAAACTAAGTTTCTGAAGGAAAAATCCATAAAAATTATTAGCTAGCTAAATAGATCAACTATTGTGTTGTGACTGGGGTAATAGCTGGTTATGGGGCTTTATCCTACAGAAGCTGTATAGGACTTCATGGCAGAGCAGGACAAGGTCTTCTGCTTGACCAGCTACCCCCCCTTGGGTTGAGCTCACAGGTTCTGGTGGCCAGCAGGACTTTGGCATGGTCAATGGCTGGGGCTGGAGACAAGCTGGGTCTAAGGGCAAGGCAGTCACAGGCGGTGAGACAGGAATCAGAGATAAGCTGAAACTGGAGGCAAGGGCTAGAAATAGAGGCTCAGGCTGGAACTGGAGGCACAGACTGAAGCAAGGTGAAGGAAGGCTGGACAAGCAGGAACACAGTAAGTCAATACTGGGCAAGGCAAGAGTAGGGAGAAACAATACAGGAATAGGTGGGAATGGAATAAATATGTACACAAAACACATAGAACAAACAACAACTGGGTTGCAAGGTAGGGTACAAACAGACAAAGACAGCAAGTAGGAACCCCCAGAGGGGATAAGCCAAGGAAAGCCTATACAAGGTACAGGAGGCTGTTGGGAAGCCCACAACAACAGGAGAGCCACTGGGAGACCCACAGGGAACAGGAATACCTCTGGGAGGTGTATAGGAACCAGAGAACCACAGGAAGACCCACAGAGAACAGGAGGACCCCTGGAAGGCCCACAGAAACAGGAGGACCAGAGAGGACAGGAGGACAAGAACAGGGTAAGGGCAACACAAACACAGGGAAACAGGAATCAAGGCAGAACAAGGAACATATAAGACAGACAATAAACAAGAAGGCCTAAACAGGCCACAAAGCAATGCAAGAAAATCCTAGAGGGCCAAAGGCCACAAACCAACTCAAGGCAAGGAGAAAAGCCCAGAGGATACAAGGCAAGGCAAGGATGGATGGCCCGAAGGCCACAGGACCTGACAAGGCAAGGATAGAAGGTCCAAAGGCCACAGAGCAAGGCAAATATGGAAGCCTACAGGCCACAAGGCAAGGCAAGGCTAGAAGTCCCGGAGAGCACAAGGTAAGGTAAGGCAAGGCTAGAAGTCCCAAAGACCACAAGGCAAGGCAAAGTAAAAGAGCCACAAAGGCCACAGCTTAACAAGGCAAGGATGGCCAAAGCAAGGAGCCAAGGAGACTCAATGATGAGGTGCCGAGGACTCTGTGTGAAAGGTTCTTATAGGGCAAAATTTGCTGAGTCATGGTGCCTTCAAAAAGGTGGCTAAAATGGTTGTAAGCATGGCTTAGTGAGGACTCCTGCTGGTGGGAGGACTGTCTTGTAGCCAGAATTGTTATATATTGGGGATCTGACGGGTACTTGTGACCCAGACTAGTTACTGTCGGAAACAGAATGCTGGTTCAAAGTACTTGGGTCTGACCCAGCATAGTACTTATGTTTTAATTTTCCTAATCAGAATATTACAATGGTCTCTCATTAGTGTGGTTTTCCTGGTAATTTATAAGGTTTGCTTTATTAAGAAAGCTTTTCTAATATTCTGTAACTGAACATAATCTTTTCCCTTTGTTGAATTTCTGGTGTTGCATTAGTTTTCTCGTCCTACTGAAACCTTTCTGATATTCAGAACATGTAAAAGGTCCCTCCTGTACATGTTTTCTTTTGTGCCTGCATTTCTTCATTCTGACTGAGGTTTATGCTGTAGTCTGAATACGTATATGACAGACAATAATATTGAAGACAGTATTAGATTTCTGCTGTGAATTTAGAGTTACGGGATCCCAGAGGAATATCACACATACATCTAATACACATCATTCTTCTGTTGTATGATTTCTCTGCTCTTTCCCTGTGTGTGTAATATTACTGGTACTTTCCTCATACACAAGGGCATCCCAGATAAGATTCTTCCTCAGAATCAGTTCTTTAAAATACTGTCTCCATTACCCCAGAAGCCATAACCATAAAGGATCATGGTTCTGGTGTTTGGTATTGCACTAATCTGCCCTGGCCCCTGCCATGCTAATACTAGCCTCAGATGGGTGTTCTGCCTTTTGTCCCTGCTCCAAAAAAAAGAGGGTGAGGAATAAGTAGTGGTGGCACATGCTCTCCAAATTTCAATTTCTTCAGGCTTTAGCTGGCTTCCACTCCTGGCATCCTGCAGCTAAAATAGTCTCTTTTAAATTTAGGGGCTAGAGTTCCTTTTTTCTTCCAGTACACACTGGTTATTCTTCCTGGTAGGGTGCTGTAAACCTCCACTGGGCTCTCTGCATCCAGCAGCAAATCGTTCAATGCCATGCCTACACAAATATTTCAGAAAGACCCACCTTTCAATGGAGTCTGCCAGCCTGAAAACTGGTTTGCCTGGTGTTCTACAAGACATGTAGGATAAAGTCATATTTGAGGACGCTCATACAAAAGCTCTCAGCTGTGAGATATCATGAACTCCTTGATGTTTCCATGACCTCGTCCCCTTACTTACCTACACCATATATAATTGGGAAGGACACTGGCACAACAAGTCTTCAGAGCTTGGACATCATCTGGAGCTGGGTCAGAACTGTAATTTCCCTCAGCTACTTATCATCCAGACATCAATTACACTACACGAGTTTGTAACAAAGATGTAGCTAATGATACCCGGTAGAAACTCTTTGTCTGATGTATTCTAATACACAGGACCCATATACTTTGTGAAATGATTGTTAGTTGCTGACTAAACGTTCTCTTCCTTATAGGTAATAGGGATATACAGGGGAAAAAAAATTGTTTTTTTTATTCATTCATTTTCGGGAGGTTTTCTCCCCATGAATTTTGGTTCATGGATTGCTTGAATCATTTTATTCACGTGAAAAAAAAGAATCAAACAATTAAAAACAACACACCAAAAATGGCCAAAAAATGAAAGTGAAGCCTCCCTCCCACCCTCCCAGAAAAATGCCATGGCCAGGATCCCCATGGCTCTACTTTCCTGGTCTGGTGGGATCTGCTGGCAAGGACTAGGCTGAAGTCTTGGACTTGCGTATGCTGAGGCCACAGAGTTCTCAAGGCCTCAGCCTACTCAAGGCCAATGCCATGGTCTAGACCAGAGCCGTAACCTCAGCCCAGACACAGGCCCAACACTGTGACCCAACCCGGAGGCCAGGTCCTGATGTTGAGACATCAGCCCAAGGTGAGGTCTGAAGCCATGACCCAATCCAAGAGCTGGGTCGCAATCATGGGGTCTCTGCCTAGGCTGCAACCCGAAACCAGTCTCAATGCCATGACCTGACCAGGAGACCAGATCCTGATGCCAAGGCCTTGGCCCAGACCCAGGTCCGATGCTATGACCTGCCCCAAAGGCTGTGCCCTGATGCCTGGGCCTTGGCCTGGGCTTGAGCCCGAGCCCAGGCCCAGTGCCACGACATGACCTGGAGGCCGGGTCCAATACCAGGACCTTGGCCTAGATCCAGGCTTGAAGCCAAGACCTGACCCAGATGCCAGGTCCTGACACCGGGGCCTCAGCCTAGGCCGGAGTTGAGCTCAGACCTAATGCTATGACCTGACCCAGAGGCTGGGTCCTCCCACTGGGGCCTCAACCTAGACCGAGGCCCAACACCATGACTCGACCCGGAGGCTGGGTATGGACACCTGGGCCTCGGCCATGAAGCTGAGGCCCGATGCCTGGGCCTTAGCCCAGAATCAGGCCCAGGCCTGGGAGGTTTTCTTTGGGTCCTCTTCTTTTTTCAGCACTTCGATGCCAAAAGATGGCATTGTCAGCCCTGTGGCTTAGGCTGAGGCCTCAGCATCAGGACCTAGCCTTCGGTTCAAGTCAAGGCATCGGGCCTGGGTTGGCACATGCAAGGGGGTGCACACTTGTGCCCCCTGCGTGCGCCGAGCCCTAGGGGAGGCCCGATGGCTTTCCCCGTTCCTCAATCGGAGTGGCCTCGGAGGGAACTTTCCTTTCGCTCCCCCCCATCTTCTTCTCCCTTCCCCTATCTAACCCACCCCCGGCCCTACCTAAATTCCCCCCCCCCATCTTTGTTCTCTAAGTTACGCCTGCCTGAGGCAGATGTAACTTGCGCGCGCCGGCCAGCTGCCTGTGCGCCATCCTCCAGCACGGCCACTGTGTCTGAAGACTCAGGACTGCCCCCGGCCCGCCTCTGGCCCGCCGCCCACTAGCCCTCTGGTTCTCCTCCGCCCTCCACTACTCCCTGACCTCCCTCCTCTTCTGCCCTTCCTCATCTCTCTCCTTCCTACCAATATTCACTTCACTCACACACCTATCATGCCCACTCACTCTCTTCCCTGCCCTCACCATTCTTACTCCAAGCATGCTTAAGCACTTTGCCCTTTCACACTCTAAACAAAAAAGGACAGACAAACAAACAAGACAGACACAACAAAACACTTTTACACTTCTTTCACACACTGAAACATAAGATAATGGGAAAGACAAACTGTGAGGAAAAAACAAAAAGACAAAGCAATCCAAGCAGGAACTACATCCAAAGGCTCTCCAGTATCTCTAATAAACAACCCTCTAATGCCTGAGTCTAGCTTCTCCCAGGAATGACAAAGGAGCATCTGCTGTGCGGTATTCAATTATAGCTTTGTGCAATATTTAATGAGGATAACATTCAAAACTGCTTGCATGCACTCATATATGCATGGATATGGGTGCACATGAATTTACTACTGTATTTTATAACTGCATGTAAATGATATGCACGAGTTATAAACTATGAGTACATACATGTTCACACATGCTTACATTATATTCATTCCTTTGTTCTATCACCCATTTTTTAAAATGTAAATATCAAATAAAAATATTCATTTATCTGTTTCCTTCTAATATTCCACTTCAATAAACCTGCTCTCGCCTTTTACTGAACTCAATTTTCAAAGTCATTTAGACAAACCTCACAAGTTATCTGTGTAAATGGCAAGTTTCTGACTATTGAGCCATTTATCCATTGGGAGGTCCATATTCATTCACTGGATAACAAAGTTGGGCAGATAAATTTATCCAGCTAACTTTGGAGGGGTATTCAATAGTGCAGCCGTTCTATTGGATATAGCTGTCTATCTTAAAAGTTTGTCAGCTAACTTTAGAATAGCTGTTTTACCAGAATTGACTTATGTGGCTAACTCAACTCCTCCCAGTTATACCCCTGGAATACAACTAAGGCCTAGAGTCATCAAAATGTGATACATTTTGCATGAATAATGCCCATGATAAGGGCCAGACAGGTATTTTCTTATTTTGGGTTGAGAATGAAAGAAAGAGAGAGAGTGTGTGAAATAGACTCTTTATAAGGTGCTCATAATAGTCAACTATTTATACCACTATAGGAGGGAAAGCTAGTAACTCAAGGTGAGGTTTTGGTAGTGGTCTAAGGTTTTGGGGGCAGTTTTACATGCAGAGTGAGACGTACGAATAGCACAGTACACATCAGTAAAGATTTGATGTGATTTTGAGTGAGGAAAGTCACACAAAGATAAGATTTCTGTAATGTTCTCTCGCTCTAGCTTGATAGCACCTCGGTACTGTGCAGTTTATACGTCTCACTGTGCATGTAAAACTGCCCCCAAAACCTTAGACCACCACCAAAACCTCACCTGGAGTTACTAGCTTGCCCTCCTATAGTAGTATAAATAGTTGACTACTATGTGTATCACCCCAGATGTGCTTTCTCTCTCTATCTGTCTCCCCTCTCCCTCTCTCAAATTTGCATTTGTGAAACAATAAATATCATGGTTGATAACAGCCTAATGCATTTTGATGAATGACCCTGTTAGCCAGCTAGAATTTAACCAGAGAAGTGCTCAAATCTTCATTTAGCTAGATAATTTTTTAGTTCCATCTGGCTAAGTTAGAAGGATATACGTTGGGTGATGTTTATCCACCCTCTCAACAATATCGTAATATACACATATATATAAGAGAGGTTACAAAACTTTAATAACAATACTATATCCAAATCACATAAAATGTGTCATGTTACTCAACACTCATACATTCATACACATTCACTCATTAAAATCGAATTAACAGAAATGGGACAGGCACAAATAACCTTTTGTAGCACAATGTCACACATGTATCTATCTATATTCCCTGTGGCATTATACTCCACTTATAACCCTTAAAGTGACAATATATAGCTATCAATTAAAAGGCAATTTTTCTTGTGTAACAAAAAAGTTTGTTAATAGTTTGAGCCACAATAACTTCTATCAACAGCACACATTTTTTTCTGTTATGCAGCCCCAATTTGTTCATGTGCCCATATCACCCTTTCTCTTTGTTCTTTCTTCAATTTAAATCCCACCGATGTATATCTTCTTTCTCAGAAGTTAGGCCAGAAAATCGCCTTTTACTCTGGTAATACCCCTACAAGAGGCCCTTGTTTCTCCGTCACCAGCTTCATCAGGGGGAATATTTCACCATGTGAGGAAACAACCCATGACTGTAACTATACACCATCAGTACTAAAATCTAATAGTCATGACACAACGTACACACTCACTTCCCATGCTTACCGAATTCTTTCCACCAATTTGCTTATAACAGGCCCAACGCAATAACCCAAGGACTGAAAATCTTTAAACTCCTTCAAACTGCTTCACACAGCGCACCAAACAATACATCCGGGGTAGTTACCTACAATATAAAGACATATGGACTCAATATATGTCCAACAACAACTTGTAAACCTTATAATACCCCTTTATCTCCTAATATAAATGTAACTTTACCCTAATTATCGTCGCCATCATACCAACAGTACTCACAGTCACTTTCCAAAAGCCGTCCTCCAACTGCTTTCAAACTTCAATTAGAGGTGGGTTTCTTAGTGATGCCACGCTCTTCCAAAAATCTTTACTATCCATAAGGTGAAAATCGCTTGTATTTAAATGGTCCCTTCTGCCTCCGCCACCGTGGATTTCGGGCTAGAAGCTAGCCAGATAAAGGCTGAATATAGCTGGGTAAGCCATTTAGATGGGTAACTATTTTATTTATTTATTTATTTGATATTTTATTCTGCTTTTTGACACTTCAAAGCTGATTTCATTCAGGTACCGTGGGTATTTCGCTATCCCCAGAGAATTTACAGTCTAAGTTTGTACTTGAGGCAATGGAGGGTAAAGTGGCTTGGCCAAGGTCACAAGTCCATCTAAATAGCTTTTGAATATGGACCTCAATATTAAACAGGGCTGCTGCCAGTCTCTCCTATAGTCCTAAAGTCATGCAGAGCTTCTCACTCCCCTACCTCCCACCTGCCATCCCTTCTGAATCAAAGAATCCCTGCCGCAAGTGGGATATGAGCATATCCGCTCCCAGCACTCCTGTGTTGTTTGTGACAGAAGCAGTGCTGAAAGCATAAATTGCATAATTTTTGCTTCCTGTACTGCTTCTGTCACAAATTCGTATCTCACTCCAGGCAGGGATTTTTTGGATTTGGGAGGGTGAGGTGATATGCGGTGGGACTTTGGGATACGAGTGGGTGGGGTAATCCAGAGTCAGCACTATTTAATATTATTACTAGAACTGGGGAAATGGGGTGGGGTGGGGTGGGGCCCAACTGGCAGATCAGGAACATTTTAATGAAATTTAGAAGGGGATTAGGGAGTGGAGGGTGCACAGCCCGACAGGTATGTATGTATATGAAATTTGTGGGTGGGTGGGTGGGGGTGGCAGGAAGAGAATCTTTTTTTAATTTTTATAGTGCTAATTAACCAGATATCTTTGAAGCAAATTATCCAATCATACAAGACTGGATAACTAAAAACCCTAACTGGTTATATTCATTCATAGCAGTTTAGGCTTTTAAGTTATCCAGCTGAATACCCAGGATGAGTTATCTGGCTAACTCTAGCTTGATAAATTTCTGTTTGTGTTCTAAAATTTTGAAAAAGAAAGCCTTGATTCTTAGTTCTTGATGAGGAGATCAGAAGAACCAGTCAGTAAGAGTGCATTTAAATCACCCTTACATCATCAAGGTTTGACTCAAAAAAGAATCTGGACTTTTGACTTTGGGTATGAAAAAAATTGCCTGGAGAAACAAAGGAAGAACAATTAGAATGGCAAAAGGTTCAAATGGAAAAGTATATTGTACAATCTAAAGAGAGGGATGAAACTTTCTTTAGAAAGATAAGTGAAACGAGGAGGAATATAAAAGAAAATAGTGAGGTCCCTATTCAATTAATTGGCAAGTGGTCAAGATTTTGCCACACACCCTCCTCACCAGGATTCATAGAATAGGATGCAAGCCTGTCGGGTTGGTGTTTTCAATTCACATTGAGGTTGATTTCAAAATGAGCGTGCGTGCACCCATACACACATATGTTAGTGAGTGAGCAAGGATACGCTGGAATTTTTAATGGTGCAAATACTTGCCTGTGTATGTTTTAAAATGCACCAACCACATGGAAGTATGCTCCTAATTTTAAGAGGTTACTCAAGCACAATTAGTGCACGTGAGTCTTCCATAGGACCTTGTCGACTTTTATATGCATATGTCAGCGAATTTCAAAACATGCTTGTGCAAGCACATTCCCAGTTTTGCAATTAGTTCACCAGCTTGACCAGTTAATAGCGAGGTCTTTCAGACTTCTCTAATTCTTCATCCTACACCCTCCCCCAGTTGACACGGACCCCTCATCCTGTCCGATAAACCCTAAAACTCAAGATCTACAGACTTGCTTCTCATAAGGACCAGCAGTAAAGTTCTGCAGGTATCTACCATACATGCGCCATGGTTTTTGGTTTTAAAATTTGGAGTTACATAATTAAGTCATGGCCTGCCTTGGAATACCCATGCCCTGCCCAGTCCCTGTCCTTTTTCCGCCCCCTTATTCATTACATGCAAACGGGTACATACTCATGTATTTTGTGGCTTTTTAAATTCTGCATTACTTGCACACATTCCACATACGTGCATATGTGGGCATTTTTGCATGAGCAATGCTTTTAAAATCGGCCTGATAGATAATAACAAGTTAACATTTTTGGGAGTATGTTTAAGCTTGAAAAGACTGCTGTTATTCCATAAGTCAGACAAATGTCCTTAAATATACCTGTCAAATATAAAGACATAAAATGATCCAGTCCCAGTGTGTGATTCCATCATTGACGTTCACAGTTAGCATTTATTTGAATTGTAAATTATCCCCTACAGTAATTTTATTGATGTTTCTTGCTTTCTGTAATTATACATATACAGGGCAATTTTTAAACCCAATGCGGGACTTGCAGTCCTGCAGGTACATTGCATCTACAGGACTACAAGCTTATTTTGAAAAGGAAAACCAAAAAGGGGTTTCTATTTGAAAATGTGCCAGCCATGGGAATGCAGCTCAAATGTATGCATCAATATACACCTACTTTGAAGCAGGTACAAATATACCTGTCAAAGGTATGCATGAGGCATTGAAAATGAAAGTCTCATGCATACTCTCCAATTCCTGACCTCACCAAGCCTTTTCCCCACCTCTTTTCCAATACAGGTAAAATTATCGGCATTGTGACCAATACGGGTACTTATACTTGCATTGGGATGGGGAAGGCAGTGTTTGCAATTTTCAATGGACTTTTCCTGCAAGTAAACAGTTGTTTTTACCTGTGGAGAAAGCTTGGAAAATGTCCCTCTCTTGTATACTATAAAGTGGAACCAGTGACAATGCTGTACATTACCATGCAGGAGACCTAAGCTAAATTCATAAGCCTGGCTTTTGCTACTCAGGTGGGCTGGGGTTGAGGATGATGCAGATGCATCATTCATAACACCTGGAGAAGGAAATTTCATCTATCACACAATGGTGATACCTTGTATTAAAGCTTAAGATGCACATTTACTGAGTTCCTTCCAGAGAGTGTGCTTCTATATGTGGCCTCTGGTCAAGGACTGTTGCTTCAATGGCTTGGCTAGATGGAAGGTGAAGAGAGAGGGGAAAAAAGAGAAATCCTGAGTATTTTCAAATGAAAGCTTATGACATCAAAATCTAAGTAACTGCTGGAGAAATGTAACAAACACACACACACACACACACCCGCAATGCCAGACGGTGAAATTCTCGGACATGTCTAAGCAGGGTTAGAAGTCACAGTTGCAATCACAGAATCAAGGCCTTGAAAGAATCTTCTTATCCTGTGCAGCATTGATCTATATTGCTAAAAAGGTCTTTGATTTCTATCTTTAGGAAGGTTACCTATGAATCAGGAGGAGCTTGTGTACGTGCTCGGTCCTTGTGGAGAGTGGAGCCCCTTCGAATAAGGTAATAAAATATATTTATTTTCATTTTATTGTAACCTACCCTGGGGTGCGTAATAACAAAACAGGTAATCAAGTTGAAGAATATATATGAGTATTGGATATGGGCTGCATGTGCTAGGGCAGAGATAGCCAACTCTAGTCCTCGAAAGCCACAACAGGGCAGCTTTTCAGGATATATACAAGAATATGCATGAGATAGATTTGCATGCACATAAATGGATTTTACAATAACCCCCAATATTAGCAAGGAATATTCATTGAAAATAAAAATAAAGTAGCAGAAATATTCAAAGAAAACAAAACACAGTAGTAAAGAAACCAAAAAAGTAACAAGGAATAATAAAGAAACCAAAATGAGGAGCAGCAATACTCAAAGCAAGGAAATGGCACAAGGTATATAGTAAGGCAGCCAGTCTTGCCCAGTTAGTCATTTAAATATTTTTCCTAGTCTGGTTTTCATAATTTATTTATATTTTGCCTTGTGGTACTTCAAAGGGTATTACATACAGGTACTGTAGGTATTTCCCTATCCTTACAGGGCTTATAATCTAATTTTGTACCTGAGGTAATAGAGGGTAAAGTGACTTGCTCAAGGTCACAAGGAGCAACAGTGGGATTTGAACGCTGGTTGGTAGCCTACTGCTCTAACCACTAAGCTACTCCTCCACAGCTAATTGAACTTCAGAAAGCAGCTTTCTGTTGCATGCAGACTGGACAAGAGTCCACATATGCCCGGATGTCTTTGCACATATTAGGCCACCAATAGAACTGCTGAAGTAAGGCCACGGTCCTGGCACATCCTGGGTGGCCAGCGACGTGGGAGTCATGCGACCAAGACAAAACCTTGTTCTGGAGTCTTTTGGGAAGCTCGAAGTCAAAGCACATAAAAAAGAGAACCCAACGAGCCTGATGTGGGTTGAGGCATTGAGTCTGCTGGAGATGCTCCAGGTTTTTGTGGTCCATATAGTTGGCAATTCGGTGTTGGGCTCCTTCTAGCCACTGGCATCACTCTTCAAATGCAAGTTTGATCATTAAGAGTGTTGCGCTCGGGGGTGGACCCTTGTCCTGGGGCAGGGGTGCAATGGCTCCTGAAAGGGAACAGGAGGTAACTGCCCCAGGGGGCGGAGCACTGGAGGAGACAGAGGCTAGGAAGAGCTTCACCACTGGAAGCCCAAGGTCCCCCCCCCGGGAGGATCCTTTAGGGACCCGGGCCCCTTGGACTTAGGTGGGCCTTGCAGAGTCTCCTGGGAGAATGGAAGTCCGGCATGCCCACAGACACAGAAGGAGCACGGTTGGGTTCGAGCTGGAGCAGGGAGAACCAGAACAGAGTTGGTGATGACAAGGTGAGGAACAGAGCCAGAATCAGGAGACGAGGTCAGGCAGGCGAAAGGTCAATGTCCATAAGTCAGTCCGAGGAATGGTCAATGAAGCAAGGCCGGAGGTCAGACGAAGTCAGAGGCAAGCAGAGTTCTTGAGGCAGGCGGCAGTCAGGCAAGCAGGTATGGAGCAGGCTGAGGTCTTGAGGCAGGCGGCAGACAGGCAGGTAGGTCAGAAGCAGGCTGAGGTCTTGAGGCAGATGGCAGACAGACCGGCAGGTCAGGAACTAGCTGAGGTCGTAGACAGGCGGCAGGCAGGCCAGGAACTAGCTGAGGTCGTAGACAGGCAGCAGACAGGCAGGCAGGTCAGGAGCAAGCCGAGGTCAGTACCAGAAAGTCAGTCCGAGGGTACTACCTGGGAAGACAGATAGATGAACTCAGGAACGAGGATGCAGGAACAAGTCAGGAACAGAATTGGAACAGAAGGATCCTGGAAAGAGACTAGGAACAAGCAGGAACAAGCGCAGAGACAATCTAGCATACAAGCCGACCCGATTGCCAAGGCAAGGAAGTGGAGACAGGAACTTTCTTATATTGTTAGATCATTCAGGGCGCACTGCGGAACCAAGACTGGCCCTCAGCCCTTCAAGTGTCCGGGTGGTCTGCGCACACGTAGGAGCATGGCTAGCATGGTAGGAGATGCCGAACCTCGGCGTGAGACCTGGCATGCAGTGGAAGGTCCGGCGACCGCCGCCGCGGGATGCTGGGGCCTAGCTAGGCTAGCAACTACCGCGAGGGAGGTCATCCCGGGACCTGCTGAGGAACTATGCAGATGAGCGGTCCCATGCGTGGGATAGCTGCGGGCGGGGCGCATAACAAAGAGTTCCTTGTCGCCAATGGCATAGTTCCGCTCGGCTGAGGAAAACTTCTTGGAGAAGAAGGATCAGGGGTGCAAGGTTCCTGAGGAATCATACTGATTGATCACTGATCCTATTCCTTCGGGCAAGGTGTCCACTTCCACCACAAAAGGAAGTCTCTGATCCGGATGTCAGAGACACGGTTTCTGGAGAAAGGCCTCTTTGAGAGTTTGGAAAGCTACCACAGCTTCGGTGGGCCATTGCTTAGCGTTGGCTCCTTTGCGTGTTAGAGCTGTGAGAGGCATGGCCAATTTGGAATAGTTCTGGATGAAGCTGCGATAATAATTTTGAAGCCCAGGAATCTCTGAAGGGACTGCAAACCGCTGTGTTGTGGCTAGTCCTGAATACTCTTCAGTTTCGCTGGGCCCATACAGAAACTTTGGTTAGAGACTATGTAGCCTAGGAAAGGAAGGGCATCCTTTTCGAAAATGCATTTTTTCTGGTTAGCGTTCAGGTGATTCTCCCGCAGCCGTTGCAACATTTTGGTGATATCCTGGCTTGGAGAATATTTTTGCTCCTTGTAAGTGGTCAAACAGCTCGACTATGAGCGGTAACAGGTACCGGTCCTTCATGGTGATTGCATTCAGGTTATGATAATCAATACACAGATGAAGGGTACCATCCTTCTTGCCCACAAAGAAGAAGCCGTCCGCCACCGGCGAGGAAGACCATCGAATGAAGTCCTTTTGAGGATTTTCCTCTATGTATTCTGACATAGCATGGGTCTATGGTAGGGACAAGGGGTAGACCCATCCTTGGGGAGGTGCGGAACACGGTACCAGATTGATGGCACAGTCATACTCCCGATATGGGGGCAGCGTGTCTGCAGCCTTCTTGGAGAAGACATATGCAAACTGGGAGTATTGTGGAGGTAAGCCGTCAGGGACCAAAGTGGTGGGTAAGCATGGTAGAGCAGCGAGCTTCTTCAAGCAGGTCTTTTGGCAATCAGGGGCCCATTGGGTCAGCTGAAGTGAGGACTAGTCAAACTGGGGATTGTGTATCTGCAGCCAGGGAAGGCCGAGCACCACCAGATGGATGGCCTTCTGAATGACATAAAAGGTGAGACTTTCCAAGTGGTGCGGATTCGTGTGAAATTTCAGCAGAGTGGTGATGTGTGTGATCTTCCCTGGAAGAGGATCCCCATGAATGGAGGAGAGACTCAATGGTACTGGGCAAGAATGAGTAGGAATTAACAACTGCTCCACAAGATCTTGCATCAGAAAATTCCCACCGGCTCCGGAATCTACCAAGGCTAAGGTGAAAAAGTCATGACCTCCCACAGAGAGTGTTACTGGCAGCGTTAATGGGGGAACAGGTGACGTTAGACCTAGGATCAATCCCCTGGTGAGTCCTAGGCCCGAGATTTTACTGGATGGACAGGGCAGCAAGTGATTAGATGACCAGGTTCTCCACAGGATAGGCAGAGTCCAGCCTGTTGGCACCTCTGACATTCCTCAGGAGACAAGCAACCATGACCCAACTGCGTGGGTTCTTCCGTCTGTTTTTGAGGAGATGAAGGTAGACGTGAGGTGGGAAAAGAATGTTGGGAATCACTGATGGCAGCCCCATGCCTCCTAGGGCCCTGTAGCTCATGGGCTCTCTCCTGCAGGTGTCGGTTGATCCTGACTGTTAACTCAATAAGACCATCTAGTGAGGCTGGAAGTTCACGGGCCACCAACTCTTCCTTGATTCTGGGTGCTAGCCCATCCAAAAGATAGACCAGAGGCAGTCCTATCCCCAATGGAGTTTGGTAGCCAGTGTATGAAATTCAACTGTATAATTTTCCAGGGAACACCCGTTCTGATGGATACGCAGGAGTTCAGAACCGGAAGCCGCAAAAACCATCTGGGTCTTCGAAGACTGTCCGAAAAAGGTTCAGGAATTAGGGAAGATCCTGGAGAATGGGGTCTGAGTATTCCCACAGAGGGGAAGCCCAGGCTAAAGCCTTACCCTCAAGTAAGTATAGAATGAAGGTAGTCTTTGTAAACCTGTCTGGGAACAGTGCAGCCTGGAGGCAAAAATGCATGTTGCACTGGTTAGGGAATCCCTGACATTGCTGTGGATCCCTGGCATAACAAGGAGGAGCAGGGAGTGAAATGACTGAGCGCATGGGTGGCGCAGGCATCGGAAGACTCAGAGTGGATGGGGTTGCAGCTGCAGCTGCAGGTACCATGGGGTCAAGGCGGGCGCTGAGTTGCTCCATGGAGGCCACTAGTGTCTCCAGGACCCTTTTCTGTTCCATAATCTTCTGAGCTAGGCCTGGAATAACCTCCACTGGATCCATGGCTTTGCAATCTGTTCTGGTCGTGGACCCTTGGACTGAAGGGGAGTTGTCTCTACCTGTGGGGAGGAGGCCCACAAGTCCCCACAGTCGGCAAGCGAGGCTGGAGTGGAGCAGAGACCTCTATGGGCTTCACCACTACCAGCCCACGTTCTCCTTAGGTTAAGTCCTCGGGTACCGAGGCCGGCTGGACTTATGTGGGGTCTCTGTGGTTGATGTCCAGGCGAGGGTCGAGGAAAGCGGCGATACTCATGGTCGATGTCCAGGCAAAGGTCAAGGAAGGCAGTGATACATATGGTCGGTGTTCAGACAAAGGTCGAGGCAGGTTGTGATACTCATGGTCGGTGTCCAGGCAAAGGTCGAGGAAGGTGGCGATACTCATGGTTGGCGTCCAGAGAAAAGTCGAGGCCAGTGTCAATCCGAGAAACAGGATAAGACAGAAACTCAGGAAACCCTCAGAAAGCTTAGGAATTTCTGGAAGCTCAGGAAGCTTAGTAAAGCTAGGAGACTCATTGCCAAGGCACAGCCAGAGTGCAGGGACTATCCTTATATAGTCCCTGCCCAATGATGTCATCTGAGAGGGTCATGAGATTATCTGACAGTGGCCCTTTAATTCAAAAGAAAATGATGCATGCATGCCTAATGAGTCATTTGAATGCCAGAAGCTTCGGACGCACTGCAGGCTGCACTGAGCCAGCCTGAAGCGTCCCACCGCGCCACTGGCTGGAGGAGGGGCAGGCAGATCGCGAGGCGACAATGGCGAGTTCTGGTGGCAGTGGCGGCGCTCAGAACCCCCATCAGCCATGCCACAGCAAGGACAATCAGGATAGGATGCAGCGACGGGCCCCGGATGTGACCAGGAAGCCCAGAATCCCTTTGGCCGCACCACAGCAAAGTTAAGCAGGAACAGACGTCGACCAGGAAGGGCGACCCGTTCAACACTGGCTGAAGATGCTTTTGCTTTGAGCTTTAGAAAATGGAAGTCACTGTCAAGCAATGCAATGCCAGCTAGGTATGTTAGTTAAAAAAAAATGCTTTAACTTGATTGCTTCTGCTTCCAGGTTGATACTTTCCTCTTGCTAACCTGACTCCAGGAAGTTAGGGTCCAGTGTGACCCTAAGCTGCAAGCATGGTGCTAGAAGACAGTTGCCTTCAGAAGAAAACCTCTTGCACTTTTGCTTGCATTATAGACTTTAATGGGAAACAGTTACATATGCAAACATAAATTTGTGTTGATTTTGGGGCACTGGCCATTCATATTGCTTTCCCAAAATTCATAACAAAAATGCCTGATTGATTAGCATGTTATTTGTTTTTCACAAATGCACATCTCTGGAGTGTACTCCATTTCTAAGGATGGTGACAACCTCCTTAAGAGGATTTCTGAGTTCCTGCCATCTGAAGGAGAATAATCAAAGAAGCATTCTTTCTAGAAACCCATAAAGCTTCTGACATAACTGAGATGGACTGTACCTTGAAACTCTCATCATATTCAGGAGGGCTAAAACAGATTCCATGTTGTATCCATGGGAAAATCTGGATTGTCTGGGGTGGTGAGCCAGGACTATAAATCCACCCACCTAAAAATAAACAAATAAATAAATACTGAATTGTATATCTTATTTATTGTAAACCAATGTGATGTATCCTATGAACATCGGTATATAAAAACAAACAAATAAATACATATATACTAATTTGGCTAATTGAGGCAGATTGCTGTCACTGTGACTGGTGTTCAGCGGATGATGATTCCTTTATAATGTAGATAAACATTTTTTTTTGGCGGAGGAGATGGGAAATTTGCAAGCAGTTATTTTCTTAAGAGTATCCATGACTTGCTTTCTAAACATTTCTAAACTTCTATCTTCGGTGATATAATGACAGTGCCACAGTATAATATGGGTGCTCAAGATGAGGTTTCCAGTGTTGGCATTGATTTTCCTATCTCCCTTTTGTACTTCTTGTGCAGTTGGAGTGGAAGTCACATAAGATGGGGACAACCTTTCCGCCTTCGACACATCACAACAGGACAGTACTTAGTGCTGGCTGAAGACCAGGGTCTCATACTACAGGACAGAGCCAAGTCAGACACCACATGCTCTGCATTTTGTTTCAGAGCATCCAAGGTAATGATGCAGGAAGTCCCTTGCCATTGATTTTGCAAAATGAAGCTTCCACTCTCTGAATAGTTAGTTTTCTTCAGCATATGTAATTAGCTTTGAAGTAGTAAAAGGTGGAATATAAATAAATAAAATACAGCTTGAAGTCAAAGATCAAAACCAGTGGGACCGAGTTCCATTTTGGGGGTAATTTTCAAAATAGCCTGCATAGCTACACAGTTCATTCATATTTCTATCTGAAGATTTTGTTCCATAAAAGTACCTATGAAATCGCTTATGTGTGTACTTTTATGCACATAATCCCAGTGCAGTATTTACATGCATAAAACAGGGGGTCTATATGCATAAATCTTTTTGAAAATTATTCCAAAATAGCCTACCAGATACAGCTGCATTATTGTTACAGCAACTGCTTTGTGATTCTTGGCTAGATGCCAACAAGTGTTTTCCATTCATTTTAGGGAGATTACATAAATACATGTAATTTTTAATTAAAGGAAAAACTGGACTCTGCTCCCAAGCGCGACATTGATGGCATGGGACCTGCTGAGATTAAATATGGTGATTCCATCTGCTTCATCCAGCACCTGGCCAGTGGACTCTGGTTGACTTATAAGGCTCAAGATGCAAAAACATCCCGCTTAGGACCTTTGAAAAGAAGGGTAAGAATTTCATGATTTGTATGTGTTGTTTTATTTTGCAGCTTCAAAAGTATCTAAACTTTGGAAGAGTCCATGCTTAAAGTGGGACCCATTGTTTATACATATTGACTTCATCCCCTATGATACCACTTTAAGCAGAAACCCGTTGTTTATGATTATTGACCTCATCAGCTTTTTATATTGTATTAAATTGCCCATCCAATATACAGGTAAACATGCACCTATGTCCTGTACACCTGAACGTTTATCTGAACTGAGCGGAGCATTCCTGGAGCAATTATTCCACATACTTAAGCATTGTCAAAAGTAAGCATGTAAATTTCGGTGAAAATTGCCTGCATATCAGTTATCAGGTGTAATTGCATGCAGGTAGATTTAATGGGATAATTTTCAAAGTTTTCTTCAAAATTGATGTAACATACACATATTTGCAGATTTTCTTGTGCAGACTGTTATGAAATTACCCCCTTTGGGGGGTAATTTAGAATGCCATTTCCTCAAATAAAATAGTGCTATACCTACAGAACTGGATTTTTAAAATACTGCCCTCCTCCTATGAGGATACATTTTCTGAGGTCCATATTCAAAAGCCATTTAGACGGATGACCTAATATTAATCTATTTAATAGGGATGTGAATCGTTTTTTGACGATTTAAAATATCGTCCGATATATTTTAAATCGTCAAAAATCGTTAGAGGCGCGATACAATAGGAATTCCCCCGATTTATCGTCAGAAATCGTAAATTGGGGGAAGGGGGAGGGGAAGGGGGAGGGCGGGAAAACCGGCACACTAAAACAACCCTAAAACCCACCCCGACCCTTTAAAATAAATCCCCCACCCTCCCGAACCCCCCCCAAAATGTCTTAAATTACCTGGGGTCCAGTGGGGGGGTCCCGGTGTGATCTTCCACTCTCGGGCCACGGGTGTGTGTCCTCCGACGTCACGAGTGCAGGAGATCGCTCCCGGACCCCCCGCTGGACCCCCAGGGACTTTTGGCCAGCTTGAGGGGGCCTCCTGACCCCCACAAGACTTGCTAAAAGTCCAGCGGGGGTCCGGGAGCGACCTCCTGCACTCGAATCGTATTGCCGTATTGCAAAATGGCGCCGGGCGTATGGCCGTATTGCCGGCGCCATTTTGCAATACGGCAATATGATTCGAGTGCAGGAGGTCGCTCCGCCCACCCCGACTACCACTCAGGGTGAAGAACCCATGCAGTTGGGCCGGGGTCCCCTCTCTTTGGAGGAACGGAAGCGGCGTCGCTTCCAGGGCTTGTGTCTCTATTGTGGTGGTAAGGGGCACTTTCTGGCCCCGCTGTACCGAGCGCCCGGGAAACGCCCGAACCTAGAGTCTAGCGGGTAGTTGACTCTAGGCAACACCTCCTCGAACTCCCCATGTACTATTCCGGTACGACTGTGCCTCCCGGAGGGGGCCTTCGATGCTTTAGCCCTGCTCGACTCTGGGGCCGGGGGGAATTTTATTCTCCGAGACCTTGTACAGCAACTTCAGTTGGAGACCCAGCCCCAGGAGCCACCCGTACAGGTATCTTCCATCCAGGGGACCCCGCTTCCCGGGTCTATCTCCACTCAGACTCGTTCTCTTAAGCTTCAGGTCGGGGCCCTTCATACTGAGCAGATCTCCTTCCTCATCCTGGAGAAGTCCATTCACCCTGTTATTTTGGGGTTACCGTGGCTAAGAAAACATTCTCCGGTGATAGACTGGAACTCGCTCCAGATCACTTCATGGGGGACAACATGCTTCCGTCAGTGTCTCCCTGCCTGCGTACGACCCACGCTTCCACTTCTAACAGCGCCTCTAGCCATACCTCCGCAGTACCACGCCTTCCGGGACGTCTTCTCCAAGGAGAAGGCCGAGTTGCTTCCCGAGCATCGGCCCTTCGATTGCGCAATTAACCTGTTGCCGGGTACCACACCACCTCGCGGACGAGTGTTCCCATTATCCCTGCCTGAGACCCAGGCCATGTCCACATATATCAAGGAAAACCTGGAGCGGGGCTTCATCAGACCCTCGAATTCCCCGGCTGGGGCCGGATTCTTCTTCGTGGGGAAAAAGGATGGGTCTCTTCGGCCCTGTATCGACTACCGGGGCTTGAACCGCATTACCCGGCGTGATCGCTACCCGTTGCCCTTGATTCCCGAACTCCTGGATCGCCTTCAAGGGGCCAAAGTATTTACCAAGCTGGACCTCAGGGGGGCCTATAATCTCGTAAGAATCCGTCCGGGGGATGAGTGGAAGACCGCCTTCAATACCAGGGATGGCCATTATGAGTACCTCGTCATGCCCCTGCTGTGTTCCAGAATTTCATGAATGAGGTACTTCGTGACATGCTACATACCTCTGTTATAGTGTACCTCGACGATGTACTAATATTCTCCTGGGACCTTGAGTCACACCGTCAACACGTCTGCCAAGTACTCCAGAAGCTGAGGGAGAATAGGCTTTACGCCAAATTAGAGAAGTGCCAATTCGAGCAGGAGTCTTTACCCTTTTTGGGGTACATCGTTTCCTCCACAGGCTTCCATATGGACCCCGACAAGGTTGCCGCCATTAAGAACTGGCCGCAACCACGGGGAGTTAAGGCGCTTCAGCGTTTCCTGGGCTTCGCCAATTTCTATCGCCAATTCATCCCACACTACTCCAGTCTGGTAGCCCCTTTGACGGCCCTTACCCGGAGGGGTGCCGATGCCAAGAAATGGCCACCCATGGCCGTACAAGCCTTTCAGGTTCTCAAGGAGGCCTTTCTACAAGACACCTGCCTCCGCCATCCCGACCCTCAGGGCCAATTCATCGTAGAGGTCAACGCTTCCGACGTGGCAGTAGGGGCTGTGCTAGCCCAACTTTCCAAGAAGGGCCAATCCCGGCCCTGCTCATATTTCTCCCGGAAGTTCTCCCCCCGCCGAGAAGAATTACGGGATCGGGGACAAAGAATTACTCGCCATCAAATTGGCCTTCGAAGAATGGCGCCAATGGCTGGAGGGAGCACAGCATCCTATAATAGTCTACACTGATCACAAAAATCTGGAGTATCTGTGCCGTGCCCAGCGTCTCAATCCCCGGCAGGCGCGCTGGTCCCTCTTCTTTAGCCGGTTTAATTTCACGCTCCACTACAGGCCAGCAGCCAAGAACGTCAGGGCAGATGCCCTCTCCCGTAACACCGAGACGGACGACACCATTGAACCTCCCCAATACATCTTAGATCCAGCCAAGGTTCTCGTGGCCGCGTCTGAAGTGGCACCCGCAGGGAATACGGTGGTTCCAGCTCGCTCGAGGAGGAGGGTGCTCGCATGGGCCCACAATTCGTTAACCGCCGGTCATCCAGGGATGGCTCGGACTCTAGAGCTCTTAACCGAATTCTACTGGTGGCCACGGGTCAAGGAGGATGTTCAACTCTACGTCCGGTCTTGCGCCACGTGCGCCCGACAGAAACCGCTGCCAGGCCGCCCCTGGGGCCTTCTCCAGCCGCTTCCGATTCCCATGGAACCATGGACCCACGTATCCATGGATTCTATAGTGGAATTACCTCCGTCGGAAGGAAAGACCGTGGTCTGGGTTACCGTTGACCGCTTCTCAAAGATGGCACACTTTGTACCCCTTGCAAAACTACCCACAGCTCCCGAACTGGCCGATTTATTCATCCAACATATATTTCGACTCCATGGTTTGCCTCTGCAAATTACGTCGGACAGGGGTCCTCAATTCATGGCAAAATACTGGAGGGCTCTTTGCAAGAAGTTTGGTGTACAATTGAACTTGACCACCGCCTTTCACCCCCAGAGCAATGGCCAGGTCGAACGCACCAACCGAACTCTGAAGACCTTCCTCCGAGCCTTCGTCAGTGACTTGCAAGATAACTGGGTCGCCCTCTTACCCTGGGCGGAGTTTTCGTACAACCGCCACAAACACTCCGCTACTCTCCAGTCCCCGTTCCAGATGGTGTATGGGAGGACTCCCAAACCTCCTCTGCCGTTGCCTTTGTCAGTCTCATCTCCGGCAGCGCAACTTATGGCTAACCAGCTACATCGCCTCTGGTGCTTCACGCAGGAGAAACTTCGGCAGGCGGCCGCTCGATCCAAGGAATATGCAGATAGAACCCGGCGACCTGCTCCAGTCTTCCTACCAGGGACCAAGGTATGGCTAAGTACCAAAAACATTCGGCTGCGCACACCTTCCATGAAGCTAGCACCCCGCTATATTGGTCCCTTCATCGTGGCCGAACGTATTGGGGCGGTGTCCTACAGGTTACGTTTACCCGCCACTCTTAAGATACATGATGTCTTCCACGTTTCCTTGCTCAAACCGGTGGTCCTTTCCCGATTCCAGGCTCGACCTCCGGAACCCAGTGCCACCGCTGCTGACCCTGAGGACACGTATACGGTAAAGGAGGTCCTGGACGTTCGGGTCCGCCGCCGTCGCTGGGAATACCTGCTCTCCTGGGAGGGTTACGGGCCCGAGGAGAACTCCTGGGAACCCGCCTCACATATCCTGGATAAGGACCTCCTCCGCCAGTTCCATCTGGGTCACCCAGATAGGCCGAGACCCCCGGGGAGGGGGCGCAGGAGAGGGGGTACTGTTGCGATCCTGGGTCGGCCCCGGGACAGCCACTTACCGCCAACTCGGTCCCAGCCCTCCTCGAGCTGCGTTCGGGCCGTGCAGGCCCCAGGCACGGCGCTTCCACGCCGAGGTAGCAGCCGGCGTCCTCCCGCGGCTGGCCCCGCCCCCTAGCCGCGCTTCTGATCTCTGGCTTGACCCGGCTCTGTCCCCGACTCCGCTTCTGGAATTCCCCTTTGGCTTCGGTACGACTTCTGACCTCTGGCTTGACCCGGCTCCATCCTCGATTCTGAATTATTTCCTTCCTGGACTCCGTCTCGGATCTTCACCGCTCCACTGGCCCGAAGATTCTCCTAAGTCCCAGCGGCTGGGTCCCTACAGGCTCCTCCTGGGGGGGCTCCGGCTTCCAGGGTGAATCTCCAAAAGTCCCAGCGGCCGGGCTCCTACAAGCTCCTCTCGGGGGAGCGCCGGTCTCCAGGGTGAAGAGATCTCTACTCTATGGCCCAACGCTGTCCAGCCTCCGTATCATCCTCGAGTCCTTGGTCGCATAGGACTCCATCCAGTTCCGGCATTCAAGCCTACCCCGGTCCATCGAGCCGCCTCCCGGTTGGGACCTGTAGCTGAGGTCCTCCGCAGCTTCCATCTTTCGTCCTGACTGGCCCAAGAGTCCATAAGTCCTAACACTGAAAACCAGAAAAAAAGAATTTTAAAACACAGTAACAGGGTGTGTCAATATCAAAGCTAGAGCCCACCTCATTTTTAACTTCTCCCAGTATCTCATCCTTTTTCAGTCTTTTTTTAATCTTAACAATTTTTCTTCAGCCTACAGAGCTTCACAACCACTCTCTCCCATAGCTCACAGACAAGTGAACTAAAATGTTCAGTTTCTTTTCTTTCAGTGTGAAAATAAAGAGGAAGTCACTGTTAATCCATGCAGATGCCAGCTAGGATAGGCTGGTTAAAATATGCTTTACTTTGATTGGTCTTGCTTCCTGGCTTCTTTCCTGTCCCTTCCCACCCTAGCTCCAGTCAGTCTAGTATAAAGTAACATCACTGGCTGTCAGCCACCATCTGGAGGAAAGAAAACCCTGCAGTTTTGATTATCTTATAGACTTTAATGGGAAATGAAAACAAATGCAATTGAAAATTTTTATTTGATTTTTGGGGCAATTGTCATTTGTTATAGTTTTCAATGAGGAATACACAAGATCTGGCAATAAACTGCGATGTCCAAACAATTTCAAGCTGTTCAGAAGTTTAACGGCTTCATGAGAACATCAGTGATACATTTACAACTGAATTAATGGTCCCCAAAATGGACTGTGTTTCATAAGCTGCATCAGTGTAACCGTCATCAGGAGGGACCAAACCTTGATAGCACTAATAAATGGGTGTGCTAACATAGTTTACGAAACACAACCTGTGTCGGGGGATCGTGAATTCAATTGTAAACATATCACTGATATCTAGATGAGCCATTCAACTTTTGAACAGCTTGGAATTGTTTGGACATTGCAATTTATTGCCAAATATTCTTGAGTATTCCTGTTTGGATTGGTGGTTTGGCTTTCTGCCTCCATATCTATGCCAACATTAATCTGCCTGATTCAGTTTGGATAACTTATTCATTTAAAAACAAAAGTAATGCACACATCCCTAGAAATCACAACTCTGTACAGTTTTTCTTCTCTTTCTGTGATCCTCTTAACCCAGCTACAGCTTGGGTGGGGTTCCATTCATCCCAGAACATTTCCATCGAAAGTCTCACTGCAGTATATTTTTCTTCTTTCCATTTTACTTATTTTCTTTCAATTTTTTTTGCATACTTTTCCTGGGGCATAGTTGTTGCGTTCTGAACCTTTTTGCCTTATGATCTAGTTGTGGTCTATGTAGACCTTGTCACACTTTCCTGAAAGTAGATGAATGAATGAACGAACAAGAGAAGGCAGGTATATGATTAGTAAGTGAAAGCATGCTTCACTATTAGGGATACATTGGGCTCCATTACCTCTGTCATTTACTTTATAGGTGATCCTGCACCAGGAAGGTCACATGGATGATGGATTGATAATACAGCGGTGTCAGCATGAAGAGTCCCAGGCTGCACGGATCATTCGCAATACCACAGGATTATTCAGCCAGTTCATCAGGTGTGTGACTGACACAGGCTTAGCTCTTCAGTTAGTTACAAAGCATATAAATATATGGAGATGGACAAGGACCATGCAGAATACAAAGTGTAAAGACTATTTTTTACTGCTGTTACCTGATAAAAAGACTTGGAAATTATAGTGGAATCCATGCTAGGTATGAATATACAAAGCCAGACAGCAGGTACAGAGTCTATATGAGTACTTTTGTGTATTAAGCAAGGTGGAATCAACGGAAAAAGAGCTTATTTTGCCCTGCTTTGGCCCATCTATTATATAGGAGAACAGGTGAGTCCTATCCTTCAGGAACTACAAATGGTACAGGAAAAATCTACTGAATGAATTAAAATAGTAGCAATGTAGGACTATTTTTAAGTGATCTGTTTATGCCTAGAACCACTGAAAGAATAAAAAACTGATTCTCTAAAATCAGTTTTCAAAAATGCACTGAGCACCTGATTTAACTAAATTTAGCCAGCTAGATTGAGGCTGATGATTGGCTTCAATCTAGCTGGCTAAAACCCAATTGGCCTAATTGGCCTAATTTAGTGAACTAGTGCTCAAAATCTATGCTAGTGGGCTAAGTTCTTTCAAAAAAGCATCTCCTCTCACCTGCTAATCTTTAAAAAATATCTATTCCACACTAGCAAAGCCCAGAGATCTCCCCTCTTCTAATTGACATAAAAACCCCAAAAGCCCTATGATCCTTTCCCTCTCATCTGCTCTGCCTTCATATAACACCCCCTCCAAGAGCCCCCACAATCCTCTCCCTCCTACCCAAGCTAATCCTCTTAAAAGCTCCTCGAGCTGCAGGAGGCTTACCTCCTACTGTCACAGCATCCAATGTTGCTCTGACAAAGCCTAGTATCAGAATAATGCTGGATGCTAAGTCTGTCAGAGGTAAGCCTTTGTCCTCTTGCTGGCAAAGTTTAAGGAAGTTTTTGGAACTTCTCAAGGGTAGGAGATGGATTTGGGAGGCTTTTAAAATTTAGAATGAGTGGATAAGAAGGAGGGGATTGCAAGGCTCTTGGGGGAAGTGAGGTGTTAAGTGAATATTGGGCGACAGAGTGAGAGGATCATGTGAAGATTAGGTAGGAGAAAGACTGAGGGCTGTGTTGGAGATTTTTAACATTGGGGGATGGGAAAAGATCTGCTGGAGAATTTTTAAAATTCAGCATCCAATGGGTAGTAGTGGCACTGAGCAGAGGCATAGCCACAAATTAAAGCCAACTATCCTTGTACCTAGGTTTGGCCATCTAAAGGAGTCATTTACTTAACTATGGGGGTCATTCATCAAATCGCATTAGGGCGTTATTGCGGGCATTATAGCCCTAACGATCCCGCGATAATGCCATAACACATGCAATAAATATCACATTGCAAAATGTGTATTTGATAAATGTATTCAAGTGGGAGGAGTTTTGAAATGAGGGCTGTTTAACGTTTCATGTGATAATGTAAGGCACACTATTACAGGATTAAATGCCGGAAATAGCTACATCTTTTTTCTGAGCGTAATGCCTACGATAGCTGAACGTTATGGCCAAAACAGGATTTATCACAAATCCCATTCCAAGAGGGAGAAAGGGAGAGAGAAAGAGCGCCTCTGTGGAGGCCCACTGATTTTTGAACTCTTAATACCACTTGCCAATGTTTATGCATTATCCTATTTTCCTCTGTTGGATCCTTCTTCCAATTTTTGAATGAAGATCTTTTGGCTAAAATAGCTTCTTTCACCTCCCCTTTTAACCATGCCGGTAATCGTTTTGCCTTCTTTCCACTTTTCTTAATGTGTGGAATACATCTGGACAGTGCTTCTAGAATGGTATTTTTTAACAATGACCACGCCTCTTGCATACCTTTTACTTTTGTAGCTGCTCCTTTCAGGTTTTTTTCTAACAATTTTTCTCATTTTATCAAAGTTTCCCTTTTGAAAGTTTAGCACAAGATCCGTGGATTTGCTTACTGTCCCCCTTCTAGTCTTTAATTCAAATTTGATCATATTATGATCACTATTGCCAAGCGGCCCCACCACCGTTACCTCTCTCACCAAATCCTGTGCTCCACTGAGAATTAGATCTAAAATTGTTCCCTCTCTCGGTTCCTGAACCAATTGCTCCATAAAGCTATCATTTATTCTATCCAGGAACGTTATCTCTCTACGTGTCCCGATGATACATTTACCCAGTCAATATTGGGGTAATTGAAGTCTCCCATTATTACCACACTACCAATTTGATTAGCTTCCCTAATTTCTCTTAGCATTTCACTGTGAGTCTCACCATCTTGACCAGGTGGACGGTAGTATACTCCTATCACTATAGTCTTCCCCGACACACATGGGATTTCTACCCATAAATACAGTCTAACTTCAGTTAGTCAGCCAGAGTGACTTAGTGCTCTCTTGATTAACAAATGTTGGTACCTAATCATACAAAATCACACTACCTCAACACCTTTCCAAGGTGAGTAACTGAACTGAACTTTTCAACCTTTTTACTTAGGTATGCACTGCTCCTGACTTATTTCTAGCTTCTGTCTACTTTTTTTTTTTTTAATACAAACACTCAGTTCTGCTTACTAGCTGCCTTACAGATTTTTAAAACTAAACACACTAACTACTGCTTACTAGCTGTCTTACTGTGACTATTTAAAAATACAGTCTAACTTATTTATTCGCTGCCTTACTAACTATTAAAAGCACAAACACACAAACACACTAAATAATATTCCCAAATAGTTAACTTTGCCCCAATACTTTTAAAAAAGACAATGTCTCAAGCAAAAACTTACTGCTTTCTTTCAGCCACCAGCAAGGTGATCCTCTCCTCTCAGTGCTCCCACTGGAAGGTCTGATCCTCTCCTCTCAGTGCTCCCACCGTTTCCTCTCTCACGAAATCCTGCATTCCACTAAGAATTAAATCTAAAATAGCAACCTCTCTTGTTGGTTCCTGAACCAATTGCTCCATAAGCAGTCATTTATTACATCCAGGAAAAAGTATTTCCCTTCTGTCACATGTTACATGTAAACTGATATGATGTTTCGACGAATACCAGTCTAAAAAAAAACTTTAAATAAATAAATAAATGTCTCTAGCAAGTCCTGATGTTACATTTACCCAGTCAATATTGGGGTAATTGAAATCTCCCATTATTATTGCACTGCGAAATTGGTTAGCTTCCCTGATTTATCTTACCATTTCACCTTCTGTCTGTGACCATTTTGTCCAGGTGGACGGTAGTATACTCCTATCACTATACTCTTACCCAACACATATGGGATTTCTATCCATATAGATTCTACTGAGCATTTAGTCTCTTGTATGATCTTTATCCTGTTGGACTTTATACCCTCCTGGACATAAAGTGCCACACCCCCACCAAGTTGATCCTCCCTATCATTGTGATATAATTTGTACCCTGATATAGCACTGTCCCATTGGTTATCCTCCTTCCACCAAGTCTCTGTGATGCAAATTATGTCAATCTCATCATTTACTGCTATACACTCTAACTCTCCCATCTTACTTCTTAGACTTCTGGCATTGGCATACAGACATTTCAAAGTGTGTTTTTTGTTTGTATTAATAACCTGCTTTTCAGTTGTTAGAGATAATTTGGAAATCATTAGCTTTGGTGATTTTGTACATATAGGCACATGGGCTACGTTTTCTTTTATTGGAACCTATCTGTTGGGATGCCCTAACTCTAATGTTTCATTAGTATCCTTAAGGGATACATTGCTCCGAACCATGCACTGCTGAGTGACTGTCAGCTTTCCCCCTTGTTCTAGTTTAAAAGCTACTCTATCTCCTTTTTGAAAGTTAGTGCCAGCAGCTTGGTTCCACTCTGGTTAAGGTGGAGCCTATCCTTTCGGAAAAGTCTCTCCCTTCCCCAAAAGTTTCCCCAGTTCCTTACAAAACTGAATCCCTCTTCCCTGTACCATTGTCTCATCCATGCATTGAAACTCTGGATCTCTGCCTGCCTCTGGGGACCTGCACGTGAAACAGGAAGCATTTCAGAGAATGCCACCCTGGAGGTTCTGGATTTCAGCTTTCTACCTAAAATCCTAAATTTGGCTTCCAGAACCTCTGTCCCACATTTTCCTATGTTGTTGGTGCCCACATGTACCATGACAGCTGGCTTCTCCCCAGCACTGTCTATAATCCTATCTAGGTGACGCGTGAGGTCTGTCACCTTCGCACCAGGCAGGCAAGTTACCAGGCGGTCCTCACGTCCACCAGCCACCCTGCTATCTACATTTCTAATAATTGAATCACCAACTATTATGGCCGGCCTAACCCTTCCCTCTTGGGCAGTAGCTCTGGGAGATGTGTCCTCAGTGCGAGAGGACAATACATCACCAGGAGAGCAGGTCCTTGCTACAGGATCACTTCCTGCTACACTAGGGTGATGTTCTCCACCTTTGAGACCTTTCTGATCCAAGGCAGCACTGGGGCTGCCAGACTGGATTTGGGACTTGGCTACTATGTCCCTGAAGGTCTCATTAATGTACCTCTCTGTCTGCCTCAGCTCCTCCAAGTCTGCTACTCTAGCCTCCAGAGATCAGACTCATTCCCTGATAGCCAGGAGCTCTTTGCACTGAGTGCACACATACAATCTCTCACCGGCGGGTAAAAAATCATACATTTGACACTCAGTGCAAAAGACTGGAAAGCCCCCCTCTTGCTGCTGGACTGCTGCCATCATCTTAATTTTATTGAGTTCCTAGTTAAGTTTAGGATACTAAGGGAGTTGGAATTAGAGTACTTTAAATTTACAGGTGAATTTACTAATTAATCAGCTAGTGTCCTACAAGGGGATGATTAAACTTTCAATAAGGGCTGGTATAATAGTATGATTTAGATAAGACCCTGATTTTTATGAGAAAGTGTCTCTTGCCTAAAAATCAAGAGTTGAGTGGGTGGGAAAGACAGACACTAGAATTAACTATCTCTGGCTTGCTTATTACCTGAGACACACACAAACTCTAAAGAACATATCCCTCTATTTCACCTTTCACCAAACCTTTATAAGTCCAAAGATTTCCCAAAGCAATACTTACCAATCCTCTTTAACCACCATTAACTTGATCTTCACTCAGTTAATTGAAGGGGGATGCTGGGAGCAGTATGCAGATGAGCCTTCCAGTCCTCTTCTACTGCAAAGGGTTTGGGGCCTCTGGCAGCTGGCGCTGTAGAATTCAATCCCTGGATCGCTTGTGGTGACCTCTCCCGAGGGATGCTGGGAGCAGTATGCAGTTGAGCCTTCCGGTCCTCTTCTACTGCAAAGGGTGCGAAGCCTCTGGAGGCTGGGGCTGTGGAATTCAATCCCTGAATCGCTTGCGGTGTCCTCTGTTTAATACATTTGTAAAATCACCCCCTGGAAGAAGATCAAGATGAATAAATAACAAGCAACATAAAATACAGTCAACACAAATATTAGAACATATAGCAAAATATAGCTAACTACATATAACCCATATAAAACACACAAAGAAAAAAATAGCAAAAAGGCAATCTATTAATAAAGATAAAAGCTGAAGAAAGCACATGTAAACAGCAAGAGTATAGCTTTCAAACAACTCTACATGGCAGCATATATATATACATATATGGCCACTAGTAGAGTGATAAGGTCAACTTCAGAGTCCTTACTTTCTTCATTGCATTGAGTATCTGATGTGCATTTCTACCAGCTGAGGAACCTGGAAGGCATTAATCTATAGTGTTCCCCTGAGAAGCGTTTCCAGTTTATTTCCTCTGATGATTGAGTCTCATAGCACAACAAGCTTCTTCTTATGTTTTTTGGTTGTGCTATGGAATTTCTGTGTGCATTGTGTTTCTTCTTTGCTTTCTGATCCTGTGCAAGTGGAGGAGGGCATCTGGGCAGCACTATTGTGAAGAATGGGTGTCGTTGGGTCACCGGTGTTACCCTACCTGAGCCAACAGTAAACCCTTTGTTTCTGGGTTTGTGAATCTTCTGGGGTTGGGGGGGAAGATTCCTGAATGTTGTAAAGTGGGTGAGGCTTCCTTGGTAGTTGGTGATTCCATTTTTATTATAGCTAATTCAGCTTTAAGGTGAGCTAACTGCATTTTCATTGAGGAGAGTTGTGAACAAATGAGGACAGCCCTTAGCCTTCAGATGGTTTTCTTCAAGATAAAGGCTTCACAATTGTTGTACTGAATAATAATCATCTTGTTCATTTAATTTGATAGAGAACTCCTTTAATCTGATAAAGAATTAGCAAATTATCATATTACTTATTATCCAGTCTGTTGCGGAGGTGGACCCTTGGCCCTGAGGTGGAAGGCAAGCTTAATAGCAAGGAGTTCACGATCAACTATAGTATAGTTGCACTCTGCAGCAGAGAACTTGTGGGAAAAGAAGGAGCACGGATGTTGAGTGCCCTTAGAGGAGTGTTGGTTTAAAACCGCCCCTACTCCGATAGAGGAGGTGTCCACCTCTACTTCAAAAGGGTGAGTCGGGTCTGGATGTCGTAAACAGTGACCATGTAGAAAGGCCTCCTTCAATGCTTGGAAAGCTTAAATGGCTTCGGAAGTCCAATTCCTGGTGTCTATCCCCTTACGAGTAAGTGCCGTAAAGGGCGCGGCAATGACAGAGTAGTTCATGATAAAATGGCGGTAGTAGTGCGTGAAGCCTAAAAATCGCTGGATCGCACGTAGGCCTACTGGCTGGGACAATCACGAATACATCGGTGTTTACTGGGGTCCATGGTGAAGCCACGCCTAGAGACAATGTACCCTAGGAAGGGTAAGCTCTCCTTTCAAAAACAAGCATTTATCTAGCTTGGCATACAGGTGGTTGTCCCTTAAGTGTTGGAGCTCTAGACAAACATTCTGGTGATGGGTAGATAAGTCCTAGTTTCTGTCTTTTTAGAATTAGACACCTTTTTCTCATAAATTCATCTTTTATGGGGTATACTTTAACTGATAACTTTTGCTTTCCCTTCATTCTGTCTTGATGTAAACACTTCGTAATAAAAGCCCCCTTGTCTACAGAAATATAATTACAATTCCCTGCTCCTTTTCTGATAAGAATGTGTGTGTATTTTGACCAGAGATCTGGATTCTAGAAGTGGAAGGAATGGAATATCAGCCCCCATCACCCTGCCTATTGAGGAGGTTGTCCAGACGCTCCAAGATTTATTAACATACTTTCAGCCTCCGGAAGAAGAACTGGAACATGAAGACAAACAGAACAAACTTCGATCTCTCAAAAATCGACAGAATCTCTTCAAGGAAGAGGTACCATAGCTAGAGAAACAGCTGGGCTTATAGACGTGTGCTGTTGTTGCTACACTCATGTCTAAATTCCCCTTCAGGCCGAGAGGAGCCATTTTCTCTTTTTTCCTTGTAAACAACTCAATCCTCACTTAAGGCCTGATTCACTAACCTTTTTTCTCCCCATAGACACAGAATGGGAGAAAAACCTTGTTGAATCAGGCCCTTAACCTTAGGAAGAGTAATTTTATGACACACTAATGGATAACTTAAGCAGCAGCTACTCATATACATTGCACCAATTTTCAACGCAAACTTATGTGAACTTATTACATGAAAGAATACGCAGGAATTCGCCCACATAAAGTTTGTGAATTTATGTGCATATTATTAAAATAACAAGTATGCACATAAATTCAAACTCCATCCCAACTCTGTCCCGTAGAAAGTCTGTTTTATGCATATAAAAGTATGCTTGAAATTGGGAGAGTTTTCCAAAGTTGGGGCGTTGCAACTGAGAATACACAGTCTCTAGTTTCTGCTAGGCAAGCCTGTTTTAAAAATGGAATATCTAGCAGAACTCTCTGGAAAGATCTTAAAGTTCTTGTCTGGTGTATCTGCAATAAAGCATTTGCCCAGGAAATGTGCACCATCATAGAAGTTTTTATATTGAATCCTGTAATAAACAGAGAGCCATTGAAGCTTGAATAATGCAGGGGTGATATGATCCCTGTGATTCTTTCCTTCAATTAACCTAGCAGGAGCTGTAATGGTCTAAGAGAAGAAATTGGCAAACCCAAATAAATAGCAAAACAATAGTCTATTGATGGTGACATTATGGCTTATACAACTAAGCAGAAATCAAAATATTCCACAAGCCTAATAATGGTCTTTAAAATCCATCAGGATAAAATCAGGAGGCACAAGTGACTATTGTCATACATAGAAACAAAGAAATAACGGCAGAAAAAGACCAATCGGCCCATCTAGTCTGCCCAGCAAGTTCCATACTTATTTGCCCATACTTATCTGTTTCATCAACCACCAAGTTCAGGGCCCTTTTTGGTAACTGTTTGATTCAAATTTCCTTCCATCCCCTGTCATTGGTGCAGAGAGTAATGCTGGAGGTGCATCAAAGGTGAGCATAAGGCTTAATGGTTAAAGGTAGTAACTGCCGCATCAAGCAAGTTACCCCGATGCTTGTTTACCCAGATTGCACAGATCAATGCCTTGTTGGATGTTGTCTGAATGTAAATCCTGTTTTCCACAGTTCCCCCTGCCATAGAAGCAGAGAGCAACGCTTTATATGCATTCAAAGTGATGTATCAGGCTTAATTGGTTTAGGGTAGTAACCACCGTAATAAGCAAGCTACCCCCACGCTTATTTGTTTACCCAGATTGTGAAGTTCAGTCCTTGTTGGTTGCTGTCTGTACATGCTCTCCTGGGCACTGCTGCCATTTTCACTGGGACATTGCACACACATCTCTACATACTGACCTAGCCACTGCTATCATTCCAGTATTTTAACACACTCTGTAGCTGACTCACACAGTACCTCTCTCTCACTGACATTTTGGTTTTCACACTTGCTCACACATGCATTCACCCAGACACAATCTGTCACCCTTGAATAGTCAGTCTGAGAGAACCAATCACTATCTCACAGAAATAGGGAAGGGAATTTTCAAAGGCATTGACACAATGAGCAGAGATCTTCCCAAGGACAGAGTTGGAGAAGGGTTTGTACTTACAGGCATACTTTTGCATTTTCAAAAGTATGAACATAAATATACTCAAAAAAAATCTATGCATATGTAAACAGATGTAATTTAGGTGGAGGTAATTTTCAAAGAGAAAAATATATTTTCTCTTTGAAAATTGGTGAAACATGCATGTATTTGATTTAAAACTTATGGGCCTGAATTTCAAAAACATTTACATGTGTAAAACTGGGTTTTATGTATGTAAATTCACTTTGCCTGCATTAAGTGACTTTTGAAAATTGCTACAATGTTATGCTGTTGAATTGTCCAGGTGTTACCCATGATAAGTTCACTTAATATGGATAAATGGTTTTTGAAAATTAACTACGATAGTATATTACATTTACACACCTAACTCCTTTGAAAATTCACCTGTAATGGCACAATTCCTTCAAATATTCACCTGTTAATGTGCTGATAGAAAATGATCCCTATAAATGGGATTAATTAGCACAAGTTTCAAACTTGGAGAGTATTTATTACGTTTACTTCACATTTCCATCCTCTCTGTTTTCTAAGTGCCTTCTGTCTCTCCTGTCATTTTTGATGGGCTCTCAAATAACCTCTCTAATATATTTAACTCAGTGGTTCCCAACCCTGTCCTGGGGACCCTCCAGCCAGTCAGGTTTTCAGGATATCCACAATGAATATGCATGAGAGAAAATTTGTATGCACTGCCTCCATAACATGCAAACTTTCTCTCATTCATATTCATTGTGGATATCCTGAAAACACAACTGGCTCGGGGGTCCCCGGGACAGGGTTGGGAACCACTGATTTAAATGAATCCTATACTTATATTACTACCCTGGAAATTAAATGATAACACTAATAAAACAAAGATTATATAAATATATACTATTAAGGAATAGTAATAGGGAGGGCAAGTTTCAAAAGGTATTTACCTGGGTAAGATTGCCTGACTGAAAGTTGCCCTCTTTAAATGAGGTGAAAAGTTTTCAGCTGCCATGATATGATTTGTTTAAGTTACATTAAAAGAAGATGTTTCTCTGAGTATATTAAGATCAGGGAGGGAAATAGCATGCATAGATGGGATTTCTAAAAGTACAGCTGCTCTTTTCCTCCACTCAGCCACCTGCACAAATAACAGGTGCAAAGTGCATGGACACTTATAATTGGGCTGTTGGAAATTGCTACCATAGAATGTAACAAAAGGAGTCAAGATCTGCGCTTGGCTTTCCATGCTCCCTCCTCCCCTCAAATAATACATGACAAGTATTGGCATTATAAAAGGCTGCAGTATATTTCACCAACCCAAGCCCGTACAATATACTTGTGACTGACTTACCCCCCTTCCACCCCCTTCTGCTTCTGTTCTTGTTACTCACCCCCACGTCCCAGTGGTAAGCAATTTGCCCCCTTACTTACCCCGCCTCGTTCCAGCAATGGCAAGCCGTGGTCATTGAGCTTTAGCCCCTAGCTCTTTAGACCTTCTCGTGCAGCAGCCCCCCCGACTGCATGAGACTCCCCCCCCCCCCCCCCATGTCATTTAACAAATAATTTATGTACAACATTAAACTTGGGCTTGGGTTTCCGCCACAAACAAGGAAAGTTTAGCTTCCTTGTTCCCCCACTGCGGCCCCCAAATCACACTGAATAACAGCTTCCAATCCTTCCTGCAGGGTGTTATTGAATAAATCGATCCCCACATCGGACAGATGCACACTGTCACTTCTGAAGAAGCCGGCTAACATTTCCCAGGCTCACTGATGTCGAACCCAGAACCCTCCCTGTTTAACCACCCATCTTCCCATCTGCTGATTTACTTTTTTCGCTCCTTTTTTCCAGATTGGTTCATCTCTGAATTTAAAAAGAATGATGCTGTCGGACCACCCCAATTTTAGACTAGGCCACATTATCATTATTAATGCTAGGTCCTTGTGCATGTGGGAGATTAAATCTCTACAGTATTCCTTCCCGATATCATTACCACCCAGATGTACTAATACGATCCGTGGAACCCCAAGGATGTTGACCTGTTCCTGCAAGAATGATTCCAGCTCTGACCATTTCATGCCCCGTTTTCCCATCCAACATATTCTCCAATGTAGCCTCTCCAATTGCAGATCTTCACCGTATGGCCCCTTTGTGCTTGGTGCTGTGCCCAATGCACGAATGAGTGACCCAAGACCCAGGCACACTCAGATTCATTATTAACCCATACTGGTTTTGCAAAAGAAGAAACATCCATTACCATCCAATTACCAATTCGCCACCCTATTTCCGTATGTAACCTTGGAACGCGTTGGATTTCCACCTGCCAATGACTTTGATCTCACCCTTCGCCATACCCAATTCAGCCACTGTCGTTGTTGCACCTATGCGAAAGGAATGCGAGCTGTAATAACTCGCATCCCTGCCCATGACTTCTAATATCCTTTTATAAAACCCTTGAAAATTGATAACTCGAGAGCAGCACTCCGTCCTCATGAACTAAATAAGATCCCGCCACGTCAGGACGCGCACGCATGTACTCCTGCAGGATTCTAACTGGGCACGCCACTGCATGAGCTGCCCTGCCCATTCGTATCCAATACACTTTCCCGAATTGGTCCATCTTGGATTTATTTAAATACAAACAAACGCTGTCATTTGACTCTGTAACCTGCTCCTCCATCAACCCGACACTGAGTGCGTTAGTTTTTGAACTAGCTACCAATTCGCTTAAGCGCAGCGCTCCGAAGAACACTAAAGAGAAGGCCACTCTGAACAGAAGAACTTCATACTCAGACCAGCAAACACACTCCAAGTACCTTGCCATTTCAACTAGATCCTCGTATCTAATAGGTCTCCTCCTGTCTCCCCACCACCCACGTTCCCTACGCCACCCTTATAAAATTTGCTTCACTCTAAAACTTAAGGCGGGGTTCACCCAATCCCTTAGCTTCTGAAAGAATGTGAAGCCCGCGAGGTACGACTTTACCATGGACAAGGAATATTGGTTGGTATTGCATTACTAAATGATCCTCCGCTGGCCCTCCTGCCCAACCCGTACCCAGCAGAAATCTGGTTATCTCCCAGTTTCCAGCCAAATACGCTGCCAACGTCGATGGGGCTACTGACTTTTTTATAAGCATCCACTCTTCTTCATCCCTAAGGTCCACAGATATTCTGGACACTTCTCCACCATTGCATCCACGCCAGGAGCCAGCGATCTGAGGACCTTCCACTTAAAACGAGAAAGAGCATCCGCTATAACATTTTCTACTCCTGGTACGTGCTTAGCTGTTACCTTAACATTCCTCCTCAAACAAAGACCTACCAACTCTCTCAATAATACCGAAACCATCAAACATTTAGCAGACAATCGACTGATTACCTGCCCATGACTTCTAATATCCTTTTATAAAACCCTTGAAAATTGATAACTCGCTTGTTAGCCAGCTCTTCGCCCCAAATAGCCAAAGCCACTACAATGGGAAATAACTCCAAAAAAGTTATGTTCTTTGTGATACCCTCTGCTACACAATCATCCAGCCATGGCTCAGTGCACCATTTTCCTTGAAAAAACACCCCAAAAACTAATGCCCCCGCCACATCTGAAAACAATTCCAGCTCATCATTTGTTACTTCCTTATCTGGCATTATACACACCCCGTTAAAGCCTTCCAAAACTACCTCCCACACTTTTAATTCATCCCTGATTGCCCGTGTTATCCGAATAAAATGATGCACTGCCCTGATCCCCGCAATGGCCATGGACAGCCTCCTGATAAAACCCCGACCCACTGGGATTACCCTATCCACAGAATTTAATGCCCCAATCAAGGATTGCATTGTTCTCAAAGTAATCTTTTTCGCTCGACTCACTTCTCGCATAAGGTCTCTTAACTTGTTGACCTTGTCCATCGGCAACCTGGACTCAAGTGTAACTGTATCCAACTCGATCCCTAGAAAAGTAAACTTCGTGATCAGCCCTTCGGTCTTATCCTGCGCTATCGGCACACCCAATCTGTTTGCCACCTTTAAAAAAACCATCTAACTGTTTGACACACTGATCAGAGTTCCTCTGTTCTATAAATAGGAAATCGTCTAAATAATGCAGCAAACTAACCTCCCCTGTCTCTTGTTCCGTCTGCCACTGCAAGAAGGAACTAAAAGCCTCAAAGTAAGCGCAGGATATAGCACAACTCATAGGCAAACACTTGTCCACGAAGTACTCACCAGTAAATGCAAACTGCTAGGGTGAATCGGGAG
Source organism: Rhinatrema bivittatum (assembly GCF_901001135.1). Taxonomy (NCBI): domain Eukaryota; kingdom Metazoa; phylum Chordata; class Amphibia; order Gymnophiona; family Rhinatrematidae; genus Rhinatrema; species Rhinatrema bivittatum. Next base: position 292,583,502 of record NC_042618.1, read on the forward strand.
TAACCTAAAAGCCGATTCTATATTTGCCTTAGCTAACAGCGTTCCTCTACCTGCCTTTTTTACCAACTCTAACGCAAGATCGAACAAGGTATACTTTACTGAACAATTAATCCTAGGAATAAAACCGTTAACAGTTACACCTTTAGGGTAAGACAAATTCAATATAAGCCTAAATTTCCCTGGAATCTTTTTTGGTATTACAACCAATGGGGATAAATGCATTTTTTGTAAAAGGCGGGTCACGGAATGGCCCAGCTATATGCCCTAACACTATCTCCTCTTGCAATTTATTTGCTGCAACCTCTCTCAATCTCACCACTGACCTAGCATTTTTCATATTACCCCCCCCCCCCCCCCCCCCCGCCCCCGGCCCTGTATAAGGTATAGAAAACCCAAACTTGAAACCATTACCTAATAATACCGCTACTTTTTTATCTGGATAAACACTTAAACTTTTTAAAAGCTCCTCCAAAACTATGGGCGAAAAAGCCTTATCAAAATGCACCTCATTGTTTACCACCTCTGCGCGAGGTAGCGCTAATGCTCGCTGTACATTTTGTGGCTGGGTGCGCACCGCTACAAATTGTGCAGGCATGCCGGAACTTACATTCCAGAAATAAACAAGTGGCTTTATTAAACCGCCAGCAGATGTCCCCTCCACTCCCAGCTGGCTTACTTTTGTCCCCCCTTTTGCCACACTTTCTTGGCTCCTAAAGGAACCCGTACCTCTGCCTGCACTAATCGACTCTCCTCCGCTACCTTGGCCTTTTGGCCCGCTGGTACACTTATTCGTCATTTGGGTAAGCCATAGATTAATATCTTGCGTTCCCCAGGACATGTACCGATTACCCTCCATTTTATCGCGGAAGCGCTCATCATAGTTGAACCAAGCCCAACCTTCGTAATCCTTAAAAGCCCCCAGGATTCTGTCGACATAAGCCAACAAAGGCTCATACTGTTGCGGCTCAAAATGGCCAACAACGCTAGCCAGCAGCAAAAATCCCCTTACCCAATTCAATATATTTTTGGATACTTTTGGTCCTGCCTCTCTAACCTTATTCTTCTTTTTGTCCTTCCTCCCTCCTCTTCTATCCTCTAATAGTTTGAATATATTAACATATTTGCATTTCTTGATCCTTCGTCTCAGCCATCTGGGCACTTCCTCCCACAGCTCAGTTAAAGATGCTAACACAGGATGGCTCATGTCCTGCATCGGGCCCGATCTATAACTGGCTCTGCTTCAATGGCAGGGGGAATGATGAAAAGATGATTTATATTCGGACAACAACCAACAAGGACTGAATTGCACAGGCTGGATAAACATGCATGGGAGTAGCTTGCTATGATGTCGGTTACTACCCCTAACCAAATAGCTAGATACTTCACTTAGATGCAGCTCCAGTACTGCTACCATAAGAACATAAGAACATAAGAAAATGCCATACAGGGTCAGACCAAGGGTCCATCAAGCCCAGCATACTGTTTCCAACAGTGGCCAATCCAGGCCACAAGAACCTGGCAAGTACCCAAAAACTAAGTCTATTCCATGTAACCATTGCTAATGGCAGTGGCTATTCTCTAAGGGGCGGATTTTAAGAGCCCTGCACGCCTAAATCCGCCCAAATCCGGGCGGATTTAGGCGAGCAGGGCCCTGCGCGCCGGTGAGCCTATTTTACATAGGCTCACCGGTGCGCGCAGACCCCGGGACTCGCGTAAGTCCCGGGGTTCTCCGAGGGGGGAGTGTCGGGGGCGGGCCCGAACCGCGCGGCGTTTAGGGGGCGTGCCGGGAGCGTTTTGGGGGCGGACCCGGAGGCGTGGTTACGGCCCGGGGTGGCCCGGGGGCGTGGCCGCACCCTCCGGACCCGCCCCCAGGTCGCGTCCCGGCGCGCAGGAGGCCCGCTGACGCGCGGGGATTTACGCCTCCCTCTGGGAGGCGTAAATCCCCCGACAAAGGTAAGGGGGGGGCTTAGACAGGGCCGGGTGGGTGGATTAGGTAGGGGAAGGGAGGGGAAGGTGAGGGGAGGGCAAAAGGAAGTTCCCTCCGAGGCCGCTCCGATTTTGGAGCGGCCTTGGAGGGAACGGGGGGCAGGCTGCGCGGCTTGGCGCGCGCCGGCTATACAGAATTGATAGCCTTGCGCGCGCCGATCCAGGATTTTAGTGGATACGCGCGGCTCCGCACGTATCTACTAAAATCCAGCGTACTTTTGCTTGCGCCTGATGCGCCAGCAAAAGTAGGCCTATTCGCATAGTTTGAAAATCTACCCCTAAGTGAACTTAATAGCAGGTAATGGACTTCTCCTCCAAGAACTTATCCAATCCTTTTTTAAACACAGCTATACTAACTGCACGAACCACATTCTCTGGCAACAAATTCCAGAGTTTAATTGTTCGTTGAGTAAAAAAGAACTTTCTCCGATTAGTTTTAAATGTGCCCCATGCTAACTTCATGGAGTGCCCCCTAGTCTTTCTACTATCCGAAAGAGTAAATAACCGATTCACATCTACCCGTTCTAGACCTCTCATGATTTTAAACACCTCTATCATATCCCCCCTCAGTCGTCTCTTCTCCAAGCTGAAAAGTCCTAACCTCTTTAGTCTTTCCTCATAGGGGAGTTGTTCCATTCCCTTTATCATTTTGGTAGCCCTTCTCTGTACCTTCTCCATCGCAATTATATCTTTTTTGAGATGCGGCAACCAGAATTGTACACAGTATTCAAGGTGCGGTCTCACCATGGAGCGATACAGAGGCATTATGACATTTTCCGTTTTATTCATCATTCCTTTTCTAATAATTCCCAACATTCTGTTTGCTTTTTTGACTGCGGCAGCACACTGCACTGATGATTTCAATGTGTTATCCACTATGACACCTAGATCTCTTTCTTGGGTTGTAGCACCTAATATGGAACCCAACATTGTGTAATTATAGCATGGGTTATTTTTCCCTATATGCATCACCTTGCACTTATCCACATTAAATTTCATCTGCCATTTGGATGCCCAATTTTCCAGTCTCACAAGGTCTTCCTGCAATTTATCACAATCTGCTTGTGATTTAACTACTCTGAACAATTTTGTGTCATCTGCAAATTTGATTAGCTCACTCGTCGTATTTCTTTCCAGATCATTTATAAATATATTGAACAGTAAGGGTCCCAATACAGATCCCTGAGGCACTCCACTGTCCACTCCCTTCCACCCTAACCAATTAGCTAGATACTTCACTTAGATGCAGCTCCAGCACCGCTAACTACATTGATGGCGGGGGTGGAAGGGAAATAGATCGATGGCGGGGGTGGAAGGGAAATAGAACCAAAAAGTTACTTACAAGGGACAAGAGTAATAGATAAGTATGAAAAAAAATAAGTGTGAAAGCTTGCTGGGCAGACTGGATAGACCGTTTGGTCTTCTTCTGCCATTATTTCTATGTTTCTATGGATCTCTTCTCCCTCTCCGTCTCGCTTGATGAAGAGGTCGAAGATTCATCTGAACTACTATCAGAATCCGTACTGGAGTTCCTGTCTCTCCTTCTTCGTTTTCTTTTACCCGTTTTTTGCTGAGCACCCTGAGGTTCCAACTCACCCGCTTCGCCACCGAGAGAAGACACCCCTGGCTCTTCTGGGTCAGGAACACTCAGCCTCCATCTTCCTGTCTCTTGTTGAACCTCTGAACAGGCAAAATCTCTGTCCCTCCATGCTTTTTGCTTGGAAGTGCCAGGATAGACTCTGCTCTCAGCCTCTGCAGGAAAAATGGAAAAGCCAGCAGAACTGCCCGAACACCCGCATTGTGCAGTCCCTGCCCAACCTGTTCCCCTTGGAACAGTGCTCACCCTCCTCCCTCGGATGTCCGCAGTCTTATCCCTGAGTCCCCTGTCTGTATTTATCCTGATTCCCAGCCGTACAGGGAAATCATCCCTCTCCTCAAGGAACCTGACCAAAGGCTCTAAGTACTGGGCACTTCTAACATTACTCTTACCCACCCTCTGCCCTTCACGCCCTGCCCTTAAAGGAGCCTTATTTAGCTCACTCTCGGGAAGGTAACTTTCATCACGTAAGCCCACACACCTGGGCACCGCAGCACTTGGCTGAGGATCTGCCACCATAACCCTGTGCAACCCTATACCGCCTGCCTCACCAGCCTTTTTAACAACTAGCTGCTTCTTACCTCTCTGAACGCTCTTAGGTGGCTCTGCATCTGAATCAACTCCTCTCTCAACCGCAGGAGGCTCATCCTGCTCCTGAAAACAAACTTTTCTGATTTTTGCCTGAGCTCTGACCCCAGAGTTTGAAACACTTGCAGCCTGATGCTGATGGACCTTCCCACCACTAGAGATGTGAATCGTGTCCTCGATCGTCTTAACGATCGATTTCAGCTGGGAGGGGGAGGGAATCGTATCGTCGCCGTTTGGGTGTTTAGAGTATCGTGAAAATCGTTAAAATCGTGAACCGGCACACTAAAACCCCCTAAAACCCACCCCCGACCCTTTAAATTAAATCTCCCACCCTCCCGAACCCCCCCAAATGCCTTAAATTACCTGGGGGTCCAGCGGCGGTCCGTAGCTAAATCGGGGGAAGGGGGAGGGCAGGAAAACCGGCACACTAAAACACCCTAAAACCCACCCCCAACCCTTTAAATTAAATCCCCCACCCTCCTGAACCCCCCCCCCAAATGCCTTAAATTACCTGGGGGTCCAGCGGCGGTCCGTAGCTAAATCGGGGGAAGGGGGAGGGCAGGAAAACCGGCACACTAAAACACCCTAAAACCCACCCCTTTAAATTAAATCCCCCACCCTCCTGAACACCCCCCCAAATGCCTTAAATTACCTGGGGGTCCAGCGGCGGTCCGGAACGGTCTCCTGCAATTGAATCGTGTTGTCTTCAGCCGGCGCCATTCTGCGCCGCCATTTTGCAAAATGGCGGCGCAAAATGGCGGCGGCCATAGACCAACACGATTCGACTGCAGGAGGTCGTTCCGGCCCCCCGCTGGACTTTTGGCAAGTCTTGTGGGGGTCAGGAGGCCCCCCCCCAAGCTGGCCAAAAGTCCCTGGGGGTACAGCGGGGGTCCGGGAGCGATCTCCTGCCGCGAATCATTTTCCGTACGGAAAATGGCGCCGGCAGGAGATCGACTGCAGGAGGTTGTTCAGCGGGGGTCCGGAACCCCCGCTGAACGACCTCCTGCAGTCGATCTCCTGCCGGCGCCATTTTCCGTACGGCAGGAGATCGACTGCAGGAGGTCGTTCAGCCGGGGTCCGGAACCCCCGCTGAACGACCTCCTGCAGTCGATCTGCCGGCGCCATTTTCCGTACGGAAAACGATTCGCGGCAGGAGATCGCTCCCGGACCCCCGCTGGACCCCCAGGGACTTTTGGCCAGCTTGGGGGGGGCCTCCTGACCCCCATAAGACTTGCCAAAAGTCCAGCGGGGGTCCGGAAAGACCTCCTGTAGTCGAATCGTGTTGGCCGGCTGAAGACAACACGATTCAATTGCAGGAGGCCGTTCCGGACCGCCGCTGGACCCCCAGGTAATTTAAGGCATTTGGGGGGGGGGGGGGGTGCGGGGGGGGGGGGGGTTTAATTTAAAGGGTCGGGGGTGGGTTTTAGGGGGTTTTAGTGTGCCGGTTTTCCTGCCCTCCCCCTTCCCCCGATTTACGATTTTTTGACGATAAATCGGGGGAATTGGTATTGTATCGTGGCCCTAACAATTTTTGACGATTTAAAATATATCGGACGATATTTTAAATCGTCAAAAAACGATTCACATCCCTACTTGCCATGATCCTAGGCTGCCCCTTCAAAACACCTTTTTCATTCCCCTTTGAAGCTCTAACTCCAGGTACCTTGCATTCCAGAATGACGGGGGGGCAGGTCAAGGAACAAATCCCCAGTAACGTTCAGCGAAATGTCCTGAGGATCTAGTTCCTCAGGAGAGAGGTGCGGGGGGGGGGGGGGGGAAGGGGGAAGGCTCCACCTCAGGCCCACTTCTACAGAGACAGAATGGGGGGTGGAAGGCGGGGAATGGGAGGAAGGATCATGTAATAAACAGAACTTGCCTGCTGAGGAGGACCTCTCACAACCAGAGCCTCAGCTGATGCAAACCGCTGAGGAAAGTCGACCCTGTCAGGACCCCGATCTCCTGTCCTGTCTCTCGAATCCTGTCCTCTGCGCTGCATTGGAATGCAGTAAGGAGCTGAGAATAGGACCTACCTAAAAACTGCTTGCAAGATTGCGACTTTTTGTTTTTTTTGACATGCGCCAGCTCGCTAAGCACCCGGGATCTAAGAATTAATTAGATAAATTCTTAAAACTAACAAAGATCACGACGCCAAAACCCCCGCTCAGATTGCACGCCTTCCCTCGCTCGTCTGCCATGCTAACTAAGCCTCTGATCGTTCCTCGCTCTAGTTTAACCAATAGCAAAGCCGTGATTTTGAATCGCTGGCAACTTGCTATTGGCTCCCGCCTTCCTGCTCCTTTCCTCCGTGCCGCTGCTCATTTACATTCACACATGTAACTCATTCCTTTGAAAATTATCTCTCCAAAATGCATACTTTGCACATGCTTATTTTTATATTTGAAACAGTTTATTAAAAGCATAAAGAAGCAAGCTGGACAAACATTAGACTCTGATGCATATCCAGTGACATCCAAGTAACAATCAGAAAAAACAACATATTTTGTTATAACGATTTTCATCCCCACCCCTGCCCACTACTACAAACCCTGCAATATACAGATAGAGATTTAAAGCAAAACACTTCCCCTAAGAACATTGAACACACCATAAGAATGTAGGTAAGATTCCCTAAGATCCATTGCAGCCATGATCATAAAGGCGCCTCCCGCTGTCCCCACCTTTATGAGAAAGTTAATTGATGTTGGGAGAGAAATGCCCATAGAACCAACATCCTATACCACATACACATCATGGGGAAAAATTCAAGAACATTTAGAGATTTTTAAAAGGAAACAATGTGGGTTATTTTCCATTTTAGCTTTCTCATCTACCTGTGTGTGCACCCGATACTATATATCAAAGTATATATATTAAAACATTAGGCAATAGGATTAAAGAAGTACTAGAAGTTTCTGGAGCTTGGGACATGAGGGATTTCCTCCACTGCCTTGACAATTGGTTCTAGTCCTGTTCTTTCACTAACGGATCTATGGTTGTCATTGATTCACTTCTAGAGAGTGTTCTTAAGTTTAATAAATTCATATGGGTGCTCCAAGTCACAGAGACATATATTCCAGCCTCTGAAGTGTGACTCTGCATTTGCAAAGGAACAGCAAAAAGTATTTAGCCAATATATCTTATAGTTCTTGTTTGTAGCCAAACAAATCCTGCATCTTGTCTCTGGTTCTTGACACATCAGGAAAGATACATATCTTTTTATCCTCTGATTTATTTGGGTTATTACTACAATCTCTGTTTCTAATGACCAAGTGTGAACATTCACTTTTTCTCAAGCAGAATGCTCTGTGATTAAAGCATTCTGTACACTGGCATTACATAAATAATACTCATTGCTCTGCATGTATAGTAATATTTACACAATGGTCCTTTATCAATAATAATGATTAATAATATTATTAGAAGTTGTAGAGTTGTTGGGTGCAGGGTTTCACATGAAGTGCTTGACACTGTATAGAATCATAACTCTCTGTCTCTAGATCTATTTCTTGTCTGGAGAGATCACCAGATCTTATTGGATGTAAGACAGAACCTGTGTGGTGATTAGAAGTGTTAAGCAATGATGTATCTATCAGCTAGCTTGTCCTTTCTTTTGTGTCTTATGTTTTAGGGAATGCTGGCCCTGGTACTGAATTGCATCGACCACTTGAATGTCTACAACAGTGCTGCACACTTTGCAGAGTTTGTTGGGGAGAAAGCAGGACCAGCATGGAAAGAGATTCTCAACCTCCTTTATGAATTACTGGGTGATTATCAGGCAGTGATCTTTGATTCTGAGCTATCACTGAATACGACCCCTGGTCAAGCATTCTGAGCAGACCCCAGACCTGCTCCAGTGTTCAGTTCACTAGCTTCTACTTTGCTAGCCATCAGAAATACCCACCAGATAAACTCTAATAAAATGAACTGGTGTGTCAGACTAGCTGCATGAAACCACCATCACAACAGGCATTAGCTAGTCTCATTGTTACTAGTGTCAGCAAAGAAACCAGGGCTGAATGGGAATGGATCCTGAATTCTTCCTTCTTACATAGTAGAAGTGGTCCCTCCAATGCAGGCTAAACCACATCCCCTTATCTTTCTTGCTTTTTTAATAATACACTGTCTAATTTATTGTGTACTAATAAAGCCATAAAAAGTATGCTGATCATAATGAGGGTAATTTTCAAACAATTCCGCACAGCCCCTTATACCAACTTCTGCATGTGATCTCCACGTAGCAAATATATGGCTGCATGGAGATCTACTACAGTAATTTATAATCTGTGCATATAAAATACATGTATGTGTTGTGCGTCCCTGCTGCGCTAGTGCCTCGGCTGGCCCCGCTCACCTCGGGCTTTCCTCTGCAGGGCATGGTCCATCCTCCCTTGCGGCCAAAACCAGTTCCTGGCTTCCGCGGCGTCCCACAGCCACTCCCGGGCCTTCTAGGCCCTCGACCTCACACAGCTCCTCACGCCAGTGCTCGGCGTCCTCGCTGGCATTGGGTCCACACCTAAGCGCGCGCACGTGCGAAACTCCTGGTCATTTAAAGGGCCAAGTGCGGGAAGCTCCTCTGCGGCGCACAACAATGACATCACCTGAGCCCTGTATAAAAGGCAGGGCTCAGGCTCCAGTTCCTTGCCTTGGTAAACGGGTCATCTCATCATTGAGAAGCTAGTTGCCGTCCTGTGTTCCTGCGATCCTGTTCCAGTACTTGTTCCTGTGTTCCTGCGTTCCCGTATTCCTGTGTCTTCCAGTGCTCCTGCGTTCCTGTGTCTTCCAGTGCTCCTGCTTTCTTGTGTTCCCGTGGTCCTTCTGTGCTCCAGCATCTCTTCCTGTTCCTGTTCCGCTTCCCAGGTAGTACTCTTCAGACTGATACTCGGTACTGACCTTGGCTTGCCTCTGACTACGCTTGGACTGACTCACGGTATTGACCTCTGCGTGCCTCTGACCACATTTGGACCACTGCCTGGAACTGACCTCTGCCTGCTTCTGACCACATTTGAACTGCCGTCTGGAAACTATCTCTGCTTGCTACTGATCACGCTCGGACTGATACCTGGACTGACCTTTGCTTTGGCTGACCACTGTTGGACAGATACCCTGGCTTTGACCCTTGCGCTCCACACAGACACTCTCTTTGCTACTCCCGTGGCCTCCAGGCCTGCCTGCTCTGACGTCACCCACAGCCTTCTACCAGCTAGACCACAAGGCCCTGCCTATCCTGACCGGAGGAACTTTAGTTCCTGCTCCGTTCCACTGGTCTCCAGTAACTTCTGTTCCGGTCTATTTATTTATATTTATTTATTTATTTATTTATTTATTTAATAACTTTTTTTTTATACCATCTTAGCAAATAAAATTTGAACAAAAAGATTTCCAAACTGATCAGTAAAAATAAAACTTAAATAGATAAAATAAAGTAAAAATGCAACATTAAGATAGTAATAAAGTTTGAAAAAAAACCTACATTGTGACATATCAATATAAACTAGTAATTTTATATCTTTATAAATTAAAATGTACTTTAAATTTAATGAAACAGAAAAGATAGCTCAACTGTTCTCCAGTAGCCATGCACCTTTGCTCTTGGTGGGCACACCTCTCCGCTACCTCTCCGGGAGATCCTCCGAGGCCCACCTAAGCCCAGGTGGTCAGGGTACCCAAGGGCTCAACCCACAGAAACCCCAGACTGTTATTGGTGAAGCTCCAGCTAGACTCTATCTCCTCGTGTGCTCCGCCTTCTGGCGGCAGGCACCCTCTGGAACCCTCAGGGGGCCGTACCAATTCTGTACCAGGCCAAGGGTCCACCTCCAGTGCCACAGATTGCCAAGGCCATGGACTTGGCGGAGTCCCCCGCCTTGCGGGCCATCCCATGCCTGGTTACTCATGTCCGGGGGCAACAGCAATTCCTTGAGGCACTGGCCACCTCGGTAGAGAATTTACAGTCACAACTCAAGGAGTCCGCCCTGGCCAACCCCCGGACTCTTGCTTTCAATGCTTCTTCAACCTCGATGCCCTCACGGGCACTGCTGGCCCTCCCAGCTCCTCCCCGTTTCAATGGGGGATACTTGTCTCTGTCGGGGTTTTATCAATCAATGCTACATACAGTTTGCTCTCAAGCCTTCCCTGTTCCCAGATGAAGTGACAAAGATCACGTTTATCCTATCTTGTTTGGAAGGGAAAGCCATGGCATGGGCCTCCCCACTCTGGGAGCGTTCTGACTCAGTACTTCAGCAGCTCCCTCAATTTATTTCCACGTTCTGATGCACCTTCGATGACCCAGGCCAACAGGTGGTCGCCGGCCACCATCTCCTCCACCTTCATCAAGGATCACATTCCCTCTCAGAATACACCGTGGAGTTCCGTACCCTGGCTACGGAGTTAGGATGGCAGGAAGACTGCCTGCGGGCACTCTATCTCGAGGGCTTGTCATTCACCCTAAAAGACGAATTGGCAGCCCGAAAGATCCCCACGTAATTGGAGGACCTCATCACTTTAGTTGGGCGGATTGACCACCGCCTCCGGGAACGGCACCGGGAGATAAGACCTAGCAGACGACTGGCCATGGAACCTCCTCGTTCCGTGAGCACCAAATCAAGGGCACCTTCAATGGCTTCTCTGCCGAAGGAAGAACCTATGCAAATAAACCACGGTCGTCTTACTCCCGAGGAACGCCTCCGAAGATGGAAGTCTGGTCTCTGTCTTTACTGTGGAGACCTTATCCAGACCTGTCTGGTGTGTCTGGGAAACTCCAAAGCCTAAGCCCAATGGGGGTCCTGAGCTTGGACACTACAGTCACTGGCCCTCAACTCCTTTTGCCTGTCTCCCTCCTTAGGGAGGCACACTCATTCTCCACCACCGCCCTCGTGGATACTGGGGCTGGTGGAAATTTCATTCTTGAAGAACTAGTTACCCTACTTCAAGTTCCGAATCAAGCCCTTGAAGTACCGTTATGAATTGCCTCCATCCACGGAGAGCCTTTACCTGATCGTATCATCCATCACACTCTACCCATCCAGCTGACTGTGGGGACTCTCCATGAGGAAGAGCTACTACCTGACAGTACACCTCCCAAAGGCAGAACCTACCCACTCTCACTTCCAGAGACCCAAGCTATGTCCCCATATATCAAGGAAAACTTAGCTGAGGGATTCATTAGACCCTCAACATCCCCGGCGGGTGCCAGATTCTTTTTCGTGAGGAAGAAGGATGGTACCTTAAGGCCATGTATTGATTACCGAGGCCTGAATGCCATCACCTGTAAAGACTGCAACCCACTCTCACTCATCAGCGAACTGTTTGATCGGCTCCAGGGGGCTCGAATCTTTAACAAGTTGGACCCGCGTGGGGCCTATAATTTAATCCGTATACAACCCGAGGATATATGGAAAACTGTGTTTAATATGCAGGATGGACACTACGAGTACGTAGTAATGCCCTGTGGGCTTTGCAACACCCCTGCCATCTTCCAGATGATGATGAGTGAGATCTTCCGAGACCTCCTATACTCCTTCGTTGCAGTCTATTTAGATGACATCTTGAACTTTTCAAAAGATCTGGACTCCTATCGCTCACATGTCCAGACTGTTCTTCAGCGACTCAGGCCGGCTGATAAGAATCTCCATGCCGACGCACTCTCACGCTCAGTAGAGCAGGAGGATACTCCCGAAACAAAAGCTCACATCATTGACCCTGCTTGTATTTCCATTGCAGTTACCACCACCGTGCCGGCTGGCAAGATGGTGGTGCCTCGCCATCTCCGAGAGAGAGTGCTTCATTGGGCTTATGACTCTCGTCTCGACGGCCATCTCGGCCGGACCTGAACTCTAGAGATGCTCCGCAGACACTACTGGTGGGCTACCATGGCGAAGGATTCCCAAGACTACGTGGAGCTTCTTCAGCCTCTCTTGGCACCCATTGAACCCTGGACCAGTCTCTCTATGGACTTCTTTGTAGAGTTGCCCCCTTCCAAGGGGCACACCATAATCTGGGTCATAATAGACCGCTTATCCAAAATGGTCCATTTTGTGCTTCTGCCTGGCCTACCATCGGCTTTTGAACTTGCCCGACTTTTCCTGCACCACATCTTCCGCCTCCACGGATTGCCACAAGAGATTGTCTCAGATTGTGGTCCCCACTTCGCTGCAAAGTATTGGAGATCCCTTTGCAACAAATTCAATATCACCCTAAATCTGACCTCTGCCTACCATCCGCAGGCCAACGGCCAGGCCGAAAGGACCAATTGCTCCTTGAAGGCCTTCCTCCAGTCCTTCGTCAATGACCAGCAGGATAACTGGGTCAACCTTCTTCCTTGGGTGGAATTGTCACATAACACCCACGTCGCATCCGCCACCGGGACATCTCCACTTGCTGTAGTCTTTGGCCGGCAGCCCCGCCTTCCTCTACCAGTTCCTCTCAACATGTCTTCTCCAGCAACACAAGCCACTGCTCAAACCATCCGCTGCTTGTGGGATCAAGTCAAGGAACGCCTGTGCCAAGCGGCCGAGTGGGCCAAGCGAGCAACTGATGCTCAGCATCGGGCCGCCCCAGTTTTCCTTCCTGGGCAGAAGGCCTGGCTCAATACGAGGCATATCCGCCTCCGATTACTCTCATAACAATTAGCCCCTAAATTCATAGGGCTGTTCCCGGTCCTACGACGGGTGGGAGCAGTAACCTACCAACTGAAACTGCCTCCGAATCTTGGAATCCACAACACATTGCATGTGTCCTTACTCAAGCCGCTGGTCCTATCCTGGCCATCGCAAAGACCACCACAGCCCACGCAACTTACTGCGGAGCCTGAAGCCACCCTACAAGTGCGCGAGGTTTTAGATGTCCGCCGCCGTAGAGGGTGCTGGGAATACCTCCTGGCATGGGAAGGCTTCGGTCCGGACGAGAACTCATGGGAGCCTTCCCACCACATTCTCGATAAAGACCTCCTTCGCACCTTCCATCACCAGTATCCGGACAAGCCTAAGGGGGAGGCCTAGAAGGGGGTGGTGGTGGTACTGTTGCGCGTCCCAGCCGTGCTAGTGCACGGCCGGCCCCGTTCACCTCGGGCTTTCCTCTGCAGGGCCTGGTCTGACCTCCCTTGCAGCCGCCGCCAGTTCCCGCGGCTTCTTCTGGGCCTTCTTGGCCCTCAGCCTCACACGGCTCTTCACGCCAGGGCTCGGCGTACTCGCTGGTGTTGGGTCCGCCCCTAAGCACGTGCGTGCGTGGAATTCCCGGCCATTTAAAGGGCCAAGCGCGGGAAGCTCCTCCGCGGCGCATGACAATGATGTCACCTGAGCCCTGTATAAAAGACAGGGCTCAGGCTCCAATTCCTTGCCTTGGCAAATGGGTTATCTCATCATTGAGAAGCTAGTTGCCATCCTGAGTTCCCGTGTTCCCATTCCAGTACTTGTTCCTGTGTTCCTGCGTTCCCGTGTTCCTGTGTCTTGCAGTGCTCCTACGTTCCTGTGTTCCTGTGTCTTCCAGTGCTCCTTCGTTCCTGTGTTCCCGTGGTCCTTCTGTGCTCCAGCATCCATTCCTGTTCCTGTTCTGCTTCCCAGGTAGTACCAATCGGACTGATACTCTGTACTGACCTTGGCTTGCCTCTGACTACACTTGGACTGACTCACGGTATTGACCTCTGCCTATCTCTGACCACGTTTGGACCGCTGCCTGGAACTGACCTCTGCCTGCCTCTGACAACGTTTGGACTGCTGCCTGGAACAGACCTCTGCCTGTCTCTGACCATGTTTGGACTGCCGCCTGGAACCGACCTCTGCTTGCTACTGACCACGTTCGGACTAATACCTGGACTGACCTTTGCTTTGGCTGATCACTCTTGGACGGATACCCTGGCTTTGACCCTTGTGCTCCACATGGACACTCTCTTTGCTACTCCCGTGGCCTCCAGGCCTGCCTGCTCTGACGTTACCCGCGGTACCAGCTAGACCACTAGGCCCTGCCTATCCTGACCGGAGGACCTTCAGTTCCTGCTCCATTCCAGTGGTCTCCAGTAACCTCTGTTCCGGTCTAGGTCAACTGTTCTCCCGTAGCTGCGCACCCTTGCTCTTGGTGGGCACACCTCTCCGCTACCTCTCCAGGAGATCCTCCGAGGCCCACCTAAGCCCAGGCGGACCGGGTACCCAAGGGCTCAACCCAAGGAAACCCCGGACTGTTATTGGTGAAGCTCCAGCTATCCTCTATCTCCTCATGTGCTCCGCCTCCTGGCGGCAGGCACCCTCTGGGAACCCTCAGGGGGCAATACCAATCCTGCGCCAGGCCAAGTGTCCACCTCCAGCGCAACAGTATGTGTACCCCCAACATATGCTCATATGTTTTCTTATATGTGAATATCTGCAATGCATTGAAAGTGCATACTTTTCTTACCAATTTTAAAAACCGTGTGTAAAAAATTAAATGCGTAAAATCCTGTTTCACATGCAGAAGTCGGTATATTTTAAATTATGCATGCATAATTGAAATCACCAGTTTTCGGAAACCTTCATTAGTTCGCCCAGTCCTTTTTCAGATCGTCAAGACCATCTTAGTTCTTCACTTTGAACTCCCTACAGTTTGTCCAGACCTCCCATCCAGCCAGTAGTTGACAATAGTCAAGTCTGATATCAATTGCGCAGAATAATTAGTAGGTGTTACATTACATGGAAAAGTTGCCAAATGTATGCATATAAGACTCTTAAAAGAGCAACTTGTAAATGTACCTCTAGAACCCACCCTGGAATATCCCTAGACTGCCTAATTTTTACATGCGTAAATGTGGGCTCAAGACCAAAAACATGCAAATAGTTTTAATGTTTATAAAATAGTGTGTGCATGAGAACAAACTACTTACATGCATATATGTTAATTTTATGCATGTAAATGTTTTGAAAATTCATTCTTATGAGTAGTTTTTCTCATTGTTGTGCTGAAAGAATCAGTACATAACTAAAAGGCTTCCCATTATAGTAATAATGTATGATTACAAACATGGGATTTCAATAGAAATATTGGCAATTGTGTTAAGAGTGATAATGGTGATGATTTTGATATGTTACTGATGTCCTTTACCCATGCTGATATCATGCATGTCTTTTTTGGTACTAATTTTGAAAATATAGTCAGAACTAACAGTGATCATGATCCTTCTGGCAAAAACAATATTTCAAAAGGATAGTAGTAATATGTTGACCTTAGTAGTACTGAAAGTAGTGAGACTGTGGAGACTAATGATAGCAATAATACACACAGTGTGAAGAACAACAACAGAGACAATGTTGATATTGATAATGAGGATATACCTAAGGGTGATAATGTTGACACTACTGATGGTGACAAACATACTAATAGTTTTGGTGATAGCTATGGAGCTTACAGTTCTATCCTTAACTCTCTTTCAGCTGCCCTTATTCGTGGTAATAGAAGTAATTGTGCTCAGTTCTCCAATAACCTTGACTGGCTGATTAGTAAACTTGACAGACTCGAATCTTCCTCAGGTAGGTTTACATAGCACTCACTAGAGAGTAAAGACTCCTAATAATATATGGATGAAGAGAATTCCCATTATCATACCCCTGGCACAGTTTTCAGGGGTGAGGAGAGCAGTCCCAAAGTATGCATTGATGGAGAATAGCTGTGTTAGGCCCTAGATTTTGAAGGAAAAACAGCTAAACCTCACTGAAATACACTCAGTAAAAAAATTACAGGATAAGTCAGGAGTAAGTTTGTCATGACTAACACAATATGAATTTGTTGTGTTCCGCGGATGGTCGAGGCTGCAACCCCCTACCTGACCTGTGGCGGCGGGGCCGCCGCAGCAGCATCGAAGAAGCCGGGGGAGTCAGGCCCATCTCGCCCTCGCACCAGCGCGGGCCTCCGTGGGGGCTGCCGGCAGGGGAAGCGTCCCTGCTTCTCCCTCGCGGCATCGGGTCGGATCCAAGATGGCCACCATAGGCGCGAGGCCATGCCTCCTCACAGAATTTAAAGGGGCCTCGTCCTTCAAATTGACTTCACCTGTTCCTGATGGGCCAGGCACAGGGAAGTATATAAGGAGACTGTCCACAGCCATTCCTCGACTTGGCAACTTCATTGTTTGAGTCTGCTTGCTTCGGTGAGTCTTCTGGTTCCTCGAGTTCCTGATTCCTGGTTCCTACTTCTTCTTGGTGATTCCTTGGTGTGTGACTTCGGACTGGCAAGCGGTGATTCCTCGGTGTGTGACTTCAGACTGGCAAGCAGCGATCCTCTGGTACTCGACCTCGGTCTTCTCTTAGACCATCCTCCTTCAAGGGCCCACCTAAGTCCCAGTGGCTCGGGTCCCTATGGGCTCCTCCCGGGGGGACCGTGGGCTTCCAGTGGCGAAGATCCTGTTGGCCCTTGCACCGTCCTCACGCCTCTTCGACCTCTCAAAGGTCCTCCTAAGTCCCAGCGGCCCGGGTCCCTATGGGCTCCTCCTGGGGGGACCGTGGGTCTCCAGTGGCGAAGATCCAACTGCCCCTTGCTCCGACTTCACGCCTCCGCGTCCTCTCAGCGTCCATCAGAGTCTCCTACAGTGAGGACCCAGCCAGTCCCAACTTCTGTTCCGCCTCACCACCTGACGGGGGAACCTGCGAAGCCATCTCCCAAGGTAGTACCAACCTCCCCGTCGGTCTAACGGTTCACGAACCTCTTGATCATAACGAAATTCATATAATACAGTAGTTCTCAACCTTCATTCCCTTGTCACACACCTGACAGATGAAGCTGAAGTGCATGACACACTGCACACTACATGTTGCAGTTGAACTAAATAAAAATATCCCAATTATTTTACCATTAAAAATGTCATGAAAGAAAGATAAAATATTCTTTATTTTTTACAAGCTGTTTTTGAAATTAAAGTTATTAAATTTTATTTTTTCACAAGTTCTAATCTTTGCTTGCTTTATTGGGGAAAAATGTGTGACCTGATATGCTGCCCACTGTTTCTCAATATGAGACTGAAGGGTAGAAAAACTCTTGTACATCTCAATGTCAACATCATAGGTTTTTTATACCTATTCTGGAGTTTATACAGAGCAGAATTAGGGTGTTTCCCCTTTTAACTCATCATAAAAAATATATATTCAAATTCTGGTATCACTTTTGTAACAACAACTCAAAATTCCTCCACTGCCAGACACTTTGTGAAGCAACACAAAAACCTGCAGAAATGCAGATTCCTAAAGTTGATTTACTCTAATAATTAAAAACTGAAAAAATAATAATTTTCTATCTTTGATTTATGGGCATTTTATTTTTCTAATTGGGGTAGACAAGGTTTCTTATTTGCTCTTTGTTTCTGTTGATCTTCTCCTAAGTCTTTTATAGAGTGGAGTAGTAGTGTAAAGAGTAATAGTAGGCTATAGCCAGGGTTCAAATCCTAGTTCTCTCATTCATGCTCCTTTAACTTTGGACAAGTCACCTAACCCTCCATGCCTCAGGTACAAACTTAGGTTCATTCACTAGGCCATGTTTACTGTCCAGTAAATGGCCTAATGTGGGGACAGTGTGAGGTTTTTCAAATTTGTCACATTATTCTGGCCCCTGGCACTGCAGCATTTAAATGAGTTGATTAGCATGCAAATGCATGATAATCAGCTCATAAATACCCCATGCGATGCAAATCAAATAACGTGGCTTGCCAGAAAAATCATAAGCTGCGTTCTGTGATGTGAAGTTAGCTAACCTCCCCCTGTCCCAATGTTTCCAGGGCCTAGCCTTATAGGGACCAATCACTCTTCCCAAAAGTGTTTATAAAACAATGGGGATCTGCATAGAACCCTGTCTCACTCACCCCCGCTGTTCTTGGAGATAGCTGTAGTAGAAAAAAATAATTTTTAAAAGTGCGGCTCAGTCCCTGCTCCAACACCCAACTGCTCCCTGTCAGTGCAAAAATATGGATCTCAGAGACTGGGACCCCCACCCTCCAGACCTACCTATTTACTCAGTATATCGGGGCTGATAAAATAAGACCCGTGCTGAAATACGCACTGATTTTTCTGTACGGATCTTTTTGGCACGCTCGGAAAAAAACAGTGGTAGCTCGGGATGTAATAGCCACATATTCTAATTAGATGCACGCACAAAATACGCGCACAGCAAATGCGCCATAATGCATGCAGTAACGTGAACTAATGGCCCTATGTAGTAAAACACTTGGACATCTGCAGAGAAACCCTCGTGGACACCCATCAGCGTGAGAATGCTTGCGATTGATTCTTGGGGTGAAAGCCTTTCTTTTTCATAAAGATGAATAAATTAATGGTCCAGAAGTTGATGTGAAGGTGGACAGAGCAATATCTAACCCCTTCATGATGGGACTCTGTCTGCCAGCGAGAACGTGAAATGCAGATCGGCGATTCTGCCTCATTGAGAAGCTGCCTTCTCTCTGTCACTTACCTCCTGCCCTGACCCAGGGCAGGAGGTAAGTGACAGAAAGGTAAAAAGTGACAGAAAGGTAAAAATCCGCATTAAAAAATTGGCACTAACCTGACCTCTCTGCTAGCACAGTTCCCTGCATTGCTCGTAAATAGATAATGACCTCCTTTGCATTCCATTAGCATGCACTCGCGCCGAAAAAACACAGATCTGTAAGTGTGTTTGTACGAGCTCTTTTCCCCGCGCACTAAACCCTTTTTTACAAACTTGTATAGGGCTTTGCGTGGGAAAACGCACATAAAAATGCACGTAGATGTGTGCACAAACCCACAGCAGCTTCAGCGCACCTTATTAAATTGGCCCCTTTGCCCCTGGTGTCTAGTGGGAGCTTAGAGCGCCCTCTAGGCTATGGGCCCATCAACATCCATTTTTCAAAATGGTGCCAGACATTCCTTTACTCCTATTATTGTTGTCGCCCTTCTCTATACCTTTTATATGTCTGCTATGTCTTTTCTGAGATGGTTTATCCAGAAATGCACTGTCCCATGGCCATCACTGTGTGTTCTTTGGGTGAATTCACTGCTGTCGTTTTTTTTGCTGCAGTTATTTTACCATGGGGAAAAATACTGCGGGAATCACAAAGTGACAGGGTTGTTTACCACTGCTGTGTGACTCTCCTGGTATTTTTCCCTCGGGAAAATAGACCTCAGCTTAGTGAATGACCCTTTTAGATTATAAACCATCTGAGGCAGGTAAATATCTTCTGTACCTGGTTAGAACTTCCCTTGAGCTTTGATTTAGAAAGGCAAGCAATTAAATATAAATCCATGTCTTCTCCATTCCTTCCCTGCATCTGTTACTGACATTGATCTTTCAATTTGTTTCTCTATTTCTCTCTTCTTTGTTTCCTTAGCCACTCATTGCTGGATTTCACCTCTCCTCCTCCTCCTCTCTTACCCTCCCAGACTTCATATTTCCTATTTTCCCTCTCACCTATCAGTTTTTCATCTCACTCCTCCCAGTCAATTTCCTCTGTCTGTTCTCCCCAATTATTCTGATCCTCCAGTCTTTCACCACTCCTATTTCCACCCTGTGTTCCCACCCCTTATCTACCTTTCTCTTTCATTTTCTTACCAGCCCCATCTCCTTTACTGTCCCTCATCCCCTCCTGGTATCCATTCCCTTTCGTCTTCTTCTTGCCCCCTTCCTCAGCTTCCCATTCCCCCTTTTTCACCTCCTTCCCAGCCTATTTCTACAGTTTCATCACCCTCCTCCCAGCTCTCATTTACCTTCCTCTGTCTAGTATCTTCTCAACAGCCCCAGCTCCTTCTGTCAATCCTCCCCTCTCTGGCCTCCAGTACTTTTTTCAGTCTAACGGTTTTGCCTCCTTTCTAGCCCCTCTAGATCCTTTGCAATCTCATATCATCTCACCTTTTGATACCCTGGCTGACACAGTCCAATGCATTTAACACACCCTTAAATTTACTGCCCATGCAATTACTTAGTACCCACCATCCCCTTTATCCCTGAGTCTCTCAGTCCCCATTCCCCTATCCCCATTCAATCTCTGAGTTCTCCTCCATTCCCAAGTCCCTCCCAAATCTCAATCTGCAAGCCAGATTTGGGGGCTTGAGGCACTTGCCAGTCTTGGATCCCCCTCTTCTAATAGCAGCATAAGTGCTTCGGGCTCATCCCCTTGCTCTTATGACCCCCATTGCTATGCCCTCCCTCATTCCTCTAATACCCCTTCCTCCACCAGCCCTTTTTTTTTTTAAATTCGCTCTCTCCATGGTATATTATTAGTAATATAAATACAAGGTCCCAAGTTCACTTTCTCGGGGCAGTAGATATAGCACAAAATACACAAAAAGGCAGATATTCATATAATAAGAATATTTTATGCAAGATATTACAAGTCTGTATTACAAAGAATTGTGCAGCTGCCATACAGAAAGAGAGAGAGAAAGAGAAGGAGGTAAGATGTGATGAAAGATGTGTGTATGAATGGCTGAGGCTCTCTGCTTAAATCCTTGATGGTTCCTTTGTTATATCAGTAAGTTTTATTGCTCATTTGCTATTGCCTCTGAAATATATACAGTAGCTTTGGCTTCTCACATGTAGGTGTGACTCCCAGGCTTGAAGGAGATTAATCATCTCTTTGAAACATAAAAAAAAATGCTGGAACCACTAAGTCTGAGATGTAAGGGTATATCCAGCATTATCCAAAACATCTTTGGGCCTAATCATGCTAAGCAAGCCCACAATAATGATATTTCCCTCATTTTTCATATGAAAGTTCACACATACATCTTCTCTCATCACACTTTCTTCCTTCCCTCTCTCTCTTTGTATGGTAGCTGCACAATTCTTTGAAATTCAGTCTTGAAATAAGCTTATATAAAATATTCTTATTACTCAAATACCTGCTTTTGTATCTATCTTCTGCTGTACCCACTGCCCTGGGAAAGTGAGCTTGGGACCTTGCATTTGTATTACTAATAATCGTAATATTACAGCAAAAACCAGAGCCATCAGGAAGAGGAATATGGGGGGAGTGCCTTCAGCCAGCTCCTCCATCCTTGCGCTAGCAATGGTGGTGACTGTGGCACATTTTCAATCCAGGCTGGCAGCATTGGTGATCTTAATGGTAGACCAGGATAGAATCACAGAAACAGACTGCAGAAAAAAATGTATGGCCTATCTAATCTGCCTGGCCACCCAACTAATTTAGCTTTACAATTCCTATTACTCCTTCAGAGATCCCCTGTGTTTATGACATTCTTTCTTGAATTCACCTCCACTGGGGGCTGTTCCATGCATCTACAATACACAATGGGCAATGGGTGCTTTGGCACCATCACAGAGTAATGCCATGGGCTCAGATGGAATCAATGGTTCCCACCATTGTGTGGGTAATACAACACATCAAGGAGTGGGGCATAGGCGATATTGCCGATGCTGAATCAGTGTACCTGCAAGGTCGAGCACTGCTGCATTGATGCAACTTGATGCAGACACTGTGTAGATGTTGAGCGCTGCTGCTGCACCACTGTGAGTCAGTGTCATATGCTGTGTGTTGATTAGTGACAAGGGGCATCAAGTGCTCCAGGATGTCTCTGGGGAAAGCCCCCTATATACATGAGGGAATTCCTACTCATTCCTGGTTCGACTACCCAGTTGGGGTGGGTACCGGCAGAGTAGAGTTAGGAATTGGAGCCCTATTCTACTTGCTGCATGAGGAGGGAAAAGGCCTCCAAAGGATCCCTTCTATGATAACTTGTGACTTGGATTCCCTGTTACTGGCAAGCTTCCTGGGGTTATACTATCTGTTCTCTTGTTTAGGTTATGCCCAGTGATGGCACAACCCTCAGTCAACGATGGAATCAGAGCAGCTTGTTATCAGTCTTCTATATGGAGCTGGGAATCAGAATAGTAGGGACAGTTTGACCACCATCAATTTCATTCCTAATACCGCTGACTCCATTGTGTCAGTGGTGACATAGTGTTACATAGTCACCAGTTGCTTGCTATTTTGCCAGTGGAGAACTATAGTGAAGGAGGGCCCCTTTTTCATCTATCCACCCATCAGTAACTGTTACTTATGTTTGTGTGGAAAGTAGAGGGCTCACTGTATTAGGGGCTTCATTGCACATATCCCAATATCACTGCTGTGTTACCTCTGGTGTTCAGGGGAATGATAGTTTTTAACGGAAACTAGAATATCTAATGTACTTATGTTATTAAAAGCTGAGAATCCCCTTTCAATACTCTTTCCAATTGCTCTCTAAGAAATGATTTACTAGATTCATTGTGTCACCTGCCATATTGAACAACTAACATCAAGGGTGGCGAGGAGATCTGGTCGCATATAGGCTGCTGACCTTGTAAAAGTTGAGAACTTACTCCCATCCTAAATTTAAGTGCATTAATTAAGGCCTACTGTTAAGTTTGACAGCTTGTGGGATGGCCCTGCGAACCACCTCACTAACCCCAAATGCTGCCAGCACCTCTTTGCAGCATGGATTCCGCCAACTGCTAACTGCCACCAAGCGGCAAGGGCTGCCGCTGAGACACGCTCTCCCCGATCCACATTAGGCATGCGCGCACAATGCACATCTTTCCTTAAATGGGCCGCAGTGGGGAAAGCCCCGTGGCACCTTTAGATTACATCACTCGGATCGGCCTATATAAAGCTGCCCTGGACTACAGCTTTTTGCCTCAGCAATGGGTCTCCTGCATAGCAGTATGTGCTGAGTCAGCATTTGTCTCATCCTTGCCTTGCCTGCCTCGTCTCTGCAGCCTGCCCTGCCTTTCCTCATCTCGTCCAGCTTGCCCTGCCTTGCCTTGTCTGGTCTAGCCTTCCCTACCTTGGTGTAAGGGAAACTGCAGAATCAGCTGCAGCACTGACATTCGGCCTGGAGTAGAGATGACCTGACTATCTATCCTTGAGTATTGTTTAGACTGGAACTGCTGACAGGGATAGTGAGTAATCCTGCCCTGCACGCACACTTGTTGACATTGGGCTATAAAGGACGAACAGCTATGGCTGCAAAACGGGGAGAGCGAGAAACATACTTTCACTTTGCTGGCATGCAAAGTGCTGCGTGTCACTTTGTAGACGTACGAAGTGACTGGGTCCCTTTTGCCTGTGGTGGGCTCTCTCTCTGAGGCAGGCTGATGAAAAGGGTGTTTGAGTATTAGAGATGTGCTTCGTGTTTTGCTACCAGGTCGTTTTTTGACTCGGATACTTCGTGGTAAAGTTCGGTTTTTATCGTTTAGTTTTTTTGAAAAAAAAACAAAACTAAACGGTGAAAACCGAAACCGGGCCAAAAAACGACGCGGGAAAACAAAGCTAAAAAAACCCCACCCCACGCATTTAAATTAATTTTAATACATTACATACACCCCCCCCATCCCGATCCCTCCCCAAGACTTACCAACATCCCTGGTGGTCCAGCGGGGTCCCGGGTGCCATTTGTCCCTCCGTGCCGTGCCCAGTGTGCTAGTGCTAGCCACACTCAAAATGGTGCCGAATAGCCTCTGAACTACTATGTCACAGGGGCTACCGGCGCCATTGGTCAGCCCCTGTCACATGGTAGGAGAACCGACCAATGGCGCCGAAAGCCCCTGTGACATAGTATGGGCAAAGGCTATCGGCGCCATTTTGATTATTGGCAGCCGACGACGACATCGCTTCAGGACCCCCGCTGGACCCCCAGGGATTATTGGCAAGCCTTGGGGGGGGGTCAGGAGGCCCCCCCAAGCTGGCCAAAAAGCTTGCCAATAATCCCTGGGGGTCCAGCGGAGGTCCTGGAGCGATGTCGTCGTCGGCTGCCAATAATCAAAATGGCGCCGATAGCCTTTGCCCATACTATGTCACAGGGGCTTTCGGCGCCATTGGTCGGTTCTCCTACCATGTGACAGGGGCTGACCAATGGCGCCGGTAGCCCCTGTGACATAGTAGTTCAGAGGCTATTCGGCACCATTTTGAGTGTGGCTAGCACTAGCACACTGGGCACGCCACGGAGGGACAAATGGCACCCAGGACCCCGCTGGACCACCAGGGATGTTGGTAAATCTTGGGGAGGGATCAGGATGGGGGGGTGTGTTATTATAGTTAATGTTTGGGGTGGTTTTTAATTTAAAAAAAAAAAAGTGCCTCTCTCCCCATACAAACCCGAAAAATGGATTTTCCCCGAAGTTCGGTGAAAATCCTTTTCGGGTTTCGGGGCCCCCGAACCAGGACGAATTAGGCAATTTCTTTGTAATTGCCTAATTCGTGATAAACAATTGCACATCTCTATTGAGTATTGGCCGAAATATTGTGCACGGATACAGATGAATATGCTTAGCAATAATGCTTAAGAACTGTACATGCTTAGAACTGTATACTTAGAACTGTATATTTTAGTGCTTAGAACTGTATACTTTAGTTCTTAGAACTGTATATGTTTAGAATTGTATATTTTAGTGCTTAGAAGTGTATACCTTTAATACTTAGAATTATTATGATTGTATATCAATAAACATATTATTTTACTTTTACCTTATTCTCGCCTACCTGATTCCTTACACTTGGCTTGTGTCGTCCAGCCTACCCTGCCTTGTCAGTTCTTCTTGCCTTGATCCTGCTTCTTCTTGAACTGACTTCCTGGATCTGACCCTTGCCTGCCACCCACTTCTGACCTTTGCTTGGCCCTTGGACTCACTATCACCCATTACCCTGAGAGTCTCTCGCCTAAGTCCTGGCAGCCCGTGGAGCCCAAGGATTCAATCTATGGGAAAAGGGGCTGGTAAAGGTAAAGCTTCTGACCAGCCTTGCCCCAAGGTACATCTGCCAGCTGTCATTGTGGACCTAGGGGGTTCGCTGCCTAGGTTGTGCCAACCTCACCCCAGCCACAAGGGTCCACTTTCATTACCCCTGCTTAGGGAAACCTTAGTATGTTTTCCCTTCAGCACCTTCCTTCTCAGGGTCAGGGATATTTGTATTCTCCCTTCTGGTGATTTTGCTACTGGGTAGATGCTTTATACCTTGAACCATCCTCAGTATACTGTATTTGAGTCTGTTGTGAGCACTGCTTGGGTTAGAATCTTTGAATCTGCTGTGGGCACAACCTGGGACTGAATCTCTGAAAATGCTAAGTCTGGACCAGAGTCTTTGGACATGCTGTGGGAGCAGCCTGGACTGGAATTTTTTAAACTGCTGTGGGAGCAGCCTGGACTGAAGTCTTTGAACCTGCTAGAGTCTTTGGATGTGGTGCAGAAGCAACCTAGACTGAATTCTTGGAAAGTGCTGTGAGAGCAGCTTGGACTGGAGTCTTGGATGTGCTGTGGGAGCAGCCTGGATCCGAATTTTTGAAACAGTCTGGATTAAACATATGGCTTGGAGCATTGTCTTACTATCATTTGAGCGACAGTCACGGTTTTGGAATGTGGATACCAGAGCCTCCACAGGAACAGATTCATCTGTAGAAGAGCCTAAAGCAAGGCCCAGCCTGGAATCTGGAACTAGATTCAGCGTAGCAGGTACAGAGACAGGTTCTGAAATGATATTAACCTCAGCACTAGGATCAGCTTTTGCTGGCTGGGACAAAGGCACCGGAGCTGGATGGCTGGAACACAGATATGGAAGCAGGATTGGAGCCAGCTGGCTGGAGCACAGGCAAGGAAGCAGGACTGGAGCTGGCTTCTGGAACAGGCTCAAGATTGGCAAGTGCTGGTTTCTTGAAGACTAAAGCAAACTTTACTAAAACTGGAACGGAGGTAGAAGATGAGATTGAGACAGGTTTAACCAGGGCAGAGTCAGATAAGGAGGCTGTGAAAAAAACATAAGCTATCTATGCTAGTGCTACTACAGGTCTCATTAAGGCATGAGTTGAAACAGCTGGCTGCCCTGGAGTCTGAGGTTGTGAGCAAGAACCGACTGATTGACTTAGAGTCACAGGAAGTGAATTGATAACAGCTGTGTTGGAATCACAGAAACTGAAGGTAAGACTCCCCAGGTTAAGGCTGAAATAGGCTTGGCTGAGGCTGGAACTGATTTTCCCAAGGAGGGGCCAATGGTAGAAGCTATCTTCTTTGGTGCTGGGAGTGAAGTTACAGGGAAAAACTAACACTGCACACAACCCTCAGAAAAACTCAAGCCATCACACACCCAGCAAAATTAAATTTCAGGGACTAGGCAAGGAAAGCAAGTTTTAAAAGATTCAGAAGCCAGGGGATTCTTAGCTGAATTCATTATTAGGTCAAAAGCAATTACTCCTGACTCACCAGACTTGAAAGGATTCCTGAAAGGATTGAAAGGATTCCTGAAGCCACTCCACCTGGCCTCATCATGTGTCATGACTGCACAGGCCAATTGTAGGGAATTCACTGACAGGAGCAGCAAAGGAATCAAGGACAGAGTGGTACAGGGTCTTTTGCCTGACCTGCCACCTCCTCCTTGGGTTGAGCCCTCAGGCTCTGGTGACTAATAGGACTTAGCTGGAGGTGCACTTGGGACTACATTACAAAGACCACACTGGCTGCAGGGTACAGAAGGGTGTCCACAAGAGACAAAATGAGTGCATCAAAAGGACAAACAGCAAGTAGATAGACACCAGAAGGCCAAAGACAAGAACAAGGCTAAACAAGCAGAACATAGGCAAGGCAGGCTAAGGTCAGGGTTGGCAGAGTACATGTAGAGATGAGGATACAAGCAGGACAGGGCAGGCAGGCAGGCAGCAAGCAAATCAACCTCAGAGGGCCAGGCTAGGTCAGTAACAAGTCAGTCCAAGGGAAAGGAAAATCAGAGCAGGTAGGA
This sequence comes from Rhinatrema bivittatum, assembly GCF_901001135.1. Classification (NCBI taxonomy): domain Eukaryota; kingdom Metazoa; phylum Chordata; class Amphibia; order Gymnophiona; family Rhinatrematidae; genus Rhinatrema; species Rhinatrema bivittatum. Next base: position 292,610,360 of record NC_042618.1, read on the forward strand.
ACCAGGGTAGACAAGAAGACAGAATCATAGAAACAGAAATGATGGCAGAAAAGGATCAAATGATCAACCCAGTCTGTCCAGCAAGCCCTTACCAGTATCTGCTGCACTGTGCAGGTTACCCTCATGCTTATCAGTTTCCCAGACCGTAAATGTCAGGGCCCTCAGATGCTGTCTGAATCCAATTTTTTCTAACCCCTGCCGTGGAAGCAGAGAGTAATGATGGAGCTGCATCAAAAGTATCTGGTTTAATGATTAAGGATAGTAAAAGCCACATCAGCAAGTTACCCCCATGTTTATTTAGAAACATAGAAACATAGAAGTGACGGCAGAAGAAGACCAACGGCCCATCCAGTCTGCCCAGCAAGCTACGCAGTTTATCCATTTTTTTCCCCCTTTTTCTCCCTCCCACCCGTCTCTATTGGCTTCCAGCACCCTCCGGCCCCAATTCCCTTCCACCCCTCCACCAATGCAGAGAGCAGCGCCATCCTAGTGAACATTCAGCTCAATCAGGGGTAGCAACCGCCGCAACCAGCAGGCCACACCCCTGCCCCTTACCCACCCCTGTTTTGTTTGCTTGTTTGGTTTTTTTTTTTGTTTTTTGAGATGGCAGCCCTCCATCCTTCCGCTCCGTGAAGGTGGTACACCAACCACTGGCCACTGGCATCCCGCTCCGTGAATGCCTCTGTGGCTACTGCCGCTCCGTGCAGTGTTTTGTTGCATGAAAGTGGAACACCAACTACTGGCCACTGGCATCCCGCTCTGTGAATGCCTCAGTAGCATTCACGGAGCGGTTTGGTTCCCCAAACCATAAAAATAGGGGCCCTTGTCGGTTGCTGTCTGAATCCAATTCCCCTTTTTCCACTGCCATTGAAGCAGAGAACAATGAAGGCGTTGCATTAAGCCTTGATACTGTTATTTGTTAAGGGTCGCAACTGCCATACCAGCAAATTACCCCCAGTTATCCCCATGCACTCTTTCCTTTAATTCCGTTCTCTAGCCTTTAGGGATCCATAGTGTTTATCCCATGCCCCTTTAAATTTCTTCACTGTTTTTGTCTTCACCTCCTCCTCCAGAAGGGCATTGTAGACATTCACCACCCTCTCCATGAAGAAATATTTCCTGACATTGGTTCTGAGTCTTCCTCCCTGGAGTTTCATTTATGAACTCTAGTTCTATTGATTTCTTTCCAATAGAAAATGTTTGACGTTTGTGCATCATTTCAGGTATCTGAAGGTCTGTATCAATCTCCCCTGCACCCCCTCTCCTCCACGGTATACATATTCATATCCTTCAACTTCTCCTGAAGTTGAAGGATATGAGTGACCAAATTGGTGATGCTGACCCATCACCAATTTGGTCACTCTATCCTGTTTTTTGAGATACGGGCACCAGTACTGAATGCAGTACTGTTGCAGATTTTAGTATCATCCACAAATAAACAAACTTTACTTTCTCTCCCTTCCACAATGTGTGAGCCTTTAGAACGCCACGCCACTCAGGGAGGAGCCCCGAGAGCACTGCGAGAGGTGAGCCAATGGAAGCATGGGCAAACAAGAAACAGAAGAAGGCTGGAGCGAAGACAAGGAGACTGAAGGTCTGACCCTCTAACAGACCTGCACACCCCAAGAATACCAGCAACGCAATGTTGGTCAATGAACAGTCCTCCGACCGTTCCAAGCCCTTTCAGACCTGCCGCTGGGTAACGGCAATAGGCGGTTGGCCGGACAGAGGACAAGAGCAGACAGAGGTCTTTGGAACATGGAAGACTCTTGGACAAAGACATAGGGGAAGACTCTTGGATGAAGACATAGGCGAAGACTCTTGGACGAAGGTTCAGGAGCAAGGTACTGCAGACAAAAGTATACAGGAGCAAGATCAAGTACTGGGTTGAGGCTGCGATGCAGCGCGCCCTAAACAGCCCACCCGCAGGGCTGGTCGTGGACCATGCTGGGCTCGAAGCAGGCTCTAGATGAGGTGTGGAGTAGATGACTGGAACATGGCAAAGAGGCCAGCACCGGGGTGCGCCCTACACAGCCGCCTGAGGCTGGTCGCGGACCATGCTGAAGCGGAGCAGGTTCAAACAGAGTCTTAGACATAGACGGCCACAAATTCAAGGGACTCCAAAGACAGGGACAAGATACAAGCTCAGGATTCAAGATACAGGATACTCAACCAACTCGGGGTTCAAGACTTAGGATACAAGCAGAAGTCTTCTGGAGGCTTGCACTGTGGAGATGAAGATGGCAATGTGCCATGAGGCACCCTACACAGCCCACCTGTGGGCTGGTCATGGACCACGTCAATGGCATGCCAGGAAAGTGGAAATCCAGGAACCAAGGAACTGGAGGCAGAGGCGAAGACAAAGGCATCAGGAAGGAACATCGGACATCAGGAGGTATGGACGAAGGACATCAGGAACACGGAGACATCTGGAGGCACGGACGAAGGACATCAGGATCATGAAGACATCTGGAGGCACGGACAAAGGACATCAGGAACATGAAGACGAAGCCGTCAAAGCAGTAGAAGACCACGAAGGATCTAGATTGAAGAAAGGACACAGACGACTGTGAGACTCGATCTAAAGGCGCTGGATGTAGGCAGGCAGGGCCGTTTTTTAGGGCTGAAGCAGGAAGTAGTCATCAGGTGGAGCCCAGGGCATATCCGGCCGTGGGCCCTTTAAATGCAGTGAAGAGGTGCGCGCCGGAGCCTAGAGGCAGGCAGGAAGCAGAAGCAGCACCACGGACAGCAGCGCTCTCCTGCACATCGACGCAGACGGACAGGCAGGCTTTGGGGCAGCCTCCAGGCCATGGGATGACATCAGAGCAGTAGCGGCCTTCCGCTGCCGCTCAGGAAGGACCCCAGCGGCGGCTCCCTGCAACAAGAGGAGCTGATGGATGCAGCCTCCAGGCCACATGAAGATGGGGGCGGCAGCGGCAAAAGTGGCACTAGGCCGCGCAGAAGAAAACCCCAGCGGGGCTTCCCCACCTCGTGAGGTGTCCTGGCAGTGGCACTAAGCCGCAAAGACAGTCGGCGGTTCATGCTGCAAGAGGTGGGTCCCGGCAGCACGGTGAAGGTGAGAGGCCTGCTTGCGGAGAGAAGCTCCACGGGCAGGAATCATAACACAATGTTGCTTTCAAAGATATTGAACAGAACCAGCCCCAACACTGATCTCTGTGGCACTCCACTTATGTTGCAACCGTCACTTCCCGACGGCTTCACTCCGCCTACCTTTCCTTTTTTGCAACTCCTCCTGCTCTTCATGGACGCCTGGCTGCCGCGACGTCCGCCTGCCATCCTCTCCGGCATCCCCGGACCGGCTTGGGCGCTGCCTCCCGCCATGCTCTTCAGGTACCTTAGGGCGTGCGTGCCACGCAGCCCTCATTCTTATTTCCTCATTGGCGCGTTCCTCAAGGGCATGCCCCTGTGATGATGTCACGCTGCTCAGATATTTAAGCCTACAGTTTATTGCTAGCCATTGAGTTAGCAAGGGTGTTCTTACGGATGGGATTTGCTCTCCGTACCCAGCTACTCTGCCTTCCAACTTCCATTGGACTCTTTAAGCTAACGGGGTACCCGCTCCTCAGGGGCCTCTTAGTTTCTTTCAGGTCGCTATCAGGTAACCTGTACTTGCTCCTTGAGGGCCCATGTTCCCTGACCCGCTGCCTGCATCTATCTCCTCTTCTACTTGGAAGAATTCACTACAGACACCATCAGTGAGTACTACTATCATATACTCCTCAGAGCTGTCTCCCTGGAACCAGGTACTCACTCCTCGAGGGCCTGTCCCCGTTCCAGTGTCAGTGCCATCTCCTACGTGGAACCGCTGTGTGAGTACTTTGCCAACAAGTCTCTCTACCTCCAGGGATCTGGGACTTGCTCCTCGAGGGCCAGCTCTCCCTATCTTGGGGCTTCTCCATATTGGGACTCTGTGAATGTTCTATTGTGCTCACTTTCTCAGTTCTCTCCACTATAGCACTGCTACTGGAGGAACCGCTGTTCCAGCGCCCTGGGGAATACCAGCCCAGCCGGGCTACATCTTCTACTCACTACTGCCACCTCTGGTGGCTTCTCAAAATGTCTAAATAAAGAACTATCTGTGTTTGTGTGTCCAGAGCTGAGCTTGACCTGTGGCCCCTCACGGGACTTCCCCCCGTGGGGGTGGTCAGCCACCACAGTGTCCAAGGGTCCACCCAAACCTCACTAACTATAGCAACTTAACACAGTTCTTTCTTCAGAATAGGTTCCATTTACCATTACATGCTGTCTCCTGTCAGTCAACCAGTTTGCAATCCATGCTACTACCTTGGCACCCACTCCTAGGCTTCTCATTTTTTTCATGAGTCTCCTATGTTGGATCGTATCAAAAGCTTTACTAAAATCCAAATAAATCACCAAATCAAAAAAATCAGAGTTCTCTGACAAGATCTTCCCTTGGTGAATCCATTCTACCTTGGGTTGAGGAACCCACTGGATTGTAGATAGTTCACTATCCTTTCCATCAGCAGAGTCTCCATTAATTTTTCAACCACCAAGGTGAGGCTAATAGGCCTGTAGTTTCCAGCCTCCTCTCTGTTCCCACTCTTGTGAAGCAGGATCACCACCACTCTTCTCCAATCATGCAGAACCACTCCTGTTACCAGGGATCTATTGAACAGGTCCTGCAGCGGACCCGCCAGCACATCTCTGAGCTTTCCCAGTATCCTGGGATGTATCTCATCTGGCCCCATGGCCTTGTCCACTTTCAGTTTTCTTAGCTTTTCCCATACATTCTCTTTTTTAAACAGAATATTGTCTATTCCAACCCCATCCACAGTCTTGTCAACTAGCAACGGTCCTTCCCCAGGGTCTTTTTTAGAGAACACCAAACTGAAGTATTTGTTTAATATTTAGGCCATTTCTTTGGCTCTCTCCACACATTGATCTTTGTCACCTTTCAGTTTCACTATACCACTTTGAACCTTTCTCCGTTCTCTGATATATCTGAAAGATTTTTCTCACCTCGCTTTACCTCTTTGACAATCCTTTCTTCTGCCTGATTTTTTGCTTTCTTAATTTCTTTCTTTGTCTTCCTTAGTTTCAGATCCTTTATATTTCTTGAATACTGCTTTTTTTGCCTTTATTTTGTCAGCCATGTCCTTTGAGAACCAAATTGGTTTCTTATTTCTTTTACTTTTGTTTACTTTTCTCACATATAGATTTGATGCCTTTGTAATTGCTCCTTTTAGTTTGGCCCACCTCTTATTTTCTCCCAGTCTTCTAGTTCTACCTCCAGGTTTGTCCTCATTTCTATAAAGTCCCTATTTTTTAAATTCAAAACTCTTTGTGTGACCTCTCTGTATCCTATTTGAAATATCAAACCATACCGTTTGATGATAATTGGTGCTCAGGTGGGCATCCACCCAGACATTAGAGACATCCCCATCCCCATCCTCATCCCCATCCCTGAATCCATCACCAAAGCCCTTCAGCTCTGGGACAGCCACCTCACCACCATCAAGCAACTCCTCAATCACATGAACCTAGCACTAAATACCAACAAAACGGAACTCCTAATAATAAGCCATAAATCCAATAAATCATTCCCTCCCGTAGCCTCCCCCCCAAATAAAATCCCCACTTACAAAAGAAGTTAGAAACCTAAGCGTCACATTAGACAACGAGTTTAACCTAAAACAAAAAGGGAGTGAAGGAGTAGCCTAGTGGTTAGAGCAGTGGGCTATATCGCTCTTTGTGACCTTGACAAGTCACTTTACCCTCCATTGCCTCAGGTACAAACTTAGGGGGTCATTTATCAAAATGTGCTAAGGCATTTTCGCATGCGTTAAGGGCTTATCACATGCGATAGGCCCTCACCGCATACGAAAACGTGTTTAATGCATGCGATAGCACCATATCATATGGTGCGATGCAAATTCGGAAAATAGGAGGAGTTAGGGGCGGGGAGTGGGCTGGGTTTGCCTGTCTGCAAACATTTGTACAATGTTCCCTCCACCTAGCTTGATGTTACCCAGGGAGAGAGTCCATCAAGCTAGGTTGAGAGAACATTGCCCAAATCTCATCTTTGGGTGAGTTTCCTCATTCCGAAGGCCATCAAATCTTCAGAAGAGATCACTGTTCTGTTCGTACGTCTCACTTTGAATGTCAAAGTGGCCCCTAACCCCCTACACGAATACCTAAATCTCACCTCAAGTTACTAGGTGGGCCTACCATAGGGATACCAATATCTATCTAGGGAGATGCCATGATGGCTAATCAGTCTCTCTCTCTCTCTCTCTCTCTCACACTCTCAAACATGATCCCCCCAGAGGTCGTATGCAGGAAATACAACAGGCCTGGCACCTTCGCAAAGTCTGATAATGTTATTGCAATTTGCACTAACTTAGCTCTTCGCATAGGTAATTAGTGCAAATTGCGATAAACTGAATATTTGCATAAACCATGCCCCTTTTGTGATACTTACCGCATTTTGATAAATCTGGGCCTTAGATTGTAAGCCCTCTGGGGATAGGGAAATACTACAGTACCTGATTGTAGGGGTGTGCATTCGGATTGACCGCATTAGTAAAACGCAACTCATATTTTTTTTTTACTTAAAAAATTGATTCGACATAAACGATCGGATTTCCCACATATCGAACATAGATATGTTCGATATGTGGGAAATCGCGATTGTTGAGCCAAAATAAAAATATAAACCCCCTCACCCTCCTTAATCCCCCCCCCACCGACTTACCACAACTCCCTGGTGATGGAGCGAGGAGTGAGGACGCCATTTCTGCAATCCTTGGCGAGAAGCATGCGACGTGCCGCCGACGTCACGTGATTCCCGGCAAGTTCGCGCCGGACGGCTCGTTCGGCCCAAAAAGAACTTTTGGCCAGCTTGAGGGGGTCAGGAGGCCCCCCCAAGCTGGCCAAAAGTTCTTTTTGGGCCGAACGAGCCGTCCGGCGCGAACGAGCCGGGAATCACGTGACGCCGCGTCACTCGACGTGCCACCGACGTCACATGCTTCTCGCCAAGGATTGCAGAAATGACGTCCTCACTCCTCGCTCGATCACCAGGGAGTTGTGGTAAGTCTGGGGGGGGGATTAAGGAGGGTGAGGGGGTTTAAAATTTTTTTTTTGCACATATGTACATATACCCAACTCATTGGATTTTTTTTATGTCCATATTGGCCGCAAGTGGGACCCCCTTTCGGACATAAAAAATATGAACATAAAATTTTGCTCTGCACATCCCTACCTGATTGTAATCCACTTTGAAGTGATGAAAAAGTGCAAAAAGCAGAATATAAAAATAAATAAATAAATAAAATAAATGCTTTTTCAAACTCCACATGCTAAAAAAATTAAGGCCCCTTCTTCATCAAAACGATTTCAGAACAGTCCTGCAGGCCCTCATCCTATCCAAAATAGACTATTGCAACTCCTAGCAACCTCCATAAAACCCCTGCAAATGCTACAAAACGCCACTGCCAGAATCCTCACAAACACCAAAAGAAATTAACAATCTTCACTGGCTCCCCATTCACCTCAGAATAGACTTCAAGAATCTCACCTTCATCCACAAAACACTATATAACCAAAATATAAACTGGTTCAACTCCTCCTTCTACTTCCAACCCCCCGAAGATCCACAACATCTGCCAATAACGTCACTCTACCAATAACCTCGCCTAAACTCACCCACCTATCCTCGACCTAGGAACGGGCTCTCTCCCTCGCCGGACCTACCATCTGGAAAACAATGCCCCCTGACTTAAGGCTTGAAACTAACACCCAAAACTTAAAAAAAAAACTTTAAACTTGGCTCTTTAAGCAAGCCTACTAATAATCTTCACACACTCTCGACAATGACTATCTCCTCCCCTATACGAATTCCCGTTCCTGAAAAGATCATCCCCCTCCTCAGCCTCCCCTCCCCTACAATTACGATTTTAAAGTTACTTGTTCCTATCTGTTTGTGCGTTCTTACGTTCCTACCTCCTTTTGCCTCTTAGTCTCCTTAGTTGTTTATATTTTTAAGACATAGTTTCTCAAATTATTAATATGTAATTTCCCTTACATAATTCTCCATTCTACTGTAAACCGATGTGATGTGCAAACGAATGTCGGTATATAAAAGCGTTAAATAAATAAATAAATAAATAAATAAATAAACAAACTATTCCGTTTAGTGAGCACTAGGTCGAGTATAACTCCCTCCCTTGTGAATTCCATTAACATTTGTTTGAACAGGGCAAAACAAGGCAGAAAGGAGGCAAGATCAGGAACAGTGGCAGGAACACATGAACAGGCAGGCAGACAAGCAGGAACAGGAACCTAGACAAGGCTAAGGTAAGCACATGGGCAGCCATAGCAGAGAGTAAGGGAGACTCGATGATAAGGCAGGGAGCTATGAGTGATGCTGGCTTTTAAGGCATGGCAGTGCTGCCTCATGTGCCCTCAAGGCAAGTCTGCACAGGTCAGGTTGTGGTCTACTGGAGGACCCTATAGGCAGGAGGACGATACAGCAGCCAGGATCGTTGTTGCTCAAATGAATGGTGTACATGGAGTATTACCATCTGTTACATTGAAAACCTTCATCCTTGCTTTTCAAACTTCAAAACACCTTCATTCTCTTCACCTTCATACATCTTTTCATTCATCTGCCACTGCAACACTAGGTGTGTCATCTGCCCCTCTCTGCCTTCACCTGCGACTGTGCTACCAGCTGTCCTGCACTTGCCTACCACTGCGATGCTAGCTGTGCCATCTGCTTCCCTCCTACCCTACATCTCTGCTGTTACTTGTCACTGTGTCACCAGCTATGCCTCTGTCTCAGCCTACATCTTTGCCCTGGTCTTATACTTCGAGCCCACTTCATCCCTTTTGCTTGCTGGTTAGTTTTTACAATTTGCTTGGGGATCTAACTTTTAATCAATTCCTTTAGTACAGGGGTACTGACTTCCTTTTTTGAGGATCACAAACTGGTTTTCATTTCAGGGTATTCATAATGAAGCTTTGCTACACATATGTGGTTTAAGAATCAGTTTTATTTGCAAATTTTGGTTATTCTGAAAACTAGACCTGTTTGCAACCCTCAAAGGACTATAGTAAATACTATTGCAGTAGTAGAGTTATCAGCATCATATTCTACATTTAATATCCAACAGTAACCCCCAGCAGAAATGGGAGAACTACATGTCTGTGTCACTTTAGAAATAGGCAAGTGTGGATATGGGTGTCACTGTGCATTTGGTAGTGGGTAAATTTGGGTGCAACTTTGGAAGTCTTCTGTTTCAGTTGTGCATTCCTCTTACCTGCATTATGGTACAACTGCAAGTGAGAACCCTTGCTTGTGGTGCTGCTTTTGTTTGAAAATACTTACCAGAACTCTGCTCCAAACAGATCTGGCTGAATTTAAACCCTAGCTTTGATATCAACGTTACTGCTCACAGGTTTCAAAAGTATACTTCTAAGACTATTTGCATGTGTCATGTGCCTATGCAGTGGTTCTCAACTGAGTCCTCAGGACGCACCCATTTAGTAAAGTTTTCAGTATATCCTCAATGAATATGTATGAGAGAGATTTGCATGTGTTGCCTCCATTTTATGCAAATCTGCCTCCTACACATTTATTGTGATCTGGCTGTGTCAGGACTGGGCTGAGAATCACCTGCATTAGACACATGACAGCAGATATATTTGCACATTCTTGGTATAAGAAGCAGGTTAATGTGCACATTTTGGTTACTCTGAAAACCAGACCTGTTTGCAACCCTAGAGGACTGGACTTGAGAATCCCTGGTTCTTTTTCTTTGTATGGGTCTTGCAAAGGAATTTGTTACTCCAGAGCTACTAACAGAGACTAGAGAGATGGATATCTTGTTATTTGATGAGCAAGGTATTTATTTACTCTGAGAGGAGTAGAGCTGTGGAATGTGCCAGCAGAGAGAGTCTACTTGGCTACATCTATGAACATGCTCAAGATGAAGCTGGATGAAATCCTGGAAGATGATGACCAGAATAGGTTTTAGCTATGTGTCCAGGATGCATCACTTCTTATATACTGAATAGCACAGAGCTCCCGTATTACTCCTCTTACACTAACGGTCACAGAGCATACACACTGCTCCCCCTCTCATATGCTCAGTGACATAGAGCACTCAACGGCCTCCTACCATTACTGCTTATATGATCTGGAAAACAGAACACATACCACTCCTCCAGTTACTTGTTGTGTACTAATTTGCACATAACATGGGAAGGCCAATATTCTGCACTACTTAGGCAGATACGTAGCTACTTATTCGGCTATATTCAGCGGTTGCCACTTAGCTAAGTGGCAGTCACTGAACATATCTAGCTAAGTAGATAGCTAGATATGTTGGGGTCAGGCAATAGGTGGATTGGGGCAGTGCTACTTGTCTGGTTAACTTAGCTGGATAAGTGCCAATATTCAGACTTATCCGGTAAATTTAACCGGATAAGTTAGACTTGTCATAAAGCAGTCTTATCCAGCAAACTTACCTAAATGTTTAGGTTTGACTATTGAGGCCATACTGTTTTCCATTCTTCCTTGCATACTCAAGGACATAGAACATTCACTGCTTTCCCATCACTCTTTATATACTCAATAAAACAGAGTATGCATTGCTTCTCTTATCACGTCTCACTCTCAGGGACACAGAGTATATACTACTTCCCCTATCATTCCCAAAGTTCTGAATAGCACAGAGAGAGCATATGCCTTCTCTCATCACCCCTTGTATACTGAGTGACATTCAGAATACATTTCCCCTCATTGCCCCTGAGTTATGAGTGCTAGAACTGTTTATTCAGTGAGTTATTTCCATTTTATTTTTATATAGTGATTTCCTAGTTTATGTGGTGGTTTATGTGCTTTATGTGGTGACTTATTGATAGTTTCTGTCTCCTGCCAGGAATTCTGGAGGTGTTGCATTGTATCCTCATAGAGAGTCCAGAGGCTCTGAATCTGATAGAGGAGGGCCACATCAGGTCCGTGATCTCCCTCCTTGATAAACATGGACGCAACCACAAGGTACAGCCTCATGTTCTCATCAGGGGCTCATCAGGGGGCCATGCATGTATGAGATAGAGTGATAGAAGAACAAAGCTAACTTCACCACATCACATTATATGCAAGTAAATTATTAGTGCTTATGAGTTATTACCACTGAATTAGGCTTCTGAGAATACTGGGATAACTGGCATACAGCAGCGATGGTCACACCCTCTATCAATGAGCATAATTTGAATAGATAAAGAGGGAATTAGTAGATTAGGGTTGAGATGCTTTCAAAACGATTTAAGGGAAGTTGGTGTTGGGTTAAATATTAGGAATCTACATCCTCATCTATCTGTACCCGGTCCCCCCCCCCTTTGTGCATACAAACATCATCCAGGGGTGCTATGGGTTGCCAAGGTTCAAGTCAGGTGGGAGAGGAAGAAATCTTTGTGGGCCCCTGGTGTGTTCACTACTCTTTCAGTCTGATGGCTCACACGCCAGCTGAATAATTCCCACCACCTGCAAGAGTGTCCATTATAGGAGCAAGGAAACAAAAATCATCAAAATGGGGTAAAAAGAAATCAAGCTAATGTTCATCCACTCACGTGGGGCACTGCAAAAAGGAACCACACAGAGTCCTTGGTGGTATTCAAATTAAAATGTTTAACTTAACAGAAGTATCCAGGTCAAAATCACAAAAATCAAAAAGAGCATAAAAATATATCAGAATAATGAAATGGTTTCCTTGTCCAGTCTGGATGATATCACCAGCATCCCTTCTCTTGCACCTCCATCCATATAAAAAAATATCCTCCTCAGTGACAGCAGGATAACTGGAGTGTAGCTTCAGCATACACTGGTCTGAATTGGAAAGCTTGTCCCCAAGTCCAGAAAATATTAGAAAAAGCCCTTAAACTGTAATCCAAAACCTTAAAAATTCAGGTCTCAATGTATCTAGTACAGGGCTTCTCAACCCGTCTTGGGGACCCCGTAGACAATCGAGTTTCAGGATATCCACAACAAATATGCATAAGAAACATTTGCATCTCATGGAGACTCAGTACATGCAAAATTTATCTCATGCATATTCGTTGTAGATATCCTGAAAAACTGATTGGCTGTAGGCTCTCCAGGACAGATTTGGGAAGCTCTGCTCTAGTACAAGAGTCTTTCTCACCTTTGCTTCTCCTTGTGTTCAGGCAAATAGATCTCTGAATTCAGTCCAAGATCCCAGGGGGATGTCCTTCCATCTAGGCTGAACCAGTCTGTGTCCAAAAATCTTCTCTCTACTTCCAAAAATCCAAAAGCTGTAGATCCTAAAATCCAGGGATGAGGAAAAAAAATTTCTGCAGCTAAGATCCAAACTCCTTCCTCCAATCTTATTTGTTTGAGATCCAGGGATGATCTCTAGCTTCCGTCCTTCTTGTTAGCTCCTAAACCACTTTCTAGTCGCCTTCCCACTCAAAGAACATAAGAATATAAGAACATGCCATACTGGGTCAGACCAAGGGTCCATCAAGCCCAGCATCCTGTTTCCAACAGTGGCCAATCCAGGCCATAAGAACCTGGCAAGTACCCAAAAACTAAGTCTATTCCATGTCAAATTATCCAATCCTTTTTTAAACACAGCTATACTAACTGCACTAACCACATCCTCTGGCAACAAATTCTAGAGTTTAATTGTGCGTTGAGTGAAAAAGAACTTTCTCCGATTAATTTTAAATGTGTCACATGCTAACTTCATGGAGTGCTCCCTAGTCTTTCTATTATCCGATAGAGTAAATAACTGATTCACATTAACCCTTTCTAGACCTCTCATGATTTTAAACACCTCTATCATATCCCCCCTCAGCCGTCTCTTCTCCAAGCTGAAAAGTCCTAACCTCTTTAGTCTTTCCTCATAGGGGAGCTGTTCCATTCCCTTTATCATTTTGGTCACCCTTCTCTGTACCTTCTCCATCGCAACTACCGGTATATCTTTTTTGAGCTGCGGTGACCAGAATTGTACACAGTATTCAAGGTGCGGTCTCACCATGGAGCGATACAGAGGCATTATGACATTTTCCGTTTTATTCACCATTCCCTTTCTAATAATTCCCAACATTCTGTTTGCTTTTTTGACTGCCGCAGCACACTGAACCGACGATTTCAATATGTTATCCACTATGACGTCTAGATCTCTTTCTTGGGTGGTAGCTCCTAATATGGAACCTAACATTCTTTAACTATTGATTGGGTTATTTTTCCCTATATGCATCACCTTGCACTTATCCACATTAAAGTTCATCTGCCATTTGGATGCCCAATTTTCCGGTCTCAGAAGGTCTTCCTGCAATTTATCACAATCTGCTTGTGATTTAACTACTCTGAACAATTTTGTACCAACTGCAAATTTGATTACCTCACTCGTCATATTTCTTTCCAAATAATTTATAAATATACAAGTGTTAATGGGGCTACATTAAAAAAAGATTTCGGTCCGTTTTCGGACACTGCACCCGTCTACACTTCTTTTCACTCACTTCCCCTCGCTCATTCACCTCAGTCACTCATCCTCCTCCCCCTTGGTCACTCCCCCCCCCTTCCCTCCCCTGCCCCCACTCAAACTCCCTTCCCTCACTCTCACCTCCCCCCCTTCCCTCACTCTCACCTCCCCCCTCATTCTCCCTCCCACTCCCTCCCCTTCCTCACTCTCACCTCTCCTCTCATTCTCCCTCCCCTTCTCTCAGTCTCACCTCTCCCCTCATTCTCCCTCCCACTCCCTCCCCTCACTCTCACCTCCCCCCTCATTCTCCCTCCCACTCACTCTCACCTCCCCTCACATTCTCCCTCCCACTCCCTCCCCTCACTCTCACTCTCACCTCCCCTCACATTCTCCCTCCCACTCCCTCCCCTCACTCTCACCTCCCCTCATTCTCCCTCCCACTCCCTCCCCTCCCCCTCATTCTCCCTCCACTCCCTCCCCTCCTATTCACCCTCCCACTCCCTCCCTTTCCCCTCATTATCCCTCCCACTCCCTCCCCTCCCCCCTTTCTCCATGCCACCGCTGCCACATTTCCTCCCGATATCGCTGCCGCCGCCGCTCCTCCCACGTATTGTAGCTCAGCCCGCCTGACAGTCGCATACCGCCGCTGCTCCACCCGATATTGTCGCCGCCGATCCGCTGCTGCTGCTGCTCCTCCCAGCGCCATCTTAGCTCCGCTCTGACCGACGTGCTCTCCCACCCGCGCATGCGCAGTAGAGCTGCTCTCTACTGCACATTTGCGGGCCATCGGTTAGAGCCCATTTATAAGGTAGATTGAAAAGTAAGGGTCCCAATACAGATCCCTGAGGCACTCCACTGCCCACTCCCTTCCACTGAGAAAATTGTCCATTTAATCCTACTCTTTGTTTCCTGTCTTTTAACCAGTTTGTAATCCACGAAAGGACAGCTCCACCTATCCCATGACTTTTTACTTTTCCTAGAAGCCTCTCATGAGGAACTTTGTCAAATGCCTTCTGAAAATCCAAATATACTACATCTACCGGTTCACCTTTATCTACATGTTTATTAACTCCTTCAAAAAAGTGAAGCAGGTTTGTGAGGCAAGACCTACCTTGGGTAAAGCCATTCTGACTGTTCCATTAAACCATGTCTTTCTATATTTTCTGTGATTTTGATATTTAGAACACTTTCCACTATTTTTCCTGGCACTGACGTCAGGCTAACCGGTCTGTAGTTTCCTGGATCACCCCTGGAGCCCTTTTTAAATATTGCGGTTACATTAGCCACCCTCCAGTCTTCAGGTACAATGGATGATTTTAATGATAGGTTACAAATTTTTACTAATAGGTCTGAAATTTCATTTTTGAGTTCCTTCAGAACCCTGGGGTGTATGCCATCCGGTCTAAGTGATGTACTACTCTTCAGTTTGTCAATCAGGTCTACCATATCTTCTAGGTTCACCGAGATTTGGTTCAGTCCATCTGAATCATCACCCATGAAAACCTTCTCTGATATGGGTATCTCCCCACCATCCTCTTCAGTAAACACTGAAGCAACAAAATTATTAAATCTTTCCACAATGGCCGTATCTTCTCTAATTGCCCCTTTAACCCCTCGATCATCTAACGGTCCAACTGACTCCCTCACAGGCTTTCTGCTTCTGATATATTTTAAAAAGTTTTTACTGTGAGTTTTTGCCTCTACTGCCAACTTCTTTTCAAATTCTCTTTTAGCCTGTCTTATCAATGTCTTACATTTAACTTGTCAACGCTTATGCACTATCCTATTTTCTTCTGTTGGTTCCTTCTTCCAATTTTTGAATGAAGATCTTTTGGATAAAATAGCTTCTTTCACCTCCCCTTTTAACCATGCCGGTGATTGTTTTGCCTTCTTTCCACTTTTCTTAATGTGTGGAATATATGTGGTCTGTGCTTCTAGGATGGTATTTTTTTAACAATGACCACGCCTCTTGCACACTTTTTACCCTTGCAGCTGCGCCTGTCATTTTTTTTCTAACAATTTTTCTCATTTTATCAAAGTTTCCCTTTGCAAAGTTTAGCACAAGAGCCATGGATTTGCTTACTGTCCCCCTTCCAGTCAATTCAAATTTGATCATATTATGATCACTATTGCCAAGCGGCCCCACCATCATTACCTCTCTCACCAAATCCTGTGCTCCACTGAGAATTAGATCTAAAATGGCTGAGCATACTCATGAGGATTTTTATATCCCACACAAACCTCCCCCAAAAAGGTGGGGATATGTCAAGAAAAGGAATCATAGATATATAAAAGAAACCCTTCCTACTGCCCATTGATGGGAAGTTATTTGGGAGCAAATGTTAGTGACTGGCAAAGCCCCATCACATATCCAAAATGGTAGAAAACCAGAGAGGAAGACATCTGGGCAGACTGAATAGGCCAATTGGTCTTTACTTGCTATCGTTTACTATGGGGTCAATTTTTTCTCAGTACCTAAATTTAGGGTCTAAGAAGTCAATACTGAAAAGAGTTTCTCCAGCTAACACAGCCAGCTAACTTTAGGGCTGCTGAACAGCAGTCCTAAAGTTAGCTGGATAATGGCCCAATACTAAGTGACCAATACGCATTTAGCCAGATAACTCACAAGTTATCCAGCTAAATGTCTACTTCTTGAATATTGGGGCACTTATCTGGCTAGATCTTAGCTGGCTTAGTCATTATCCAGCTAAAATTTTGCTGGATAAAAAGGAGGCATTTTGAACGTATTTTGGGGCAGGTTAAAGTTATCCAGTTAACTTTCAGCTGTATCTGGATAAGTTAGCCATTTAGGCCTGCCTCAGAGCAGTCCTAAAGTTATCTGCTATGTGTGTGGCTGGATAACTTGATAACTTGCTATTTAACTGGTTATACACCATACTTATCTTTTACTGTTTCTGTGGTGGATGGGCTGGAGAATAGGGATTGAAGGCCCTGTAGTTTTTTCTTTTTTTGCTTGGGTTTGCTGCTACCTAACCGGCTTTATTTTGAGTATAACCCATTAAGTGGCAAGTAATCTGGCCACACTTGGCTGGATAACTTTAAAATCTAACCAGTTATATTCAAACATAGCCAGTTAGGTTTAGAGTTATCTAGCTACAGGTAGTCAGATATAAATTCAGCAAATATATTTATCTGCTCACTGGCTAACTGAATATTGACTTCTACATTTTCAGCTGAAAATGCACCTACATTTAGCTTTCTAAAACTTAGGTGCTTACATTTAGACTTCGAAATCATTTGCCTTGCTTTAAGAGCCTAAGGGCCTCATTTTCTAAAGTATCGCAGGCCTGCGATACTTTAGGGAATGAGGGGCTGGAGGCCAAAACGGGGGGGGCGGGCCTGTGCTAGCCAACAGCGATCGTACCATCGCAGTGCGATCGCTGCCGGTTTCGCACCCAGTAGCACCACCATAGGAGGTGTAGCTATTGGGTGCGAACTCGGACGCGAAAAGGGCCTTAACTTTTCGTCGTCCGCAGCGTCTTCGCGGAGTCGGCCCCGGTGACGCCCCGACTCCTCCTCTTTCAGGGCCGACTCCGCCCCCATTTTGGTATCACACGTGATAAAGGACATTTCGCGTGTGAAACGTCCCTTATCGCATGCGATCCGTTTAGAAAATGAGGCCCTAAGTGACCAGTGTACTAAGCTATGGTGTTTTCGGTGGAAATGAGTTGCTAATTTGGAATAATTTCATGCACTACTGTCTTATTTATGTATTATCATGAGTGACTAGTTCTCTAATAAGAGCAGCTCAGTGGATTGATATGAATGGGTCAGGTAATCGTGTCTTGTAGTACATCAAAGTGGCTTCCAAAACTGACAGTTTGGAACCTTAAAACTTTTGAACTAGTTACTAACTAAGCAACCATGTAGTTATATTGGCAGCAATCTGCTACATTCACCATTTTCTTTTGTTGTTGTTTGCTTGTTTTTTAGTTGCTTAAGGGAATTTCCCTGCTTTGCTGTATAAAATCATCTGTATTTAATATTTTTTCCTACCCTTTCAAATACAATTCTTAAATAGCATATAAGAAATGACTATCCATCTCCAGGGATACTAACCTCTTCCCTGAACTTGCCCATCAGATTACAATATGTCTAGTTTGTCCATAAGAGAATCTATTCTTCAGATGACTGTCCTCTCATGAAGAGAGCAGTGCAAAGGACTATAAGACCCCTATACCAAGGATGTATTTTTCACTGCACTTGATCAGCAGACTGCAATTGAATTGTCCCTCCTCGGATCAGACTGCATTCAAGCAGTTAAATTCTCTAAACTGCATTGACTGCTTTCCTTGGGATGTGCTGTTTTCTTTCCTGGAGTTGCCTAGTAAATTAAGGCTGGCTTATCCTCTGGGAATTGAGCATACTGCCTTCATGCAGGGGGAGAGGAGCTTATGCTCCTTGATAATGGGTGCCTTGCTACTCTAAAGTCATATCAACTAGGTAACATGAAGGTTTGTTCTTGTTTCTCTGTGATGTGCTAGACAACCTGAAATATGGTAGAAGGGTGGCACAATATGGTAAAGATGGAAATAGAGTCAAACAGGATAAAGTCCTGCAAGAGACAAAATGAAATTGGAATTTGTATGGGTATAAGTTGTAAGTGTATTGGGAAAGAGTATAGCATTGAGGTTATACTACCTTCTGCCTGTACAGAATGAAGAGATATAGTAGCAACCAGGAAGCATAGATGGGATGAAAAAAGGATTTGTTTATTAGTTAGTGGGCTAATGGCCCAACTCTGGCTGAGATTTGCTCATTTGAATGAGCTGCCTCAGGGGCTACAATAATTTAAAATAGAAAACAAATACATTAACATGAATAAATACATAAAAAATGACTGACATATAAATACATTAATTAAAATCATATCAACTTAAAAACATATATATATACATGCATATATAATGAACACTGAATTCCAATGTAAAATCCAAAACATAATCAATAAAATAAATTGCATATACACGTACCAAAACACAATAAAAATATGGGATACAAGCTTTCTGGAAATTAGCACATTACAACATAAGGTTATCATTTATATCTTCCTGCAAACTTTCAGGCATGTTTTCTTAATGGTATAACCACTCCTCTAGATACAATGTTGTTCATACACATCTATAATGTTTAAATAAAGCAAATAAATACATGGTATCAATTTTCATTAATGTTCATTAGATGATTATTATAATCATTGATAAGATGGACCAAAACGCAGTGTGTGTGCTGGCTGTTAAAATATCTCACTGTTGCACTCACTGCCCGCGGAACCCCCATGCCAGCTCCATCTGCCCGGCAACGCCTCCGTGCCCTGCCTGTGATGTCAGCTGCCATGGCCTACCTTTCTGGTCCCACTCTGCTCGCACCCACCGATGCCGGCGCATGAGACATCACTAACTTCCGGCCTCGCCCAGGGTTCCCCCTAGACGCGTGCACGTGGCATCGGCAGCTATTTAAAGGGCCTTCAGCGGGAAACCTGGGACCGCCCCGGAGGATGATGTCATCAGTGTGGGCCTATATAAGGCTCCCTCGGGCCGTATTCAGACAGCTTGGCAAGGAGTCTCCTGCATTGCTTCTCTTGGGATCCTGCGCTTCTCCTAGAAGGTCTTCTGTTCCAGTACCTGACCCCTCTTCCAGTACCTGACTCTTGCTCCTGTACCGGACCTTGCTCCCTTCTTCCTGGAACATCTCTCGGACGGATCTCCTGGCTCTGAACCTTGGACTGGACCTCACGCTGTTCGTCTGCTGCCTGCCCCTGAACCTTGGATTGGACCTCACGCTGTTCGTCTGCCACCTGCCTTTGAACCTTGGACTGAACTTCACTTTTCTCGTCGGCCGCCTGCCACTGAACCTTGGACTGGACTTCACTCTGCTCATCTGCTGCCTGCCACCAAACTTTGAATCGGACTTCACCTCGCCTGACAGCCCTTCTGTGGAAGCATGGCTCTAGGCCATCCCTGGCCAACCTGCCACCTGCCTTCTGACGCTGGGCAGGCATCCGCCTTCTTTTCCTTCTGCTGGCACCTGAACTCAGGTTCCAATACCACTCCTCAGGGGCCCACCTAAGTCCAGCCGGCCCCGGCACCCAAGGGCTCAACCTGCGGGAAACATGGGCTGGTATTGGTGAAGCTCCAGCTGGCCCCTGTCTTCCTCCAGCCTCGCCTCCTGATGTTGGGGACCTGTGGGGGTTTTCCCTCTCAGGTAGCGTCAACCCCAACTCAGGCTAGGGGTCCACTGACCACGCCTTGGTTCCTACACTCACATAGATAATTGGATATAGCAATCTCAACAGGGCTTCATGATCACAGCTGGCACTTGGAAGCTTACATACATTCATTTGCTGATGACTTGTATGGTATCACAGAATGTAGATGATGACAGAAAAGATGCATAAGCAGTAATAGACCAGACATATGTTGCACAACCATGTTTGGTATGGGCTAATTAATTCAGTATGTCAAAGCCATTATGAAGAATGAAGGAGGGTGGCCCATGTAACCTCAACATTTATAAAGGGCTCCAAGGGTGATCCGAGAAACTATAGACTGGTGAGCCTGACTTCATATATATATACTTGGTTTAATGGGACATAGCCAGCATGGATTTACCCAAGAGTACATAAGAACATAAGAACATAAGAAATTGCCATGCTGGGTCAGACCAAGGGTCCATCAAGCCCAGCATCCTGTTTCCAACAGAGGCCAAAACCAGGCCACAAGAACCTGGCAATTACCCAAACACTAAGAAGATCCCATGCTACTAATGCAATTAATAGCAGTGGCTATTCCCTAAGTAAAATTGATTAATAGCCATTAATGGACTTCTCCTCCAAGAACTTATCGAAACCTTTTTTGAACCCAGCTACACTAACTGCACTAACCACATCCTCTGGCAACAAATTCCAGAGCTTTATTGTGCGTTGAGTGAAAAATAATTTTCTCCGATTAGTCTTAAATGTGCTACTTGCTAACTTCATAGAATGCCTCACAAATCTGCAACATTTCTTTTGAAGGGGGTTAATAAGCATGAGGATAAAGGTGAGCCAGTAGTGTATTTGGATTTTCAGAAAGCATTTGACAAAGTTCCCCATGAGAGACTCCTAAGAAAATTAAAAAGTCATGCAATAAGAGGCAATGAATTTCCTTTTGTGGATTGTAAACTGGCTAAAAGATTGGAAGCAGAGTAGGACTAAATGGTCAGTTTTCTCAGTGGAGAAAAGTAAACAGTGGAGTGCCTCAGGGATCTGTACTTGGACTGGTGTTTTTTAATTTATTTATAAAAGATCTGGAAAGGAGAACAACGAATGAGGTGATCACATTTGAAGATGACAAAAAATAATTTAGAATTGTTAAATCACAAGCGGATTGTGATAAATTGCAGGAGGAGCTTGTGAGTCTGGAAGACTGATCATTGAAATGGCAGATGAAATTTAATGTGGACAAGTACAAAATGATGCACACAGGAAAAATTAACCCATGTTGTAGTTACACGATGTTAGGCTCCATATTAGGAGTTACCACTCAGGAAATAGATCTGGGTATCATAGTGGACAATACATTGAAATCATTGGCTCAGTGTGCTGCAGTGGTCAAAATAACAAATAGAATGTTAGGAATTATTAGGAAATGGTGAATAAAATGGAGAATGTCATTGTACCTCTGTATTGTTCCATGGTAAGATCACACCTTGAGTACTGTGTGCAATTCTGGTTGTCACATTTCATAAACAATGACAACTTGTTATTTTCTCAAAGGCTTTCTTCAAAACTAATAAGAGACTTTTGTAGGCAGATAATTTCTATTAAATGTTGTCTTGTGAGAACTCCAGTGAAGTTGTGTTTAACAGTTAACAGCCCCTTGATATTATGTTGCAGGTTCCTCTGTCATCATTAGGGTATTGGTCATGGATTGACTGGGATTCCATAAGGGGAATCTCATAGAACCTGGTGTGGTAGTCTTTGGTGTTACGTTGACTCACTCAACTGAAACTGGTAAGCTGGCCTGGCACTGCCACTCTGTGCGGCTAGGAACGCCATTGCCTCCAGCATTGGGGCCTCCCTTTAGGCATGCATGTGTGGTGCGTCCTGCCATATGAAAGCCCTAACCTCACCAGCGCTCTCTCATGATGACACATAACCGGGTATGTAAAACCCGGCCATGCAACATGGAAGTGCCTCAGCAATAGGTTATCTTCACAGTAATGTGAATTGCTGTTTCAGCCTTGCCTTGGTCCTTCAGTTTGCTTTGGTGTTCAGCCTTGCCTTCATCTCTTCAGCCTCATCCAGGCCTACCTTTATCTTTTGAACCTTGGCTTCCTTGCTCCTAGCCTGGCCTGCCCTCAGACTGATTTTTGGAACTGATCTTAGTCATGCCTGACTATTCTTGTTTGCCACCTGGACTTTTGTTTACCCTACCTGCCGCCTGCCTCCAACCTGAGCCTGATACTGGATCTACTCTTCTGCCTGTATCTCAGAGACTGCCACCTAAGACCTTTCGGCTTCCGGAACTCAACGGCTCAACCCAAGGAGAAAGGGGTTGTTACAGGCGAAACTCCAGCCCAGTCTCTGCACTGTCTACTCCGCCAGTTGGTGGTGAGGACCTACAGGGCCTTCCATGTAGGTTGCATCAATTTCACCTCAATACAAGGGTCCACAATCCTAACAGGTTGCTGAGGCCATGGACCCAGCAGCTCTGTCTTCACTCCAAGTGATATCCGGCCTGGCTTAATGACTGCAGGAACAACAGCAGGTACTCAACCAGGTTACTGTCGCCCTGGATGGATTAGCCATCAGAATGGATGCCCTGAAGCCAGTCCCAGCACCAGTTTCACAGACTCACTCTCCACCAGTTCTACCCACTTCTGCCAGACTAGTACCATAGCTTCCCCCCCCCCCCCCCCCGAAGCAGTGCCAGGGTGCATGGAGGATCTGAAGAAGTGCCAGGATTTAATTAACCAATACTGGATGCATTTTCAATTGCAGGTCACCCTGTTTCCGGATGATCGCACTAAGGTCACATACATCCTCTCACTCTTGGGCAGTAACGTGCTCTCTTGGGCCTCTGGGAGATCAAGACCCCATCCTCTAGAACCTTGCAAGGTTTCTCAATAAATTCCACCTTGTTTTGATGAACTAGTAAGAGACACCTCCCTTGCTGCTGAGATGTTACAAATCCATCAAGGCTCCCAGTTCCTCACCAAATACACCATAGAATCTCATACCCTTACCTCTCAACTGCACTGGAGCAAGGATAGCATCATAGTCATTTTCCTTCAGGGACTTTCATGCTAAATCATGGATGAGCTCGCAGCATTTCCTTGGATAACCTTATCGCTCTAGCAGAACATATCGATCGGAGGTTCCAGGAGAGATCCCGTGAGCACAAAGAATGGCAGCCTATTCCACAGGCACCTCACTTCCAACATCCGCCTTCTCCTTCTACAGCCTGGACTCCAAAACTTAACCCCTCAGAAGAGACCATGCAGTTGGACCACAGCCAACTGACTTCCGAGGAAAAGTTACAGAGAAGGCAGCAGGGCCTGTGCATGTATTGTGCAGGACATGGACACTTTGTGGCCAACTGTCCTGAGAGACAGGGAAACGTCCATGCCTAGGGTTGACCAGGGAGGCAACCCTAGGTCAGACTTCCTCTGCTCCCCAACACCTCATTTACATGTCCATGACTGTGGGACAAATTCATCTCTTCTCAGTAGCATTTCTGAACTCTGATGCAGGGGGAAACTTCATCAAGCTGTGGTCATGCACCATGGTATGTCCACAGTTCCCCTGATTCAGTCATTCTCAATCTCTTCAGTCTATGGAAACCTCCTTCTGGGGCAGTTCATGGAGTCACCATTCCACTAACTGTATACACATATCTCCTACATTTTGAGACTATTACCTTCTACGTCATTTCTCAAGCAATCAATTCTGTTATTCTGTGACTTCTCTGGCTCCAAAAATATCAACTCACCATCGACTGGTCCTCACTAGAGCTGGACTGGTGGGGTCCATCTTCTTCCTCTACTTGCCATGCATCTGTCACCCCTCCAACCCATCTGACCTTTGCAGTCACCTAGACTGATCTGCTGCCTCAATATGCTGAATATCATGCATACAAAGACAGGGGAAGGGGCCTAAGGAAGGACTGAAATATTGGTATATGCTTTTATTTTTTTGGTTTCTGTTTTATTTGTTTGCTTAGCTCACTCCATTTCATTGGTAGTTGAAAGCAAGTTATATTCAGGTACTATCGATATTTCCATTTCAGAAGCCTCTCTACCTTCCAGCTGTTTGTCCTAATGCAAAACTGAATTAGTCCTAAAAACTTAAGATTTTCCTTACTGGGTCAGACCAAAGTGCCCTCCAGCCCAGCATCCTGTTTCCACCAGTGGCCAATCCAGATCACAGTTACCTAGAAGGATTCCAAAAGGTTGATAGAGTCCATGCTGCTTATCCAGGGATAATGGATGACCAACTCTATTTTGAAAAATGGTGCGGGCCATACATTGCCCCTACCATGTGACAGGGGTTGCTCAATGCACCAGTAGCTCTTGTCACATGGTAAGAGCCACCGGCACCATTTTGATTAATTGAAGCTACTGGCCTAGGAGATCACTCCATGGCCCCTACTGGACCACCATGGACTTTGAGTGAGTCTTGGGGGTGGGGATCAAGAGGGGCTTTATATTTAAATAAATGGGAGGCTTTGTGGTGGGTTTGGGGGAGTTTAGGTGCATTTCTTTTTACCACCTCCCTAAAAAAAAGTGCTAGGACAAACCACATGAAATTTCATGGGTTTTCCTATTTTTCTTTTTATTCCTGAATTGCAATGAAATAGGACATATTTCCTATTTCATTGCAAACAACTGCACATCTCTAATAGAAGGGCATTATGATATTCTGAATTTTGTTCTATATTCCTTTCCAAATAATTCCTAACATTCTATTTGCATAGTGAGCCAAAGATTTCAAGGTATTGTCCACAAGGACTCTGAGGTCCTTTTCCTGGGTAGTGACTCCTAACCAAAACCCAGCATTATGTACCTGTAGTTAGGATTATATTTCCCTATGTTCGTTACTTTGCACTTGTCCTCATTATATTACAACTATCATTTAGATGCCCAGTCTCAGAGCCTCACAAGTTCCTTCATCTGTCTGTGGCAGGAAAATTAATTCTAAATGAGAAACTCAGAACATTAGTCATTAGGCATTTAAACAAGAGGATGGGGTGACAGAAGGAAGTCTATGGAATTGGAATGCTTCCCCCAACACATACAAATGCAGGAAGGGGTGGAAAAAAGAACAAAATTAGTCCAATCTTTTGCAAAAGGGCATTAATAGTGCCCAGGAAGAGCAGCAAGCAGAAGAAAAGCTGGAAAGCTCTGTGCCCAAATTCTCGTAGATTGAGAAACATAATTCCAAATATGCATGCCTAATAGTGGAGACAGACTTGAATATTGTTGCTTTTACACAGACGTGATTTACTGAGTCTCATGAATGCGATATGGCCATCCCAGGCTGTAACCTGTTGAGAGAGGATAGAAAGACTGAAAGGGAGAAGGAGTAACTCTCTATGTCACAAATAATATCCTATTAACTGAAATGCAGGGAGTGTGGGGAAAGGGGGAAGTGCTGTGGGATGTCTTAAGAAAAGATGATGGCACTTCCATCTCTACTGGTGTGGCCTAGGCCTTAGGGGTGTGCATTCGGATTGACCGCATTAGTAAAACGCAACTCATATTTTTTTTTTACTTAAAAAATTGATTCGACATAAACGATCGGATTTCCCACATATCGAACATAGATATGTTCGATATGTGGGAAATCGCGATTGTTGAGCCAAAATAAAAATTTAAACCCCCTCACCCTCCTTAATCCCCCCCCCAGACTTACCACAACTCCCTGGTGATCGAGCGAGGAGTGAGGACGCCATTTCTGCAATCCTTGGCGAGAAGCATGTGACGTCGGCGGCACGTCGAGTGACGCCGGCGTCACGTGATTCCCGGCTCGTTCGCGCCGGACGGCTCGTTCGGCCCAAAAAGAACTTTTGGCCGAACGAGCCGTCCGGCGCGAACTTGCCGGGAATCACGTGACGTCGGCGTCACGTGATTCCCGGCTCGTTCGCGCCGGACGGCTCGTTCGCGCCGGACGGCTCGTTCGGCCCAAAAAGAACTTTTGGCCAGCTTGGGGGGGTCAGGAGGCCCCCCCAAGCTAGCCAAAAGTTCTTTTTGGGCCGAACGAGCCGTCCGGCGCGAACTTGCCGGGAATCACGTGACGCCGCGTCTGAGTGACGCGGCGCCACGTGATTCCCGGCAAGTTCGCGCCGGACGGCTCGTTCGGCCCAAAAAGAACTTTTGGCCAGCTTGAGGGGGTCAGGAGGCCCCCCCAAGCTGGCCAAAAGTTCTTTTTGGGCCGAACGAGCCGTCCGGCGCGAACGAGCCGGGAATCACGTGACGCCGCGTCACTCGACGTGCCACCGACGTCACATGCTTCTCGCCAAGGATTGCAGAAATGACGTCCTCACTCCTCGCTCGATCACCAGGGAGTTGTGGTAAGTCTGGGGGGGGGATTAAGGAGGGTGAGGGGGTTTAAATTTTTTTTTTGCACATATGTACATATACCCAACTCATTGGATTTTTTTTATGTCCATATTGGCCGCAAGTGGGACCCCCTTTCGGACATAAAAAATATGAACATAAAATTTTGCTCTGCACATCCCTACTAGGCCTACATATCTTTGAACCAAAAGAACTAGACAGGAATTTGATGTAAGACATCTAAAAGGCAAGAAAGAAGGGGAAAATTTTGTTTCTTGGAGATTTTAATTTTTCGCATATGGTTTTGGGGTATTCGTGCTATAGAATCTAAGAATTAGTGATTGTAGATGGGCTACAGGGAACTCTGCTAAGACAAATGATGATGGAACCCATGAGGAGAGGAATAATATTGGACTTGATTCTCACAAATGGAGATACTATTTCTAATATCTATTTAGGTGCCACCTAAGTGCCAGTGATCATCCGATAATATGGTTTGATATAACGGCTAAGCAAGAAGTCACATGCAGACCAAAGTCCTGGATTTCAAATATAGAGATTGTGTTAAAAAATGGGGAGGTACCTTAAAGAGTGGGTGAAGCTGGATGATATGGACCAACAGGGGGACAGATTAAAATAGACTATAATAAGGGCAACAAATCATGTAAGAAAGAAAAATTTAAAAAAGAGGAGAAATCAGGATGGGAAAAGTTCAAGTGGAAGAAAGAATCGTCAAAAAGTTAAAATAAGGTGACAAAACATTTTTCAGATATATCCAGAAAGGAGGAATATCAGTGCTATTATTCTGAAAGGAGACAAAGGTCATTGTGTAGACTAAAATAAGGAAAAAGCAGAAATATTAAACAAATACTTCTGTGTTCATTAAAAAAAAAAAAAAAAAAAAAAGGACCTGGGAGAAGGACTGTCTCTGGTTGGCAAGAGAACATGAATGGGAGGAGTAGATACTGCTTCATTTACAGAAGAGGGTGTTTGGGTGGAACTAGGAAAACTGAAACTGTACAAGGCCATGAGGCCTGATGGGTTACATTCCAGATACTAAAGGAGCTCAGAGAGGTACTTACCCTGAAATACTTAGATGCTAACTTTCAAACAACTTCATACAGCGGCATATACACACACATACAGCCACATGTAGCTTAATCATAACCCACACATATGACTCTTATGTGTACCCTACAACATACATGTGTATGTATGCTTATGCACAAATATATGCAATGCATTGAACATGCGTATTTTTCTTTCCTATTTTAAAAATATATGCATGTATGTATTACACATGATAGTAAAGTAGGAGTTATTTGCGTAAGTCCCATTATACACATCTGTGTCAGGCAATTTTAAAACATGCGCATATAAAAGAAAATAACCAGTTCACCCAGTCTTTCTCCATCGAAACTTCCTGGTACTTCAGCCTGAACTCTCCTCAGTTCACCCAGACCTCTCACCCAGCCAGTAGTACACAATAAACATGTTAAATAAATATCACTTAATGCCAGATAATTAGTAAGTGTAAAAATATACAAGTAAGTTGACAAATGTATGCTCATGTCTCTTAAAAGAGCAACGTATGCGTGTTAAGTGTTGGCCCTGTCCAGGAACACCCCTAGACCGCCCCTTTTGTATGTGTCTATATGAGTGCATGAAAGTGAAAATGTGCATGTATTTTTTACTTTTACAAAATATGCAATACATGCGTACTATTTTGAAAATTCACGCCTGGAAACAGGCATGGTGCTGCAAGCTTGGAGAAGGATGGTGAAGGTCCTACTCCATAAAAGTGTGAGCAGAAAAGAGACTGGAAAGTACAGGCCGGTTAGCATTACCTTGGTGGTAGGAAAATTAATGGAGATGCTGCTGAAGGAAAAGATGGTCAACTATCTAAAATCCAGTGGGTTGATTTCTGTTTTTATTATTATGTATATTGATTCTGTTCTCTACCCCAAACTTGGGAGATTGCGGACTACGAATATTGTAAATAAATAAAAATATATAAATAAATGAAGGGTGGCTTGGGGAAGGAGAAATCATCAGACTGCAATTTTATGCACATAAACATGCTTTTACCTACATAAAAATGACCAATTATTGCCCCCAGTGTTAACTAGGTGATTACTTAATAGCCAGTTCAAAAGCTTCAAGGTTCTAAATTGTCAACTTCTGAAAGGTTTTTTTTCTATACTGCATGAAACAATTACACAACCCATTTGTGTGCGACCAGTGAATTGCTCTTATTGGAGAAG
Organism: Rhinatrema bivittatum; assembly: GCF_901001135.1. Taxonomy (NCBI): domain Eukaryota; kingdom Metazoa; phylum Chordata; class Amphibia; order Gymnophiona; family Rhinatrematidae; genus Rhinatrema; species Rhinatrema bivittatum. The sequence goes on from NC_042618.1 coordinate 292,638,681, forward strand.
CTCAATTACAGGTAAGCTAGTTTACTTTATTTGGCCAGAGAGAGAGAGATGTTAATTACCTTGAAAGCTAGCAATCCAGTCTCAGAGGAGAAACAACAGCTGCTTAACTTCCTTTATGACAAACATTGTCTATAATTTCAGGTGTTGTACATATTCTTCTCTTTGTGTGATAGACATTGTATCTAATTTCAGGTGTTGGATGTACTCTGCTCTCTTTGTGTCTGTAATGGAGTTGCTGTCCGCACTAACCAGAATCTGATCTGTGATAATCTACTTCCTCGAAGGGACTTGCTATTACAGACCCGTCTAGTGAATGATGTAACCAGGTATTATCCATGAAATTATCCTTTGACCCTGATGGTATAAAGTCTTTAAATGATTTGGATTTTCATTAGTGTCTGCCAAACATTATTTTCCAAAATGTGATTAAACCATTGTTCCATGATCGCAGAGGCCCTTCATAGCTGCAGTCATTTTCCTGCACATTTTCACTCTACTCTCTGCTCTGATATCCCTATGACTCTTGGAGGCTCGTGTCCATTTCCTGAAATGCTTGATATTAGTGGAGAGAGCGGACCCTTAGGCAGCTTCCTGAGTTACACCTAGATCAGTGACCCCATTTGTGGCTGTCCAGGCTGCACCAGATCTTTGACCTCACACACAACAACTTGAGTTATGTCTGGATCTGTAGGCAGCTCCCAGAGTTATACCTAGATCAGTGGCTTTAGCTTTCCATATAATTTCCTGAGGTACACTTGGAACTGACCTCAAAGGCAGATCTCCAAGTTACATTGGCATCAGTGACCTCACATGCAGCTCCCTAGTATCTTCTGTTCCACACCCCATTCTCCCCTTGCTTCAACAAACTCACAATACTAACACATTTATTGAGCCCATTGCCTTCTCATCATATGGGCCTCTGGCATTAGATCCAACTCAAATACTCTCCTCTACCCCTGATGAATATGATGTGGCCCCTAGATACTCCTTTCTAAGGAGACCCCTTGAGAAGAACTTCATATCTATATTTATTTGGACCATGAGATATATTCCTGGAACTGCCTCATCCCCTGCTTAAACGTGCAATGTAGAGAGTAGACAGGCTATCATACAGAAAATAGTAAATGTAGTTATATCTGAAAGGAATAAAAATAGGGAGATGAATTTCAAAAAATCCCCCATCCCCACTCCTTTTGGCTTTTTTGTGATTTTCATGCAACTACGTCTCTAAAACTTCAAACTTTTTTCTCTCTCTCATTATTTCTGACAGTAAAATCATGTCCCGCACTGTCTCTTAAAGACATAGAGGTCAATATTCACAGCACGTTCAGCACTATTTAGCTGATAAGTGTAACTTATGTGGCTAAATAGTGGCTTCTGAATATGCACCTACATTCAGTAGCCCTGCTGCTTAGCCGCACAAGTCACTTAAATAGCTAAAAAGTTTGCCGCATAACTTGGCATATAGTGGGTGGATTGGGGTGGAGCGAGTTAGTTGTATAAGTTATGCGGCTAACTACCAATATTCATTCTTAGCCGCTTAAGAACAGGTCTAACTTAGCCATTTATAACTTATATGACTAAGTGCAGATATATATATGCATATATTCAGTGGCTTAGCCGTGCCACTGAATATACTTTGTAACTTAGCTGGATAAGTTATATCTGGCTAAGTTACTTAAATGGCCAGCTTTGAATATTGACCTCATTCAACCCAGCATACTGTGAATGTATATCACATACTAAAACTCATTCACTTCAGGTAGTTACTTTAATACTCTAAATATACTGTGGGTTGCCAACTTCCAAGTTTTGGACTGGACAGCCTGTTTTTTAATTATGCTGCAAATCTGGTTAGCACAGGTAGCTTCTCCTCTTTCTAGCAGCTTCCTGGTTAGAGGGCTAGAGGGCAGAGCCAGCATTTCTCAGCAGAGAGTGGTGCTATGTCCCCACCCCCATCTCCATTCCCATGCTGTGATTGGATGTAATGGGAAGATGGGGCACAGCATGATCCACTCATATTGCTCCCCCATGGCTCTACAGATCTCCAACAGCAATGGCCCTTTGGGTCTCGCCCCCACTATCACCCCTCTGTACCTTCATCCTTCTCCCCTGCCTCATTGGGCTGATATCCTAGAGAGCAGCTACAGTGAGACAGGGAAGAGAGATGCAGGTACAGAGGGGTGAGGGTGGAGAGACAGACAAGAGACAATATAGGATGGTGAAATGGGAAAGAGAGACAGAGAAGAGGAGAAGGAAAGAAGAGATACACACATAAGAGATATGGAAGGGCATGGAAGAGAAAGAGGGAATACAGGGAGAGAGAAGAGTAAAGAAGAGAAAAGAGGAGAAAAGAAAGGGGACAAGGGGGGAAGAAGAGAGAGAAAGATGAAGGTCCTATGGAGGAAAGGGAGAGGGAGACAGGAGGGCATAGGGAGATAGAGAAAAATTAGGGCACAGAGAAGGGAGAAGAGACAGAAAGAGGAAACATATTAGGGATGTGCAATCATTTTTCCTGAATTAGGCAATGTCAATGAAATTGCCTAATTCGGAATGGTTCGGGAGAACCGAAAAACGATGTAATTGTTTCAGAAATTTCGTAAAAAATTCATTTTTGAGTTAGTGTGCGCTAACGGGAGTTAGTGCGTGCTAACTCTTTCAGGTTAGTGTGCACTATTGGGAGTTAGTGCGCACTAACCTAAAAATCGGGGCCCCTGAAAAAAAAACCCCGAACTGCGGGAACAAAGAAATTCCCGCAGTGGGGCCCCGAAACGAAGCCCGACACAAAATTTTTACTCGAAGCACATCTCTAAAACATATTGAAGGACAGGTTGCATAAGGGAGACAGAGATGAAAGGCTGGGAAGTGTTTAAGGAAAGACTAGGAACTAGCTTTGGGAGGGGGAAGTGTGGGAGAAAAGGGAAAAATGACTGGGTAGGAGAAACTAGAGAAGGAGCACTGAGATGAAGTGATGAAAAATAAGATAGGAGATACAGGGGTGAAAGATAAATAGATAAGATGCAATAGAATGAGATGGATGGAAGAGAGATAGGGAGAAGTGACATGGAGAAAAACAATGTCAGCTGTAGGGGGAAGAGCTGGAGAAAGGAGAGTCATAGAAGGGAAAAGTAAAAAATGGAAAGAAAAGCAGGGAGAGGAGTCGAGAAAAGCCAGAGGATGAAAGTGTAGAATTGGGTGAAGTATGATATGGGGAAAAGGTGTCTTTTATTTTCAGATTATCTGATAGTTACTGGAAAGTTTTTTGTGATGATTGTATATCTACTTTCTTAAAATTATAGCTTTAATGTCCAGCACCGGACATTGTCAGTAGTCTGCTCTTTTAGATTTATGTTCTGTCATTTGAGGTGAGGGGCATTGCACATACTGTAACTTTTCTTTCCCCATTTTAACCCCTCCCCCGACCATCTCTCTGAAATTTCTAATCTAACCTTAGGCTGTCTGTTGACAGGAGATTTGGAAGGTAGAGGGATAAAAACATGCTGGATGAGCATGTATGTATGAGAGAGAAGATTGTGTGCTTAGGAATGTGTGAGAAGGAGGTTGTGTATTTTGGGTGGGGGTGAAAAGGAGGCGGTGAGTTAATATGTATCATAGGCTTTAATTGTAACAGAGAAGAAAACTGCATGAGAGAAGCTGTGGTTGATGTGTTTATGAGCTTGTTTGAAATAATGACATTTCATAAAACACAGTGTATGGAATGGAATGCTTAGAGTTCAAATAATGATGACTGTGGATAGACAACTGACAGCAGCCCTCCTCCCCCACCCCATCTTCAAGTTTTGTGAATTGTCCAGTTACAATACATAGAAAAGTTGGCCATTATATGTATACTGTGTGTATATCAAACATTAACACCCATCCAGCATGCATTCACTGTGCTGCTATGATATACTATAGTGTGCTCCACAACTACTTTTAAATTAACCTGGGTTATGACTGCCTTGCAACTTAACTCTAAAGCCCTGCATTTGTTTCATGAACTGTTCCATCACTCTCTTCTGGAATCAGAGAATAAAGTCCAAAGAAACTTCCAATACTCCAGTTACTGCTGTACAATATCAGCTCTTCTCCTAAGCTATGAAATCTTCCTTTCACATGATCTCTGCTTGATCTTTGGCAGTTATTGTGTGTAACCTCAATCCTGCTCACTAGGGTTGCCAACTTGCTCCATATTTTCAGGACAGATTCATCCAGTCCTGGTTTTACTCCCACTGCCTGCATGGACTTGAAGTTGTGGTCTTCTCTTGACTTCCCTAAAAAAGTAAGACTATATGTGCAATGGGGTAAAATTAAGACTGGATCAGTCTGTCCTGAAAATCTGGAAACAGTTGACAACCCTACTGCTCACAGGTACTGTGACCTTCCTTTCATAATTTTGCTCACTGATGTTTTTGTTTTATTTCAGCATCAGGCCAAACATTTTCTTGGGCATGGCCGAGGGCTCTGCTCAGTATAAAAAATGGTACTTTGAGCTGATGATTGACCAGGTAGACCCCTTTCTTACTGGAGAACCCACGCACCTCCGGGTGGGCTGGGCCTCAACATCTGGCTATGCTCCATACCCTGGAGGAGGAGAAGGCTGGGGTGGTAATGGAGTTGGCGATGACCTGTTCTCCTATGGCTTTGATGGTCTTCACTTGTGGTCTGGTGAGTCATGTAGTGTTTATTACATAGTTATGTGTCAGTTGTTAATTTATTGAAACATAGAATATGATGGCAAATAAGGACCAGCGAGTTTGCTCAATTTAATTCCTGGTGCAATGCTATTCCAAGCATTCTCCATCTTTTCTGTGAAGAAATGTTTTCTGATGTTGCTGCTTATTCCCCTCCCTTGGAATCCCCTACTGTTCTAGAGTCTTATTTTATCTGAAAAGAACTTGCTTCTTGCTTATATTTATTGTAGTTGTGGGTTAGTAATTGAAAGCCTCTGTTAGACTCCAAATCTAAAAAGGTTTATGAAAGAGAAAAGTGAATGTTAGAAGCAAAGTAATGTTTCCCTTCTTCCAAGTGAATGAAATTTAGATGGTGAATGTACAGTAGAAGTTGTCAAGCAATTGTAATTTTGCACAGATTTGCACCAATGTTACAAATTCCCCTGCCACTTTTAGTCTTGATCACATGTGCTTAATTTTATCCAAATCTGAGAGAACATAAGACTATAAAATATGCCATTCTGGGTCAGACCAAGGCCCATCAAGCCCAACATCCTATTTCTGACAATGGCCGATTCAGGTCTGAAGTACCCATCAGATCCCTAAAAGTAGATCTATTTCTTGGTATTCACTCCCACGGGTTAGCATTGGTTTTCCATAGTCTACTTGGCTAATAAAGTTTTATGAACACTTCCTACAGAAGCTTATCCAAACCTCTTTCTTTATCTTCCTGCTAGAGCAGGGGTCAGGAACCTTTTTGGCTGAGAGAGCCATAAACGCCACATATTTTAAAATGTAATTCCATGAGAGCCATACAATATGTTTAAAACTAAATACAAGTAAATGTGTGCATTTTATGTAAGATCACACTTTTAAAGTACAATAAGTCTCTGAAAATATTACACCAGGCTTTAAGACACCAATACATCTCCTATTAGGAAAACGGACCAAGTCAGGCTGCTATAGAGTCCTACACAGAAACTACACGCCAGCAGAAAACCTCATCTGAATCACGTGCTGTCCCTCACATAACATAGAATAAAGAGACCAAAACGCATAACAAGAAGCATGCAGAAAAAACTGAATTGGAAACTGCAACAAGCCAGAGTCTCTGTATGCAGTGTAACAAAGGAAAAAAGAAACATCACCCATCCTTATAAAACAAATCAAGAAATATAAAATCATCAGCAGTAAAACTGTACTAACAAAAAGAACATATTTTGAAACAGCTGATGAGTGGAATATCCAATCATTAAAAACTCATATAAAACATTTCCAGATACCAACAAAATATTTCAAAATAGCAGACACAAAGACCCAGTAATGAAAAATAATAAGGATACAAAATTTTTTTTTGCTTCATACCTGGGAACGTTTGATATCCAGGTGTCCTGAGATTGTTCTGAATTAGCAGGAGGTGGGGTGGTTTGCTTGGAACTTTCTCCTCTCTCAGTCACATACCAGCGCTCTCTCTCACACTGGCTCTCAATTACACACCTATACAAACATGCTCTCAGTACTCACATATACACATGTTTTTTCTCTCTCACTTATATAGGCTCTTAATTACACATTTACACACATGCTGTCTATCTTTTCACGCTTACACACACACACAGGCTTTCAATCACATAAATACATGCTGTCTTTTTCTCTCACACACAGACTCTCATTCACATGCTTACAAACATGTCCTCTCTTTCTCTCATTTACACACAGGCTCTCAATCACATACTCACATGCTCCCTCACCTAAATCAGCTCTCCATCACACACAGACACACATGGTCTCTCTCTCTCATTTAAACACAGGCTCTCAATCACATACTCACATGCTCCATCACCTAAACCAGCTCTCAATCGCACACAGACACACATGATCTCTCTCTTACTTATACACACAGGCTCTTAATCATACATACACATGATTTCTCTCACACACAAAGGATCTCAATCATACACACATACTCTTTCACACAAACAGGTTTTCAATCACAAACTTACACATACAGGTTCCCAATCGTAAACTTACATTCATGCTCTCTCTCTCACAGGCAGGCTCTCAATCACAGACATACTCGCTTTCACATGTACAGGCTCTCAATCATTCACATACATGCATCTCTCACTCACACACACACACACACACACACACACACACAAGAGGAAGTGGAGATGCATCTCTCACTCACTCACACACACACACACACACAGGGCCCCCCCCCTCCCCGCGGCCCGGAAGAGGAAGTGGAGCGTATCAGGTGCGTGCGCGGCAAGAAGAGGCCACGCTAGTGCGCTCGGCATCGGCCCGAAGAAAAGAAGACTGCAGCGCGGCTCGGAGGAAAATGAAGAGGATCAGCCTCCTCCCAACGCTAACCTCTTCATCTTCAGCCCTCGCGGAGGCGGAGTCCCATCGGCCGCGGCTGATCCTCTTCATTTTCCTCCGAGCCGCGCTGCAGTCTTCTTTTCTTCGGGTCGATGCCGAGCGCACTAGCGAGGCCTCTTCTTGCCGCGCACGCACCCGATACGCTCCACTTCCTCTTCCGGGCCGCCGGGGGGGGGGGGGGCGGGAAGAAGAGAGCACGCCGGTGCTGCTGACTCCAGCTGTCCTGCCGCGTTCCGCCCGGCATTTTAAGCCCGGGCGGAGGAGGACCGGGGAGCAGCTGGGTCAGCGGGAAAGTGTGGCGACACTTGTCTGCGAGCCAGATGCAGCCCTCAAAAGAGCCATATCTGGCTCGCGAGCCATGGGTTCCCGACCCCTGTGCTAGAGCAATCCTTACACATGTGAATTCTCCCTCCAGAGCTGCCGATGACAGATGATACACCTTTTGCCTTATAACATCATGACTGTTTATAAGAGAGGTATGGCCTTAGGCATTTGCCTATAGAAGGCCTCTGCTTAGTTGAATCTATTGGCTCCTTCCCCCAGTAGAAATCCCCTCCCAGAAGAGTAAAGCACTTCCCTGTACATACCCAGATCAATCCAGATACCTGTTGTCGGTATTCCAGGTTTTTGTGATTTGATGTTTGGCTCCTTCTAGGAGGAGCTCCTGATCCCTGATCATATAATTTATCTATGCTGATGAGAACTTCTTGAAGAAGAAGGAACACGGTAGGAGAGTCCCTTGGTCATTGTGTTGGAAAGGATAGCTGTAGAATTTAAAAACATTTTCCCTGTTACCCCGAAATAGAAATAGACAAGTCATTAAAACAGTATAAGTATTTTTATTCAATGTAATATTACATTGTCGTGTAATGGGCCTCGAAATGCCTTGCATTCTGTTACATAACGGGGTGTTTTAGTGTGCCCTTGGGCCCCAGCCCGACCCCAGATGGATCCAGGACTGAACCGAGGGTTGGCGGCGTGTTCCAGCATGGCTGACAGGCTTACCCTCTGCCAGGTCTGCAAGCTCCCAAGGCCAACAACATGATGATGTTGGAATTTGAATATTCCTCCGACCATTCCGAGCCCTTTCGGACCTGCCAATTGGATTGGCATGGAGCAGCAGGCCTGGCCTGAGGTCGAGGGCAGATGGGCCCTGACATGAAGACATAACACCAAGGTCGATGCTACGACATCGCAGATGAAGACATGACACCAAGGCTGATGAGGACAGCATCAGAGACGAGGGCTGGCACAGAACATGACACCAGGGTAGCTGAAGACATGACACAAAGGCTGATGCAAAGACATCACAGACCAATGGTCGATGCGATGGCATCCTGGACCAGGGTCGATGCGACGACATCAGGAACAAGATGTTGACATGATACCAAGACTGATGCAAAGGCATCCAGGATGAGACGAGGAACGTGCTGAAGTCCAGATGAGACGAGAAGCTGGGCGGAAGGACATTGGACTGTCTCTTAGGGCGCCCTACACAGTCCACCCGCTGGACTGGTCGTGGACCACCCTGTCCCACTGTGCACCCTACACAGCCCGAGGGGGCTGGTCACAGACCATGCTGAGAATGGGACGAGCGCAGGGAAGAATCCAGCCGAGGCAGATCTTCGACGACGGAGCATAAGTCATCCAGAGCTCCGCAAAGGCTGGCAGGACATGATGGCTCAGGAGCACAGGACACCAGTCCACCTGCCGGCCACTCCACGCTCGGGAAAGACATCATCCGAGGGAGTCGGGCCCAACAGGACCAGAAGGCTCAGGAGCGCTGAAGCAAACACCAAGAAGGGCAGAACATCAAGGAACCTGGGACATCAGGAAGCAGAAGATCAAGACGTGACACCAGGACACCTGGACGGGGACCTCAGGCACGAACATGACTTGACATGAAGAGATGAAACGAAGAGGAGCTCCACAAAGAAGACCTGATGGAGCTCTGGCAGGCAGGAGCCTCCAGAGTGAAGAATCTCCAATGCCAGGCGAAGGTTGAAGTGACGGAGCAGCCCTTTATAGGGCTGGAGCAGGAAGTCCAATCTTAGGTGGGGCCAGCACACTTCCTGTGTCTGGCCCTTTAAATCCTGTAGAAAGGCGCGCGCTGGCGCCTAAGGGAGGAAGCAGGAAGCGGGCTGTGCAGGACCGCGGACAGCGTCCTGCACCGACGTCTTCAACGCAGACGCAGGGCTGGGCCTGGAGGCTGGCCCGAAGACAGCAGCGGCTCCAGCTGTTGCAGGAGACCCCGGGGGCGGCTCCAGCCACTCCTCCAACCTGGGGGTGCAGCCTGCAGTCCCGGAGGAAGACAATGATGGTGGTGGCGGCGGCTCCGTGTCGCGATTAACAACGGCAAAGTCCGTGGCTCTGGCCGCGGTGAAGACAGAGCGGGCAGGGCGGCCTCCAAGCCGCAGGAGGAAACTTAAGTCCGCGGCTCCAGTCGCATGGCAAGGCCCGACGTCGGCGGCGTCTGTGCCGCGTCAGGTGAAGACAGCAAACGGTGAGCAGTGCCTGCTCGCGGGGGAACCCGCGGGCAGGGGCCATGACATACATGAGAAGTATTCTCAGGGTACTTTTGAAAAACTAATGCATACAACCAAACATATGCTCTCTAGCTATTACAAAATCATGGTTAAAGAAAACATTTCAGATGAACTAATAATTTCACTTCTTACATTTTGTTTCATCACCTCATTCTAAATCATGACTAAACTAACAGGTCATATAAACCAAATATTCCTGAAGAAAATGAAGGGTGGGAAACCCAATGAGACCTCATATATTGCATGCCCAATGTTTAGGCTTTATGAGAGCTTATAGTGGCGTAAGCTTCTCCTATGGTATAATCATGGGTCTCAATGAGCTGAGTTTAACGGGGACGCTTGTAGACCACAGCTGTCCCAATTAATGCACTAATGGTCTCAAAAGTGCTGTAAAAGTTGTACTTAACTTGCAACTTCAAAAACGACGTCAAGTTGACAGGAGCTGGTGATAGAGAAGTCCGACTTCTTTCCACGTCGTGTTTCGGAGGGGAAACCTCCTTCCTCAGGGGGTCGGACACCGTTGTTTCCTGCTTTAGTCTCTTGCCGAAAATACTTGACTTATGTATGTGATAACGCTGACTTGAATTACTGTTCTAACCGGCGTCTTTATTACGCTCTTATCAGAATGATTAAGAACCTTGACATAAAAGCCCCTATGGTACCACACTGCATCTCACACCAACATAAATTTGAACAATTTCAGTGGCTAATCATTGAACAAGTGATACTGTCCTGGAGAGGGGGAGATAGACTTTCAAGATTAAATCTGAAGGAACATCAATGGATTTATCGTCTTCAATCAGTTGAACCATATGGCCTCAATGAGAAGATAGAGTGGTACACCCTGATTTAAACTGTGTTCAGCGTCTGCTCACATTGCCTGTGGACTCACCCTCTTCGTACACTGGCTTTTTCTCACACTTTAATAGTGGTAGTGACGTCACAATCTCCATTAAATCTTTAGTGAGTTATCGCTCAGTTTTTGCTCCGTTCTTGCTCCGTTTTTGACATTTTTGACATTTTCAATATGGCCTCCTACAACGTCATTTTCCTTATTTGGACAGTTCTACCATGAAATGGGGCTAGTTCAAGTCGTTGCTATTTCAAAATGGCAGCTGATTACGTCAGTATCCTTTTATGGACAGTGTTTAATAGCAGACTGCGATATGGACTTCCCCCAGCAACAGTAAATCTAAAATGGCCGCCACCAACGTCACTGCCCATATATGGACAGTTATGGTCTCAAAATGGCCTCCTCAGTGATGTAAATGCCCATAATAGGACACACCCACTATTTTTGGCGCTTTTTTCAGCTGCTTAAAGGTCGGTGTTTTTGAACCGCGCACCGCCGACAGTACATCTACAGCACAGCGATTGACTTCAGCATTCTGATAAGGTAGAGTACATGGACTTAAGGCAAGTAGTTTTCATCAACTTTAAAGGGTGTATTTTCATTGTATGTTGTTCCACCCATAGAGCGTAATAAAGACGCCGGTTAGAACAGTAATTCAAGTCAGCGTTATCACATACAGTGAGTGCTCTTCCCATTGATACTGCTATCGCAATTTTGTGGTGGGACTCAATATGCAACTTGACGTCGTTTTTGAAGTTGCAAGTTAAGTACAACTTTTACAGCACTTTTGAGACCATTAGTGCATTAATTGGGACAGCTGTGGTCTACAAGCGTCCCCGTTAAACTCAGCTCATTGAGACCCATGATTATACCATAGGAGAAGCTTACGCCACTATAAGCTCTCATAAAGCCTAAACATTGGGCACGCAATATATGAGGTCTCATTGGGTTTCCCACCCTTCATTTTCTTCAGGAATATTTGGTTTATAGTCTATATTGGTTGTTTCCTGACATCTGTGGATTCTTCTATTATTGTATTTAAACTAACAGGTCAGCATGACCCAGGCCCTCATCGCAATTACATACAAGTGCAGCACACTTTTAGTCACAAATAAGGATGTCTCCGCATTATATCTATTTTCTACCTCACATAATTAATTATTCATTCATGGCATAGTGTTTTATAACTATCTAAGGATTACTTAATACTTCAGTATTTTACCTAGTACAGGGTTTTATGTAAGGAATAGTATTTAGAATTTAGAATAAGTATGGGACTTTTTATGTTGAATTGAACAGAGAGATACAATAAAACCTTTTGACTTCAACACAGCCTCTACCCTATTGGAAGAGGCATCTGCCTCCATGACAAAGGGCTGATTGCGGTTTGAGTATCTCAGGCAAGGTTCTTGAAAGAATGCTCACTTAAGGGACTGGAAGGCTCTGGCGGCCTCTTCTGGTCAGTCTTGAGGATCTGCTCCCTTTATGGTCAGGGCGGTAAGGGGTGCTGTGAGAGAAAGGAGTATCTGGGTATGAATTGTCTACAATAGCTTGCAAACCAGGAAACATTGCAGCGCCCTAAGTCCCATTTGGCTGAGGCCAGTCCAAGGTGGCTTTCTGCTTTGCCAAGTCCATGTGAAAGCCACTCCAGGAGATGATATATCCCAAGAAGTGAAGCTTTTCCTGTTCGGAGGTGCATTTCTCTAATTTTGCATAGAGATGATGTTCCCACAACTTCTGTAATACTTGTTTGATGTGCTCCCAGTGCTGAGTCAGTGATCAGGAGAATATGAGAATATTATCAAGATATACTACTATGTGGGAGTATGGGAGGTCCTGGAATACTGCAGGGATGTTACAAAATCTGAATAGCATAACTAAGTATTCATATTGGCCATCCCTCATATTTAAAGCCATCTTCCACTCATTCCCCTCATGTATCCCCAGAATAAGAAGTCATCAATCCGTGCCAAAGTAGACCACAATAGGCCTACCCCCCCTTTTTTCTCATATTGAGGAACTATGTTTTGCTATTCTCCATCTCCTCACCCCGAGGAATCTTGTTTTAGTTAACCTGTCTTTCTTAGCTGCCTGTCGTTACCCCCCCCTCCCAGTTGAATTTCCCTGTTAAAATGTAATTTTCCAAACCTAACTGTTTACTGTAAACCTACATGATGTCCACAACAAATGCCGGTATATAAAAATGTTTAAATAAATAAATAAATAAATAAATGTAGACATATGAGATTATACACACCCCATAGGTCCAGTTTGATGAAGATCTTTGCTCCTTGCAGGCAGTCAAAAAATTCCAAAATAAGGGGCAATGGATATCAATTCTTTTTAGTGATGGCGTTAAGTCCCTATAATCTATACAACGCTTGAGAGAAGCATATTTTTTTTATCAATGAAGAAGAAGCCTGCCCCAGCCAGAGAAGAAGGGCAGATGAAGCCTCTTTCCAGGTTTTCTTTTATATACTGGGTCATGGCAGCAGTATCTGGAACTGACAGGGGGTATACCTTCTGAGAAAAAAACATTGGGGCAGGCTCACCCACCCACCCATCACTAACCGCTACCGACGCCGGTGAGAAGAAATCATCACCAAAAGAAATAAAGGCAAGTGCCTTTTTGAAATCGCTGCGAATTCAGGGGAAACAAAGAGAGCCTTGGACATGCCCCCCCCAGAGTGATGCAGGTGCGCCCCAGCGCTAAGCAGTAGGGATGTGAATCGTTTTTCAACGATTAAAATTATCGTCCGATAATGTTTATATCGTCTTAAATCGTTATAGAACACGATACAATAGAAATTCTAACGATTTATCGTTAAAAATCGTTAAATCGTGTTAGTGCGCACTAACTCGAGTTAGTGCGCACTAACTCCCCGTTAGTGCGCACTAACTCGATTTAGTGCGCACTAACTGAAAATGATACAAATAAACACTTTCCAGGTCACTGAAGGTCAGTTAGGAATGAATATGTGTTCCTATTGGCTGGCTGCCCTCTTATCTATTGATGTTACCAAGGTTACCACTGAGGTGATGGTTGGGGGGATGGGAAATGGAACTGGAAACTAACGAACACCAACAGAAAATGAAACAAAGTGTTCACACTTCCCAGGTCAGTAAAGGTCACTTAGGAATGAATATGTATGTATGTATTCCTATTGGCTGGCTGTGCTCTTATCTATTGATGTTACCAATATGGTTGGGGGGATGTGAAATGGAAACAGTTGGAAGCTTGACAAAAAAAGTAATGTAATGATCAGCACTCACGTGACTAGAACTTGTTTGTTTATTATTTTTGTTAGCAGGCACCTGAAATGCTAGTGCATGTTGAATTTGCCAATCACTGTGCATTTTAGAAAGGTGGTCCTGGCTGGAACTGTACACAGTTCAAATATATGTAATTGATTGTTGGTAAGTGTATTTTTTAAGTAGCCACACTGGCACCAGTATGTTTACTTTTCCTCCTACTTAACTCACTAGCTCAGCTTTGTAAGAAGGGCTTCTCTGCTTGTGTGTTGTTTTTGTTTGGTGTGAGGAGAGCAGAAACATCAGATCTTTATTCAATCTACTACAGTCATCTCTTACAGTGCCCTATCCCTATTAATACCAGGAGTGTTGTGATCTTCCTGCACACAGTGCCCTAACCCTGATACCAGTCTGAGACAGCTCCCTCCCTGCATTACTAGTGAGAGGCTGGCTTCACAGACAGGGGGGAGCTGCCTGACCCTCACTCCTGACTTCCCCCATGTCCCAGCTAGTGAATGGTGTGTGGGTGAGGGGGGGGGGGAGGATGGTGAAGTCTGAGACAGCTCCCTCCCTGCATTACTAGTGAGAGGCTGGCTTCACAGACAGGGGGGAGCTGCCTGACCCTCACTCCTGACTTCCCCCATGTCCCAGCTAGTGAATGGTGTGTGGGTGAGGGGGGGGGGGGAGGATGGTGAAGTCTGAGACAGCTCCCTCCCTGCATTACTAGTGAGAGGCTGGCTTCACAGACAGGGGGGAGCTGCCTGACCCTCACTCCTGACTTCCCCCATGTCCCAGCTAGTGAATGGTGTGTGGGTGAGGGGGGGGGGGGGAGGATGGTGAAGTCTGAGACAGCTCCCTCCCTGCATTACTAGTGAGAGGCTGGCTTCACAGACAGGGGGGAGCTGCCTGACCCTCACTCCTGACTTCCCCCATGTCCCAGCTAGTGAATGGTGTGTGGGTGAGGGGGGGGGGTGGATGGTGAAGTCTGAGACAGCTCCCTCCCTGCATTACTAGTGAGAGGCTGGCTTCACAGACAGGGGGGAGCTGCCTGACCCTCACTCCTGACTTCCCCCATGTCCCAGCTAGTGAATGGTGTGTGGGTGAGGGGGGGGGGGGAGGATGGTGAAGTCTGAGACAGCTCCCTCCCTGCATTACTAGTGAGAGGCTGGCTTCACAGACAGGGGGGAGCTGCCTGACCCTCACTCCTGACTTCCCCCATGTCCCAGCTAGTGAATGGTGTGTGGGTGAGGGGGGGGGGGGAGGATGGTGAAGTCTGAGACAGCTCCCTCCCTGCATTACTAGTGAGAGGCTGGCTTCACAGACAGGGGGGAGCTGCCTGTCCCTCACTCCTGACTTCCCCCATGTCCCAGCTAGTGAATGGTTTGTGGGTGAGGGGGAGGGGGGGTGGATGGTGAAGTCTGAGACAGCTCCCTCCCTGCATTACTAGTGAGAGGCTGGCTTCACAGACAGGGGGGAGCTGCCTGACCCTCACTCCTGACTTCCCCCATGTCCCAGCTAGTGAATGGTGTGTGGGTAAGGGGGGGGGGGGGGAGGATGGTGAAGTCTGAGACAGCTCCCTCCCTGCATTACTAGTGAGAGGCTGGCTTCACAGACAGGGGGGAGCTGCCTGACCCTCACTCCTCCGGGGTATTGTGATCTTCCTGCACACAGTGCCCTATCCCTGATACCAGGGGTGTTGTGATCTTCCTGCATGCAGTGCCCTATCCCTATTAATACCAGGAGTGTTGTGATCTTCCTGCACGCAGTGCCCTATCCCTGATATCGGGATGTGTGCAAGAAGATCACAACACCCCCGGTATCAGGAATAGGGCACTGTGTGCAGGAAGATCACAACACCCCCAGTATCAGGAATAGGGCACTGTGTGCAGGAAGATCACAACACCCCTGGTATTAGGGATAGGGCACTGTGTGCAGGAAGATCACAACACTCCTGGTATTAATAGGGATAGGGCACTGTGTGCAGGAAGATCACAATACCCCTGGTATCAGGGTTAGGGCACAAGTTCTAGTCACATTGACTGATCACATTACTTGTTTTGTCAAGCTACCAACTGTTTCCATTTCCCATCCCCCATATACTGTCAGTAGGAAACTTGGTAACATGAATAAATAAGAGGGCAGCCAATAGGAATACATATTCATTCCTAAACTGACCTTAACTGACCTGAAAAGTGTCAAATTGTATCATTTTCAGTTAGTGCGCACTAACTCCCAGTTAGTGCGCACTAACTCCCGTTAGTGCGCACTAACTCGAGTTAGTGCGCACTAATCGGAAAAAACGATTTTTAACGATTTTTTAACTAAAAAATCGTGCCTAAGACGATTTTCTTGCCCTGCCACACGATTTCTATCGTTAAGACGATATGGAAAACGATTCACATCCCTACTAAGCAGTGACACCTCCTGAGAAAAAAACATTGGGGAAGGCTCACCCACCCACCACCAACTGCTACTGACCCGGTGAGAAGAAATCATCACCAAAAGAAATAAAAGCAAGTGCCTTTTTGAAATCGCTGCAAATTCAGGGGAAACAGAGAGAGCCTTGGACACGCCCCCCAGAGTGACATAGGTGTGTCCCAGCGCTAAGACAGTGACACCTCCTGAGAAAAAACATCGGGGCAGGCTCACCCACCCACCCACCACCAACCGCTACCGATGCCGGTGAGAAGAAATTATCACCAAAAGAAATAAAGGCAAGTGCCTTTTTGAAATCGCTGTGAATTCAGGGGAAACAGAGAGAGCCTTGGACATGCCCCCCAGAGTGACATAGGTGCGCCCCAGCGCTAAGACAGTGACACCTCCAGGCATCACGCACCGTGTGTCGAGCGCCGAAGGGGCACGGCAAAGGGGCCATCCCCTTTGTGCAATCCCAAGTGCCTGCAATATATAATCTCCAGCTACTCCCTGAACATAAAGAAAAATGGCAATCCATCAACCTTCAGCAGTATGCAAAGACAACAGAAATAGAACAAACACCAACAACAACTGGAAAGAAAAAGGTATGAAATCTAAAACAAAACTTAAATATCAACACACATCGATTAATCACAACAACAACACTTCACTCTGTAACTATCTAACACTCTCCTTCCTACTGTTTAATGCTCAATCAATAATAAAAAAAATTCCTATCATCAATGACCTTCTCCAAGATGAAAAACCAGACTTTATAGCCATCACAGAAACTTGGGAAAAAACACTGACACTGTAATAATCAACCAAATCAACAACTCTTCTTATAGAACTTTTTCTTTACCCAGACCAAAAAAGAAAGGCGGAGTCTTAATGCTCATCTCAAAAAAAAATCTACAAATGAAACCAATTCCAACAAGCAATTGCTTTCCACTGGAAATTGCATTATTTGATTCTCCTCACCTACAAATT
The DNA here is from genome assembly GCF_901001135.1 of Rhinatrema bivittatum. Lineage (NCBI taxonomy): Eukaryota > Metazoa > Chordata > Amphibia > Gymnophiona > Rhinatrematidae > Rhinatrema > Rhinatrema bivittatum. The sequence continues at coordinate 292,655,795 of NC_042618.1, forward strand.
TGCCTAGTATACTGCCCCCCAATACTCTCGAAAACAACTGCTCACCACTTGTTAAATTTTTTCTGACCAAACTATTACCAAACCTATAATTATTCAAGGTGATTTCAAACTACACATGGACTCTACCCCCCTATCACCTGCATGCTTATCAATCATTGATGCACTATCATCTCTATGTCTCAATCAAATTATCACTGGCCCTACACACAAGGCAGGTCACACACTAGACCTAATCTTCATCAATACCAAGTTCTGGTGGAATCACCAAATGACAATTTCTAAAATTGCATGGTCAGACCATTCTATCATCCACACAAATCTATTCTCATATCATAAAAGCTCAACAAAACAACACACAACTAAAACCTTCTCCTATCGTCCAACTTTCTGCATGGAAACCCTTCAAGCAAATCTGCAGACCGAAATAACAAATATTGATCTATCAAACATAGAAAATGCAACATCTTCTTGGATCAACATCACGAAAACAATAGCAGACAAGATAAATCCCATAATAACAAAAACAATAAAAGAAACAAAAAATCAAAATCCTTGGTACAACAAAAACATCAGAGCAGCCAAAAGGAAACTCAGAAAAATAGAGAGATCCTGGAGAAAAACCAAAACAACCACACTTCTAAATGCATACAGATCACAACTTGCCAAATATAAAAAACTCATTCATAAAACAAAAAAAGACTTTGACTCAAAACAAATTACCAAATACCAACAAAACCCTAAGATGCTCTTCAACATAGTAAAAACCCTTGCAAAAACCTCTCAAGACGATCAATCACTATCATCACCAAAGATCAGCAGTGATGACTTCGCCAACTTCTTTAATGAAAAATTCAAATTACTTATAAAAAACAACCTAAAAAATGGCTCTCAAGACCAGAAATTAATGAACATTCAAACAAAAACCTGGTCCAACTTTGAAACAGCATCTTCCTTAGAAACCCAAATGTTCATCAAAAAAATTAACCCAGCCAAACACCCTATTGATGCCATTCCCATTACAACAATAAAAAATCTCGATCCATCAATCACCAAAATGCTAACTAAAATTGTAAACCTTTCCCTCACTGAAGGAAACTATCCAGAATGCCTAAAATCGGCTATCATCAAACCCATTTTAAAAAAGAATAATGTAGATCCAGAAAATCCACTGAACTAAAGACCCATATCAAACCTCCCATTCATTGCAAAACTCATTGAGAAAATTGTCCATACTCGACTCACTGACCACCTTGATGAAAATAACATCCTCCTTCCTTCTCAATTTGGCTTTAGAAAGCAACTTAATACAGAATCCTTACTACTTGCTCTGCACGACTTCATACTCAAAGGTTTTGAAAAAGGCCAAATTACCTTCTAATCCTCCTTGACTTATCGGCAGCATTTGATACTATAAACCACTCTATACTGATTAATTGTCTATCTGAAATTGGTGCCAACAAAACAACTCTTCAATGGTTTTCCTCCTACCTGTCACAAAGATCCTACCAAGTACTACTTAATAGAGATGTGAATTGGAACCGGGATCAGTTCGGATTCCGGTTCAGATTCACATGTGGGTTTTTTCCCATCGGGCCTGATCGCGTTTTGTTTATCGGCTGCCCAGCCGATAAACAAAAAACCCACCCCGACTCTTTAAAAGTAACCCCTTAGCTTCCCCCACCCTCCCGACCCCCCAAAACCTTTTTACAGGTACCCGGTGGTCCAGTGGGGGTCCCGGGAGCGATCTCCCGCGATCTCCAGCTCCGGGCCATCCTCCGGCTACCGGGCCGTCCTTTGTCCTTACCTTGTGACAGGGTATTCGTGCCATTGGCCGGATCCTGTCACATGGTAGGAGCACTAGATGGCCGGCGCCATCTTGTGCTCCTACCATGTGACAGGGGCTGACCAATGGCACCGGCAGCCCCTGTGACATAGTAAGGGCAAGGCTATCGGCGCCATTTTGGTTCCTGGCACCCGACAGCACGAGTGCAGGAGATCGCTCCTGGACCCCTGCTGGACCCCCAGGGACTTTTGGCCAGCTTGGGGGGGCCTCCTGACCCCCACAAGACTTGCCAAAAGTCCATCGGGGGTCCGGGAGCGACCTCCTGCACTTGGGCCGTATTGCCAGTATTCAAAATTGCGCCGGCGCTACCTTTTCCCTCACTATGTGACATATGAGGTGCTGTCAAACGATTATTTCTAAAACAGCTACAGTGTTCAATTATACGCTGGCAAAGTTTCCATGTAGTTTTGCCAACATAAAACTTATAGCATGGACATTTGATCAAATAAACAACCTCTTGAGATTGACAGGTGGTTTCAAAACGAAGGTGAAAAACACGATTCAAATGAGGGACTGTAATACTCGATGTGTTCATGGAAATGGAACAGACAGAGCAATGCCTACAAGGGACTTGTCCAGATGTAACAGTCTGAATGAAGGGAGTCTGTTGTTGAATATCTGAATGAACCAAAAAATCCTGAAGATTTTTCCCCCACTTGAAAGCAAAGTGGGGCAACTCCTTAAACACTGGGTATAGCTGCAATAAGTGCTAATGCTTGCGTATAATCTTACACACCGTACCTATTCCTGGAAAGAAAGGTAATTCGCAAGTCGAACAATCAGAATCCGCTGGATTTTTTGACGGGGGTTAACAACCATTCCCTGTGAGAGAATTTGGCCCATAAAGCTTTTTTAATATATGACCAAGGATAACCTCTAGAGATGAATCGTGTAGTCAAAATACCTGCTTGAGTCTTAAAATCCTCCAAATCCATACAAATCTGTTAGAGCCAGAAAACTTGTCCAATCGGCAAATTTTTGCATAAATTGGCAAAGGAACTCTCTTAAATCCTATGTTCCCATAGTGGGATGGCTAAGGCTAGAGCTACACCACCCAGTAATGACAAGATGTACGTCACCTTAGTTCGGTTCATGGGGAATAGGGCAGACTGGAGTTCAACATGCATGTGGCACTGGTTCAAAAAGCTCCTGCATTTTTTAGGATCCCCATGGTAATGTGGTGGCAGCGACAGCTGTGAAGTGGGCTTCGGGGGAGAGGCTGGCCCAGGCTGCAATGGGTCTACGGGAGGAGGAGCTGATACCACAAATGCTGGTTACGAGTCATCCATTTGGACCACAAGTTTCTCGAGAATCCCCATCACCTCAACTAGGACCCCTTGTTGTTGCTGAATGCGTTGAGCCAGCAACCTGCAATGGAAGTGGACTCTTGTTGCTTTGGTGTGGTTGGTGTGGCCTAGGGAGCGAAATCCCTAGGCACACACCAACAGCTGGCAGATGTACCCTGGGATGAGATGAGTCAGGAGCATCTCCTTTACCCACCCCTTTCCCTGCAGGTTGAGCCGTTGCAATCTGAGGGCCAGCAGGACATAGGCAAGAGTCTCTCGGGATCAGAGCCAGTGCTAGCTTTTTTGCTGCCCTGTGTGAAAGGTTACTATGCTTTCTCCCCCCCCCCCCCCCAATTCATTCATTGTCTGTCCCAGGCCCATCAAATAAAGTCCAGCTCCATCCTGCAATCTATATTTTTAAAAACTGACATGCCCCCACCCACACCCCAGAACCCATGGATAGGGAAGGGTGTTAGGTACCCTAGGCAAACCTTACAGCCTTGCACACATACCCCCCCCCCACACACCCTTTACAGACAATTAAATTATGCATTTATAACAAACTTTACATGAAAAAGAACATTCAAAAGTACAGTCTTCTGAGGCAATAATATCACTTACTTACAATATGCATATTATATTAATATGCACTGCTGTGATGCCAACCAGAAAACTCTGCAAAAAAGACACTTGGAACTCCTATGGAAATAAGACTTTTTGTAATACGTATTGGGTGCATGCTTGGCCCTCAGAAAGCCATGAATAAACGGAATTACCATTACAATATAGTAAACTTCCCATACCAAAACAACCCTACAACCTTCTCTATGAAAAGGCAACACCACACATATTACACCAGGCCCTAGAACACCAATAAAACTCTTATTAGGAAACCAGACTGCTATAGATTCCTACACAGAAATACATGCTAGCAAAATACCTCACCTTGGTCACATATGCAGAAAATAGACAGACTCTCACCAAATACAGAATAAAGAGATTAGAAAGTATAAATAGAAATGTGCTGAGAAGAACTGAACTGGAACCTACAACAAGCCAGCCTCTATATGCAGAGCAACAATGGAAAAATAGAAACATTAACATTCTTCATTAAACTTTAAATAATAAAATCAAGAAATATAAAACATCAATCACAATAGTAAAATCATATTCATAATGGGGCAAATCTTTAAAAGTACACGCAGGCGCAGATTTGTTCACGCAACCTGGTGCAAACAAATCTACGCCCGATTTTATAACATGCTTGCGCTGCCACATGCATGTTATAAAATCCAGGGTCGGCGCAAACAGGGGGGGGTGCACAATTGTGCAACCTGCACGCGCCGAGCCGAGCAGCCTTCCTCCATTCCCTCCCTTCTCCTATCTAACCCACCCCCCAGCCCTACCTAAATCCCCCTCCTAAACTTTATCAAAGAATTTATGCCTGACTCCCGGCAGGCGTAACTTGCGCATGCCGGCTCTCCATTCCCCGGCACGGCGGCTGTGCTGGAGGCCTCGGTCCCGCTCCCAGCACGCTCACGGGTCGGTGCCCCGCCCCCATAACGCCCTCTTTTGCAAGCCCCGGGACTTGCGCGTGCCACCGAGCCTATGCAAGATAGGCTCGGCGTGCGCAGGGGCAGCTTGGGGCAGGTTTTCAGGGGTTATGTGCATATCTTACGCGCATACCCCTTTGAAAATCTGCCCCAATAAGAATAAATATTTCAGTTAAATGAATAGAATATCCAAAATTTCCCAAACACCAATAACATATTTCAAATCATCTGATGAATAAAAAATCCAATAATTAAAAAATGTTCTCTCCCCCCCCCAAAAAAAATGTTATATTCCTAAATGCAGAATCATCAAATTACATCCAATAATTAAAACTAATAAGGATTACAAAATCTTCTGCTCTCCATACTGGTGATCTTCAGATTTCCAGTCATCCTGAGATTGTCATGGATTGGGGGAGGTAGGGCCGCACAAATGTTATCTTTTCTCTCACACACACAAACAATAACACATTCATTCTCTCACACACAACCTCTCTCTAATATACACAGGCTCTCTCTCCCTTACAGATACATTATATATGTGTGTATGTGCATGCCCGTGAAAGCCTATATGTAACACATGGGCTCTGACAGGCACACAAACACAAAAGCACACAGGCTCACACACAGGCACAGACACACTCACTCACTCACAAATACATACAAGCTCACACACATACACACATGGCTTCCTGTTGTCATTGGGCCATGGTGGAATGAGCGCCACTATGTCCTCACAGCCCTCCAGTTGTCTTCAAGCTGTAGTGGGATGAGCTCAGCCATGGCCCCACGAGCTGTTGGCTTCGGGCTATGGTGGAATGAGCTCCACCATGGCTCCATGGGCCTCCTGTTGTCTTTGGGCCATGGTGGGATGAGCTTCACCACGGCCTTTTGACCTTCCTGCTTGGGAGGTAGGGGATCATAAGCTGTGCGCAGGTGCGCACACATTTATGCAAACAAACAGAAGACATGGGCCCCTCATTTTCAGCCACCAACAGGTCGACCACCATTGGCCTACAGCCTCTCTCCTCCTTCAGCTTCCAGAGGGTTAAGCTCCGCCGGTGGCCCCGCAGTCTCTGCTGCTGCCGGCTCACTGCCACTCCAGATGATGCTCGAGTTCTACTATTTCATGGAAGTGTATGCTACTAGTAGGGTCAGCCACATAACACCTTTGACTAGGAAAGGTATTGCCCATTCCAGCTTGTGTATATGAGGTTCCTTCAAAATCACCTTCCCCTTTGGTACTTGCAAACTCTTGTGCTTACCATGGCTATCCATTACTTTTCATAAGCCTTTCCCACCTGCTTATCTTTAACGTTTTCATGATCTTTTGAACATTTTATTCGGACTCTTGCAATTATTGCTCTCATCTGATATTCAGCCTTTGATGGATTGTATAACAGCAACAGGCAAGGGCTGGGCTGTAGAAGTGCAGACCCAGAACCACCAGAACTCTGCCTCTTACTACTTCTGAATTAATGGAGGAAGTATTTGGAAATACTGATTCAGAAGAAGAATCGTGTTCCGGATTCCTGAATCACAAAATATTAATCAGCTACTGGCTAAAGAGCATTTGGTGCCTCTAGTTGGTAACTTCTTAGCATCGAGTGATGAACAAATCCAAGCCCAAACAGCCAGATCCTTTGGAAAAGATATCAGGTGTCCTCCAGGATTTCCTCTGCCTTCTCCCTGCATTCTTATTATTTTCTACCAATTTAGTTGGTGCCATTTTCCCCTTATTTGGAATCTTGGGTTGCTCTTGCCATTCTGGGTGACAGCTTCGCACCTCTTCTGATGCTTAGGTTTCCTCATTCTAGTCTGTTAATTGCTTTCACTATCACTCTCTTGAGGGATTTTTTGCCTCTTCTAGTGCTTTGTTCCCCCTTCATGATGCCTTCAGCTATTCTTCATACCACATGTGGTGTCACTTTGCCCCTTTCATACAGCATTGAGAGATTCATACCAAACTTATTGGAGCCCTTTTTTCAAGGCTTTTGTGTGTGTGGTGGTGGGGTATTGTATCCCCAGATTAGAATGAGAAAAGTCAAAGAATACAAGTTTCTCCTCCCTCTCCACTTGTTCTTCATTTTTTTCTAGCTCTCCAGTCCTAGGCTGGTTCTCCCATCCTGTTTGTTGATGATACTAGGGTGATTTATCCACAAATTCCCTCAGTCAGCAGGAAAAAATACAAACAGAACAGAATACATAGAAAAAAGTAACCTTGCACATATTCTGAGTGTGGTTAGAGTTTCAGTCAGACAGATTTACCTTATGCAAAACTAGAAAATAAAAAATAAAAAAAATAGAAAAGCCAGACTTCAGTTACAGAGTATGGAAATGGTTTCTAAAAAAAAAAAAAAGCAACTCTCACCGCTTTCCAGAAAAACCACAACACACTAATTAGAGAAACCATTTATATGTTCTGCATGTGATAACAGACTCCTTCAGAAAACCCAGCTCACAAGGAAAATACTATTCCACACAACAACTAGATCAAAGTTCCAGCAGGGAATGTAATCAACGCTTATTTTCATAAAATGATACTTATCACAGTTCATTCTTTTGTATTCATTCTAACAATTGGCAAATGTGCTTGAACAGAGCCTCTCATGCTATCTCTTTAGAGTCTTTGTCCCACTTAGCCTTTGCTAGACTTTTCACCTTGGGTTTCTTTCTGCCATTGTGCCTTCCTGCCATACAACAGACCTTATAACTTGAGGTGTTCTTTGCAGACTAGTTGACTGCTCTGTAGCGCTCATGTTCTTTTGAAGTGCAGATGCCACTCTTTCTGCTGCTCATTCCCTTTATCAAGGCCTTAAGGTTTTCCCTGCCACCTTTTCTGCTTCATTCCCCCTTCATGGTGCCTTACCATGCTGATGCCACTTTTGGTGTCACTTTCCTCTCGTAATGTCATCAAGGATTCATATCACCAGTGCCCTCTTTTGAAGCCTTGTGCTGTTCTCCTCTTGATGCTTCTGTGCTGCTCTCATAGTGCCTTGGAGAATTCCTGACAATGCTGGTACCCCTTTGCTCCTTTGCAGTGCCTTAGGGTTTATTCATGGTACGTTTGGTGCCAGTTTGCCCCATTTTGATTATTTTTAGGGAAACGAAAGAAAACCATAATTCTGGAGCCCAAAATTTGTTGCAATACTTCCCCCATCGATTTTAATGGAAAACAAATGAATTAATGAAATGAAAAAACAAATATATATATTTCTTGAACCTAATGAAACAAATTTGGGTCCCAACAAAACAAATGAGTGAACCAAAATAACATTTTTTCTTCTGCATTTCCCTAATTTCTTTTCCCTCGCCTATGTTTGCCAAAAATTAGAGGCAAACATGAGAAAAAGATCATATAGATAAAGAAATATGCAGAGAATGAATTGGGAGAAGGGATTTCCCCTTTATTGTTTTCTTGAATTTGAATAGGGTAGTTGTCTCTTTTGCTCTGATAGAAGGTTATTAGCAGCTGTCTAAGGCTACATCTCCCTTATTGCTGGTCATGACATCATGAGAGAAAAGGTATGTTCTCTATCTTCAGCAGCTGTGGAAAGAGAATTCCCATGTGTTTCAGGATTGGTCTAGCACAATGATGGTGAACTCCAGTTCTCGAATACCACAAACAGGTCAGGTTTTCAGAATATCCACAATGAATATGCATGAGATAGATTTGCATAGAATGGAAGCAGTGCATGCAGATCTTTCTCATGCATTCTCATTGTGGATATCCTAAAAACCTGACCTGTTTGTGGCATTCGAGGTCTGGAGTTCACCATCACTGGTCTAACAGGACTCAAGGAAAGGAAATTAACAGATAAGATTAAATTTCACCTTTAAATTCCCCTGTGCTAGTCACCGTGACTACATCTTCTGACAACAGATTCCACAACTTGATTGTGCATTGAGTGAAAAAAAGTACTTTTTACAGTTTATTTTAAAGCTACAGGTTAATTTCAAGGAGTGTCAACTTAAGTATTATTTGAAATAAATAACCATCTTTTATGTACTTGTTCCATCCCACTCATTATTATATAAACAGCTATCAAGTCCCCTTTCACCCATCTCTTTTACAAGCTGAAGTACCCTAACCTATGCAGCCTTCCCACACAGAGCAGCTGTTCTATCCACTTTATCATTTTTGTTGCCTTTCTCTGTACTTCTAATTTCACTATATCTTTTTTTGAGTTTGGGTGATCAGAGCTGTTACACAGTCCTCAAGGTACAGTCATACCATGGCTGCAATACAGAAGCAATATGATATTTTCTCTTTTATTGTCCATTCCTTTATGGATCATTTATAACATTCAGCTTGCTTTTCTGACCTCCACTGCACATTGAGCTGAGTACTCCAAGATCCTTTTACAGGGAAGTGACTCCTAATATAGAACCCAACATTGTGTACCTGTGGTTGGGATTATATTCCCCAATGTTCATCACGTTGCACTTTTCCACATTAAATTTCTTTTGCTCGGTTTCCTAGTCTTGCAAGATCTTTCCGCAGTTCCTCACAATCCATTGCTCTTATAACAACTTTGAATAATTTTGTGTCATATGCAAATTTGATCACCTGATGTGTTCCCTTTCCAGATCATTTAAGAATATTAGTAATGGGTCCCACTACTGATCCCTGTGGAAAACTGACCATTTAGTCCTACCCTCTTTTAACCAGTTTCCAATCCACAATAAGACACTCCTCTAGTCTCATGTCTTTTTCATTTCATGAGTTGTCTCTCATGGGGCACTTTGTCAAATGAAGCAGCTAGTGGTTAGAGCAGCATGGTGTTAACCAGAGAAGGTAGGATTCAAATTCTGCTGGCATTCCTTGTGATCTTGAGCAAGTCACCTCTCCCTTCATTGCTTCAGGTACAACCTTACGGGGTCATTTACTAAGCTGCAGTAGTTTTACTGTGAGGTAAACATATTACCAGTCAAGTAAAGTGTGGAAGTTCAAATTCCTTGTGTTATTTGTTGCTTCCCAAATCTGGTGAAAATGCATGCAAATCAGTACATTAATATGTTAATCAGATAGTAAACATCACATGATGGGAGAAAAGTATGTCTGAGGTTGGCTGGCAATCTTTAAAAAATTGTGTGGTCAAACCTGGCGCCCTAGGGGATGCTCCAGGCAGTACTGTACAACCTGGTATTTTAAGGTACTCTTTAGGGGGGATTGGGAAGGGAGAGAGAGGAGGTAAGGGAGTGTGGCAGGGCACTTTTTGGACATCAAGGGGGCAGGGTTTGGAACTGGGGGGGGGGGCAGGGACAGTGGTGGCAGTCCAAGTAATTTATTTTTTACATTTTTTCTGCTTCAGGGTGCGGTTGTAGGGCTGGGAGGGAGAGGGGGATCACACTTGACCCTCAAGGTTTAGTATACTTCATCTGATAGGTGGGAGAGTACTGGAAGCCGCATGGCCCCTTTTAAGGATGTCAGCCTTAGGATGTGAGAAAAATACCATGGCTTAATAAATCTCCCCCTTAGATCGTAAGCCCTTTGGGGACAGGGAAAAACCTTCTTTACCTGAATTTAACTCACCTTGAGCTACCAATGAAAAGGCATGAACTAAAACTAAATAAAGTAAATAAAATAAATACAAAACTCCAAACACATTGCATCAACTGGCTCACCTTTATCTACAGCTTAAAAAAAAATCTAATAGATATGTAAGGAAAGATTTTCCTTTGTTAAAACATGCCTACATATATGGTCAATGCTTTTGTTTTTAAGAATAGGTAGGAATCAAAACAGCGGGTAAGCATTTGCTGTGAAACTGAGCTCTGGGCATATGTGCTGGTATCTACACGATGGGTCAAGAGGAAAGGAAAGCATCACAGCTATCCAATTATGTCATTGTCTATAGTAGGACTGAACTTATGGATTCCTTTGCTGCGCATATCCGACATTTTATGGCTTCTGGTGAGGAACAGAATGAAGATCTGGGTAATGTTGTCACTCCTGTTGAGGCATCCTTGAGCTGAAATGGGAGATCTCCTCCTCCTGATCCACAACGCATCCCATGGAACACTGTCACATATTGATGACACAGCGCAAATGGAAGTAATGAAGGCTCTTGCTGTTTAAATTGTGGGTTTAAGTTTAGAAGTCTTGGGGAGCTCCTTGAGTTGGATCTGCATAAATCTGTAGCTGGATTGATTCATCAGGTGGTAGGTGTTGCTAATATTGAGGGAAGAAAGGAAGAATCTTTCACCAGGCCGGTTTATTTGCCTTGACTTCTTTGCCTCATCTTCCCTCAGATGTCTTGTTGGAAGATATCTGGGCTCTTGTATCTTACATGGAGTTGTCTTTAACAGGCTCTGTATTTCATAAATGTGAGTTTTCTAAGTTGGCTTCTGATAAAATGTTGTCTCAGGATAAAATATTGATTAAACAAGGTGAAGACCTCAGGAACTGTGAGAAAGCTATGTACACTTTAATGGTTTCCAATTCAACTCTTATTGAAGATAATCAGACTTTTCATAATAGACTAGAAGTTGTAGAAAATAAAGGATGAATTTGCATTTTATTAATTTTTCCCAGTCTCCTACAGTTTCTTCGATAAATGTGTTTTGAAAATATTTATTTATTTATTTATTTATTTTATTTATTTATTTAATTTTATATACCGGCAACCGTTTGCACATCGTGCCGGTTCACAAGTAACTTACAACAGAAAGTATATAGGCATAGCCTTTACAGAGAACGGTGTATAACGTAAAATGCAGTAACAGAACAAATAACTAAGTAACTGGGGAGGGATGAGGGGGGGGGGGGGTCGATACAAAGGGGGGGCAGGGGGAGGGTGCAAACAGATACATGGGGATAAAATGTGAATAGGGATTCGAGGAAGAAATATGTACAATGGTTATATACAGAAGTTGTACACTGGATATATATACAGATGTTGTACACTGGTTATATACAGGAGATGTAGGAAACTTTAGAGGGGGAGGGGGTTGGGTGTAGGTTCTGAAAGGGGGGTGTTGGAGAGGAATGATGGTTGGGCTAGCGTGTTAGTTGGTGAAGATGATGAAGAATGGGGGTATGCTTGGAGGAAAAGCCAGGTTTTGAGTTTCTTCTTGAAAGTAGGTGTGGAGGTTTCGGTACGTAGATTAAGAGGCATAGAGTTCCAGAGGGAGGGGCCTGCAAGGGAAAGGGCTCTATTGGTGGTGGAAATGAGTCTAGTGGATCTTATGGAGGGAGGGATAAGGGTTCCACGGAGGGAAGCACGGGTGGGTCTTGTGGAGGTACGAGGGAGGAAGGGTGGGTTTAGCCAGTTGCAGTGTTCATTAGTAATACTTTTGTGGATGAGGGTGAGGGTCTTGTAAATAATTCGTGAGTGAATGGGAAGCCAGTGGAGATCAATGAGGGTGGGAGTGATGTGGTCTTTCTTATTGACATTGGTGAGGATGCGTGCAGTAGCGTTTTGGAGGAGTTGTAGAGGTTTGATGTGGCTAGAAGGGAGTCCAAGTAGGAGAGCGTTACAGTAATCAATTTTTGAGAAAATTATGGATTGGAGTACCGTGCGGAAATCGGAGAAGTAGAGAAGGGGTTTGAGTTTTTTGAGGGTTTGAAGTTTGAAATAGCAGCTGCTAAGGATAGATTTGATGTATGGTTTGAATGTTAGTTGGTTATCAAGTATAACACCCAGGTTTCTTGTGTCGGAGAGAAAGTTGGGGGAATGGAGAGTGGAGAGAGTGGGTGCGGCTGCATGTCTAGAGGAGACGAGGAGGAGTTCAGTTTTTTGCGGATTGAGGGCTAGGTGCATGTCAGTGAGGAGCTGGTTTATGGAGGCGAGAATGGTGTTCCAGTTTTGGAGTGCAGTGAGAACAGAGTTTTTGAAAGGGATGAGGATTTGCACATCATCCGCATAGATGAAGTGTGTGATACCAAGGTTGGAGAGGAGGTTTGTGAGGGGGAGCATGTAAATGTTAAATAAGGTGGAAGAGAGGGAGGATCCTTGGGGAACGCCACAGTCGAGATTAACAGGGAGGGATGTAAAGTTGTCGGTGAGGACTGTGTAGGTATGGTTTTGGAGGAAGGACCTTATCCAAGAAAGAGCAGTACCTGAAATTCCTATGCTGATGAGAGTGTTGATGAGGATGTTGTGATTTACGGTATCGAAAGCAGCGGAAATATCTAGCATGGCAATGAGGTAGGATTTACCGGCATCCATTCCTTTGATGATTGTGTCTGTAAGGGAAAGGAGTAGGGATTCCGTACTGAGGTGTTTACGGAAGCCGTATTGTGTGGGTAGGAGAATGTTGGATTCTTCTAGGTAGTCAGAGAGACGGGAGTTTACTAGTTTCTCAATGACTTTGGAGAGGAAAGGGAGATTGGAGATAGGACGGAGGTTAGATAGATTGGAGGGATCAAGGGAGGGTTTTTTTAGGATAGGTTTGACCACAGCTTGTTTCAGGGAGTTAGGGACCAGGCCGTGTTCCAGGGAGCAGTTCACGATTTTGGAGAGTGTGGTGGCTATTGTTTTAGGAATAGCGAGAAGGAGTTTAGTTGGGATGGTTTCCGAGGGGTGGGAGGAAGGTCTCATCTTTTTTAAGATGTTTTCTATTTCTAGAGTTGAGGAGGGTTCAAACGAAGCGAGGATGGTGGGTGTATGTGGGGTGGGAGGGGTTATGCTGTTGGTGTTAGTGTTCTTGGTATTAGGGGTGAACTTGGCAGTGATGTTGGATATTTTGTTCTTAAAGAAGAGGGCAATTTCATTGCATCGGTTCTGTGTGGAGGGGATTTGGGGTGTAGACGTGTTAGGTTTGGTGAGATTTGAGACTAGGGTAAATAGAGCCTTTGGGTTGAATTGGAGGTGGTGAATTTTCTTAGCATAATATTCTTTTTTGGTTGTTTGAATGGCATTTCTATATGTGTGCATGAGTTGGTAATAGATGGTTTTTGTGGCGGGGGAGGGGTGTTTGCGCCAGTGTCTTTCAGCTGCTCTAAGCTGGATTTTTTGGGATTTGAGCGTATGGGTGTACCAGGGTTTTTTGGATGATTTGGTTTGTGTGATAGTTTTTTGAATGATTGGGCATAGGTTGTTGGCGATTTTTTGGGTGGTTTCTGTCCAGGAGGATATGGCGCTGTCTGCTGTCTCCAGGTCAATGTGATTAGGGATGTTGGAGCAAGCCGTTGCTAGGGTGTCTAGGGAGCAGGTTTTACGAAGTTGGAAGGATTTAGGCTGAGAGGGAGAGGGGATGGAGGGGGTTTGTAGAGAAAGGGTTGTATTGATAAGGGAGTGGTCAGACCAGGGGATAGGGAGGCATGTAGGGGGGTGGATGACGTTGATGAGTGAGTTAGTGAAAATGAGGTCGAGGGTATGACCGGCTTTGTGGGTTGGGGAGTGAATAAGTTGGGTGAGGCCCATTGCGTCTAAGGATGAGATGAAGGCTTCGCATGGTGGGGATTGTGGAGTGGAATCGACATGGAGATTAAAATCGCCAAGGATTATCGTGGGGATGTCAGGGGAGAGGGAGGCGGTGAGGAATTCGATGAGGGGGGAGGGGTCTTTTTCTAGTAGACCAGGAGGGGTATAGATAAGGCAGATTTGGAGGGATTGTGATTTGAAGAAGCCTACTTCGTATTGATTGGGAATGTTGCAGGTTTGTGAGGTGAGTTTGAATTCTTTTTTTGCTATGAGGAGAAGGCCCCCTCCTCTTTTCTTTTTGCGGGGAATAGAGAAAATGTCATAGGTTTCAGTACTGAAGGTTTGAAGTATCCCTTTGAAGTATCCCTTTGAAACCTTTCCTCCAATTGCTCAGGCCTATTATTTTCTCACCAAAAAAAATAAGAGTCAGATGGGTGTGAATGCTTCTCGGAATAATGTAAGTTTTGATAAGCTTGAGTTGACTGAGCTTTTGGAGACATCTCGAGAGTTATCTGTATTAAGAGCAACTCTGTTAGTATGTTTTGTTCTTGAATTAGATTGGGATTGGACTTTGAAATCTTTTTTCCAAAATTAAGATGCCATCATTTTTTTTATGCTAAAATTTGGGTTTTTTCTGATTTTTATAGATAGACTCAGGATAACCACAAAGCTTTTTTGTGATTTAAGCAATCTGTAATTGGGATGGGAAATTATTTCCTTTTGAAATGTCCTGTTAAATGTTCAAGTATGAAGGAGCCACACATTTTTTATGAGCCTGTTCAACTCCAGAGGTTTCTAGAAGGTAAGGTGGCTTTGGGGTTAGAGCTGTACCAGGGGAGGGCTGCACTTAATTATATATTTGCTTGCTTGGCCTGAATCATTTCAATTGATCTAAAAGTTTCCTGATTTTGTTTCTTTTCTCCCCTCCCCCCCACCCCGACCCCATTATTATCTCCTTCCTTTATCTATTTGTGCTTACTATTTACATTAATATGTTCTGGAAAGAAATTATTTCTGTGGAATAATTGTATTTGTTCTGTATATCTTGTAAATTCGCATAAATAAAGCATTTAAAAAAAAAAAAAGAATAGCTTCTACCATTTTGCCTGATACTGACATCAAGATCACTGGTTAAATAATTACGTGTGTATGGAGAGACAGACTGATAGATTAACAATAAACATTCTTGCACTAGCAAAAAACACCTAATAAATACATTTCTGTATAGGAGAGGATCTGTAGCTCTGAAGTGATTGTGCAAACATAGGACAAGATATATTCTCAGAAAAAGTGTACAATGTCGCAAAGGGTTTTCATTACCTTCTTGAAGATGCTAAAGATATGAAAAGCTAGTGAAAAAAGCACTGATGATAAGAGACAAAATTGTTCATACACAAAATGGTACTCAAAATCTATAAAGTTTTACAATTGTAGTATATATAATTTATAAAGAAAGAAATACATTTTTACAGGTAAACATTTAGGAGAAAGCCTGATTGAATTTGTAGTCTTCCAAATCAGCTCTCAGGAGACAGAGCTGCTCACAATGAGGGGGAAAGGACATCTTTTACCTGAGAGTGGCACAGCACAGACATTATCATCATTGGCATCAGCATTGTCACGCTTTTCCAGCAACAGAGTTCAAAGCATGTACCAACATAATTTCTTTACAATGAGTGTAGAGTGATCAATAAAATTCAATAAGTACAGGTTATAGTTAACAATTTAAAATAGAGAATGGAGTTACTACAGATTTTACCGAAAGAGGTAAAGCATAGACAGAGTGAAATACTATCGTTAATACTATCATTAATACTATCGTTATTAAGGTACAGAGGGAGTGGTATCAATATTGCTGAGAGAGGTATAACAGACAGATGGATAGTGTTAGTACTAGTGTTACTGAGATAGAAATAATATGTTACTACTACTATTACCAAGACCAGTACAGCACAGAAAGTAGGACTGATGTTAGCACTGCTTTTACTGAGCGACATGGCCCTACCTTATGGCACACTACGCAGGCATAATAATGGCTCTGTAGTGAGGGGGAGCTGGGTCAGACATATAGGCCCAATCTTTCCTTACACCAAATCTTGTCCAAAGCAGGGTAAGTTACTGCAGTCATTATGGGCCAGCTGCAAGGAGAGCATAAGGTGGCTATTGTCAGTATGCACAGGGCCTATCATAATCCCCACATTTAATTACTGTAGCAGATCCCCTTCGAGCCTAAAGATGGCCCTGCCAAGAGAGGTATAGCATAGATGGAAGGAACAGACCTAGTACTGCTGTTACTTAAGTCTCTGTAGGTTGTAATATCTTTTATTGGACAAACCAAAAAGATATAGTATATAAAGTTTTAAGGCCACACAGTCCCATAAGAACATAAGAACATAAGAAAATGCCATACTGGGTCAGACCAAGGGTCCATCAAGCCCAGCATCCTGTTTCCAACAGTGGCCAATCCAGGCCATAAGAACCTGGCAAGTACCCAAAAACTAAGTCTATTCCATGTTACCATTGCTAATGGCAGTGGCTATTCTCTGTGGGGTAGATTTTAAGAGGCGCGCGAACAGCCTACTTTTGCTTGCGCATCAGACTCAAGCAAAAGTACGCTGGATTTTAGTAGATACGCGCGGAGCCGCGCGTATCCACTAAAATCCTGGATCGGCGCGCGCAAGGCTATCGATTTTGTATAGCCTGCGCGCGCCGAGCCGCGCTGCCTCCCCCCGTTCCCTCCAAGGCCGCTCCGAAATCGGAGCGGCCTCGGATGGAACTTTCCTTTGCCCTCCCCTCACCTTACCCTCCCTTCCCCTACCTAACCCACCCACCCGGCCCTGTCTACACCCCCCCCTTACCGTTGTCGGGGGATTTACGCCTCCCGGAGGGAGACGTAAATCCCCGCGCGCCAGCGGGCCTGCCGCGCGCCGGGCCGCGACCTGGGGGCGGGTACGGAGGGCGCGGCCACGCCCCCGGGCCGTAGCCACGCCCCGTACCCGCCCCCAAAACGCGGCCGACACGCCCCCGAAACGCCGCGTCGACCGGGCCCGCCCCCCGACACGCCCCCGACACGCCCCCCTCCGAAAACCCCGGGACGTACGCGAGTCCCGGGGTCTGCGCGCGCCGGTAGGCCTATGTAAAATAGGCTTATCGGCGCGCAGGGCCCTGCTCGCCTAAATCCGCCCGGTTTTGGGCGGATTTAGGCGAGCAGGGCTCTGAAAATCTACCCCTAAGTGAACTTAAAAGCAGGTAATGGACTTCTCCTCCAAGAACTTATCCAATCCTTTTTTAAACACAGCTATACTAACTGCACTAACCACGTCCTCTGGCAACAAATTCCAGAGTTTAATTGTGCGTTGAGTAAAAAAGAACTTTCTCCGATTAGTTTTAAATGTGCCCCATGCTAACTTCATGGAGTGCCCCCTAGTCTTTCTACTATCCGAAAGAGTAAATAACCGATTCACATCTACCCATTCTAGACCTCTCATGATTTTAAACACCTCTATCATATCCCCCCTCAGTCGTCTCTTCTCCAAGCTGAAAAGTCCTAACCTCTTTAGTCTTTCCTCATAGGGGAGCTGTTCCATTCCCCTTATCATTTTGGTAGCCCTTCTCTGAACCTTCTCCATCGCAATTATATCTTTTTTGAGATGCGGCGACCAGAATTGTACACAGTATTCAAGGTGCGGTCTCACTATGGATACAGAGGCATTATGACATTTTCTGTTTTATTCACCATTCCCTTTCTAATAATTCCCAACATTCTGTTTGCTTTTTTGACTGCCGCAGCACACTGATCCGACAATTTCAATGTGTTATCCACTATGATGCCTAGATCTTTTTCTTGGGTTGTAGCACCTAATATGGAACCCAACATTGTGTAATTATAGCATGGGTTATTTTTCCCTATATGCATCACCTTGCACTTATCCACATTTAAATTTCATCTGCCATTTGTTCTTATGTTCTTATGTTCCCCTTCTTCAGATGTTATCATCTTTATAATCTTTATTACTTGTTTCTTTTGCTGATCTAAGTTATCAAAAGCCTATATAGATTCTTTATCCAATATGGCTGCAAGAGCTCTGAATTATTTTATATGGATAGTAGTGATAGGGTTATGGACAGAATATGAAAGAATTATTTTCTCATACTGCTGATTATTTTAGATATCTGTATTTAAATGGAACATATAAGAGGAATAGTGAGGATGAATTGAACATTTTAGCTCATAATCTTAATGATTACTTAATTAGTGTAAGCAAGGCTTGGTGGTATGAACAAGGCTGGTGTACATAAATGAAAACTAGAAAGAGGCAACAGCCATGAAAAGCTGTATAAAATGATAACAGAAAGAAGCCCTGAGAGAGGGAGTCAGCAATGTGACTTTATTAATGACTGAAAAAAGGGAATATTATTGTTCTAGAAATGCCCTATTAACATGACAGCAGCCTGTGGTCTGAATTTTTAGTTGTCATAGTCACAAACTCCTTTTTATGCAGCTTTCTGCCCCTGAGATTCCCATCAGCAATGAGCTGTAAATATCATACTTGGCAGATTTGCAGATGACATAAAATTAAATCACAAGTGGACTATGAGAAATTGCAGGAGGACCTTGTAAAACTGGGAAAATCGCCATCCAAATAGTAGATGAAATTAAATGTGGACAAGTGCAAAGTGATGCATATAGGGAAAAATAATTCAAATTGTAGTTACACTATGTTAGGTTCCATAATAGAAGTCATCACTCAGGAAAAAGATCTAGGCGTCCTTGTAGACAATACATTTAAATCCTCATCTCAGTGCGCCATAGAGGTTAAAAGATGAAACAGAATGCTAGAAGTAATTAGGAAAGGAATGAAGAATAAAACAAAGAATATCATAATACCTCTGTATCGCTTCATCTAGAGTACTGTGTGCAATTCTGGTCTTCGTAACCCAAAAAAGATGTAATGGAACTAGAAAAGATACAGAGAAGGGCTACCTAAATGATAAAGAGGATGGAACAGCTCCCCTGGAAGATGTTAAGAAGTTTAAAATGTCTTTTAAAGAATATCTGCTCAGCCGTGCGTACAATGTGTAATAATGCAGTATGAATTTGCCGGATTATGCTTGACAGCATATTACAGATGTTTCAGTTGTATAGATGTTTTCCCTGCAGATTATATTAGGATGTCTAAATTTTACTACTGTTTATGTAAATGACATATTATAATATGAAATACCAACTATTTATGGAATGTTGTCATTCAGTTTCTGTGAAACTAAAAGTGTTGTTTGTATTTAGTCAATTATATTATGTATGTATTTATGTACATCGCCTAGGCCTTGTTGTGTTAGGCGATTAATACATTTTAATAAATGAAAAAATGGAAAAAAATAATGAAAAAAAGACTAAAGAAGTTAGGGTTCTTCAGCTTGGAGAATAAGACTGAGGGGAGATATAATAGTGGTCTATAAAATATGAGTGAACTGGAACAAGTAAATGCAAATTGTTTATTCTTTCAAAAAATAAAAAAGGCCAATGGACATGCCATGAAGTTACTAAGAAGCACATTTTAAAAAATTGGAAAAAATACTTTTTACATTCAATAAACAATTAAACTCTGAAATTCATTTCCAGAGAATGTGGTGAAGGCAGATATCATAGCTGGGTTTAAAAACATTTTGGTCAAGTTTCTGGAGGAAAAGTCTATTAATAGTTATTAACCAGTTAGACTTGGGGAAAGCCACTGCTTATCCCTGGGCATAAGCAACATGGAATCTATCTACTATTTGGAATCCTGCCAGTAACCTGGATTGGCCACTGTTGGAAATAGGATACTGGGCTTGATGGTCCCTTGATCTGACCCCAGGCTCAGCTCTAGGGAAAATGATGTCCTGGGCAAGAGTTGTTGATGGGGACTTCCTCCCAGACATTTTTTCCCCCTTCTTCCCTTCTAGCATTCCCTCTCCCCCCACTTCCGCCAGACATTCTTCCAATTTCCCCCTCATCTTTTCTCTTTTCTCTTCCCTCTTTCCTTCCCTTCTTCATCCTCACTCCAGGCATTCTCTCTCCCCCTCACTCCCAGCATTCTCCCCCTTCACCTCCTTCCATATATTCTCTCATTGTTCTCCCTCTTTGTCGCCCCTCTGCCTCTCTCCTTCTCTCCAAATATTCTTTCCCTAATGCTCCCTCTAAACATTCTTTCCTTCCTTCTCTCACCTTCCTTCCCTAATGATATTCTCTCCTCCCTCCCTTCATGCATTCTTTCTTCTTCCATCCTGCCCTTCCTGGCTCAGTTGCCTCACTCCTTCTCACTCATGGCTGGTGCTCCTCCTGTCCGGGATCCAGGACTGCTTTAATCACTCATGGGACTGAGCATACTGTTGTAGATGGGTGGATCTCCTTTTAGTTTTTCCAGATTGAATCCCCATCCTGCTACTCACTCATACTCCCAGCCAATCTAATACACCCCATCAATTGCTGAGTCCCCCTACTTCAATCCCTGCTCAGTCTCGAAATACCCACTGAGCCCCAAATTCTAGCTCTGCCCCATCTCTGAACCATATTTCCCCCTCTTCTCTCACAATATAAATACTGATCTCACCCCACCCATTCACCACTCCCTGCTGCTCCCCAGTCCCAATTCACCATTCTCTCCTTCCCTCTACCCCTCCAACAAAAGCTTCAAGCAAGCATCTTCTGTGCTTCTTACAAATAAAAAATAAAAGCTCACCCAAAAAATCCCCACTGTTATGGTTTTGATGAAAGTTGTGAAGCCTGGGCTGAGATGAGAGATGTCTCCACCCACAGGGAGGAGCCCTGTGGGCCTCACCATTGGTGGGCGTGGTCTTAGCGACGTAGGACACAACTGTGAGAGAGACTTTATTAGGGAGAAAAGATAATGCATAACCCGAGGAGCAGGTAATGCAACAAAAACAGTTCTTGAGCAGATAAAGTAGTCAAGATGGTATTATAGATAAGAAGAGCCGGTAGTGGACCGCAGCATGGGGTACACCAGGAGATTCCAGCAAGCTGATGGAGATACCTCTGAGTGCAGATCCGATAGTGGCTTGCAGCATGGGGTATGCCGAGGAAACTGTGCTGTAGGTGCCAAGGATGCAGAGGTCTGTGAGGCAGGAACCAAACTGTAGATCTTGCATAGATGGAAAAATACCCTGAGGTACAAGATGAGTAGACTCAAGATGCTGAAGACGGAAGTGGCCTGAGGCATGGGGTACAACATGGAGACTTCAGCAATGTAGAAAGAGATGAAGAAGGTACTCACACAAGAAAGTTCCAGCAGAGATACCCAAGGAGCGGGTCAGGAACGTCCAAGGCAGAAAGGCCCTCCGAGGAGCGGATAGCCAAGACTTGGACGAGCCCCAGTGGAGCGGGTACTCAGAGCCTCCAAATGCCATGTGGAGAATCTGGAACAGAAGATCCAAGTTAGAGCGGATTTAACAACGAGAGAACTCCTTGCTAACTCGTCTTAAAAATTGCCCAGTCATTTTAAGTACACTAGCGGACTGATGTCATCGGGAGGGGACACTCCCGAGGTTCCCACCATGACGTATACATAAGGAGGTCCTGCGCGTGCGCACGTGCCTAGGTAATGCCGGAAGTAAGATGGCGGTTGGCAGCACCCACACCATCCCAGGGACGCCAGGGAGGTCGGCTGGTCATCGGTCGGTGCAGGCCGCCATTCTCCAAATGATTGATGGTGCAGGGAAAAAAGAGGTGAGCATGAGAGGTTGCAGCCATCTGCGACCGATGGGTGCAACAGTACCTCCCTTCTTAGGGCCCCTCCCTGGGGGTTTCGGCTTCTTTGTCAAGAATGTTACTTGCAGGTTCCCAGCTATTTTCCTCTGGTCCGAATCCTTCCCAGGAAATAAGATATTCCCATTGTCTCCCATGTCTCCCATTGTCTCCCATGTCTTCGCACATCAAGGATGTCATCTATCTGGTAGGTTATGTCTTCCTTCGTAGAGAGGGGTTGCTGCTCAGGTGTCTTTTTCGATAACTTGGATAAGATGAGCGGTTTCAGCAGGGAGATGTGGAAGGCATTGTGGATTTTTAGTGATGATGGTAACTGCAAGCTGTACGTGACTGGACCCAGGCAACATAGTATAGGAAATGGTCCTATATACCGAGTTGCAAAACGAACTGAACGCAATTTGAGAAAAATGAAATGGGTACTTAGCCATACCTTATCCCCGGGCTGTAGTTCTGGAGCTGCTCTGTGATGGACATCATAAAACATCTTTGCTTGTTGTCCAGCCTTTTGAAGAAGTTCTTTTGTGTGTTCCCACAGCTGATGCAATTCCTGTACTGAAGCTCGAGCAGCTGGAGAGGTTACTGTTAAGGGCATCGGTAAAGGAAGTAAAGGCTGGTGACCATAGACAAGCTGAAAGGGCAAAGAGCTTGAGGAAGCTGAAGGGTGTGAATTCAGCATGAATTCTGCCCAGGGGAGCAGTTTGGCCCAATCGTTCTGTCTGGAGTTGATGTAAGCCCGAAGAAACTGCTTTAATGTGCAGTTCATCCTTTTGGTCTGTCCGTTGGCTTGCGGATGGTAGCCAGAAGTCAGGTCTAGAGAAATATCAAATTTCTTACAAAGAGATCTCCAGAACTTGGCTGTGAATTGTACTCCTCGGTCAGAGTATGTGTTTAGGCATGCCATGTAAACGGAATATATGACGGATGAAAGGTTTTGCAAGTTCAGGAGCAGAAGATAGTCTGGATAGTGCCACAAAATGAGCCATTTTGGAAAACCGGTCAATGGTGACCCATATGGTGTTGTTACCATTAGACACAGGAACATCAATGATGTTGCACCCCTTCGTACACCCCTGAGAAACCCCACAACAATGAACGAACCAACGACTAAACCAGAGCCAACAACAATGATCATGGACAACAAAAGAATGGTACCAGGACTACAATCTATCAAAACCTGCCTAAACAAAGGTAAATATGGAAACTACTACTCACACAAACACAGAAATAGACACATAGCAAACGAAACTAAGAAAACTTAATCCACTAACCTCATACAAATAAAAAAGCCTAAAATAACAAACAACTCCATCACAAATAATTTATTAATGATAACATTCCTGTTAGTAAATGCGCAATCAATCACCAAGAAATTCCCTATAATTATAGACCTATTATATGACACAAAACCAAGCTTCATAGCTGTTACCGAGTCATGGTTAAAAAAATCAGACACCGCCTTAAAAAAATCAAATAGCACATAAAAACTATGACGCCTTCTCAATACCCAGATTAAATAAAAGAGGCGGGGGATTACTCCTAATAATAGAAAAAAGATTTAAATGTAAACTAATACAGACTACACCACCAAGAAACCATGAAATTGCTCTGTTTGAAATGAACACCATACAAATATGCCTTATATACTGCCCTCCTACCCTATTAGAACTAAACATCTCCCCTCTAATTGAATTCCTAACAACACACTTAAACACCTCTAAACCCACAATTGTACTAGGTGACTTCAACCTACACATGGATATGCACCCTCTATCCAACCCCTGTCAAACACTGATAGATTTCATGACAGCACTATGATTCATCCTAATTACTGACAAGCCCACCCACAAAGCAGGACACTCTCTAGATTTATCATTTATAAAACACAGTCAACTAGAACACATTAAAACAGAATATATACCAATACCATGGTCAGACCACTTCCTAATAGAATCCGCTATCAAACATACCGAACAACAAGTGACTCAAAAAAGAGAACCCATTGAATTTGAATATCGCCCACCTTTTAATATAGACAACCTAAAAGACAAACTAGAAGAAAAATTAGCTGAAATAGATTGCACCAACTGCGACTCGGCCACAACAGCATGGATGCAAACAACCAAAAACTTAGCAGATGAGATAAACTCAATTAAATACATGAGCATCATGGAACCCAAAGAAACAAACCCCTGGCATAACGAAAAGATAAAGGTAGTCAAAAGAACACTGAGAAAAAAAAGAAAAAGAATGGAAAAAAATAAAACAACTGAAAACCTGACTAAATACAGGAAACAACTAGCCTACTATAAACAAATAATACTCAATGCAAAGAAACAATATTATAGCAAGAAAATTGAGAAATTCGCAAACAACCCAAGAGCCTTGTTTCCCATAGTAAAAAATCTCACAAATGATACATCTGACTCTTCACAAAACCTTCCAGTAAATAGATGTAATGAGATAGCTACATTTTTTAATGACAAAATTATGAACCTAAAAACAAAGATTCCAAAAATAACTTAACAAAACATCAAAATGCAAAAAAGAGATGTTAAACAATGGGAAACATTTAGTGAAATATCCGAAATAGAAGTTGAATCGATGCTAAAAAAACTAAACCCTGCCCCACATGCATATGACACAATACCCACCACAGATATAAAAAAACTAGCCACCACAACCTCTCTGACTTTAACAAAAATCATTAATCTATCATTAAATGAAGGAAACATGCCAGATTCACTAAAAGGAGCAATAGTAAAACCAATTTTGAAAAAAAAGAACAGCGATCCACTCACCCTGAGCAATTATAGACCAGTATCAAACTTACCACTAATTGCAAAATTAATAGAAAAAACCATACAAAATCAATTAGCAGAACACTTGGAGGACAATAATATTCTGTACCCATCACAACATGGATTTCGCAAAAACTATAGCACTGAAACACTTCTACTTACGCTAACTGACAACATCATGAGAGGTTTCGACAGCGGTAAACATTACATTTTAGTAGTGCTGGACCTATCAGCGGCATTCGACACAGTAAATCATGAGATCCTATTAAATAGATTAGAAGAAATAGGACTATGCAACACAACAATCAAATGGTTCAAATCATACCTAGATAACAGATATTTCCAAGTCCAAATCAAAAAAGCAATGTCAGAAAGAATAAACCTTCAAACAGGAGTTCCGCAGGAATCAGCCCTATCTGCCACACTATTCAACATATACATGCTGCCGTTATGCCACCTGCTAGCTGGTCTGGGCATCTCACACTACATATATGCTGACGATATTCAATTAATACTTCCAATTAATGACTCAATTGAGAAAACATTAACCTTAGCCAACATGTATCTAGATATAAAACAGCTCTTAAACCAGATGGAATTAGTTATTAGCATAGAGAAAACAGAATTCCTACATCTTGAAAAAAAAAAAAGATCTTGAAGATCTTACCCTATGCTTTCACATGTGTAGTATATTTACTCTCTCCGATACACGGTTTCTGTATCAATGTTATCTGCTTGATTATTTTACTGGAATCCCTAGTTCTTTGTAATTGTTCTCTTCTGAAGCTCTGTTACTGTTCAATGTAAACCAAACTGATTTGTAACCTTTTACAAGAATTTCGGTATATAAAGCTGTTAAATAAATAAATAAAATAAATCTTGAACGAAAAAACATCACAATCATTCAAAACCCAATTACAATCAATAACAACCAAAAAATACAACTAGCAGAGAAAGTACGAAACCTTGGAGTGATTATCGATACGGAACTAAGTATGAAACAACATATATCTCTAAAAGTAAGAGAAGGTTACGCCAAACTTATGACTCTCAGAAGACTCAAACCACTACTAACACCAAATGACTTCCGGTCAGTACTACAAGCATTAATTTTTTCAAGCACTGATTACTGTAATGCCCTTCTACTAGGATTACCCCACACCATGATAAGACCTCTACAGGTATTACAAAACACAGCTGCAAGAATTTTAACCGGTAAAAGTAAAAGAGACCATATCACCAAAACCCTAATTGAACTACACTGGCTACCCATTGAACAAAGAATTCAATACAAGACTCTTTGCACCATACATAAATTAATACACGACGAAAAGGCAGAATAGCTGAACACAGCCCTTCACGTACACGTCCCTAATAGAAACTTGAGATCAGCAAACAAAGCCCTACTAACTATTCCCTCAGTAAAAACAGCCAGACTAACGCAAGTAAGGGATAGGGCCCTATCCCTGGCAGGACCTATAATATGGAACACAATGTCTTTAGAAATCAGAACACAAAGAGACATCAAAGCATTCAAAAAAAGTTTAAAAGCATGGCTATTTAAGCAAGCATACCACAAAGGGAATGAAACGTAGAATCCAGGACATTGTATGATGCAGTCCGAAGAACTCACACACACACACATCAGCTTACTCGAATGATGTGTGTGTGTATATTTTATTTTACTTTACCTCTATTAGATTGCAACAACAGAGGACAAGACTTAAGTGTTAATTTATCTTATAGCCGATATACTTAAAGTAGACATGACTTATCACAACCACTAAGTAATATTTAATATGAAACTATGTTATAATATTTGATGGCACCTGTTTAGTTAATATAACTCAACACATTTAAGTTTGAAATTATGTGCCTTATTGTGAACCCTTGTGATGGCAACTAGCTTAACGACGGTATAGAAAATATTTTAAATAAAATAAATAAATAAATGAAGTCCATGGATATGAGTGTCCACTGTTCGCTAGGAGTGGGCAAAGGTTGGAGAAGTCCCCAGATGACCAGCAGGTGGTTTCTGTCTGGCGCATGTAGAGCAAGATTCTAAATAGGTCTGGACGTCTTCCTTCATTGAAGACCACCAATAGTATCTCTGCAAGGTGGATAGAGTTCTGGATTGCCCAGGGTGACCTGCCAGACGTGAGTCGTGAGCTCATCTGAGGATCTTTTTCCTGAGTGCCTGGGGTCCCACGGTTTTTCCAACCGAAACTGTGTGTGTGGCCTAGTAGGGTCAATGATATGCCTCGGAGTGTCCGGGATATCTTCTGGTGCAAATGAGCAGGATAGAGCATCAGTGTGAGTGTTCTTGTTTGCTGGGTGATACCTCAGGAGGAAATTGAATCTGTTGAAAAATGACGACCAGCGAGCTTGTCTGTGGTTCAAGCGTTCAAGCGTTGTGTATGACGCAAACATTCGAGGTTTTTATGGTCAGTAAAAACCGTTCTCTGGTGTTGAGCACCTTCGAGCCATGGGCACCACTCCTCGAATGCTAACTTGATTGCAAGTAACTCTTTGTCTCCTATTCTGTAGTTTCGCTCGGCAGGAGAGAAATGCCAAGAAAAAAAAGAGCATGGGTGGAGCATATGAGTATCACTGTGCTGGCTGAGGACAGCACCAACCCCGACGTCTGAGGCATCTACCTCGACTACGGAAGGTCATCGTGGATCAGGATAGCGAAGACATGGCTCCTGAAGGAAGACTTTTTTGAGTTCATGGAAGGCTGTTATTTATTTATTTATTTATTTGCAGCTTTTATATACCGACATTCGTTTAGTCACATCACATCAGTTTACAATTAACATAAGGTCTAGCAATTAGGGATGTGAATCGTTTTAGGACGATTAAAATTATCGTCCGATAATTTTAATATCGTCTTAAACCGTTATGGAACACAATACAATACAGATTCTAACGATTTATCGTTATAAATCGTTAGAATCGTGAGCCGGCACACTAAAACCCCCTAAAACCCACCCCGACCCTTTAAATTAAATCCCCCACCCTCCCGAACCCCCCCCCAAATAACTTAAATAACCTGCGGGTCCAGCGGCGGTCCGGAACGGCAGCGGTCCGGAACGGGCTCCTGCTCTGAATCTTGTCGTCTTCAGCCGGCGCCATTTTCCAAAATGGCGCCGAAAAATGGCGGCGGCCATAGACGAAAAAGATTGGACGGCAGGAGGTCCTTCCGGACCCCCGCTGGACTTTTGGCAAGTCTCGTGGGGGTCAGGAGGCCCCCCACAAGCTGGCCAAAAGTTCCTGGAGGTCCAGCGGGGGTCAGGGAGCGATTTCCCGCCGCGAATCGTTTTCGTACGGAAAATGGCGCCGGCCACACGCGTATGGCCGGCGCCATTTTCCGTATGGAAAATGGTGCCGGCAGGAGATCGACTGCAGGAGGTCGTTCAGCGAGGGTTCCGGCGCCTCGCTGAACGACCTCCTGCAGTCGATCTCCTGCCGGCGCCATTTTCCGTACGAAAACGATTCGCGGCGGGAAATCGCTCCCTGACCCCCGCTGGACCTCCAGGAACTTTTGGCCAGCTTGTGGGGGGCCTCCTGACCCCCACGAGACTTGCCAAAAGTCCAGCGGGGGTCCGGAAGGACCTCCTGCCGTCCAATCTTTTTCGTCTATGGCCGCCGCCATTTTTCGGCGCCATTTTGGAAAATGGCGCCGGCTGAAGACGACAAGATTCAGAGCAGGAGCCCGTTCCGGACCGCTGCCGTTCCGGACCGCCGCTGGACCCGCAGGTTATTTAAGTTATTTGGGGGGGGGTTCGGGAGGGTGGGGGATTTAATTTAAAGGGTCGGGGGTGGGTTTTAGGGGGTTTTAATGTGCCGGTTTTTCGATTTTTCACGATTTTTAACGATTTTTCACGATATTTTACCCCCCCAAACGGCAACAATACGATTCCCTCCCCCTCCCAGCCGAAATCGATCGTTAAGACGATCGAGGACACGATTCACATCCCTACGCAATACAATAGTACTTTACATATGAACGATTAAACTAGTTAGCAAATAACAATAGCAAAAAACAAAACATGTTAAAACTATGGAACGATTGAAGGAACTGAAAATACACGTTATATAGGACAGTGCTTAAAAAGGAGAACAAAACACAATTAAATAACATAATATAAAATATAAGTGCAAAAAATTGCAAAATTGGGAAGCATATGTTTCCAACTTCTGGCAAAAAATGAAATAGTTGTATAGACAAAATACATCATGGCAACAGTGAGGGAAGATAATATGAGCTAAAAGAGCAAAAGAGCAAATGAAATAGTTATAAAGACAAAATACATCATGGTACAGTGGATAAGATAAGATGAAAGCTAAAAGGAAAGGAGAAGAGGAAAAAGGCATTGCTAGTGAATGGAAAGCTGCAGGGAGGTAAAAAATGGAAATAACTACTGCAATTATGAAGTTGAAGGAGCATTAGGTAAATGCTTGTGAAAAGAGCCATGTTTTAAGTTTTTGTTTAAAAAATTTTTGGGCATGATTCCTGACGGAGGTCAGGGGGCATATTGTTCCAGTCTGTCGGCCCGGCTATAGATATGGCACGTTAGGGATGTGTAGAGGGACGCCATACGTTGCATTCGGGATTCGTATCCGTCGGGGGCAGATACGTTGCATTCGGCAAGTGGGCCCCCGATACGTTTATACGTCAATTCCTATTCATATTCCCGCTAAAATTAAATTAACTACAACCTCCCACCCTCCTGACCCCCCCAAGACTTACCAAAACTCCCTGGTGGTCCAGCGGGGGGTCTGGGAGCCATCCCCTGCACTCACCCTCGGTTGCCGGTTTCAAAATGGCGCCGATAGCCTTTGACCTACTATGTCACAGGGGCTAACAGTGCCATTGGTAAGCCCCTGTCACATGGCCATCGGCGCCATCTTGTGCTATTACCATGTGACAGGGGCTGACCAATGGCACCAGTAGCCCCTGGTTTGATAGTAAGGGCAAAGTCTATCGGTGCCATTTTGATTACTGGCAGCCGACGGCCGGAGTGCAGGAGGTCACCGTTTGTTTAGAAAACACGTCCTGGTAGGACTGTTACTGTGGAGGTAGACCTGGAAGAGAGGTGGAAGTAGTCAGGCAAGGCATGGGAGTCATTGCCTCTAGGCATCTTCCATGGCAGGCTTTTCCCCATTGAGAGAGTTCCATGGTACTCCAATCAAATTGGGGTGAGTGAATTTGAAGCCATGGTATTCCGAGTACTACCGGATGTATAGCTTTATCCAGGACTAGAAATGTAATGGTCTCAGAATGTAGAGTCCCAGTGCAGAGGCTAAGCGGCTGAGTAGTAAAAGAGACCTCACCAGGTAAAGGCTCGCTGTGTATGGATGACAGTAGTACTGGAGAGGGTGTCCGAACTGTAGGGATTCGTAGGTGCTCTACGAGTTGGCGGAGTATGAAGTTCCCACCGGCCCCAGAATCTACAAGGGCTAGCATGTGGAATTCGAGGACACCCGACATAATAGAGACTGGAAGTGTCAGTGGAGGAGACAGAGAATTTAGACCTAGGAAGAGTCCTCTGGTGAATCCCAGGTCTGCAAGTTTCCTGGACAGATAGGGCAGGAAGGTATCACGTGGTCTGGTTGTCCGCAGTACATGCAGAGGCCAAGTCTCTATCGAAAATGTCTCTCTTTTGACATAAGGTGGCTCCGTCCTAGCTGTATCTGTTCCTTCTCCTCAGTATTGTGTGTATGAGTGGTCTGAGTAACTGGCATTGGGCGAGGGCAAGAAACTCCCAATGACATTTTCCTAGAACTCTTTACCTCTTGTGAGCATTCACGCAGAATGCGATCGATTCGTCCAATGAGATCAATGAGAGAGTCCAGGGTATTGGGAAGCTCATTTGCCACTAGTTCGTCTTTGACACGAGGGTTGAGACCCTCCAGGAAGACGACCCGTAGACACCCCAGGTCCAACTGAACGAAAGAGTGTGAGAAATCCTGTCAAGTCCTGGAGTATGGGGTCATTACGTTCCCAGAGATGTGAAGCCCAGGCCAGGGCTTTTCCATCAAGCAGAGATAGAATGTATGTAGTTTTGGAGACTACGTCTGGAAAGTAGGTAGGTTGAAGCACAAAGTGCATGCATCACTGATTTAGAAAGCCCCTACATAACAGGGGATCGCCTGTAAAGCGTGTAGGTGCTGGCATGGGTACAGAGAGACGTGCAGGCATCACAATTGGAGAGGAAAGAGCCTTGTCAGGTGTTCCTGTAGAGTTTAGCCAAGATTTGAGCTGATTAAAGGCGTTGGCTAAAGTCTCTAGTGTCCTTTGTTGTTCGGCAAGACATTGGGCTAGGCCAGGGATGGCCTGAAGGGCTGAGAGCTGAGCTGGGTCCATGGAGTTAGCAATCTGTTAAGGTTTTGATGAAAGTTGTGAACCCCGGGCCGAAATGAGAGATGTCTCTGCCCACAGGGAGGAGCCCCGTGGGCCTCACCATCAGTGGGCGTCGTCTCGGCGATGTAGGACACAGCTGTGAGAGAAACTTTCTTAGGGAGAAAAGATAATGCATAAACCGAGGCGAGGGTAATGCAACAAACACAGTTCTTGAGCGGATAAAGTAGTCAAGATGGTATTGTAGATAAGAAGATCCGGTAGTGGACCGCAGCGTGGGGTACACCAGGAGATTCCTGCAAGCTGATGGAGATACCTCTGAGTGCAGATCCGGTAGTGGCCCAAAGTGCGGGCTATGCCGAGGAAACTGTACTGTAGGTGAAAGGATGCAGAGGTCTGTGAGGCAGGAACCAAACCGTAGATCTTGTGTAGATGGAGCAATACCCTGAGGTACAAGATGAGTAGAATGCAGATGCTGAAGATGGTAGTGGCCCGAGGTATGCCATGGAGACTTCAGCAATGTAGAAAGCGATGAAGAAGGTACTCACACAAGGAAGTTCCACTAGAGATACCCAAGCAGCGGGTCAGGAAAGTCCAAGGCAGAAAGGCCCTCTGAGGAGCGGATAGTCAAGACGCAGAAGAGCCCCTGATTGCCATGAGGAGAATCTGGAACAGGAGATCCAAGCTAGAGTGGATTTAACAACGAGAGAACTCCTTGCTAACTTGTCTTAGCAATGGGTCAGTCGGTTTAAGTACACTAGCAGGCTGACATCATCGGGAGGGGACGCCTCCGAGGTTCCTGCCATGACGTATACATAAGGAGGCCCTGTGTGCATGCATAGGTGATACCGGAAGTAAGATGGCAGTCGGCAGCATCCACGCCATCCCAGGGACGCCGGGGAGGTCGGCGTTGGTTGGCGAAGGCCATCATTCTCCCAATGATTGACGGCGCAGGGAAAAAAGAGGTGAGCGTGAGAGGTCGCAGCCGTCTGCGACCGACGGGTGCAACACCCACAACAAATCACTGGAATTTTATAGGCCTCTCTCTTTCATATGGAGTTTTCTTTTAAATAATTTAGCTCATTTGAAATATCTGAATGACTCTGCATTCAATATTCAAATTATTTATCCTGCTAACTGTTAGAGATAGCCAAACAAACCCCAAGGTTACATTTTGTTTCAGGCAAATCATTGTCCAGACAAAAATGGTGGCATAGGGGTTTTTCCCGGGGTGCAGTTTCACTTTATCCTGGAAGTGCTGCCTGAACAAAGTTACCTGAGTTACTCTATCTAGGTAAATAGCAGTCCTAAAGTTACTTAAACAACAGGAGATACCTGCTCCAGAAACTGTATTCAGTGGTGATGATTCAGAAGAACTGATACAAATCTCAGTGAAGCTGGAAGATGTAATAAGGCAGACTGACAACTTAAAGACTAGTACATTGCCTGAACCACATGATATACACCCCAGAGTTCTGAAAGAACTAAAAAATGAAATTGCTGATCTGGCAATTTATACCTATCATTGGGATCATCTGTTGTGACTGAAGACTGTAAGGTGGCCAATGTAATGCCAATCTTTAAAAGGGCTCAGGAGTGATCTGGGAAGCTATAGACCGGTGAGTTTGACTTCTGTGCTGGGAAAAATCATGAAAAGTATTTAAAAAAAAATAAATAAATAACAGAACATAGGGAAGGACATGGATTAATGGGAAGCAACCAGCATTGGTTTACATAAAGGAAATCTTGCATCATCAACCAGCTACATTTTTTTGAAGAGGATAACAAACATGTGGATAATGATGAGCTGGTGGATGTAGTGTATTTGGATTTTCAGAAGGCATTTCACAGTGCCCCATGAGAGACTCCTGAGTCACATGCTAGGAGGCAATGTCCTTTAGTGGAGTGCAAACTGGTTAAAAGATAGGAAACAGAGGAGAGTAATATATGGTCAGTTCTCTCAGTGAAGAAGGGTAAACAGTGTAATGCCTCAGGGATCTGTACAGGGACTAATGCTTTTTAATATATTTACAGTATAAGTGATCTGTAAAGGGGACAATGAGCAAAATGATTTAGTATGCAGGTGATATAAAATTATTCCAAGTTGTTAAATCACAAGTTGATTGTTAAAAGTTAAAGGAGAACCTTGCGAGACTGGAAGTCTGGGCATTGAAATGGCAGTATGGCTCCATGAGCAGTCTAAGGGTAGCCAGAAGTCTCTGGCAGAAATCTTGTATACACTTCTTTATTAGTGACAAGAAAACCAACAAAAAGCAGCTGTGCTATTCTTTGCAATTCAACAACACAAATGTAATATAACTTATAGTTTAGCAGTATTCTCTTTCTCTAAGCTTCCTTCTGTCCCCTGAGCCTCTTGTTCTCTTTTGGGCCTGACTAGTTATATACCTTCCCAGGGATCTCCACCCTGCTGTCTTAGGATTAAGGTTAACTGAGCCAGATCTCTGGATCCAGACCTTTAAGATATGGGGTTTTCTCCTCCACAGGCAGATGAAATTAAATGTGAACAAGTCAAAGTGATGCCCATGGGGAAAAGTAACCCACACTATAGTTATATGATGTTAGGTTCCATATTTGTAATTATTGCCCAGAAAAAAGACCAGGGCATCATAGTGGACAATAATTTGAAATCATCAGTTAAGTGTACAGTGGTGGTCAAAACAGCAAACAGTATGTTAGGAATTATTAGGAAAGGAATGGAGAATAAAACAATGAATGCTGTGATGCCTCTGTATCGCTCCATCATGAGACAGCACCTAGAGTACTGTGTGCAGTTCTGGAAAAGGTACAGAGAAGGGTGACCAAAATGATAAAAGGAAACGTTATGGCTTCCCTATGAGGAAAAGCTAAAGAGGTTAGGACTGGTCAGCTTGGAGAGCAAACAGCTGAGGAGAGATATGATGAGGTCTATAACATCATGAATAGAATAATACGGGTAAATGTAAATTGGTTATTTACCCTTTCAAAAAAATTCTAAGATTAGGAGACACTCCATGAAGTTACTAGCACATTCAAAACAAATCAGAGAAAATTGTTTTTCACTCAATTCACAATTAAATTCTGGAATTCATTGCTAACTGTTAAGGCAGTTAGCTTGGCTGAGTTTAAAAGATATTTGGTCAAGTTCCTGGAGAAGAAGTCAATAAACTGTTATTAGCCAAGTAAACTTAAGAAATAGTCATTAATTATTACACAAATGCAGCATGGGATTTATTCACTGTCAGGCCGATACAGTACAGTGCGCTCCGGTGGAGAGCACTGTTAACCGGCATTTGGACGCGCGTTTTCGTCGCGCTAGCTTTATCCCTTATTCAGTAAGGGGTAATAGCGAGTCGAAAACGCGTGTCCAACCCCCCCGAGACTAATAGCGCCCGCAACATGCAAATGCATGTTGATGGCCCTATTAGTCATTTTCGCGCGATACAGTAAGTAAAATGTGCAGCCAAGCCGCACATTTTACTTTAAGAAATTAGCGCCTACCCAAAGGTAGGCGTTAATTTCTGACGGCGCCAGGGAAGTGCTCAGAAAAGCAGTAAAAACTGCTTTTCTGTGCACCCTCCGACTTAATATAATGGCGATATTAAGTCGGAGGTCCCAAAAGTTAAAAAAAGTTTTAAAAAAGTTAAAAAAAAAAATTTAAAATCGGCCAGCGGCTCTCGGGTTGAAAACCGGACGCTCAATTTTGCCGGTGTCTGGTTTCCGAACCCATGGCTGTCAGCGGGTTTGAGAACCGACGCCGGCAAAATAAAGTTACTGAATTGTGTGCACAGGAGAGTTGCCTGTGCGCGCGCCGGAAGAGTGGGCGCTCGCCCGCTCTCCCGCGATTTTTACTGTATCGGCCCGTGTGTAAGATCTTGCCAAGTACTTGTGACCTGGATTGACCACTGTTGAAAATAGGATGCTGAGCTTGATGGAACCTCAATCTGACCCAGTATGACAGATTCTTATGTTCTTAATTTTAGACCAGATATTCAGCCAGCATGCTACAAGCTGAAAATCCAGATAATTACTCAGACAAAGTTTTCTGGTCAAACACAGAGCAACCCAAACTACCTTTGCAGCTAACTTGGAATCCATCAGCATATCCGTGGATTATCCCCTCTCCTGATGCTCAACAAGCTTATGTAGAGCCACAAGAAATATAGAAATGTGACAGCAAAAAAAGACTGTATGGTCTATCTAGTTTTTCCATCCATACCAACTAATTCAGCTTACAATTTTTTTCACTCCCTTTTGTTCCATCTCTACCATCTGCACCAGGAGGCTTTTCTATGCATCCAACTCCCTCTCTGTAAATAAATATTTCCTTAGATTACTCTTGAGTGTACCTCCTTTCATTTCATGATCACTTGTTCTACAGCCTCTTTTACTTTGAAAGAGGTCCACTTCCTGTTCATAGAAACCTTGGAGGTATTTAAATGTCTCTATCATATTTCCCTATCCTGCTTTTCTCTTGGGTATGCATGTATAGATCTTTGTCTGTCAACATATGCTTTAGAACAAAGATCATTGATCATTAATTAGCCACCCTCTGGACTGACTCCAACCAGTTTATATACTTTTAAAAGTTTGTCTCCAGAACTACATACAATATTCCAAATTAAATCTCACTAGGGACTTATAAAGAGGTAATATCATCTTGCTTTAACTGCTGACATCTTTCTCTCTATGCAGCCAAGCATCTTCCTGGCTTTTCCCGTCACTTTATCCACCTGTTTGGCCACCTTAAGATCATCAGATACAATGACCCCCAGATCCCGCTCTTCTTTTGTGCTTAGAAAAATTTCACTCCCTATACTGTACCTTCCCTTGGGGTTTTGTAGCCTAAATGCATAACTCTACATTTTTTATCATTAAATCTTAACAGCCAGACTGCAGACTATTTCTTGAGCTTTGCTGGATCCTTTCTCATATTTTCCACACCTTCTCGACTGTTTACCCTGTTTCAGATGTTGGTATCATCAGCAAAAAGATAAACCTTTCCCAACAACCTTTCTGCAATGCTGCTCATGAAAATATTGAACAGAACCAGACCAGTAAGAACTGGTTCAATAAGGCCTTTGACACAGTTCTGCAGAGGTGACATAAATAAATTGAGTTCCCTTGGTATGGGCCCTAGAGTGATTGACTGGATTAGAAACTGGTTGAGTGTGAGGTAACAAAGGGTAGTGGTACTTGACGTTCATTCCAAGGAGGGGTCCATTTTTAGCAGTGTGCCTTAGGGATACATAGAAACATAAATACATGACTGCAGAAAAAGACCAGTATGCCTCTCTAGACACTCTGTGCATGCAACTAAATTTAGCATTACAATTCCATCAATTCAAGACGAGCTCCCAGGGGATCTCTGAGGGAGTGATGGGAATTGTAAAGCTTATTTAGTTGGGTGGATGGGCAGACTAGATAGGCCATACTGCCTTTTTCTGTCATCGTGTTTCTATGTTGCTATGATCCCTGAGGCACATTGCAAGTAACACCCCCCTCCCTGAAGTGAACTCTGTTTATTACTATCCTTTGTTATCTCCAACTCAACCAGTTTCTAAACCAGTCAGTCAATCTAGGGCCCATACCAAAGCACTCAGTTTATTTATAATTTGCCTATGCAGAACTGTGTCAAAGGCCTTAGTGAAATCCAAGTACATTACATATAGCTCGCTGCCCTGATCCAACTTTCTGGTCACACAAAGAAACTGATCAGATTAATTTGACAAGATCTGTCTTTAGTAAAAACTCTATATCCCAGTCACGGTTATTTGTGTATCACATCTCTGTGACAGTCACTATATCCAAGTTAGTTTCTTTCATGACTATCTTTAGATCCTGGACTTTATTTCCCATACTATTAACATTAGTGTAGATAGATTTCCAGATGTTGCTTCTTTTCCCATTTCTATATTAGTATGTAGAGGTCCATATTCAGACACAGTCATGATAGTGAAGTTAGCCAGATAAACCTATCCGGGTGACTTTGGAGGTACATCCAATAGTGCAGCTGCACTATTGAATATAACTAGGTATCTGAAAGTTAGCTGGCTAACTTTAGGGCAGCTCTTTGGCCTGACAAGGTTTAGCTGGTTTAGTCATCTGGCTAAGTTTGAATATCAAGGTTACAGGGTCATTTATCAAGTCGCGTTATGGTGTTTTCACATGCAAAAGATGCCTTAATGCATGAGAAAAGCACCATGTGGGGAGGGGTGGGGGGGGAGAGAGAATGTCTCTGGTGGTGGCCCCATAGTAAGCAGCTGTTTATGCTACTATAGGAGGTCCACCTAGTAACTCGAGGTGAGGTTTAGGTAGTAGTGTAGTGGTTAGGGGCCACTTTTACATGCAGAGTGAGATGTACAAACAGAAAAGTGCACTCTTGTGAAGATTTGACATCTTTTGGAATGAGGAAACTCCAGCTTGATGATACCCAGGTAGAGAATCCATCAAGCTAGGTTGAGAGAACATTGAACAAATCTCTTTGTTGTGTGAGTTTCCTCACTCCAAAAGACATCAAATCTTCACAAGAGTGCACTGTTCTGTTCGTATCTCTCACTCTGCATGTAAAAGTGGCCCCTAACCCCTACACTACTATCTAAACCTCACCTCAAGTTACTAGGTGGGCCTCCTATAGTAGCATAAATAGCTAACTACTACAAGAGCCTTGTAGGTAGTCAGTCTCTCTCTCTCTCTCTCTCTCTCCCCCCCCTCCCCCCCCCAGTGGTGAAATGATTAATTTGCAGGTAGGAAAATGCAATTATGTAGGTATTACCAAAAAGTTAATGCACTTTGCAGTAATACCTATGCAAAACACTAAGATAGCACACATTGTGATAAATAGGCTAATATCATAAAACATGCCCCTTTTCCAATCACAAGTGATATTTACTGCATTTTGATAAATCTAGGCCTTAGCCAGCTAACTCAACTGCTCCCAAGAGCGCCCCTAACTTATCTGGCTAAATTTAACTGCGTAACTTATTAGCTGGCTAGAATTTAGACAGATATGTGCCCAAATATTAATTTAGCCAGCTAACTTCTTAGCAGGCATAATGCTTTTCAATATGGACCTCCTTGTATTTTACTTACCTTAGGATTTTGTTCACTCATCCTGGATGATCCTAGTTTAAAGCCCTCTTCAGCAAGTTTTCCAGTCTGTGTTAGAAGATGCTGCAGCCCTTCTTCAACAGGTGAACTCCATCAGTACTCCTTGAAACATCATTCCATAGACCAGGAAGCTAAAATGATCTCATCAACACTATCTGTGTAGCCATTCATTCATCTCCAGAATACAAGCTTCCCTTCCTGGGACTTTATTCTTGATTGAGAGGATGGAGGAGAATACCACCTGTGCACCTATATGCTTTACCTTTCTTCTCAGAGCCATGATGGCACAATTGATATAATCTGTATGGTACCTAGCATTATTTGTGCCAACATGGATGAGCAGCATTGGATAGTAGTCAGTTGAACTGAGGATTTTTGACAATCTCTCCCAAATGTCTTGGATTTTGATACCCGGCAGACAGCACACTTCCTGGGACAATATGTCTGGTTGACAGATGCATGCCTTCATTTCCCCTTAGAAGCAAGTCACCAGTGACCACTATCCTCTGCCTCCTAAGTGCAGTGGTTGTTAAGCCTGCAGCTTTGAGGTTTGCATGTTTTAGTTCCTCCTCAACTTGGGATGGTTTCTCCTCCTCCACTTCCAGGGCTGCCTAAGGGTTCTTCTGATTTCCCTCAAGCTGAATCAGGGTTTAGGGTATAGTGGTTATAGTAATCTGTCCAGCTGTCATCTTGTGGTCCAGTTTTACCTTCCCCTCTGCTTGAGTTTTCCATCCTTAATACCTTGATAAGCATTTAATTGATGTAGTCCTCAAGCTCTCAGATGCTTCTTGCTATCTCCTCTCTGAGTTCTGCTACCTATTTCCTGAGAGTGACACTTTAAATAACATTGTTTACATTGAGCTGGTTCCTCACTCTGGATCAGGACATCTGATTAGACAGCAGTGGAAGTGTTGACAACTTTGATGAATACAATGTTTTTCAGCTATCCTTCAGCTGTTGAGAGCTTCTGGTATTTATTGAAACAAGAAAGACCTACCAAACTCCCTGTCTTTTTCTCAACTATCCTGCAAATAAAATTAGCCTGTGGAATCTAACTTTCACCTCCACAGTCAATCTCAGTTTTCATACTACAACATTTATTTATAAATCTATGAGGTATTTAGTTATGTGTTGCTCCTTTTGTAGACTCTTGTTGCTTGGGGTACAAAAGTAAACCAGATCAACTATAAATTACTACCACAAAGATAAACTATTATGTCACCAATCAAGCTCATTTACTTAATGCGCTTATTGTTCCATAGTACCTGCAGGTATTCAGACTCACAACAGATATAATTGCGATGGAGAAGGTACAGAGAAGAGCTACCAAAATGATAAGGGGAATGGAACAACTCCCCTATGAGGGAAGACTAAAGAGGTTAGGACTTTTCAGCTTGGAGAAGAGATGACTGAGGGGGGATATGATAGAGGTGTTTAAAATCATGAGAGGTCTAGAATGGGTAGATGTGAATCAGTTATTTACTCTTTCAGATAGTAGAAAGACTAGGGGGCACTCCATGAAGTTAGCATGGGGCACATTTAAAACTAATCGGAGAAAGTTCTTTTTTACTCAACGCACAATTAAACTCTGGAATTTGTTGCCAGAGGATGTGGTTAGTGCAGTTAGTATAGCTGTGTTTAAAAAAGGATTGGATAAGTTCTTGGAGGAGAAGTCCATTACCTGCTATTAAGTTCACCTAGAGAATAGTCACTGCCATTAGTAATGGTAACATGGAATAGACTTACCGTAGTTTTTGGGTACTTGCCAGGCTCTTGTGGCCTGGATTGGCCACTGTTGGAAGCAGGATGCTGGGCTTGATGGACCCTTGGTCTGACCCAGTATGGCATTTTCTTATGTTCTTATGACATCACCCAACTTTCAATGCCTGGCTGTTGCTTGAAATGTGGCTACTACTTCTGCTCTAGTACCAGAGTCTCTTTTCTTTGTTCTATACCCACATTGTTCAAATAGCTCATCAGCGAAATACCCACTGTGAATAAAGAGGAGAGGTGCCAGGGTCAATAAAGAAGAGTGTCCAAGTCTTCCTCTTTAAAGGTACAGGGGCATATAGGTTGATGGTGATTTCAATGCTGTTGTCCTGGGAACACCTGTGCCTTTAAGGAGGTGAACTCTCTGCAGCTGGCATTTGCCTGAATTGCCTCTCCTGCACCATATTCATGCCCATTCCCAGCCAGTATGACCACTATTGGCTGACCAATCCAACGGGGAATGCTAATGGCACCCTGGGGAACTGCCCAGCTCACTCTATGCAAAGGCCAGTCTGTCTGACCCAGTATGGCAATTCTTATGTTCTTATGGTCTTAACCTGTTATTTCACCTTCTTTAAGTCTGTTTGGTCTCTCTGAAGTTCTGAACTATGTGTGTCTCTCAAGTATCTATTCTTTCACTATTCTATAGGAATTCATGTGGTTGTGCATAAGTTCCTTCATGAGTATCTGAGTCTGAAAATTCATGTGTAACAATATACTGTGTTTACAGTGCTTTAGTTATGTTGGTATAATATAAGGAGAACTAAAATGTCCAGTGCCACATACTGGAGAACAAATCCAGAGCTCAGGTTCCAAAGGTGTTTCCATTCTGAGTCTTTGCATAAGGACAAGGGCTTCTTCCCTTTTTTTTTTTTTTAAAGTTATGTTGTCCTTTTTGTCCTTAGGTCGCATCCCCAGAGCAGTGGCATCAGCCAATCAGCACCTCCTGGCTTCAGATGATGTGATCAGCTGCTGCTTGGATCTGGGAGTACCCAGTATTTCTTTCCGGGTTA
Organism: Rhinatrema bivittatum; assembly: GCF_901001135.1. Lineage (NCBI taxonomy): Eukaryota > Metazoa > Chordata > Amphibia > Gymnophiona > Rhinatrematidae > Rhinatrema > Rhinatrema bivittatum. Next base: position 292,696,662 of record NC_042618.1, read on the forward strand.
ATGGACAGCCTGTGCAAGGCATGTTTGAGAATTTCAGCTTGGATGGATTCTTCTTTCCTGTGGTCAGCTTGTCTGCAGGAGTTAAGTAAGTACTGCATTTGATGTGAAAGGAAGTCTAGTGCTTTTGGTTTCCTGAAATGCAGAAACTAGTTTCTGATAGGGATGTGAATCGTTTTTTAACGATTAAAATTATCGTCCGATAATGTTAATATCGTCTTAAATTGTTATAGAACACAATACAATAGAAATTCTAACGATTTATCGTTAAAAATCGTTAAATCGTGTTAGTGCGCACTAACAGGAGTTAGTGCGCACTAACTGAAAATGATACAAATTGACACTTTCCAGGTCAGTAAAGGTCAGTTAGGAATGAATATGTGTTCCTATTGGCTGGCTGCCCTCTTATCTATTGATGTTAACCAGGTTCCCACTGAGGTGATGCTTGGGGGGATGGGAAATGGAAATGGAAACTCAGGAGTACTAACAAAAAATGATACAAATTATTGACACTTTCCAGGTCAGTAAAGGTCAGTTAGGAATGAATATGTATTCCTATTGGCTGGCTGCCCTCTTATCTATTGATGTTACCAAGGTTCCAACTGAGGTGATGGTTGGGGGGATGGGAAATGGAAACTGATGGTACTTGACAAAAAAAGTAATGTGATCAGTCAATATGACTAGAACCTGTGCCCTATTCCTGATACCAGGGGTGTTGTGATCTTCCTGCACTCAGTGCCCTATCCCTGATACCAGTCTGAGACAGCTCCCTCCCTGCATTACTAGTGAGAGGCTGGCTTCACAGACAGGGGGGAGCTGCCTGACCCTCACTCCTGACTTCCCCCATGTCCCAGCCAGTGAATGGTGTGTGGGTGAGGGGGGGGGGAGGATGGTGAAGTCTGAGACAGCTCCCTCCCTGCATTACTAGTGAGAGGCTGGCTTCACAGACAGGGGGGAGCTGCCTGACCCTCACTCCTGACTTCCCCATGTCCCAGCTAGTGAATGGTGTGTGGGTGAGGGGGGGGGGGGGGAGGATGGTGAAGTCTGAGACAGCTCCCTCCCTGCATTACTAGTGAGAGGCTGGCTTCACAGACAGGGGGGAGCTGCCTGACCCTCACTCCTGACTTCCCCCATGTCCCAGCTAGTGAATGGTGTGTGGGTGAGGGGGGGGGGAGGATGGTGAAGTCTGAGACAGCTCCCTCCCTGCATTACTAGTGAGAGGCTGGCTTCACAGACAGGGGGGAGCTGCCTGACCCTCACTCCTGACTTCCCCCATGTCCCAGCTAGTGAATGGTGTGTGGGTGAGGGGGGGGGGGGGGGGAGGATGGTGAAGTCTGAGACAGCTCCCTCCCTGCATTACTAGTGAGAGGCTGGCTTCACAGACAGGGGGGAGCTGCCCGACCCTCACTCCTCCAGGGTATTGTGATCTTCCTGCACACAGTGCCCTATCCCTGATACCAGGGGTGTTGTGATCTTCCTGCACGCAGTGCCCTATCCCTAATACCAGGAGTGTTGTGATCTTCCTGCATGCAGTGCCCTATCCCTGATACCGGGATGTGTGCAAGAAGATCACAACACCCCCGGTATCAGGAATAGGGCACTGTGTGCAGGAAGATCACAACACCCCTGGTATTAGGGATAGGGCACTGTGTGCAAAAAGATCACAACACTCCTGGTATTAATAGGGATAGGGCACTGTGTACATGAAGATCACAACACCCCTGGTGCCAGGGTTAGGGCACTGTGTGCAAGAAGATCACAACACTCCTGGTATTAATAGGGATAGGGCACTGTGTGCAGGAAGATCACAACACCCCTGGTGTCAGGTTAGGGCACTGTGTGCAGGAAGATCACAACACTCCTGGTATTAATAGGGATAGGGCACTGTGTGCAGGAAGATCACAACACCCCTGGTGCCAGGGTTAGGGCACTGTGTGCAGGAAGATCACAACACTCCTGGTATTAATAGGGATAGGGCACTGTGTGCAGGAAGATCACAACACCCCTGGTGCCAGGGTTAGGGCACTGTGTGCAGGAAGATCACAACACTCCTGGTATTAATAGGGATAGGGCACTGTGTGCAGGAAGATCATAACACCCCTGGTGTCAGGGTTAGGGCACTGTGTGCAGGAAGCTCACAACACTCCTGGTATTAATAGGGATAGGGCACTGTGTGCAGGAAGATCACAACACCCCTGGTGCCAGGGTTAGGGCACTGTGTGCAGGAAGATCACAACACTCCTGGTATTAATAGGGATAGGGCACTGTGTGCAGGAAGATCACAACACCCCTGGTGCCAGGGTTAGGGCACTGTGTGCAGGAAGATCACAACACTCCTGGTATTAATAGGGATAGGGCACTGTGTGCAGGAAGATCACAATACCCCTGGTATCAGGGTTAGGACACAAGTTCTAGTCACATTGACTGATCACATTACTTGTTTTGTCAAGCTACCAACTGTTTCCATTTCCCATCCCCCATATACTGTCAGTGGGAACCTTGTTAACATGAATAAATAAGAGGGCAGCCAATAGGAATACATATTCATTCCTAAACTGACCTTAACTGACCTGAAAAGTGTCAAATTGTATCATTTTCAGTTAGTGCGCACTAACTCCCAGTTAGTGCGCACTAATCGGAAAAAACGATTTTTAACGATTTTTTAACTAAAAAATCGTGCCTAACACGATTTTCTTGCCCTGCCACATGATTTCTATCGTTAAGACGATATGAAACACGATTCACATCCCTAGTTTCTGATATAAGAAGAAATATTTCTGGTAGAGCCCATTAACATAATATACAGCAGAAGAAACAGAATTCTATATTGAAAAAGCCAGTAGGAAGGAAAGGTATCCAGGTAAAATTACCTGGATAACTTCAGCCAGATCATCAGCAGAATTTACCCTAATAAGACGGTAACTTTAATACCGGTCCACGGGCACACGTTCGCTGGCCTGCACCCAGGGATATGGCTATTTTATAATATACATACATATATGAGTGCAGGTTATAAAATAGCCTGATCACATGCATATGTGCATGCAATTTTAGGTGAATGTGCGCAAATGCTGCTTCTAAAACATAAATGGGTGGATTTTAAAAGGCATGCATGCTGATACCATTACCACTTTTCCCAGTTCATCCAAGTATTGGATAGGTTTTCCAAACCCTCCCCTATAATAGCCTCCCAGTTAGCCCCAACCTTTAAAACCCTGTTGATCTGTCTAGACGTTTTTGTTCTACATTCTTACCATTCTTACACGTCATCCATAGCAGAAGTAAAGTTATATGACGGGGGACCCTGGGGTGCACCAGTGTGCATTATTATTTATGCTCAAATTTCAAGTTTTAATCCAGGAATGCCCATACTCTGCCTATCCCACACCCAGCCACTTTTTTTTGAGCTTTCATGCGCACAGCGGCAAGTACGTGCATATCTAAGCCGCTTTTAAAATCTGCTCGGCATGCACCACCCAACTTGTGCACTTATCTCCCGATTTTGGTAAGCACCTGATTTTTAAAATTCACTTTTATCCGGGTATATTCAGTGGAAAAATGTATCTGGATAATTTTAGGATAGGCATTTTTCAATCAGACTTACCTAGCTACCTTTGTGAGGGCACAGGGTTGCGCTCTTAGCATCTAGTGTTGCTCTGATGTCGATGCTGATAACATATGCTATCAGCTTTATTAGCAGAGCAACAAGGGATAATTAACCAGGAAGAAAGAGCTTGTGTCCTTCTATCTAGGATTTCCTGAATTTTCAGGGGGGACTGTGTTGCAATGGAGGGAGAAAGATTGGGAAGGGAAAGTTGTAGTCATGTTTTTAATGTCATGTGGTTGGGAGGGGATTTCAGCACTTTGGTGACTGTGGCTACTAGAAGATGGGATAGAGGAGGGATGTGAGGGGTGGGTACTATCAGACCCTTCATTTTACAAGACAGGGGGCATGCTGGGAAGGGGGGGGGGGCGCTGGTGGTTACCCCTAGCACAGCTTTTATACATGGTGGGAGGAGGTGACAGATTTACCTCCTCCTGTGGGCATAAACTAAGTTTGGGAGGTAACGGGGAGATTGTGGTGGCCTCATTTTTCAGTAGCACTATATTCATAGGGCTGCTATGGCCCGTTTTTACCTTAAATTGAGGGGTGGGGGGGGGGGGGGTTGGGTCAGACCTCTGCTGGCCCAAGTAGTGTTTCATATATTGGCTCCATTCAGAATATAGCTAGTTAGTTTTAAAGTTATTCGAGTAAACTTACCCGGATAACTTTAACCGAGTGTATTCTGTATCACTGCTAAAGTTATCCATGTAACCTGCTGAATATTCGGCTAACATTATCTGGGTAACTTTATCCAGATAACATTGCATTTGCCCGCCTAGTTAATATGGACCTCAGTTTTTGTGATGCAGTTTCAAAATTTGGAAGTATTAACTAGAGATGTACATTTGTTTGAAATGAAATAGACCATGTCAACGACATTTTCTATTTTGTTTTATTTCATTGGAACTGCAAAACAAAATTTAAAAAATGCTGAAATTTCAGGTTTTTTTGAGTTTCATGTTAGTGTGCATTAAATAGTGTTAGTGCCCACTATCTGAACTTAGGGGTAGATTTTTAAAGGGACGCTCGTACGTCCATGTGCACGCGCTTCCTGGCGCATAGACATGGACGCGCTGATTTTATAACATGTGCACGCATGTTTTAAAATCCGTCAGCCACGCATAAATGTGCATCGGGTTTTATAACCCGTATACGCATGTGTGGGCGGCATGCGCAGGGGGGCAGGGGGACATGCAATTTTCACGTCGCGACAATTCCTGGCCTTTCCAAGTTCCCTCTGAGTTCGCTTCAATTAAGGAGTAGACTGGTATGGAACTTCCCTACCCCCCTACCTAACCCCTCTTCCTCTTCCCTTCTCCTCCCCACCCCTAAACCCTAACTTTTTTGTTTTTTTCTTTTTTGAAACTTACTTCAGCTCCCGAGCTGAAGTAAATTATGCACGCCGGCGTGCGAGGCTCCGGGACAGCAAGCAATGGCGCTGTCCCGGCCCGCCCCTCCCAGAACATGCCTCCCAGCCTACCCCTTCCAAGAAGCCCAGCACTTGAGCATGTACTGGCCTTTACGCACATGGCCGGACCTCTTGGAAAATTTGCCTGGCGCACACAAGGCCCGGCCATGCGTGTAGAGGCCGGAATTTACATGCGTTGGGCATTTAAAATCTGCCCGTTAGTGCTCACTAACTAGATTTAGTGCACACTATCTGAAAATGTTACAAATAGTTTTTAAAGTTTAAAATTTTAGCTAACGCTATGGCTCTGCATTCCCATCAGCTGTCTGTATAGTTACTTGTTTGTGTTGCCAAGGTTGCAAGTGGTGTGTGGGAGGAAAGTTCCACCTGGCTGGTTACAAGTGTAAACAAAAAATGTAAACGTAGCATCATGTTCTAGTCCGCATAAGCATGCAATGCAAGTGCATATTTTGAATTTGTCAATTCAAGTTTATTTTGAAAAAGGTGCCCTGGCGTTTTGGGATATGCATACTTTGAATCACCCAATCCTGCTTCTTTTTTAAGAGTACATGGTAATTGGTAAAAGTGTATTTTGATAATGCCAGTTATGTGGTTGTATTTTTTTTTTTTTTTGCTCATTTAACTCGTGTGCAAGATAATATATTAAGGGAGGCTCTGATTATCTGCTGCTTTGCTTTAGGTGAATTGAGGAGACAGCATAGCTCTTTGTTCTTATGAGAGAGATAGTAGTTAATACTTTTTCAAGATTTTAAGTTAATCATCATTGTATTATTCTTTGGTGATTAATATGATTTAGTAAATGTCGGTCTTAGGAGGCACTAGGCCTTCAAGGTAGTATGCAACATAATAGCAGTGTGGTCTTACACTAACTGCTGCAGTGCTTTGTTATTATTCTAACAAAGTTTCACTGTCTGCTTTTCCTTTAGTGTGAGAATTTAATATTCTAGGTTTCTGTTTGTCCTTCCTCTTATAGCCTGGCATCTGCCCTCTGGCCTGTGGTCACTGGCCTGTGGTCCACTGACCTCAGTGAGTAATCCGGTTTATATTATCTGGTGGTGGGTACATACAGCCACACACACTGCACAGTGCCAGTTCTCATTTCTAAATTATAAATTTAAGTGCAGCACTACTTCTATATACACCTGATAGTGTGGCAGTGGTACACTTGTGGAACTGGGCAGGCAGGCAGTCAGCACTGAATAATACATTTTATTGGTGTATGTATTGTTGACATTGATTATTTGAGGGAATATCTATATTTGCTAGCTAAATGTGTTTGTCCTCCATCATGTGGCCTGGTGAGAGACTGGAGTTGGGGGGGGGGGGTGACTGGGGAAAGAGTGAGCGACTGGTGTGAGGGGTAATTGGTGAGAGAGAGAGAGAGGAATCTGTGTGGGGGAATGACTGGTTAGAGATTGAGAGACTGGGATGTGGGGTAACAGATGAGAAAGTAAGAGAGTGAGAAACAGGTGTGTGGTGTAACAGGGTGAGAGAGAGAGACTCTGGTTGGTGAGAGAAAGACAGAGACTGGAGTGGAGTGACTGATGAAGGTGAGAGAGAGAGAGACTGGTTGTGGCAGAGGATTACTGTGAGAGATAAAGACTTGTGTGGAGGGCAACTGGTGAGAGAGAGAAAGAGACTAGTTAGGTGACTGGTGAGAGAGAGAATGGACTGGGGTGAATGTTGAAAGTGAGAGACTGGTCTGGGGAGTGACTTGTGAGAGAGAGAGACTGGTTGGGGCAGAGGTGACTGTTGAGAAAGAATGAGACTGGTGTAGATGGGGACTGATAAGAGAGTGAATGGAATGTAGGGCAACTGGTGAGTGAGGGATGATTGTGAGAATGAGAGAGACTGGTAAGGGGTGACTAGTGATATACACACTGGTTAGGGGTGAATGGTGAAAGAGAGAGAGACTGTTTAGTGGCGTGGTATTAATGGAGAGAAAGATGTGTGGAAGGGGACTGGTGAGAGAGAGAGACTGGAGTGAAGGGGACTGACTGCATGTGATAAAGGGAGAGAGGTGTGGGGGTGACTGGTGGTGAGAGATGGACACTGATGTGGGGGTGATGAGGGACAGAGAGAGACTGGTGTGGGGGATGATTGGTGATAGAGATAGACTGTAATGGGGGGTGACTAAAACAACTTTCTCAATTTAAAAAAGGCTGAAAGGAGGCAGTTAGTGCTTCATTGCTTATTATAGATACCAATGTATATGATGTTAGTGCACACTTCTAAAGTTAGTGTGCACTAACTATGAATTTAGGGACAAAATGAAAATAACCCAACCAATCATTTTAACAACAAAATTGAACAAAAAAATGACATGAAATAAAAACCACACACCAAAAAAATAACATTGCATACCCCTGTTAACTATCAATTGAATCTTGTCTGATAGTGTCAGTGTTGGTCAGTAGAGATGTGAATCGTGTGCCAGATCGTCTTAGCGATCAGATTCGGCTGGGAGGGAGGGGGGGGGGGGGGAAATCTGATCATTAAGATATGTGAATTGGAATCGTTTCTGATTCCAATTCACATCGCTAATTTTTTTTTTAGGGAGGCCCGCGCCGCTAAAAAAAAACAAACCACCCGACCCTTTAAATCGACCCCACCCTCCTGACCCCCCCAAAACCTTTTAAAATTACCTGGTGGTGTAGGGGGGCCTCGGGGGGCCTCGGGGAGAGATCCAGGGAGGGCCTCGGGGAGAGGAGAGATCCAGGGGGGCCTCGGGGAGAGATTTCCCGTTCCCAGGCATCAGCTGTTCTAAAAAAAAATGGCGCCAATGCCCCTTTGCCCTTACCATGTGACAGGGTATCCGTGCCATTGGCCGGCCCCTGTCACATGGGAGGAGCACTGGATGGCCGGTGTGTATTCGTGAAAGTGACAAATGGAAGACGGCCTTTAACACCCACGATGGACACTTCGAATATCTCATCATGCCCTTCGGACTAAGTAACACACCTGCAGTCTTTCAAAATATGATGAACGACATCTTACGGGACTTACTATATCAATGTATAGTAGTATATCTTGATGACATCCTGATCTTCTCCCAGGATCTACAAACACATCAAGAGGATGTCAAAAAGGTTTTAAGATGCCTAAGGTGTACCACCTATATGTGAAACTCGAGAAGTGTGAGTTCCATAAGGAATCTGTACCCTTCCTGGGATATATTGTTTCAAAAAACGGGTTTCAGATAGACCCCAAGAAATTAGAAAGCATCCAAGTTTGGCCCCAACCTACAGGCCTAAAGGCACTGTGCCATTTCTTGGGCTTCACGAACTACTACCGTTCCTTTATCAAGAACTATTCATCATTGACGGTCCCTCTCACTGCAGTGACCAGAAAGGGAGCCAACCCTGCCAACTGGTCTCTTGAAGCTATATCAGCCTTCCTGTCTCTCAAAGAGGCTTTTCAAAAAAAGCCGTGCCTCCGCCATCCAGTTCCGCATCACCCATTCATCGTCGAGGTCGACGCATCGGACGTCGGCATAGGAGCGGTTTTGAGCCAGTACAGCAAATCCAATGTGCTCCATCCATGCTCCTTCTTTTCAAGGTGGTTCTCACCCACCGAAAGAAATTACGGAATCGGAGACAAAAAGTTACTCGCAATTAAGCTGGCCTTTGTGGAGTGGCGTCCTTGGCTGGAGGGCGCACAAGATCAGATAGTAGTGTACACCGATTACAAGAACGTGGAGTACCTTAGACATGCACAATGACTCAACCACCGTCAAGCAAGATGGTCACTGTTATTTAACAGATTCGATTTCCTTTTGAAATACCGTCTGGGAGAGAAGAACATTAGTACAGCATCTTTGAAACTTCCTACCTTCTAGTAAGGAACAGTGAGATGGTGATACACCCAATATGCTCCAAGGCGGCTTGCCTCTGATATGGGGTTGAGGAAGAGGTGAAGTGGTTGGCTTGGAAGATTGGCTTCCCCTGTTCAAGCCCTTTCCTGCTGCTGCTTATGCTTGCCACCCGTGGCAGTCCCGCGGTATGGCCCTCTCACCTCTCTACACAAGCATCAGGCTCCAGCTCCTTGTTGCTGGCAGCAGTGGGCCGCCAGTCCCGACCTCGGATTTCCATCAGCACCTCCGGCCCTGCTCCGCTTCCCGGGACCTCCAGCCAGGATGTCTTCATCCATCGGGCCTCTCCTTGGGGTTCGTGGAGAGACACCGGCAGCAGTGCTGCACCCCTCCCTAGGCGCGTGCGCGTACACCAGTGACACTTTTAAAGGGCCCGCGGCAGGAACCTGGCCACGGACACGGATGCTGACGTCAGTTCCCTCAGCACTTAAATGTTCAGGCCTCACACTGAAGTGTTGCCTTTGCAACAGGTCTTGGTTTCCTGTTCCAGGTTTCCTCGTACTCGTTGCTTCTCCGTGAGCCTTGATTCGTGTTCCTGTTTCTCCAAGTTCCTGGTTCCTGTTCCATGTTAGTCTCGTCTGTGTGCTGATTGACTTCCTGGTTCTGACCACTGCTACGGCTGACCTTGCCTGCCTTCTCCAAGCCTGACCACTGCTACATCTGACCACACCTGCCTTCTCCGTGCCTTGAACATTGCTACGTCTGACCATGCCTGCCTTCTCCGTGCCTTGACCATTGCTACAAATGACCATGCCTGCCTTCTCCATGCCTTGATCATTGCTACGTCTGACCACACCTGCCTTTTCCATGCCTTGACCATTGCTACAAACGACTTCGCCTCAGACGTTCTCGAGTCCAGAGTTCCACGTTGCTTGCCACACCTTCCAAGTGCCGCCAGCTTCCATTTAAGCTTGTCAGTGATGCCTCTGTCCCTATCCTCTGGACACGGACTATTAAGGCTTCGGCCTCCCTTTGCTCAGGCACCTTCAGTTCCTTCTTGTTCCTTGGTGCTTGAGTTCCTGTTCCATATCCCAACCAGGATAGGACCACACCTTCTGCTGGCTGCTGTCTCTGGGCTGAACCATCTACTACCTGTACTTAACCTTGAGGCCCGCCTAAGTCCTGCCAGCCCCGGCACCCGAAGGCTCAACCTGAGGGGAATGTGGGCTGGTATAGGTGAAGCTCCAGTGGCCTCCAACTTCAGCCCACTCCGCCTGCTGACGATGGGGACACATAGACCCTCCCCTACGGGTTGTGTCAACCCACCTCAGACCAAGGATCCACATCCTACACAACAGTTGCTACTGCTTCTTTGACTGGCAGATGGGATCCACAGGCTAGTACTGATGCCCTCCCCGAATGCCATGCTAATGAGTTTTCTCTTTTTATGTGATGTAGCATGCCACTGTTTGTAAGTTGACCTAGAGATTTTCCTCTACTGATGCACTTGCAACACTTGCAGTGAATACACATTACAGGTACTTTTTCATTCTGAAGTGCCTCCACACCTTAGATTTATTCTGGGACTTCCTCTCCCTCTTTGCAGGCTTGGATGCTTTTGCTGGCAGTAGAGTTAAGGAGGGACCAAGAGACAAAAGTCAAGGTAATCACTCAAGCCCCCCACTACCTTCGTTTCCTGAGGGACGTCCTTTGCTCCATCAGTATTGCTTTCTTCTTTCTCTACCTGTTCAATGGAAGATAGCACATTAGTAACTAGATGGCCCAACTTCTTCACAGAAAATAGTTCTTCAGTGATGATTAGTGATGTGAATTGGAATCGGTTCCGATTCCAATTCACATCACTAATTTTTTTTAGTGAGGCCCGCGCCGATAAAAAAACCCCACCCTGACCCTTTAAAATTACCCCTTAGCCTCCCCCATCTCCCGACCCCCCCCCCCAAAACTTTTTACACATACCTGGTGGTCCAGGGGGGCCGCGGGGAGCAATCTCCCGTTCCCACGCTATCAGCTGCGCTAAAAAAAATGGCATCAATGTCCCTTTGCCCTTACCATGTGACAGGGCAAAGGTAGCGCCGGTGCCATTTTGAATATTGGCAATACGGCCCGCGTGCAGGAGATCGCTCCCGGACCCCCGCTGGACCCCCAGGGACTTTTGGCCAGCTTGGGGGGCCTCCTGACCCTCACAAGACTTGCCAAAAGTCCAGCGGGGGTTCGGGAGCGACCTCCTGCACTCCGGCCATATTGCCAGTATTCAAAATGGCGCCGGTGCTACCTTTGCCCTGTCACATGGTAAGGGCAAAGGGCCATCGGCGCCATTTTTTTTAGCGCACCTGATAGCGTGGGAACGGGAGATCGCTTCCCGCGGCCCCCCTGGACCACCAGGTATGTGTAAAAAGTTTGGGGGGGGGGGGTGTCGGGAGAGTAGGGGAGTTTAAGGGGGGTAATTTTAAAGGGTCGGGGTGGATTTTTTTTTTATCGGGCCATCGGCGCCATTTATATTAGTGGCAGCCAAAATGGCGCCGATGGCCCGAGAGTGGGAGATCGCACCGGGACCCCCCCACTAGACCACCAGGTAATTTAAAACATTTTGGGGGGGTTCTGGAGGGTGGGGGATTTGTTTTAAAGGGTCAGGGTGGGTTTAGGGGTTGTTTTGGTGTGCCGTTTTTCCCGCCCTCCCCCCCCGATTTACAATTTTTCACGATAAATCGGGGGGAATTTCTATTGTATCGCGACTAACGATTTTTGACGATTTAAAAAATATCTGATGATTTTTTTGTATCGTCAAAAAACGATTCACATCCCTACTGTCTAATATACAGGCAGGAAACTACCATTGTAACAACCACCAGTGGGGGTACTATGGCAAGATGGTATATTCCTTCTTCTACCTTGCTTAGTCTAATCACAAGGGCAGGGGTAGGTAACTCCAGCCCTCAAGTGCTACAGGCAGGTCTGGTTTTCAGGATATCCATAATGAATATGCATGAGATATATTTGCATGCACTACCTCCATTGTATGCAAATATATATCATCCACTTGTTTGTAACACTCCAGGAACAGTGTTCCTATCCCTGTCCTAGGCCAAAATCTCTAACTGAGATCCCGATGGGCATTCTAAGCAAGAAATACCAGAGAAACTTTAGAGTCTACAATTTTTCTAAAAACCAGTATAGTAATATTCAACACAGGGAAGTTATTCTTTAGTGACGGCATAGACAAGCCAGGAAGGACATGCAAAGAGAATGGGTGTAATATATCCTCCTCAATTAGCAAACAATTGGGTTTCATACAATTATTGTTGCACAAAAACCTTTCTTCAATATGGATGTTGTGAATTAGCTGTTTTAGTGGACCCTTGGGCCGGCCTGTGGGAGACTGGGGAGAGATGGACTATAGTCTCTGCTTGAGGGCAGGCTGGGAGGCCAATACCAGGCAAGTGATGGACGGTGAGCGTCACCCAGGAAGCTGGTACTCCCCCGGGAGGAGCCCGTAGGAGCCCAACCGCTTGGGACTTAGGGGATTCACCCTGGAAGCCGGAGCTCCCCTGGGAGGAGCCCATAGGAGCCCGGCCGCTGGGACTTAGGAGATCACAGAAGCTGGAACTGAAGCAGGCAGGCAAGGATCTGGAATCAGGCAGGAACTGAAGCAGGGCAGGTACTGGATCCAAGCTGGAACTGAAGCAGGACAGGTTACTGGAACCAGGCAAGCACTGAAGCAGGACAGGTACTGGAACCAAGCTAGAACTGAAGCAGGACAGGTTACTGGAACCAGGCAAGCAGGGCAGGTACTGGAGCCACAAAGACAGGTCTTGTACACAGAAGCGTAGCAAGTCTTACGCAGGAATGGAGTTGCTAATGCAATAGCACACTCCGGGGCTTGGAGCAACTGGGAACCACAAGAAACCCCATTGCAAGGCAAAGTTCTGGGCTCCGCGGCGTCTTAACATAGGCCGCAGCGTCTGACATCAGGGGTAAGGCGGAGCCTTCAGTGGCGGGAAAAGTCCTTCATAAGCGCAGCTGCTGCGCGCACGTGCGCCTAAGGAGATGGCGTCCAGAAAGGGTTTTTCGGCGGCATCCCCCCCGCGGAACAGGCCGCAGGCTCTCAGAGGCGGAACGGGACCAAGGAGGTAAGGGCCGGGTCGCGACCATTGCGACTGGGGCCACAACAATGGATGCAAAATGGTAATATGCTTCCGCTCCTCCAGTTGTCCTACCAGAACCGCACTCACAGGAACCCTCTACACCCCACCCTTAAAATCGCACATCACACTTCCACCAGAGAAAGAGCCCTTTCCATCGCAGGCCCCACCCTCTGGAACACCATGCCACTTGAGCTCCGATTAGAACCATGCATTCAGAAATTCAAAAAAGGGGTTAAGACATGGCTCTTTAAATTGGCCTACCCTGACTCAGATCCTACTTAGTCCCCCTGCTCCCTCTACTCTATCAGAGAAAGAGCCCTGTCATTATCGTACTTATTGCCTTCTCCTTTCCTCCTTACTTGTACTCTGTTTTGTCTCTCATAGCTCTGCAGCACTGTATATACCTCCTCTTCTCCCTGATCTTAGACCCCTTACCTTTACTGATAGCAATATCTGCTAGATTGTATATAGTTCCTTTTGAACGTATAATTTGCAATGTTATATATAATGTTTATCGGTTGTTTCTCCCATCTCTGTGCTTTGCTCTCCGTCAGGTACTGTTCCTATATTTTCCTTTCTGTCCTGTTTTCCCTCTCTTTGCTCGTTCCTTCTATCTTCCTAGCTGCTCCCCTCCCCCCACCCTGGTTTTTTGTACTTTCCTCCTTCAGTTATATTATAAATCGGCATAATGTACCCACGAAAAAAAAAAAAAGTTAATAAATAAATAAATAGATAAAAAATAAGTAAAGTCTGGAAAATTGAGCCCACCTTTTGTTTAGAAGATTCAAGTTTTTAATTGCTATGTTGGGAATCTTAGAATTCCATAAAAATTGTAACAGCAATTTTCAATAGATTTGAACATAAATAGATTGAATGGGAGAGGTAACAATCCCAATATGTAATTCATTTTGGGCATTATAACCATTTTAATGGTTTCTAATTTACCCCATCAGGACAGATATAGAGGAGACCATTGGGTAGATAAATCTGATTATATCCATAAGAATTTCAGAATTTTTAAGTATTGTGGATTCTTTTTTTTTAAATTTTTTTTATAATTCTCTTTTTACTAAGCATTTCAATAATATAACATAAATCATGTCTCATTACATAATATAAGTAATCTTGTGTGCATTTTACATAATCCCAGGTTAAAAAAACTAATAATAGACATTACTCACCTCACAAGAACCATATAATTGGGGGGGGGGGGCTTTAAGGAAAAACGTAAAAGTTATGTGCAATTTAATCACAGAAGAGGTAGTTATCTTAATTTACTTTCAGGCCCTACTCAGCTGGTATGATTTGACCCAGATTTACCTCAGCTTTATCTCTTAGGAAAATTTCAAGGTAGGATGGCTCAGAAAAAATAAACTTCTTGCCTTGAAAATTAATAAAACATCTGCAAGGAAATTTCAAATAAAATGTTGCCCCAATCTCCAGAGTTTTATTTTCAAGGCTAAGGATTGTCTTCTACAAGCCTGTCCACAGAAAAGTAAATCCTTGTTTTTAAAAAAATTTTCAAACACATATTCTTTCTCCTTTTCTAAAGAAAAAGAGACAAACAATGTTTCTCTTCTATTTATAATATCAATAGACTCTTCAAGAAATGTTGATATACCTGGGCTATTCTCCTCTACCCTACCTGAGATGGTATTAGGCTGGGTAGAAAAATAAAAATGTTTTGATATAGATGGGATTTCATTTTCTTCATATGCTAAATTTTCCCGCAAAAACCACAAACATTTCAAATGGAGATAAAAATCTTGTGATTGGGAAGTTAACAAATCTTAAGTTCTTAATTCTTTTCAGATTTTCAATATTTTCTAACTCTGTATGTAACATCAAACTGACAGTTATATGCATGCTGTGAACATTCTGAACATTCTGTACTTTTGTAAACAAAGATTTAACAGAGGATTCCATCTCAGTCAACCTTTTCCCCTGATCTTGAATACATAGTCTGTTGACATTTACTAAAGAAGAAAGAGAGGAGTTCACTTGTGATAAATTTGAGTCTAATTTAACCAGCAACCTCCATAAGTCTCCAAGTGTAACATTGGATGGATCTACAGTATTCACCTGAGAGCCTCCAATGCTTACAGCGGGGGTTCCATTTTCTGCCTCTTGAGGTTGTAAACTGAAGCAGAATTTAATAGCAAAATCCACCGGTGGAGAATTTAATTCTAGAACACTTACGTTTGCTAGATCACTTCCAAGGGAACTCCCCCTCTCTGTTGCACCTGGAGGTTGAGGAGGTGTTGGGCCATTGCCCAGACTCAGTGAGACATTCAGTATGTCTCAAGTGCAGTTCTCTTGTGGTGTTTCAAGCCTATTAACATGGGCGTCCCTCGGGCCAATCCTATAGGTGGCAGGAGATGAGGTAATGATCCTAGCCTTTCTTTTATGACCCATAAATCAATAAGGCAAATTCGACCAACGTATCGAATTCAGTCAAAGGCGGTCTAAGCCAGTCTAAGCCAGTCTAAGCCGTGTGCCCCTTTGGCGCGCGCAGCTTAGGCAGCGTGCTGGCAGCAGCGGTGCGCCGCACAGTCGCTGAATTTAAATGTCATGTGGACCCTGGATGATGACGTCGACTCATACTTGGGACTCAGCTGGATCTTATTATCAGGTCTCACCAAGTTCGCTGGTTTCCAGGTAGGCTGCTGTAACCTTCTCTCCTCCACCTCAGATCTCCAAGTATGGTGGATTCTAAGGTAGAACTAAACCAACTACCTAAATATTTAAAGGTGTCAGATGTCCATTGAAAAGGATAATTTTGTAAGTCAGCCTTAAAAGTAAATTTATTCAAGGGAAGAACTAAAGATTTCAACCAGTTGACTTTATCCCTGGATAGTTTTGAATGAAGGCTCATAAAACTGTAGCCCAACAGAGGTCTGTTTTAAATAATCTGGAAAAAAAAATAGAAACAACAGGAAACTGCTGGGTAAAAATAAATAATCATGGTCTAGGCCTGAGATTTTAAATGGATGCACAGAATCTTTCTGACAGATATATAGAATTGATGTTCAGTCCACTGCAGTAGATCATCTCCTGTCTTGCCAGTTCAGGGATCTCATTTCTTATTCTTTTCCTTTCTTGTTTATTTTTTAGAGCACGTTTCCTGCTGGGTGGACGTCATGGAGAATTTAAATTTTTGCCTCCAGCTGGCTATGCTTCTTGTTATGAAGCCTTGCTCCCTACAGAGAAGATGCGATTGGAACCTGTAAAAGAGTATAAACGAGATTACGAGGGAGTACGGGATTTGCTGGGTACAACCCATTTCCTCTCCCAGGCTTCCTTTATCCCTTGCCCGATTGATACCAACCAGGTATCTGAAACATACTGTAGAAGCAGCATACTTGTGGGAGGGGCAGGGGCATCAAGAACATATGCTGTGCAGTGCAGCAAAATGCAGAATTCAGGTTTAAAGTCTGGGGAAGGGAGGCAATGTGGTGTTCAGTGCTAGAGCATCTTTCCTTGCATATCAAACCACTCTTTAAAACTAGCACTTTTGTTACCCTGGTGAGTCACTTAGAGGGCAATTTCCAAAGCCATTTATTTACCTGGCTAAAATGGCTTGACTGAAAGTTCCTCTTTTCAAATGTAGCTAAAAGTATGTATGATTTCCATAGCATGTATACTTTTAGCCACCGGAAAAAGTGGCATTCCTGTGGACAAATTTAGATCAGAGGAAGAAAACAATTCACATACTGAATTTTCAAATGTACAAATGCTATTTTGCTTCTGCTGTGCTGGCCACACAAATAGCAGGTGTAAAATACATAGACCATGTAATACACACATGTTAGACTTAGTTTTTGGGTACTTGCCAGGTTCTTTTGGCCTGGATTGGCCACTGTTGGAAACAGGATGCTGGGCTTGATGGACCCTTGGTCTGACCCAGTATGGCATTTTCTTATGCTTCTTATGTTAATTTGCTTAAAGTATAAGCATTAAAAGTGCCCGCGTAGTTCGCTTCTACAGGGCTGTTTAAAAATCATCCCCCCTTGTGCTCAATATCTGTTGATGCCTCATTTTACCCATCTGTCATAGCATAATATTTATAAAGCAGATTATAAATGTGATGAGTTAGGGGCCATGTTGTGTAATTTCCTTGCAAAATAAATGGGTCTTTTGGATTGAAGGATACATTGCAATTTTCCTTGCTTTCTGCTACACCAGTCCAGAACAATTGGGGGTCAATGCCCTTTCCAAACTAAGGGGGTTATTTTCCAAGCTGCGTTATGGGCTTTTCACATGCTTTAAGACGTTTTTCACATGCTAAAAGCACCATAATGCATGGTGCGATGCTAATTTAGAAAAGGGGTGGGGTTTGGGGCTTGATGTTACCCAGGTACAGAGTCCATCAAGCTAGGTTGAGAGAATATTGTACAAATTTCATCTTTGGTTGAGTTTCCTCACTCCGAAGGACATCAAATCTTCACAAGAGTGTACTGTTCCGTTCGTTCATCTCACTCTGAATGTCAGTGGCCCCTAACCCCTACAGTAATACCTAAACCTCACCTCGAGTATCTAGGTGGGCCTCCTATAGAGGTATAAAGACCTAACTCTTATGAGGGCCTTATAGCTAGTCTCTCTGTCTCTCTGTCTCTCTCTGTCTCTCTCTCTCTCTCACTCACTCTCTCACAGTAGTCCTAGGTAGCAATTACAATTGTGGCACTTACCACAAAGTGTGAAAAGTTAACACACTCTGCAATAACACCTATGCGAAGCACTAAGATAACTTATTTATTGCACAGTGCACTATTACCATAAAACACCTCTTCCTATCGCTTGCGATAGTTTGATGAATCTAGCTGTAAGGGGGTTATTTTCTAAATGTTTATCGTATGCGTTAGGGCCTTATCGCACGCGAAAAGGGGCTTTTCGCCTGCGATAGGATATTAATTAGCTGGAGGGGAGGAGTCGGCTGCGGCACCGCTGCTGGAGATAATGTGAGGAACATTATTGCCGGCAGTAGCACAGCGAATAGCACTACCTTTCACGGTGGCACTATTTGCACGAAAGGCTGCAGCCGGCTCCACCGCGGCTGGCGAAATTGCACCGCCATGGTGCGAATGGCTATGGCCTTTCACAGGCCTGCCCCACCCCATTTTTCACGGGATTCATCATTCCATGAGGAATCTCCTCAACCTTTACTAAGTTTCTCCAGCTCATTTCCAAATAGCAGCCTTCCTTTGAAAGGCAATCACAATAGTCATGTCTTAGACCAGAAGTCTATGGCCTAGTATTGGAGCCATGGCAATCTCCTTGCGCCTATGGCCATAGCCAAAGAATTTGAGAACACTCTAAAGAGTAGAGACTGTCACCTTCATTAAGTGGCTGTATGCATCTTAATAGAGCTCTGAAAACATAATTTGTACAGATGCCATCTGAATAGCTAAATTGCACAAATGTTATCACCTCTTTTCAATGTTTTTTAATTTTAATGTTTCAATTGTATGTATTTATCTTCTTAATCACCCACTTGAATGTATGAGTATCCTATTTCTTTTTGCACTATTATCAAGTTACATTTAACAAAAAGAAAAAAAAATTTGAGGAAGGAGTGGAAGGTTTCATACGATATTATATTTCACTACACCCGATAATGTATTCAGTATAATCATTAACCAACCTCCTCCTGCCTAATATTTATATGTATATATATATAATCCAGCGTGTATTCACCCTTTCTTTTTTTTTTAATTTTTAAGTATTTTTTGTGTCCAAAAATCTTTAAAAATATTGACTGTTACCAGTCCATGTCCATGTCAAAGCATCTCATTTTTGACTGCCAAATTTATGTATAACATATATGAAAATGCCACTGTACTCTTTAAGTTTTATAATGTTGTGCACCAACTAAACTGAATATAAAACTTTCCCGACTTATCTGAGTATCAACGTTTCCCAACAAGGCCTTGCTTCTGATCTGTAGATCTTTCTTCAGGGGATTTTCATCTGCTTCAAAATCGTCAGAATATATTAAACAACAATTAATCCCTAGAGGACTGCGCATCCAAAAGGAACTCATGTTATTCAGGGTTGACATCTGTACAAATTATGTTTTCAGAGCTCTATTAAGATAGATACAGCCACTTAGTGAAGGTGACAGTCTCTACTCTTTAGAGTGTTCTCAAATTCTTTGGCTATGGCCATAGGCGCAAGGAGATTGCCATGGCTCCAACACTGGGCCATAGACTTCTGGTCCAAGATATGACTATTGTGATTGCCTTTCAAAGGAAGGCTGCTATTTGGAAATGAGCTGGAAAAGCTTAATAAAAGTTGAGGAGATTCAAAACCTCAGAGACTGCTGGAGGATAGAGTGACTTCTTATTATAATTATAACAGACGTTGTGGCCAATACTGAGATTCCAGAAGATATATATAGTAGATCAGGAAATCACTAGTCAGGCTTTAAAAGCAAAAGGAAAGTTTCCTTCCTTTCAAGGAGCCAGAAAAGCAAAGGCTAAAACAACCAGAGCAACATAACAACCAATAAAGCTCCATGGATCCACTTTTGATAAAGCTGATAGGTGGACACCTCCAGCTGTTCTACAAATGGTGGATCCACATTACCATAGTTGAATGGGTCTTAAATATCATCCAAAAAGGTTATTAATTGGAGCTAAAAAAAATCAGTACCTCACACCTTCATGGTTTTCCAATGTATAAAAGCAATGTTGCATTCATGGACCCTTGGATCGAGGCAGGATTGGTGCAACCTGCAGGAGGAGCCCTGTAGGCTCCCACCATCAGCAGATAGACATGGATGAAGCAGAGGCCCAACTGGAGCTTTGCCTATGCCAGCCCTCATTCCCCTCAGGTTGTGCCTTTGTGTTCCAGGGCCAGCAGGTGGGGTCTTCTTCTGATAGCGAAAGATATTGTTGTAGGGAAGCTGGGTCAAGGTCGACAGAGGTCAGGTGTATCCATAGGCAAGCAGCAGTCAAGCATATCTGATGGCAGGCAGTGGTCAGAGGCAGGTAGGCAGTCAAGCATATTCAAGATCAGGCCGAGGTCAAACCAGGTATCTGTCCAAAAGGAAGAGGGACAGATAGGCAGGGCAGAAAGGCGAGGAGAAGCACTGTGGCAAGAAGAAGAAGAACTTAAGACAAGGACACTGGAGCAATTCGCACTACTACGGGAGTAAGTGGACCTATTGCTGAGGCAATGAGAAACAGATCGAGAGAGCCTTTTATAGGCCTGACTGAGTGAGGTCCTCAGGGAGTGCTGCTAGGCTTTTACCACCATGGACTGGTTAACTGTAGTAGCATTGGTTGTGCATGCGCTTAAGGAGGAGCGAGGCAAGAGGATGTTGGCAGCATCCTACAGCAAGGTGAGTCGGTGCTGTGTCTCCATGAAAAGGAGTGGAACCCTGCTGTGAAATGACCCGGTGGCATGTCACTGCATCTGGGAGCCTGGCCAGGAAGGTGAGAGCAGCAGTTCATGGGTTAAGCCTGCGGACTGCCAAACACAACAGCACCTCCCCCCCATAAGCACCCTCCCTGAAGGTCTGGGCTTCTTGGGGTCCCGAATATGGAAGTCCCTCAAGAGATTGGGGTTCAGGATATTGGAGGCTGGCTCCCAAGAGTTTTCCTCTGGGGTCTAGTTCTGCCATGCGATTAAGTATTCAATTCTTCTGCTCCTACGGTAGAAATCCAAACCCTCCTCGACTTCATATATGGCATCTGTCAATAGCTACATCCTGTGGTTCAGATGGCCCACCAGAAGGCCATGAGAGTACCACTGGCTTGAGTAGCAACCCATGGAGTACATTGCCAATCTTTAACGTTGGTGTTAACTTTAATTGGTATGAGTCAAATCCGAATTGCCACAGCCCGGGGAACAGTCCAACATAACATGGAGCTAAGTGCATGGAAGGGAGCCACAGGTGTAAATGCTGAGAACTCAGCCACACTTTCTCTCCAATCTTGAAATGGAGAGCTGATCTTTTATGGGTATCCACAGTCTTTTTGCTCTGTCAGCAGCTCTTTCAATTAGATGATTGGTCTGTTCCCATAGTTCATGAAATTCCTGGGTGAAGAACTGGGGAAGGCACTGTTCCTGGCAGTGGCAGAAGAAGTAAAGGTTATTTCTCATAGACTAACTGGAAAGGAGAAGATCCGGTGGCTGCATTTATATGCATGTTATGAGAGAATTCAGCCCATGGTAAGAGAGTGGCCCAGTTATCCTGGAGCTCATTGACATATGAGCAGAGGAAGATCTTGAGAGTACGATTGGTGTGTTCTGCTTGTCTGTTCTCCTTTGGGTGATAGGCCATGTAGTCTAGCGTGATGCCAAGCTTATTACAGAGAGCGCACCCATATTAAGTGGTGAATTGGACTCCTCTATTGGAAAATATGTTATTTGGCAAGACATGCACTTGAAAGACATGGCGTATGACGAGACTGGCTAGCTCTGGTGCGGACTGAAGACCTGATACTACGATGAAGTGTACCATTTTAGAAAATTCAGTCTGTCTATCACCACCCAAATCATGGTGGTGCCATCTGAAATGGGAAAGTCCATGATAAAATCCTTGGACAAGAGGGTCCAGGGTTCCTTTGGGGCTAGCAATGGCTGTAACAGCCCCCAGGGTCAGCCATGCGTTGTTTATTGCTTTGCGCAGGTGGGGCACGAATCAACATAGGCCCTGACGTCTTATTTCATTTGGAGCGACCAGTAGTGCCATTAAAGCAATTCAAGGGTTCGCACCCACCCAGAATGACATGTGAAACAGGAATTATGGGTCCTTTATAAACATTTTCTTACATAGCCTAGAAGGTACAACTGTCTTCCCTAGAGGTACAGTTACTGTAGTAGTTAGGAGTATCTTAGCGGAAACAATGATGTGCCTGAAGGGTTCTGGAATATCTTCGGTCTGGAAGGAGTGACAGAGGGTGTCTGCTCATTGATTTTTGAGAGCTGGGCAATTCCACAATTCAAAGTTGAAGTGAGCGAAGAACAAAAAACAACGGCCCTGTCTTGTATTTAACTTCTGAGCTTGATGTAGGTGTTAAAGGTTCTTGTGATCCATATATATTGTAACACATTGTTGGGTATCTTCGAGTAGGTGGTGCTATTCCTCAAGGGCTAATTTGACCGCCAAAAGCTCTCAATCTCTGAAGTTGTAATTACGCTTTGCTCATTAGAACTTCTTCAAAAAGAAGGAAAATAGACAAAAGTACTCTTTCTGGAGTGTGTTGGTTCAGGACAGCCGCTACACCCAGAGTAGATGCATCAGCTTCTAAGATGAAGGGCCGTGTAGGATCTGAGTGATGCAGACAGGACCTGTCCACAAAGGTGTTCTTTTATTCCTGAAACACTTCTGTTATGATTGATGGCCCAAGAGTTATCCTAAGGACTACTGCTTCTACCTTTAAGCTGGTCCCGGCCACCCTGCAATGAAGTGAGATGCTACTGAAGCAAGGCAGATGCCACTGCTATGGCATTTCACCATGCTGCTGCTTAGGCGCATGTGCAACATGCTGGAACTTAAAGGGACCACGGCGGGAAAAGCTCCATGGCTCCTAAAGATGATGTCACAGTCTCTAGCCTATAAGAGGCCCTTTCCTCCCTTCAGTCCTCACCTTGGCAACAGGTCAGCCTGCTTCGTTTGACAGTGTGTGTTTCAAGCATCTCATTCTTCAGTCCCAGCTTATCTTTGACCCTCAGTTCCAGATTGTCTTTGTTCCTGTTTTCAGTCCCAGTGCCTTGGTTCTTCAGTTCTTGTGGTCCTCGTCTTGTCCATCTTTTCCCGTAGTCTGTCTTCAGAGTGCCTTGCCTCCTGTGTTACTCCTAATTCTCCTGCCCTGCCTCTCTGTCCTGCCTTTCCTACAGATGGATACTTGGTAATTGACTTCAACCTGATATCTGGACATTCCATATGCTGCTCTCCTCTGATCCGATCTGTCTCAAGATATGCCTGGTCCCAGTCTGTTATGTTGAAGAATCTCCATCATCCTCAGAGGCCCCTCCTAAGACGTGACATCCCCGGCACCCAAAGGCGCAACCTGAGGGGAATGAGAGCTGGTAAAGGCAAAGCTCCAGTTGGGCCTCTGCTCTATCCTGGTCTGCCCGATGATGGTAGGTATCTGCAGGGCTCCTCCTTGCAGGTTGTGCCAGCTCTGCCTCGGTCCAAGTGTCCATGCCCATAACAGCTTCTAGAGCCTCAGGTAGCCAGTCTTTAGTGTTGGTACCCTTTTGGGTAAGGGCAGTAAGGGGGCTGCCATGGATCAGTTGTTTGGAATAAATTGGCAATAATAATTAGAAAATCCCAAGAATCTTTGTAGATCCTGAAGCCCAGGAGATGGTGCCAATCCCCAATGGCCTTTACCTTAGCAGGGTCCATGAGGAAATCACCATGAGAAGCTACGTATCCCAGGAAGGAAAGTTTCTCTTGTTCAAAGAGACATTTTTCCAACTTGGTGTAAAGATTGTTCTCTTGCAAATGTTGCTGAATGGTGCAAACATCTTGGCGGTGGGCATTCAGACTCTGGGAAAAGATCAATATGTCATCTAAATACACAACCACACAGGTATAGAGCATGTCACAAAAAATCTCATTGACCATTTTCTGGAAAACTGCTGGGGCATTGCAAAGCCCAAAGGGTATAACTAGATAGTGTTCATCACGAGTGTTAAATGCAGTTTTCCACTCATCACCAGCCTTGATATGAATAAGGTTATATGCACCCCTGAGGTCTAGCTTTGTGAATATCTTGGTGCCTTGTAGGCGGTCGAAAAAGTCTGGGGTTTTTTTGTGATGGCATTTAGGCTGCAGTATTCTATGCACGGCCTGAGGAAGCTGTCTTTTGCGGAGAAGAAGAACCTGGCCCCATCCGGAGAGGAAAAAGGATGGATAAATCTATATTCCAGGTTTTCCCCAATGTAGTCGGACATGGCTTGAGTCTCATAGTATGACAAAGGGTAAACCCATCCACACGAGGGCTTGGCCCCTGGGAGGAGCTCAATACTAATGTGGCAAAGTATGCCTGCATCTGGTCTTCAAGAGGTGCTGTCTTCAGCTGAATTCTGTGCAGGAGACATGACAACTAGTGGGTTTGGCAGTGTAGAGGTGTGACGGCAGTCAGTCAATCATATTCCGATTCTAAAGTCCTAGGATATGCACCTAGCAATGGCTCCCTCTCTTGTCACCCTTCAGCCCAGCAACCAACTTCCCCTCCCCCAATACTTAAAGGAGTGGAACTTGAAACATTATGGCTCTAAACCCTTTTATCAATGCTTGATTTCTCCCCCTCATCACACAGCCACTTAAATATATTAAAGCACAACTTTTATTTCCTTGTGTTTTAGTTCCACAACTGAGCTAAGAATTTACTTCAACAGATCACAGGGTTTAGCATCAATATGAGGTTTTTCTATTTGTTAGGGCCTGAGACAGAGTTAACAGCTGAAAGAAACATTTAAGCTTGCTACACACAATTCTTTTAATCTTTAGTAAGGCTGCATCCACAGATTAAGGTTCCACAAACATCCCCTTCTCTGGGCTTTCTCCAGTGTACTTCTTTAATCAAATCTGCAAGAATTTAATTAGTACTTTCCATCCCCCCAACTTGCAGCTTTTCCTAGCAGACTACCAATTAGGGCAGTTCTGCAAACTGCAACCTTTCTGCAGCAGTGTTCTGGTTTTAAACATGCAGTTTCCCTTAATAAGCCACCCTTCAACATAACCTTGTTAGTTTCAAACACCCTAGAGCAGTACTATTGGTTCAAACACAGTTTTCCTGGCAGGAATTCCTTAACAATACTCTACCGAGATGCGCCCAGTCTGTAGCTGTGCTGGATACCAAACCAAACTTCTTATAGGGACAATTTCTCAACAATAAACCTAGGAATAATGTCAATGTTTTCTCCCACTATGTTCTGTTATCCCTGCTGTTACACTTTCTCTCTCTGGTTCAAGGAGGACCTTTCACAGCTAAAACATTTCCCAAGCAACCCTCCTTATAATCTCTGTGTCTTTGAGACTTTAAATCATTGCAGTGTAGAGATGTGCATCGTGCCGGCGATCGTTTCCGCTTTCTGTTTCATAAAACCGTGGGAAATTTCGTATCTCCCGCGGTTCGGTATTTTTTTTCCGTGGCGAATCGTTTCCGGGTTAGTGCGCGCTAACATAAAACTGTTAGTGCGCACTGACGGGAGTTAGCGAGCACTGTTAGTGCGCACTAACTCCCATTAGTGCGCACTAAATCGAAAAACAATTTTTCACGAAAATTCATGGAAAATGTGACTGTTTATCGGTTGTGCCGATACATGACGAATTAGAAAATGTTATACAATATTTTAATTAATAAAAAAAGTGATGCACATCCTTATTACAGCGTGACAGTATAACTGGTGACCAAAGAACCCACAGCTCCTTCATTAATAAGTTTCTCAATGCAGCACAGCTAAACTTGGTCTCCCTGTTCCTTTCATTTTAACATAGATATTTAACAGACCTGATTATATAGTAGAGATGTGAATCGGAACAGGAATCGGTTCGGATTACGGTTCCGATTCACATGTGGGTTTTTTTCCATTGGGTCCGATCGCGGTTTTATCGGCTGCGCCCGAGCCGATAAACAAAAAACCCACCCCGACCCTTTAAAACTAATCCCTTTGCTTTCCCCACCCTCTCGACCCCCCCAAAAAACATTTTACAGGTACCTGGTGATCCAGTGGGGGTCCCGGGAGCGATCTCCCGCTCTCGGGCCGTCGGCTGCCACTAATAAAAATGGCGCCGATGGCCTTTGCCCTTACCATGTGACAGGGTATCTGTGCCCATCTGTCACATGGAGGGAGCACTGGATGGCTGGCGCCATCTTTAAAAATGATGCCACCAGGTACCTGTAAAATGTTTTTGGGGGGTCGGGAGGGTGGGGGAAGCAAAGGGATTAGTTTTGAAGGGTTGGGGTGGGTTTAGGGGTTATTTTTGTGTGCCATTTTTCCTGCCCTCCCCTAAAACGATAAGAGAACCACCACGATCAATATCGTGGGGTTTTCCTATCGTTTCGGGGGAGCCCTCGATTTCTGACGATTTTGAAAATATCGACGATATTTTCAATCGTCCGAAGCCCGATTCACATCCCTAGTATATAGCTTTCCCTAAAGCCAATCTTCAGTAATTAACTCAAGACAGTCGCATCCTGGATAAATATAGCACTTAACTGTTAGTAGCAGTCTGTCCAGTCAGTCTCAGTCTCATCAGAACTCTCCTCTGTCTCATCCATAACTATGCTAGAGAGGAGCTACCAGGAACTCATTGCTCTCCCTCTGCCTCTGTGGGTCTATACCAGTGTTACTGCAGACTAGGGATGTGAATCGTTTTAGGACGATTAAAATTATCGTCCGATAATTTTAATATCGTCTTAAACCGTTATGGAACACAATACAATACAGATTCTAACGATTTATCGTTATAAATCGTTAGAATCGTGAGCCGGCACACTAAAACCCCCTAAAACCCACCCCCGACCCTTTAAATTAAATCCCCCACCCTCCCGAACCCCCCCCCAAATAACTTAAATAACCTGTGGGTCCAGCGGCGGTCCGGAACGGCAGCGGTCCGGAACGGGCTCCTGCTCTGAATCTTGTCGTCTTCAGCCGGCGCCATTTTCCAAAATGGCGCCGAAAAATGGCGGCGGCCATAGACGAAAAAGATTGGATGGCAGGAGGTCCTTCCGGACCCCCGCTGGACTTTTGGCAAGTCTCGTGGGGGTCAGGAGGCCCCCCACAAGCTGGCCAAAAGTTCCTGGAGGTCCAGCGGGGGTCAGGGAGCGATTTCCCGCCGCGAATCGTTTTCGTACGGAAAATGGCGCCGGCAGGAGATCGACTGCAGGAGGTCGTTCAGCGAGGGTTCCGGCGCCTCGCTGAACGACCTCCTGCAGTCGATCTCCTGCCGGCGCCATTTTCCGTACGAAAACGACTCGCGGCGGGAAATCGCTCCCTGACCCCCGCTGGACCTCCAGGAACTTTTGGCCAGCTTGTGGGGGGCCTCCTGACCCCCACGAGACTTGCCAAAAGTCCAGCGGGGGTCCGGAAGGACCTCCTGCCGTCCAATCTTTTTCGTCTATGGCCGCCGCCATTTTTCGGCGCCATTTTGGAAAATGGCGCCGGCTGAAGACGACAAGATTCAGAGCAGGAGCCCGTTCCGGACCGCTGCCGTTCCGGACCGCCGCTGGACCCACAGGTTATTTAAGTTATTTGGGGGGGGGGTTCGGGAGGGTGGGGGATTTAATTTAAAGGGTCGGGGGTGGGTTTTAGGGGGTTTTAATGTGCCGGTTTTTCGATTTTTCGATTTTTAACGATTTTTAACGATTTTTCACGATATTTTACCCCCCCCAAACGGCAACAATACGATTCCCTCCCCCTCCCAGCCGAAATCGATCGTTAAGACGATCGAGGACACGATTCACATCCCTACTGCAGACACCTCTTATACACTGCTACCACTAGTGAAGAGAGGTGTGACTAGCCACACCCATAGACCAAAAAAGAGTCATGAGTTTGGCCTTACTTCATTTTCTGCCCCTGCTAAAAGTGAAGGCAGTAAGGCTTCTATGTAACTGCAGCTGCATACATAAACAAGCAAGGCAGCACTCAGAGTCAAGGCGTAATCAAAGAGACACATCTTTTATTTTCATTCGCCGAAAGGAATCTTCAGCAGATCTCAGCCCTTCATATTGCAGGTCAAATAAGTGTACAGGCCAATTTCTAAGTAGAAATGTAATAGACCCCGGCAAGTGGGAGCTCTCTCAAAAAGGGCACATGTCAAATAGATTTAATGACAACACATATGAATATGCAGAATTTGCAGAAGGAAAGAGCAAGGAAGTAAAAGGATAGACATACTAAAATAGACATGGCCAAAAGGGGTTCTGCTGTATGTTTTCCCACCATGACCCCTGATAGGCTGCACTTTAAAAAAAAAATTGAGAGAGAAAGGTCTGAAGTAGTGCTAATAGGGCAAGGAGATCATGGTACCTGGACCTTTGGAGGTTAGCAATCAATCATATTTTCATATTTTCAGGAGAAAGGGGGCTTCTCCTTCAAGGACCGATAGTAATTGAGTCCCCATCTCCTTTCTGTCTTACAGCATGGCTCATGAGAGGTCAATATTTGTATAGGAGGGATACTCACCCTCAGTCATCTCCACTTTATTAAAGGCTGGAAAAAAATCAACCTGTATTGCATATATACAAGTATGGCTTGCATTTGAATCACTTTGTAAAGAGGAAAATGAGTCACCCTGGTAAGCAAATAGGTTGACAATTTTAGCCTTTCTTCAAAAGGGGCTTGACAAAGGTTTATCATTAACTCCTTAATTGTATAAGTAGCAGCAATTACATGTTACAGGAGTAGAGTACAAAAATGTTTCTGTTGCCTCCCATCCAGATGTGGTGTATTTTTTTTTAAGGAGAGTAAAATTATAATAATTAAAAAATTGATCTTCCATTCAGATCAATTATTCCTCATTGGCGTTTAAATTTAATAATAAAGGTTTTAGGTTCAGCTCCTTTCAAGTCAATTAAAAAAGCTTCAGTTAAGGATCTATCTCTAAAGACAGCATTTCTGGTAGTCAAAACTTCAGCCAGACGAATCTCAAAGATTCAAGTATTGTGTTGTAGGGATCCATTTCCAAGGTTTACAGATGAATCAATATTGATTAGGAAGATCCTTTCATTTTTACCTAAAGTGATTTCTGTTTTTCATCTCAGTCAATAATTCTACCAACATTCACAAAATATAAAGGCTGCGATAGCAAGATGGCTAAAGGAGACAATAATATCAGCTTTTATATAAAAGGGGGAAAGGCTCCTGCATTAGTCAGAGCTGCTGGGCAGAGGTAGGTGCAGTTAGCCCACTGAGTATTTGTAAAACAGCCGCATGGTACTTTACATTCCTTTCCAAAACATTACATGATGGATGTACTTGCTAAAAGAGGTACTGCTTTTGGAACATGAATTCTTAAGGCGGGTTTAATGTCTTCCCACTCAGAATAATTAGGCTTTGGTATTTCCCAATAACTCTGGACTGGTGTCAGAGAAAGCAAAGAAAGGAGAAATTTAGACTTATCTGATAATTTTCTTTCCTTTATTTCTGCTACACCAGTCCAGAAATCCACCTGGGAAGGTAAAGGTAAATTAATTAATCAAGTAATTAATTTATTAAATAAAAATAAAGAAAATGTTTAACATATTACAATGAAAAAAGATAATTTTTTCGCATTTGAATGAAGAAGAGGATCTTTTTTAACATTAATTAAATATATAAAGTAGTTACAGTTAAGAGTTTGCTGATGTTTTATAGTTTATCTATTTATCTTTTAGCTTTGTCAGTAGGATACTGATTTGTCCAGGTTCTGTGCACCACATGTATATTGGTTATGGTATAAGTACAAAAAAACCCCTCTGCCTCCATCAGCTGGAAAGGGCATTAAAACCCATTCGTTCTGGACTGATATAACAGATATAAAGATAATTATCAGGTAAATCTAAATTTCTCTTATGAAACAATTTTCAAAACTGGTTCACCAAGGCAAAATGTTTTAGTTGAACTTGCTCTCAGTGTACACACTGACACTCATCTTCAGAGCAAGCTTTTGTGCAACAAGAGGATGAGAAATCAAAGGTGGAAAACAGCAGATGTGTGCTGCCTGACATCGATAAACTAGATCCTTTGTCTAGAAATGGGCATGACAAATTCTCCTGCTTCTTCCAGATTGTCTTACCTCCTTATCTTGAGAAGATCAGGGATAAACTGGCAGAAAATATCCATGAACTCTGGGGAAAGAATAAAATTGAACTTGGTTGGACTTATGGCAAGGTAAGGCAATGTCTCCTACATACATCTCTATACCAGCCACTTTAATAAACTTGGCCTTTTAGGGCATATTTAGAACATATTCATACACAAATTTGGCCTCTCCCAGTAGTGTGTACCTGTGCTTACATAAACATGGTCTCTCCCACAGCATACCTACAATATGTAACATGGTCTATCTTGGGGTATGTCTACAGCATGTTCATGCAGAAACATGATCTCTCCCAAAGGAATCCTTTGGGGTAGTGTCTCCAAATTGGTTTATTTTACGCATAGCTACAAGATAACATGGAATAGACTTAGCTTTTGGGTACTTGCCAGGTTCTTATGGCCTGGATTGGCCACTGTTGGAAACGGGATGCTGGGCTTGATGGACCCTTGGTCTGACCCAGTATGGCATTTTCTTATGTTCTTATGTAGATATACAGATATACAGTGTAAGATATACAGATATACAGTATAAATTCTCTCTATTTTCAACATCATATGATAACTTCTGGCCATAATAAATTCACCATCACTTACTTGCTGTGAGAAAATTTTTCAAAGCTTTTCCTGTGGGTGAATAGCTGTTTACCCATAGGAAAAACATCACCGAAAATCACCCAGCCCCAGTGTGGGTAAAAGTACATGCATTGGAAAATGGGTAGAGTTGGAGTAAAGGGGGGTAAAGGGAAGGAAAACCTGTGTAGATTTTCAGTGGCTACGTTTGCACCTATTTTGAAGCAGGTACAAATGTACATGGGTACATTGGACCCACTGTCCCCTCAAAGGCCAGATTTTCAAAGGAAAACTCTGTCCATGGACGCGAGCATGTAGATTTTGAAAATCTACCCTTAAGGCTCAGCACTAATTAATTTTTATCTTAGGGTCCCTCCTGCATTCTCTTGATGTGTGTTATTTCGTTTATGTTGATGATATCCAGTTGTTTTTTCCATGAGAAGGCACACCTTACCTCCACGAGGGACCGAGCCTTCTCTATCGCCGGGCCTACCCACTGGAACGCACTACCCGCGAACCTCCAGCTTGAGCCTTGTACCAATAAATTCAAATCCAACTTAAAAACTTGGCTCTTCAAACAGGCCTACCCCGAATAGATATTCTGCTCCCTTAACCCATGCTGCGCCAACTCTTAACCTGATACCTGGTATAAGTTATGTTACAATGTTCTTCTAGTTTTCCTTGTATTTATTGTGATTGTAAGCAGCCCATTGCTCTTATTTTTCCAGTTCCATACTATTTCTCTGTTCCTATTTAATCCCATCCCTGTACCTGTTCAATGTAACTTCTAACTTCAGTTCTGCTGTAAACCAATATGATGTAGCTACTAATATCGGTATAAAAAAGTGTTAAATACATAAATAAATGTTATTCATTCAGATTGTTTTCTGAAAGATCTTTTAGGGAGGCCATGACTAAGATTAGGAATTGGCTTAACAACAATAGCCTCTCCTTAAACAAAGGAAAAACAAACTTTTATGGGTAGGACCATGACCTTAGGAGAGACTATGAAAGAATCTATTAGTTTGGATGAACTTTCGTTATCTATACTACCTGAGGTACAAAGTCTTGGGGTTTTTCTGAATTCTCAGTTAACATTTAAGTCCCTTATTAGACATGAGCAAATCTCAAAGGCACCCTACAAGTCCCACCCCTCAAGAAGGCCCGTCTCACAGCAACAAGGGACCGTGCTCTCTCAATTGCTGGCCCAACTCATTGGAATGCCCTACCCACAAACCTCCGCCTGGAGCCTTGCCATACTAAATTCAGGAAAATGCCAAAGACTTGGCTCTTCCATCAGGCATTTCCAGACTAACTCCACGTACCTCTCTCACCCTCTTCTCCTGCTTCTCTGTTATCTTTGACTTGCTCCAAGTAATTTGCATTATGTAAATATGTAAATATGTTACTTCTCGAGTTATTGTTACTTTTCTAGTTCAATTTCAGGCTCCCCCTAGAGCCTCCTGCCCTCGGGTTTCTACTGTTGTCCCTCTCCCACCCCTGTTCATTGTATTTTCCACCTACAGATGAGATGTAAACCGATATGATGTGCATTCTAATGTCGGTATAGAAAAGCTGTTAAATAAATAAATAAATAAAGCAAAAAATACTTTTTATAAGTTGAAGATGTTAAGATCTCTGAAAAACAGCCTACCAGGGACTTAAACTAAGGTATGGGGGTCCGGAGGGTGAGCTAGGGTGGGTAAGCAGGGTGAATTTGAATCAGGGGGGAACTGATGAGGGGTTACTTTTGTTGACAAGGATTGGGTTTGCGAAGGGTTACTTTTGTTGACAAGGGTTGGGTTTGCAAAGGAGATCGGAATGTCGCCATGCAACTTTTATAATTCAATGTTTTTTTTTTTGTTGTTTACAGTTTTTCCCTGCTTAGCCACCTTGACAGGCAGGGGAGAGGGGTAGGTGGAGTTCTACCCAGGCGCCTGGGGTGCAGGATTTTACATGGTGGCAGTGGGGATTTTGGGCCACTAGTGGCCCTTTACATTTTAGCACTGGAGCATTGGGATATGTGTCAATGCCCCGATGCTCCGGGGAAAAGTTAGCTACAAATTCTAAGTTGCATGAAACTAGATAGAAATGAACTGCTTTGTGTGCATTTGAAAATGAAATGCATGCAAAACAGCTCTTTTCAATATGGGGCATGTTTTGGGGGGGTTGTTGTGAGCGAGGCACTTATTACCATATTTGGTGGACTTGCCTAGAAAAGTGTTAAATAAATAAATATAAATAAAAATATAATCAGATATCCTAAATATCATGCAATATTGCTGTGATAAACATATATTGCGTGATATACAACAATAAATACTTTTTTGAGCATTATTCGCTTATCGTAGCTTATTAAATATTCCCCATAGTTTGCTGAAGATCCTATGATAATAAGAGGTTATATCTGGAAGCCTATACCTTTGATGAAGCAACCAGCTTGTTCTTCTGCCCTAAAGATGGCTCATAGTATTGAATTGTGAGGGAAAATAACAAAGAGCACATCAGGGCCCCAGAAGAGAGTGCAGAAAAAATCCTATGCCGAGTTCAATTCTGCACTCGGGGTGTCAAAAGGAGATTTGATATGAAAGTGAAATTACAGCAATCCCATTGCTTCTATGGCTAATTGGAGGTGCAAATGGGAAGCCAAATCAATTTGTATAATCATCATTAGTCAACTGAGAAAGAATTATTTATTTTATTTATGTATTTATTTTATTTAATAGCTTTTCTATACCAATAACCGTTTGAACATCATATTGGTTTACAGGAAACAGTAATGTTTACATGGAACAAATGTTAACAGTAGAGTAATAAAAGACAGAGGTCAGGGGGTAAATAAAAAGAGTTAGGAGAAATGCTTTAACATATCTGTGTCTTAAAAAGGCCACCAAAGGCTACACAATTTTTTCGTGGGAGCAGAAAAATATTGCAGAAATACCTCACCATGGTATTTGTCTCCTTTTGTGATAAAATATTGCGGCGTAGTAAATGACCCCTATATTGTATGCCATTAAGCAGAAATATATGTAAGCATTCAGTCAGATACCAGAGATTTATTTTACTTGTTCTCTGGCATTACTGAGAGTACTACTGTTCTGATCTTCCATGAACAGTAATTCTTTGGAGGAAATCTTTGTAAACACCTCTTGCTGTAATATGAAGTGTGTTGGTATTCCACAAGCCCTTGTGGCAGCAGTAACCAGATTGATTTTGCTGAGCGTGGTATTTTCCATAACCATAAAATATTTTCTGCTCCTTCACTCCAGGTTCGGGATGACAATAAAAGGCAGCATTCCTGTCTAGTGGAATTTTCTAAATTACCAGAAACAGAAAAGAATTACAACATCCAGATGTCCACAGAAACTATGAAGTGAGTCTTGGATGTAGGAAAAAGATATATACTACTTTGCATTTATTCATTTAATTTTTGTGTCTGCATCACCAATGTAGTTCATTGCAATTTCCTTAACAGTCAGCACTGTGTGATCTTTTAAGCTGGAGAAGGCAGCTAGAACTGTTGAAATTTCAAATGAACATTATCAAGTGCTCACTCAGTTGGGAACTCTAACTTTGCCTAAAGTGTTGGATAGAATTTCTAAAAAAGGCACTCTTTCTAAACAATGTATAATACCAATATGATTTTTATTCATAAGAAGGGAAAGGAAGATATAGATCCCCAGCATCTACTAGAGGGACCCCACAGAGACCTCTCAACATGGCAAGGAATGCAGATTATTATATGTTCTCAAAGGCAGTGACTCAAGAAATGGCCACATCATTAAGGTATATCATTTCCATGAGTATACTCCTCTTGTGGCTTCTGATAAACACTTGTCATGAAATCACCATAGAGAGGTTTGGATGAATGGTCTTCACCAACATCAAACTCATCATTGGCCAGAGGAGCTCAGCAATACCCTCTTCCCTCCAAGGTCTGAATATAATATATTCACACAGTGATTTCACTGGCATTATGTACTGGAAAAACAACCCCAAACACAGTAATGTACTGTGTAAGATCATGGACCTGGTGTTAATAGAATACCACAGCGCAGAGGGTTGAAGAAATAGTGATCTATCATCACTATCCATTCTTTAAATCCTGCATTTTTCACTGTAGTTATTAATTTCTTTTGTGATTATATTGTGCCTTGTTTTGTTGTCTGTGTCTTTTGTAATGAGTTCTTGGCATATGTAGTAAATGATTGACATTTTCTGTCCTAGGACTCTGCTGGCCCTTGGATGTCATATTGTTCATTCTACCCCAACAGCCGAAGATTTGAAGAAAGTCAGACTTCCTAAAAAGTGTGTATGCAAATAGTACAAACACTATATTGCCCATATGCCACATACAGTGTCTGTTCATCTGTTCCAGAAGAGTTGAACCCCATTATATAATTAATTTATGTACACTAATTGCAGACAGCCCAAGCCTTCCTGACTGACTGCACTCCTTCCTGTGTTCCAAATAGCCCTAGTGGCAGGTGAAGCATGTTCGGGGAATAAGAAGTATGGCTCCTGAGCACAAGAGCCTCATCTGCATTACAGAGACTTCAGATGGAAGAGCAGATATCAGGTGGGGGGGATGGATAATTACAGGGATGATCGCTGATGGTTCTGCCTCTTGCCTGTTCTGTGGCTGCTGAAATCTGGAGATTCCAGAGGGCCTTCTGTGGGTATCCAGGGGTACTGCTATGATGCACATACTGCCCCCTGCAGGTTGCAGACAGATAGATTATCTAGTAGTCGAACAGGCTTCTTCGTTATTTATTTATTTATTTATTTATTTATAAGCTTTTATATATCGACATTCGTGGGTACATCATGCCAGTTTACAATATAACTGAAGGAGGAAATTACAAAATACCAGGGTGGGGGGAGAGGGAGCAGATAGGAAGAGAGAAGGGGCAAGAGAAGGGAGGGAAAAACAGGAAGAGGAGAAAAGGAACAGTACCTGATGGAAAACAACAGAAGAAAATAATTAGTAGCATTGCAAAATTATATACTCAGTAACACTGTGGATAACCTTATATAAATTATACACTCCAAAAAGTATTATATAAAATAATAACAAAAGGTATTATATACAATAATATACATTATCTTTAACTAGTACATACAGGAGACACTGTGGGGTAGATTTTCAAATAGCGCGATTTGGCGTACTTTTGTTGGCGCATCAGGCGCCAACAAAAGTACGCTGGATTTTAGTAGATACGCGCGTAGCCGCGCGTATCCGCTAAAATCCGGGATCGGCGCGCGCAAGGCTATCGATTCCGTATAGCCGGCGCGCGCCGAGCCGCGCAGCCTACCTCCGTTCCCTCCGAGGCCGCTCCGAAATCGGAGCGGCCTTGGAGGGAACTTTCTTTTGCCCTCCCCTCACCTTCCCCTCCCTTCCGCTACCTAACGCACCCGCCCGGCCCTGTCTAAACCCCCCCCTTACCTTTGTCGGGGGATTTACGCCTCCCGGAGGGAGACGTAAATCCCTGCGCGCCAGCGGGCCGCTAGCGCGCCGGGACGCGACCTGGGGGCGGGTCCAGAGGGCGCGGCCATGACCCCGGACCGCCCCGGGCCGTAACCACGCCCCCGGGCCCGCCCCCGAAATGCTACGTCCCGCCCCGAAAACGCCGTGCGGATTGGGCCCGCCCCCCGACACGCCCCCTCGGAGAACCCCGGGACTTACACGAGTCCCGGGGTCTGCGCGCGCCGGTAGGCCTATTGAACATAGGCGTACCGGCGAGCAGGGCTCTGAAAATCCGCCCCTATATATGACATTACAAATTATGGGGTAGATTTTCAAACAGGGCGCCCTCGCGTACTTTTGTAGGCGCATCAGGCGCAAACAAAAGTACGCTGGATTTTAGTAGATACGTGCGTAGCCGCACGTATCTGCTAAAATCCTGGATCGGCGCGCGCAAGGCTACCAATTTCGTGTAGCCGGCGCGCGCCGAGCCGCGCAGCCTACCTCCGTTCCCTCCGAGGCCGCTCCGAAATCGGAGCGGCCTCGGAGGGAATTCACTATCGCCCTCCCCTCACCTTCCCCTCCCTTCCTCTACCTAACCCACCCCCCCGGCCCTGTCTAAACCCCCCCCTACCTTTGTTGGGGGATTTAAGCCTCCCGGAGGGAGAAGTAAATCCCCGCGCGCCAGCGGGCCGCTGGCGTGCCTAGATGCGACCCGGGGGCGGTTCCGGAGGGCGCAGCCACGCCCCGGACCGCCCCTGGCCGAAACCACGCTCCCGGGCCCGCCCCCGAAACGCCACGGCCCGCCCTGAAAACGCCGCGCCGATCGGCCCCGCCTCGACACGCCCCCGACATGCCCCCTCGGAAAACCCCGGGACTTATGCGAGTCCCGGGGCTCTGTGCGCGCCGGCAGGCCTATGTAAAATAGGCGCACAAGGCCCTGCTCGCGTAAATCCGGGCGGATTTACGCGAGCAGGGCTCTTAAAATCCGCCCCTATGCGTTCAGAAAGGCAACTATATATAGACTAGCAGGGTTGCTATAGGGAAAAGTAAGGTTTAAAGGATAGCGGAGGGGGGTTAATAAAAGGGGTATAAAAGGGTTACTATAGGGAAAAAGGTAGAGTTTAAGGACAGGGGAAGGGGAAAAGGGGTATAAATGGGAGTAAATAAGGAGGTGAAGAGAAATGGGAGACAAAACAGAGTATAATTAAAGGAATAAAGGAGAAGACTATGAGTAAATTAATGACAAGGGCTCTTTCTCTGAAGGAGTAGAGGGAGCAGGGGGACTATGTAGGATCCGGATCAGGGTAGGCCATTTTAAAGAGCCATGTTTTAACCCCTGTTTTGAATTTCCAAATGCATGGTTCTAGTTGGAGCTCAAGTGGTGCAGTGTTCCAGAGGGAGGGGCCTGCAATGGATAGGGCTCTTTCTCTGGTGGAAGTGTGGTGAGCACATTTAAGGGAAGGGGTGTAGAGGGTTCCTGAAAGTACGGTTCTAATAGGATGATTGGAGGAGCGAATCGAAGAGCATCCTCAAGCCAGGAGTGATTGTGGCTGTGCAGGGAGTTGTGAATAATGGTGAGGATCTTGTATCTGATGCGGGAGGAGATGGGAAACCAATGGAGTTCCTTAAGAATAGGGGTGATGTGGTCGGCTTTGCGTGTATTTGTAAGGATTCTTGCCATAGCATTCTGTAACATTTGCAGGGGTTTAATAGTAGAGTAGGGAAGGCCTAGAAGTAAGGAATTGCAGTAATCCATTTTTTATAACATTGTCGCTTGCAGGACTGTGCGGTAGTCTTGCGAATGGAGTAGGGGTTTAAGTTTTTGAGGATATGCTTTATTCAATTTTTAAATTCAAAACAATAAATAAAATTAACATAAAAAGGCAATAAACAGTGAACAATTCAGGCAAACTTATTTTGAATTTAAAAATTGAATAAAGTATAAATTATAAAGTTTTTGAGGATATGGAGGATATGGAGCTTCTTGAATATGTAGGATATGGAGCTTCTCGTATGTGGCAGAACTCACTAAATCTACCCCACCTGCCACAGATGAACAAGACAATAGCAAATGCGAAGAACTCGCCCTCTATTTCAAAATAAAATATCAAACCTCTTCCTATGCTTCCCTTCCAACCCCTCTCCAGCCAATCCGCTCCCCAAAAACCCCAACCTCAAATTTGAGTTTCTCGACTTAACCTCCACCAAGGAAATCAAATCCATTTAAAAAAAAAAAATCAAACCTGCTACACACACCTCTGTATCCCCACTAAAGCACTCCTTTCCATTCCCTCCATCATCGCAAAACCCATGTCCGACATAATCAACTGCTCCCTCTCCCATGGCAAAATCCCAGCCCCCTCAAACTTGCTGTTGTCAAGCTTCTTCTCAAAAAACCTACCCTTGACCCCACCAATCCTTCAAACTACCGTCTTTTCTCTAACCTTCCCTTCATATCTAAAATTATGGAAAAGATAGTCAATTCACAGTTCTCTGACTATCTGGAAGACCATAATATTCTCCACCCCTCTCAATTTGGCTTCTGTAAGTCTCGTAACACAGAAAGCCAGGACCACGGACAATGGACCACGGACAAGGGCATGGACCACGGACAATCCTTTATCCTTGCCCTTCTTGACATTTCATCTGCCTTCGACACTATCAGTCACAAAATCCTCCTTACCCTCCTAACTGAGATTGGCATCTCAGGCACAGCCATCCACTGGTTCTCTTTTGATGTACTTAATAGATTTTGCCTTTATGGCCGGCCACTTCTCAAATTCTTTCTTGGCCTCACTAATGTTTTATGTCAAATTTGCCAGAGCTTATTCTCTTTTCTATTTCCTTGTTTGGACCTGCTTTCTAGTTTTTTTAAAATGCTTTTTCACCTTTCACAGCACCATTTACCAATTCTGGCAATTATTTGGTTTCATTTGACCTTTCCCAATATATTACACCCATTCTATTTAAATTACATTGTTACCGATCAAATACAGAATAAAATATAAAATACTATCATTACTTCATACTCTCATAAACAATCAAGATACGATTTGGCTGTGCATTTCCTTGCGTTTCTACAAACCAACAAGAAATCTCAGATCTATGAGTAAAAACCTGCTAGAAGTCCCAACAATATGAACTGCTAGATTGAACGTCACACGAGAGAGGACGTTTTCCGTAGCAGGGTCCATATGATGGAACTCTCTTCCAAATGTTTTAAGGCAAATTACCGATGTCAAAGAATTTAAAAGATCTTTAAAAACACATCTTTTCAAAAGAATCATTCACAGTTATAAACTAACATCAGTACAATACTTCAGAGAATGCTTATTTACTTGATAGCTACATTTAGGGCCTCATTTTCTAAAGTATTGCAGGCCTGCGATACTTTAGGGAATGAGGGGCGGGGGGCCGAAATGGGGGGGCGGGCCTGCGCTAACTGGCAGCAATCGCACCGCCTCGGTGCGATCGCTGCCGGTTTCGCACCCAATAGCGCCACCATAGAAGGTATAGCTATTGGGCGCGAACTCGGACGCGAAAAGGGCCTTACCTTTTCGTTGACCACGGCGACTTTGTGGAGTCGGCCCCGGTGACGCCTGACTCCTCCTCTTCCGGGGCCGACTCCACCCCCATTTTGGTATCGCATGCGATAAGGGACATTTCACGTGCAAAATGTCCCTTATCGCGTGCGATTCGGGTGGAAAATGAGGCCCTTAGTTTTTTCAGCTACTTCTTGTTTTCTGGCTGTTCCTTGTTTTAGTAGTTTTGAGCATATGGAATATAGTTCATAGTATACTAAGTCGTTAAATATAAGCTTAGGGCCTAACATATATTTCTCTCCTACTGTTATGTATTTTATTTGGATTTGCTTTATTTATATTTATTTATTTTCTAGTTTAGTACATTTTAACTCTATATTTTAGTTTTATTTTATGAAGTGATTTATTTTAATATTATTGTAAACCGTTTTGTTCAACTTCATATTGTTAAAGAAGGTATAGAAATGTCTTAAATAAATATATAAATAAATGTTTGGAATAAATTTTGTCTAAGCTTACAAGATGGAACTGTTGAACAATTGTCATGCCTGTTACTCCTTTTAGTTACTTTCTTTCTTTCCTCATTTAATCATGGTCTCCCTTTTTAAAGTTAAATGCTATTGCAGTCATTATACTTAATTTTCTCCCTCTGGTGATTATTACTAAGTAGCCTCTCCACAGTTTTACCTTGAACCAGGTCATGCATTCTACAGAGAACTAGATCTACAATAGTTTACCTTCCTGTTGGTTTCATGACGCGCTGCTCAATGAAGAAGTTATTTATGGCATCTAGAAACTTTATCTCCTTAGCATGCCCTGATGACATATTCACACATTCAATATTAGGGCAATTGAAATGCCTGGGTAAAGTGAAACCATGCCCTGGGAATGCTCCCAGTGCTTCCTCCTTTTGCCCGGATAAATTGTAGGCTCTCAGAAGGGTGTGGGGGAAATGAGCCATCAGAATTTGTCTGCTTAACTCCAAAAGTTAGAGGGATAAACCATTTGAATATGGACCTCACATTATCTCATTGGCTGCCCTCTTTCCACTATGTCTCTTAGATGCTTTTGGGGACAATTTTCAAAACTATGTGGATTGTTACAAAATCCAAAGACACTTTTCCCCATGGGATTTGCACAATTTCTCAAAGGGAAAATGTACCCAGAGAGATTAGCATCTCCTTTTTCTGCAGACACCTTTTCATGAAAAAAAGAAAAGCGTAGTTTTTAAAATGAAAAATCACTAATATTGTCTCCTCAACCTAACCACACCTTTAATCCCACCTATTTCTCATACAAGTAAGTAAGTGTATTATTGATCCCTGTGAATTAGTTTACCCGTGTACAGGACTGGCAATTTTCTGACACCTAGTTACATGAGTAAATAACCATTTATCCAGGTAAATTACTTTTGAAACTTGCCCTTCCCATGTCCTTACCTTCATTTTTATCCATACATTATAACTCTCCAATCTTATTTTTAGACTTCTATTGTTTGCATGCAGAATCTTTGCTTTTTAATCCTATTTACAACCTGATTACTATTATTGAGGGTAAAATTCAGTAAGCCTGTTAGTGGACAAGTTATCTGGCTAAAGTTATTTGGATAACTTATCACGTATGTTCAGCAGGATAAACATCCCGCTGAATAAACTTGGCTAAAGTTATCTGGCTGCATGTAATGGGATAATTTAAAAACCTAACCAGCTATGTTTGAATATAGCCTTTTAGGTTATTAAGTAATATCCGGTCTTTTGTAGCCAAATAACTTACTACTTATCTGGATATCTTGAAAAGACATCTGGATAAGTAACGCTGTGAATTTAAAATAGATGTAGTATTAGGGTCTACAGTCTAGTTTTTGGCCTTCCCCTCAAACTTTCCATAATGTACCCTTCCAGTGCTGGAAGCATGAACTGTGTATAGTTTATGCTTCCAGTGCAGTTATGACAGATGCTACTCTTGAGAGCGCCAGGAGCGGATAAGTGCATATCCTGCTCCCAGCAGGGGTTTCAATGGTTCAGGGAGGTGGGGGGTGGGAGATGAGGCATGCCACATCTGGGGGGGTGGGAGAGACCAGTGGCACCGGGAAAGGGGCTTGGGAGGGGGGAGGGTTACCATCCACAGACCATGGCACTTTTTTTTTTTATTAAATTTAAAAGGGATCTGGGGCTATGAGGTGCATGGCCTGACAGGGCATTATGGAAAGTTTGTGGGGAAGGTTGAAAATTGGACTGTAGGCCCTTTAATACCTTTTCTTTTCAATTTACAATGCTACTTACCCAAATATCTTTTGAAGATATCCGGACACACAAGGCTGGATAACTATAGACCTACCTTGAAGCAGGTCTAAAGTTATATAGCTAACTTAGGCCTAGATTTATTAATCTGCAGTAAATATCACGTGTGATAGGAAAAGGGGCATCTTTTATGGTAATAGCCTATTGATGGACTCTCTACCTGGGTAACATCATGCTAGGTTGAGAGAACATTGTACAAATCTCATCGTTGTGTTCGTTTCCTCTCTCCGAAGGAATTCAAATCTTCTCAAGAGTGTACTGTTCTGTTCGTACATCTCACTCTGCATGTAAAAGTGGCCCCTAACCCCTACACTACTACCTAAACCTCACCTCAAGTTACGAGGTGAGCCTCCTAAAACAGCATAAAAAGCTGCTTACTATGGCACCACCCCCAGAGTGTCTCTCTCTCTCTCTCTCTCCTGCGAAAACTCAAGTTGATAAATGACCGTTAGCCGGATAAATAAACCACCCCAGAATGCCTCTTTTTTAATCTGGCTAAACTATAACTTATCCAGTTATAATTTAGCTGATAAGTGGCTAAATATTCCAAATTTGATAACATGTGTGTTACCTATCTAAATGACTTTTAAATATTCACTTCATTTTTTTTATCATTTGTATAGCATGTACTAGATACAACACTGTACAGACATATAGGGGTAGATTTTCAGACCTGTGTGCAAGATTTTATAACATGCTTGCGCAGGCGTGCATATGTTATAAAATTGGGGGTCGGCGCGCACAAGGGGGTACACAATTGTGCACCTTCCGTGCACCGAGCCAGTGATGAGCCGCACTGCCTTCCCCCGTTCCTTCCCAGGCCGCTCCGAAATCGGAGTGGCCTCGGAGGAACTTCTCAAACCCCCCACCCCACCTTCCCTTCCCTTCCTGTAACTGCCCCGCCCCCCCAGCACTGATAACCCCCCCCCCAAAAAAAAAAACATTGTCCTACCCTGTTGCGCCTGCCTTGTCTGGCGCAAGTTGTGCTCGCCGGCTAACTGCCGGCGCGCGATCCCCCAGCACAGCAGCAAATGGCCGCTGTGCCAGAAGCCTCTGACCCCGCCACTCCGCGCCCCATCCCTGCCCCTTTTTGAATGTCCCGGGACTTAGACGCGTCCCGGGGCTTTACGCTTATCGCCGGGCCTTTTTAAAATAGGCCTGGC
This sequence comes from Rhinatrema bivittatum, assembly GCF_901001135.1. Taxonomy (NCBI): domain Eukaryota; kingdom Metazoa; phylum Chordata; class Amphibia; order Gymnophiona; family Rhinatrematidae; genus Rhinatrema; species Rhinatrema bivittatum. The sequence goes on from NC_042618.1 coordinate 292,739,472, forward strand.
GCACTTAGGGCCGGATTTTAAGAGATACGCATGGGCGTACATTTGTGCGCGCAACCCGGCACGCACAGAGGCCTTGGAGATTTTCTTCTGACATCTTATTTCTTGTTTCTTTGCTGTTGAAATGATGCTGTCTGCTCAGGAGGTGCCAAGGTTAATTGAACTGCGTACATCAAAATGGTGTCTAGTCAGAAAACTGACTAGACATAGAGATTTAAACAAATAAGAGGCTTGAGTTAGAAGAGGGAAACTATGATAGGAAGAAATAAACTAAGTGAGATATATGTGGGTTTAATTGGAGAAGGAATATCTTTAATCTAATTGGTAGCAGTAAATTGCTGGCTATTGGAGACAACCTGTATATGCTTTAGAGACAGGCTGTCAAGGTCCCTGAAAACAGACTTTCTGGTTGAAAGCATACACCTCTTCACAAAGAAGAAACAATGAAGTGGTAGATACTAGATTTACACTCTTCTTAGCAACAAGAGAGCAGGAATGCCTAGCTCAGATTAACAGCTTGTCATAGTGACCCTTTCTGATTCATTAAGCTATATTCTTGACTTGCAGTTACATGATGTCCAGTGGGTATAAACCTACACCTCTGGATCTTTCTGAAGTTAAGCTTTTGCCTGCACAAGAAGTTCTAGTGGATAAACTCGCAGAAAATGCACATAACGTTTGGGCAAAGGACAGAATCAAACAAGGTTGGACCTATGGAATCCAGCAGGTAAACTTTGCCTGTGTTTGTGTATTTAAAGTTATGTTGTGTTTTTATGTATTTTAAATTAGGTTTTGTGTATCTCCTGGAGCAATAGCCAGGCAATTAAAAAATGGGAATCAAATAAAACTTTGGACATAGAATCAGATTGTACTCCCTGGGGAGTTGATGAACAGTGGAAGATTGACAGTGATGGGTAAGGGTATGGCCAGTAAACCACTGACAGCACAGGGTGTGGTGATTGGTCATCAGGTTACTGACAGTGATGTGGGTGTAGCAAAGTAAGAGTTATTTATACAGAGGGCAATTTTCAAAACTATCTGGATTGTTGCAAGTTTATTCCCATAGACTTTCCACTCTATCTGAAAGGGCCTAGAGAAAAAGTGCATGCAGTGATTTGCACCTGCTTTTTTCTATGGATTCTTATACTTTGAAATTGCAAAACTACTGAGTCCACCTACTTTTCCCATGGGTAAAAGTAGGCACTTTGTTGATCCCTGAGTACTTTTACCCACATACAGGATGGGTAAGTTTTAGACTGCCTATTTACTTAGGTTAATGGCTTTTGAAAACTGCCCTTACAGTTATATAACACTTTTATTGAAAACACTGATAAACCAAAGAAGAGGCACACATTCAGTGGAAATTGTGTACTAATGGATAGTAGTGTAGTGGTTAGAGCAGGGGAGTTAAGAACAAAGAAACCTGGATTCAAATTCTGCTTTTCCTACTGATGCCCTTGTGATCTTGGGTGGCTCTTCACCCTGAAATACAAAACCTCAGGGTCTTTTTAATAAGCCACAGTATTTTCCCCAGAGAGAAAATATGGCAGTATAATAGAGTAGTAAAGCCTGCAGTATTTTCCCCAGCATAAAATACCATAAGAAAAATAATGCCATTGAATAATACCAGCTCCGCTAATCCACCTGGAACAGCAAAGGGGGGGGGGGGGGGGGTGTCAGGGTGGACAGGCTAGGGGAGGGGAAGGGGAGGGAGTCAAAGGACCCAGGTAGTAATTTTTGGATAGTGCTGTAACCTTTTTATTTATTTATTTTTTATTTAGACTATTAGGACCACCTGAAAGGGTGATGGGACAGGAAGTCTCTCAAGACCCCTTGCCTTTATTCTGTATTTTGGGGGAATATAAGATTCGCCATGCTGGGTCAGACCAAAGGTCCATCAAGACCAGCATCCTGTTTCCAACATTGGCCAATCCAGGTCACAAGTACCTGGTAGGATTTCTAAATTTAGTAGATTCTATGCTGCTAATCCCAGGGACAAGCAGAGGATTTCCCGTAGTCCATCTTAAAAATGGTTTATGGACTTTTCCTCCAGGAACTTGTCCAAATCTTTTTTAAACCCAGCTACACTAACATCTTTTACCACATCCTCCAGTAACAAATTCCAGAGTTTAATTATATGTTGAGTAAAAAATGTAAAATCATAGAAAAATGTAAAATCATAGAAAAATGACAGAAAAAGATCATATGGTCCATCCAGTATGCTCTTGCATCCAATTAATTTAGCATTATAATTCTCATAACTTCTTTAGAGATCCCCTGTATTAATCCCATGCTTTCTTGAATTCAGATACAGTTTTTGTCTCCACCATGTCTGCTGGAAGGCTGTTCCACACATCTACCTTCCTCTTTGTAAAGAAATATTTACTAAGTATACTCCTGAGTGTTGATTTAAAAGAGTAAACTAGGTAAATTCTTAAAGTGTGATTGAGTTCATAAAGAAATTTACAAACATTTTTAGGGTGTGTTAGGTTTATTCGAGAAAGCTAAGTACATTCTTAGAGGCTGACTTTCAAAACTACTCGCATGCACTGATTTACATGTGAATATGAACTCATACAAAGTTGCTATTTTATTTTGTAATCTGTACAGAAACAATTACACAGGTTCTATAATACGAATACATATGTACGCACAAATGCTCACATGTAAAAAACCACAAGCAGTATAACTTTGGTATACCTAGATAAATGCCGATTTATCTGGCCAAGTAGCAGTATTTACCTGGATAAGTTCGAAAAATGCTATTTAGATGGATAAATCAGAATATAGCCAGATAAGTGCCACTAGTTATCTGAATAAGTTCAAATTTGTCTGTCTAAGTAGTGGCAAAGGCACTACTTAGCCAGAGAAGTTAACATTCAGCTGCATATGTGAACATAAGACTTTCCATACTGAGTCAGACCAAAGGTCCATCAAGCTCAATAGCCTGTTTCCAACAGTGACCAATCTAGGACAATGGTACTTTGCAGGACCCCATGGGGTAGATACATTCCAAGCTGCTAATCCCAAGAATAAGAAGTAGATTTCTGCAACTCTACCTTAATAATGGAATTTTCCTCCAGGAACTTGTCCACACTTTTATTTTTAACACAGCTCTACTAATAGCTTTCACCACATCCTCTGGCAACATATTCCATATTATGTGTTGAGTAAAAAAATATTTTCTCTTATTAGTCTTAAATGTATTACCTACTAACCTCATTGTGTATACCCTGAAAAAGTAAACAACTGATTAATGTTTACTTTTTCCATTCCACTCATTATTTTATAGACCTCTATCATAACTCTCCTCAGCCATCTCTTCTCCAAGCTGACAAGCCCTAACCTCTTTAGCCTTTCTTCATAGGGGAATTATTCCATCTCTTTTATCATTTGGGTTGCCCTTCTCTATACCTTTTCTAATTTGCTATATCTTTTTTGGGATGTGGTGACCAGAACTGATCACAATACTCAAGCTAAGGTTAAGAACATAAGAACATAAAAAATTGCTATGCTGGGTTAGACCAAGGGTCCATCAAGCCCAGCATCCTGTTTCCAACATAGGCCAAACCAGGCCACAAGAACCTGGCAATTACCCAAACACTAAGAAGATCCCATGCTACTGATGCAATTAATAGCAGTGGCTATTCCCTAAGTAAACTTGATTAATAGCAGTTAATGGACTTCTCCTCCAAGAACTTATCCAAACCTTTTTTGAACCCAGCTACACTAACTGCACTAGCCATGTCCTCTGGCAACATATTCCAGAGCTTAATTGTGCGTTGAGTGAAAAATAATTTTCTCTGATTAGTCTTAAATGTGCTACTTGCTAATTTCATGGCATGCCCCCTGGTCCTTCTATTATCTGAAAATGTAAATAACCGATTCACATCTACTCGTTGAAGACCTCTCATGATCTTAAAGACCTCTATCATATCCCCCCTCAGCCGTCTCTTCTCCAACCTGAACAGCCCCACCTTCTTCAGCCTTTCCTCATAGGGGAGCTGTTCTGTTCCCTTTATCATTTTGGTTGCCCTTCTCTGTACTTTCTCCATCGCAACTATATCTTTTTTGAGATGTGGTGACCAGAATTGTACACAGTATTCAAGGTGCGGTCTCACCATGGAGCGATACAGGCATTATGACATTTTCCGTTTTATTAACCATTCTCTTCCTAATAATTCCTAACATTCTGTTTGCTTTTTTGACTGCTGCTGCACACTGAGCCGACGATGTCAAAGTATTATCCACTATGATGCCTAGATCTGTTTCCTAGGTGGTAGCTCCTAATATGGAACCTAACATCATGTAACTACAGCAAGGGTTATTTTTCCCTATATGCAACACCTTGCACTTGTCCACATTAAATTTAATTTGCCATTTGGATGCCCAATCTTCCAGGTTGCAACATGGAGTGATACAGATGCATTATAATATTCTCTGTTTTATTCTCCTTTCCTTTCCTAAAAATCCTTAGTATTATATTTGCTTTCTTGGCTGCTGGTGCACACTGAGCAGAAGATTTCAACATATTTTCAATGATGACAACTAGATGCATTTCCTGAGTGGTGACTCCTAATGTGGAACCTTGCATTGTGTAGCCATAATTTTGGTTACTGTTCCCAAACTTCATCACTTTGCACTTGTCAACATTAAATTTCATTTGACATTTGCATGCCTAGTCTCCCAGTTTTTCAGTGTCCCCTTGCAATTTCTCACAATCCTCTTGTGATTTAACAACTTTGAATAATTTTGTATCATTGGAAAATTTGATCATGTCACTTGTTCACATTTCCAGGTCATTTATATATATAGTCCCCTTTGAAACGATATGTGCATTCTAAAACAGTGGAGTTGCCTTACCAAGTAATAACTTACAATTGAGAACAAGACATTTGTGTGGATCTTTACTTTGTTCTGCACTTCTCCTGCTTACTTATTTGACTATTGCGTGCAAAATTTGCTCTCCATTCTTGCTTGTGGATTATCTATATGTTCAGCAATTTGTTCTTTGATCTTTTCTACCATTTTGCCTGATGCAGATGTCAGACTCACTGGTCTGTAGTTTCCTGGCTCATCCCTTGATCCCTTTTAAAAATTGGCATTACATTGGCAACCCTCCAGTTTTCAGGTACCATAGATGATGTTACTGATAGTTTATAAATATCCAATCACAGGTCCACAATTTTATTTTTCAGTTCCTACAGTACTCTGGGATGCATACCATTTGGGCCAGGTGATTTGCTACTCCTTATTTTGTCAGTTTGCCCTAGTATGTCTTCCAGGTTTACTGAAATTTGTTTCAGTTCCTCTGAATCATCATCTTTGAATATCATTTCTGACATGGGGATATCTCTTATATCTTCCTCAGTAAATACTGAAGCAAAAAATTCATAATGGTCCAATTGACTCCCTCGCAGGCTTTTTATCTCGAATGTACTTGAAAAAGTTTTTATTATGAGATTTTGCTTCCACAGCATGCTTGTTTTCAAATTCTCTCTTTGCCTTCCTTATTAATGATTTTCATCTGACTTCCTAGTACTTATGCTGTTTCCTGTTTTCTTCATTCAGATCCCTTTTCTATTTCTTGAAAGATGTTCTTCTAGATATTATAGCTTCTCTCAACTCACTTTTTTAACCGTGCTGGTAGTCATTAATCCTTTCTTCCACCTTTTCTAATGCATGGAATACATCTTATCTGGACTTCCAAGATGATGTTTTTAAACAATGTCCATGCCAGATCTTAACTCTTAACCTTTTCAGGTGTTCCTTTCAGTTTTTTCCTAACCATTTTCCTCATTTTATCATCATCATGTTTTGGAAAGTTAAATGTGTGCGCAAAAGATATACCCACATATTTATACTTCATATTTTAAAAGGATATGTGAGTAGATTTGACTTGTGTTAATTGGATGCTTTTACCCCCTGTAAGTTGGCTTTACATGCATAAGTCAGGGAATTTTATAACATGCGTGCAGCAATGAAATAACCAGTTTAACCAATTAGTCTACCAGTTCGCCCTATCTAACTACAGCTCGTGAAAACGCTCCTAGCTCTTCAGCCTGAAGCCCCCCCCCCCCCGCATTTCACCCAGACCCTATACCCAGTCATTTTTTCACTTTTAAGATATTTACAATCACTTATACTAGTAGATACTGAGCAGAAGTAAATATACGCAAGTAAAGACTTACATGCGTCACTTTGATAGGTTGTAAAATATCAACTTGCAGACATAAATGTTGTCCTCTCCCCACAATGCTTGTGGCCCACTCCTTTTTTACACATGAAATTAGATCATGGACCCTGTTTTATGCATGTATGTTGCAGTTTTTAAAATTAACCAATTAAAGAAAATACAAAATGTGTGTGACCCCTCTGAATATATCCAATCAATAATACCAAAGTAATCAGGGAAATAATACAGATATATAATATATATGTAATGTATATTTCCACAATTTCACTTGTATTTATTTTTTATTTATTCATAACATTCATTAATAAGCTTAGGAGCTGAAAGTAAGTTGTGAAATAAAGAAGAAAACCCCAAAAAGGTAAGGTTTAGGGGGTCGGGAGGAGAGGGGAAGAAGGAGAGGTAAAAGGGTAGGGAACTGGGGAAGACCGGAATGCGTCGCCATGAGGAAAGTGCAAAAATCCTCTCCCCCTTGCGCATGCCGACCACACATACGCATGTGGATCATAAAATCTGGCGCATATGTGCGCGCGGCCCACGTATTTCATAATATGTGTGCGCCGACACTGTGCATGTTATAAAATCAGCATGTCCATTAGTACGCACTAACCCAAAAATCAGCGTCCCCTGAAAAAAAAAAGCCCAAACTGCGGGAAAAACGAAATTTCCCATGGTGGCCCGAAAATGAAGCCCGAACCGAAGTGCAGTATCGCTGCACATCTCTACTTGATAGACTCTTGCTCTGACCCAGTATGGCAGTTCTTGCATTCTTAATAATTGTTCATGGAACGAGAGTTCTAACTGAAAAATAGTTCCCCTATTTAGTGGAGTGTTCTATACTTATTGCTTTTCTCCTTTTTTAAATTTAAGGACAGATCTTTGCTTGGGAGTCCCAGTCATTTGATGAGATAATTCCTTCTCATCAGAGAAAAGAAAGTTACTTACTTGTATTAGCTGATTTCTGAGGACAGCAGTTTAGCAGCCACACAAATCCCCACCCTCCCTCTTCTAATGTTGAGCTCACTAGCTTAATGACGGTACTGAGGTATGCTGCAAGCATGTTGCTTAGCAAAACTGTTGTGCATGCCCAGTAGCGTTAAAGAATCTATTGGAATGCGCTGAAAGAGGCTTTCTTGTTAATTGAAATCCGGATGATGGCATCCAGTTGTGTGATTGATAACTGGTCTCCTCAGAGAATACTCATTTCAAATAAATAACTATTTATTGCTAACATTGTATTAACTGGAGAATAAATGTACCAGTATTCTAAAGAGACAGTATATATCAGAGCACTAATAAGACAGTAACTGTACCAGTATACAGTACTTATAGGACATTGTACTAGAGTACTAATGGGAGAGTCAGTTTTAGCAAGTATCAACTTCCCAATGGAACAATATAATTATGTATCTTCTGGTCTTTTGAAGGACATCAAGACTAAAAGAAACCCTCGTCTGGTGCCATATGCTTTACTTGATGAAAGAACCAAAAAATCTAACAGAGACAGCCTCCGGGAAGCTGTTCGTACTTTTATTGGTTATGGGTATAACATCGATCCACCAGATCAAGAACTGGGTATGTTCCAACCATCAGTAAAAGTGATAATAAAAGTAATGGTAAATTAATTCTGACCTTCTAACGCTGGTTAAATCAGTTAAATCAGCAATCATTAATATACCGGTTCCCTTTTATCTCTCTCTTTATAATTAGCTACATGTGTATGTTTGTCACTCTGTCAGTCATATTTCACAAATCATATCTGCAGTGACTTTTTGGAACATTTAATAACCAATTTTGTTTACAATGAGATTAATTTTACATAAGTAGCCTCTGCTCACGCAATTGGTATTTTATAAAAGTAAAAAATATGCACATATATTCACATTTATGTGCTCATAAATGCATGTGAAAAGGTGGTCTATGGATGATCTGGCGCATGGCCAACCTTTATGCACATAAATTGCTATTTTAAAGGGTACGTGCATATATTTGCCAACTTACTCGCATATTTTAACACCTGAAAATTATCTGGCCTAAGTGATATTAAACATGTTTATTATGAAGTACTGACTAGGTGGGAGGTCTAGGTGAACTGGGGTGAGTTCAGGCTGAAGAACCAGGAAGGTCTCAATGACCTAGAGAAAGACTGAGTGAACTGGGGGACTAATTGATAAACGGGTTAATTTCATTTACATGTGCATGTTTTAAAATTGGCTGAGTTATGAGCATAAATCGGGACTTACTACTTTGCTTTTGCACATAAAATATATAATGGTAACTTTCAAACTGCTATGCGTGCACAAATGAGCACGCGTTTACTGGCGTATGCACATGGACACGTCAATTTTATAACATTTATGCACGCATGTTATAAACTTGGCTATCCACATGCACATGTATGCACAATTTTATTTTGACACATGTAAATCCCATCTTGAGCGCGTAAGGGGGAATTTTAATAGGTACGCGCAGCGATGCAATAGGCCCATTTCCCAGTTCCCTCCTAGTTCGCCCCTCTAAAGGAGCAGACTTCCTAAATCTCCTACCTAACTTGCCTCCCTTTTACCCTACTAGCTCCAACCCCTAAAAACCCACTGACTACCCTAGACATTTTTGTTTTACTACTTACTCACAGTCCATAACAGCAGCAAGTTATGCGGTCATTGGATCTCAGCGCATGCTTGTGCGTGACTCTGATTTAATGGCGCTGTCCTGGCCCGCCCATGCCCTGCCCAGACTCTGCCACCAGCCCACTCCTTTTTGAGAAATGCTTTCCAAAGGGCTTACTGGGAGATACGTGCATGGCTTGTGCTTCTTAAAATCGGTGCGGCCCACGCGTGTCCCAGTCACACGCATATCTCCCAGATTTGCCACAAGTAGGGCTTTTAAAATTTGCCTTTATGTGCGCATATTTTTTTAAAAAGCTAGGAAAAGAATGTATATTCAATGCATTGATATATGTGGTTGCAATGCATTGCATGTATTCGTGCATAAGCCTACATGCACATGTATGATGAGGGATAGAGATATGTGTATTTTATAAAATGCTCATATATCATATGTGTGGTTTATAAAATATTTGCATAGATCTGCTTATGGCCATATGTACACATATATACTGCTGCACACAGTTAATTGAAAGTTATCCTCTTCTTGGTGTACTCTTGGTATATCTTCAAATGTTGTGCCTTAATAACCTTAATTTGGAGATGAAATAAAACAAAAGTGATTTTCTCATTGGACACAAAAGTGGCAATTTTCTACATGATTCATGAGGATAAAAATATGTTTGTGCATATAAAGCAGCCTTCTTAATTACCTTGTAACAGTTTGCATACTTTGACATGCTGAGCTAAGTGTGCATGCTGAGCCTCAGCACAAATTCATCTGTCACCTGAAAAAAGTACATGCACTGTGTAATAATATTCATATGTTTAGCCATTGAGGAAAGGAGATTTCCTGGCGCTGGGGTGAAGTCAGGAGATGAATTTATGCATATTATACCTTTTTTTCTCATCAGTTTAGTCAAACTCTTATACTAGTAATATATGAACTGAAATCCAGGCAACAAAATGTGATTCCAGTAACAAATCCTGATCAAGATTTAATTTCTATGTGTTACAACAAGTTTAACTTTACAGAGTGGCTTATATAGTATTGATAAAATCATGATCTATGTCTCTTTTTTGGTTCTATAGGGCAAACATCTCGGGTTGTTGGGTTTTTCTGAATAGAGAAGGAAATATTTTAGAAATATTGAGGGTATTAAAAAATATGCTTGGCATTATTCTAAAAAAGATATCTTGAGCATATAAAAAGTGGAGCCACCATAGATACATCATAAGAAACATAGACTATGACATCAGATAAGATCTGCAAGGGCGATCTAGTTTGCCCAATCTGTTTCCTTTTGAAAAAGCCATAGACAACTGCTGATCTGTGGTTTTCCCTTCACTTCTTAACAACTTAGGATCTTTAGTGCTTATCCTATGCCATCTTGAATTATTTTACTGTTGTTACCTCCACCACTGCTTCTGAAAGTCTCTTCTATGCATCTACTATTCTTTCTGTGAAGAAGTGTTTTCTAATGAATCCTGAGTCATCCTTCTTTGAACCTCCTGTCATGATGTCATGTACTAGAAATTACTTTCCACTAAAAAGTTTGTCTCTTGTATATGTAACCCCTGCTAGGGGTACATAAAAGAAAGAGTCCTCATGCTGGTTTTCTCTGATCCTGGCAGAAGCTCTCCAGTTCATTAAAAAAATGATTGGGCAAGATGGTGGATTAGATCTAGCTCAGAGGCTTAAGGGAATAAAAATCTCTTGCTGGATAGGGAAAATTAAAATAAACCTTTTCTGTGATCATCAAATTGCCTTCATAGATAAATCTTCTGGCTTCTCTTTGGACCATCCCTTGGCAGAGCAGTAAATATTGAACCCACAACCCTGTATTTAGTAGAGTCTCACATGATAACCATGGAAGGGTCCAAAGAGAGAGGGGAACCGTCAGCCAACTGGGATTAAGTCAACAGAAGTAGAGGATGTTCCAGTGCCACATTTGTGGCCCTATAGGAGTAAAGGGGATTTGGTGGGTCGAACTGACTTTGCAGTGAATAGAATTGTGCATAACATCTGTGAGATTATTGGTGATTAGCATGACAAGTTGTTTTGAATTTAAGTCTAGACTTTTGCTACTAAAGATTTTTCTACCTTTTTTATTCTTTACATGGATTTTGATGATTTTTGGACCTCTGTAAAAAAACCAAAAAATCAACTCTATCCATGTTTTGAAACAAATGGCAAGTGGACTGTGCTATTTTCTTGTTGGATGTGTGACTTCCCTTGAGCTCCATAACTTTTGTGCTATTCCCCAGTGAATGAACTCTGTCCCGGCACTGCAAGAAGGTTTTTTCCCATCCCTGCAACTATCAAAGGTGATCCCAATGAAGGGGAGGGATTGTTTGTTACAAATGCATAATTTTTATTGTGCTTGGAAAGGCCATGGGTGAAAGACACAAGGTTGTGCCTAGGGTACCTAATACCCTTGTACTGGCCCTGATTGGAAAAACAAGAAAAATTAAGATAAAAAAAAAAACAACCCAGAAAAAGGAGCATGTAGAACAGTAAATATTCACACAGGACAGCAAAAATGCTAACAGCTTTGCATAAAAGCAACAATGGGAGAGAGCTGAGAACAGAAAAGATATCCTTTTTAAAAAAAGACAGGTTCGGTTCACGTGATTTTACAAATAGCACTTGGGACACAGAAAGGTAAATTTACAAAGCAATTATGCATGTAAAATTAGCATAAATGTGCTAGTAGCTTGTACTTGCATATATTCTATTTTAGATACATCAAAAGTGTTATGACTAGAGGAGTGGACCCTTGGTCTGGCGATGTCCGTAAGGCCCACCGTCGGAAGGCGAGGCCAGTCCTAAGAGTTGTTTGTAGGGTTGAAGAAGATCTGGATGCAGGCGCCTCCTGCAGGTCGTGTTTTCCAGATAGCTGGCGCCTCCAGCAGGTCGAGAGAGCAGAGCTGGTGCCCCCAGCAGGTCGAGTTTTCCAGATAGCTGGCGCCTCCAGCAGGTCGAGAGAGCAGATGCTGACGCCTTCAGCAGGTCGAAGAGCCAGGCTCAGAAAGCGCTCAGCAGCCAATCCAGGGGTCAGGAGCCAGAAAGTATCGCAGCCAGTCCAAGGGTCGAGAGCCAGAGAGTACCGCAGCCAGTCCAAGGGTCGAAAGCCAGAAAGTACAGCAGCCAGTCCAGAGATCAAGCACGGAGGAAACAAGCAGGAACCACGATCAGGAACAAACACAGGAGCCAAGAAGCCAAGGCAAGGTCTGAGGGCTCAGACCTTGCCTTAAATAGTTCCCTGAAGATTGGGGCTAGCAGGAAGGAACCAACCTACTTCCTGTAGGTGTTCCTTTAAATCGAGACTATAGCTGCCCGCGCGGCCCTAGGGAACTTCAGGGGGCGGAGCTTAGCCGCGCGGGGGAAGATGCCGCGGCCATGTTGAGGCAGCAGCTGCTGCTCCTGAAGGAACCACCGACACCGGCCTCAGCGTCAGAGGTCAGCCCTGGTGCTAGGGTAAGTGACCGGCCCCGGTCGCGGCTTGCCGCGGCCGGTGGTCATAATAAAAGTACCCAAGTATTTTCAGTTTCTTGTGCAAATTTACATATCCCTCTATAAAGCAGCTCATCTTTGTAATGCAGGTGATAAGCCGGCTAAATCTTCGGAGTCCTGCCATGATTTGTACATTAACGGCCGAATTTTAAAACAGACACGCGCGCAAATCAGTACTTACGTGCATGGCTGGGCCCTGCCGCACATTTTCATAAGGGCCAAGCACATAAGTACTGGTATGCGCACAATTCCTGGGCCCTGGAAAAGGGGCAGGCCGGGGGTGTGTGGTATGAGCATGGAGGGGAAGGACGGGGCAGGACAGAGGCTGGAGCGTGCAAGTTGCTTCTGCTCCAACGGAGCAGTAAGTAAAAAAAATTTAAAAAATTATTTTTCTTAGGTAGGGGTTAGGGGTTGAGGTGGAGAAAGGTAGGAAGGTTAGGCAGGGGGGTAGAGAGGTTCCCTCCCAGTTGGAGTGGACTGGGAGGGAACTGGGGGAGGCCCGATTGCATCGCCATGCGTAATTTGGTAAAATTCCCTCCCTGCATGCGCTGCCGACACATGCACGTGCGGCCCATGGATTTTATAACATGCATGCCCCAGCGCGGGCATATTATAAAATCCACACGTCGATGTGTGCGCGCCAGGAACCACACGCACATAGACGCACACGTGTACCTTTTAAAATCTACTCCTAAACCTCTTTTTATGAATACAAATGTTGGAATCCCTGGTCAGAGTCCTCCAGGATAGGTGTGGGAGGGATGGGCTTTTTTGTTGTGATTTCAGGGATGCGGTTTCCTGAGAGTGACTTCAAGTACAAGGATGGAGTTTCTTGCAAGTGACTTCAGGTACAAGCATGGAATTTTTTGAGGGTTGCTCCTACTGTAGGGGTGGAACCTTCCGAGAATGACACCAGGTATGATGGTATGTGAGAATCTACAACTTTATAATGTTCTGTATCTTAAATGTATTGTGGGGATCACAGAAGAAAATGAAGAGTGTACATGGAACAATAAATTACCCCACAGCTTCCACTGCATGTTGGTGCCCCCTATCTTCTTCCTGCTAGCCTACTCAGGGACCGATACAATAAGATGCATGTTGAAAATGGGCAGTCATATTGAGTGCCCATTTTCCTAATGTTCATGCAACCACATCCCCAGGGCACCTGATGCAGTATTTACAAGAGGGGCTGTGTAGAAAAGGACGTACCAGGGGAGAATTGTGCATCCTTAGAGCTCAAATGCATCGCGCACCCACAGTTACAAAGGGAGCTCATTATGTGTCCGTTTTTATCCCATTTCTTCTGGCCAATTTTGCTGAGGTTGCTTAAGATACCCATGGCTAAGCATCCCTTGCTATGGGTGTCTAAATTTTGCGTCCAGAAGAATTATTTTTTTTTAAATCAAGTCAATATACATTTATTTTTCAACACAGCATGCAGTAAATTTAAGTGTCACAACGATACTTACTAGGAGTAACCACAGAGGACCATATCTTTCAATTTCTCATAGCCCTTGACCCGTGGATTGACTTTACACTACCTCTGGGACTGAAGTGAAATTTGCCATGTTAAAAAATTGTATCTTGGCCACCCAGTGATTTTCTGCATCGGGGGGGAGGAATAGCTAATAGCCTCATCTACATGGAATTAACATGTGATGGACACTATCAGATACACATTTTTTGGGCACATGTTTTGTATGTGCTAATTTCCTTATTGCATCGGTGCAAGTCTAGCATGCCCAAAACGCGTGTCCAACTGTGTGTAAATCTGTGCTCTAGGCTGAGTGCACTTTATTGCATCATCCCCTCAGTGTGGCAGTGGATTGTGTGATAGGTACTCTTATGCTTCTAAGATGACTTCACTTCCTGATTAATGTAACTGCCTCATTAGCCATTGGTTCTTTAGTATAAACAATCTATATTTTGCTGTGTTGAGACTGATTGTAGTATCATGGTCAGACTTTTCTTTGGTTTTCTTTTTTTTTTATGCAGCTGAACAGGCAGTGGAAAAAGTCGGCATTGACAAGATTCGCTTCTTCCGAGTGGAAAAGACATACGCAGTGAAGTCTGGGAAGTGGTACTTTGAATTTGAAGCTGTGACTGGAGGAGATATGCGAGTTGGCTGGAGCAGGCCTGGCTGCAGGCCCGACATTGAACTGGGAGTGGATGATCAGGCCTTTGTTTTTGAAGGAGCCAAAGTTAGTCAATTAACATAAATTCAGTAACATCATTATAAAGTGTTCACAGTCCTTTCTTTCTCTCTCTCTACAGACTTACTTTTCTCCTCTTCTCCCCACAGCTGACTCTTATTCATTGTTATATAGCAATAATATATTTGGAAATTGCATGTACAATACTGTGTTAGCCCCAAGCCCTAAACCCTGAAATCCCAAAGAATGTGGTGTCAATGTCAACACATTTCCAAAGGGCAGAAATCAGAGCTCAACTTTAGATCTGACTTCATTACCTTTACATAATCCTTAATAGCTTTGTGACCCTTTTTATATGTTGGGGCAGTCTTACTTGGCCACTTGACCTCTCCTTCTAATGATCCCAAGGGTGAGTCTTTTCTGTGGGGAGAAAAGCTAGTGCTTTTTGGCCCAGGCAGTGAGGTGCTTTCCTTGGTACATATGTAGCTTGTTATCTAAGGTGGTGCTGTGATGGTGATTGGCTGGGACAAATGAGACAGAACACAGAACTGAGTGCTCTCTATTGGTATTTAGTCAAAACTGAATCAATGTCCAAAAGAATATAAGACTTGCCATACTAGGTCAGACCAAATGTCCATCAAGCCAGTATCCTTTTCCAACAGTGTCCAATCCAGGTCACAGGTACCTGGCAGGATCCCAAGGGATAGAATCATTCCAAGCTGCTTATCCCAATCATAGTACATGCAATTTCCAAATAATCAGGCAGTTATATTAATCAGCAAGTGAAGTCATCTTAGAAGCATAAGAGTACCTATCACACAAACATATAGATTGTTTATACTAGAGAACCAATGGCTAATCAGGCAGTTACATTCTATCCTTTGGGATCATGCCAGGTACTTGTGACCTGGATTGGACACTGTTGGAAAAGGATACTGGCTTGATGGACATTTGTCTGACCTAGTATGGCAAGTCTTATATTCTTTTGGACACCCCTTCGTGCAAACCTTTGTGTATATGTAAAAATTTATTTTTATGTTTCCTTTGTTAACTAAGCTGTTTCATTGTATTCGACAAAGGAATTTTTACTGCTTTTTCTGTTTCACTGTAAACCGGCATGATTTGCATTTAATGCAAGAATGTTGGTATATAAAAGTTAAAAATAAATAAATAAAATAAATTTAAGCCCTCAAAAAAATGTAGCAAATTTGTGAGGCAAGATTTCCTTTGGCTAAATCCATGTTTGCTTTTTCCCATTAAACTATGCCTATCTATATGTTCAGCAATTTTGTTCTTTATGTGCCATTTTGCCTGGCACAGAGGTCAGACTCACTGCTCTGTAGTTTTCCCCATCACCCCTTGATCCCTTTTTAAAAATTGGCGTTACATTGACAACTCTCCAGTCTTCAGATGCCATAGATGATATTACTGATAGTTTATACATTTCCAATAGCATGTTCGCAATTTCATTTCTCAGTTCTTTCAGACCTTTGGGATGTATACCATCTGGTCCAAGTGATTTGCTACTCTTTAGTTTGTCAATTTGCCCTAGTTCATCTTCTAGGTTCACTGAGATTTGTTTCAGTTCCTCTGAATCATTACCTTTGAATATCATTTCTGGCATGGGTATATCTCTTATATCTTCCTCAGTGAATACCGAAGCAAAAAGAGGAAAGGTCAGTAAACTGAGAAGGGCTCAGAATATACAAAAAGCCCACATCAAAAATTCAAACTGAACCCTGGGAAAAATATTTGTGTGAGTTCTAATCCCTGCTACACAATTATAGAGTCTCTAGGATTTTTATCCCATGGTTATTATGCCTTCCTGGATTTTCTTTTAGATGACAGGACTTGATGTATCTGATTCTACAGCAGAGATGTGAGGGTCTTGGAGGATATGCAGATTTGGAGAGACTGTGTTTAATATCTTTTGGTAAGAGATATGTTCTCCTTCCCCCAGGGTCAGCGCTGGCATACTTGCAGCACATTCTTTGGGCGGACTTGGCATCCAAGTGATGTGGTCGGTTGTATGATCAATATGGAAGACAAATCGATGATCTTTACCCTGAATGGGGAACTTCTTATCACCAACAAGGGCTCTGAGCTGGCATTTACTGACTTTGAGACAGAAAATGGTATGTAAAGTTGTAAACTATATGTAAGGCAACTGTACAAGAGTCATGACTGCTGGTGTTGATCTTGCAGAATAAGAGATTTGGTACTGCCCCCACTACTCTAACTCTTCAGGTTAGGTGATATAGTACCTTCCCATTTCAAAGGTCTCTCCTTAGACAAATGATAATGGAACCTATAAGAGAAGGAATGATATGAATGGAGGAAGTGTTTCTAATGTCAAGGGGGTCGATATTCAAAAGGATTTGTTCAGCTATATTCCAGACAGACCTGGGTTTTAAAGATGCCACCCCTCACCGTGGATAAGATTTAGCTGGGTAAGTCATTACCCGGCTAAAAATTACCTAAATAAAAAACGACGCAGTGTTCTGAAAGTGGGGTTCAACTTAGCTAGCACAGAATTTCAGTGCTATCTGGCTATGTTTAGCTGGGTAGGTCAGGTCTTGATGGAGAGCTGGTCTAAAGTTATGCAGGTAACTTTACCCAGCTAACTTTAAACCTAATTGAATGTGTTATTGGGAAGAACAGTGGGCCAAACTAAAAATAGTTATAGAAAGAATAACATTTTTGAGTTAAGAAAGTAAATAAAGTAAGAGGAAAGTGACTGATATGGTTTATAAAAGTTGTGACTGAACAGATAAGAGCAAAAAATTAGTGTTTAAAATGGGATCACAGAAGAAATATATGATGAAGCTAAAAGAAGTGGGGAAAGTAATCCGGATGGCAAAGGTGCAAGTGGAAGAAAAGATAACTAAAGAGGTAAAACAAGATGACATGAATTTTTTCCGGTGTATGCAGTGAAAGGCCAGAGGTGGGATTGAAGAATGAGAGGAACAAGAGCATAAAGTGACTGATAAAGTTGGTGGTGCACCAGTATGGGCACCCCCCCCCCCCCAAAAAAAAAGTGCCAGGGCTGGGAACCATTCTGGCTTCAAATTACCCCTTCTTTGAGGATTCTGGTTATCCTCCTGCCTCAGCGATGTCCCAAGGAGGCCTTAGGTTGGGTTGGGGAAGCCATGAAGAAGTCTCGAGTCAGGCCTAGGGAAGCCATAAGGAAGCCAAGATGTTAGCTCAGGCTGTACACACACATCACATATGCCTATGCATATCTATACTACAGCCCCCTTCTCCGTCTTTTTTTTTTTTTTTTTTTATTGCCATTTAACTGCTCTGAATGACCCTATTCTCATCTGGCTTGTAGCCTAATACCAATTGCCTAGTAATTGATTATTTAAGCTTCTGTCTTGTAACCCCCCCCTTTTTTTTTTGTCAAGCCACAAAATGGCTGCAAGCACATGGCCAGGCCTACTAAATGGCCACTAGGACCATACTTGGACTTGCCCTACAAAATGTTCACCTGTACCCTACTGCATCCTACATTGGCTGCTTTTTTATACGGTCGCCACACTCACAATGGCTGGTATTCCAATAAATGTCACTACCAAGATGGCCAGCCTGCTTGATGACCTCAATAAGGCCGCTCATGTACTGGATTTTTTTTTTTAATAAACATCCTTTTACCAGAGTGAGCCACTGCATGTATGAATGTGAGGGGGGGGGGGAGGAAGAAGCACAATATCCCAGCCCCCACCAGGTACAATTGCCAACTAACGTGAGACATCGAGGCACACGCCATGCTGCCTTTCATCTATGCTGCTGGTCCAAAAACCCAGAGAATCAGGCATTCCCGCTCCCATGCGCTGTCCTTTCTACTGTCACTAGACTTAACCCTTCTACTTGGCAGTACCTGGTGATCCCGATTTCCGCCTATCCCGATTCGCACTTGGTCATCACTACACCAGGGAGCCTGAGCTGTGCAAATCCCATCCGCTTCCCTCCATCCCTCAGGCCTGCGTGCTCACTCCTGATCACCCCCACACAAGAATCCTGGAAGAATCCTAAGATCATGAAGCAAATTGTTACCGTGTAGAACTCATCAAACACCTGATGGTCCCCAGATGGAAGCTGTGTTACTGAGGCTGCTATTCACCTGACCTCCCAACATAGCCACTGTTCCTGCTGACAGGTGAGGTAGTCACCACTCCCTCTGATGCCCACAGCTCTCTCTGATGCCTGACTCTACCCCACCAATGCTGATTGGGCAGGCTACCAGGTAAGACGTTGTATGGCCAAGATGACCGAGCTCATTCTGGGCAGACAGAGTTAAGAAGAACTGAGCTCAGGCTAGCTGAGCAGAGCTGGGAGATCTGAGGCGGCACAGGAAAAAGGGGTCTGTACGCTGAGCTCAGTCCTTTTAAAGCCCAAATCCAAGAGCCTAAGCACACATCCCCCCATATCACCTCCCACCTCCTCTCAGACCAAATCCTTTCTCCTTTCCCCTTGTGCTGTCACCTCCCTTCACTTTCTACCTCCTCCTTAACCCTCCTTAACCCTCCTACACTTTCTCCTTCCTCTCCCCCCTGCCATCTCTTCTTTCATGTGTTCTTTCTCTACGTATGTTGTATGTACCCTGTACCCTTAATGTGGGGTCACAAGGTCTTTCCTTTCCTGGTACTGTGTTCAGTTCTGGAGACCGTATCTCAAAGGAGACAGAGACAGGATGGAGGCGGTTTAGAGAAGGGTGACCAAAATGATGGGTGGTCTCCATCAAATGACTTATGAGGAGAGGTTGAGGAATCTGAATATGTATACCCTGGAGGAGAGGAGGAGCAGGGGTGATATGATACAGACCTTCAGATACTTGAAAGGTTTTAATGATCCATGGCCGTCAACAAACCTTTTTCATTGGAAACAATTTAGTAGAACTAGGGGTCACGATTTGAAACTCCACGGAGGAAGACTTAGAACCAATGTCAGGAAGTATTTCTTCATGGAGAGGGTGGTAAATGCCTGGAATGCCCTTCCAGAGGAACTGGTGAAGACTAAAACTGTGAAGGATTTCAAAGGGGCATGGGATCCATAAAGGCTAGAAGATGGGATCCATAAAGGCTAGAAGATGGGAATGAAGAGAAGAGCCATGGGGGTAGATTGCTGGAATGGATGCTACTACCTGGTGATTACTACCCTTACTCAATAAGTCTTCACATGGTTAATGCAACTCCAACATTGCTCTCTGCTTCAACGGCAAGGGGAAATGTGGAAAAGAGGATTTGCATTCAGACAACAACCAACAAGGATTGAACTACACAGTCTGGGTAAACAAATAAGCGTGGGGGTAGCTTGCTTATTGCGGCAGTTACTACCCTAAACCAATTATGCCTGATACATAATTTTGGATGCATATTCAGCGCTCTCTGCTTCAACGGCAGGGGGAAATGTGGAAAAGATGATTTACATTCAGGCAACATCCAACAAGGCATGGATCTGTGCAGTCTGGGTAAACAAGCATTGGGGTAACTTGCTTGATGCAGTGGTTACTACCCGTAACCATTAAGCCTTATGTTCACCTTTGATGCAACCACAACATTACTCTCTGCATCAATGGCACAGGGTGGCAGGAAAATTGAATCAAACAGTTACTAACAAGGGCCCTGAATTTGGTGGTCGGTGAAACAGATAAGTATGGGAAAACAAGTGTGGGAACTTGCTGGGCAGACTGGATGGGCCGATAGGTCTGTTTCTGCCATCATTTCTATGTTTCTATGTAATTCCTGTTTGCTTTATTGACTGCCAGCACACATTGAGATGAGGATTTCAAAGTACTGCCCACAATGATACCCAGTTCCTTTTCCTGGGTGGTAACTCCTAATATGAAATCTAACATCAAGTAACTACAGTGTGGGTTATCTTTTACATTTGCATCACTTTGCACTTGTTCACATTAAATTTCATCTGCCATTTGGTTGCCCAGTTTCCCAGTCTCACAAGGTCTTCTTTCAATTTCTCACAATCTTCTTCTGATTTAACAATTTGTAATAATTTTGTGTCTTCTGCAAATTTTATTACCTCATTCGTTGTACCCTTTTCCAAATCACTTATAAATATATTGTATATAACATTGCCTCCTATCCCATGATGTTTTTTTCTCAGGAGTCTCTCAAGGGGGACTTGGTCAAATGGCTTCTTAAATTCGAAATATACTAAATCTATCAGTTTACCTATATCTACCTGTTCATTAACCCCATCAAAATAAAAATGTAGTAGATTAGTGAGGCAAGATTTTCCTTGGATTAATCCATGCTGGCTGTGTCCCATTAAATCATGTCTATCTATATTTTCTGTGATTTTTGTTCTTTAGCATTATTTTCAAAATGTTTCCCGGCACTGAAATCAGGCTCACCAGTCTATTGCTTCATGTATCACCCCTGGAGCCCCTTTTAAATATGAGGGTTACATTGGCCACCCTCCAGTCTTCAGGTATAGTGGCCGATTTTAATGATAGGTTACAAATTACTAGTAATAGATCTCAAATTTCATTTTTGAGTTCTTTCTTGAACCTTGGGGTGTATACTGTTGAGTTTGTCAATCTGGCCGGAACCATCTTCAGGGTTCACTGTGATTTATTTATTTTATTTATTTAACAGCTTTTATATACCGATGTTCGTTGGGAACATCACATCGGTTGACAAGGAATAGAAATCAGCAACAGGCTTTACATAGAACATGAAACCAATGTATAAAGGGATGATGGGGGAGGGAAGGCGAGAACGTGGAGGGGAGAGGGGGTAGGGAACGAAAGTGGGAGTTGGGGATAAGGGATAAGTGACAACTTTTTAAAATAGGGTACAATTTAGTATCCTAGGATCAACTGTTCACAAGAGGATACAATTTAGAATCATAAAATTAACAATTAAATATTTTGATATAGGTAATTAATTACAAGGTTCGTTACCATGAAACATTCAGGTGAGAGCTTGTTACCGAAGGAATATGTTACATAAGAGGTTATGTTACAGTAGGGAAAGGAGCGGTGGAGGTGAGCCATTAGGAGTAAGCCTGCTTGAATAGCCAGGTCTTAAGGTTCTGTTTAAATTTCTTAGGGCATGATTCTTGGCGTAGGGAGGAAGGTAGCTTATTCCATAGGGTGGGCCCAGCTAAGGAGAAAGCCCGGTCTTTGGTGGAGCAGGGCTTGGTGAGTTTGGGTAATGGGGTATGTAGAGTTCCTAGGTATTGCTTTCTGGTGAGTCTGTTGGAATTACGAAATGTGATGTGTTCTCTAAACCAGTGCATGTTTTGGTTTGTAGGGATTTGTGAATGAGGGTGAGTGATTTTTAGACGATTCTTGATGTAATGGGTAACCAGTGCAGGTGCTTGAGGACAGGGATGATGAGGTCGTTTTTGTGAGTGTTGATGAGGATGCGAGCAGCAGCATTTTGGAGAAATTGGAGGGGTCGAATTGAGCTTTTGGGTAGGCCTAATAGCATAGAATTACAGTAATCAATTTTTGAGAAAACGATGGCTTGTAGTATTGTGCGAAAATCATTGAGGTGTAATAAGGGTTTAAGCTTTTTCAAAGTGTGCAATTTGAAGAAACAATCTTTGAAAGTGGTATTGATGAATTTTTTAAAATTGAAATGATTGTCTATGGTAATGCCAAGGCTGCGCACGTGTTGAGGGAAGGTAATGTTCGAGCAGGGTGCATTAGCTGTCGGTAGAGGAGGTTTGAGGTTGTGGGGAGAGATGAGGAGTAGATCTGTTTTGGCAGTGTTGAACACTAGGAAATTGTTTGCCAGCAGTGTGCTGATGACATCGAGGGCAGATTTCCAGGTATCTAAAGCTTTCTGTAGTGTGTCAGTTATGGGTATCAGGATCTGATCGTCATCGGCATATATAAAATGAGGGAGGCCTAGTTTGGAGAGGAGTTGGCATAGAGGTAGAAGGTTTATATTGAAGAGAGTGGAGGAGAGAGAAGAGCCTTGCGGAACATCTTGTGATAGTGTGGTAGGTTTGGAAATGCAGTTCCCAGTTTGGACACTGTATTGTCTATCGTGCAAGTAAGATTGGAACCAGTTGAGAGCAGAGTCTGAGATGCCGATTGTCAATGAGACATTTTATTAATATGTTATGGTTGACGGTGTCAAAAGCAGAGGAGATATCAAGAAGTATCAGAATGTGTGAGAGGCCTTTGTCAAGGCTTTTTAGCATGTGTTCAGATATTGAGATGAGCAGTGTCTCTGTGCTAAGGTGTTTTCTAAAACCGTATTGGGATGGTGAAAGGATGTTATGTTCATCCAGATATTTTTATAGTTGGCGGTTAATTGATTTTTCTAGGATTTTTGCAAAAAGTGGCAGGTTGGAAATTGGTCGAAAGTTGGCAAATTCAGAAGGATCTAGGTTGGGTTTCTTTAATATGGGTTTTACAATAGCATGTTTAAGACTTGTAGAACCTTGCCTAGTGAGATGGATCTGTTAATGATGTTTGAGATGGGTTTAGAAATAATGTTGGGGATAGCGAGGAGGGCTTTTGTGGGGAGGGTATCTGAAGGGTGTGTAGAGGGTCTGATTTTTCTAAGAATGGATTCCACTTCTAAGGATGATGTGGTTTTGAATTCGGATAGTTTTGTGGTAATGTCCTTGTGCATGTTTTCTGTGGTTGATGGAGTAGAGGGGAAACTGGACATAATGTTATTCATTTTTTTGTGGAAGAAGGAGGCTAGGTCTTCACATTTAGTTTGGTCATCCGTGTTCTGTGAGGAGGGCGGGCTGGTTTTGGTTAGGTTGCTTACTAATTCAAATAGGGCGCGAGCATTGAATTGTAGGTGGTGGATTCTGCATGAGTAGAATTTTCTTTTAGTTTTACCAATTGCTGTTCTATATGTGTGGAGGTGAGACCGAAATTTACCCAGTTGTGTAGGGGAGGGGTCTTTGTGCCATAGTCTCTCAAGCTTTCTTAGGTGATGTTTCATGGTTTTCAGTTCTGGAGTGTACCATGGTTGTTTATTTCTTTTTAATGGGTTAATTTCACAAGATTGTAAGGGGCATAGCTTATTAGCTATCGCTGTAGTGGTGTGATTCCAGGAGGAGAGTGCCGTGTCACATTTGATAAATCAAGAGTATTGATGACAGAAGATAGGGCTGATATTAAGTCTTCTTGTTTGCAATTGCGTCTGAATTGTATGGTTTTTTTTGGATTGGGTGGTAGTGCGGGTGTTGTTTATAGTGCAGGTTATGTCAATGCGGTTCAATGCATCTGAAACATCACCCTTAAAAACTATTTCTAGAATGAATGTCTCTCCAGCATCCTCATTAGTAAACACTGAAGCAAAGAATTTAGTATTTCCGCAATTGCCTTCTCTTCCATAAATGCCCCTTAAACCTCTTGGTCATCTAAAGATCTGACTTACTCCCTTAGAGTCTTCCTGCTTTGGATATATTTTAAAACATCTTTATTATGATTTTTTGCCTCTACAGTCAGCTTCTTTTCAAATTCTCACTTAGCCTGTATTATCAATGTTTTAAGAGCATAAGAACATAAGATATGCCATACTAGATCAGATCAAGGGTTCATCAAGCCCAGTATCCTGTCTCCAAGAGCAGCAATCCAAGTCACAAGTACCTGGCAAGTTCCCAAACATTAAATAGATCCCATGCTATGAATGCTGGCAACAAGCAGTGGCTATTCCCCATTGATTAATAGCAGTTTATGAACTTCTCCAGGAATTTATCCAAACCTCTTTTAAACCAAGCTACACTAGCTTCCTTAATCACATGCTGTGGCAATGAATTCTAGAGCGTAATTATGCATGGAGTGAAAAAGTATTTTCTCCAATTTTTTTTAAATGTGCTACTTGTTAACTTCATGGTGTGCCCCCCTAGACCTTGTATTATCCAAAAGAGTAAATAACTATTTCACATTTATCTGTTCAAATCCGTTCATGATTTTGTAGACCTCAATCATATCCCCCATCAGCCGTTTCTTCTAAAAGCTGAACAACCATAACTCTTTATCCTTTCCTCATAGGGGAGCCATTCCATGCCCTTTATCATTTTCATTGCCCTTTTCTGTACATTCACCAGTGCAACTATATCTTTTTTGCAATGTGGCAAAATGCATTGCACACAGTATTCAAGGTACGGTCTAGCCATTGAGCGATACAGAGGCATTATGACATCCTTCATTTTATTTGCCATTCCCTTCCTAATAATTCCTAACATTTATTTGTTTTTTTGACCTCCATAGCACACTGAGCCGCCAATTTTAATGTAATATTAACTATGATATCCAGATCCTTTTCTTGGGTGGTAATTCCTAAAATGGAACCCAAATGCTGTATAGCTACAGCATAGGTTCCATTTGTCTACATTATATTTTTTCTGCCATATGGATGCACAATTAAGCTCTGGGATTTGTTGCCAAAGGGTGTGGTTCGTGTAGCTGGGTTTAAAGAAGGTTTGGATAAGTTCTTGGAAGAGAAGTCCATTAACTGATATTAATCAAGTTGACTTAGGGAATGGCTTCTACTATTGTTGCATCCGTTGGTGCTAGACGGCTTCACCCCATTTGCCTCAACTTGTTAACAGCTTCTCCGGCTTCCTTAGGGAAAATGGCTGCCGCTGTGTCTACAAGCCGACCTCTCCGGCGTCCCCGGAACGGCTATGGTGCAATATGCATTGCACACAGTATGCAAGGTACGGTCTAGCCATTGAGCGATACAGAAGCATTATGACATCCTTCATTTTATTTGCCATGCTCCTCCCAAGGGCCTACTAGAGTGCATGCGCACACACCACCCATGTCTTTATTCCAGCATTGGCACGAACCTCGGGGGCGTTCCCCTCTACTGACGTCACGCCATCCGGGTATATAGCCTGTAATTTGTTGCTAGCTCATTGAGTTAGCAAAGGATTGGTTTCAGCTGGTTCTAAGCTACTCTGCCACTTCCGTGCTGCCGCTGGAAGCTCTCTGCCCTTTGGGGTATTGCTAACCTGGGTACCCGCTCCTCGGGGGCCCTCTGCTTTATTTCAGGTGCTTTAACGGGATCAGGTACTCGCTTCTCGAGGGCCTGCTCTCTCTGCCTCGGTGCTGCTACCTAACTTCTTCAATCTGGTGGAATCTCATACCAATAGCAACCATCTAGTGAGTAATTGTTGGAAACAGGATGCTGGGCTTGATGGACCCTTGGTCTGACCCAGCGTGAAAATTTCTTATGTTCTTATAACTGGATGTGTGTGAGTGTGTGTGTATGTGAATGGGAATCTGCCTGGGTGTGTGTGTGTGTGAGAGAATGGGAACCTGACTGGGTGTGTGTGGGTGAATGGAAACCTGACTGGGGTGTATGTGCATCAATGAAACCTGACTGGGTTGTTTGTGTGTGTCAATGGGAAACTGACTGGGGTAGGTGTGTGAAGGAACATGTCTAGGGTGTGTATGTGTGTGAATGGGTATCCGTATGAAGTGTGTGTATGTGTGAATGTGAGCCTGCCTCTATCTGTATGTGAAGAAAGTTTGTGCTGCCCCCCTAATCCATGACATACTCAGGGTGACTGGAAATTAAGGGCAAGATTCATTAAGGCTTTTCTCCCATTTTGTGTCTATGGGAAAAACCCTTAGTGAATCAGGTACTAAGTTTTTAGGTATGGATCACAGTGAATTTTCCAACCTTATTGTTTAAATTATTGGGTGTCTGCCATTTTGAAATATTTTATTGCTGTTTAGAAAATGCTTTACATTTTGTATGAGCTCTTAATTTTTGGATGTTGTTCTATTCCTTAGCTCGTTGAAAATATTATTTTTATTAGTATGGTTTTACTAATAGGATTGATTTATATTCCTTGTTCCTGAACATACCCAAATCAGTCCAGACAAGTGGGTTTTGCATCCCTACCAGCAGATGGATTTAGAGAACAAAACTTTTGAGGCACTGCTACATATCTGTGAGTGCCACCTGCAGACTTTCAGTATTTCTCTGTCCCAGCAGATGGTAGAGGTGCAAACCTGCAGTCTGACAAGTGAAGAGAGAAAAAGATCCGGTGACTGAGGGGCCATTTGCCTGTTTAAAAAGGAGGAATTGCGCTCACTTATTCCTCATGTGTTAGAGGAGCTAGGACTAAAGATCACTTAGAAGGAGTCGGATAATGAAGGGGTGAATCTGATCCTGGATGGACTGCGAGTTCCTCCTAGTGCTTTCCTGGTGTTGCGCCCGTCTGTCGCAGACGGCTGCGCCCTCTGTTGCTTACCTTTTTTCTGCCTGACTACTTTCATCTTGGGAAGATGGCTGCCTCCGCTTTTCTACGCCAACCCCTCCGGTGTCCCCAGACCGGCATGGGCGATTGCGTTCGCCATCTTTCTCCCGGGATCACCTAGGGCACACATGTGCGCAGCCCCATCCTTTATGTGCAGCATGTCGGGAACCTCGGGGCCGTCCCCATCGCATGACGTCACTAGCTCAGGATATTTAAACCCATTTCACAATTCCAGCTACGAGTTAGCAAGGAATCCTCCATGCTGATCTCTCCTCGTTACCAGATGCTCCCGCTCTGTGTACTCTCACTCCAGGACGACTTATGTACCTGCTCCACGGGGGCCTTGCCTCTCTCCTCTTTACCCTCTGGGGTTATCTGCTACCAACAAGATAGCCTAAGGCACCCGCTCCTCGGGGGACTTGTCTCGCTCCTCTTTACCCTCCGGGGTATCTGCTACCAACAATGACGCCTGAGGTACCCGCTCCTCGGGGGCCTTGCCTTGTTCCTATTTACCCTTCGGGGTTGCCTACCTATTACCAGGATGCCTACAGTACCCGCTCCTCGGGGCCTTGCTCGTCCGAGACCTCTGCTCCTCGGGGCTCTCTCCTACTACAACTACCAGCATCAGAGTGAGTACTGCCTTTCCAGTTCTGTCTTTGCTTGTCTCATCTCTCTCTCCATAGACTCTCGATCTACCCTGCACTGTGGACCTGGTGAGTCTGTGGAACTGCCATTCCACTCTGCTACATACAGATGGAACATTATCATCTGGCTCTCCTCTCCTAGCTGGAATCCTCACCCGATCCTCGGGTTACCATCTACGTTGCAGTACAATAAAGATATATCTCTGTGTCCATCTCTGCCTAGAGCTAGCCTAGCGCTGCAAGTCCCCACAGGGCTCCACCCTGTGGGAGGTGTCATCTCTTACAGCAACCAAGAGCCCACGCTTCAATGTCCAAAGTACAACACCCGGTACCTAAGAAGATTCAGAAGCTCATTAGCTGGGAGTGGGACTTTACAGAAGCGGGTTTGAAGATTGGGAGAGCAATGGTGAAGCTTTATCCTTTGATGGAGGAGAACCTGGCTTGTCTGAGGTCACCTAAGATGGACCCGGGTATGTCCGCCGTGATCAAGAAGACCACGATTCTGGTTGTAGAATCAGCTGCTCTGAAGGATCCTACAACAAGTTGGAGATTCAATTAAAATTCATGTTTGAGGTATCTGCCCTGAGTCTACGGGCTGCGGTGTGTGGCAGTATAATGCAGCGTGTATGTTTGTGCTGGGTTCAGAAGGCACAAGAGCAGATGGCGAGTAGAGCACTCAGCCCTCCTCAGTCGGCACGCCTGGAGGCTGGGGTGGCCTATATACCAGATGTGCTGTATGATTTGGTGTGTACAACCACTATGATTTGGTGTGTACAACCACTAGAAGCATGATCTCAGCGCTTGCGGCATGCCGGCTTTTGTGATTGCACAACTGGTCAGGGGACACGTGGTCCAAGTCTCAGCTCTGTAATCTTCCCTTTAAAGGGAAGCTACTGTTTGGGGAGGATTTGGATCAGTTGATGAAATCTTTGGGTGAATCCAAAAGAAATAGTTTGCCTGAGGATAAAAAGAGCAGTAAGAACCTTTTCCCTTCCCTGTCCCGTTTTTGGGATTCGCGGGGATTTTGCTTAGGCAAGGGTCTTTCTGTGCCAGGGGCTAAGCAGTTGTCAGGTAGACAGCAGTCCTTTTGGAGGTTTCCATAGGGCCCCTAGAGATGTTACCTGTCAGGAAGCCGATGGCGGGAAATCAGCGCAATGAAGCCACTGGGTCACCATTCCTCTGTAGAGGCTGTAGGCGGCAGATTGTCCAGCTTTTATGAGGAGTGGGTCAAGTTACCTTGGACCATTGGGTCTTAGAGGTTGTAAGAGTCAGTTATGCCTTAGAAGTTTCATGCCCTGTAAAGGAGGCCTTTCTAGAGTCCCAAGTTGCATCATGTCTCATGTAAGAGGCAGTGAGTGGGACTCTTCAGTGACTGCTAGATCTAAACATGATAGTTCCAGTCTCGCTGCGGGAGCAGGACCAAGGAAGGTACTCCATTTACTTTGTGGTTCCCAGAAAGGAAGATACGTTTTGGCCCATTCTCAACTTGCAAAGGGTGAACAGGGCTTTACGAATGTCACATTTTCAGATGGAGACATTGCACACGGGGATCGCAGCAGTTCACAGAGTTGAATTCCTAGTATCATTGGACATACCAGACGACTACCTCCATATTCCTATTTGGGGGAACCTTCAGAAGTTTCTTCGCTTCATGGTACTGGGGCAACATTTCCAGTTCTGGGCTCTCCCCTTCGGCATGGCTTCAGAGCCCCAAACCTTCATGAAGGTGATGATCATGGTAGCAGCAGCTTTGCAGCAAGCAGGAGTTTTGGTTCACCTGTATCTGGATGATTGGCTTATTCAGGCGAAGATGAAGGAGTGTGTTCAGTCCCTTCCATGAGTGATGGACACATTGAGGCTGCTGGGTTGTGTCATCAATGTTGTGAAGAGTCATCTGGTATTGACTCAGTCCCTGGAGTATCTGGGAGCTCTATTCAATACTCCAAAGGGCAGGCTGTTTCTGACCTTGAACAGGTTGGAGAAGCTGCAGGGACAAGTGTAGCATCTACTGCATCTGCCAATACCAATGGTCTGGGATTATATGCAGGTTCTAGGATCCATGGCCTCCATGTTGAATTTAGTTCCATGGGCCTTTTCTCACAAGTGACTGATACAGAGAGAGCTCTTGTCCAGATGGAATCTGGTATCGGAGGAATATCATCTGCCCTTGCCTTTGCCGGAAGAATCCAGATCCAGTATTTTGTGGTGGCTGTCGTGTCACAACCTGGAGAAAGGAATGGATTTGTAGACCCCAGACTGGGTGGTGGTGACCACGGATGCCAGTCTCAAAGGTTGGGAGGCAGTGCGACAGGTATGATCAGCCCAAGGTCTTTGGTCGCCAGTAGAAATGTCTTGGTCTATCAATCGTTTGGAGACAAGGGTGGTTCATCGGCCTCTAGAAGCCTTCCTGCCCTAGGTAAAGGGTTGGATGGTTCACATGTTCTCTGACCAGACGACGATGGTGGCATATATCAGTCATCAAGAAGGGATTGTTTTACTTATTACCAGCTGCGCCATTATATAAAGTCCTTAGACGATGGGTTTTTGCAAATACCGGCCCTTCGTACTTTGGAAGTAGTGTTTGGGCTCACGAAGGCCCACCCACCTTCTTTGTCCTATTACTATAAGCAGTTAAAGGGCCGATCCCAGGGTGACCCCTTTCCGGGGTTGGTTGAAAAATGGAATGGTGAGGGAAATTTTGGGCTTACTAGCTCTATGTTGAAAACCAGTTTCTCTATGATAGCGTCCGTCTCTCCGAATATGTATTACAGGGAAATGCAGCACAAATTTCTTTGGCGGGCTCATCTGTCTACTGTTGTAGCTTTTCATTCCCATATTGTAAACTCTCCCCTATGTGTGAAATGTAGACAGGAGGCTGGATCCCTCACCCACCTGTTTTGGGCTTGTATTCATATTAAACGTTTTTGGGCTCGAATCACAAGATATTTCACTGCTTTGACACATGTTCCTATTTCACTATCCCCCAAATGGTTACTATTTGATGCCATTCCATGTCGCTTGTTTAGGCCTCCGGGCACCCGACTATTCTTACGTAAGGGCTGCTATGTGGGGAAAAAACTGATTCTGCTGCACTGGCGGGACTCTGACCCACCAACATTCTGGGAATGGCGGAATCACCTTCATAAAATGATGTTAATG
Organism: Rhinatrema bivittatum; assembly: GCF_901001135.1. Lineage (NCBI taxonomy): Eukaryota > Metazoa > Chordata > Amphibia > Gymnophiona > Rhinatrematidae > Rhinatrema > Rhinatrema bivittatum. Next base: position 292,769,960 of record NC_042618.1, read on the forward strand.
GATAGAATGGCATCCGGGTCTGCCCCCAAGCAGATGAAACGGTTTCAACAGACGTGGAATCTGTACCTTCAGTCATTACCACCAAATTCCAGGACTTTGATTTTGCAAGGAATTTCCCATGGACAGTCTACCTGATTGATGTGTGTTCCTTTTCCCTTTGTCATGACATTTTTGGGTTTTTTTTGGACTCTTGACCTTGCCTCCGCATCTCATGCTTCGGGAGGGAAAGGGGGGGGAGGGGGGTGAGGGAATATAGGCTGGGGTGGGGGATGGAGGGCTACTAATGTGAAATATGTATCCCTTACTATGGGGGCCACTTTATATTTTGAACTGTACTTTTCAGAGATTCTGTGGCCACATTGTTTACATTTTTGTATTTCTGCTTGTTCTCAATAAAAATCTTTTCAAAAAAAAAAAAAAAAAAAAAAGAAGGGATAAGAATATAAGAACATAAGAAATTGCCATGCTGGGTCAGACCAAGGGTCCATCAAGCCCAGCATCCCGTTTCCAACAGAGGCCAAACCAGGCCACAAGAACCTGGTAATTACTCAAACACTAAGAAGATCCCATGCTACAGATGCAATTAATAGCAGTGGCTATTCCCTAAGTAAACTTGATTAATAGCAGTTAATGGACTTCTCCTCCAAGAACTTATCCAAACCTTTTTTGAACCCAGCTAGACTAACTGCTCTAACCATATCCTCTGGCAACAAATTCCAGAGCTTTATTGTGCATTGAGTGAAAAATAATTTTCTCCGATTAGTCTTAAATGTGCTACTTGCTAACTTCATGGAATGCCCCCTAGTCCTTCTAATATTCGAAAGAGTAAATAACCGATTCACATCTACTCGTTCAAGACCTCTCATGATCTTAAAGACCTCTATCATATCCCCCCTCAGCCATCTCTTCTCCAAGCTGAACAGCCCTAAACTCTTCAGCCTTTCCTCGTAGGGGAGCTGTTCCATCCCCTTTATCATTTTGGTTGCCCTTCTCTATACCTTCTCCATTGCAACTATATCTTTTTGAGATGCGGTGATCAGAATTGTACACAGTATTGAAGGTGCGGTCTCACCATGGAGCAATACAGAGGCATTATGACATATTCCGTTTTATTAACCATTCCCTTCCTAATAATTCCTAACATTCTGTTTGCTTTTTTTACTGCTGCAGCACACTGAGCCGACGATGTCAAAGTATTATCCACTATGATGCCTAGATCTGGCATTGGCATACAGACATTTCAAAGGGTGTTTTTTGTTTGTATTAACAACCTGCTTTTCAGTTGTTAGGGATAATTTGGAAATCATTAGCTTCAGTGATTTTTTACATATAGGCACATGGACTATGTTTGCTTTTATTGGAACCTCTCTGTCAGGATGCCCTAACTCTCCTGTTTCATTAGTATCCTTTAAGGATACATTTCTCCAAACCATGCACTGCTGAGTGACTCGTTGGCTTTCCCCTTGTTCTAGTTTAAAAGCTGCTCTATCTCCTTTTTGAAAGTTAGTGCCAGCAGCTTGGTTCCACTCTGATTGTGGAGCCCATCTTTTTGGAAAAGACTCTCCCTACCCCAGAAGTTTCCGCAGTTCCTTAAAAAACTGAATCCCTCTTCCCTGCACCATCGTCTCATCCATGCATTGAAACTCTGGAGCTCTGCCTGCCTCTGGGGACCTGCACATGGAACAGGAAGCATTTCAGAGAATGCCATCCTAGAGGTTCTGGATTTCAGCTTCCTACCTAAAATCCTAAATTTGGCTTCCAGAACCTCTCTCCCACATTTTCCTATGTCATTGGTGCCCACATGTACCACGACAGCTGGCTCCCCCCGCCCCCCCCCCCCCAGCACTGTCTATAATCCTATCTAGGTGACGCGTGAGGTCTGCCACCTTTGCACCAGGCAGGCAAGTTACCAGGTGGTCTTCACGTCCACCATCCACCCTGCTATCTACATTTCTAATAATTGAATCACCAACTATGATGGCTGGCCTAACCCTTCCCTCCTGGGCAGTAGCCCTGGGAGACTTGTCCTCAGTGTGAGAGGACAATACATCACCTGGAGAGCAGGTCCTTGCTACAGAGTCACTTCCTGCTACACCAGGGTGATGTTCTCCTACTGGGAGACCTTTCTGATCCAAGGCAGCACTGGGGCTGCCAGACTGGATTTGGGTCTTGGCTACTATGTCCCTGAAGGTTTCATCAATGTACCTCTCTGTCTGCCTCAGCTCCTCCAAGTCTGCTACTCTAGCCTCCAGAGATTAGACTCGTTCCCTGAGAGCCAGGAACTCTTTGCACCAAGTGCACACATACAATTTCTCACCGGTGGGTAAAAAATCATACATGTGACACTCAATGAAAAGACTGGAAAGCCCCCCCCCCCCCCCCCCTCTTGCTGCTGGACTGTTGCCTTCATTTTAGTTTTATTGAGTCCCTAGTTAAGTTTAGGATACTAAGGGAGTTGGAATGAGAGTGCTTTAAATTTACAGGTGAATTGACTAATTAATCAGCAGGTGTCCTACAAGGGGATGATTAAACTTTTAATAAGGGCTGGTACAATGGTATGGTTTAGATAAGACCCTGATTGATTTTTAATGAGAAAGTGTCTCATGCCTAAAAGTCAATGGTTGAGTGGGTGGGAAAGACAGACACTAGAATTAACTATCTCTGTCTTGCTTTTTACCTCAGACACACACAAACTCTAAACAATATATCCCTCAATTTCACCTTTCACCAAACTTTTATAAGTCCAAAAATTTCTGAAAGCTATACTTACCAATCCTCTTTAACCACCGTTAAATTAATCTTCACTCAGTTAATTGAAGGGTTTGAAATTTTTGAAATGTTGCACGCCATTAGGTGCACGCTTCTGGTCCTCCTCTTATACAAAGGGTGCGGGGCCTCTGGAAGCTGGGGCTGTGGAAGTCAATCCTTGGATCACTTGCAGTGAACTCTGGACTCCTCTCCAGGGGGATGCCTGGAGCAGTATGCACATGTGCCTTCCGGTCCTTCTCTACTGGTGGATCTGGAGGCTCATCAATTGTTCACTTGGGTGGAACTACACATAGAAGGATAGTGGCTTCTCATGTCGCTGGAGTAGACAACGTGCAAACGGATTTCCTCAGCAGGCAGCAACTGAACTCGGGGGAGTGGGAGTTGTCTCTGGAGGCTTGGGATCACATCTGTGCCAGATGGGGAGTTCTCCAGTTGGATCTCATGGCAACGAGAGCCAATTCAAAGATGATGAGGATTTTCAGTTGCAGGAGAGAAGTCGGAGTGGTGGGGCTAGATGCTCTGGTATGTCCGTGGCTGACAGGGATCCTGCTATTTCCTCCTTGGCCTCTCGTCGGGCTATTGCTGTGGTGCATACAGGCACATCCCAGATCGGTGGTGCTGGTGGTACCAGAGTGGCTGTGGCATCCATGGTTCGCAGATCTAGTTTATCTCGCAGTAGAAGGACCCCTCAGGCTAGCCCACCTTCCAGGGTTGTTTCGTCAGGGTCTCATATTTTTGGATCAGAAGGATCACTTCTATCTTGCAAGTTATTTCCACACTTCTCTGGGCTCAGAAAACCTCTACGTCCCTGGTGTATGTCAGGGTTTGGAGGGTTTTTGAGTCATGGTTTTTGCAACAGCAATTAGATCCCCTGACGGCAGATATTCCTAATTTCTTAGCCTTTTTGCAATAGGGGTTTTTTCACAGAAGCCTATAGTTCACTGTGTGTGCAGGTGTCTGTTTTGGGTTCCCTGAGGGGCAAGATGTGGGGCATGTCTTTGGCCTCTCACCCAGATGTGGTACATTTCCTGAAGGGGTGAAGCAACTGTGCCCTCCGGTTAGAAAGTTGTGTCTGGATTGGAGCATCAATTTAGTGCTGCATGTTACGCGTGCCGTCTGCGGCAGACACGCAGCAGACCCCCTCACCTCTCTGCAGTAACTCCAGCTCCTGGTTCCTCCTCTCTGGTGGTGGTGGGCCACCAGCTCCGTTCTCGGACCTTCCCTGGTGCCTCCAGCTTAGCTGCAGTCCCTGGCGAACCCGGTCCAGCCACCACGTCCATTGCTTCACGTTGGGCCTCTCCACGTGGCCCGCAGAGAGACACTGCTACTCGGCGCCGTGCCCCTTCCTAGGCACGCGCACATCACCAATCCTTATGTAGGGCCGACGGCAGGAACCAAGCCGCAGCCCCAGATGATGACATCAGCGGAGCTTCAGTATTTAAGTGCAGGCTTCGCTCCCTAGCTTTGCCTTTGCAACAGGTCTCCTCACTGGTCGAGTACTCGTTTCCTCCTTAGAGACTTGTCTCATCCTGTGTTCCTATTCCTTGTTTGATCCTGGTTCCTGTCTCCTTGTTCCTACATTCCTGCCTTGCACCTTACCTCGGATTGCCTACACGGACTTTGACTTTGCTTCGCCTGACCACGCCATCACAGCCTTCCGCCGCCTTAAAGAAGCTTTCCAGGTGGGGTCTTGCCTCCATCACTCTGACCCGAACTGCCCCTTTCAAGCAGAAGTGGATGCCTCCGCGACTGGGGCCGAGGCTGTCCTGAGCCAATGCATTGCTTCTGGATCCACAGTCCTATGTTCGTTTTACTCTAGCAAGTTCTCAGCTGTGGAACAAAATTATAGTATCGGAAATTGCAAGTTACTTGCCATCAAAATAGCCCTTGAAGAATGGCGCCCGTGGTTAGAGGGCACTCAACACAAATTCATCGTATTCACTGACCACAAGAACCTGGAAGATTTGAGCCATGCTCAATGTCTCAACACCCGTCAGACCCGATGGGCATTATTCTTCTCCAGTTTCAACTTTGAGCTTCGTTACCGTCCAGCTGAGAAAAACCTCTGGGTAGATGCCCTATCACACTCTTTCAAGCCTGAAGGTACTCTGGAAGAACCCGGCCATATCATAGATCCAGCTTGCATTTGCTTTTCTGATACTCATCCAGTCCCTACTGGGAAGACTGTTGTGTCCCAATGACTCCGAGAAAGATTCTTCCAGTGGGCGCATGATTCAAAGTTTGCTGGTCACCCAGGGCGAGCACAAACCTTGGCGCTGCTCCAGCGGTTCTTCTGGTGGCCCACTATGGTTTCTGATGCTAAAGCATACGTCGAATCCTGTAACACTTGTGCGCAACAAAAACCCCCGGTCAGTCGACCCTGGGGTTTACTTCAACCACTTCCAGCTCCCAAGGAACCATGGAGCCACCTGTCTACGGATTTCATCATGGACTTGCCACCATCTAAGGGCCATACTGTTATATGAGTAACCATAGATCAATTTTCAAAAATGGCCCATTTTGTCCCTCTACCGGGCCTACCATCTGCTCCTGAACTGGTACGCCTATTCTTTCATCACATCTTTAGATTACATGGTCTACCCAAGGACATTGTCTCTGATAGAGGTCCACAATTCATTGCTAGATATTGGCACGCTCTTTACCGAAAATTCGGCATTAACATCAGTCTAACAACCGCTTACCACCCTTAAGCCAACGGACAAGCTAAGCAAATGAATTACTCTTACAGGCTCTTAGGGAAGATAAGGCCATTGCAGAAAGACTAAATGAATTCATTGCTTCCATGTTTACTAATGAGGATGTTGGGGAGATACCAGTTCCTGAGATGGTTTTCAGAGGTGATAAGTCAGACGAACTGAAAGAAATCACTGTGAACCTGGAAGTTGTAGTAGGCCAGATTGACAAACTAAAGAGTGGCAAATCACCTGGTCCGGATGGTATGCATCCTAGGGTACTGAAGGAACTAAAAAATTAAATTTCTGATCTATTAGAAAAATTTGTAACCTATCATTAAAATCATCCATTGTACCTCAAGACTGGAGGGTGGCCAATGTAACCCCAATATTTAAAAAAGGCATCGGGGTGATCCGGGTAACTATAGACCAGTGAGCCTGACTTCAGTGCTGGGAAAAATAGTGGAAACTATTCTCAAGATCAAAATTGTAGAGCATATAGAAAGACATGGTTTAATGGAACACAGTCAACATGGATTTACTCAAGGGAAGTCTTGCCTAACAAATCTGCTTCATTTTTAAAGATGGCGCCGGCCATCCAGTGCTCCTACCATTTGACAGGGGCCGGCCAATGGCACAGATACCCTGTCACATGGTAAGAGCAAAGGGCCATCGGCACCATTTTTATTAGCGCAGCTGACAGCCCGAGACCGGGAGATCGCTCCCGGGACTTCTGCTAGATCACCAGGTATTTGTAAAACATTTTGGGGGGGTTCGGGAGAGTGGGGAAAGCTAAGGGGTCAGTTTTAAAGGGTCGGGTGGGTTTTTTTTTATCGGGCCATCGGCGCCATTTTTATTAGTGGCAGCCGACGGCTCGAGAGTGGGAGATCGGTCCCGTGGCTTCCACTGGACCACCAGGTACATGTAAAAAGATTTGGGGTGGTTTGGGAGGGTGGGGGAAGGTAAGCGATTAGTTTTAAAGGGTCAGGGTGGGTTTAGGGGTTGTTTTGGAGTGCTGGTTTTCCCGACCTCCCCCCAAATAACTTCCGTTAGTGCACACTAACCCAATTAACGATTTTTTTCACGATAAATCGGGGGAATTTCTATTGTATAGCACTCTTTAACGATTATCGACGATTTAAAAAATATCGGACGATATTTTAAATTGTCAAAAAACGATTCACATCCCTAGAAGGCAATGTCCTTTTGTGGATTACAAACTGGTTAAAAGACAGGAAACAGAGAGTAGGATTAAATGGTCAATTTTCTCAGTGGAAAAGGGTAAACAGTAGAGTACCTCAGGGATCTGTACTTGGACCGCTGCTTTTCAATATATATATAAATAATCTGGAAAGGAATACGACGAGTGAGGTTATCAAATTTGCGGATAAGAACATAAGAACATAAGAAAATGCCATACTGGGTCAGACCAAGGGTCCATCAAGCCCAGCATCCTGTTTCCAACAGTGGCCAATCTTAATAGCAGGTAATGGACTTCTCCTCCAAGATGATACAAAATTATTCAGAGTAGTTAAATCACAAGCGGATTTGATACATTACAGGAGGACCTTGCAAGACTGGAAGATTGGGCATCCAAATGGCAGATGAAATTTAATGTGGACAAGTGCAAGATGTTGCATATAGGGAAAAATAACCCTTGCTGTAGTTACACGATGTTAGGTTCCATATTAGGAGCTACCACCCAGTACAACGCACAATAAAGCTCTGGAATTTGTTGTCAGAGGATGTGATTAGTGCAGTTAGTGTAGCTGGGTTCAAAAAAGGATTGGATAAGTTCTTGGAGGAGAAGTCCATTAACGGCTATTAATCAAATTTACTTAGGGAATAGCCACCACTATTAATTGCATCAGTAGCATGTGATCTTCTAAGTGTTTGGGTAATTGCTAGGTTCTTGTGGCCTGGTTTGGCCTCTATTGGAAACAGGATGCTGGGCTTGATGGACCCTTGGTCTGACCCAGCATGGCAATTTCTTATGTTCTTATATTCTCCGCACCTACATCAATGACTGCCAAGACAATTGGTCTGAACTTCTTCCTTAGGCAGAGTTTTCTCACAACTCCCACATCGCCACAGCTACAGGCATGTCACCATTCTCCATCGTCTATGGGAAGCAACCACAACCACCATTACCCATACCATCTGTACCTTCTCCTGCGGCGCAGGCTACTGCGAATGCCCTCAAAGCTTTATGGGAGCAGATTAACCTCCGCTTTCGTCAAGCCATTTCCTGGGTCAAGAGATCTGCTGACAGTTACCAACGCTCGGCCCCTGAATTTCTTTCTGGCCAGAAAGTCTGGTTGAACACTCGGTATATCCGATTCAAAATACCTACTCAAAGATTTGATCCAAGGTACATTGGACCTTTTTCGGTGACCCGATGCATTGGATCAGTTACATACCAGCTTCGGCTGCCTCCAATGCTGGGAATACACAATACATTTCACATATCTCTTCTAAAACCAGTGGACTTGTCCTGGCTTTCCCGAAAGGCTCCTGAACCACCTCCTTTGGTGGCTGAGACTGATACAACCTACAAAGTACATGAAGTCCTCAATGTCCACTGTAGGGACCGCTGATGGGAATACCTTCTTTCCTGGGAGGGTTACGGTCCTGAAGAAAACTTGTGGGAACCAGCTTGAAACATCCTGGACAAAACCCTCCCCCTGCACTTTCATCGTGCCCATCTGGGCACGATGAAAGTGCCCAGATGGGCAGGAGGTCGGCAAATCCCGACCTCCAAGGGGGGACGTAAAGGGGAGTACTGTTACATGTGTCATCCGCGGCAGACCCGTGGCACGGTTCCCCTCTCCTCTCTGCAGTAACTCCAGCTCCTGGTTCCTCCTCTCTGGTGGCGATGGGCTGCCAGCTCTGTCCTCGGGCCTCCCCTGGAGCCTCCGGCTTAGCTGCAGTCCCTGGCATTCCCAGTCCAGCTACCACGTCCATTGCTTCACGTTGGGCCTCTCATCACCCGCGGAAAGACGCCGCTACTCGGCGCCGCGCCCCTCCATAGGTGCGCACGTGCGCATCACCAATGCTTATGTAGGGCTCTTGGCGGGAACCAAGCCGCAGCCCCGGATGATGACGTCAGCGGAGCTTCGGTATTTAAGCGCAGGCTCCGCTCCCTAACTTCGCCTTTGCAACAGGTCTGCTCACTGGTCAAGTACTCTTTGCCTCCTTAGAGATTCGTCTCACTCCTGTGTTCCTGTTTGATCCTGGTTCCTGTCTCCTTGTTCCTAAGTTCCTGCCTTCCACCTTACCTCGGATTGCCTACATGGACTTTGACTTTGCTTCGCCTGACCACACCATTGACTCTCTCCAAGCCTGGACCTCTGCTTCGCCTGACCACGGTATTGACTGTCTCCAGGCCCGGACCTCTGCTTCGCCTGACCACGCCATTGACTCTCTCCAGACCCAGACCTCTGCATTGCCTGACTACGCCGTTGCCTCTCTCCAGACCCAGAGCTCTGCATTTCCTGACTACATTGTTGCCTCCCTCCAGACCCAGACTTCAGCATCGTTCAACTACGCTTGACTATCTCCATGATCAGACCTCAGCCTTGCTTGCCACTGCTTCCAGATTGTCGCCAGCCCTGATTCTAGCCTGTCCCTTGATGCCTCTTCAACTTACTTCCCGGACTTGCTCAAATCAGGCTTCGGCCTGCTCTTGCTCGGGCACCCCCTGTCTGCCTTCGTTTCTTTGACGCCCTAGTCTCCAGGACACTACCTTGTCCAGTGTAAGACTGTACCATCTCTCTGCTGCTGTCTCTGGGCTGAAATCGATCTCCTCATTGTCTACATAGAGGCCTACCTAAGTCCAGCTGGCCCTGGCACCCAAAGGCTCAACCCACGGGGAACAAAGGCTGGTATTGGTGAAGCTCCAGCCGGCCTCTGTTCATCAGCCCATTCCGCCTGCCGATGGTGGGGACCCTTAGGTCCCTACCTGTGGGTTGCCTCAATCCCAGCTCGGCCCAAGGGTCCACCTCCGGCGCAACACTGCATGTACTTTGTGGCACTCCTTTTGAGCCTTTGAAGAGAGCAACTGTGAAGGACCTGACTTTGAAGGTCATGTTTCTAGTGGTCATATGTTCTGCAAGAAGGATTTTGGAATTACAAGTGCTGTCCTGCAGGGATCCTTTTTGTGCATTTCTAATGTCAGTGTCACGTTGTAGATATTTCCGTCGTTCTTACCGAAAGTGTTGTCATCCTTTCACATTAATCAGAGGTTGGAGCTTTTATCCTTTCTGGAGTGATCGAGGAATACCCCTCAGGATAGGGAGCTGCACCTTTTAGATGTGCAACAGACAATGCTGAGGTATCTGGAGGTCACCAATAGTTTCCAGCACTCAGATCACCTTTTTGTGCTATTTGGTGATGAAAAGAAGGGAGACATGGCCTCAAAGGCCACAATTTCTTGTTGGCTGAAGGAAGCCATTTCCTCAGCTTATATTTGTAAGGGTCGCACAGTTCCAGTGGGGATAAAATTGCATTCTACCAGAGCACAGGCGGCTTCCTGGGAAAAGTGTCAGTTGCTGTTTCCTCAGGAGATTTGTAGGGCTGCGGTGTGGTCCTCTCTTCATACTTTCACCAAGCACTATCATTTGGATGTGAGGGTGTAGGAGTATGTGGCCTTTGGTGAGAGTGGTCTTCGTGTGGGTCTTGGGGTGTTTGGGTACATCCCACTTGTCTGGACTGATCTGTGTATGTTCAGGAAAGGAAAATTTTCTCTTACTTGCTAATTTTTATTCCTGTAATACCACAGATCAGTCCAGAAGCCCACCCCGTCTCTACTGAAAATCCAAATTTCCTTACCTGGGAGATCCTTTTTTAAGAAGAACTTGTTAGATGGTATATACGTTCTCTTCATAGTTTATAAGCCTGGTTTTGGAGTTTCTGGAAGTATTGTGGGCTCCATTTCAGGGGTTCCAACCCTAGGTAGCCTGTTCACCCTGGAAAGAGTTTTGAGGGAATAATATCTGGCTTGGGTACAGGTCAATTCTGAAAGACTGCAGGTGGCACTCTCAGATATGTAGCAGTACCTCAAAGTTTTTGTTCTCTGCCTCTATCTGCTGGTAAGGATGCATAACCCACTTATCTGGACTGATCTGTGGTATTACAGGAATGAAAATTAGCAGATAAGAACCAATTTTCCTATTTTATTGTTTGAAGATTTATAAGGACTGATAATGTTTGTTTCTCCTTTGCTGCATTACACACAAAGTCTGACTTGTTGCAGTTTCCAGTTCAGTTTCTGTCTATATGTTTCTATTTATAATTTATGGTCTCTTTATTCTGTATTTGGTAAGGGTGAGTCTGTGTTCTCCATGTTTACTTGAGGTGGGGTATTTTCTAGCTTGCAGTTTCTATGTAGGGATTTATAGCAGCCTGGTTTGTTCTATTTTTCTCACAGGACATATAGGGGTAGATTTTCAAAAACTGCGAATAGGCGTACTTTTGTTGGCGCTCCAGGCGCCAACAAAAGTACGCTGGATTTCAGTAGATACGCGCGTAGCCGCGCGTATCCGCTGAAATCCGGGATCGGCGCGCGCAAGGCTATCGATTTCGTATAGCCGGCACGCGCCGAGCCGCGCAGCCTACCCCCGTTCCCTCCGAGGCCGCTCCGAAATCGGAGCGGCCTCGGAGGGAACTTTCTTTTGCCCTCCCCTCACCTTCCCCTCCCTTCCCCTACCTAACCCACCCGCTCGGCCCTGTCTAAACCCCCCCTTACCTTTGTTGGGGGATTTACGCCTCCCGGAGGGAGAAGTAAATCCCCGCGCGCCAGCGGGCCGCTGGCGCGCCGGGACGCAATCTGGGGGCGGGTCCGGAGGGCGCGGCCACGCCCCCGGGCCGCCCCGGGCCGTAGCCATGCCCCCGGGCCCGCCCCCGGAACGCTCCCGACACGCCCTGAAAACGCAAGCGCGGTTCGGGCCCGCCCCCCGACACGCCTCCCCGACACGCCCCCTCCAAAAACCCCGGGACTTACGCGAGTCCCGGGGCTCTGCACGCGCCGGTAGGCCTATGTAAAATAGGCCTACCGGCGCGCAGGGCCCTGCTCGCCTAAATCCGCCCGGATTTGGGCGGATTTAGGCGAGCAGGGCTCTGAAAATCCGCCCCATATTGATGTTTTAAGACTTGGTGTAATATTTGCAGCATTGCCTTTCATAGATAAGATTGTTCCTGTTTGAGTGCTGGCAGTTAGTAGGGATGCGAATCGTATTTCTGACGATTGAAAATCTTGTACGATATTTTCAAAGTTGTCAGAAATCGGGGGCTCCCCGAAACCGATAGGAAAACCCCATGAAATTGTTCCTGGGGGTTCTCTTATCGTTTTGGGGGAGGGCAGGAAAAACGGCACACAAAAATAATCCCTAAACCCACCCCGACCCTTTAAAACATCTCCCGTAGCTTCCCCTACCCTCCCGACTCCCCCCCCCCCAAATGTTTTAAATTACCTGGTGGTCCAGTGGTGGTCCCAGGAGCACTCTCCCGCTCTTGGGCCGTCGGCCGCCACTAATAAAAATGTAACAGGGTATCCGTGCCATGGTGAGGGCAAAGGGCCATCGGCGCCATTTTTATTAGTGGCAGCCGACGGCTACCCAATAAAGGAAATCATTTGGACATCTGGCTGCTAATCCTGTTTTGGGCAGAAAGTAGGCCATGCCCTTGCCACTGCTACCTCCAGAACCGTGGAGATTTAATTATTCACCTTGTCTACCTAGTGCTTACTTTGGCCCTGCTGATGCCTAAGGTACTGCACCTCTCAAGTACCATAGACAGAGCATTCTTGGGACTCAACCCTCTGGATCTCCCTGCCACTTAACTTTTGACTAGTTTCCACCCTGCTACTTTTCAGAAAACTGCTAAAAACAGGCTTTTTGAAGCTGATTTCATTTCAGAAGGAGTAATTTAGCCTCCCTCCCAAGCTTTGCTTTGGTTTCTAGAATGAGTTTGAGTTGCAGCAGAATCAACAAGTTGTCAGTTCTAATGCTGTACACCAATGCGTTTTTCTTCTTTCGTGCTTCTTACTTAATATACCTTATCCAGATATTACCTAGAAGACTGTTTTATTGATGTGCAGCAGTCATTTTAATTTCTGCTTTTCTTAGATGCCTTTACCTTATTATACCTGTTCCAGATGCTATCCTTGATACATCTTATACCTTTTATCTTATTGTTCCTTATTCAGAAGCTACCCTGCGGCATTATCTAATTATATACATACATACATACATATATATATATATATATATATATATATATCACATTTTTGTTCTTTATAATAATAAATTATTTAACTGATCTAAAATCTTAATATGGATGACAAAGCCAGTTCATTCCACGACTGTTGTGGTTATAGTTATATCATTATAGTTATATCATTTTCTAGCAAATTTCTTTGCAGATTGAAATGTTATAATCATCACTGGTAAAAAGCATCCATGTAAAACTCTATAACAGAAAATAAAAAAATGATAGAAGTGGCTTGTACGAGCTATGATATGGAACACGTTTGCTCAATTTGTTTTTTATAAAACCAGCTTCTGTTATCTATAAAAGCTTGTAAATCATGTTGGAATAGGGACAACAAATTCTTAATAAATTCAATAAGTTGGAAAAGTGAGGAGTATGTTTAAATAAAATAAAATGCAAAATCCTCCAACAAATCTTATGTTTTATATTTAATGAGGCTTCATCAGGGGGACAAAATAAGGTAAAAAGATGCTAAAATTTGTCTGTTGACATAAACGTTTTTGTTATATTAGCTTAGTCCTAAGACACTAACCATTGTATTTGAACTCTGGCTTCCCAGTTTCTCAGTCATCTGTTCTAATGATTAGGCTACTTCTATGTGATGGTATAAAATCAAAAGAAATCCATATTGAGTAAGCCAGTGAATGGAAAAGTTGCCAGCATAATTTTAGATGACTATTCAGCAGAACAAGTCTCCTGCTGAAAATACTCAGCTAAAGTTACCTGGATAAAGTTATCCAGTTAACTTTTATGCTCACTGGCTTACTGAATAAAGGAAAACAAAAGAGCAGTCAACCCACAGCTGAATTTCTCCTCCCTTTCCACACCCGACACCGGTTTCAAAAATCAAGATGGCCACCCCTATCTGTCCCTCCCAATCTCTTAAAAAATGTCCTGGGTTAAACAGAACTTTTCCTGCCCCCTTCTTCTACCTTGAAAATAATATCTGGTGAAATTCCTTCCCCTACCTGAGACCCCCCCAATAGGCTTCCAAATGCAGAGTGGGAATTGTGGGGTCTCATGGCTGCTCCCACTCCTGCAGTACATAAGTGCCTGGAACTCTGACAGTTCCTGGCATCTATGTATTAATTTATTTACATTGGTTTCTCACTGATTGGCCTTTCACTGACAACTAAAGGGCCAATCATCATTTAGAACTCAGTTCTGAATAGGGATTGACTCTTCACTATCAGTGAAGAACCAATTCACATTCAGAACTGAGTTCTAAATGGGAATTGACCCTTCAGTTGTCTGTGAATGTTCAATCAGTGAGGAACTAAGTTCTGAATGGGCATTAGTCTTTCAGCTATTAATAAGGGGCCAATCAGTGAAGAACTTCTCTAGTTCAGGTTTTTCTAGTTTGTGCTGTGGCCTTTTGTGAGTAGATCAAAGATCCAAATAACCATGAGAGTTCAGTGGGCCTATTGTAAAATATGTCAACTTTTGCAGTAAGACTGAGACACAGTCTCATTCTTGGTGATATATTCAGATGTTTATGCAGAAGTCATGAGTTGTTAAGAGTTGCCTTTCTGTTTCATATCTCTTGTAATCAAAAGTAGTAATAAATATACCTCCTGCATGTCTTGCTAATTTCTCAGATAAATTCTTTTCACTATATTCACACCTCTTTTTCAGGTTTCCTCCCTGTTTGCTCCCTGGGCTTGTCTCAGATTGGTCGCATGAACCTTGGGATGGATGCAAGTACCTTCAAGTACTATACAATGTGTGGCCTCCAGGAGGGTTTCAAGCCCTATGCTGTTAACATGAACCGTGATGTTGCCACATGGTTTAGCAAACGCCTGCCAACCTTCGTCAATGTGCCCAAAGATCACCCTCATGTTGAGGTACCATCACTTGTACACCGTCTTCTAACTATGTCACTAATCCCACAGTAGAGTTTCCAATGAACAGCTGTGAAGGTGCTGAGGGTTAGATATCCCTAAGATAGTTCAGGAGATATTTCATTGACAGACAGTAAAGATGCTGGGGGTTGTATTTCTTTAGTATTTCTGAGTATTATATAAATGTACTTTTGGAACTTTGAAATGGCAAACTTGCATTTTTATCTTCAGTGTTAGACTCCTTTTGAGGTCACTAAGAATTACAGGTTGTGCCTGAATCTGTGCATATCTAGGGTGGCACTGCTGCTGTGTCTCTGAGCTGGGCACTGATGTGGAAACTGTTGAACATTCAGCTTCTGGTATGAGTAAAAATAGCTAGTCACTGCTAATGTCAGTATTCCTAAAGCGCTTATCATTTCTTTTAGGTAATTAGAATTGATGGAACCATAGATAGTCCACCCTGTCTGAAAGTAATTCACAAGACATTTGGTACCCAGAAGAGTAACGTGGACATGATCTACTCCCGCCTCAGTATGCCTGTAGAGTTTTATTCAGCATTCACCTGGGATATCCCAAAAAGGTAAGACATCTTGTGGCTTCAATAGCCAATTTTTTCACTAATAGACTATGACCCTTCCTTTCTTTGAGCAAGTTCTACAACTTATGGGACTGTATGTGTGGAGTTGGATGTTTCTCCCAACTAGCAGCATGTTCTTCAAAAACACAAAAGATCATCTTTACTAGTCCTCTCTTTTCTCTAGAGTTCCATGCTTATATTTTATTGTTTTTTTGATGATTTCTATTTTTCCTTTCATTGACACCTTTAAAGAACTCACTGCAAATTCAGCAGTTTGAACAAAGTCTACTTCAAAAGCATTCATGCAAATACGCTTTTATAGCTGCAAAATCCTATAATAGTACCTTTTATGAAACTTCCACCTTCATACACAACATGCACACATATTGAATAATAAACAGCACACACATGAAGAGTAACACTAAACGCAGACAAAGACACATCCACACGCACTCAGATACCTGCATACATAAAATGAGTTGGGTATTATTGGGAAAGCTGTTTTTCACACACATGAGAATACATGGCAGTAACAGGGCACAATAATAAGGGAGAGTGAAATGAGTGTTGTGGGTTTGGGCTGTAGCAAGGATGTGGTAAACACTACCTCCAGAAGTGGCACAGGAGGGCAAGGCTGAAGCTAAGCATGTGTGGTCTGGCAAGCCTGGAACAGGAACAAGTGCAGACTATGCTGGAGCTCAGGAACGAAGTGAAGCTGGAATGGTGCTCTGGCGCGAGATGCAGGCTGGGATGTTGCTCAAACACTAGAGCTGTGTGCAATTAAGGGTGGCACTGGAACACAGGAACAAAGTGAAGGTAAGCGTGGAGCTAAGTGCTGGTAAGCATGGACTAGAATACAGGAACGGTGTGCAAGTAAGAGTGGAACTAAATGCAGGTAAGAGCACTGGAAGAACTGGAACAGACTGGAGCTGGATGCGGGTAAGAGTAGAACTGGAACAGGGACTGTGACAAGTCAGGCTAGGACAGAACAGGACAAACCAGGACAAGGACTACACAGAACATGGAACATAGAATACCTGAATGCAGCATAAGCAAGGAAGGCCTCAAGGGGCAAGGCAGAGAGAGGCCTAGAAACAGGGAGAGACCTAGGAGTCTCAGGGTTAGGCTGGAAGCTACGAAACAGGGAGACCTGGAAACAGAAGCAATCTGGGAATCTCAGGCAGGCCTGACACAACAGAAGGCAAGGGGCCACAGGACAAGCAAGGGAACCAAGAAACAGAAGGCCCAAGGCCAAGGAACAAGGCTCAAGGAAGCAAGACTCAGAAGGCCTGGAGGCCACAAGGAAATACAAAGAATGGCCTGGAAAGACCACAAGGCATGGATGGCTAGAGCAAGAAGCCCAAGGGAATTCTGTGTCAAAGCATTGAAGCATGGGAGAGGCAGGATTAAGTAGGGCAGGAGTCTGGGTGTGGTGCAGGCAGAAGAGAGGGGCTTGGCCAGCCAGGGGTGAGAGGTAGTGGAGGTCCTCTGGTGGTGCAGAGGCAAGGGACAAGGGAAGGCAAGGGACCAAAGACACGCTGGTAATTCAGAGCCAGGCTTATAGGGATCCTCTGGTGGAGAGGAGGCCATACAGCAGCCGGAACATAAGAACATAAGAAATTACTATGCTGAGTCAGACCAAGGGTCCATCAAGCCCAGCATCCTGTTTCCAATAGAGGCCAAACCAGGCCACAAGTGACAATTAGCCAAACACCAAGAAGATCCCATGCTACTGATGCAATTAATATCAGTGGCTTTTCCCTAAGTAAACTTGATTCCTTGTTAATGGACTTCTCCTCTAAGAACTTATCCAAACCTTTTTTGAACATAGCTACACTAACTGCACTAACCACATCCTCTGGCAACAAATTCCAGAGTTTAATTGTGCATTGAGTGAAAAATAATTTCTCCAATTAGTATTAAATGTGCTACTTGCTAACTTCATGGAATGCCCCCTAGTCCTTCTATTATCCGAAAGTGTAAATAACCGATTCACATCTATTCGTTCAAGACCTCTCATGATCTTAAAGATCTTTATCATATCCCCCCTCAGCCATCTCTTCTCCAAGCTGAACAGCCCTAACCTCTTCAGCCTTTCCTTGTAGGGGGGCTGTTCCATCCCCTTTATCATTTTGGTTGCCTTTCTCTGTACCTTCTCCATCGGAACTATATCTTTTTTTTTGATGTGGCGACCAGAATTGTACACCGTATTCAAAGTGCGGTCTCACCATGGAGTGATACAAAGGTGGACCCCCTCGTGCCTCCATCGCAACCGGATGCACCCCTCATGCCTCCACCGCGTCCGGCGGTGACCCATCAGGGTCCGTGGAGGCCAGAACGAGGCCCCAAGATCAGGCCAGACCAAGGCCTGCCAAGAAAGACATTGCCTTCCAACATGCCGTAAAGGCCCGCCCTCGGAGCAACGCGACAACGACGTCATTGGAGGCGCCGGGTAGGGACCTTTAAATTCCCCTACCTCAGGCACCGTCGCTCCTTCTCCCGGCGGACCTCCTCATGCCTCCATCGCGACCGGATCCACCCCTCTCGCCTCCACCGCGGCCAGCAGTGACCCATCGGGGTCCGTGGAGGCCAGAACGAGGCCCCGAGATCAGGCCAGACCGAGGCCTGCCAAGAAAGACGCTGCCTTCTGACCCACCTAGCTTCGCGTGCTTAAGGAGCGCGACTAAGGGGCATGCCCCTTACTTTGCCCCTTTGTGCTGCCACTGTGCCTCCCTACAACCCACCTCCTCAGAGTCCATCCAGACCCGTCCAGTGACCCACCCACCGATGCACAGCCGACCAGCGAACCCCCTCAAAAACCGGAACAAACCATCAATACAACAGAAAAACCCACCAGCATGAGAACAGACTCCCAACCATTCTGAACTATGCCCAGACAAGCAGAGTCCACACATGATGCTCACACGACCGGCGCAAACCTATCGGGGTAAGAGCCAACCTCAGACCATGCCAGGTCCATAACCGACCCAGTCCTCGACCCCACACAAAATACCCCTATCCCTCTCCTTATACCCCTACACCAACATGCACATAAAACACACACCCTCAACCAACACCATACCCTCAATGACACAAAATCGACATGCACCTCCAGAACACAAAAATCTTTCCCTACCCACAAACACCCTAACAAACTAATCACCACCATCATTGCAATCTCACGACTCCTACTCAATGCACAATCCATAACAAAAAAGATACCAATTAATACATGACCTCCTAATCGATGCATACTCTGACATACTCTGCATAACAGAATCATGGCTCAAAAACACATACAACACCCTCATCAATCAACTACCCATAGCAACATACAACATCTACTCCATACCAAGACCAAAAAAGAAGGGTGGCAGCCTGCTCCTCATGACCCTAAAGAAATTCAACATCACAGCACACCCCATTGACCTTCCACCCCCCATTGAAATCAGCTTTTTCAAATCAAAAACACTCCAAATCATCCTCCTTTATGCTCCAACTGGAACTCTACAACACAACATATCCGCCCTAATTGAAACCATCGCCACCAAAATTGACATGGCCACTCCTGCTATCGTCTTAGGTGACATCAACCTACACATGAAGAAATCCCCACTCTCACCAACTGGTGAACACTTCCTAGAAACTATGAGAGCCATAGGATTCAATCAAATAATCAACACCCCCACCCATAAATCAGGACACACACAAGATCTAATATTCACCAACAAGCACATCGTTCTCCCCCACCCCCCAACAGCCATCACCATCCCTTGGTCAGACCATAAACTCATACACACCAACCTACATATAAATCACCCACCCACAGAAACAAACCAAATCAACAAATTCATCGAATTCATCAAACCATGCCCAATAAACGAACTCAACGAAATCCTACCAACCAAACTGAAAAACCTCAACTTAAAAGACGCAAACACTGCTTCAAACTCTTGGATAGCCATCAACTCCGAAGTAGCAAAAATCAAATGCCCAACCATCAAAAAAGTAATCAAGACTACGGATAAACACAAATTACCCTGGTACACACCTGAACTAAAAAACATCAAGCTTATCCTAAGACAATCCGAAAGAAAATGGAGAAAAGACCCATCACTGAAACCATACTATACATCTATAGATCAGACATCGAAAAAGCCAAAAGAGATTACTACACCAAAAAGATTCATGACCACCAATTCAGTCCCAAGACCTTATTTGCATATGTCTCTGAAATGATACTACCCACCCCTAACACACCTCTCCAAGAAGACTCCACCAGATCATGCGAAGAACTCGTCAACTATTTCAATGACAAGATGACCAAAATAATTGCCACAAATCCCCACACCAACCACTCACCCCATAATGCAACACACCTCACCACACCATCATGGACACAATTCGAAACAGCTGTATCCACTGAAGTAGAATCCATAATACGCAAACTAAACCCAGCTGCACACCCCATCGACCCCATAGCAGTAAAACTCCTAAAGCAAATCCCAAACATCATAGCTAGACCAATTGCAGACATAATTAATATATCACTAGAACAAGGAACGTTCCCTGATGTCGTCAAGTGCACCAGCATCAAACCAATCCCTAAAAAGCCACACCTCAAAAAAACCGATCCAGCAAACTACCACCCCATCTCCAACATTACCTTCATTTATTTATTATTTATTTATTTGAAAACGTTTATATACCGGTATTAGTATGCAAACATCATACCGGTTCACATTGTAACTAAAGGCAGAAATTACAATCAACAGGGAGGGGAAAACAAGGAGGATTATACATAGAGCAGGGGGCATAGAAATTAAAGCATTAAAACTGTAACGAGCTATTTAGAGGAATATATACAAGTTTAGGCAGATTATTTACAAGAGTTGAGGCTGTAACGTGCTATTTACAGGAAAGAATACAAATTTAAGTGGGTTACTTATAGGAAAGTATAGGAGAGGGTTCAGGAGGGCGGGGGTTGGTAGGGGAGGGGGAGGAGCAATAAGTTAGGGTCAAGGGGGGGGGAGGGGGAGGTTAGTCAGGGTAGGCTTGTCGGAAGAGCCATGTTTTGAGTTTTTTTCTGAACTTGGAGTAACATGGCTCCAGCCTGAGTGTGGTGGGGAGGGCATTCCATTGCTTAGGGCCTGCAATGGAAAGGGCGCGATCCCTGGTGGAGGTAAGGTGGGCTTTTTTTAAGGGGGGAATGGAGAGGGTGCCTTTATTGACAGTACGGGTGGGTCGTTCGGTGCGTATGTGACAAAAGGGTTCATCTAGCCAGTTAGAGTTGTATGTGTGGATGGATTTGTGAACTATGGTTAAGGTTTTAAAGAGAATTCGGGATGCGATGGGGAGCCAGTGGAGTTCTTTGAGTATAGGAGTGATGTGATCGGCTTTCCGTGAGTTGGTAATGACTAGGGATGTGAATCGTTTTAGGACGATTAAAATTATCGTCCGATAATTTTAATATCGTCTTAAACCGTTATGGAACACAATACAATACAGATTCTAACGATTTATCGTTATAAATCGTTAGAATCATGAGCCGGCACACTAAAACCCCCTAAAACCCACCCCCGACCCTTTAAATTAAATCCCCCACCCTCCCGAACCCCCCCCAAATAACTTAAATAACCTGCGGGTCCAGCGGCGGTCCGGAACGGCAGCGGTCCGGAACGGGCTCCTGCTCCTGCATCTTGTCGTCTTCGGCCGGCGCCATTTTCCAAAATGGCGCCGAAAAATGGCGACGGCCATAGACGAAAAAGATTGGACGGCAGGAGGTCCTTCCGGCCCCCCGCTGGACTTTTGGCAAGTCTCGTGGGGGTCAGGAGGCCCCCCACAAGCTGGCCAAAAGTTCCTGGAGGTCCAGCGGGGGTCAGGGAGCGATTTCCCGCCGCGAATCGTTTTCGTACGGAAAATGGCGCCGGCAGGAGATCGACTGCAGGAGCTCGTTCAGCGAGGGTTCCGGCGCCTCGCTGAACAACCTCCTGCAGTCGATCTCCTGCCGGCGCCATTTTCCGTACGAAAACGATTCGCGGCGGGAAATCGCTCCCTGACCCCCGCTGGACCTCCAGGAACTTTTGGCCAGCTTGTGGGGGGCCTCCTGACCCCCACGAGACTTGCCAAAAGTCCAGCGGGGGTCCGGAAGGACCTCCTGCCGTCCAATCTTTTCGTCTATGGCCGCCGCCATTTTTCGGCGCCATTTTGGAAAATGGCGCCGGCCGAAGACGACAAGATGCAGGAGCAGGAGGCCCGTTCCGGACCGCTGCCGTTCCGGACCGCCGCTGGACCCGCAGGTTATTTAAGTTATTTGGGGGGGGGGGGTCGGGAGGGGGGGGGATTTAATTTAAAGGGTCGGGGGGGGGTTTTAGGGGGTTTTAATGTGCCGGTTTTTTCGATTTTTTGATTTTTCGATTTTTTAACGATTTTTCACACGATTTTTCACGATATTTTACCCCCCCAAATGGCAACAATACGATTCCCTCCCCCTCCCAGCCGAAATCGATCGTTAAGACGATCGAGGACACGATTCACATCCCTAGTAATGACCCTGGCGATAGCATTTTGGAACATTTGTAAGGGTTTGGTGGTGGAGGAGGGTAGACCGAGGAGGAGGGCGTTACAGTAGTCGAGCTTTGATGAGAGGGTAGCTTGGATGACGGTACGGAAGTCATGATAGTGGAGGAGGGGTCTGAGTTTCTTCAGGATATTGAGCTTGAAGAAACCTTCTTTGAGGGTGGTGTTGATCTGTTTTTTTAGATTGAGTTGTTGATCTAGGATTACTCCAAGGTCTCTTACGGTGGTGTGGGGCATTATGGTGTTGAAAGCTGGGTCATTGGAGATCAGGGGTTTAGGAGGGAGGTGAGGAGAGATGAGGAGCAGCTCCGTTTTAGAGGAGTTTAGTGCAAGGTGGATGTTGGAGAGGAAGTCATTTATGTTAGCAAGACATGTGTTCCAGAAAGCAAGGGCATCTGAGAGGGAGTTGTGAATGGGAATGATGATTTGCACATCATCTGCATAGAGGTAGAATTTGAGGCCAAGGTCAGTGAGGAGGTGACATAGAGGAGTGAGATAGATATTGAAAAGGGTAGAGGAGAGAGAGGAGCCTTGGGGGATGCCTTGGGACAAGGGGTAGAGTGTGGAGTTGGCGTTTCCTATCTTGACGGAGAACTTTCTGTTAGAAAGGTAGGATTTGAACCATAGCAGGGCTAGGCCGGAGATACCTATTTCGGTTAAGCGGTTGATGAGGTGGTTGTGGTTGATGGTGTCGAAGGCCGCTGAGATGTTGAGGAGGGCGAGGAGGTAGCAGCTGCCTTGGTCCATGCCTATGAGCAAGTGATCTGTGAGGGAAAGCAGGAGGGTTTCCGTGTTGAGGTATTTACGGAAGCCGAATTGGGCTGGATGAAGAATATTATTACTTTCCAGATATTCTGAGAGTTAGGTGTTTACAATCTTTTCCATAATTTTGGAGAGGAATGGCAGGTTAGAGATGGGGCGGAAGTTGGCGGGGTCTTTAGGGTCTAGTGTTGGTTTTTTTAAGAGGGGCTTAACAATTGCTTGTTTGAGCATATCTGGGACAGAGCCAAGATCCTAGAAAAAATTGTCAACCGTCAACTCTCCAATCACCTGGTGTTATTATTTGTGATAATTGTGGTGGATCCTTGGGCTGGTGGCAGATGACCATGCCCATGAGGAATTTCCCAAGAGGGGCCACCGGTCAGGCTCAGAGTTGGGAAACAGACACATACTAGATCTTTTATTAAACTGTATAGTGAACCACCAGAGGTGGCAGTAGTGAGCTGGAAGAGCCCAGGTGGGCTGAGGTCCCTCAGGCACTGGAACAGCGATCCCAGGATGGCTGAGCTGTAGAAAAACTGAATATAATGAGTAGGCAGAGTATGCAGAGTTCAGGAACAGAACCTTGATGGCAACACTCACACAATAGTCTCTTGAAACAGCCCAGGGGCTGGAATGAAGTAGGCCCTCGAGGAGCGAGTTCCTGGTTCCAGGGAAAGCTCTGAGAGAGAGATGGTAACTCACTGGTATTGTAGGTAGCGGTGACTTCCTGGCAGAAGTTGTATTTGGTAGCAGGTCCGGGAATGTGGGCCCTCGAGGAGTGAGTACCAGTTCCAGACTGCGACCTGAAAAGCAAGAGAGAGAGCGAGATCCCCGAGGAACGGGTACCCCTGGTAAAGTCCGAGGAGGCAGAGTAACAAGGTATGCGGAGAGTGAATCCCATCCGCAGCGATACCTCGTGGAAGCATGGTAAACGTATGACCCTTAACCTTTGCTAACTCGAATAGCTAGCAAAATGAAAGACCTTAAGTATCCGGTGAAGATGACGTCATCTCAGGGGGACGCCCCTGAGGCTCGTGCCACAGCTGGTACTTGAGTCGGGGCCGCGTGCGCGCCCTTAGACTTCAGGAGAACATGGCGGAAGGCAGCGTCTAGCTGGTCCAGGGACGCCGGAGGAGAACGGCAAGATGACGCCGTGGCAGCCAAACTTCCATCATCCAAAGAGGGAGTCGCAAAAGAGGTAAGGTGGGCGGAGTGGAGACGTCGGGTGGCGATGGTCGCAACAGTACCCCCCTTCAAAGGGCGATCTCCTCTTCAGGTACCAGGCTTGGGTTTGGAAGGATGCGCGATGTGGAACTGACGAAGCATCTCTTTGTCAAGGATATTGGTCTGAGGCTCCAAAGAGTTTTCTTCGGGGCTAAAACCTTCCCATGAGGGAAGATATTCAAAAGTATTGCCTCTTTTTCGAACATCCAGAATCTCTTCGACTTTGAACTCTAAGTGTTCTTCTGCATTGATGACAGGTGGGTCCTGAGATTTGGAAGAAAATTCGCTGAGTATGAGCGGTTTCAGAAGTGAAACGTGGAAAGCGTTATGGATGTTGAGACCAGGTGGTAGCTTCAGACGGTAGGTGACTTTGCCAATACATTGAAGGACTGGGAATGGTCCCACATAGTGAGGAGCAAACCGAGAGGAGGGTAGTTTAAGTCTGAGGTGCTTGGTTGACAACCAGACCTTGTCTCCTGGCTTGAAGACTGGAGCTTGCGAATGGTGCGCATCGTAGTACTTCTTAGCACGGTCACTCGCTTTGATTAGCATGTCCTTTGTCTGAACCCACAGATTATGGATATCAACAGCAGTGGATTGAGCTGCTGGGGACGTCACTGAAAGCTTTAGTGGAAGTGGCGGTGTTGGGGAACGTCCAAAAACCACTTCAAAAGGTGACAATCCAGTAGATGTTGCTGGATGAGAGTTGATGGCGATTTCAGCCCATGGAAGCAATTCAGCCCAGTTATTCTGTCGGGACGTGACATAAGCTCGAATAAACTGCTTCATTGTTCGATTCATCTGTTCTGTCTGGCCATTCGACTGCGGATGATAGGCTGAGGTGTAGTCTAGAGAGATGTTGAACAACTTGACAAGGCCCTCCAGAATCGTGCCGTGAATTGGGACCCACGGTTGGATACGATGTGAGAAGGTAGTCCGTGGAGGTGGAATATGTGCGTTATGAAGAGCTTTGCAAGCTCCAAGGCTGAAGGTATGTCAGGGAGCGCCACGAAGTGTGCCATCTTGCTAAATCGATCCACTGTCACCCAGATGGTGTTCATTCCTCTGGAAGTGGGTAAATCGACTACAAAGGCAGTAGTGATGTGTGACCAGGGCTGTTCTGGAACTGGCAGTGGTTGCATCTGACCCCACAGTTGTCCAGAAGCAGGTTTGTTCTTGGCACAATTGGTGCAGGATGCCACGTAGGAATAGGTATCCTTTTTGATAGTAGGCCACCAATACAGCTTCTGTATCTCGAGCAGGGTACGGCGTTGGCCAGGATGGCCAGCCAGCTTGAAATCGTGCGCCCAAAAGAGCACTTTCTTCCTGAGTCTTTTAGGAACGATTGTTTTACCAGTGGGTGCAGACTGGGTGGATGCCAAGAGGATCTTCTTCGGGTCAATTATGTGCTGTGGCTCATCAGGCACATCCTCCAAATGAAAAGAGCGTGACAGAGCGTCTGCTCTGGTGTTTCTATCTCCAGGGCGGAACTTCAGCACAAAGTCCAAACGATTAAAAAATAAGGACCATCTGGCCTGTCTGTAATTCAGACGTTGTGCGTGGTGGAGATACTCTAGATTTTTTGATCCGTGAATATGTTTATTTGATGTTGAGCGCCTTCGAGCCAAGGCCGCCATTCCTCAAATGCAAGCTTTATTGCCAAGAACTCTTTATCGCCGATCCCATAGTTTTTCTCGGCTGGATAAAATCTTCGTGAGAAGAAGGAACAGGGATGTAAGGCTTTCGAGTCTCCTGTTTGGCTCAACACAGCCCCTACACCCACATCTGAAGCATCAACTTCGACGATAAAGGGCTTGTTGGGGTCTGGATGCTGCAAGCACGGTTCTGTGGAGAAGGCAGTCTTCAATTTCTCGAACGCGGAAATGGCCTCCACTGACCATTTTGAAGTGTTGGCACCCTTGCGAGTCATCGCAGTCAAGGGTACGGTTAAAGAAGAATAGTTCTTTATAAAGTTTCGATAATAGTTGGTGAACCCCAGGAATCTCCTTAAAGCCTTCAGGCTGGTAGGTTGGGACCAATTCTTGATACTTTGAAGTTTGTGAGGGTCCATTTGGAAGGCTTCTTTCGACACTATGTAGCCTAGAAAAGGCACTGAGTCTTTGTGAAATTCACACTTAGAGAGATCGGCGTACAGCTGGTGTTCGCGAAGACGGTGGAGTACTTGCTTGACATCTGCAATGTGGATGTCCAAATCCTGGGAGAAGATTAATATGTCATCCAGGTAGACCACAACATTCTTGTACAGCAGATCCCACAAGATGTCGTTCATCATATTTTGTAAAATGGCGGGTGCATTGCATAACCCGAACGGCATTACAAGATACTCGAAGTGGCCATCTCGTGTGCTGAAGGCCGTTTTCCCATTCATCGCCACTCCGAATGCGAATGAGGTTTTGGGCCCTCTTCAGGTCAAGCTTTGAAAATATCTTGGCCCCTTGTAGCCGGTCAAACAGCTCCGAGATTAACGTTTAGACCTTGATAATCGATACTTGGACGTAGGATACCGTCCTTCTTCCCCACAAAGAAAATGCCTGCGCCGGCTGGTGACTTTGATGATCTGATAAAGCCCTTCTGGAGATTTTCTTCAATGTATTCCGACATTGCTTTATTCCAATGGCTGAGAGAGGGTACACCCGTCCTTTCGGTGGCTCAGCATTGGGCTTCAGTCTAATGGCACAGTCATAGGGCCTATGTGGAGGAAGAATAGCAGCCGCTTCTTTGGAAAATACATCCCCGAAGGATGCATATTGGGGCGGCAGTCCTGGCATCACTGGAGTCGTAGGCATGCAAATAACAGACGAGATTTCCTTAAGGCACTTCCCATGACATTCTGGGCCCCAGTGGGAGAGATCCAAGGATGCCCAGTCAAATTGGGGTTGGTGCAACCAGGGTAACCCCAGGCCAATAGGGTGCATGGCCTTTTCCAGTACAAAGAAGGAGAGCGATTCCGTATGGAGGTTCCGGTGCGGAGAATAACTGGTACGGTTTGGCAAGTCACGTCACCCGGTAAGGGCTCTCCATGAATGGAGGATAACAATAGTAGATCTTTCAACTTGATGAGGGGAATCCTCAAGTATTCCACTAGACATCTGAGAATGAAGTTGCCTCTTGCCCCTGAATCTACCAGGGCAGGAGTCTGAACCGTGACTGGTCCGTAGGTCAAGGAGACTGGGAGAGAGAGCGGAGGAGAGGGCGTAGTGAGGCCTAAGAACAGTCCTCCTGCAGGACTTAGGCCCATCCGTTTTCCGGACGAATGGAGCATGTAGAGACATCGTGGCCAGGCTGACCACAGTACATGCAGAGGCCACGCCTCTTCAGAAGTCTTCTCTCTTTCGAAGTCAAACATCCATGACCAAGTTGCATCGGTTCATCTTTATCAGCAGCAGGGATTACTGGAACCATCTGAGGTGCAGGTATAGCACTAGCCTGTTTCAACCCAGGTAACATCTTAGGCTGGAGTTCCTTCACCTTGTCCTGGAGCCAGTGATCAATCTGAGTGGCCAAGGCTACTAATTCATCCAGCGAGTCAGGTGTTTCACAAGCAGCCAGCTCATCCTTTAAACGGTTATCCAGGCCTCTGAAGAAGAGAGTCTTGAGATTTTTGGGGTCCCAGCAGAGTTCCGCCGCAAGAGTTTTGAACTCTATGGCAAATTCAGCCAATGATCTGTTGCCTTGCTTCAATTCAACCAAAGCAGAACCGGCGACAGAAGTTCGAGCAGGGTCATCGAAAACGGATTTAAATAAGTCCATAAATCCATCTATGTCCTGCAAAATGGGGTCCTTGTGTTCCCACAAGGTAGATGCCCAAGACAAGGCCCTACCATCCAGGTATGAAAGGATGTAGGTAGTCTTGGAGAGAGCCGTAGGGAATAAAGATGGCTGTAAGGCAAAATGCATGCAGCACTGGTTTAAAAAGCCCCGGGTCTTCTGGATTTCTCTGGAAAAATGAATTGGAGCCACCAGTGGTATAGCAGTCTTTAAAGTTACCTCCTGTAACTGACCTTCATGGCTGGAAGCTGTGCCTTGAACCTTCTGTGTGTGTAGCTGATGAAACACTGAAGTAAGTTTCTCCAAGGCGTCTTGCTGCTCCGAAATGCGCAGGGCCAGGCCCGGTATGGCCTTCAAGGCATTGAGCTGTGCGGATCCATGGAGTTAGCAATCTGTTATTAATTGTGATAATTGTGGGTGGATCCTTGGGCCGTGGCAGATGACCACGCCCACGGGGAAGATCCCGAGAGGGGCCACCGATCAGGCTCAGAGTTGGGAGACAGGCACACACTTAGTTCTTTTATTAAACTGTTTTAGAGAACCACCAGAGGTGGCAGTAGTGAGCTGGAAGAGCTCGGCTGGGCTGTAGTCCCTAAGGCATTGGAACAGCGATCCCAGGATGGCTGAGCTGTAGAGAAACTGAATATAGTGAGTAGGCAAACTATGCAGAGTTCAGGAACAGAACCTTGATGGTAACACTCACACAATAGTCTCTTGAAGCAGCCCAGGGGCTGGAATGAAGTTGGCCCTCAAGGAGCGAGTACCTGGTTCCAGGGAAAGCTCTGAGAGAGAAATGGTAACTCACTGTTGTTGTAGGCAGCAGTGACTTCCTGGCAGAAGTTGTATTCGGTAGCAGGTCCGGGAATGTGGGCCCTCGAGGAGCGAGTACCGGTTCCAGACTGCGACCTGAAAAGCAAGAGAAAGAGCGAGGTCCCCGAGGAGCGGGTACCCTTGGTAAAGTCCGAGGAGGCAGAGTAGCAAGGTATGCGGAGAGCGAATCCCATCTGCAGCGATACCTGGAGGAAGCTAGGTAAACATATGACCCTTAACCTTTGCTAACTCGAATAGCTAGCAAAACGAAAGACCTTAAGTATCCGGTGATGATGACGTCATCTCAGGGGGATGCCCCTGAGGTTCGCGCCACAGCTGGTACTTGAGTCGGGGCCGCACTGTGCGCCCTTAGGCTTCAGAAGAGCATGGCGGAAGGCAGTGTCTAGCCGGTCCAGGGACACCGGAGGAGAACAGCAAGATGACGCTGCGGCAGCCAAACTTCCATGAACCAAAGAGGGAGTCGCAAAAGAGGTAAGGTGGGTGGAGTGGAGACGTCGGGCGATGATGTTCGCAACACCTGGAAAATAACAACATCCTTTCTCCAGCCCAACATGGATTCAGAAAACACTTCAAAACCGAAACGCTCCTCCTCTCCCTCAGAGACAACATTCTCAGAGACCTGGATCATGGACAATTCTACCTCCTCATCCTACTCGACATCTCCACTGCCTTTGATACCGTCAACCATGAAACCCTACTAAACAGACTAAGGGACATCGGCCTAGGCAACACCACAATCAACTGGTTCAAATCCTACTTAACAAACCTCTCATACAGAGTCAGGATTAACTCCAAGGAATCCAACCAAATCCCCCTCACACACGGTGTACCTCATGGGTCATCCCTCTCCTCCACACTATTCAACATCTACATCTTCCCAGTGTGCACGCTTCTAACCGGATTAAACCTAACCTTCTTCCTATACGCAGACGACGTGCAGATCATTCTACCCATCAAAGATACCATCACAAACACACTAAAAACCTGGGACAACCACCTTCAGAAGATAACATTACTATTATCCCAAATGTCACTCAACCTCAACCATAACAAAACCGAAATCTTACACATTAACAACAAGACATTATCACCTCTTAAAGACAACATATCAACACCTACAATCAAAGACACAATGTCCCCCTCAGCCAGAGACCTTGGTATACTCATTGACAATGACCTCAGCATGAAGAAACATATAAGCACAATAATAAAAGACAATATTCTTCAAACTGCAAATCCTCACGAGTCAAACCACTTCTCTACGCCTATGACTACAGAATCGTACTCCAAGCCCTCATATTCTCCAAACTCCACTATTGCAATGCCATACTCCTGGGTCTCCCAGCAAACACCCTCAAACCACTTCAACTATTCCAAAATGCTGCTGCAAGATCACTTTCAAACACCAAAAAATCTGAACACATCACACCAATCCTCAAAAACCTGCACTGGCTACCCATCCCTCAAATAATCCAATACAAAGTCCTATACACATTATACACTGAAAAATTCGACTGGCTGAATACTGCCCTGATTTCCAAATTTCACAGAGAACTCTCCAATCCACCAACACTGGACTCATCCCAATCCCAACACCAAAAATCGCCCACCTGACCTCAACAAGGGAACGAGCCCTATCAATAACAAGCCCAACACTATGGAACAGCCTACCACCCCAACTCAGACTCAACCCCACAACTCAATCTTTCAAAAAGAATCTAACAACATGGCTCTTCCAAAAAGCATACCTGACTGACCACCCAACCTAAGAACACATAGCCCTTCCTCACATCCCCCCCACCCCCCCACCCTCCTCACTCAACACCCATATCAAATCCACATGATCCACAAAATCCCAAAACAAATTGATGTAAAGCCCCACTACAGAATGTCATAAAGCCCTGAATCTCATAAAGCACCACTACAGAATGTCACTACCCCATAAAGCCCAATACAACATCTCACAATATAACAGCTCACAACATTAAACCTACAGGGGTAGATTTTCAAACCGCGCGATTTGGCCTACTTTTGCTGGCGCATCAGGCGCCAGCAAAAGTACGCTGGATTTTAGTAGATACGCGCGGAGCCGCGTGTATCCGCTAAAATCCGGGATCGGCGCGCGCAAGGCTATGGATTCTGTATAGCCGGCGCGCGCCGAGCCGCGCAGCCTACCTCC
Organism: Rhinatrema bivittatum; assembly: GCF_901001135.1. Classification (NCBI taxonomy): domain Eukaryota; kingdom Metazoa; phylum Chordata; class Amphibia; order Gymnophiona; family Rhinatrematidae; genus Rhinatrema; species Rhinatrema bivittatum. The sequence goes on from NC_042618.1 coordinate 292,800,473, forward strand.
GTTCCCTCCGAGGCCGCTCCAAAATCGGAGCGGCCTCGGAGGGAACTTTCTTTTGCCCTCCCCTCACCTTCCCCTCCCTTCCCCTACCTAACCCACCCGCCCGGCCCTGTCTAAACCCCATCCTTACCTTTGTCGGGGGATTTACGCCTCCCTCTGGGAGGCGTAAATCCCCCGACAAAGAGGGAGGCATAAATCCCAGCGCGTCAGCGGGCCGCTAGCGCGCCAGGATGCGACCTGGGGGCGGGTACGGAGGGTGCGGCCATGCCCCTGGACCGCCCCGGGCCATAACCACGCCCCCGGACCCGCCCCCAAAATGCTGCCGACACACCCCCTAAACGCCGTGACGACCGGGCCTGCCCCCGACACGCCCCCGACACGCCCCGCTCGGAGAACCCCGGGACTTACGCGAGTCCCGGGGTCTGCGCGCGCCAGTGAGCCTATGTAAAATAGGCTCACCGGCGCGCAGGGCCCTGCTCGCTTAAATCTGCCCGGATTTGGGCGGATTTAGGCGAGCAGGGCTCTTAAAATCCGCCCCATAATGTATAATGTTCAATTTAAAATGTGCCACGTAAAATGTTCCAGACAAAATAATCCATGTAAAATATTCAATGTAAAAATACAATGCAAAATGTTCAATGTAAAATGTCACAAATCTCAATGTAAAAATGTTAAAAAAATGTAAAATGTTAAAAATATAAAATGTTTAATCGTAAATGACACAATGCTACATTGTAAAACAAGAAGTCCACTATGACAGACTCCTCTGTCTCCAATGTAAACCGGTGTGATATGTCCGATGAACATCGGTATAGAAAAATAAATAAATAAATAAATAAATAAATACATTATGACATTTTCCGCTTTATTAACCATTCCCTTCCTAATAATTCCTAACATTCTGTTTGTATTTTTGACTGCTGCAGCACACTGAGCCAACGATTTTAAAGAATTATCCATTATGATGCCTAGATATTTTTCCTGGGTGGTAATTCCTAATATGGAACCTAACATCGTGTAACTACAGCAAGGATTATATTTCCCTACGTGCAACATCTTGCACTTGTCCACATTAAATTTCATCTGCCATTTGGATGCCCAATCTTCCAGTCTTGCAAGGCCCTCCTGTAATGTATCACAATCTGCTTGTGATTTAACTATTCTGAATAATTTTGTATCGTCCACAAATTTGATAACCTCACTTGTTGTATTTCTTTCCAGATCATTTATATATATATTGAAAAGCACCGGTCCAAGTACAGATCCCTGAAGCAGTCTACTGTTTACCCTTTTCCACTGAGAAAATTGACCATTTAATCATACTCTCTGTTTCCTGTCTTTTAACCAGTTTGTAATCCACAAAAGCACATTGCCTCCTATCCCATGACTTTTTATTTTTTTTAGAAGCCTCTCATGAGGGACTTTGTCAAACACCTTCTGAAAACCCAAATATATTACATCTACCAGTTCACCTTTATCCACATGTTTATTAACCCCTTCAAAAAAATGAAGCAGATTTGTTAGGCAAGACTTCCCTTGGATAAATCCATGTTGACTATGTTCCATTAAATCATGTCTTTCTATATGCTCTATAATTTTCATCTTTAGAATAGTTTCCACTATTTTCCTGGGCACTGAAGTCAGGCTCACAGGTTTATAGTTACCCGTATCACCCCTGGAGCCCTTTTTAAATAATGGGGTTACATTGGCTACCCTCCAGTCTTGAAGTACAATGGATGATTTTAATGATAGGTTACACATTTTAACTAATAGATCATACATTTCATTTTTTAGTTCCTTTAGTACCCTAGGATGCATACCATCCTGTCCAGGTGATTTGCTACTCTTTTGTTTGTCAATCTGGCCATCTACATCTTCCAGGTTCACAGTGATTTGATTCAGTTCGTCTGACTCATCACCCTTGCTGGAATTGGTATCTCCTCATAGGTTTCTTGCTTCAGATATATTTAAAAAAGTTTTTATTATGAATTCTTGCCTCTATGGCCAACTTCATTTTAAATTATCTCTTTGCCTGTCTTATCAATGTTTTACACTTAACTTGACAATGGTTATGTTTTATCCTATTTTCTTCAGATGGATCCTTCTTCCAATTTTTGAAGGATGTTTTTTTGACTAAAATAGCCTCTTTCACCTCACTTTTAACCACGATGGTAATCGTTTTGCCTTCCTTCCACCTTTCTTAATGCATGGAATACATCTGGACTGCGCCTCTAGGATTGTATTTCTAAACAATGTCCATGCCTGTTGATCACTTTTAACCTTTGCAGCTGCACCTTTAATTTTTTTCTATTTTCCTCATTTTATCAAAGTTTCCCTTTTGAAAGTTTAGTGTTAGAGCTGAAGATTTACTTATTGTCCCCCTTCCATTTATTATTTTAAATTTGATCATGTTATGATCACTATTGCCAAGTGGCCCCACCACCATTACCTCTCTCACCAAATCCTGCATTCCACTAAGAATTAAATCTAAAATAGCTCCCTCTTTTGTTGGTTCCTGAACCAATTGCTCCATGAAGCAGTCATTTATTACATCCAGGAACTTTGTCTCTAGCAAGTCCTGATGTTTCATTTACCCAGTCAACATTGAGGTAATTGAAATCTCCCATTATTATTGCACTGCCAAATTGGTTAGCTTCCCTTAGCATTTCATCATCTGTTTGACCATTTTGTCCAGGTGGACGGTAGTATACTCCTATCACTACACTTTTACCCAACACCCATGGGATTTATAAACATATAGATTCTACTGAGCATTTAGTCTCTTGTATAATCTTTATCCTGTTGGACTCTATACCCTCCCGGACATAAAGTGCCACACCCCAACCAAGTTGATCCTCTCTATCATTGCGATATAATTTGTACCCTGACATAGCACTGCCCCATTGGTTATCCTCCTTCCACCAAGTCTCTGTAATTATTTGATATAAGGCCTATAAGTTCCTTCCACCTTTCTTCATTTACTGCTATACATTCTCCCATCTTACTTCTTAGATTTCTACCATTGGCATACAGACATTTCAAAATGTGTTTTTTGTTTGTATTTACAACCTGCTTTTCAGTTGTTAGGGATAATTTGGAAATCATTAGCTTCGGTGATTTTTTACATATAGGCACATGGACTATGTTTGCTTTTATTGGAACTTCTTTGTTGGGATGCCCTAACTCTCCTGTTTCATTAGTATCCTTCAAGGATACATTGCTCTGAACCATGCATCAATGCATCACCAAGGTTTTGTAGCTCGGGTTTTCCTAAGCATTCCTTTAGCTTATTGTAGTGGGTAGGAAAATCTGTGCTTATTTTGTCATAGATTACACAACACACTTATTTATAAGTATAGAAGTTTTACTTATGTCTGAGAACAAGCAATAAAAGCATACAAGATTAGAGTTTGCATTAAAGAATATATACAAAAATGCTTCCCCTAACATTTTCCAATGTAAGTCTGATATATCTTTGGAAATCCAGGAACACAGTGCCGGGAAACAAGCAACAGCTTATCAGGCACTTTATTAACCACTGGTAATATCCAAAGGCTTTTCCTCTGAGCTGTTCTTTCTCTGATTTCAGTTAGCTTGAAGTAGACTTTTTATGTTGATTCTGCTGACCTTTGTCCTAGTTTCAGTTTTTCTCTGGGTTACTCCCATGTGTTCTTGAGGCCCCAACTGTCTGTTCTTATCACATCAGCAAGCATCTAGATGTAGCCAAGTAGTTACTGTCCTGTTTTCCTCTGATATTTGCACAATTAGCCTCCTGAGTAACTGCACTTTGATATATCTTATCTCATGACTTGTTTTTTGTTACTAGCAGGCTAAGAAAAATGGCATATTTATTCCAGGAACTTATAGGCCTTTTATCAAATAATTACACTAATAATTAGTGATTCTCTGCTTCAATAATTTCTATTACAGTACAATATTCTTCATGTAAGCTATTGCTTAAAATAAATTCCCATACTTATGTAACTCCTTTTTTGGGAGTAGTATCTCTCTTCAGGGCATACAACTAATTTATTTCTTTGGGGATGCTCCAGCTAAGAATTCCATCCCACGCTTGATTCTCAATCCCTGGGAGGATGCTTTTTATGGGAGTACTCTTCCTTGTGGCTCAGGCAATGTTAAAAAGCTCTCAGTGTCTGTATAGTCTATTGGTGCTTCCCATGAGGTGAGAGCCTATAATAACTGAGACAGGACCAGGTTCTGGGTGTTAAATGAAAATGTACTAATTGGTAATCATAAATTAAAGTCCATTGTCCAGACGTGTGAATTTACATCTGACTGATGGTACATTAGTGTTTTTCCTCAGTAGGAAGGTATCCTCTAGTCAGACCTCTGGATAGAGCCCATGGTGAATTATAATGTGCTCTCCAGCAGCTGTCAAGGAATCCTAGTGAAGGGCTTTTAACAGAAACTCCATCTGGGTGAAGCTGGGAGGCCTCACCAGAGTGTGAAACTAAAACATCCTTACTGTTCAAAGGCTTCCTCAAACGGATCCCAATTTGTTCTAAAATGGCTGGGCTAAATAGTGTTCAGGCATCCAATCCAGACCCTCCAGGTGGGAGGGACTGAGGGGAATGGAAGTAAAGCAGGGACAGTGACATCTGGTAGCCAAACTGGGAGGGTCTTCCATACTTAGCATTAGAATAATGATGGAACTATAATAAGGATTATTTTGCTGGCTGTTTTAACTCAGAACTGTAGCTAAGGTTCCCCTGTGTCCTCTGTTATTTCAGTGATAGGGTACTGAAAGAAGCAGTAGCAATATCTGTGGGCCACTGGGCACTTGAAAATACAGACTTGTGGAGTGCCTCAGGTATATGTACTTGGATCAGTGCTTTTCAATATATTTATAAATGATCTGAAAAGGAATACAATGAGTGAGGTTAGCAAATTTGCAGATGATACAAAATGATTTAGAGTAGTTAAATCACAAGCGGATTTTGTTACATTGCAGGAGGACCTTGCGAGACTGGAAGATTGGGCAACCAAATGGCAGATGAAATTTAATATGGACAAGTACAAGGTGTTGCATATAGGGAAAAATAACCCTTGCTGTAGTTACACATTAGTTACATATTAGGAGCTACCACCCAGGAAAAAGATCTAGGCATCATAGTGGATAATACATTGAAATCATCAGCTCAGTGTGCTGCAGCAGTCAAAAAAGCAAACAGAATGTTGGGAATTATGAGAAAGGGAATGGTTAATAAAACTAAAAATGTCATAATGCCTCTGTATTGTTCCATGGTGAGACCGCACCTTGAGTACTGTGTACAGTTCTGGTCACCACATCTCAAAAAAGATATGGTTGAACTGGAGAAGGTAAAGCACAGGGCGACCAAAATGATAAAGGGGATGGAACAATTCCCCTATGAGGAAAGGCTGAAGAGTTTAGCGCTGTTCAGCTTGGAGAAGAGATGATTGAGGGGGGATATGATAGAGGTCTTTAAAATCATGAGAGGTCTTGAATGAGTAGATATGAATCAGTTATTTTACACTTTCGGATAATAGAAGGACTAGGGGGCACTCCATGAAGTTAGCAAGTAGCACATTTAAGACTAATCGGAGAAAATTCTTTTTCAATCAATGCACAACTAGGCTTTGGAATTTGTTGCCAGAGGATGTGGTTAGTGAAGTTAGTGTAGCTGGGTTTAAAAAAGGTTTGGATGAGGAGGGGGTGGAGTCAAGATGGCACCCTGATCGATAGCACTGTTCGTTTGCTGCAGGCGAATTTCCTTGTAAATCTGTTTTTCCTGCGTTACAATGCTGCCAAAAAGAAAAGGCAGGGTGAGGAACTACCCCTCCATAACCACCCTGTGTCCCGGGCAAAGAACCATTCTACAGTGTTCCCAAATACCCACACAACAGGGGAATAGCGTTCCGGCTGTTGGACTCGCAGAAGGAGGAGCGGAGCTAACCACGGACGAAATATCGTTATCCCCACCTGATGAGAGGTCACCACCGGAGTATAGAGAGACTCTGACACCGCGCTTGAGGACGGACTCCGAAGTGGAGATCAATCGCTCGCAGGAGGAGGGAGCTGTGCCGCAGGACTCTCTAGCCACCAGCCTCCAGGAGACAGAGGCGGTTCAGCCCGGTGAGTGTAATCGAGACGGTGGAGAAGTGCAGGCGGGAGGTCGAGAAGGTAGGCCTGCAATATCCCCTGATCTTCCCACCGGAGTACTGATAGGCTTGAATAAGCCTGAGGTGGTGACACTGGACACTCTTTGGCATCTAACATCTGCCATAGCAAAATCATGTGGAGACTGTTCTGATAAAATTAATGTTCTTTCTCAACAAATGGATTTGCTGAACAAAAATTTTGAAACACAAAAGCAGGAAGTAACAGGGAAATTTGAAAAAGTGGAAAATGAGATCAAACAGGTGAAATCTGTGCAAAATGTGATAATTCAAGATTGTGGTAATATCAACAGAAAAATAGAAATAATTGAAAATGCGTTAAGACATCTTAATTTACGTATACTGAATTTTCCTAGGACAGTGGGGGAATTTCCTCGTGGTACAATTAAAAGATACTTTACTGAAATTATAGAATTTCCTTCTCAAGAAACCCCACCCCTAGACAAAGTATACTTTTTGCCAAATAAGAACAGACAGAATGTACAAGAAATCCCAAGAGATTTTGCCAACCTGACGGAGTTTTTAGAATCTTCAGGATTTGAGATAATTGAAAGAAGTACTTTATTGATTACATTCTATAATGAGAAATATCTTACAGATGTAATGAGAGCATATTTCAAAAAGATGGAGACACTGTTTATGGGCGCAAAATTGAGAATATATCCGGATTTGACGAAAACCACACAGATGAAAAGAAAAAGTTTTCTGGCATTGAAGCAGGAAACTTTGGCGTTAGGAGCTTCATTTTTCCTGAGATTCCCCTGCAAGTGTGCAGTGAAATACAACCGAGACAGTTATACTTTTTTTCAGCCAGAACAGTTGAAGGACTTTATACAATCAAAAAGAACCCAGTTGACGTTTGAGAATTAAAATAGCTCATCATTTTGCTAATTGGGGTATTATAGGGTAGCCTGTGATTTGTTTTAGAAATATAATTACCTGTATATTCCTTCTGTTCCCTCCACCCCCACCGTGATAGTGGTCTAAAGGGTAACAATAAGGGATTATTTCTGAGTTATATATCTCTGTTGTATAATTATTGCGAATATGATGCCATGTTTCTGTACAAAGTGAAATATTTTGATGTTTATTTTTGAAAAGTTAATAAAATATAAATAAATAAATAAATAAATAAATAAAAAATAAAAAAGGTTTAGATAAGTTCTTGGAGGAGAAGTCCATTATCTGCTATTAATCAAGTTGACTTAGGGAATGGCCTCTGCTATTTCAGGCATCAGTAGCATAGGATCTTCTTGGTGTTTAGGTACTTGCCAGGTTCTTGTAGCCTGGTTTGCCCTCTGTTGGAAACAGGATGCTGGGCTTGATGGACCTTTGGTCTGACCCAGCATGGAAAAAAAAAAGAAAAGAAGAAAAAGAATACATGTATTTTTCCTCCTCTGATCCATCCCTATCCCTATTCCAGCCCATTCTTTCTACAACTAGGTGGCTAGATCTAGCTCAGTGCTGCTACTTAGCTGTATAAATTTGGACTTACCCAGATAAGTGCCAATACTTTTCTGGATAAATACAGACTTGCTTTGAACCACATGGTTTAAAGCATGATACTCGGGCCTCAGCTTGTGAAGAAGGAAGACGTGCTGGAGGTGCTACAAAGCTACCCTCTTTCTCCTGCTGTTTTGCTGTCATCAGAGTCAGTGAGCAAAGGGATATGGGTGGGGCAGGAAGGGATCATGGGGGTTGTCGAGAGGATTGCTTGTACCATCCACTGCCATCAATGTTAATCTTCCATAGTTGGCAACTGGGGGCCCAGACGTGTATCTAAATATTTATTTAATTAACTATTCACATATGCATGAAACAAAATCCATCAAACATAACATATCAAAAAACGGGGAAAAAAATACTCTAGAGAATCGCCCCATTTAACATTCACTAGAATTTTATTACTGTGTGTGCATTTTTCATGTAGCAATCTTTGTTGATAGGTTTGATAACTACTCTCTCACTGAATAATTATCAAAATTTGAAAACTGGACAGAGAAATACGAATCACAGAAGTATAAACAAAATAAAATCCCCCAACACCAGTGCTACCACACTGCCTATAATTTAAATAATCGCTTGCAAAAAGTGCCATGTGTATGTGCCTGTGTACCTGTACCTGTGTGTATGGGGATGTGTGTCTTTGTGTATGTGTGTGTGAGGGGGAGCATGTGTGTGTGTATGTCTGTGTGTGTGTGGGTGTGGGTGGGGGGCACAGCTGTGCCTGTGTATGGAAGCCAGAGAGACAGGGCTTTGCAGACATAGCATATTGTCTTTGCACAGTGCACATTCCACTGTTCCAGGTGCCACCCGGTGGCCATAAATAGACATGAGAATGTGACAACACAAATCTTTTAAGAACATAAGAAATTGCAATACTAGGTCCATCAAGCCCAGTATCCTGCACTTATCCACATTAAATTTCATCTGTCATTTCGATGCCCAATTTTCCAGTCTCACAAGATCTTCCTGCAATTTATCACAATCTGCTTGTGATTTAACTGCTCTGAACAATTTTGTATCATCTACAAATTTGATTACATCACTCGTCGTATTTCTTTCATTTATAAATACCGTATATTGAAAAGTAAGGGTCCCAATACAGATCCCTGATGCACTCCACTGCCCACTCCCTTCCACTGAGAAAATTGTCCATTTAATCCTACTCTCTGTTTCCTGTCTTTTAGCCAGTTTGTAATACACGAAAGGACATCGCCACCTATCCAAAGACTTTTTACTTTTCCTAGAAGCCTCTCATGAGGAAATTTATCAAACGCCTTCTGAAAATCCAAGTACACTACATCTACTGGTTCACCTTTATCCACATGTTTATTAACCCCTTCAAAAAAGTGAAGCAGATTTGTGAGGCAAGACTTGCCTAGGGTAAAGCCATGCTGACTTTGTTCCATTAAACCATGTCATTCTATATGTTTTTTGATTTTGATGTTTAGAACACTTTCCACTATGTTTCCTGGCACTGAAGTCAGGCTCACTGGTCTGTAGTTTCCCGGATCACCCCTGGAGCCCTTTTTAAATATTGGGATTACATTAGCTATCCTCCAGTCTTCAGGTACAATGGATGATTTTAATGATAGGTTACAAATTTTTACTGATAGGTCTTAAATTTCATTTTTGCGTTCCTTTAGAACTCTGGGGTGTATACCATCTGGTCCAGGTGATTTACTACTCTTCAGTTTGTCAATCAGACCTATCACATCTTCTAGGTTCACCATGATTTGGTTCAGTCCATCTGAATCATTACCCATGAAAATCTTCTCCAGTACGGGTACCTCCCCAAGATCCTCTTCAGTAAACACCGAAGCAAAGAAATCATTTAATCTTTATGCGATGGCCTTATCTTCTCTAAGTGCCCCTTTAACCCCTCGATCATCTAACGGTCCAACTGACTCCCTCACAGGCTTGAACCCAAGATCTTATTCTCTACACAATTAGCCACACACAAGCTGTTATTCAGTACATTACGGTTCCAAGTGCTTAGGAAAAAGTAAGTTTATTTGAGCAATAGGATGATAGAACAAATACAATCAGATCATACAGAATAAGTAATGGTAGATAATAACAATTGCTACATATATAATAAAGCTTGCATGTTTCCAAAGGATAAGTCTGTGCTTTCATGACCAGAAGCGCGCTCTCCCTCTCTCTCTAGCTGTTATTTCTCCTTATACACTAAATGCTTGGGATAAGCAGTGATGTTCCCTTCCTCTGAGTTCAATTTCAGGTGCAGTTGTGTGGCCTTCACTGTCTCTCAGGCTTTAGTATAAGTTAATGTCTTGCCTTCTCATCATAGACTACTGGAATAACTAAAATAAACAGACTCTTGCCTGTTAATAAGCTTTTCACAGTGCAAAACAGTAAATATGAGTTCACACAGAGGCTGGCCTGTGGTCTTTAAACTAGTCTGTGTCTGGGTAAGAATTCTGAATCCACATGGCCCAACCTCTACACACATCCTCAGCCAAAGTAACAAAAAATGACTCCAACAGCAGGTTATATAATATTGTACAAGATCTTTGTATGACAATATATATGCGTATATGTGGCTGCATGTTGTTTGAAATGTTTCTTCATTTTGCAGACCAGGGTAATTTTCTAATGCAGAGATTACCTTTACAGGGATAGAAGATATGGGGGTCAATGTTCAGTGGCATTTACTGGATAACTCACAAGTTATCCGGTACCTGACCTTTCAATATTTCCCCTATTTATCTGGTGTTATAACTGGTAGTGCTTGTGACCCATTGCGTGGCGAGAGGCAGTGGATGCACACCGTGTAACACCGTTAACTACTGATGCCATTTCCTTTAGTTGAGTTTATTATTATTATTGTCACATATGTTTTTGTTAAAAATATTTTGGTCTGTATCCCATTTTTGCTATTATTTTGTGAATTTATTTGAGGGATAGTTTGTTTTTTGTTCGCATCTTTGTTACCAGCAAAGTTTTGTTGTTGTAATGAGTTCCCCACCTCTATGGGATAACAATGTATTTAGCTTTTCTTCTTCTCATATTCGTGGTAAATTGGAGACACCACCTTTATTTGAACATCAGACTCCTTACCAAGGCGATGAGAGGTGGATCAAAGCCACACGTATTAACAAAAGATTAATACAGACTGATTTATGCTAGTACTTTGGGGCTTTTTGAGCGTATATGGAGCTGATAAAAAGGGACTTTCTTTGGGTATCTTTGTGGGCATACAAGATAAGCCACTTTTTTCTCATTTTTTCACATTTTCTATTTTGTGCTCTTTGAGCGTGGTATACTTAAAGGCTAATGGTGGGTGATACTTTTAATATTTTGTTTGGCAACGCACCCCTCTCCAGCATTACCTTCCTCAACACGTGCACAGCCTTGACATTACCATCGATAACCATTTTAACCCCCAAAAATTCATCAACACTACACTTAAAGACTGTTTCTTCAAATTGCACACCTTAAAAAAACTCAAACCCCTATTACACCTCACCGATTTCCGGACAATACTCCAAGCCTTCATCCTGTCGAAATTGATTACTGCAATGCTTTCCTCTTGGGCCTTCCCAAAAGCGCGATCCAACCCCTTCAATTACTCCAAAATGCAGCAGCTCGTATCCTCACCAACATCCACAAAAATGCCCACATCACCCCTGTCCTTAAACACCTGCACTTACCCGTTCCATCAAGAATCACATACAAATCACTCACCCTCCTTCACAAATCTCTTCACAACCAAAACATGCACTGGTTCAAAGAACATCTCACCTATCGTAACACTGACCGTCCCACCATAAAGCAACACCTAGCAACCCTACATGCCCCATCACCCAAAGTCACTAAACTCTGCTCCACCAAAGACCGGGCCTTTTCCTTAGCTGGGCCCGCCCTTTGGAACAAGCTACCTTCATCCATCCGACAGGAACCATGCTCGAAAAAATTCAAACAGAGCTTGAAGACCTGGCTCTTCAAGCAGGCATACACCTAAGTACTCACCCTCACCTCTTCTAGCTCTCGTTTCCCACTCATCTGCCCCCCCCCTTAAGGGTAACCACTGTTATTGTACCATAATCTCTCTTATAAAATCATCGCTTTTGTAACTAAATAGAAGAATGATATCTCATTATAACCTTCATATTTGATGGTAACATAATTTGTAGACAATTCCCCCTGTGTAAAAACTTGTTGCTCATATGTATGATTTTGTAAAACTTTTGATGCCTAAATTTAAGCGTTTGTAACCTTACCCTCCCCTTTTCTCTCCTTTCCGAGTTCCACCCCCTCGCCCCCTCCCTCCTTCCCTCCCTCTCTATACCTCATCAGTTCTTTATAAAGCCTGTTGCTACTTGTTGTTTCCTGTTAACTGAGGAGATGTTCCGAACGTTCTGCAGTATATAAAAACTAGAGATGTGAATCGTGTGCCCGATCATCTTAACGATCGGGTTCGGCTAGAGGGGGGGAAAAATGGCCCGATAAAAAAAAAACCCACCCGACCCTTTAAAAATGACCCCTTAGCTTCCCCCACCCTCCCGAGCCCCCCAAAACATTTTAAAATTACCTGGTGGTCTAGTGGTGGTCCCGGGAGCGATCTCCCGTTCTCGGGCCGTCGGCTGCCACTCATAAAGATGGCGCCGATGGCCCTTTGCCCTTACCATGTGACAGGGTATCCATGCCATTGGCCGGCTCCTGTCACATGGTAGGAGCACTGGATGGCCGGCGCCATCTTTACGATGGTGGTGGCCATCTTTAAATACGGCGGCGGCCAGCCAGTGCTCCTACCATGTGACAGGGACCGGCCAATGGCACGGATACCCTGTCATATGGTAAGGGCACAGGGCCATCGGCGCCATCTTTATGGACGACCAGGTACTCGTAAAAAGTTTTGGGGGGGTTCGGAGGGTGGGGGAAGGTAAGGGATTCGTTTTATAGGGTTGGGGTGGGTTTAGGGGTTGTTTTGGTGTGCCGGTTTTCCACACCCTCCCCCCTCCCCCGATTTACGATTTTTCACGATAAATCGGGGGAATTTCTATTGTATCGCGACTCTTAATGATATTTGACGATTTAAAATATATCTGATGATTTTTTTAAATCGTCAAAAAATGATTCACATCCCTAATAAAAACTGTTAAACAAATAAATAAAAATAAATAAATAAAATAAGTTTACAATTTTTTATAAAACAGTAGTAATTAAGGACTGGCAGATGACTGAAATTTCAGGTGTTATAACTGCTACTGTTTGTGGCCCATTGTGCGGGGAGAGGCAGTGGATGCACACTTTCACATCGTTTACTACTGGTGCCGTGTTCTTTAGTTGAGTTTATTATTTTTTTTCATTAATTATTGTCACATGTCTTTGTTAAAAATATTTTGGTCTGTATCCCATGTTTGTTATTTATTTTTTTTATTTTTTTTATATGGATAGTTTGCTTTATGTTTGCATGTGAGTAATGTATATACATACATAGGGTGAGCTGCATGGAAGAGGTGATGGGTTGGGAAGTCATGGGTATGGATTTTGCTCAGTATCAAAGGAAATGCTGAGAAATCAGTATTTCCTGATAGAAAGGAGGTACTGAAAGCTGAGGTAGCTCAAGCTGATTTAAATCTCCAAAAGTACCTGAATCAACTGCTAACATTGAGCAGGCAGTGATTAGGGATAAAAAAATATATAGATATATTTATCTGAACAAAGCACAAAGGAGATATATTTCCTAAACTACTTAGTTCCATAGGTGGTTTAATCAGCACTGCCATTGTAAAGATTTCAGAGTGACACCAAAAAGAAATTGTACACAGGGCCGGTGCAAGGGTACTGGGTGCCCTAGGCGACCTTTGTGCTGCCGTCGTACCCCCTTCCCGGTCGTGTGCCCGCCCTACCTGTTTCGGCGCCAACCGTGTGCTTCTCAGGGCGCCGAGCCGTAGGGGCGCTGAAGAGCAGCCACGTGGTGCCGCAAGTGGGGCCTATCCCGCACGCGCCAAAGAGAAATAGAAACAGTTGGCGCTGAAACAGGTGGGGGGATACGACACTGTGTGCTTCTCAGGGCCGCAAGCAGCCCTGAGTAGCACACAGTCTCTATTTCTGTTTGCAGCAAGCGGGATAGGCCCCGTTTGCGGCACTACGTGGTTGCTCTTTGGCGCTCGCCGAAGTTCGCCTAATGGACACACCTGCCCTGCTTGTACACCCTATTTTCCTGAAAAGGTGAATCTTAACATTCTTATTGAATTATCATTAGACATTTTTGGGAGTATTACTTCTTTAAATCCTGACCAATGTAAGTGACTCATTTCTTTCCAGTCAATATGTTACCATCCTATTAATTTTTATTTTCTTCTTCCAGAAACCAGATCCAAGAAATATCAGCTCATATTACAAAGGTACGTTCTTCTCTGCATCCCTCTGCTTACTCTCAATCACCTCCATTTCTCTACATTCTTGTTCCACATTACCTGCTTGCTACATCTTACTGCCCATCTTTCTGTACTCTCATTCCCTATCCTGCCCACCCCCAACTCAGGTATTTATGGACCATCTCCTGTCTATGCTTTTGTTCTAAGCCTAGTCTCCTTCCCTCTGCTCTTCTCCCTGTGCTTTAGCTTAGTGACCTCCTAATTTCCTATTTTTCTACATTCCAACACTGCAACTGCCTGTTTACTATCTCCCAATTCCCATTTCTCTGTGTTCTTGTTACATGCTCTCCTTCTCACTATTTCCCATCTTCTATTTTTCTGCACTGTTGCTCTGCAATCTCCTTCCTCCTCCACCCAGTTCATTCTCTCTTGTCCTTCAGTGCTGTCACTCAAGTACCCCCTGATCATGCACTCCTATCTGTCCATGGATTCTCTAGGTTCTTACTCCATGATCCCCTCTGATTTCCCCTGTGCTCTCACTCCATGACAGAAATGGACAGAGTGAATCCTGAGCTTGTTTTAGATTTTCTATTCTGTGGCAAGAGCCTCAGCCTAGCTGTAGTGAGAACAGTGCTGCTAGCCCAACTGCCTAATCAGCATGGGAGCTGTCTGCTGGGGGCTTCCTCTGCCTGGGGGCAGGGGCTTCTTTTGTACATAAACAGTTAGGGATCCACAATGTAGTTGATTAGCAGCTGGTGCTCAGTGTGAACAGTGGCTGCAACTCTGTGCTCTCTCTTGAGAGAGTGAACATAGAAAGGGATAGGGAATAAATCCTGGACTTGTTTTCAGATTTTCTGCTATCTGGACTTTAATTTCTCCCACCTTATCCTTCAGCCACCACCCCAGTGTCTTTCTTAAATAGTCTTTCAAGGGTATAGGTCAAATGTTTAATTAAATCTAGCAGTAATGTAAGGGATTGTTTGGATCTCTTTTGAGGAGAGGAGTATGGGAAGCTCCCTCTGTGTTCCAATCACAGAGAACGCTATTTCTTAGTGCCCCCTCCTCCCAGCTAGAAGTGTCTTGCAGTCTGATCCCTGGCCCTATCCCACCAGACTGCATCATCTCTTTAGTAAACTTTGGGAATACACAAGGGAAGAAACAAGGGCACCCTGGATCCCAATGTTAGGCAAATCTATTTCCTCTATTATCCACCTCATAGAACCCCCATCCCTCCTACCATCCCCTATTCTGGCTATAAATCACCCCTTCTTAGTGCCTTAGTTTCCATATCCTTCACCTTAGGGACTGGTTAGATCAGATGCATTTCCCACAGTCATAACAATGTGTTCCAGCAAAACCACCCAACTTATCAAGGTTATTGGAGGCCGAAGAAGGACCCTGTCCAGAGTCTTCCTTCACCAGGTGCCTCATCAACATTGGGCCACAAACTCCAAGCTGCGTAGACCTCTCAAATAGTATCCAATTTGCCTGCTTTCATTGGGGATTCTCAATGTACCTTCAGCCAACAACAAAATTCCAGGTATTGCTGATCTTATTAAGGAATTCCAACTCCAAATCCTGTGTTTCACTGCAGCTTGGGTAGGTGAGGGCAATATTGTTATAGTCTGACAATTCTGGCCACCAGGTTACCTTTGCCATAGTAAACCATGTTCCATAGATCGTGTGGGAGGTATATCAGTCATCTTCCAAAAATCCTTGAACCTAGTGGAGGCCAAACAGATAGGCAAGTCTGAATTCCATCCTTATATTCCATGGTGCTGATCTGCTAAGGCTAGCTTTAAATTACTGCCCTCCAACTGCTCAGGCTGACTTCCTCTTCCATCTCTCTTAGTTTTTGAGTGACCTAGCTATGTCAGCTAATAAACTTCTCATTCAAGGAGACTTTAGTATACATGCGTATGCCCTAATCAATGGCACAAAAAACAATTTTCTGCACTATATAGAGAATCTGAGCCACTCCTAGCATATCAAATATTCTACACATTGTAGGGGACATTCTCTAGATTTGAAATTCAAATCTTCTAATACCCCATCAAATTTAGAATAATTGTGACTACCCCTATCTCCTATTCTGACCACTTATTAGTGAGGGATTTTATTATCCACTGAAATTCCACTCCTCCTTCCAGAAAGGCATCTAACATCACTAGTGACAAAATCATTTAGGTCTTTAAGCTACCTGACACAGATATTTCCTCACAACCAGCTGAATGCCTAGTTCAACAATGGAATGAGGAACATAAGAACATAAGAAATTGCCATAATGGGTCAGAACAAGGGTCCATCAAGGCCAGCATCCTGTTTCCAACAGAGGCCAAACTACGCCACAAGAACCTGTTGCGCTTGGAGGTGGACCCTTGTCCTGGAGCAGTGGAGAATGGCTCCCTGGTAGGGACCAGTAAGCACCTGCCCCCAGGGAGTGGAGCACAGGAGGAGTCAGAGGCTAGGATGAACTTCACCACTGGAAACCAAGGTCCCCCCGGGTGAAGCCCGTAGGGACCTGGGCCGCTTGGACTTAGGTGGGCCTCGCAGGGTCTCCTGGAGAGGTAGTAGAGAGGCGTGCCCAAGATCAGCAAGGGAGCATGGTCGGACTTCACGCTGTTGGCCTGGAGAGGCAAGGAAGGCCCAAACAGCATAGGCGATGATAAGGCAAGGGACAGAGCCAGAATCAGAAGACATGGTCAATGGCAGCCAAGGTCAGAATCTGAGGATCAGTCCGAAGAGTAGTCAACGAGGCAGAGGTCAGGTTCCGGAGGTCAGACGAGGTCACAAGGCAGGCAGAGGTCAGGATGCAGGCAGCGGACAGGAAGGTCAAGGAACAGGCCGAGGTTAGTACCAGAGAGACAGTCTGAGGATACTACCTGGGCGGACGGACAGAAGGACGCTGGACAGAAGGACGCTGGCTCAAGACTGGAAAAAGACTTTGAATGCAGAGGCAACTAGTACACTTACAGTGCCAACCCGATTGCCAAGGCAAGGAAGTGCAGGCAGGGACCTCCTTATATCGTTCCATCAATCAGGGCATGCCACGGAGCTAGGACCTGGTCCTACAAGATGTCGTGCTGTCCGCGCGCCGGCGTGTAGGGGCGTGGCTAATGCCACTGGAGATGCCAAACTCCGGCATGAGGTCTGCTGCGCAGTGGAAGGCCCGGCGACCGCCGCCGCGGGACACCGAGGCCTAGAGGAACTCGTGGCTGCCGCTGGGGAGGCTGAACCATTACCTGCAGAGCAGCTAGCGAGGTGAGCAGGCCCGTGTGCGGATGGGGCGCACAACAGAACCTGGCAATTACCCAAGCACTAAGAAGATCCCATGCTACTGATGCAATTAATAACAGTGGCTATTCCCTAAATAAACTTCATTAATAGCAGTTAATGGACTTCTCCTGCAAGAACTTATCCAAACCTTTTTTGAACCCAGCTACACTAACTGCACTAACCACATCTTCTGGCAACAAATTCCAGAGCATTATTGTGCTTTGAGTGAAAACGAATTTTCTCAGATTAGTCTTAAATGTGCTACTAGCTAACTTCATGCAATGCCCCCATGTCCTTCTATTATTTGAAAGTGTAAATAACCGAATCACATCTACTCATTCAAGACCTCTCTTGATCTGAAAGACCTCTATCATATCCCCCCTCAGCCATCTCTTCTCCAAGCTGAACAGCCCTAACCTCTTCAGCCTTACCTCATAGGGGAGCTGTTCCATCCCCTTTATCATTTTGATTGCCCTTCTCTGTACCTTCTCCATCGCAACTATATCTTTTTTGAGATGTGGCGGCCAGAATTGTACACAGAATTCAAGGTATGGTCTCACCATGGAGCAATATAGAGGCATTATGACATTTTCCGTTTTATTAACCATTCCTTTCCTAATAATTTCTAACATTCTGTTTGCTTTTTTGACTGCTGCAGCACACTGAGCCGATGATTTTAAAGTATTATCCACTATGATGCCTATATCTTTTTCCTGGGTGGTAGCTCAGATTATTTTCCTGGGTGGTACCACAGTTATTGATAATATAGCCTCCTCCCCCCAAAAAACATTCTACCCCACCTGTGACAAACTGAAAGGTTCACTTAGTTCCATGATGGTCATCATCTCATTAAACAGTCATGTCAACTGATGTATAGTTGGTGCAAACATAGCACTCAAGATAACTTGTGAAGTTGCAAGGAACACATAAGGAAATATCTCATGAGAGGCTTCTAGGAAAAGTAAAAAGTCATGGGATAGGTGGCGATGTGTTTTCGTGGATTACAAACTGGCTAAAATACAGGAAACAGAGAGTAGGATTAAATGGACAATTTTCTCAGTGGAAGGGACTGGGCAGTGGAGTGCCTCAGGGATCTGTATTGGGACCCTTACTTTTCAATATATTTATAAATGATCTGGAAAGAAATACGATGAGTGAGATAATCAAATTTGCAGATGATACAAAATTGTTCAGAGTTGTTAAATCACAAGCAGATTGTGATAAATTGCAGGAAGACCTTGTGAGACTGGAAAATTGGGCATCAAAATGGCAGATGAAATTTAATGTGGATAAGTGGAAGGTGATGCATATAGGGAAAAAATAACCCATGCTATAGTTACACAATGTTAGGTTCCATATTAGGTGCTACAACCCAAGAAAGAGAACTAGGCGTCATAGTGGATAACACATTGAAATCGTCGGTTCAGTGTGCTGTGGCAGTCAAAAAAGGAAACAGAATGTTGGGAATTATTAGAAAGGGAATGGTGAATAAAACAGAAAATGTCATAATGCCTCTGTATTGCTCCATGGTGAGACCACACCTTGAATACTGTGTACAATTCTGGTCGCCGCATCTCAAAAAAGATATAATTGCGATGGAGAATTTACAGAGAAGGGCTACCAAAATGATAAGGGGAATGGAACAGTTCCCCTATGAGGAAAGACTAAAGAGGTTAGGACTTTTCAGCTTGGAGAAGAGACGGCTGAGGGGGGATATTATAGAGGTGTTTAAAATCATGAGAGGTCTAGAACGGGTAGATATGAATCAGTTATTTACTCTTTCGGATAATAGAAAGACTAGGGGGCACTCCATGAAGTTAGCATGGGGCACATTTAAAACTAATCGGAGAACGTTCTTTTTTACTCAATGCACACTTAAACTCTGGAATTTGTTGCCAGAGGATGTGGTTAGTGCAGTTAGTGTGGCGGCGGTCATCCAGTGCTCCTACCATGTAACAGGGGCCGGCCAATGGCACGAATACCCTGTCACATGGTAAGGGCAAAGGGCCATCGGCGCCATCTTTATGAGTGGCAGCCGACGGCCCGAGAACAGGAGATCGCTCCCGGGACCACCACTAGAGCACCAGGTAATTTTAAAATGTTTTGGGGGGATCGGGAGGGTGGGAGAAGTTAAAGGGTCATCTTTAAAGGGTCGGGTAGGTTTTTTTTTAACCGGGCCATTGGCGCCATTTTTGAGTGGCAGTCAAAATGGCGCCGATGGCCCAAGAGCGGGAGATCGGTCCCCGTTCCCCCTCTGGACTCGTAAAAGGTTTTGGGAGGGTTCATGGGGGTGGGGGAAGGTAAGGGGTCAATTTTAAAGGGTCGGGCCTCACAAAAAAAAAATTAACGATGTGAATCGGAACCGATTCCGATTCACATCTCCAGCGATCAGATTTTTTTTCTCCCTCCAGCCGGGCACAAGATTCACATCTCTAATATATATATATATATATATATATATATATATATATATATATATATATATGTAACACAGAATACTGAAGTCAGCTAACAGATATCACATCATCAGAACACCGAGCACTTTAATGTACAAACTGTCCTTACCGCATCTCATCAAACATCAGGCTCAAATACGGGGCTTCCCTGCCTGATGTTAGACGGGATGCGGTAAGGACTAGTGATGTGAATCGTTTTTTGACGATTTAAAACAATCGTCAGATTTATTTTAAATCGTCAAAAATCGTTAGAGCCGCGATACAATAGCAATTCCCCCGATTTATCGTCAAAAAATCGTAAATCGGGGGAGAGGGGAGGGCGGGAAAACCGGCACACCAAAACAACCCTAAAACCCACCCTGATCCTTTATAACAAATCCCCCACCCTCCCGAAGCCCCCCCAAATATTTTAAATTACCTGGGGTCCAGTGGGGGGGTCCCTGCGCGATCTCCCGCTCTCGGGCCATGGCTGCGTTAATAGAAATGGCGCCGGTGGCCCTTTGCCCTTACCATATGACAGAGCAAAGGTAGCGCCGGCGCCATTTTGGTTCCTGTCACACGACATCACGAGTGCAGGAGATCGCTCCCGGACCCCCGCTGGACCCCCAGGGACATTTGGCCAGCTTGGGGGGGCCTCCTGACCCCCACAAGACTTGCCAAAAGTCCAGTGGGGGTCCGGGAGCAACCTCCTGCACGCGGGCCGTATTGCCAATATTCAAAATGGCGCCGGTGCTACTTTTGCCCTCACTATGTCATATAGCTGACATCAGTATTCAGTGGGGGTCCGGGAGCGATCTCCTGCACTCGTGATGTCGGGTGACAGGAACAAAAATGGCACCGGTGCTACCTTTGCCCTGTCATATGGTAAGGGCAAAGGGCAAAGGGCCACCGGCGCCATTTCTATTAACGCAGCCGTGGCCCGAGAGCGGGAGATCGCGCAGGGACCCCCCACTGGACCCCAGGTAATTTAAAACATTTGGGGGGGCTTCGGGAGGGTGGGGGATTTGTTATAAAGGATCGGGGTGGGTTTTAGGGTTGTTTTGGTGTGCCGGTTTTCCCGCCCTCCCCCGATTTAGGATTTTTAACGATTTTTTAACAAAAAAAACCATGACGATCAGATTTCCCTCCCCCCCAGCCAAAATCGATCGTTAAGACGATCGATCACACGATTCACATCCCTAGTAAGGACTGTTTGTAGGGCTTGTACATTAAAGTGCTCGGTGTTCTTGTGATAACTGTTAGCTGACATCAGTATTCAGTGTTACATATATATATATATATATATATATATATATATATATATATATATATATATACATACACATCTGTCTTATACCTGAATATACATTTATTTAGTCAATAAAGTAATATTTTCTATTGTGTATATACTGTCCTTTGGTCATTAATTCTTGGTTGAAACATTGGTTCAGACCAAGGGTCCATCAAGCCCAGCATCCTGTTTCTAACAGTGGCCAATCCAAGTCACAAGTACCTGGCATGTACCCAAACATTAAACTACCATTTCTTACTGATTAATAGCAATTTATGGATTTTTCCTCTAGGAAACTAAACCTTTTTAAAACACAGTTACACTAACTGCTGTAACCACATCTTCTGGCAATGAATTCCAGAGCTTAACTATGCACTAGGGTAGATTTTCAAAGGGTTACGCGCGTAAGATACGCGCGTAACTCCCAAAAACCTACCCCAGCGCGTGCTGAGCCTATTTTGCATAGGCTCGGCGGTGCGCGCATGCCCTGGGACGCATGTATGTCCTGGGGCTTTCAAAAATAGGCGGTCCGGGGGTGGGGTGGGGCTGGGGCATGGTGGCGATCCGGGGGCGGTCCGGGGGCATGACTGTGATCCAGGACGGGGCCGGGGGTGTTCCCGAGTCCTCGGGCAGGCATAACTTTTGAAACAAGGGTAGGGGGGGATTTAGTTAGGGCTGGGGGGTGGGTTAGATAGGGGAAGGGAGGGGAAGGTGGGGTGGGGGGTCAAAAAAAAGTTCCCTCCAAGGCCGCTCCGATTTCAGAGCGGTCTTGGAGGGAACGGGGAAAGCCATCGGGGCTCCCCTCAGGCTCGGCACCGCAAGGTGCACATGTGTGCACCCCCTTGCGCGTGCATGTTATAAAATCGGGTGTACATTTGTGCGCACCGGGTAGTCTAACTTCAGTTAGTCAGCCAGAGTGACTCACTGTTCTCTTGATTAGCAAATGTTGGTATCTAATCAAACCAGTGCATCAAGCTAGGTTGCTAGTACATTGTAAAAATCTCATCTTTCTGTACCTGTCATCATTCCAAATCAATAAAATCTTCGCTGATGCTACTGTGCTGTTCATACCTCTGACTGTGCATACAAAACTGCCCCCCAAAACCAAGGCCACCACCAAAACCTCATCCTGAGTACTAGTTGCCTCTCTTACTTATTTGAATAGTTTATTTATATGAATGTCTTATAAAAAGTCTCTCACTCACTCACTCACTCATGATGCAGTATCAGGAAAATTACCCAAACTATGCACCTTTTTTATCATGGGCATTATTCTTGCTAAATTTATAGCAAAATGATGAATCTAGGCCCACATATTTAACACTGGTACTCAAAATGTCTACCAGACATTTCTCCTCTGCCTAGCAAAAATCTAATCAAATTTCTTAATATATGGCAAACCTCCATAGGTCACATTCAGCAGAACATCTAGTACAATTCACCATAGCTGTTGAAACCCTAGCCCCTTCCACCTCAAACCAACCCCCACCATAACCCTAGAGAACTCCCCCTAGATCCATGAAGGACTCCATCTACTCATGTAACAGCCCTGTCAACTTAAAAGAAAATGGCTTAACAAAGAACTGAGACCAACATACGCCTCTGCAAATAGCATACAAAGAAATATAAAACAGCCATTCAACAAGCAAAAAGGAATGTATCACTAAACACCTACAACTAATAAAAAATCACCATGGGAAACCTTCAACCAGTAAGGAAACTCTCTAAGATGAAATCCGTAATACCTACCATCACCACAGATGAACCTTCAGCTGATATCTTTGCAGAATTTTTCATGGATCAAATTCAACTATATTCCCTTCCTTCATCACTTCCACTTCTCTCTTACTCATCCTGGGCCTAAATGCCTTTCCTACTCCATGCACACCTCCTTCTAACAAAGCTAAACTTTCAGCTACCCCAGTCAAATGGAATCAACCACCTTCTGACAGTATCCCTCTGTCTGAATTCAGAACAATCTGTTTCATTCCCAAAAAATACTGAAAAAATCCTTCAGAGGATCAGCTGTTCTACCTGCCTATTAGATCTGATATTCCCAAATACATCTGTGGTTTAAGATATAACTTAGCCCCCTGGTTAACCACATAGCAAATGCCCTCCTAACCCACGGCTTCCTGCATCATCAACTAAAAATGGCCATAATCAAACTAATCTTGAAGAAAGCAGATTCTGATCAAAAAATAGTTGACCAGGCTTATCCAGTCTCCAGCCTGCCCTTTCTTTCTAATCTAGTAAAAAATGTAGTATAATTCCAACTTGATTTCTTAGAAGAAGTAGACTTCTTTCATCCTTGGTTGTCTAGGTTCAGAAAAGACCATGGAACATAATTCATTCTTTTAGCCATAACTAACAGTATCTACATAAATGCCGACCATGGGGCTGACTTCCTTCTAGTTCTATATGATCTCTCCACTGCCTTTGACACTCAGACACCAACTACTTATACAACTCTTAAGTGACATCAGTATTAAAGGCACATTCCTTAAATGGTTTAAATTTTTCCTGGACAGCAGGACTCTGTTGTATCTTGTGCCAACAAATCATCTTCACCCAAAGACCTTACCTGTGAGTGCCTCAGGGTTCAGCACTATACCTGATCTGTGACCTTATCCTGTTTTGTTTTTTTTAACATTGATTGACACATTTTTGTTGATGACATTTAACTTCAACTCTGCATCAAAGTAGGATCAGATCAGACCTCATCCATTGTAAATCTTTATCACTGACTTACTGCAATAACCCTATGGTCCACAACCAGAAACTCAAACTCAACTCCTCCAAATCAGAACTCCTCTGGCTAAGCCAAAAAGGACATCCTTTATTATTCCTGCATTCTCTATCAGGTACTCCTCTACTATCAAAAGATTCAGTGCAAATTCTGGGACTTCAGCTCAACCATAATCTTACAATGGAAACACACATCTCAAAAATGGTAAAGGCCTGCTTTATGCAGCTGCACCAGATTCATAAAATTTGTAACTTTTTCTATAAACATGACCTGGCCACATCAGCCAAATTGACTATCAGAATTCTCTATTTCATGGCATCTCACAACACAATCTAAAGTGCCTCCAACTTCTTCAAAGTACAGTTGCAAGAATTTGGATTAGAACCAAAGCATCTGACTACATGAAGCCTATCTTACTCCAATTATACTAGGTCCTAGTACAAAATAGGATCCAATTCATAGTTCTCTGCTTTGGACTCAATATGGCCCAGAATACCTCTCACAGCTCCTGCCCTCCTATCCACAAAAAACCTCCACTCCTTCCAAATGCTTCTTCTATCCTCTCCCTCTATGGCTTCTGCAGATTGACCTGAACCAGATTTTGTGCATTTAGTTGCTTCACTGCTAAGCTATGGAAAAAGATACGACTATGCTTATGCCAGGACACGTATTACCTCACTTTCAGGAAAAGAGTCAAGGCCTGGTTGAATTAGCTCTTTAGAAGAAGAGCTAATTCCATCTTCTAAATTCCTTCTTTAAACCTGTGACAAACTATGACAAAGTCAACAAAGAAAATCATCTTTATCCCATAACTACCAGACCTGGATCATGAGACCATATCATGAGCCACTGATGGATTTTCTTACTTATTGACTCTCCTCCATTTCACTAGACTTCTTCCCTCCCAATACATCTACACTGTAGCTTCTTTTTTTCCCAGTCTTCCTAGTTTATCTAATATTCATAGCAATACTATTCTTTCTACTACCCTAAATGACCATTCTATCCCCCTTATATCTCTTACCTTATATGATCCTCTTTCATGTTTTCCTGTGTTGATTAGGGTTACCAACTGACTATATTTTCAGGTCAGCTTGATCCATTCCTGGTTTTAACCTACTGCCTGCATGAACTTGTTGTCCAGGTATCTCTTTTGTTTTCCTGAGAAAAGTAAGATCATCAGACCGATCATCAGACATCATCAGACAGAGAGGTAACACCGGGAATGGATCAACCTGTCCTGAAAATCTGGAACCAGTTGGCAACCTTAAAGTTGATTGTAACCTGTTACATGATTGTAATAGGTTTTTAACTTTAAATCTGATTTTAGTCACTTTGAGACTAGTTTGGAAAGGGTGGAATATCAAATGATTATAAAATAAATGTTGCTTGATATTGTTGGAAGTCTCATATTTTCTGTTAGAGGTTCCTTAGTATAGATGTAAATAAATCTGGGCCTGGTTTTGAAATAAGACACTCCCATTCTGCAGCTGTGGCAAATCTTTTTTGGTGCTCTGGCTATGGGAGGTTTGTCTGGTAAAACCTCACAAGTTCTGATTTTTCGTTTTTCTGTGTCTTGTGTCCCCACAGTGCTATTACTATTCAGTGCGAGTCTTTGCAGGTCAGGAACTCTCCTCTGTGTGGATTGGCTGGGTAACTCCAGACTATCACTTCTACAGTGAGAACTTTGATTTAAGCAAGAACTGCACTGTGACTGTCACCCTGGGAGATGAGAGAGGGCGTGTGCATGAGAGGTAGGTCTATCTGCTTTCAGAGTGCTCCAAGAATTGAATCATCTATGATAATTCACAATGCTAACAGCACTCCCAGACCAACATCTGTGTCACCAGGGCTTTTCTTCTGGTGTTATAGAAACATAGAAATGACGGCAGAAGAAGACCAAACGGTCCATCCAGTCTGCCCAGCAAGTTTTGCACTTTTTTTTTTCTCTTACTTATGTTACTCTTGGCTCTTAGTAACTTTTGGTTCTATTTCCCTTCCACCCCCACCATTAATGAGAGAGCAATGTTGGAACTGCATCTAAGTGAAATATCTAGCCCAATTAGTTAGGGTAGCAACCGCTGCAATAAGCAAGCCATACCCACACCCACCTGCCCACCCAGATTAAATAATTCAGTCCTTGTTGGTTGTTGTCTGTATATAGATCCACCTTTCTTCATTCCCCCTGCCATTGAAGCAGAGAGCTATGCTGGAAATGCTTGAAGTATTGGTCTTTCTCCCCTGCCGTTGAAGCAGAGAGCTATACTGGATATGCATTGAAAGTGAAGTATCAGGCTTATTTGGTTTGGGGTAGTAGCCACCGTAACAAGCAAGCTACTCCCCGCTTTTTTGTGAATGCAAATCCTTTTTTCCACATTTCCTTTTGCCGTTGAAGCTTAGAGCAATGTTGGAATCACATTAACCGTGTGTATGTTTATTGAATAAGGGTATTATCTCCAGGTAGTAGGGATGTGAATCGTTTTTCAATGATTAAAATTATCGTCCGATAATGTTAATATCGTCTTAAATCGTTATAGAACACGATACAATAGAAATTCTAACGACTTATCGTTAAAAATCGTTAAATCGTGTTAGTGCGCACTAACTCGATTTAGTGCGCACTAACTGAAAATGATACAAATAAACACTTTCCAGGTCACTGAAGGTCAGTTAGGAATGAATATGTGTTCCTATTGGCTGGCTGCCCTCTTATCTATTGATGTTACCAAGGTTACCACTGAGGTGATGGTTGGGGGGATGGGAAATGGAACTGGAAACTAACGAACACCAACAGAAAATGAAACAAAGTGTTCACACTTCCCAGGTCAGTAAAGGTCACTTAGGAATGAATATGTATGTATGTAATTGTATTCCTATTGGCTGGCTGTGCTCTTATCCATTGATGTTACCAAGGCTAACACTGAGGTAATGGTTGGGGGGATGTGAAATGGAAACAGTTGGAAGCTTGACAAAAAAAGTAATGTAATGATCAGCACTCACGTGACTAGAACTTGTTTGTTTATTATTTTTGTTAGCAGGCATCTGAAATGCTAGTGCATGTTGAATTTGCCAATCACTGTGCATTTTAGAAAGGAGGTCCTGGCTGGAACTGTACACAGTTCAAATATATGTAATTGATTGTTGGTAAGTGTATTTTTTAAGTAGCCACACTGGCACAAGTATGTTTACTTTTCCTCCTACTTAACTCACTAGCTCAGCTTTGTAAGAAGGGCTTCTCTGCTTGTGTGTTGTTTTTGTTTGGTGTGAGGAGAGCAGAAACATCAGATCTTTATTCAATCTACTACAGTCATCTCTTACAGTGCCCTATCCCTATTAATACCAGGAGTGTTGTGATCTTCCTGTACACAGTGCCCTAACCCTGATACCAGTCTGAGACAGCTCCCTCCCTGCATTACTAGTGAGAGGCTGGCTTCACAGACAGGGGGGAGCTGCCTGACCCTCACTCCTGACTTCCCCCATGTCCCAGCTAGTGAATGGTGTGTGGGTGGGGGGGGGGAGGATGGTGAAGTCTGAGACAGCTCCCTCCCTGCATTACTAGTGAGAGGCTGGCTTCACAGACAGGGGGGAGCTGCCTGACCCTCACTCCTGACTTCCCCCATGTCCCAGCTAGTGAATGGTGTGTGGGTGAGGGGGGGGGGGGGAGGAGGATGGTGAAGTCTGAGACAGCTCCCTCCCTGCATTACTAGTGAGAGGCTGGCTTCACAGACAGGGGGGAGCTGCCTGACCCTCACTCCTGACTTCCCCCATGTCCCAGCTAGTGAATGGTGTGTGGGTGAGGGGGGGGGGGGGGGGGGAGGAGGATGGTGAAGTTTGAGACAGCTCCCTCCCTGCATTACTAGTGAGAGGCTGGCTTCACAGACAGGGGGGAGCTGCCTGACCCTCACTCCTGACTTCCCCCATGTCCCAGCTAGTGAATGGTGTGTGGGTGAGGGGGGGGGGGGGGAGGAGGATGGTGAAGTCTGAGACAGCTCCCTCCCTGCATTACTAGTGAGAGGCTGGCTTCACAGACAGGGGGGAGCTGCCTGACCCTCACTCCTGACTTCCCCCTTGTCCCAGCTAGTGAATGGTGTGTGGGTGAGGGGGGGGGGAGGATGGTGAAGTCTGAGACAGCTCCCTCCCTGCATTACTAGTGAGAGGCTGGCTTCACAGACAGGGGGGAGCTGCCTGACCCTCACTCCTGACTTCCCCCATGTCCCAGCTAGTGAATGGTGTGTGGGTGAGGGGGGGGGGGGAGGAGGATGGTGAAGTCTGAGACAGCTCCCTCCCTGCATTACTAGTGAGAGGCTGGCTTCACAGACAGGGGGGAGCTGCCTGACCCTCACTCCTGACTTCCCCCATGTCCCAGCTAGTGAATGGTGTGTGGGTGAGGGGGGGGGGGGAGGATGGTGAAGTCTGAGACAGCTCCCTCCCTGCATTACTAGTGAGAGGCTGGCTTCACAGACAGGGGGGAGCTGCCTGACCCTCACTCAAGCAGAGAAGCCCTTCTTACAAAGCTGAGCTAGTGAGTTAAGTAGGAGGAAAAGTAAACATAATTGTGCCAGTGTGGCTACTTAAAAATTACACTTACCAACAATCAATTACATATATTTGAACTGTGTACAGTTCCAGCCAGGACCACCTTTCTAAAATGCACATTGATTGGCAAATTCAACATGCACGTGTCTGCTAACAAAAATAATAAACAAAGAAGTTCTAGTCACGTGAGTGCTGATCATCACATGTCAAGCTTCCAACTGTTTCCATTTCACATCCCCCCAACCATTACCTCAGTGGTAACCTTGGTAACATCAATAGATAAGAGCACAGCCAGCCAATAGGAATACATATTCATTCCTAAGTGACCTTTACTGACCTGGGAAGTGTGAACACTTTGTTTCATTTTCTGTTGGTGTTCATGAGTTTCCAGTTCCATTTCCCATCCCCCCAACCATCACCTCAGTGGTAACCTTGGTAACATCAATAGATAAGAGGGCTGCCAGCCAATAGGAACACATATTCATTCCTAACTGACCTTCAGTGACCTGGAAAGTGTCTATTTGTATCATTTTGAGTTAGTGCGCACTAACTCGAGTTAGTGCGCACTAACGGGGAGTTAGTGCGCACTCTACCAGGTAGTAGCCGTCTCTACCAGGTAGTAGCCGTCATTCCCGTGTGCCACCCACTCTTCATTCACGTCCTCTAGACTTTATGGATCCACAGTGTTTATCCCACACCCCTTTGAAGTTCTTCACAGTTTTGGTCTTCACCACTTCCTCCGGAAGGGCATTCCAGGCATCCACCACCCTCTCCGTGAAAAAATACTTCCTGACATTGGTTCTGAGTCTTCCTCCCTGGAGCATCAAATCATGACCCCTGGTTCTGCTGATTTTTTTCCGACAGAAAAGGTTTGTCGTTGTCTTTGGATCATTAAAAGCTTTCAAGTATCTGAAAGTCTGTATCATATCACCTCTGCTCCTCCTTTCCTCCAGGGTGTACATATTTAGATTCTTCAATCTCTCCTCATAAGTCATTCGATGAAGACCATCCACTTTTTTGGTCGCCCTTCTCTGGACCGCCTCCATCTTGTCTCTGTCTCTTTGGAGATACGGTCTCCAAAACTGAACACAGTACTCCAGGTGAGGCCTCACCAAGGACATGTACAAGGGGATAATCACTTCCCTTTTCTTACTCGATATTCCTCTCTCTATGCAGCCCAGCATTCTTCTGGCTTTAGTTATCGCCTTGTCACATTGTTTCGCTGACTTCAGATCATTAGACACTATCACCCCAAGGTCTCTCTCCTGCTCCGTGCACATCAGCCTTTCTCCCCCCATCGAATACAGTTCATTCGGATTTCCACTCCCCATATGCATGATTTTGCACTTCTTGGCATTGAATCTCAGCTGCTATATCTTCGACCACTCTTCCAGCTTCCTTAAATCCCATCTCATTCTCTCCACTCCTTCCAGCATGTCCACTCTGTTGCAGATCTTCTATTCCGTCCGCAATGTCACTCACAAAGATATTGAACAGGACCGGTCCCAACACCGATCCTTGCGGTACACTGCTTAAAACCGCTCTCTCTTCAGAGAGAGTTCCATTTACCATCACACATTGTCTTCTGTCCGTCAACCAGTTTGCAATCCAGGCCACCACCTCAGCACTCACTCCTAAGCTTCTCATTTTATTCACCAGTTTCCTGTGCGGGACTGTATCAAAAGCTTTGCTGAAATCCAAGTAGATGACATTGAGTGCTCTTCCTTGATCCAATTCCTTGGTTACCCAGTTAAAAAAGATTTGTCTGACACGATCTTCCCCTGGTGAATCCATGCTGCCTCTGATCCAGCAATTCTCCCGACTGTAGATAGTTCACTATTCTCTCTTTCAACAGCAACTCCATTACTTTTCCCACCACCGAGGTGAGGCAAACTGGTCTGTAATTACCAGCCTCTTCTCTGTTTCCACTCTTGTGAAGCGAGATCACCACCGCTCTTCTCCAGTCACTCGGCACCACTCCCATTTCTAGGGATCTATTGAACAGGTCACACAGTGGACCCGCCAGCACATCTCTGAGCTCTCTCAGTATCCTGGGATGAACCTCATCAGGCCCCATGGCTTTGTCCACTTTCAGTTTCCTCAGCTCTTTCCATACATTCTCTACTGTAAATGGAGTTACATCTACTCCATTCCCCTCTAGTTTGTTAACTAGCAATGGTCCTTCTCCAGGGTCTTCTTTAGTGAACACAGAACTGAAGTATTTTTTTAATATTTCTGCCATTTCTTCGTCTCTCTCCACACATTGATCTTTTTCACCTTTCAATTTCACGATAGCACTTTGAACTTTTCTCCTTTCACTGATGTATCTGAACAATGTTTTGTCACCTCTCTTAATCTCTTTGTCAATCCTTTCTTTCGCTTGACCTTTTGCTGTCTTGATTACTTTCTTTGTCTCCTTCAGTTCTACCAGATATTCTTCTTTGTGCTCCTCCCTTTGTAGTTCTTGAACGCTGTTCTTTTAGCCTTTATTTTGTCAGCCACCTCCTTGGAGAACCAGATAGGTTTCATTTTTCTTTTGCTTTTCTTTACTTTTCTAACATATAGATTAGTTGCCTTGGTAATTGCTCCTTTTAGTTTGGTCCACTGTTGTTCCACATCTCTCTTGTTCTCCCAACTTACTAGTTCTTCCTCCAGGTACGTCCCCATTTCATCAAAGTCTGTGTTTTTGAACTGCAAAACTCGGATTTGTGTGCTTCTTTTCTGTATCCTTTTTGTGATATTAAACCATACCATTTGATGATCTCTGGTGCTGAGGTGGGCGCCCACCTGCACATCAGAGACATTATCTCCATTAGTGAGCACTAAATTGAGTATAGCTCCCTCTCTTGTGGGTTCCATTATCATTTGTTTGAACAGAGCTCCTTGCAGAACATCCACTATTTCTCTACTATTGTTAGATTCTGCAAATGGGATTCTCCAGTCTACATCCGGCAAATTAAAGTCTTCAACAATCACCACTTCTCCCTTCTTTCCCATCTTTTGGATGTCTTCAAACAGATCTCTGTCAAGCTCTTCCTTTTGGTTTGGAGGCCTGTAAACCACTCCAATAAAAATGGATGTCTCATATTTTTTTTAGGTTGGCCCATATTGCTTCTTCGTTGCCCCATCTTCCTTGCAGCTCAGATGCTTGGATATTGTTTCTGATATAAAGAGCCACTCCTCCCCCTTTCCTATCCTCTCTGACCTTCCTTAACAAGTTATAGCCCGTTATTGCCGTATCCCAATCGTGAGATTCCGTGAACCATGTCTTCGTGACAGCAACAATGTCCATCATTAGGTCTTGCAGATCTGGGATTTTATTGTCCAAACTACGAGCATTTGTGCTCATAGCTTTCCAGCTTTCCTCATTCAGGTTACTGGTGTTCTTGGGCTCCTTTTGTGACTTTACTTGAGTTTTGCTATCCACTATTCCCTTTCCCTTTGCATTTGTGCAAGGGGAAAGATTAGTGCCTTTGATTACAGATTCATCCAGCACAATGAGCTTTTTCCTTTGGTTACTGATCAGGAATTCCTGTATGCATTGGGTTTCTTCTTTCTTTTCAGATAAAACTTCAATCTTTTTCTCAAGAGCTTCTTCAGTATTTAATACAGAAAAGGCTTTTTGTACTTGTTGCACTTGATACAGTGTGTGTCTCTGCATCAGAGGTTCAATTCTACCAGAGCCCTCTGTAATCTTGTTGTTTATTGAGTTCCTTAATACCCTGTGTGAAAGGGGAGGGGGGGGGTAGACTTGTGGGTTGCACAGCTATCAAGAATGGGTGCCTGTGGGTCACAGGTCTTATCCTGCCTGAGTCCACTGTAAATCTCTTTATCCTTGACTTTTGGTTTTTCTGTGGTAATGGGGAATTAATTCCCGAATATTGTAAAGAGGATGAGCCTTTCTTCATTGAAGCCAATTGAGCTTTAACTACAGCCAGCTCCTTTTTCAAGGAAGCGAGCTGTGAACAAATGGGGCAAGCCCTAAGTTTCCAGATGATTTCCCTCTGAATAAAGGCTCCACAATAGTTACATTGGATAGTCCTCATTTTGGTAATTTGATGGTTAACACCTAAGGAAATACCAATTTACTATTTATCCTGTTGTCAATTATGCATTTAGGTAGACTATATCAGAAAAGCAAACCTAGGGGTGGGTGGACAGAGGAGTAGGGTGGGAGGGATTTAAACAGTTAACCCTTGGTCATGGATGTTCTCAGGACTCTGTATCTGCAATTGAGTTTAATAAGACCCTCCCCCTGATTGGCATACTAAGTTTAACTAAGTTAAACCTTTACTTAGCTGGACACAAGAATATTTAGTGCTTCCTGGCTCCATACTGTGCACTAGCCACAATGGCTCTCCTGCTTCTCAAAGTTTACCTCCCCCAAGCAACCACACCCAATCTAGACAGAAAAGGTCACTTCTAGAAGTTTGTTTGTCCTTTTTTGTAAATTTTTTTTACACAGCTCTTTATTCCCCAATATTAATATTTAAACAAATTATTAGTGCCAGCTAACTCCAAATGAGAAATAGATTTTATCAGATTAAAAGCCGGAGGGGTTTTTTTTTTGTTTGTTTGACATCTTAACTCTATAGCAGAGCAACCAAACAGCAAATTAAATTACTAGAATAATATCTGACTATAATGAAATGAAACACAGACAGGAATTATACACAGAAGCCTTCTACAATATTTATAAGTAATAAGCAGGAATACTTAGCCACAATGAGCCAATAGTAAGTACCAGCACCTGTTTTGCTGCTTGCATGTCCCACTAACAGTAGCAAACTTGTAAGTCACTGGGAGAAGAAACCAAAAGTGCAGCAGCAAACAGCTGCATGTGCTCTGCAGCTACCCATTCTGAACTGGGGCCAGGTGATCACAGCAACACCCTCCTGGGGCTGAATGAAAGGCTCTGTCTGGAACAGAAGCCAGGGGGTGGCCAATTGCAACTGCTTTTCTCCCCTGTCTGTGTGCCAGAGGAAAGTCTCCATGAGGAAGTCAGGGGGCTGGCTGATTACAACAACTGCTTCACCTTCCCCTCCCCCTCCCCACCGGATGAAAGGGTCTACAAGGAACAGGAAGCCAGAGACCAGCCAGTTGCACAGACCTGCCAAGTATCCTGCATTTGGCAGAAGTTTCTTGCTTCAGGAGTCCATCCCCCACTTTCTTGCCCAACACGAGACTGGAGTTGGGACTGAGGCAAGTAGAAGCAGTTCCAAGTATGTGACTTTATGTTGCATCGCAGACCACAAAAGAGAAGTGTTAGAAATCTATTGCTCAGTTTCTTCCCTGCAGGCACAGTCAGCAAAGAGCAGCTTCAGATCTTGTGAGATCAGCAGCAGGTGTGCTAGTCTGTGAGATTTGAAGTTGCTTATTATGGTGCCAGCATTTATTTTTATTTTTAAACATTTATAGCCCACTTATGATAATCAAGTTCTGTTAGGAGGGTTACAATAAATATTATTGAAGAAACCGAGTGTAGGTCTGATAGGGTGTGCTTTTCTAGGGGAGTGGGAGAGCAAAGAAGGGAGAAAATGCTGAGGGTAGCAAGTGACAGAGGGAATAGATGCTGGGAAGGGGATGGGGGACAATGGGAATAGCTGATGTTGGAGATGGAAGATGATAAGAATCAGGGACCAGATGGTGGAGAAGGAGAGGCAAGAAGAAAATGGGTCAGAAAAGGGGGGGGGGAGGCTGAGGGAAGAGGGATAATGACAGGGGGTGGATGCTAGGGAAAGGGGGCCATGAGAAGGGCAGATTCTCGGCAGAGGATGGATGCTGTGTGGAAGGGAGAAGAGGTGGGAAGATGGATGCTAGGGAAGAGAGAAATGTAGTGGTGGAGGCAAGAGGTAAGAATGGGAAATGAGACCTATGGGTGAGGGATGATATGAAAGGAATGGAAGAGCAGGAGAGAGAAAAATGAATTGAAGAGCAACATGGGGCTGATGGTGAGAACGAGGAAGCTGGGTAAGAAAGGGGCAGATGCTAGGATGAAGAGTTAGAGGGCAAATGGATAAGGGAGGGGGAGAAATGGAGGGTTGGAGGAGGCAAGAAATGTGGAAGGATTGAAAAGGAGAAATTATAGGGATGAGGAAGAGGAATGGGAGAAGGGGATAGGTTGGTCAATAGAAATAGAAGCAATCAAGAAGTCCAAAGGGAACAGGACTCTGTTTAAAAAAAAAAATCTTCCAGTCAGAGAATGGGAAACGGGGTGGGCCTGATAGAGACACAGCACAACTCTTCCCTGCCAAATGCTGGCCCCACCTCCCTTTTTCAAGCTCTGAAGCCCTTCAGTGAAGAGGATAAGCAGCTTCAGCCAGTAAGCCTGTTACACCAGCCCAGTTCCTTTTGTAGTTTTAAAACTAGGATCACTGAGGTTTCCACGGGAATTTAGGCCCATGAAAGTGGGAGACTCCTACTGAATGCTGGAGACTTGACAGCTCTGCAAAGGTGGTGAGGGTGAACATTCCTCTTGCTCTTTCCAAAATGATCTGCTACAATATTTATTGAAAGCATACATATAATCCACAGTTCTAACTTAGTTCAATGTGGAGAACAGAAATAAAATCAAACATATATAAAACATTTATAACAGTTGATTCACAAAAGCCTCATTAAAATGCAGAGCTTTCAATTGTTTTCAAAAGATTTTGAGATCCTTCCTGCACATATTTCTGCTGGCAAGCCATTCCACAAAGTTGGAGCAACACAAGCAAATGCTCTAATTCTTGTACCACTAAGCTTGTAATTTTGAAAAGAATGTTACAGACAGCAAATTATCATTGAGAGACCTCAACAAGCATACGGGAACATATTTAACAATAGAGGATGCCAGTGAACACAGATTTCCAGTATTTAGTAACAAACATAATAACTAGGATTTTAAACTGAGCCCTCCACCTCACAAGGATCCTGTGGAGATAATACAACTGGGGGATGGAAGAGGGTATAAACTGGAGTGACAGAGGCTGAGATAGCAGTTATGCTAGAAGGGAGGAGGTTGCCTGGAGGGGGTTGTATGACTAAAGTATGAAAGAGGGGATTAGGTAGATATCAGTGAGGAAGAGAGTGGATTGATTAATGGAGAGGTATTGCACACCATGATTTATTTTGGGTTGCCCTCTTGGCCTGACATTGCATTCATTGCCTACATGTTTGGAGAGGCCTATTTTAGATTGTCATAAAGGGAAACAATCCCTTTGTGCCACAGGCACAGGTATTATTTATAGAGTGAAAAAATCAAGTATGCTTCCCCATTACTAAAAGCACTTCACAGGGAGCCAAGTAGCTAACATTAAGAGCCCCTTTCTACTACAGCATATCTTACAACAGAAAAAAGGTATCATCTAGAGGTGTTGGTAGGAGCTCCATTCCTCTGAAGCTGTTTGCTTTTGCAAATTTGACAAATATCTTCAAGGTCCTAAATCCTGCCAGTATCAAGGACAAAAAAGTGATCTTTCTTACCTCACAGAGATGATGGCCTACTTGGAATACTACTAGTTTCTCATGTATAGATTGCCAAAATTCTTATTTTATCCCTGCTCATACAGACTAGGGATGTGAATCGTTTTTTGACGATTTAAAATATCGTCCGATATATTTTAAATCGTCAAAAATCGTTAGGGCCACGATACAATACCAATTCCCCCGATTTATCGTTAAAAAATCGTAAATCGGGGGAAGGGGGAGGGCAGGAAAACCGGCACACTAAAACCCCCTAAAACCCACCCCCGACCCTTTAAATTAAATCCCCCACCCTCCCGAACCCCCCCCCCCCCAAATGCTTTAAATTACCTGGGGATCCAGCGGTGGTCCAGAACGGCGGCGGTCCGGAACGGCCCCCTCAATTGAATCCTTTTGTCTTCAGCCGGCGCCATTTTGCAAAATGGCCGCCGCAAAATGGCGGCGGCCATAGACAAAAATGATTCGATGCAGGAGGTCGTTCCGGACCCCCGCTGGACTTTTGGCAAGTCTTGTGGGGGTCAGGAGGCCCCCCCAAGCTGGCCAAAAGTTTCTGGGAGTCCAGCGGGGTTCAGGAAGCGATTTCTTGCCGCGAATCATTTTCCGTACGGAAAATGGCGCCGGCAGGAGATCCAGCGGCGGTCCGGAACCCCCGCTGAACGACCTCCTGCAGTCGATCTCCTGCCGGCGCCATTTTCCGTACGGAAAATGGCGCCGGCAGGGGGATCCAGCGGCGGTCCGGAACCCCCGCTGAACGACCTCCTGCAGTCGATCTCCTGCCGGCGCCATTTTCCGTACGGAAAACGATTCGCGGCAAGAAATCGCTTCCTGAACCCCTCTGGACTCCCAGAAACTTTTGGCCAGCTTGGGGGGGCCTCCTGACCCCCACAAGACTTGCCAAAAGTCCAGCGGGGGTCCGGAACGACCTCCTGCGTCGAATCGTTTTTGTCTATGGCCGCCGCCATTTTGCGGTGGCCATTTTGCAAAATGGCGCCGGCTGAAGACAAAAGGATTCAATTGAGGGGGCCGTTCCGGACCGCCGCCGTTTTGGACCACCGCTGGATCCCCAGGTAATTTAAAGCATTTGGGGGGGGGGGGGGTTCGGGAGGGTGGGGGATTTAATTTAAAGGGTCGGGGGTGGGTTTTAGGGGGTTGGCTCACGATTTTAACGATTTTTCACGATATTTTTAAAACCCAAACGGCAACAATACGATTCCCTCCCCCTCCCAGCCGAAATCGATCGTTAAGACGATCGAGGACACGATTCACATCTCTAATACAGACTATCCTCACTTGTAGTGCACAGCTTTCCTCTACAAGGCTCCATGATTCTATCTGTGAATTTTTCATCAACCTGGCCACACTTATGGCACAGAAAGAAAGACCCACTTTTTCAATGGACATCTGTCTGCAAAATGACTAGTTTGGCTGGATGTTACTTTACATATAGGAATATGTTCTATTTAAGGCTCTCAGACAATAGCTTCCAGCTGTGAGAAATCAGGGACTCCTTGGTAGGGAAGTGAATCGTTTTTTGACGATTTAAAACAATCATCAGATATATTTTAAATCGTCAAAAATCGTTAAGAGTTGCGATACAATAGAAATTCCCCCGATTTATCGTGAAAAATCATAAATCGGGGGAGGGCGGGGAAAACCGGCACACCAAAAAAACCCCTAAACCCACCCCGACCCTATAAAACGAATCCCTTACCTTCCCCCACCTCCCAAATCCCCCCAAAGCTTTTTACGAGTACCTGGTGGTCCAGTGGGGGCGCGGGGACTGATCTCCCGCTCTCGGTCCATCGGCGCCATTTTGGCTGCCACTCAAAAATGGCGCCGATGGCCCGATAAAATAAAAACCCACCCGACCCTTTAAAAACGACCCCTTAGCTTCCCCCACCCTCCCGATCCCCCCAAAACATTTTAAAATTACCTGGTGGTCTAGTGGTGGTCCCAGGAGCGATCTCCCATTCTCGGGCTGTCGGCTGCCACTCATAAAGATGGTGCCGATGGCCCTTTCCCCTTACCATATGACAGGGTATCCGTGCCATTGGCCGGCCCCTGTCACATGGTAGGAGCACTGGCTGGCTGGCACCATCTTTAAAGATGGCCGCCACCATCTTTAAAGATGGCCGCCGCCATCGTAAAGATGGACCACCAGGTACTCGTAAAAAGCTTTGGGGGGGTTCGGGAGGGTGGGGGATGGTAAGGGGTTAATTTTAAAGGGTCAGGCCTCACTAAAAAAAAAAATAACGATGTGAATCGGAACCAATTCCGATTCACATCACCCACATCACCCACGATCAGATTTTTCCCCCCTCTAGCCGAACTCGATCGTTAAGACGATCGGGCACACGATTCACATCTCTACTCCTTGGTGCTTTCATGACTTTGCCCCCTCACCTACCTCCACTACTAGTAAACCGTATGCAACTTCACACTAAACTGATTCAAACCAGTCATCCTAGCTTTTCTATCACCTAAAGCTGGTTCAGAACTGTTATTTTTATCTGCTGTTACCCATTCAGACATAAATTAATGGACAAAGGGTTGGTATGATAGAAGAAGTGATAGAATCCCATTAGAAATTCTTAGTCTGATATATTGAAAGACACAGGATATATACATTACTATGAGATAGATAGTGGCAAATATAAGTTTCTGTTCCATATGGAAAGAAATACTAGTTTTCAGGTAAAAAGCCCAAGCCTAAAATATAAATCATCCAGGCTCTGATGATGTGGCATTTATCCACACATACTAGAACTATGCACAATAAGAGGCAAGTACATACATCTATTTCAATGGACAATATTTATTAACAATATCACAAAGAAATTATAGTTACCAAACTAACAATAATACATAATGGGATAGATTTTAAAAGGAATACGTGCACATCCATGTGCACATGGTTCCCGGTGTGTGTACATAGCCGTATTGATTTTATAACATGCGCACGCTGGCGCACGCATGTTATAAAATCTGATGGCCACACGCACATGCACGCGTGGATTTTAAAATCCGCGTGTGCATGTGCAGGCGGTGGTGCATGGAGGGTGGGGGGGGGGGAATTTTCGATTAATACCCCCGGCGACACAATTGGGCCTCCTCCAGTTACCTGTCAGTCCACTCCAATTAAGGAGCAGACTGGGAAGGAACTTCCCTACTCCCATAGCTAAACTCCCTCCCTATTCCCCTCTCCACCCTACCCCCTAAGTCCTTCCTATGAAATTACTTTTTTTTGTTTTATTACTTTCTGCTTCTCTGGAGCAGAAATTATCTGCATGTGCCAGCCGGTTGCTGGCGCGTGCTTCCCGTGGACAGCGTAGAATGGCACTGTCCCGGCCTGCCCCCTGCCCCGCCCCTTCAGAGAGGCCTGGCATTTGTGCACTTACTGGGGTTTATGCACGTGGCTGTGCCCGTTTTAAAATGTGCACAGCGTGCGCAAGACCTGGCCATGTACATAAACCCAGGTTTTTACACATGCAGGCCTTTTAAAATTTGGTCTAATGTGTATACATCATTTAAATATCATATTTTTTAGTCATATTTATTCATACATATCTTTCATAATCGACATT
This sequence comes from Rhinatrema bivittatum, assembly GCF_901001135.1. Taxonomy (NCBI): domain Eukaryota; kingdom Metazoa; phylum Chordata; class Amphibia; order Gymnophiona; family Rhinatrematidae; genus Rhinatrema; species Rhinatrema bivittatum. The sequence continues at coordinate 292,839,817 of NC_042618.1, forward strand.
CAATAAACTACTCCCATAAAAACCACCATAAAAGAACCATACCCATTCACACAAATGGTTGTTTGAAGTTTGTTTGGGAAGGTGAAAGGCTTGGTTTTGAATATGTCAATGGTATTGTATGGGCTTGTTGTCAAGTGAAATTTTATGTTGAAGCATGTATAAGATATATAGCAACTTGTTTTGAGTTATTCCTTTGGAAAGTGATCCTAAATTAAGTTAGGTTTTTTGGGGGTTTTTTGGGTGACTGTTGATCAACAGATCAAGTATGCTGTGAGTGAGTTTTGGGATCAGATATAAATACTTGTTCTCCTGAAGAAACCTTGGTTTCAGATGAAACTTGGGCCCTTGTCAAGATTGGTGGGATTTGTGATGTCATCGTTCAAATTAAAAGTTGGAAGTTGTTGGGATATTCTATGACACTATTCTGAATTGGGAGTTGTAAGCCCTAAAGATGCCTTAATTGGGTTCTAAAACTTTGAAGATCCAAATATATGAAAATGTCTCAAAAATACTGCAGAAATAATTTCTTGTTAGGGTAGATTTAGGTTTTATGTGATATGTGGATTAATGCATATGTAATTGGTGAATGTAGAAGTACTTTGTGTGTTTATGTTGGTGGGTGTACTTTTTATTATGGTGGTTTTTATGGGTTGTGAATTTATTGAATGTTGATTACGAAAAATATATATGAATAAATATGACTAAAAAAATGGTATTTAAATGATGTATACACATCATTGGTAGATTTTAAAAGCATTGCTCGTGCAAAAATGGCCACATACATTTGTATGTGGGCCACACATGTGCAACGTGAATTTTAAGAAGCTGGGAAGGGCTAGTACTGCAGCTAGCAGTGCAGTGTACAAATCAACTCCTCTTTTTAGACTTTTCATCACTTATAAGGACTATAATGTTACGATCCTGCCCGCGAGGAGCGCGGGCAGGCTCTTACCCCCACGCGGCCAGCCAGGCCGCTGACGCCGCCGCTGCCGCGGCGGTCCCTCGGTGGCATCCGGGCTCCTCCCCGGTTGCCTTCTGCTTCATGCAGCGGGGCCGATCCCCCACGAGCTCTCCCTCGCGATCAGGACCCCCACTGCTGCTCCTCTGTTCCTCAGCGTGTTGCCGACGATCCCGGGGTCCTCAGCCGGCAGGGAGGGCGTCCCTGCCGGTGCCTGTACGGCTGCCCGGGTCCTTGGCCGGCAGGGAGGCCGTCCCTGCCGGAGCCTGCAGCTCCCTGCAGCCAGCCTTACCTTTCCTGCTCCCCTGCTTCAGTCGTCATGGCCGGGAGCAGTTCCAGCAGCCTGCCATCTCTCCAGCTTTAGGGCAGGGCTGCCCCAATGTTCGTCTGCTTCTCCTTGGGCTTCCACGTGGCTGGGAACGCCACCAACAACCCAGCTTCCAGCACCAGCTCTCCAGCTTCCTTAGGCGCGGGCGCGCGCCTCTCTGCTCCTCTTCAAGGGTCAGCCAGGTGTGGCCCCCTGCTGACCCCTCCCTGGGCGTTGTCCATCTCAGCGCTACTAAAGGGCTCTGCGTTCAGTCTGTCTTTGCCTTCGCAAGGAGTTGGTCACTCCTGAGATCCTCGTTCCAGGAGCTGCCTTGTGTTCCAGCCTTCTGCAAGGTCCAGTGTTCCATGTTCTCTGTCGGAGCTCCTTGTCCAGTTGTTCCAGTCCTGATGTTTCCAGTTGTTCCAGTCCTGATGTTTGCTTGTTCCTGTTCCTGCCTTGAGGTCTGATTTCTAATCCGGTATCCATGGTCCAGCCCAGATAATACAAGCCTTGTACCTTGATCCTGAAACTCGCCTGAAAGCTAAGTACCTTGCTCTTGAATCTCTTGAAAGCTAGCACCTTGATCCTGTGTCCTCCAATGTCCTGGTACCTCGCGGCAAGCCACGTCGTGGTCCGTGATCAGTCCTCGGGGCGGGCTGATTAGGGCCATCTGTGATGCAAGCCATGTACCTCGTTTCTAAGTCTCTGAGAAGTCCTTGTTCCTGACCCTGTTACCTGCCTTGGCTGCCGGTGTGCAGCAATCCTGCTTTGGCTGCCGGTGTGCAGCAACCTGCTTCTTCCCTGTTGCCTTGATGTCGGTGCCTGATCCAGTTCCTAATCCAGTCCCAGATGTTCTGCCCTTTGTCTTCTTCTGGCTCCTGAGCCTTCTGGCCTGTTGGGCCCTGGAGTGGCCAACAGGTGGGTTTCGTCCCTGTGCTTTGGAGCTTCCCTTCCTGCCAGCCGACGGGGCTTCGGATGTCAGTATCCCAGCATCGGAGTTCGCTTCACCTGGATCTCTCCTGCATTCTCCTGTTCTCAGCGTGGTCCGTGACCTGCCCTCCTAGGCAGTGTTGGGGACGCGTGGGACAGGGTGGCCCTTGACTCAGTCCCAGGAGTGGTCTGAGCGGGGTGCCCTGAGGGACAATGCTCATGTCTTCCTTCAGCCCTTGTTCCTGAATCTACATCTGCACCTTCAGTACTTGTTTCTGAACCTACCTCTGCATCTTCAGTACCTCGCCTCTGAATCTACCTCTGCACCTTCAGTACCTCGCTTCTGAGTTTACCTCTGCACTCCCAGTACCTTGCTTCTGAGTCTACGTTAGCACGCCCAGTATCTTGTCTCTGAGTCTTCGTCTGCACTTCCAGTACCTTGCTTCTGAGTCTACGTCAGCACGTCCAGTACCTTGCTTCTGAGTCTACGTCTGCACTCCCAGTACCCTGCTTCTGAGTCTACGTCTGCACTTCCAGTACCCTGCTTCTGAGTCTCGTCTGAATCTGTGTTCCAGTCTTCGCTGTCCTGGCCTCCGTCCGGCCTGCCGCTTCGTGCCGTACCCTGCGGCAGGTCCGAAAGGGCTGGGAACGGTCGGAGGACTGTTCACAAGACCAACATTGCATTGTTGGGTCTTCCGAAGCATGCAGGTCCGGAGGAGGGCCTGTCGCCTGGTCATCACTCCAGTCTTGCTTCCGTCCTACCCATGCTCGGGCATGCCACGCCTCCCGCGGCCCTCTTCGGAATCCTCTGGGGTCGAGCCGCGGCCCAAGGACACACCTCTCTCAGGAAGTGGGATTGCTCTCCGAGCGCTCCGCAACATATAATTCTTTACTGATGTCAATTTTACTATGAATTCAACTGAATGTGTCTGCAACTACACACTCCCTAACCCTAACCCAAACCCACCTCCCAAAAACCCACCCCAATTCAAAGTGCCTCTCTAGAGTGTTATATATAGAGAGAGTATCAGACTGACTCTAGACAGAGTATCTCTCTCTCTCACTTCCAAGTGCACAAGATACATGGGTAAAGGCTTTAGAAGTGCATGTGGCACAGTATTTTATATGCTATGCATTTACTTTATAAAATGAGGTGTATTTTTGCTCATTGAAATAGACTGACATCCATCAATTGAATCCCACAATCTACCGATATGATACAATATAAAATACAAATTTTATTTAAGAAATTCTTTTTAAATTTTACTCAATTTTTAAAATTTTTTTTAATATAATTTATTGAGCTCAAAAATAACACTAAATATGGCCAATTATCCAACCACCTGATTTCACAATTAATTCAATTTATATTTCTTTGTGTATTGAGATCGTGGCTGGTGATTTTTCGCCACTTAAATGTTCAATTGATCTTTTAATTATATCTGTTGAACAGTTCAATCGATTCTTTTGAACAGTTCAACAATATAAACCAATCTTACTCAATGGCATTGCGATAATTGAATTTTAAACCGCAATTGAACTTCCGATATCACAAACATTTATGATTACATCATGAACATTTCTACAAACCAATTGCAAAATTGAAATTGATTATATCTTTAAATACTTCAACATTTATCTGTGTGAAAATTTCACTGAAAAGTAGTCCCATTTATATAAATTTAAGTGCTGGAACAAATTTGGCTCCCAACGATGACACTTCTTATCGTCCACAGTTCAAATTGTGAATTTCAATGAGCAAGAAAATTTTAAAAGTTTTTCTGAAACCATGAAGCCACACTATCTTCCCAGTTGGCTTCCGGTAATGGGATTTCCACAAACTGAATAAATCTAGTATTGATGTCACCCGACAGTAATGGTAACAGGAAAACCTGTTTGGATGATGGCAAAAAAGCCTATATAAATGGGACTACTTTTCAGTGAAATTTTCACACAGATAAAAGTTGAAGTATTTAAAGATATAATCAATTGAACTGTTCAACAGATATAATTAAAAGATCAATTGAACATTTAAGTGGCGAAAAATCACCAGCCACGATCTCAATACACAAAGAAATATACATTGAATTAATTGTGAAATCAGGTGGTTGGATAATTGGCCATATTTAGTGTTATTTTTGAGCTCAATAAATTATGTAAAAACATTTTTAAAAAATTGTGTAAAATTTAAAAAGAATTTCTTAAATAAAATTTGTATTTTATATTGTATCATATCGGTAGATTGTGGGATTCAATTGATGGATGTCAGTCTATTTCAACTAGTTAATTTTTTGTTCATTATTGTATACTAGTTTTTCTCCCTGATTATTGTTCCTGTTTCATAGTTATAGGGATGGCTCATACATGGCAGAGTGCCTTTAGTTATACACATGAGTATGTGACCAATTTACTCAACACCCCTTCATTATTTCCTGATACTATTTTGCAAGTTTCTTCTAATTCATGGTCTGATTTATTAGCCCTATCTAAAAGAATCACCAGGAGCGAGTTAAATGGGGTAACTTTAGTAGAATACTGCAAACAAGAAAGGATACCAAGAGGTTTGCGTATTCACAAGGAACCAAAATTATTTACGGAAGATAAGGTCTTTTTAGATCGTTGGAATTCCATACTCAACAAATGTTCGTTAGATTTAATGGTGTTGATCATTGAATCCTCACAGACTTTATGTAATGAATTACGTAAGGATTTGGATGAGAAATTGGTAGCCCTTAAAAATGATATAGATCAAGAAACTTTTGAACGTAATTTTTCTGATCTACAGAAGAACATGGAAAATTTCAAAAAAGAATTAAAAGAATATAAAATTGGAAAATTTTCCAGAGATGAAACGGATTACAAACAGGGCTCCATATATTCATGGATGCATCCTAAACAGAAGAAAAGACCTCCAGCTTACAACAATTCATCTGAGGGTTCTTCTTCAGAAGAAGAAGCAACAGACAACACCAATGAAAATACTTTTTTCGACAAAGGCAATTTTCAAGCAAGAAGAGGAAGGGTAACATGGAAAGATCGCAAGAATATGGATTCCAATTACATTGTAACTCGCTCCCGAGAGTCGACGAGGGGCAAGAAAAGGTGATAATCAATCTTTCGGATGTCACATTGAACTCTCAAGAAGAAAAAATTTTGAATTTAGGTTTATCCTATGTTCCAACTGAAGCACATGATTCGTTTCAATTTCGAGTAGATTTACAAAACTTTGTACGTAAATTGTTGTTAAAAAATTTTTTTCAATCATCTCAATACAATAATGACAATAGTATTGTTCACAATCCCTCCTCTTGGTTACCACCAGGACCGGTGCACCCCCTTATTGATACCTTTAAACAATTGGTTTTGAAAGATGTTAAAATTCTGGAAGACAATAATGTAAAGTTTTGCAGAAATCTAAATAGAGAAGAACGAAATACTCTTTCCTCTTTGTCTAAGAGAAGAGATTTAATAATAAAAGAAGCTGACAAAGGTGGATCAATTGTTCTGATGAATAGAATGGATTATATAGCAGAAATTAATAGACAAATACAAGATGAAACTAGTTATATTAAACTATCATCCAATCCCACGAAACGGTTGTAGAAACAAATCTTAGAAGTTACCAAGGAAGCTAAAGAATTGGGTTTCTTAACATATAAGGAATTTAATTTTTTGAATCCAAAAGATCCGAGAGTTCCTACAATCTATGTTCTACCGAAGGTGCATAAAACTCTAGATAAACCTCCAGGTAGACCGATCATTTCGGCAAATGATTCTTTATTGGAGCCTCTTTCAATATTTACAGATTGCTTCCTTAGGGATTTTGTTCCATCATGTCCCTCCTATATACGTGACACCACACATTTTTTACAGTTGTTGGAATGTATATTGGAAGATATTCATGACAAATGGCTAGTCACATTGGACATTAAATCGCTATATACTTCTATTCCTCAGAATGAAGCATTACAGGTGATACAGATGACCTTAAACAAAAGACAACGTCCACATCGAATACCTACAGAATTTATCATGAAATTAGCTACTTTAGCTCTTAAAAAAAATTATTTTGTCTTCCAGGACCAATTTTACCAACAAATATCAGGGACAGCAATGGGGGCCACCATGGCCCCCTCCCTTGCCAATTTATTCATGGCTGAGTTTGAGACTACATGGGTGAACAATTCTCCTTTTTTCTCCAAGATATTCTTTTACAAACGTTTCATTGATGATATTTTTATTATTTGGAGTGGAACTGAGCAGGAACTTATTTCATTTCACAAATGGATTAATACCTGTGATGAGAATATCCAATTTCAAATGTCACATAGATTTCAAGAAATCTCTTTTTTGGATGTGAAATTACAGAAACTTTCTTCAGGAGAATTGATCACAAGTGTTTATAAGAAACCAACAGATCGTAACACGATGCTACATTATAAAAGTGCACATCCTGTTCCCTTGAAGAACAGTTTACCCTTCTCGCAATTCTTGCGATATAAACGGAATTGCTCCAGCATTGAGGTTTTTAGAACACAATCTGATATGCTGGCGGAAGCCTTTAAACAACGAGGCTATCCAAAAAAATGCGTTAATAACGCGTTTAAAAGGGCACTGTATTATGATAGGGACGCATTATTAAATCCTTGTGCAAAACAAGATAGTTCACAAGTAATAACATGTGTCACAAAATATTCGCCGATGTCACGCAAAATCATTAATACCATGCGTCAACACTGGCATTTAATCCAAATGATTCCTGGATTGGAAGAACTGGAATTTCGTATGGCTTTTTCTAGAAGCAAGAATCTCAAAGAGATTTTAAGTCCGTCAACTTTACCATCTGTAAAATGTAACATCAATACAACCATTGAGGGCACAACACTCGTGGGACATTTTAAATGTGGACATTGCAGAATTTGCAATCAGACACTGGAATTGAAGACCTTTAAATGTCCAGTAACTCAGTCTGTATACACATTACGCCACTTTACTAATTGTCAGAGTACTTTCGTGGTGTATATTATTATATGCCCATGTGAAAAAATTTATGTGGGACAAACATCTAGAGCCTTCAGATTACGCATTGGTGAACATAAAAGTTGTATCAAACACAGTAAAGAAACAGCACCGATTGTGGCACATTGTTTATTAGCTAAACATCAGTTAAAAGATCTCCGTTGGTTCATCCTTGACCATGTTACTGCAGATATCAGGGGAGGGAATCGTGAAAAAATACTTTTAAAAAGAGAACAACAGTGGATTTACAAATTACGATCAGAGGAACCTTTGGGTTTAAATAGCAAGATTGAATGGAACACTTTAATCAACTTGTGAAATAATTCTTCTATGAGATTATTCAATGAATTGACACGAAACAGACAGTCTTTTGATATACAATTAAAATCATATGCCATTGAATTGTTAATGGTGTTATATAAAGTTGGTTCAAAATTACTGACGTCAGCACGTTAAAAAATGAAGGGGTGTTTTGTGATTGGTTCATTTCATGAAGGTTTGTTATACAAATAGAGGCGCCATGTTTAAATGTCTTTAGACATACCCGACTGTAGAGACGTTCTTGTCCAGCAGCAGTAAGTACTTTTCCAACTTTGATATTTAAAATCAAACAAGGCTTTAATAAGAGCTGTAATACTTAAGGTAATTTGAATGTTTCAGAGTTCGCCCTGATGCAGGTTCCGAAACGTTGCCAACGTCGGCGGCTTCTGTTAAGAAATTGAAGCGAATGCGGCAACTTCAGCCAAGGTTATGAAGTGGACCGCATAGCCGAAAGATATGTGGGCTAAAAGATGACAAGATAAGTTTCTGTCGGGACAAGATAGGCTTTTTTGCCATCATCCAAACAGGTTTTCCTGTTACCATTACTGTTGGGTGACATCAATACTAGACTTATTCAGTTTGTGGAAATCCCATTACCGGAAGCCAACTGGGAAGATAGTGTGGCTTCATGGTTTCAGAAAAACTTTTAAAATTTTCTTGCTCATTGAAATTCACAATTTGAACTGTGGTCGATAAGAAGTGTCATCGTTGGGAGCCGAATTTGTTCCAGCACTTAAATTTATATAAATGGGACTACTTTTCAGTGAAATTTTCACACAGATAAATGTTGAAGTATTTAAAGATATAATCAATTTCAATTTTGCAATTGGTTTGTAGAAATGTTCATGATGTAATCATAAATGTTTGTGATATCGGAAGTTCAATTGCGGTTTAAAATTCAATTATCGCAATGCCATTGAGTAAGATTGGTTTATATTGTTGAACTGTTCAAAAGAATCGATTGAACTGTTCAACAGATATAATTAAAAGATCAATTGAACATTTAAGTGGCGAAAAATTACCAGTCACAATCTCAATACACAAAGAAATATAAATTGAATTAATTGTGAAATCAGGTGGTTGGATAATTGGCCATATTTAGTGTTATTTTTGAGCTCAATAAATTATATAAAAAAAAATTTAAAAAATTGTGTAAAATTTAAAAAGAATTTCTTAAATAAAATTTGTATTTTATATTGTATCATATCGGTAGATTGTGGGATTCAATTGATGGATGTCAGTCTATTTCAACTAGTTAATTTTTAGTTAATTTTTTGTTCATTATTGTATACTAGTTTTTCTCCCTGATTATTGTTCATATTTTTGCTCATGCCACAATACGGACATTTATGGGTGCATGCATGTTCCTTTTAAAATTTACCTGATTATGTATTATTGTTGGTTTGATAACTAAAATTTCTGTGATATTGTTAATAAATATTGTTCATTGAAACTTGATGTATGTACTTGCCTCTTATTGTGCATAGTTCTTGTATACTGGGGAAGTAATATTTGATTAAGATAGTTGTGGATCTTCCATTTATTCACATATGCCATGCTTTCCTAACATCCAAGATATACCTTGTGGAGGTGGAATAGCAGCAAGCTCTGTGGCATGAGAGACAAGCAAGCCTGGTCCACATATTACCCACATTGCAAACTATAGGGAGAAAAACTGGACCAGATCTGAAAGTTCCTGAGATGGATCCAGCTGTTATCCCTTGTAGATACCTACTTGTATTCACAAATGGAAAAAATATGAATGTACCACAGCATTAAAGAGAATATATGGGGCAAGATGGCATCCTGAGAGGAGTCACTGTGAGTGAGCTGCTCAATTCCTCTGATTACTATGGTGTTTTTTGAGAGTTTCTTGGTGATTTTCTGGTTGAGAATTATAAGAAATTGTTTTCTGCCTCATAGCAAAAAGGAAAGGGAAAATAAGGGTTTTCCCATCTATACCAACACAACTTATTGAGCAGATGCTCATTACCAGCTTTGCGACTCTGGGAGCGGTGAGAAACGGGGGGAGTAGCCTCGCTGTGGCACCAATAGGAGGAGAGTCAGAGTTGCTTGAGGCGGAGGTTTCCCTCAGCCCCCCCACGAGTAGACCACCTGCTGAGAGGGGAACGTCATCGCTAGGAGACCTGCCGGAGATGCTGAACGCTGAGCTCGGTGACTCGAGACTGCAGGGAGGAGGAAGTGTGGCACCTGCACAGCCGGAGGCATCGAGGGAGCTCTTCGGGGAGACTTTGGAGGCAGCTGGCCATTCAGAAGCTACACTGACAGGCAGCGAAGTACCAGCAACAGTCGGTGAGCAAATAGCAGTCCCTATTAGACCAGCAGTGGTCACGCTGGAGACCTTGTGGGACCTTACAGCCAGTCTTTCAGTTGCTGTAAAGACTACCAACTTAAAAATTGAACAATTAACTACCTCTTTGAACACACAAATGTCTGATCAACAGCAATCCCTGCAAAATGTGAAAATAAAAGTGGAAAAAATGGAAACTGAGGTTAGAAATATCCATGAATTCAATCAGGCTACTATTAAGGACAGAATGGCATTGTCCCGAAGACTAAAACATTTGGAGAATTGGAACCAGAGATTAAATCTTAGGTTAATAAAATTCCCAAGAGTTATGGAGGAATTGCCCATCATGACTTTTAAAAGATATCTCCGGGAGATACTCCTCATGATGGATACTGAAATTCCGATAATAAATAAGGTATATTGTATTACAAGATCAACAGCTGAAAGGGAAGGAGTAATGGGTGAAGAGCAAAACTCATTAAATAATAATTTGACGATGTTTCTAGAATCCTCAGCAATTGAAATTATTGAGTGTTCCACTTTGATTGTCTCTTTGCTAGCTGAACATGATGTAAGCAAAATAATGACTAGGTATTCCCAGACATTTCTAAGATAACGCAAGAAAGAGGTAAGGGCTTTCTTGCTATGAGGCAGAAAACAGTTTCTTTAGGCGCTTCATTCTGTTGCGCTATCCTTGCAAATGTGTTGTCAAAAAGGGAAATGATTGTTACATATTCTTTGCCCCTGAGCAACTCAGAGTTTTCATAGATTCTTTTTCTAGTCAGTAATGGAACCACAATGATCCAAATTGAAGATATACACCACTTAATTCAGGATTGTCCCAATTCTTTAATGTTTTCTTGATTAACTCCTCATAATTTCACCCCCTACTAGAGTATAAAATGAGATTATGGAATAAGGCATTAAGATATTGAGAATTCATTGTATAAGCTGTTATTATACAAGTTTGTATTTAATGCTTTATCAAAGTTTTTCTTTTGGAAAAAAAAAAGAATATACATAGAAATGTTATACCTATATATGAAAGCAATAACAACTGTGCATATATTTCCTATCTATTTTAATAATATACACGTGTAATATTTAATTGCATAAATCCTGTCCCTTTCTGCAGGCAAATACGTGCAATTTATGTGCATATGTATGTATAAAGGGTTGCTCACAGTGCATGCCTTCCTAATTGCACTATTTCCGGAAGGAGTGGAGCGCTACTGAGGAAGCCTAACTTCCTACCTAGGGAGGTAGAATTTCTTGTTTGTGAGGTCATGAAGGTCCAGCATGTCTTGTATGGCCTCAGGTCCAGGCGAGAGGGTTCATAAAGGAAGGAGAGGATGTGGGAGAAGATCTGGTACAGGTTCAATATGTTCTTTCACAACAACTTCAATGTGAAAGACCTGAGTCATAAGTGGTGAGAACTCCGACATCTCATGAAATGGAAGCAGACCAAGATGAGAGCTGAGTGACCTGCCAGATTTCCTTCTCTACAGTAGAATGGAGGTATGGGACCCTTGGACACCTCACAAGCTCAAGGCCATCCAGGTGAGCATTTTCTACCATAAATTAATATAAAGTTCTTATATTTATGTATCGAGTATAAATATGTATAGTAATAATCACTTATATGTTTTCCCCATCCAATGAAGGTCCTGCGAATGTGGACACACAGGAAAATCCATTGAACCACCCAAGGCCTCATGACCTCACAGAATTCCTGTACAGTGGGGGAAAAAACTGAGTTTTATTTGACATTATGCATTGTTATCACATAGACGTTTCTTGCTCTGGAGGCTATCTCTCTATTAAAACACTCTGCACACATGGTAGAAAATGAAAATCTTTATTGAGTGATGGCTGGGAAATCAATGTTTAACTAGGAACATTTTCTGTATTTTGTTTCCACACTATTTTTGTTCTCTCAGAAACCACTAAAATCTACTTTCTTGTTACCTCCAGACCCACTTGGTCAGTTCTTTGGGACAGGGACAGGTACCCCTGTAGATTAAAGTTAGCTTAAATCTTTAACTCTTAGATTATGTTCACTTTCCTTACAATCTAGAGCAGCTTTTAGCAGATTGACTCAGATTCTGGTGAGTATACCTGCCCTTCATACATTCAGGTGGAGTACAGAGCAATATACATAATAAAATTAAAATGAAACATATATTAAAACAATCAAATCTACAAGAGCTGCCCTGTCTATAGCACCTCCTGTCTACTAGTCTTCAGTTTGTGGGAACTTCTTTTTTTATTACGTGTTCTACATTTCCCAGAAGTTCTTGCCTAGAAATCTTCTCTTAAACCTTCCTCTGAGCCTCGTTATGAAGATACAGTCCCTATGCTGGCCCTCAATGTAGAAATCCTACCCAATGGGGGAATGGTGTACCATCATATCATACTAACACTAAGCTGACATCCAACAGACTAGGTCTAGTGATACCTATGTCATATTTATAGCATTCTGACCAGCCAAAGCTACATACAGGACGTAGGTAAGAGGATGAAACATATTTTAAGAGCCACAAAATGCCCCTCCCCCTTTACATAGTAATATGTTAATTGTTAGACAAATGAAATGGTACTCAAGTCAGATAATGAGTAGGGTAACCAGGTGGCTCAGGAATTTCAGGACAGATTGATCCAGTTCTGGTTTTATCATACTGCATGCAGGGATTAGTATTATAGGCTTTTTAAAGGGAATGCACTAGGGAAGACCGAACTACAATTGCCCAGTTGCTTAAGGATACATCAAGGAGTACAGTTGTAAACTGTAATCATGAGCTGCATCAGCTAGTGAGTTATCTCTGTGTCATGTTTGCTAGTGCTTTACAAATGTATCAAGGGCAGATTTAGACACCATGGGAAAGCTTTCTATACATTTTGTAGTGTATTTTTTATTTTATTTATTTATTTAACAGCTTTTAATATACCGGTGTTCGTGCAAGCACATCACGCCGGTTTACAATAAACTTGAGAAAGTTTATTGTAGCTGGAGATACTATGTAGGACCTATGGAGCTGTTTGGTTAGGCAGAAAGAATGGTCTAGTGAATGTGAAGAGAATAAGCCACATAGCATTTATGTTAAAAATATGTAAACTCTTCCTTTTTTCAGGGGAACAAGCAGGTGATGTCCTCGATACTCCGGGACCCAGTGACTTCCAACAGGCAAGGTGGTGCTTCGAATGCTTCCTGCTAGCCCAGAGACACTAAAGAGGAGGGGGGAACAGCAGAGGACCACTCAGTGACAGATCATGGATATCTGCAGAAGGGGGAGGAGGAGACGGAGACCCAGCATACACTGACTTTGTCATGCATGTCAGAGCTCTTGCAGGATGCAGCTGGCCTGGAGGAAGGCAGCTTCACTGAAGAAGACCTCAGCTCTCAGAGGGATGAGGAGGTGCAGGTCACTCCAGTGGAGAGGCATATAATGGACCTGTATGCATGAGTGGTGGAGGAGATTGGTGGCCTGAGGCATGACATGCAGGGCCTGAGAGATGTGATCCAAGAAAAGATATAGGGTATGTGGCAGGAGATGCAGGGTGTATGAAAGAAGCTAAGGACTATCCATGGAAAAATGCAGGCTCAGAGTGCAGTTTGAAGGCTGGTGTTGTAGAGGCTGTCCCCCCCCCCCCCCCCCCCCTGGATGCCAGCTATAGCCCCCATCAGTTCCATGCTACATTAAACCTCCATGGATGCAGCACCACCACCCGGGATGGTGCCTTCCCAGGCTGGAGTCCCACCAGCTCCATGGACCACTCTTCCTATTCACCACCACCCATAGTGATTCAACCTCTTCTTCTGTCACCACCACCTGCAGCTTCAACATCAGCACTGCCACTACCAGAAAGGGCACAGGTAACCAATGAGGATAGACCTACCACTGCTGCCAGCTCACCTTCTCAGCTGCCTCCCAGGCTTCCGAGCCCCTCCAGCAGCTATTCAGATATGTCACTGCTCCCAGATCTAGGGCTGTTAGAGGGCAGCGTAAGCTGTGATAGCACACCATTGTGTAGCAGCAACAGATTGGACCGGACCATGACACCAGAACTACTCCCACCCCAAAAAAAGAGGCTGGCCAAAGAAGCCTAGAAATAATTGATTTTATTCATCATCTCACTGAGCATTCCATGTAAATAAATGTACCTCTACTTTCTAAATAATCTTTTCACACTCTCTAAATAAATGCATCTTCATTATCTTAAAATGTCTTTGTATCAGAGTGTTTCTTTCCTGTATAGCCTGCTGTTTAGTCTGATGTTTTATCTCCTGCAGTTCCTCCTGTTTCAGGTAATTTCTCTCCTCCTCTCCTTCATCTAGATGATCTTTTAATTCCTCTGGATGAGGTAGGTTTTTGGCCAGGTTATGAAGCATGCATCATGCTGGAAAGATTTCACAGACCTTAGCAGGCTTGTAATCAAGACATTCCTACATCTGTCCAGGCATTGGAAGCACATTTTATTATTTAGTTTTTTGAAAGATCTTCAATACCATACATTCAAAGCCCTGAGCGGTTAACAAAATAGAATATTCATAATCATAAACAAACATAACATAAACATAACAAACAACATGTAAAATTACTCAAAGCAAAATCCATAAACTCTGCATCAAAAATATAAATGTTAATGTATATCAGATTCCATGCTTAACTCTTCACTATAGTGTTAGCTCATAAAAACTTGCTCAAACAAGGCTGAAAGTTCTCTCAATGACTACCATGGTCTGCTATAGGGTCCTGTAGTAATGAGCCTCTGCAGCAGTGTATAGATTTGTTAGCAGGATCATGAGACAAGTTTTGAGTGGATATTCTCAATTACCTGTAGGGGAGAACACAGAGAAGAGCAGAGTTAAATATCCTTTAATGTTGGACAGAGTGGTAGTTCCCTAATCAAGATTGGTGTGGTATTCCTGGTCTAATATTGTTAATTCACCTAGATATTAGGGAGACTAAAAGAAGAGGTTATTTGCAGTGTGGTGGTAGTGGTAAGTGCAGTCCTACATAGAAGCCAGTCCCCAGTGATATGCCCTTCCTGAAAGTGGTCATGAATTCCTGACTATGAGAGGATGTAGGCATCGTGACTGGATCCTGTAAACCTGGGCATGAGGTACAAGATGAAGCCCTTGGCATCACAAACCACCTGCATAGTGAGGGAGTGGAAAGTCTTGCGGTTGCGGTAGATGGTCTCGTCATTCCATGGTGTCTGTTGTGCATTCCATTGTGCAATCGATAGCTCAAAAGACAGAGGGACAGCATGCAAATTGATAGATTTCAGTCATTACTTGATGTTATTGCTGTTGCTTTGAGGGAAAGATATAGTGGGCTTGCAAAAGTATTTGACTCCCTAAAAAGTCAGCAGATCTGTTTGGATTACAAATGACACTCAGATTGTTCCAGACAGTATGTTTATTGCAAACCAGTATGCTTTTAAAGTAAATGTTCAAAGTTGCAATTCATTATTTCTCTGCAACTTTTGTAAAATAAAATTAAAAATTGAAAAATGCTGCTTGCATAAGTATTTAACCCGTGTGCTGTGGAAGCTCCAAGTTTACACAGATGAAAGATACTGCCCTAACAATTGGCCTCTACCTGTGAATCACTTAAGAAGGGCAGCTTTTCTGGATAAAAGACCCCCTAATTCCAGTACCATTGGATAGATTGTGAGTCTGTAAGAAAGCTATGAAAATGAAGATCAAAGAGCATTCTAAAAAAATTAAAGATAAAGTTATAGACATGCACGAGATAGGAAAAGGCTACAAAATGATATCCAAATGTTTAGATATCCCAGTGAGCACTGTTGGATCATCATACCACTCAGACACTGCCTAGACAAGGCTGTTCCTCAAAATTCAGCATCAGAGCAAGAAGGAGGCTTGTGAGGAAAGCCACAGAGAGGTCAACATTCACTTTGAAGGAGCTACAGAGTTCAGTGGCTGAGACTGGAGTGGAGGAGCATCAGTCAACCATTTCAAAAGCTCTGCTTTCAACTGGCCTGCATGGGAGGGTGGCTAGAAAGAAGCCATTACTAAAGAAAAACCACATCAAAGCGCATCTGGAGTTTGCCAGAAATTATCAGAGTGACCCAGCTAAAATGTGGAATAAGGTTTTGTGGTCAAATGAGACTAAAATGGAGCTTTTTGGCCAAAATTCAAAACACTATGAGTTGTGTAAACCTAAGACTGCCCATTCCTCAGCAAACACCATCCCAATAGTAAAGTATGAGGGTGACAGCATTATCTGGTGGGGATGTTTTTCTTCAGTGGGGACTGGGCATTAGTTAAAATTGAAGGGCAGATGGATAGTGCATCATACAGGGAGATACTGCAAGACAATCGGCTTCAGTCTGCTAAAAAAGTAAAACTTGGGACAAAGTTCACCTTTCAGCAGGTCAGTGATCCCAAGCACAAGGCCAAACAACACATGAGTGATTGAACAACAAAAAGGTACATGTTCTACAATGGCCAATTCGAAGTCCAGATCTCAATCCAATTGCAAATCTGTGGCACTATTTGAAAATTGCAGTCTGTGAGCATCGTCCAACCAGGCTTGATATGTATAGGCAAGGTATTGCCCCTGCAGTTGTAAAGTTGCAGATTCTGCCCTAAATGCTGCCATAGGTAGAGTATGGTTTCCTTGTTGAATCTGAACCTGTGCATGACTTGCTCTTTGTCAGATCCAAAAACTGTGCCCTATTCCTCTATACTCTCAGTAAGAGGAACCTCCTAGTTCTCCTCTGTTCTCTCACCATCCTCAACCATTGTGATATGAATACACATAAGCACATTAGAGTCATTTTGATATTGTATTTTCCACCACAAACTCCCACCCCCTATGATACAGTATAACCCAGTATTTCCTAGTATGGGCCAGTGTGTCCCATGGACACTCTCTGCCACACCATAGCCTGCTGCTTTGTCTACTCACCGGAGAAGCCAGTTTGCCAAATATCAAGTCGCAAAACAACATGAGTTTTAACTTTTATGCATAGCATTTTGAAAATTCACCTGAAAGTATGCAATTAATGCATTTTAATGTATTTCTGCTTTATCAACAGTTCGTTATATCTCCTTGTTGCATACATTATTCCATGTAACTTTTTTCTATATCAATAAAGAAGATTTAACAATTTTAAAAAATTTGGGGCAGATTTTCAAAGCCTACATGTGTAAATCCAGGTGGATTTACACACGTTGGGGGGGTTGCGCACGCCGGACCTATTTTCAAAAGGCCTAGCGGCACGCAGAAAGCCCTGGGATGTGCGTATGTCCCAGGGCTCAAAAAAAGGGGCGGGACATGGGCAGGGCAATCCAGGGGCATGGCAGGGGCATGGCCAGAGCCTCCAGACACAGCAGCCATTTGCCGCTGTGCTTGGATCGCGAGCTGGCCGTCGGCTGGCATGTGCAACCTACGCCTGCCCAGAGGCAGGCACAACTTATAAAATAAAGCAAACTTATGTGCATAAGTTTGCTTTGAAAACTGGAATAACTTATCTGTATAGCTACCATGTTAGTTACCGATGAGGTTACAAAATTGCTTTCCCTGTTGTATACAGAATCATGGAAAATTGGGTGCTAAGTTATAGAATAATTTAGTGATGATGATGTTGGTACAGAAGATATTATATGACAATTCAGGGCTAGGCTTATTTATTCCTTAGATTTAAATATCACCTAAGTCCAAAAACAGCTCAAAGCAATTTATAAATGTATCTCCTTCATCCTTTTCTCCTCTTGTCTTTTTCAGTGTGAAGCGCAGTAACTGTTACATGGTTTGGGGGGGAGATCTGTCCACTGGCTCGCAGAGAACCGGCCGCAGCAATGTGGATTTGGAGGTTGGCTGTCTTGTGAATCTGGCTACTGGAATGCTGTCCTTCACAGCAAATGGGAAGGAGCTGGCCACTTGCTATCAGGTATCAGAAGCTGACAGGAAATGAGCTAACTGGTTTGTTATAGGAAAATGAACTGTGATCTTTCTCTCCCCCTAAATAATATGGTGGCAATTTTGATTAGTCTTTTTTTTTTTTGTAAGATACAAATGTATTTTGTGAATAATTTTGAAAGGGAAATTGCCCCAGATTGTCTCCTTTTCAAACTTGCTCTTAAAGATACATCATGCATACTTTGCACCTGCTGTTTCTGCAGGTGGTGGATCAGGATAAGAGAAGCACACATACATTTGATAATCTATGCATGCAGTTTAACTCTTTGATCTAAGCACTAGTGAGAAAGTCACCCAGACCAGAGTGATAAGTACACACCAATTGGGCCATAAAAAATGTATATATCTTGGGGCCACTTTTATTCCAAACTTTCATATGAGGCTCTAGCCCTAGGGCCAGGCTTTTCTACTGATGGGGGGAAAGGAATTTCTCCTCCAAGAGTTTGGGTGGCAGAGGTTACACTGATTCTTTCTATCTGGGAGAGTTATGCTTTCTCTTTCCTTTAGGTGGATGTGAATGTCAACAAACAAAGACACTGATGGGAGTTCAAAAAATACTTTTCTAACAGGATTCATTGAAAATTTCAATGGCAGGGTTCACATCGGTTCTCAATTCCCAGATGCCATTTATAGTTCTTAGTCTTTATCTGTGTTTCTCTCTCTCTACCAAGGTGAGGGAAACACTTAACCTCCAGAGCTTGGAAAAGTAAGGTTCCCAAGTGGGCAGGGGCATTCTTGTGTGGACTAAATACCTCCCCCCCCCAAACTGTCAAGAGAATGGTAAAACAAATTGGGCCGGATTGTAAAAGCCCTGCGCGCCGGCGAGCCTATTTTACATAGGCCGCCGGCATGCGCATAGCCCCGGGACGCGCGTAAGTCCCGGGGCTTCGTAAAAGGGGCAGGAGGGTGTGTGTCCGGGTCGTGTCCGGGGGTCAGAGGGCGGTTTGGGGTGGGTCAGGGGGCGTGGCGCCGGCCAGGGGGCGTGGACGAGGCCTCCGGACCAGTCCCTGGATCGGGTGATGGTGTGCCAGCAGCCTGCTGGCGCACGCAGATTTACACCTGCCTCAGGTAGGCGTAAATCTACCGACAAAGGTAGGGGGGGGGGGTTTAGATAGGGCTAGGTAGGGGAAGGGAGGGGAAGGTGAGGAGAGGTGGAAGGAAAGTTCCCTCCGAGGCCGCTTCGATTTTGGAGTGGCCTCGGAGGGAAAGGCAGCGTGCGCCGGGCTCGGCACTCGCAGGTTGCACAAATGTGCACCCACTTGCGCGCGCTGACCCTGGATTTTATAAGATTCGCGTGGCTACGCGCCTATCTTATAAAATCCAGCGTACTTTTGTTCACGCGTGGTGCGCGAACAAAAGTACGCGCGCACGCTGTTTTTGAAAATGTACCCCATTTTGCACAGAGTCCCAAATTTACCTCTTTCCCAGGGTGAAGACTCCAAGTGGGGGTCCTCAAAAGATCTCAAATTTGGTCTTAGATTTCTTCAACAGGTCACTATCTCTCTCTCTCTCTCTCTGGATCCCTCAATGTTCCTCCTTCAGGGCAGGAAGGGGACAGCAAAATCTTCCTCCCAGGTCTTCTAATAAAAAACTTCTTTCCAAAAACTGTATCCATACTCCAAAAACACTTACAATGGGTTATTACCATTCCTCTGTCCTTGATGAAGATGCAAAGGGGCAGGTATTCACTATCCTGGCCCCTGGAGGGAAACATATCTGTAATCTTCCACCAGGTCAAAATCCAGGGGTCTTGAAGGCTTCTTACAACAAAAATGGAAAATCTCAGCAACATCCCAGAAGACAGACCTAACCAGCCAAGGAGTGTACTTGAAAGGAAGCTTCCCAACCTTTTTCCAGAACTGCAGGCAGGTGATGCCTGAGTCCAGCGGTAGGTCCAAATAATCAACTTAAGAAAAAAGCTTGTGCACTTCCTGTAACTCCAAAAATCAAGCTGCACTACCCTACCTTCTAAGGGAGTGAGCTGCTTATATAAACACAAGGGAAATTTCCATCCCAGCACCCTCAAAGGGAGGGCCTGTACCAAATGGTGCCTCACAAAATTTCCCAACATGTCTGTCCTAGCTAAAAGAGTTAACAAGGGCCTTTCTGGTAATGAACACAAGGGGTCATTATACCCTCCTCCCAGTTAGACAAAATCTGGGATTGGGTTGAGATACAAACACCAATTTTACAGTAAGAATATAACATGTTCATTATTGCATTGCAGTACCACATCAACACAACATTTCCCAAGGATAACTAGTCAACCATACCTGCCTAGACTGGTATCATGTCCTAGAAATGTTTTACATCTAATGTAGGCATTCAGCTTCACAGCATGATGCTCAGTCCTGCACAATAAAAGTTAAATACACCAATAGCAACAATTCTGGTAGGGATGGAAAATGAAAATGGTGGAGGAAACAACCAGTCCTCTCACTGATGGCTATAAAGGGTTCTCTGACAACCCTGGCTAGAGGTGATGCTCTCACCATCCTGCAAATATAAAAATAGCAAACCACAACAATTAACAATTCTCACGCTCTCCTTTCTATTCTAACTCCCTGCTGTCCTCCAGGGTGGAGAGCAAAATACTCCCATAGAAGAAAACACTAGCATCTTCTCTCCTGGTAGCCATACTCCTCTGGAAGGAGTTATCAATATGCATAGTCTCTTTACTTCAAACTAGAGGCTAGCATCCTCTTGGTGGCATATTTCTGGAAAGGAAATGTTAGTGCGAAGCTTGGATTTTACTGTAATGGACCCAACCTACTAAAGGAAACATCTTAAAAGTAGTACTTAAAAATGAATCCAAGGACAGTTTTTTACATAGCACATTTTTCAATTTTTATAGTAGGATATTTTTTCTTATTCACAACCAATACAAATTTCCTTTCAAAATCAAACAATACTTGTTAACAATAAACAAACATTGGCATTGGGAAAGCAAATCACTGTGTTATCATTTATTAAAGAAAACATATTACTGAAAATTAACTAATGACAGGAATGTACTGTAGCATAAAATCCTGAAGCAGATCTTCTTGCTTTCTAGGCCTGTTACTCAGCAAGGTCATCTAGTTGATTGTTGACCAATGTTCTAATTGAGTATTAGTCCACTGCTAGGAGGAATAAAAGCTCCACCTTGAAAAGGAAAACAAGAAATTAAACAATGTCGTTTTAGCACATAATGTTCCAAAACCTCCCTTAACAGGTTAGGAGAGGAAAATCACTAAACATAACTGGACAATATCACAATCAATTGAACAACAAGACAGAATAATTAGCTTTACTCAGAGTGGCTCGATGGATTGCGGCTCATAATGCTCTAGGTGAGGCTTTAAAATGGTCAACCCATTTGGCAGGAAGCATTCAATTTGATATTCTGCGGGAGGGCCTCCATGATGGTTATATATCACGGCAGGTTTCTGGATATTCCCTCCTATGTTTATATCCTTCATCCCTATGGTCAATTCCCTCTCATAGTCAAGATGATCCCTTACATAGTCAGGATTTGAAGCATTTTTTACTATCCTGCTGTCTCCCTTCTCTCTCAGCCACTCTTCCCTGTTATCTTCAACATAATTCATCACTTAGACAGGGACAAATGGGTAGTGTAGCCCAAAGTCTGCTTCTGCTTGTGAATCATGGGTAAGTTCTTTGTTGGTTGGTACTTAACTGGGAACGACCCAAGATTGTTTTTTTACATCAGCATGGATGGGTTGGTCAAACAGGTCACCTCTCACCTTGAGACCAGATGCCAATGTAGGCAATGAGATTTTGCTGGTCATGGGGGATATCGATGTTGTGGAAAATGGGGATGCAGCTCTCACCTGGGACACCTTCCCAGAAAATATCCCAGAGCTGAAATTGCCTGCTAACAAAATTATTTGTAAGTCATTGGCTCCCAGGCATAAAGGTAGACCTCTGGAGGGATGAAGGCATTGGAATGTCACTATAAGTGCCTGGCCATCCAGGCACTTATAGTGACATTCCAATGTTTTGAATCTTTGGACCACACCACCCTCCTGAATGAGGTTGTGGTGATGGACATAGATCCAGATGAAAGTGAATCAGGCAAAAATCATTTGCCCCTTCCTAGCGAGGTGACAGATTGTCCCTACAGGTTTCTTCTTGGCCTGGCCCTAGTCAGAGGCTTCCTCAAAGCCAGATTCCCTTGTTCGACAGAGGATACTCCTCCCTTTCAATGGACCAATGACTCTTCCCTAACTGGTCATTCCAGCTGGTTTCCAAGATTTTCTTTTTTTTTTCAAAATAATTTTTATTGGCAAGAAAACACAACCAGGCCGTCCTGAACGCAGTCAGAATAGATACCAGCCCAAAACATGTAGAAAACAGCAACATTGTAGTACAGTAACAGTTCAAGCCAGCAATTGCATTTCCTTCCCATCACTTTTTCCCCGTGTTTACCAATCCATCCAACCCCACCTTCCCCAACCCAGCACCAGACAGCCACACGCACGCTACATTCACACCATCCCTGCCCTCCCCCCCCTTCCCCCCAGAGACCATGGATTGTATCCAATCGTTAGTATAACCACTCTCCCTTAAACCAGCTTGAACACTCACTGGCAATAGAGGCACACACTGAGTCCAGCAAGCTCCGTACAATTTATCGGATTTCCGGTGTCCTTTCAAAAAATCCAGACACTCCATCTGCAAAACGGAGGCCATACGCTGGAACCACGCCGCTGGAGATGGAGCCGTATGTGGCTCTGCCCATCCGGACAATATGGTACGACATGCCAGTAATGACGCTATTCTACTAAATTTATCCTTGGATCTACTGGCTGCTGTAGTAGTACAGGCCTGCGGACTGGACAAAAGAAACTTCCCAGATATGGGGGACGGTGCTCCAGTGCAATGAGAAATAACTCCAAACACGTTGGACCAAAAGGATTGTAGAGTGGGACAGTGATACAGCCTATGTACCAGTGTGCCCTCCTCCTGGGCACATTTAAGACAAAGAGGAGAATCTGTGCTGCCCATCTTAAATCGTCGCACATCATCGCAGTAAACATTGTGTAAAATTCGAAATTGCACTTCTCGGAGTCCAATATCAGGAATCTGACGATGCACTGCTTCAAAACAATGTGTTAAATATGGCACAGTAATCGGTTCGCCAAGAATAGCAGTCCATTTTGGCGCCAAGAAGTCCAATCGACTGTCTGTCTGCAGCGTTCTACTGAGCTTAGCTCAGCCCTTTTATGATCCTGAAACTCATATATTGCTGGATTTTGCTACTTTGGCTAAAATTTTCTATTCAGCCTCCACTCGAGTACCCCAGCTGGTTCTCAGTTTTTCCTCTTTGGTCTCTCTCTACCTGGAGACCACTTGCTGTACCCTGTTCACTAATATGTTGTAAATCCAAACTGCCACTTTCACTTCAGGAGACCCGGATGGTCAAGCCTCCAATATTTCTTTTGCTTTCTCCTGTGCTTTTGCTTTCTCCTTTTGCTTTCTCCTGTGCTGGAGAAAACTGGCAGCTACTTATTCATAATGTTGTCTCCTTCCACAATAGCTGAAGCCCGGGTGCTGCACTCCCCACTCCCTTCAGAGGCCTTAGACAGGGAGACAGGGTGTGCCTGCTGAACCATCTTCTCCACTACAGTCATCAATTATTATTGTCCCATCACCTCGGTAGCTGGCCAGATGCTGCCAGGTTTGGCCTCCCTGTATAATTAGTGGAAGCAGCTGCAGCACTGGAGACTTATGGGCTACAGGTGTTGCAGGGTATAGACTTTATACTTTGAAGTCACTCTTTGTGCTGCTTGGTCCTTTTATCAGTATTTGCCTTGGAGATTTTTCTGTCATCTTTTCTGCTTTGTTCCGCCTTCATGCTAGTTTAGGGTGCTAATGCCACTTTTGGTGCCAGTTTGTCATATGAGATGCCATAAAGGGTTCATTGCACTCTGCTGGTAACCTCTTTTGGAGCCTTGGGGTGTTCTTCCCACACTTGGGGGTAGATTTTCAAATAGCGCGATTTGGCGTACTTTTGTTGGCGCATCAGGCGCAAACAAAAGTACGCTGGATTTTAGTAGATACGCGCATAGCCGCGCGTATCCGCTAAAATCCGGGATCGGCGCGCGCAAGGCTATCGATTCCGTATAGCCGGGCGCGCCGAGCCGCGCTGCCTACCTCCGTTCCCTCCGAGGCCGCTCCGAAATCGGAGCGGCCTCGGAGGGAACTTTCTTTTGCCCTCCCCTCACCTTCCACTCCCTTCCCCTACCTAACCCACCCGCCCGGCCCTGTCTAAATCCCCCCATTACCTTTGTCGGGGGATTTACGCCTCCCGGAGGGAGACGTAAATCCCCGCGCGCCAGCGGGCCGCTAGCGCGCCGGGACGCGACCTGGGGGCGGGTCCGGAGGGCGCGGCCACACCCCCGGGCCCGCCCCCGAAACGCTACGGCCCGCCCCGAAAACGCCGCGCGGATCGGGCCCGCCCCCTCGACACGCCCCCGACACGCCCCCCTCGGAAAACCCCGGGACTTACGCGAGTCCCGGGGTCTGCGCGCGCCGGTAGGCCTATTGAACATAGGCGCACCGGCACGCGGGGCCCTGCTTGCCTAAATCCGCCCGGATTTAGGCGGATTTAGGCGAGCAGGGCTCTGAAAATCCGCCCCTTGGTGTTGCGATGCTGCTCGTGGGCCTAGCCTCGAGCAACATCTTACCCTTGCCACCAGGCTGCCCCCGATGCTGTCTGTAGTGGCTTGGAGGCCGCTGCCTGTGATCCGCGCTGGTCGGAACCGCTGCCATTGTTCAGCCTCCGCAGCTCGGAGGCCACTGATATCATCCTGCTTAGAGTTTTTTCTTAATCTGGGAAATGAAAATTAAACTTTGTAATGCCTGGGTGGGAGAACCCAGATAACTATCCCCAAAGGCACACATAATAAAATAGACCCTATTTTCCAGTACTCTCCAGGATAGCAGTTATCTGAGCAGTGCAGGGTTCTCTGTAGAAGGAAACTTAGCTTCAAGGCCCTTTTGCTTTTAAAAACAAAAGTACCCTTTAAGTCCCTCTGTACACAGCATTGATGATCTCCAGACTATAGCAGCAATAAACAAACAAGAATTGCTGAGTGGTTTCCAACTTAACTTTACTGATAGTTAATCAGATGGATGAAAAAGTTATTTATAGCTCTTTGATAATAAATTAAACTGGTTGAACAATTCATAAATTTGTGACCTTAATAGCTACTTCTCTCTGGCAATGGATGTGAACCATTTCTCAGAATGTAACAACTGCTCCTCAAATTTTTCTTAGGTAAAAAACTGTACTCCTCAAAGTTCATTACAGTTCTGAGACCCTGGGCCCTAGGGTTTTCAAGTAATAAAGACAAATTCTCAAATAAAGGGGAATCAAAAGGAGAGAAATAGAGGGTGGAAAGCTTCAGCTACCAAAATTTCTAAAAAATCTGGACCGAAAATAGGGTTAAGATACTCTGCTTCTACTCTCTGTGAAGCGTCTACTCTGTGAAGAGAACCCTCAGAGTTCTTCCCCCCTCCCACCCCCAAAAAAAGAATCAAAAGACCATGCATATAGCACTGTCCCCTCTGCATTGCAATTCAAGAACTAAGAATCCACACCCTTAGGTGGTGGAAGGGGCTTATAAAGCCTCAGGCACACACTGTCCCTTTCTCCCATATGAGAAAGGGACAGTGAAAATTTTCCAAGAGTTGCATGCATACAAATTAGCAGATATATTTATTTATTTATTTATAACTTTTTTTTATACCGAAGTTCAGGTAACAGAATTACTTATCACTCCTGTTTACATTATAACAAGTAGAAAACAATGACAACATATGTCTTACAATGAACAAGGGAGTGAACAACTTGGATAATATAACATAACATAACTAGGAACAGTAGCAGTATGCACTATTAGAGCGAGACTAGCACATGGGGAGGGAGGTTTGCTAATGGGGGGGAGGGGGAAGGAAGGTTGTTCTTGGAGGGGGGGAGGAGGGAGAAATTTCTTATTGATGAGTAAAAACATGAGCATAGGTTCTGGACGTCAACAGTATGAAAACAGTCTATGGGAGCTGTGGAAGACTAAGTAAGTTAAGGGAATGCTTGACCGAATAGCCATGTCTTGAGTCTTTTTTTGAACGTGTTGGTGCAATGTATCAGCCTTAGCTCCGGAGGAAGCAGATTCCACTGTTTGGGGCCTGCTGTGGATAGAGCTCTTTTACTTAAAGATGTTTTCATGGGAGGTGCATGTAGAGTTCCTCTTTGTGCTAATCTTAGCGGTCGGGAAGATGTGTGAAGCTGAAGAGGGATTCTGAGGTCCAGTGGAGTGTTGTTGAATATGGCTTTGTGGGTGATTGATAGACGTTTAAACAGGATTCGAGATTTGACTGGGAGCCAGTGGAGCTTCTTTAGAATTGGTGTTATATGATCTCTTTTGTTGGATTTAGTGAGACACCTTGCTGTAGCGTTCTGTAACAGTTGAAGAGGCTTTAGGGTGTAGACTGGGAGACCGTGAAGCAGTGAATTACAGTAGTCCATTTTCGAGAAGATGATGGATTGTAACACTGACCTGAAATCGTGAAAATGAAGGAGGGGTCGAAGCCTTTTTAGAACTTGGAGTTTGTAGTAGCACTCTTTAACCGTAGTGTTGATGAAATCAGAAAAGCTCAGATGGTTATCCATGACCACCCCAAGGTTTCTGACCCGTGGGGAGAGAACTGGGAGCGACGTAAGGTAAGAGCTATTCAATGGAAGGTGAGAGCTATTCAATGGAAGGGTGCCATCTTGAGTGATCAAGAGGAATTCTGTCTTGTCAGTGTTGAGTATCAGGTTAAGGTTAGACAGGAGTTTGTTAATGGAGAGGAGGCAGGAGTTCAAAAAAAGTACGGTCTTTTGAAGTGATTCGGTGATAGGAATAAGGATTTGGACGTCATCTGCATATAAGTAATGGGTTAACTTTAGATTGGAAAGGAGATGACAAAGCGGGAGAAGATAGATATTGAATAACGTAGGGGATAGCAAAGAGCCTTGAGGGACCCCTAATGTGGAACTGAACGGTGGTGACTCTTTGCTATTGATCTTAACTTTGTAGTATCTGTTCTGGAGGAAAGATTTGAACCTGTTTAGAGCTTTGTTTTTGATGCCGATCTCAGATAGTCTTTCGATGAGATAATCATGGTTGACCGTGTCAAAGGCGGCCGAAAGATCAAGGAGGATGAGCAAGCAGGGATGTTTGTTTTCTAGATTCATGAGAATGTTGTCTGACAGAGATAAAAGAAGAGTTTCGGTACTGCGGGATTTGCGAAAGCCTAATTGATCCGGGGAGAGGATGTTGTTATTTTCAAGAAATTCAGAGAGCTGTTTGTTGACTATTCTTTCCAGGATTGTGGCAATGATCAGAAGATTAGCAATCGGGCGGAAATTTGCTGGGTTATCTGTAGAGAGATTTGGTTTTTTTAATAAGGGTTTTAAGATGGCAAGTTTGAGGGGGTCAGGGACCAGGCCCTGTGATAGAGAGGCATTGATGATCTGAGTGATAGGCTTAGCGACATTTTTAGCGCAGGTTTTGAGAAGGTTAGCTGGAATTGCATCAAGAGGGTGTGAGGATAGCTTGAGTTTCTTTAAAAGGTTTTCAATCTCTAAAGAAGATGTAAGCTCGAAATCCTCTAAGCGGGCCGTTTGTGGCGAGGAGGCTGAGAAAAGTTGAGGATATATTGGGCTGAGTAGTAGATTAGGAGAGCATGAAAGATGTTGGGTAGGAACTTTATTGCTTGTACGGGAGGCGAGTAGGTTTGTTATTTTATTTTTGAAGTATGTGGCAAGTTTGGAAGCTTTAGTGGCAGCTTTGTCATCTGGGATCGTTGAAGAAGGTGGTATGTATATTACCTTTTATGTTTACATGCAAATAGCACATATTCACATAGGGGCAGATTTTAAAAGGTGCGCGCGGGTGTACATGTGGGCGTGCTACCCGGCGCGCACATATGTATGCCCAATTTTATAACATGCGCATGCAGGCACACACGTTATAAAATTGTGGGTCAGCACACGCAAGGGGGTGCAGAATTGTGCACCTTGCGTGCGCCGAGCCGTGCTGCCTTCTCCCATTCCCTTCCCCCTATCCTGACCTCCCCACCCCTTCCCCTAACCTTTCCACCCCCTAGCCCTACTCTAACCCCCCCCCCCCCGACTTTGTCTTACCTTTTGTGCCTGCCTCTGGGCAGGTGCAAATTGCGCATGCCTGCAGCCTGACGGCACACGATCCTCTGACACAGCGGCAAATGGCTGCTATGTCGGAGGCCTCTGGCCCCACCCTGCTCTGCCCCCGGACTGCCCCGCCCTGCCCACGCCCCACCCCCAGACCTCTGCCCCTTTTTGCAAGCCCCGGGATTTACACACTTCTTGGGGCTTTATGCATGTTGCTGGGCCTTTTTAAAATAGGCCCGGCGAGCGTAGGGCTTTTAAAATCCAGCCCATAGAGGTTATATTATAAACCTCAAACATAGAAGTGCAAATAATGGTGTGTGAATAAATTTGGTCATATAAAAAAAAGGTCGGCCAAGGGCATTCCAGGGGCCAATTTATGCGTATAGGTTGCTATTTTATAACCTTCCAAAGCAATGCAGGTATGTATATTACCTGTTATGTTTACACCTACTAATTATCTGCTGTAAGTGAGAATACAATTCTTTAAAGCCAAAGACTGACTGTATGAGGGGTGAGGGTAAACTGGGGAGACTTCTAGCTGAAGAACCAGGAGGATCTTGAAGACCTAGAGATAGACTGGGTACTTGTGGCTTAATTGGTATACCTGGTAATTTCCTTCATTTACCCATTTTACAAAGTTTGATATTTTACATGGGTAAAAACCAATAAGTGCTAAGGAAAATACGCGAGTTAAATCTTCATGTGTAAATGATTACAATTAGGAGCACAAATACTTGCATATAGGAGATTTGTGCCATTTATCCAGATAAATTTTGACTTATTTGAGTAAGTGATGGCTTTGCTGCCACTTAGTCGGATAAGTCTCAAAAGCCACTACTTATCCAGCTAAGTAATATAGCCAGATAAATGTTAAAAAGCTAGCTATGTTTAAAATACATGCTGTATATCTTTACGTGAACATATTGGGTAGATTTAAGTGTATTTTGTATAGCATGCACACATTTGCGCTCACGATACAAAATATGTGCGATTGCACGTGCGTGCCTATCTATGTTTATTCATTGGCATGCTCATGCATATATTAAAGTTATCCTCCCTTCTATTTGTTCCTACCTAACAACTTCATTCACTCCTTTTGGTAAGGAAATCAAGGGTTCCTTACAACTTCTTGATACAGTATCTATGCTTAATTAATCTGTCAGCACCAAAGCAGGGGGCAGGGATCCCAACTAAAGATTTTTGAAATATCTTCTATCTTTTAGGTACAGCCCCATCCCCTAACCTTCATAAAAATTTAGGAAACAGAAAGTCAACTGTTTTTAGTAGAAAAATTAACTTTCTTAAAAGTTCACTTTGAAATTTTGGGTTGAAGTCTGTGGGTACTTTGTAAATACAGACTTCAGCCCTAGACAAGCTGTTATGAACTGGGCTCAATAAACGTCTAAGTAAGTTAGCTGGATAACACTTATCTAACTTACAAAGGATATTCAGCAGCATGGCTATGCTGCTGAATGTCCCTGAAAAAATCACTGATTAGCCAGATATGTCTTATCCAGCTGAATTTAGACCTGCTATTGAGCAGGTATAACTTATCTGGTTAACTTAACTGGGTAAGTCCAAATATTGTCATTTATTTGGCTAAATTAACCAGACAAGTAACTCCTCCCAAAATGCATATTTCCCACCCACCACTTAGCTAGATAGGTACATATCCAGCTAAATGGTGGCTGCTAAATGTGGACAGATATTGAGCTGCCACCAGTTAGCCAGATAAGTCCTTAATTATCTGGCTAAGTGGTGCTGAATATTGACCTCAAACTATTTCTGTCAATCAATATCATTCTTTTCTCAGACATTTATTTATTTATTTATTTATTTATTTAGAGTTTTTTCTATACTGATATTCGTTTTCACATCATATCGGTTTACACTGAACAGATTAACAAAGTGCGAGAATTACATTGAACCGTAGAGCTGGGAACGGTAACAGGGAAGGAAAAAAGGAGATAACAGTATAGTATGTCAAACGGGGTGGAATATTTACAACTATTTACAGTTACATAGTGGGTGGGTGGCGTAAAGGTGCGGCAGGAGAAGGGGGGAGGGAGAAGGGGGGGGGTAATTGTGGTAATGGAGCGAGGAGAGAAAAGGAGGGGTGGAATTATGTGAAGGCCTGCTTGAAAAGCCAGGTTTTTAGCTTTTTTTTTTTTTAAATTTCTGGAGGCAGTGCTCTTGGCGCAGGTCGGGGGGCATGGAGTTCCAGATAGCGGGTCCTGCAACGGATAGTGTGCATTCTTTCGTGGAGCTGAGATGAGTGAGGTTGGGGGAGGGAGAGCGGAGGGTTCCTTTGTAGGTGGATCTGGTTGGTCTGTTGGGGGTGTGGAACTGTAAGGCGTTGTGGAGCCAGTGTATGTCCTGGTTATGAAGGGTTTTACCTCCAGAAAGAAAACTGGGAGCAGCAAATGGGAAACCCCCAAAATGTTAAAAAGCCTACATTTTAAAGTGTTTAACCGTAGTTTCAGACTTTCCTTCCAGTTGTGACTGAGGTACGCCATGTCTGACTTTTCATTTCAGGTAGAACCCAACACAAAGCTGTTCCCAGCAGTCTTCCTGCAGCCTACAAGCACAAATCTTTTCCAGTTTGAGCTGGGTAAAATAAAGGTATGTCTTGTTTGATTAGTTTATTTTGTAACTAGCTGAAACCCACAAAAGATTTGCAGTTTAATTAATAACCTTATTGCAACAGTACTTCTGTAAAAATAGGATTTCTATATATTTCTTCACAGAAGACCTTAACAAAATTAGAAATTCAATGGAGGATCCATATTGGAGGGAAGGGAGGATGAGGATTCTGGGTAGGGGTGCTCCTTTCTCAGCTCCAGTCCCCTTTCCATTCCCACCCCTGTCTTTCAACTCTTTCCCACCACCGCCACCAGTTCTTTGTTTTCATTTCAACAGCCATCACTTATGCTCTCTCACACACTCATTCTTGGTACCAAGCCCCTCTCTCACACACATATGTAGAGTCATTCCCCTCTCATTATCCCCATTCTCATCCCTCAGGCCCCCCCAACCAATCCGATCACTCACACATCCAATCCACCAGCAATCCAGCATTGTGCGCCTTTGAGAACCACATACACTATCTCTATATGTAAATATAGTTCCAGCCAAAGTGGTGTCAAATTAGTGCTGCTGAACAATCAGTTAACTTATTTGTTGTAAAGGTTTTGACTACAAGCTGTGACCATAAAGTTTGCTTGTAGTAAAATGGTTATATGCTTTGTGCTGCTTGTAGTCAAAACTTTCACAACATATACATTCATTGACTGTTCTGTTCAGCAATAATATGATATCACTTTGGCTTAGAGTATATTAACATGCATCTTCATCTTTTGGTTTCATTAAATTTTGTTAGACAAGAATATGTAGCTCCTTTTTTGGAGTTTTTCTGTGCATAAATTGGGGACATTTTGGGGACTTCAGCGTAATTTCCAAAAATCCTGTGTAGCATAGGCTTGCAACATTTTTTTAAATGTCTTTTTCAAGATTTGTATTTTTGCAGTCTTGAATATATCCAAATTTAGAAAAGACTCTCTCCACATCAGCTGAGCCAGGTGGGACTTTGAGGATGCGAGAAGCAGCATAGCTCAAAGTTGGAAAGTGTTGCGCGTGCCGGCCGTGTGGGTGCCGCAACTGGGCTTGCTCACCTCGCGCTACCCTCTATGAGCTCTGGCCTTGCCACTGCCGCCAGCTCCCGGCATCCCCAGTGCTCACCGGGGCCCTCTCCGGCTTCCTCCACACCACAGGCTTCACAGCGAAGCTCCCGTCGGGGCTCTGTGTCTTCAGCCGCCTTGGCCCCAACCCTAGGCGCACACGCGGCCGACGTACTCAACTTTAAAGGGCCAAGCACGGGAAACCTGACTCCGATGCACCCTGATGACATCAGGTAGCCCTAATATAAGTACCGAGGCCCTGTCCCCAGGACCTCGCCTTGGCAATCAGGTCAACACCATGGTGTAGTAGTAAGGTTTCCTATTCCGTGTTCCAGTGTCTCCTTGTTCCAGTGTTTATTTTTTTCATGCGAGCATATCAAATCGGTTTACAGTAGCTAACAAATATTCATTTAAAAATATTTGCATTTCCAAAAGAAAAGAGGAAGTAAATACATAGGGGTAGATTTTAAAAGCCCTGCGCGCGTAAATCCAGCCGAATTTACGCACGCAGGGGACTTGTGCGCCAGGCGCTATGTTGCATGACCCCAAGTCTTGACAAAACTCCCTGGTGGTCCAGCGGGGGTCCGGGAGCCATCTACAGCACTCACGCTGTCGGCTGCCGGTATTCAAAATGGCGCCAATAGACTTTGCCCTTACTATGTCACAGGGGCTACCGGTGCCATTGGTCGGCCTCTGTCACATGGTAGGAGAACAAGATGGCGCTGGCCATCCATTGCTCCTACCATGTGACAGGGGCCGACCAATGGCACTGGTAGCCCCTGTGACATAGTAAGGGCAAAGACTATTGGTGCCATTTTGAATACCGGCAGCCGATGGCGTGAGTGCAGTAGATGGCTCCCGAATCCCCGCTGGAGTACCAGGGAGGTTTGACAAGTCTTGGGGGGTCAGGAGGGTGGGGGTTTTGTTTAAATTCGCTCCTTTAGATGGCCAAATAATTCAGTGAAGATTCATTGTATTCGTGGGAATCGCGATACGTTTCGCGATTCAACAAATTCAACGAATAGGGCCCTATTCATTGCAATGAATTCAGTGCCAATTCATTGCAAACGAATGCACACTCCTAGAAGGAATTGGCAACATCCCTGTACCTCTTGACCTAGTAATTCTTGAAGGGATATGGAAATGAAGTGATGAAGTTAACCATTCAATTTTTTCATTGTAGAGCATTTTATGACTTAGGGACAAGATTTTATGCTGAGCCCTGTATTTAACAGGCAACCAGTGAAGGTCCTTTAATATTGGGGTAATATGATCAGATCTTCTAGTTCCTGTCAATAGTCTAGCCGCTGAGTTCTGCAGAAGTTGTAATGGTCTTATAACATTTGCTGGTAGGCCTAAAAATAATGAATTGCAGTAGTCTAATCTCGACAAAACAAGTGCCTGTAAAAGAGTTCTAAAATCTTTAGGGAATAGAAGAGGTTTTAATCTTTTAAGGATATTTAATTTAAAATAACCATCGTTAATGATTTTTGTAACGCAAGTTTTCATTGTGAATTTGCAATCTAGGAAGATTCCTAGATCTCGTACTTCCAGGGAGATGGGGTAATTTTTAGCTGCTTCTTGAATTTCAAGTTCTTTTGCCTTGCTTAATTTAGGTGAGATGTATAGAATTTCAGTTTTATTTGTATTTAGGGAAAGATTCATTTGGGTTAATATTTTTTCAATGGCAGATTGATATATATCCCAGAGTTTAAAAGTTAGGTCGATAGATTTTTCAATCAGTATTAAAATCTGAACGTCGTCAGCATAGATAAAATGTGTTAGACTGAAGCCAGATAGAATTCTGCACAATGGAAGCATATAAATATTAAAAAGGGTTGCAGACAGAGAGGATCCCTGTGGTACTCCATACTGGAGATCAATTGGTTGAGATTCGTTATCAAGAAATTTAACTTTGAAGGTTCTATTTTTCAAGTAAGAGTCAAACCATTTCAGTGTGGAGTCTTTGATGCCTAATTCGTTTAGTCTATCCAGGAGGATTTTATGATTAACTGTATCAAATGCTGCTGAAATATCTAGCATGATCAGGAAGTAAGTTTGGCTGTTATTAGCTCCTCTGAAGATAATATCTTGTAATGAAGTTAATAAGGTCTCGGTGCTAAAATATTTTGTAAATCCATGCTGTGCCGCATATAGGGTACTATGTCTTTCAAGATAATCTGTTAGTTGATTGTTAATTACTTTCTCAAGAATTTTGAAATTCAAGGTAAATTAGTTTGATAGATCATATGAATTGGGTTGTGGTTTCTTCATGATTGGTTTAACTATTGTGGCTTTTAAAATGTGTGGGATATTCGCTTCAGTAATAGGTTAATTATATCGGCTATAGGTCTGGAGACTATATTGGTGACTGTTTTTAATAGTTTTATTGAGATATGGTCAACTGGGTGTATGTGTGAGAGAGTGCACGAGAGTGAGAAGCCTGTGTGCATGTGTATATGAGAGAGAGCATATACAGTGAGAAGCCTGTGAGTATATGTGTGAGAGAGAGCATAGAAATGAGAAGCCTGTTTGTGTATGTGTGAGAGAGAGCATGGGAGTGAGAAATCTGTGTGTGGTGTGTGTTTGCATGTGTGTGTGTGAGAGAGAGAGAGAGAGAGAAAGCGAGCATGTGGGAGTGTGTATGTGTTTTTGAGAGAGAGAGCATCTGGAGTGGAGAGCCTGTGTGGGTGTGAGGGATAGAGTATGTGGGCATGAGATCCTGTGGATATGTGAGAGAGAGCATGAATGTATGAGAACCTATGTGTGTGTGGGTGTGGGAATCTGCATATGAGAGAGCCTGCATGTGAGAGTGCGAGCCTGGGTAATAGAAAGTGTGTGGAAGTGGGAGCCTATAGGAGGTAGGAAGGAAAGAAGACAGGAGAAGAGAGAAGAAATAGAAAGATGAAAAGAGATCTTGAAAGGGGAATTAGTAAATGACAATCAAGAGGGGAAAAAAGAGACTGTGACCAGCTGATTAGAAAAATAAGATCAGACATTGAAGGTAAAAAAAAATTATTTTGACTTTCAGCAATTGAAATATGACATGTTTGGGAATGTGTATTTCTTATAAATTTGTATTCTACTTTTTCTTCTGTATTCTACTGTCTATATTTATCAAGGACACTATTGTACATCATTGTGCTAGAATGAGATTTTACTTTGGGTCAACGATGTTCTAGGAGGTAGAGGGCAACTTTTGCCCTCTTCTAAATCTATCATAAATCAAGGTGCATTATTTTTCATAAATTTAGGCGGTATCCCTAAGAGATGCCACTCACCAATGAAGAGAATTGTGCCAAATAGCATCTTCTGCATTAGCAATGGATATCTCATCTAACTGAGGCAGTTCCAGCACACCTCTGAGCAGAAAATGTTAGGCACATTCCATGAGATAATGTCTTTATTCAGAAAAATTAGATCAAGTGTATGTCCATGGCAAAGTATGGGCTCATGGACCCTCTATTCCCACCCAAGAGCAGACATTGATGTCAAAGATCCTTCATAGGCTGTTGGCAAAGGAACAGTGTCCCCATGCAGATTAAAATCAACGCCATTACACTGCTCAAATCAAAATTTACTGATATTGAAGTCGCAATAATTGATGAAAAACCCATCGTAATTAGTGCAGGGGGGCAGTAAAAAAAAAAGACAATTTCTCCATGTCTTCAAAGTCCAAAAAAGGACTTCATAATGATGTTCCAGTTCTATCTCAGTATTACTTTTAGGCAATGGGATGGTGCTGTGAACTGAGATAAGCAGACCACTGCCTTTACTATACAAAAGTGGTTTAGAAAGCTTAAGAGTAATTTAATAGACATAGCTGAGATGAACAACATTATCTGTTTCTATAAGTCATGTTTTGGTTATGCAGTAAAGATCCAGTTGTTCATCATATAAGGAATCATAAATAAATGTTCTGTTTCAAACGGACCTGGCAGTAATCAAATATATCATTAAACTTGAATTCATAGACAAGACCATGTTGATTAAAGGAACATTACATATATATGGCAAGCGATCATGCTTTATGAGCAGCTTACCTTTACATAAATTATCTTACTGCCCTTGACCCATGATTATAGAAATCACATTGATGGCATATGAATTGGCAGTGGGTGGACACTTTTTTTTTTTTTTTGTAACTTTTTATTTTAGCACAGTCGGAACATACATCACACATCAGAATGACAACAAAAAGAGTTAAACAAAATACAGGCTACCCGCCTACAAAAGAAAGAATTAAAAAGAATTATAGAAGTTCCAGTATGGACCCCCAAATCAAGTCATACAATATAACCTGGTCATGTAACATGTAAGTCATCTTTTCTAATAAAGCCTCTGAATGCAACTGCATACTTCAATCCTCTAAAGTGGGAACTGATTTCCATTTCCAAGCAATAACAAGATAAGCAATGTATAACATCTGCTGCACTAATATCCAACAATATTTACTCACCCATGGAGCCCTCCATAAACCCAACAGGCAAATTGCCAGAAAGAGAGGGGGCAGGCTGTAATTTGTGCAATTAAGTGGCCAACCCTTTGCCAGAAAACAGCAATCTGAGGTCAGCTCCACCAAATGTGCAAGTACATCCCGGGAAGACCATAACCTCACCAACACAGAGGCGAGGAAGCAGGGGAAAACTTAGAGAATAAAGGGGACAATGATAGGTGCACATAATTAGATGGATCAAAAGCTCAGTCCACTTAGCACAGATGGAGGATTTATGCACACTTCGCCATATCCTCATCCACTCCTTTGGAGACATGGGGAGCCCCAGATGTGCTTCCTATTGTCGTTCCACCTTCAGCACTGGGTGGAGGCCCAACCCAGTCTGGCAAATGGCCCAATACAAAATAGACCAGGTCTTCCTTTTAGCTGGACCTTCTGCTAACACCGTCTTCAAGAGATCCTGTTTCAATCTCTCATAATAAAAGCAAGAAGAATCAGAAATATCTAACTCATCTTTGTTGTATTTGAGACATTGAGTTATGGACCCCTGGTCACTACAAGAGATGACTCCTCCCACAGGGCAGAGCCCTGTGGGGACTTGTAGTGATAGGCTGGTTCTTAGCAGTAATACACACAGTGGAACGATAGGCTTTATTATACAGCAATGTAGTTGGTGGCCTGGGGAACGGGCTGTGAGCCCAGCCAGAGGAGAAGAGTCTCTAATGGCGTAGTTTAGTCTGTACTCTGCAGCGCAGATAGAGTCTCACCAGGTCTTGAGAGGATGATGGGTCTGGTAGTGGTCCGCAGAGTGGGGTAGGCCGAGAATCTAATATAGCAGATGTGAGACAAGGCAGAGATAGACCAAGAGCTGAGGTAATCACTCTGAGTATGGTAGCTGCTGTAGAGAGGAACCCCCCAAGGACAGAGGTCCGGGACAGAGCAAGGTCCCTGAGGAGCGGGTACCTTAAGCATCCTGCAGAATTTGGTAACCCCAGAGGTTAGAAAGGAGTGAGGCAAGGCCCCCGAGGAGCGGGTACCTAAGTCGTTCCTGAGTGAAACTACACAGAGCGAAGTTGTCTGGTAACAGGCAGAGATCAGCAGGGAGATTCTTTGCTAACTCGTAGCTGGAATGGAGTGTGGAGGCTAAATACCCAGAGGTAGTGATGTCATGCGGTGGGGATGCCTCTGAGGTTCTCGCCATGACATACTCTAAAGGAGGGCCGACGTGCACGCGTGCACGTGCCCTAGGTGACCTCAGAGGGGAAAATGGTGAACGCAATTGCCCACTGCGGACCGGGGATGCTGGAGAGGTCGGCAAGAAGAGGCAGAGGCACCTATCTTGCCCAATGGAGCAGAAAAAGGTGAGGCACAGAGGTGCAGCAGTCTGTGACCGACAGGCACAACAGTACCTCCCTTCTTAGGGTCCCTCCCAGGCTCCCTTCCAGGGGGTTTGGGTTTCCGAGGATGTGACTGATTGAAGCATCGGATCATGTCTTTGTTAAGGATATTGACAACAGGCTCCCAAGAGTTCTCCTCTGGACCGTATCCTTTCCAGGAGATAAGATATTCCCATCGTTTACCTCTTTTGCGGACATCCAGGATGTCATTGACTGTAAATGCGATATCCTCCTCAGCATCAAGCGGAGTGGGCTCTGGAGTCTTGTTGGAGAACTCGGAAAGGATGAGTGGTTTTAATAGTGCCACATGAAAGGAATTGTGAATCTTTATGGATGGAGGTAGTTTTAAACTGTAAGTCAGATTCCCAAGACATCGGAAGATGGAGAAGGGTCCGACATATCATGGTGCAAAGCATGCAGAAGGTAGTTTAAGCGAAGGAACTTTGTACTGAGCCATACCTTGTCCCCTGGTTGGAACTGGGGTGCCTTCCTGTGATGAGCGTCATACGACTTCTTGGCCCTTTGGCCCACTTTGAGAATCAGATCCTTGGTTTGTCTCCACAGTTGTTGTAATTCAGTTGCAGTGGCTTGAGCTGCTGGGGAAGTCACGGACAGCGGCAGAGGCAATGGAGGTAACGGCTGATGACCATATAACACTTGAAATGGTTTTGACCCCGTAGCAGAAGCAGGATGCGAGTTTAGAGTGAACTCAGCCCAGGGGAGTAGTTCAGCCCAGTCGCTTTGTCTAGAGTTCATGTATGAGCGCAAGAATTGCTTAAGCATCCATTCATTCTCTCTGTTTGTCTGTTGGATTGTGAGTGATAGGTTAGATCCAGCGAAATGTCAAACTCCCGACACAATGCTCTCCAAAACTTTGCAGTAAACTGAACGCCTCTGTCCGACAAAATGTATTTGGACATGCCATGGAGGCGGAAGATGTGCTTCACAAACAACTTGGCTAGTTCAACCGTGGATGGTAGGCGTGGCAGTGCCACAAAATGTGCCATTTTCGAGAAGCGATCAA
Source organism: Rhinatrema bivittatum (assembly GCF_901001135.1). Taxonomy (NCBI): domain Eukaryota; kingdom Metazoa; phylum Chordata; class Amphibia; order Gymnophiona; family Rhinatrematidae; genus Rhinatrema; species Rhinatrema bivittatum. The sequence goes on from NC_042618.1 coordinate 292,878,373, forward strand.
CAGTCACCCATATTATGTTGTTCCCACCGGACGGAGGTAAATCTACCACGAAATCAGTTGCAATGTATGTCCATGGTTCCTCTGATACAAGCAGAGGTTGAAGAAGACCCCAGGGACGTCCAGCAGGAGGGCTTCTGTCTTGTGCAGGTGGCACAAGAGGCCACATAGGCTCGAACATCAGATTTCATAGTAGGCCACCAATAAAAACGTTGAAGCATGGCTAGAGTGCGACTCTGACCAAGATGCCTGGCCAGACGGGAGTCGTGTGCCCATTGTAACAGCTTCTTCCTCATTCCTCGAGGCACCACTGTTTTCCCAGCGGGGACTGCATGGGTGGTGGCCAATACCACTTTTTCTGGACTGTTGACATGGCGAGGTTTGTCAGGTACATCCTCAGGAGAAAAGGAGTGCGAAAGGGCATCTGCCCTGATGTTCTTTTCTGCACATCGGTATTTGAGGAGAAAATCAAATCGGTTGAAAAATAATGACCACCTAGCCTGCAGATGATTAAGGCGTTGGGCATGTCATAGATATTCCAGGTTTTTATGATCGGTATACACCGTTATTTGGTGTTGAGTGCCTTCCAACCAAGGACGCCACTCCTCGAAGGCCAGTTTAATAACTAACAGTTCTTTATCTCCAATTCCATAATTCTTCTCGGCTGGAGAGAAATGCCGCGAGAAGAATGAGCAGGGATGGAGGACATTGGTATCGCTGTATTGGCTCAGTACTGCTCCCACGCCAACGTCGGAAGCGTCAACCTGTAGAGAGGAACCCCCCTGAGGATGGAGGTCCAGGACGGAGCAAGGTCCCCGAGGAGCGGGTACCTTAATCATCCGCAGAAGTTGGTAAACCCGGAGGTTAGAAAGGAGTGAGGCAAGGCCCTCGAGAGCGGGTACCTTGAGAGTCCTTGGTGATAGCTGGTATCCCTGAAGAGAAGGTAGGAGCAAGGCAAGGCCCCCTAGGGGCGGGTACCTGAGAGTCGTTGGTGGTAGCTGGTATCCCCGAATTGAAGGTAGGAGAGAGGCAAGACCCCTGAGGAGCGGGTACCTAAGTCATTCCGGAGCGAAACTACACAGAGCAAAGGATTCTGGTAACGGCAGAGATAAGCAGGGAGACTCCTTGCTAACTCGTAGCTGGAATGGAGAGTGAAGGCTAAATACCCGGAAGTAGTGACGTCATGCGGTGGGGATGCCCCCGAGGTTCCCACCATGACGTACTCAAAAGGAGGACCAACACGCACGCGCGTGCCCTAGGTGACCTCAGAGGGAAAATGGCAAATGCAATTGCCCATGCCAGACCGGGGACGCTGAAGAGGTCGGCAAGGAGAGGCGGAGGCAGCCATCTTGCCCAATGGAGCAGAAAAATAAGAAAGAGAGGTGAGGCAGAGAGGGCGCAGCTGTCTGCGACTGATGGATTCAACAATCTTGAAGGTCAGTAAAAGATAACAACTGTTCCCCATCATACATATTGCCCAGACAACGTAGATCTGCCTCCCACCATTGCTTATCCACACTGCTAAATGAGTGAATCATAAGAGCGGGATTTTTCTGGAAAGGGGAGAAGGCTAGGGGTCCCGGTCTATTAATGTGCAATCTCTTACAAACCACCTTACACTTCTTAACAGTGCAAGCAATAAGGGGAAAATTACGACAAGCTTTACCCCCCCCCCCCCCCCCCATGAAAGGAGACCCCAGAAAGAAGGGAAACAACGTCTATACCCTCAGCTAGATGCCTCTCGAGGGCTAGCCATGGTGCAGAAAACTCCCAATATATCCATGTAAACACTCCAGAGAGACGGGCGGCCCAGAAATAGGCCTGCAAATCCGAAAAGGCCATCCAGCCCCGCTCCTTGGGTCTACACAAAGTACGGAGACCAACCCTGGCTACCTTCCCCTCCCACAAAAAATCTAAAAGTGCGCTGTTGCGAGAAGAGAAGAAACTCGAATGATCATGTTGAAACAGATAGAATAATCGAGGTAAATATTAATTTTAATTGCATTGATCTTACCACCCCCCCAAGAGAGATAGCGGCCCCTCCAATCCAGTAAATCTTGCTTAATCTTGATCACCACAGGGGCATAATGCAACCTATAGAGATCACGCAGATTAGTAGGAATGTTAAGCCCAGATAGGTAAGAAAATTTGCCACTTGCCGGAAGGATGTAAAAACAAGCTGGGAGCACTTGGGGCCTGGAGGAACCGATCAGAAAGACCACAGATTTATGATAATTAACCTTATATCTTGCTCCCTCTCTGAAGGCTGCCAACTCAGCCATTAATATTGGGCTGTCCTTATTCGGATTGGATAAAAACAACAATACGTCATCCGCATAAAGCGAGATGAGATGTCGTCACTCACCCAAATAGGTTTAGGTGCTTCCACAAGCATGCAGCGAGAGGCTCAATTGCTAGGTCAAATTGTATGGTGACAACGGCATCCCTGCTGAGTACCTTTCCCAATTGCAAAACAGTTAGAAAGGAAAGCGTTAGTAAGAATTCTAGCCCTCAGACAATTATATAGAGCAGAATCCCCCCAAGAATGGGGCGAGGAAACCACGTTTCTCCAATACCGCAAAAAGAAAAGGCCAATGTAGCCAATCAAAGGCCTTCTCTGCATTGAAAGCTAACTACTAAGCCTAGAATCTTGTCCTTTTTCACAAATGCAAGAATATCAAACAAACGAGTGTTGTTCACTGATGATTGACCTGTGATAAACCCAGATTGGTCATCCCCGACAAAGAGAACTCAAGCAACTAGCCAACCAGATCTGTGATGCCTTGGCTAAGACCTTTTCATCTGCATTCAACAAAGAGATTGGGCAATACGCCTCAGGTCATATTTATCCTGCCCTGGTTTGTGAAGTAAAACAACAGTAGCATTGAACAGGGTACCAGTATGGTCCAGAAAGGTATGTTGTAACTCCCGAAAAAGAAAGGCCAATGGCCCAGCTAAATCTGGTAAGACGTGTTTGGAAAACTTCACTGGGGCTTTTTTCCCAGGAAGGCTAGCAATAGCTGCCTGTATTTCCAGCGTCGAAAGCAGCAATGACAGCCTCTCTCTCTGGGCCTCAGATGGGGTCGGCATGGGAATCCTAGACAAGTACGACTTGATAGCTTCCCTGGATATCGAGCCCTCTGCAGTATATATTTGCTGAAAAATGGCCTGAAACCTGTCATTGATTCCCCTAATAGAATGAACCAAAGTACCATCTGCTCTCTTCACCCCCCGAGATTAGTGTCTTTTGCAACCGGCGACACAACAATTGGGCCAGCATAGGCCCCATTTATTACCAAACTCGTAGATTCGCTGCTTGCAATAATGTAAAACCTACTCTACATTCTCCAGTTGTAATTCTTTGAAAGAGTCTCTGCACTTCACCAGAGCTCGATAGATACGGAAGGATCCTGTGCACTTATGTGCCTTTTCTAGATACCCGATCTTAGTCTCCAAAGAACGCTCTCACCTAAGCATCTCCCTCTTTCGATGGGAAGCAAAACTAATTATTCTCCCTTGCAGCACTGTTTTTAGAGTTTCCCATAAAAAAACGGGGAATAGTCTCCTGAATCATGAATATCAAAAACTTCTCTCATGGTATCCCGAAGCATTTCACAAAAGGAGTGGTTATGCAATAACAAAACATTGAGTCACCAGCTCTTCCCTGCCCCAGAATCCATCCCAAAATTAAGAGGTAACGTCACAAGATTGTGATCAGAAATAACTGTAGGTCCTATATCTGCCTGACTCAACTGCGGTAAAAGAAAGCGGGAACATAAAAAAAAGTAAATCCAGCTATAAGTTTGAAAACGAGGGGAAAAGCAAGTGTAATCCCTTCTAGTTGGGTTCTGCTCCCTCCAAATATCCACCAAACCCATGCTGGCCATTAAAGCCCTTAAGGCCTCTGCCTCTCCTCCAGACTGATCACCTGATGATCTGTCGAGTTTAGGATCCAACCCCACATACCAGTCACCACTCATAATAAAAGGAGAAGATGAAAAAGCCTCCGCTATCCTGCACAACTGAGTATATAACATTAAGGCCATAAACATTAGCCAGCACAGAAGATACCCCTTGGAGCTCACAGTCCAAAAGAACGAAACGCCCCTCACTGTCTTTCTGCACCTTATGCACAATAAGAGGACGTGATTTGTGAATCAGGATACATCCTCCTCTGCTTTTAGAGTTATGGGAGGAGAATTCAAATCTTCCCACCCAATCCCTAACAAGTTTAGCATGCTCCGAATCTAATAGGTGAATCTCTTGCAGAAAAACCACCTCCCCCTTTTTCTTTTTAAGATAGGTCAGAATTCTCGTGTGCTTAGCTGGGGACTCAATACCCTGCACATTGAGTATAAGAAGGACCCAAAAAGCAAAGTGGTAGTCGGTCTAGGGTAGCCACGGATGTGAAAAAATAAAAAAAACAAGACCGATGCCTTGGAAAGAAGATTTATTCAATAGAAGATTTATTCAATACAGTACCCGCCCGACTCAGGCCGAGTTTCACCCTTATGGCTGCATCAGGGGCCCTTGAAATCGGATAAATTCTAGAGTATGTACTCGGGCACTATGTATAATTATGGAAGTATCCACTGATTTCATTATTTGTTGTGTGGATATAGGAGTGATTTAAAGTCATATCTTGTTGAATAGTCCTCAGAGAATCTCTCTATCCACAGTTTGGAGTGCTACAGTGTGCTGCATACAATTGTACATGTCACTGAAAAAATCTTTACGTTTTCGCCGAGCATAAACACAATATTGTTCAATCAAAAACAGAAAGTGATGTCATAGGGGGATGGGGCTAGCAATGTCTCTGGCTGATAGAGAAGGAAGCAGCCAGAAACTGTGGGTGTTAAAGAGCAGTGATGTCTATAGGTAGTAAGAGTCTAAGAGACACTCCAATACTGCTGCAGAAATCTCGGTAAAGCAGCTGACAAGTAGACACTTCCTCACCCTACTGATCTCCCCAGTCTATTAACATATTCCACTGCCCCCTCAACCTAATAATATATCATACTGTTCCCAAACCCATTAATGCACTCCAAATGGGGTCATAGTTGTAGGTGGAAAGAGTAGAGTAGGGGGTTGTTTTAAATGGGTAAGTTGGTTTAAGAGATGAAAGTCCCATAAATGGGGGGGGGGGGGGTTTCTTTCTTTATATGGTGTGGGCATTGTCAAGGGTCCTGCAGGGTGCAGGGAATCCCTAGACTTTGGCTTCCTGGGTACAAGAATTCAGAACTTGGGGCCTAGGACAAAGGAATGATGGTTCAGAGGATCCCAAAATTGGAGATCCTGTGACCAAGGTGCTCCAAGTCTGTGGCTATCTGATTTTGTAAACTTTCATTTACTTCCCATAGAAGTGAATTGAAATTACAAAACGTTACTTCATCCCAAGGCATGAAGTAAAAAAACAGCGCTTAAAAGCTAAGTAAAAAATCTAATTATTAGCGTACTTTACTGCAATGGTTGCATTTCTGTATGCAGGTCATTACCCTACATTTGTATTGAAAAAGTACACTAAAATCAACTCACTTTTTTACTTCCTGCTTAGTGCACATTTGTGTGCAAAAATGCAGACATCAGAAGTAATTTTAATGCACAACAATATGCACTATACTAAGCGTAGAGCACTTTACCACATCAGCCACAGAGAAAGCTGTTAGGCAATCAGAAGAAAGTTGAATTCATTGTACTTTTTGTCTTCTTTCAGACTAAATTATGTAACTATAAAAGCAGACAGGGAAGAAGTAAGGAAAGAGATATGATGGTTCCCCCACTCATAAGGAAAGGGACAGCTTTTGGTTGTTCAATTTTGTGAGATTAATGTGAAGGAGTGAAGCCATGCATAATGAATTATGAACATTCTATTCATTTGATTATGTTTTTCATTAATTTCTTGGTTACAGAATGCAATGCCTTTATCAGCAGCAATATTTAGAAGTGAACACAAGAATCCTGTTCCTCAGTGCCCTCCTCGCCTCAGTGTCCAGACACTCACACCTGTTCTCTGGAGCCGAATGCCCAACAACTTCCTGAAGGTGGAAACTGAACGGGTCAGCGAGCGTCATGGCTGGATGGTACAGTGCCTGGAACCTTTGCAAATCATGGCTCTTCATATTCCAGAAGAGAACAGGTGTGAAACTTTGCTTAAGCCCAAGATGCTCTGCTGGCTAACTCTCATAAGCTCTTTTAAGAGACTTTTGTGGAGCATGTGGTAGGAATAATGGATATGTCATAAAATGACACTGATAGGCATCAGACTAAATCACAGAACATAATAGAAAAAGGGTTATTTTTTAAAATATATATTTTTTCTACATATTTATACACATTTGATATTTCTCCCTTTCCTAAAGGTAGGTCCAAGGCAGATTACATAAAGTTTCAAGAGATTGAGTATTTAAAATGTGTGTATGCTTTTATCCCTATATAAGAACACATGGCACCTGTTATTCAAACAGAAGTATCCTGATAAGTTGGACTTATCCAGCTAAGTGACCCTTCTGAATATCTGGCTATGGTCAACAGTCACCACTTAATTGGATAACTTTAGAATATTTGGCTAATTTTAGGATACCTGAGTATATTCAGTGGGGCAGCTGTGCTGCTGAATATACAGCACTAGATGGCCTGATAAGTTTATACGGCTAGTAGAGCCACATAGCGGCTGAATACTGACCTCAAGACATCCCATGCTGGGTCAGATTAATGGTCCATCAAGTCCAGCATCCTGTCTCAAGCAGTGACCAATCCGGGTCATAAATACCTGGCAGATCCCAAAGGGTAGATGTATTCTGTGTTGCTCACTCCCAGGGATAAGCGGTAGCTTTCCCCAAGGCTACCTGACTAATAACCATTTATGGACTTTCCTCTAGGAACTTCTCCAAACACCTTTTAAGCCCATCTATGCTAAATGCTTTGACCACACCATCTGGCTACAAATTCCACAGCTTGATTTTGTGTTTAGTGAAAAAAATACATTTTCCAATTTGGTTTGAACCTTCCACCTGTTCTAAGGCTAGGGCATACTCCATGAAACTAATTGAAAGGGTAAATAGCCATTCTCTTTTACCTGTTCCACCCCACTCATGATTTTATAAACTTTTGTCATATCCCCTCCAAGTCATCTCTTCTCCTTAATTTGTTTGGTCTTTATTCATATGGAGTTATTCCATCTCCTTTATCATTTTTGTTATTCTTTGTATCTTTCTAGTTTTGCTGTATCTTTTTTAGAAATGGAGTGACCAGAACTATACACAATAAAAATACAGTTGCCCTATAGATCTATACAGAGGTATTATGATATTTTAAAATTTATTCTCCATTCCTTTTTAAATAATTCCTAATATTCTATTTGTATTTGGACTGTTGCTGCACACTGAACTGAGTAATTCAACCTATTGTCTACAGTGACCCAAAGATTCTTTTCCTGAGTGGTGTCTCCTAATATGGAGCCAAACATTGTGTGCAGCCCTGATAATTAGGATTATTTTTTCCTATGGGGTAGATTTTCAAACATACGCACATGTTCATGTGCGTGTAGTTCCTGGCACACACATGGATGCATGCCCCTGCGTGCCTGATTTTATATTGGTGCAAGGGGGGTTGGATTTTATTTAAAAACACTCAGCGACGCAATCGGTGCATCCCCAGTTCCCTCCCAGTCTGCTCCAATAAAGGAGCGGACTGGGTGGGAACTACCCTAACCCCCTAACTACCCTTCCTCCCTTTTCCCTTCTCTTCCCCGACCCCTAATCCCCACCTATCAAATCAAATTTTTTTTGTTTTATAACTTACTTCTGCTCATGAGCTGAAGTAAGTTGTGCGCGCCAGCCAGGTGTCGGCGTGTGCTTCACCAGGACAGCACAAAATGGTGCTGTCCCAGCCAGCCCTTGGCATGCCCCCGGCCTGCCCTTTTCTCACAGCTGGCTCTTCCGTCTGTACCATGAGATACGCGTGTGGCTGTTGCTGTTCTAAAATGTCTGCGGCGTGCGCACAGCTCAGCCATGCACGTATCTCTGGGTGTGGTGTGTAACTGTTGCACAGCATGGGATGTCCAATTAATGCACTACTAAAATCCAGTTAGAACTAGAATTCAAAGTACATGTGGCCTGGCTGAGGACTGAACAGCTTTCCTGACCCCCTGCTTGGATAAGTTTGAAAAGTTAAATTTTATATTACTTTTATTTTAATATTGCCAATATATATTGGTTTTATTTCAGCTGTTTTTGATTCTCTGTGTGTTCCTGGACTACTGAAATTATTCATTTTTTCTAGGAGCTAGTAACTTAATTGTTTGCTAGTCTTTTTCTTTAATATTAACAATATATATTGATTTTTATTTCTGCTGTTTCATTCTGTCTGTTGCTGAACTATTGAAATTCTTCTTATTTTTCAGTTTTTTTCTAGGTGCTAGTACCTTTGGTAGTCTTTATTTTAAATTCCATGTTATTTAAAAGGAGAAATAGAGGGACTTTTACCTACAAGAATTATTAATTCCCTTCCACCCACCTCTAGGGTTTTTTCTTCTTAAATAGTTCTTCCAAGGACTTGGGTTAACAATCTAACATAGAAACATAGAAATCCACCCAGTCTACCTAGCAAGCTTATGCAAGTATCTGCTGCACTGTGCAGGTTACCCTCATGCTTGTCAGTTTACCAGACTTTAAAAGTCAGGGCCCTCGAATGCTGTTTGAATCCAATTTCCCTTAACCATTGCCAAGAAAGCAGAGAGCAATGTTGGAATTGCATCAAAAGTATCAGGTTTAGTGATTAAGGGTAGTAAGTGCCACATCAGCTAGTTACCCCCATGTTTATTTGTTCCCCAAACTGTAAAGGTCGGGGCACTTGGTTGCTGTCTGAATCCGATTCCTCTTTTCTCACTGCCGTTGAAGCATAAGAACATAAGAACGTGCCATACTGGGTCAGACCAAGGGCCCATCAAGCCCAGCATCCTGTTTCCAACAGTGGCCAATCCAGGCCATAAAAACCTGGCAAGTACCCAAAAACTAAATCTATCCCATGTTGCTGTTGCTAGTAATAGCAGTGGCTATTTTCTAAGTCAACTTAATCAATAACAGGTAATGGACTTCTCCTTCAAGAACTTATCCAATCCTTTTTTAAACACAACTACACTAACTGCACTAACCACATCCTCTGGCAACAAATTCCAGAGGTGTGTTGAGTGTAAAAGAACTTTCTCCGATTAGTTTTAAATGTGCCACATGCTAACTTCATGGATAACCCCTAGTCTTTCTACTATCCGAAAGAGTAAATAACGGATTCACCTTTACCCATTCTAGACTAGGGATGTGAATCGTTTTTCAACGATTAAAATTATCATCCGATAATGTTTATATCGTCTTAAATCGTTATAGAACACGATACAATAGAAATTCTAACGATTTATTGTTAAAAATCGTTAAATCGTGTTAGTGCGCACTAACTCGAGTTAGTGTGCACTAACTCCCCGTTAGTGCGCACTAACTCGATTTAGTGCGCACTAACTGAAAATGATACAAATAAACACTTTCCAGGTCACTGAAGGTCAGTTAGGAATGAATATGTGTTCCTATTGGCTGGCTGCCCTCTTATCTATTGATATTACCAAGGTTACCACTGAGGTGATGGTTGGGGGGATGGGAAATGGAACTGGAAACTAACGAACACCAACAGAAAATGAAACAAAGTGTTCACACTTCCCAGGTCAGTAAAGGTCACTTAGGAATGAATATGTATGTATGTATTCCTATTGGCTGGCTGTGCTCTTATCTATTGATGTTACCAATATGGTTGGGGGGATGTGAAATGGAAACAGTTGGAAGCTTGACAAAAAAAGTAATGTAATGATCAGCACTCACGTGACTAGAAACTTGTTTGTTTATTATTTTTGTTAGCAGGCACCTGAAATGCTAGTGCATGTTGAATTTGCCAATCACTGTGCATTTTAGAAAGGTGGTCCTGGCTGGAACTGTACACAGTTCAAATATATGTAATTGATTGTTGGTAAGTGTATTTTTTAAGTAGCCACACTGGCACCAGTATGTTTACTTTTCCTCCTACTTAACTCACTAGCTCAGCTTTGTAAGAAGGGCTTCTCTGCTTGTGTGTTGTTTTTGTTTGGTGTGAGGAGAGCAGAAACATCAGATCTTTATTCAATCTACTACAGTCATCTCTTACAGTGCCCTATCCCTATTAATACCAGGAGTGTTGTGATCTTCCTGCACACAGTGCCCTAACCCTGATACCAGTCTGAGACAGCTCCCTCCCTGCATTACTAGTGAGAGGCTGGCTTCACAGACAGGGGGGAGCTGCCTGTCCCTCACTCCTGACTTCCCCCATGTCCCAGCTAGTGAATGGTGTGTGGGTGAGGGGGGGGGGGAGGATGGTGAAGTCTGAGACAGCTCCCTCCCTGCATTACTAGTGAGAGGCTGGCTTCACAGACAGGGGGGAGCTGCCTGACCCTCACTCCTGACTTCCCCCATGTCCCAGCTAGTGAATGGTGTGTGGGTGAGGGGGGGGGGGGGGAGGATGGTGAAGTCTGAGACAGCTCCCTCCCTGCATTACTAGTGAGAGGCTGGCTTCGCAGACAGGGGGGAGCTGCCTGACCCTCACTCCTGACTTCCCCCATGTCCCAGCTAGTGAATGGTGTGTGGGTGAGGGGGGGGGGAGGATGGTGAAGTCTGAGACAGCTCCCTCCCTGCATTACTAGTGAGAGGCTGGCTTCACAGACAGGGGGGAGCTGCCTGACCCTCACTCCTGACTTCCCCCATGTCCCAGCTAGTGAATGGTGTGTGGGTGAGGGGGGGGGGAGGATGGTGAAGTCTGAGACAGCTCCCTCCCTGCATTACTAGTGAGAGGCTGGCTTCACAGACAGGGGGGAGCTGCCTGACCCTCACTCCTGACTTCCCCCATGTCCCAGCTAGTGAATGGTGTGTGGGTGAGGGGGGGGGGGGGGAGGATGGTGAAGTCTGAGACAGCTCCCTCCCTGCATTACTAGTGAGAGGCTGGCTTCACAGACAGGGGGGAGCTGCCTGACCCTCACTCCTGACTTCCCCCATGTCCCAGCTAGTGAATGGTGTGTGGGTGAGGGGGGGGGGGGAGGATGGTGAAGTCTGAGACAGCTCCCTCCCTGCATTACTAGTGAGAGGCTGGCTTCACAGACAGGGGGGAGCTGCCTGACCCTCACTCCTGACTTCCCCCATGTCCCAGCTAGTGAATGGTGTGTGGGTGAGGGGGGGGGGGAGGATGGTGAAGTCTGAGACAGCTCCCTCCCTGCATTACTAGTGAGAGGCTGGCTTCACAGACAGGGGGGAGCTGCCTGACCCTCACTCCTGACTTCCCCCATGTCCCAGCTAGTGAATGGTGTGTGGGTGAGGGGGGGGGAGGATGGTGAAGTCTGAGACAGCTCCCTCCCTGCATTACTAGTGAGAGGCTGGCTTCACAGACAGGGGGGAGCTGCCTGACCCTCACTCCTGACTTCCCCCATGTCCCAGCTAGTGAATGGTGTGTGGGTGAGGGGGGGGGGGGAGGATGGTGAAGTCTGAGACAGCTCCCTCCCTGCATTACTAGTGAGAGGCTGGCTTCGCAGACAGGGGGGAGCTGCCTGACCCTCACTCCTGACTTCCCCCATGGCCCAGCTAGTGAATGGTGTGGGGGTGAGGGGGGGGGGAGGATGGTGAAGTCTGAGACAGCTCCCTCCCTGCATTACTAGTGAGAGGCTGGCTTCGCAGACAGGGGGGAGCTGCCTGACCCTCACTCCTGACTTCCCCCATGTCCCAGCTAGTGAATGGTGTGTGGGTGAGGGGGGGGGAGGATGGTGAAGTCTGAGACAGCTCCCTCCCTGCATTACTAGTGAGAGGCTGGCTTCCACAGACAGGGGGGAGCTGCCTGACCCTCACTCCTGACTTCCCCCATGTCCCAGCTAGTGAATGGTGTGTGGGTGAGGGGGGGGGGGGGAGGATGGTGAAGTCTGAGACAGCTCCCTCCCTGCATTACTAGTGAGAGGCTGGCTTCGCAGACAGGGGGGAGCTGCCTGACCCTCACTCCTGACTTCCCCCATGTCCCAGCTAGTGAATGGTGTGTGGGTGAGGGGGGGGGGGGAGGATGGTGAAGTCTGAGACAGCTCCCTCCCTGCATTACTAGTGAGAGGCTGGCTTCACAGACAGGGGGGAGCTGCCTGACCCTCACTCCTGACTTCCCCCATGTCCCAGCTAGTGAATGGTGTGTGGGTGAGGGGGGGGGGGGGGAGAATGGTGAAGTCTGAGACAGCTCCCTCCCTGCATTACTAGTGAGAGGCTGGCTTCACAGACAGGGGGGAGCTGCCTGTCCCTCACTCCTGACTTCCCCCATGTCCCAGCTAGTGAATGGTGTGTGGGTGAGGGGGGGGGGGTGGATGGTGAAGTCTGAGACAGCTCCCTCCCTACATTACTAGTGAGAGGCTGGCTTCACAGACAGGGGGGAGCTGCCTGACCCTCACTCCTCCGGGGTATTGTGATCTTCCTGCACACAGTGCCCTATCCCTGATACCAGGGGTGTTGTGATCTTCCTGCATGCAGTGCCCTATCCCTATTAATACCAGGAGTGTTGTGATCTTCCTGCATGCAGTGCCCTATCCCTATTAATACCAGGAGTGTTGTGATCTTCCTGCATGCAGTGCCCTATCCCTGATATCGGGATGTGTGCAAGAAGATCACAACACCCCCGGTATCAGGAATAGGGCACTGTGTGCAGGAAGATCACAACACCCCCAGTATCAGGAATAGGGCACTGTGTGCAGGAAGATCACAACACCCCTGGTATTAGGGATAGGGCACTGTGTGCAGGAAGATCACAACACTCCTGGTATTAATAGGGATAGGGCACTGTGTGCAGGAAGATCACAATACCCCTGGTATCAGGGTTAGGGCACAAGTTCTAGTCACATTGACTGATCACATTACTTGTTTTGTCAAGCTACCAACTGTTTCCATTTCCCATCCCCCATATACTGTCAGTAGGAAACTTGGTAACATGAATAAATAAGAGGGCAGCCAATAGGAATACATATTCATTCCTAAACTGACCTTAACTGACCTGAAAAGTGTCAAATTGTATCATTTTCAGTTAGTGCGCACTAACTCCCAGTTAGTGCGCACTAACTCCCGTTAGTGCGCACTAATCGGAAAAAACGATTTTTAACGATTTTTTAACTAAAAAATTGTGCCTAAGACGATTTTCTTGCCCTGCCACACGATTTCTATCGTTAAGACGATATGGAAAACGATTCACATCCCTATTCTAGACCTCTCATGATTTTAAACACCTCTATCATATCCTCCCTCAGCCATCTCTTCTCCAAGCTGAAAAGTACTCCTCTTTAGTCTTTCCTCATAGGGGAGCTGTTCCATCTCCTTTATCATTTTGGTCACCCTTCTCTGTACCTTCTCCATCGCAACTATATCTTTTTTGAGATGCGGCGACCAGAATTGTACACAGTATTCAAGGTGCGGTCTCAAAATGGAGCGATACAGAGGCATTATAACATTTTCCGTTTTATTCAGCATTCCCTTTGTAATAATTCCCAACATTCTGTTTGCTTTTTTGACTGCTGCAGCACACTGAACCGATGATTTCAATGTGTTATTCACTATGACACCTAGTAGGGAGGAGGAATAGCCTAGTGGTTAGAGCAGTGGGCTACAAACCAAAAAACCAAAGTTTGAGTCCTGCTGTCACTCCTTGTGACCTTGGGCAAGTCACTTTACCCTCCATTGCCTCAGGTACAAAACTTAGATTGTAAGCCCTCTGGGGTAAGGGAAATACCTACAGTACCTGAATGTAAACCAATGTGAAATCTCAGATCAAATGTTGGTATATAAATAATAATAGATCTCTTTCTTGGGTGGTAGCTCCTAATATGGTATAACTATATGGGTTATTTTTCCCTATATTCATCACCTTGCACTTATCCACATTAAATTTCATCTGCCATTTGGATGCCCAATTTTCCAGTCTCACAAGGTCTTCCTGCAATTTATCACAATCTGCTTGTGATTTAACTACTCTGAATAATTTTGTATCATCTGCAAATTTTATTACCTCACTCGTCATATTTCTTTCCAGATACTTTATAAATATATTGAAAAGTACAGGTCCCACTCCCTTCCACTGAGATAATTGTCCATTTAATCCTACTCTCTGTTTCCTGTCTTTTAGACAGTTTGTAATCCACGAAAGGACATTGCCACCTATCCCATGACTTTTTACTTTCTTTAGAAACCTCTCATGAGGAACTTTGTCAAACACCTTCTGAAAATCCAAATACGCTACATCTACCGGTTCACCTTTATATTCATGTTTATTAACTCATTCAAAAAAGTGAACCAGATCTGTGAGGGAAGACTTGCCTTGTGTAAAGCCATGCTGACTTTGTTCCATTAAACCATGTCTTTCTATATGTTCTGTGATTTTGATATTTAGAACACTTTCCACTATTTTCCTGGCACTGGTCAGGCTAACTGGTCTGTAGTTTCCCGGATCGCCCCTGGAGCCCTTTTTAAATATTGGGGTTACATTAACCACCCTCCAGTCTTCAGGTACAATGGATGATTTTAATGATAGGTTACACATTTTTACTAATAGGTCTGAAATTTCATTTTTGAGTTCCTTCAGAATCCTGGGGTGTATACCACCTGGTCCAGGTGGTTTACTACTCTTCAGTTTGTCAGTCAGGCCTACCACATCTTCTAGGTTCACCGTGATCTGGTTCAGTCCATCTGAATCATTACCTAGAAACCTTCTCCAGTATGGTATCTCCCAACATCCTCTTCACTAAACAACGAAGCAAAGAAATTGTTTAATCTTTCCATGATGGCCTTATCTTCTCTAAGTGCCCCTTTAACCCCTGGATCATCTAACATAAAAATAAAAAATAAAAATGTTTGTGAAGGTGAATGATTAGAAGACCGGTTGATTTCTGTTGAAACATACAATGTCAGGCTTGCTGACACTTTCAGTTATGCTTTGATTAATAAATATATTTTGTGGTTCCCATTTTTGTTCTACAGTTTACTAATGTGGGTAACTGTATAGACTCTCCTTGAAGAGGTAATTGAAATCTCCCATTATTACTGCACTACCAATTTGGTTAGCTTCCCTAATTTCTCTTAGCATTTCCCTGTTTGTTTCACCATCTTGGCCAGGTGGATGGTAGTATACTCCTATCACTATACTCTTCCCCAACACACAAGGGATTTCTATCCATAAAGATTTGATTGTGCATTTAATCTCATGCAAGATGTTTATCCTGTTGGACTCTATGCCATCCCGGACATAACGCGCCACACCACCTCCAGGATGCTCCTCTCTGTCATTGCAATATAATTTGTACCCCAGTATAGCACTGTCCCATTGGTTATGCTCCTTCCACCATGTCTCTGAGATGCCAGTTAAGTCTTGTCATCATTCACTGCTATACATTCTAATTCTTCCATCTTACTTCTTAGACTTCTGGCATTAGCATACAAACATTTCAAAGTTTGTTTTTTGTTTGTATTTTCATTCTGCTTTTTAATTGGAATTTTTTTTAGCTCAGGTGAGTTTTTAGTTGCAGGCAATTGGACTACTTTTCTTATTATTGGAACCTCACTGTCGGAATGCCCTAATTCTAATGCATCATTAGTATCCTTTGAAGATACCTCACTCCGAACCATGCGCTGCTGAGCGACTGTCAGCTTTCCAAGCAATGATGGAGTTGTATTAAAAGTATCAAGGCTTAATTGTTAAGAGTAGCAACTGCCACACCAGCAAGCTACCCCCAGTTACCCCCATGCACTCTTTACTTTATTTCCAACCTCTAGTCTTTAGGGATCCACAGTGTTTATCCCATGCCCTTTTGAATTCCTTGACTAATTTGTCTTTACCACCTCTTCCAATAGGGCATTCCAGGCATTCATCACACTCTCCATGAAGAAATATTTCCTGACATTGGTTCTGAATCATCCTCCCTGGAGTTTCATTTCATGACAACTAGTTCTATAGATTTCTTTCCAACGAAAAAGATTTGATGATTGCGCATCATTAAAGCTTTTCAGATATCTGAAGGTCTGTATCATATCTCCCCTGTACCTCCTTTCTTCCAGGGTGTACATATTGAGATCATTCAGCCTCTCCTCATAAGTACTCCAATACTGACCCCTCACCATTTTGTTGCCTCTATCCTGACTTTATCGTTTTTGAATTACGGGCACCAGTACTGAATATAGTACTCCAGGTGAAGCCTCACCAAGGGCCTGTACAAGAGCATTATCACCTCTTTTTTTCTTACTGGTTATTCCTTTCTCTATGCAGCTGTTATGCGTGTGGTCCACAGCAGACCCATGGTGCGGCCCCCTCACCTTCTCACACAGAATCCAGCTCGTGGTCTTCCTTGCTAGCAGCAGTGGGCTGCCGGCTCTGATCTCTAGGGATGTGCAGCCCGGAAATTATACGTTGGATTCGGGATACGTATTCATTGGGGCCCAGATACATTGCATTCAGTCAAGGGGGGGGGGGGGGGGGGGGGGGGGGAGGAAAGGCCGATCCGTTAATACTTTGAATTCGGCATTCGTTCGGCGGTGCCATCTTGTGCTCCTACCATATGACAAGGGCCGACCAATGGAACTGGTAGCCCCTGTGACATAGTAAGGGCAAAGCCATTTTGAATACTGGCAGCCAACGGCCCGAGTGCAGGAGATCGCTCCAGGACACCTGCTGAACCACCAGGGACTTTGGCAAGTCTTGGGGGGGTCAGGAGGGTGGGGGGTTGTAGTTAATTAAATTAAAGGGAATGAATGCCGAATTCAACGTATTAACAGATTGGGCTTCCCCCCCTTCGCCTATTCGTTCAGGATTCACTGCATTCGTGGGGGTTCGCCATACGTTTATAAACCCACGAATGCAATTCCCTACCGACCTCGGGCAACCCCCGGTGCCTCTGGGCTCTGCCTTGGTCCCCAGTACTTGCAGCTCAAGATGCCATTGCTCGTTCGGCCTCTCCGCGTGGTCCGTGGAGAGACGCCACTACCCACGCTGCACCCCTCCCTAGGCACGTGCGCATCTCTGATGAAGGGCCCGCGGCGGGAACCTGGCCGCAGCCCCGGATGATGACGTCAAACTCTTCAGTGTGTTTTAAGCTCAGGCCTCTCTCCATAGCATTGCCTTTGCAACAGGTCTCCTCGCTACTCGAGTACTCGTTGCTGCTAGAGAATCCTCTCTATTCTTCGTTCCTGACCTCCGTTGTTCCTGGTTCCTGTCTTCTTTGTTCCTGCCCTGTCTATGTGTTGGTCTGACTCTATGGATATTGACTTTGCCTTGTTTGACTAGGCTTCAGCCTATCTCCAGACCCAAACCTCCACTACGCCTGATTATGCTACAGCCTATCTCCAGACCCAGACCTCCGCTACGCCTGACTACGCTACAGCCTATCTCCAGACCAAGACCTCTGCTATGCCTGACTAACTCTATTGACTTCTCCATGATCAGACCATTGCCTTGATTGACTAATGCTATTGACCTCTCTGTGATCAGACCATTGCCTTCATTGACTAACGCTATTGACTTTCTCCGAGATCTGAACTCAGCATTGCTTGCCACGACCTCCGCTTTGCCGCTGGCCCTGATCCAAGCCTGTCATTGATGCCTCCTCTAGCCTACTCTCTGGACGTGGACTTCGGCTCTGGCCTACCTTTGCTCGAGCACCCCCAGCTAATCTCCGTTCCATTGGCACTCGAGTTCCAGTACTGAATCCAGTCCAGGATAGGACTATGCCACCTATCGTCTGCTGTCTCTGGGCTGAACCAACCTTTCTTGTTAACCAACCTCAAGGCCCACCTAAGTCCTGCCGGCCCAGGCACTCAAAGGCTTGGTGAAGCTCCAGCGTCCTCTACCTTCAGCCCACTCCACCTGCCGATGGTGGGGTCCCTTAGGTCCTCACCTACGGGTTGCGTCAACCACACCTCGGCCCCTGGATCCACCTTTGACGGAACAGCAGCCCAGCATTCTTTTGGCTTTACTTGTCACATTACTTTGCCATCTTCAGATCATCATACACTATCACACCAAGGTCCCTTTCCCAGTCTTTCACCACCCATCACATGAAGCTCTTTTGGATTGCTGTGCCCCAGATGCATAAATCTGCACTTCTTGACACTGAATCCCAGCTGCCAAATCTTTGACCACTCTTCAAGTTTTCTTAAATCACTTTTTATTCTCTCTACTCCTTAAGACATGTCCACTCTGTGCAGATCTTAGTATCATCTGCAAATAAATAAACTTTACCTTCTATCCCTTCCATCAAGTCGCTCACAAAGATATTGAACAGAATTGGTCCCAAAGCCCATCCCTGTGGCACTCCACTTAACACCATTCTTTCTTCAGAGTAGGTTCCATTTACCATTACATGCTGTTTCCTGTCAGTCAATCAGTTTGCATTGGCACCCACTCCCAAGTTTCTCATTTTGTTCACGAGTCTCCTATGTGAGACCATATCAAAAGCTTTACTAAAATCCAAGTAAATCACATCGAGCACTCTTACCTCATCCAATTCTTTAGTCACCCAATCAAAAAGATCAATCAGATTTGTCTGACAGGGCCTTCCCCTAGTGAATCCATGCTGCCTCGGGTCAAGCAACCCACCAGATTGTAGATAGTTACTATTCTTTTCTTCAGCAGAGTCTCCATTAATTTTCCCACCACTGAGGTGAGGCTAACTGGCCTGTAGTTTCCAGCCTCCTCTTGGCTCAAACTCTTGTGAAGTGGAACCAACACCTCCAATCTTGCAGCAGTACTCCTGTTTCCAGGGATCTATTGAACAGGTCCTTCAGCGGACCTGCCAGCATATCTCTGAGCTTCCTCGGTATCCTGGGATGTACCTCATCCAGCCCCATGGCCTTGTCCACTTTCAGTTTTCCTAGCTATTCCCATACATTTTCTTCTGTAAATGAAGTTTTGTCTACTACACCCCCATCCACAGTCTTGTTAACTAGCGAGAGTCTTTCTCCAGGGTCTTCTTTAGTGAACACCAAACTGAAGTATTTGTTTAATATTTTGGCCATTTCTTTGTCTCTCTCCACACATTGATCTTTTTCACCTTTCAGTTTCACTGTATTACTTTGGTCCTTTCTCCTTTCTCTGATGTATCTGAAAAATGTTTTATCACCTCGTTTTAACCTTTTGGCAATCCTTCTCTTCTGCCTGACTTTTTGCTTTCTTGATTCCTTTCTTTGTCTCCCTCAGTTTCACCAGGTGTTCTTCCCTGTGATCCTCTTTTTAGGATCCTTTATATTGCTTGAATGATATTCTTTTTGCTTTTATTTTATCAGCCACCTACTTTGAGAACCTATCAGTTTCTTATTTCTTTCTATTACTTTTGTTTAGATTTATTTATTTATTTATTTATTTATTTATTTAAAAACTTTTCTATACCGTCGCTAAGTTATGTACCATCGCAACGGTTTACAAATAGGCACAAATAGGTATATGTAGGTAGGTATCGTACATTCTAACAAGTGCCAACTAAAAACGGTTACAATATCATTCATAAAATTTTGGGTAGTGGTGGATTAGTCTGGGAAAGTTTATTGAGGTACTTTATTTCAGTCTATTTCTCTACCATATTATGTATTTATAATATTGGGATGCCATTTATTCTTAGCTGCGTTTTTCTGTATTTTTCATTCTCTCTCTCCCTCTCTACCCCACTGTTTCTTTTGGAAAGGCTTGCTTAAAGAGCCATGTCTTTAAGGTTTTCTTAAAGGATTTGATGTCACTCTGTAATCTGTAATTGATCCTTTTAGTTTGGCCCACTATTGTTCCACCTCTCTCATTTTCTCTCAGTCTTCTAATTGTACCTCCAGGTTCGTCCCCATTTCAACAAAGTCTATATTGTTGAAATCCAAAACCCGGGTCTTTGTGTGACCTCTATATCCTATTTGCGATATCAAACCATATTGTTTGATGATCACTGGTGCTGAGGGGGGCACCTACTCAGACATTAGAGACTTTATCCCCATTGGTGAGCTCTAGGTTGAGTATAACTCCCTCCCTTATGGGTTCCATTACCATTTGTTTGAACAGAACCCCTTGCAGGGCATCCCCTATCTCTCTACTTCTGGTAGATTTTGTAGAATGGATTCTCTAGTCTACGTCCAGCAGATTAACATCTCCAACAATCAATGCTTCTCCTTTCTTTCCCACCTTTTGAATTTCTTCGACCAGATCTCTGCCTATTTCTACCATTTGAGTCGGAGGCCTTTAAACCACTCCAGTATAAATGGATTCACCATCATCTTATTTTAGGACAGCCCATAATGCTTCTTCTTCTCTACACCACCTTCTTTGCAGTTCAGTTGCTTGGATATTGTTTTTTGACATAAAGAGCTACTCTTCTTCCTTTTCTGTCCTCTCTGTCCTTCCTTAACAAGGCCTCATAAGGCCATATCCCAATCATGAGAATCTGTGAACCATGTCTCTAACAGCAACAATGTCCAAGTCTGCCTCCACCATTAGGGCCTGAAGGTCTGGGATTTTATTGCCCAAACTACGAGCATTTGTTGTCATAGCTTTTCAATTTTTCTCCCTTGATTTGATGCATGTCCTAGACACCTTTTCTGCTTTTTTGAGCTGATTGATTTTTTAATTTTCTCCTCCCACTTCCTGTATTGCTTTGGGGAGACATGTCAATTTCATTGGCCATCTCCTGCCACCCCTATTCTTTAGTTTAAATGTCTGATAATATATGATCTGAATTTCTCACTTAGCATCCTTCTTCCTACTACAGACAAATGTAGACCATCCTTACCATATAGCCTTTTACTGCTCCATACATGACCCCAGCCTCCAATGTATCACTTTCAGTACACCAGGTTTTAAGCCAGGAATTGAAATTATCTATATGCCATAGCTTCTCATTTCCCTTTCTATGAACAGGTAATACTTGTACATTAACTATACAAGCTACCTCACTGACACTTCTCAGCATAATGTCTTTTATTTAGTGTAACAGTTCTAGTGCTTATGACCCAAGGCATGCCATTTGAAGACTTAAAGGTTGGCCAATATCATCTATCTGCAATTAAAAATGAACTGACATATTAACAAGGAAATATCTAAGCTTCAAAAAGCTTCCCCTACCTTGCAACATCAAGAATATCACCCCCAATCCTATAGAGGATTCAGAAACCCAGAAAGAAATGGATTACAATTGACTCTGGTAGAATAAGACCTGTGACACACAGTTTCTTCAATTGAGCAACATCCAGGATATCTACCTACACTCCCATGGAGAAGTAAAAAATCAAAGAATAACTGGATTACAGTGGGTTCAGGTAAAATAAGACCTTTGATGAAGAGATATCCACTCTCCCCAATGATACACTTACATTATAACTTTTCTACATTGGAAATGAAGCTGCTCCTACAATAGAAAATGAAGTGGTATCTAAAAAGGAGGAAGCACCAAATTCACCTGAAAACCCTTTAACATTATCAAATCTCATAAAAGAAAGCTCCTTTTGCTGGGAGACTATGTCATTAGAGCAGGGCTTCCCAAACCTGTCCTGAGGACCCTACACCAGTTAGATTTTCAGGATAGCCACAATGAATATTTGCATATACTGAGTCTCAATTAAATGAAAATTAATCTCATGTATATACATTATGGCTATCCTGAAAATCTAACTGGCTATGGGGCCCCCAGGATAGGTTTGGAAAGCCCTGCATTAGAGAAATGAATCTGGGATCTCATTTTGAGAAGGACACAATATTCCAGGTTCCTCAGCTGGTAGAAATGCAAGCCAGGTAGTCAATGTAATTATAGAAGAAAGTAGCGACTCTGATATCAGTGGTATCATCTATATAAGTGTTGCGTCCGTCGGTCTCAGACGGCTTCGACCTCTGTGCCTCACCTTTCTCTCTGCTCTCCCTGCTAGCCTTGGGAAGATGGCTACCACCAGCGTCCTGCTTGCCGCTCTCTCCAGTGTCCCTGGAATGGTTATGGCAAGGCTATCCAGGATGCTCTATCTCTCTACCACTACTACCTTATCTCCTGCTGCAGCTGACCTCGCCTCCCGACAGTGAGGACGTGTGGGGCTCCTCCCTGCAGGTGGTATCAACCCTGACCTCGGGCCAAGGGTCCACAAAACCCATGAATCCTAACAGCATGATCCCAAAGGGTAAATAGATTCTATGCTGCTTATCCCAGGAGTAAGCAGTGGATTTCAGAACTCCACTTTCTCTTCCAGGAACTTGGCCAATCCTTTGTAAAAGCAGCTACACTAACAGCTTTCACCATACCCTCTGGCAATGAATTCCAGAGCTTAATTGTGAGATGAATACAAAATATTTTCTCTTAATGGTTTTAAATTTACAACTTTGTAACTTTGTTTGTCCCCTAGTGTATATACTTTCTGAAAGAGTAAACAACCAAGTCAAGTTTGCTTGTTCTACTCCACTCATTATTTTATAGACCTATATCATATCTCCCCTCAGCTGCCTCTTCTCCAAGCTGAAGATTCCTCACTTCTTTAGCCTTTCTTCACAGAGGAATCGTTCTATCCCCTTTATCATTTTGTTTGCCCTTCTTTGTACCTTTTCTAATTCTGCTATATCTTTCTTGAGATATGGTGACCAGAACTGCACACAATGCTCAAGATAATGTCATACCATGGAGCCATTATAATATTCTCTGTTTTATTCTCCAATCCTTTCTTAATAATTACTAGCATTCTATTTGCTTTCTTGGCTGCTGCAGCACAGTGAGCAGAAAATTTCACTGTGTTATCAGCAATGAGGCCTACATTTTTTCCCTGAACAGTGACTCCTAATGTGGACCCTTGCATTGTGTGGGTTATTTTATTTTTTTATTTTTTACTCCCTCAGTGCATTACTATGCATTTGCCTGCATTACATTTCATTTGCCATTTGCATGCCCAGTCTCCCAGTTTTGCAAGGTTTCTTGCAGTTTCTCATAGTGTTCTTATGACTTAACAACTTTGAATAATTTTGTGTCATTGGCAAATGACACAAAATTATGACACTCAGGCAAAGGAGAGTTCAGCACAAAAGCTGTGACACACTATCTCAATGAACCCCCTGAAGAAATGGACACAGATGTGCTGGCATGCTGGGTTCATAAGTCCATCATCTAACCACAGTGGCACAGCAGTATCTTTCCTGCCCACCGAGTAATAATGCCCAGAGACTATGTGTTTTCAATGACAATGGACATCTTGAGCCTGCTTCGTTCATGGCTGGTGCCACACTTGATATAAAAGCTGGTCTTTCTAAAATGCAACCTACCTTTGCTTGGGTCTCCAGTTTTTCTTGTCAGTAGCAAGAGGATTGAAAGAACTTTGAAGGCTTTGCTGCCCTCTGCCTCCCTTGCTGCCCCTGCTACCACCATAAGGGCCTTCCTGTTAACACTCTACCTGTCTGTCTTGTCCCTAATACCACCACAGGGGCCTGACTGTTACCACTCTACCTGCCTGCCATGGCTATTATGTATGAGCAGCATGGGAGTTTCTGTACCTTCATGTTGTTTGTTGCTGTTTGTTTCTTGGTTATACTGGGTTGTTTATTTTAACCCAGGAAAGAAAAAAAAAATAAAAATATTCTCCTCCATCTCCACTATTGTATGGGTCTATGTTTTATTCTAACCCCTCTACAATAACCCCAGCCTGGTTTCTCCCACCCGCTTGTTTCCTGGTTGCACTGGGGTGTTTTATCCCAGAACAAAAATGTGAAAGGTTACTACTACCACCACCGACAGAATCTCTTCTAAATTTCTTCTTTTTCTTCTACATGTCCACAGTCCCTGCCTGATTCTTCCATTCTGTTTGTTGATTATTCTGGGATGGATTGTGCACAAAAGCTCTCAGTCTGAAGGAAGAAATACAAGCAGAACAGAAAACACAGAGGGTAGAAACAATTTTCATGTTATAAATGTGATAAGTTTCATTCACCTAGCCCATTTCACATGAAAATAGAAATCACACCCAGCAGCTAGATTAAGTTCAAGCAGAGAATGTAATAAAATATTTTTTAATAAAGCAAACTTCATTAATACTAGGAAAGCCGTACTGAGGAGAAACTTCATGTTCTGAATGTGATAAGTTTCCTTTTAAAAAAGCCCATTTTACAAGAAAAATCAAAATTTCAATGACAGCTAGATTAAGTTCAAGCAGGGAATATAACAAAAGCTTATTTCACGAAAATGATACTCTTCACAATTCATTTTCTAGTACTAAATCTGACAGTTGGCAAGTGTCTTCAACTGAATGACTACACTATATTCCAAGAACCACCAAGATGAACTGAAATGACTGGCATCTCCCTTGCTACTACTCTGCTTTGTTGCTATATCCCTCATGCTATACCTTGGGGTTTTTTATGCTGCCAATGCCCAGGCTTTACACCGTAGAATACTTTGTGCCACTGTGCCTTGCTGCTTTACCTCAAACCTTACACCATGAGATATTCCTGCCACTCAGGGGGGGGGGGGGGGGGGGGCAGCTTTACAACTTTCACATTGCTTTGGTGTCTTAATGCCATTCTTTTTGCTACTTGGATACTTTATCAGTGCTTTGGAGGTTTTTCTGCCACTTTTTCTGCTTTGCTCCCCTTTCTTGGTATGTTAGAATGCTGGTGCCACTTTGGGTGCCAGTTTGCCTCTAGTATTGCCATAAAAAATTCATGTCATTGTTGCTGGTGCCCTACTTTGGAGTCGGGATTTTTTTTTTCCTATACTAGCCTTCTTGGTTTGTTATACTGTAATGTTTTGTCCCCAGAGCAAAAATGTTAAAAAATATATATTTTACTACTACCTGTAAAGAGCAGCGTGAAAGTGAGCCCTTTGTGCTGCAGCTTATTTGATGCAACCTTGTGGGTGAACCTACTAGGCTTACACTGGCAGCTGGTGAATGTGGGGCAGTCTGGAGCTTCACCTATAGTAGCCACCTCCCCCACAGGTTGAATCCTTGGGTTCTTAGGGGCCAGCAGGACTTAGGTGGATCTCTAGGGTAGTGAAGAAAGCAGGAGTCCAGGGGTACAGTGGGGTCAGGACAGGTGGCAGTCTAAGGAAGTCAAGCCAAGGTCAGGGCAGGTGGCAGACAAGGGTGATCAGTTTCAGGCAAAAGGTCAGGTCCGCGGCAGCAGGCAATCACAGCTAGGGCTCTTCAGCCTGGAAAAGAAACAGCTGAGAGGGAACATGATAGAAGTTTATTAAATCATAAGTGGAGTGGAAAGTTTAAATAAGGGATAGTTATTTACCCTTTGAAATAATACTAAAACAAGGGGAAACTAACAGCCAGCAGATTCAAAAGAAAGTAGAAAGTACTTTTTCACTCAGCATACTTTCAAGCTGTGGAAACTGTTGCCTGAGGACATGATCAAGGTAACTAGTTGTTAGCAGGATGTAAAAGAGTTTTGGAAACGTTCCTGGATAAAAAGTCCATAACATAGTATTAGCTAGGGAGACTAAAGACAGCTATTACTATCCCAGGGAGTGAGTAAGAGGAATTAAATTACTTTATTAAATCTGCCTGCTTCTTGCAACCTGATTTGGCCACTGTTGGAAACAGGATGCTGAGCTTGATGGACCTTGGTCTGACCCACCATAGAAATTCTTATGTTCTTACATTCTTATGTACTGCTCAATCTACCACCATTCATCTGTACAAGATAACTCTATTCCTTTAAATGGGTTTGTTGGGTTGAGTTAACATCTAGAGGGGGTATAGCCCTGTGTATGACTGAGTTTCTGAGTGGTAGAGGGGATTCTTTGGTAGAATGGAAAATTGAGAGAAGTAGTTGCCTTTCGGCCATGGATACCAAAGGATTATTTGTAGGTACTGATGCATAGTCACTTATCAAGAGCTCTAGAAGGAAGAAAAATAGACACAGCTAGTGTTATGTTTTGGCTCCTGAAGAAGAAGGAGTTAGCAATCTGTTATGCTTTAGCTCCTGAGGAAGGGAGGAGTTAGCAAACTGTTATGATGTACTCCTCAAGAAGGGAAGAGTTAAAAATCTGTAATGAATCTGCTCCTGTGGATGGAGGAGTTAGAAATCTGATATGCTCAGCTCCTGTAGAGGGAGTAGTAAACAATCTTTTAGGGTTTAGACTGCGGAGTAGCAATCTGTTATAAATCTGTTGCTGAAGACTCCTGATGGAGAAGGAGTAGCAATCTGTTACCAGCAGCAATGGGTAGAGC
The DNA here is from genome assembly GCF_901001135.1 of Rhinatrema bivittatum. Classification (NCBI taxonomy): domain Eukaryota; kingdom Metazoa; phylum Chordata; class Amphibia; order Gymnophiona; family Rhinatrematidae; genus Rhinatrema; species Rhinatrema bivittatum. Next base: position 292,904,598 of record NC_042618.1, read on the forward strand.
TGCTGTGGACGTCACTGAGGAATTCAGTGGAAGTGGTGATGTTGAAGAATGTCCAAAATCTACTCTCCAGTAGAAGATGCTGGATGAGAGATGGTAGTATTTAGCAGCAATAGCTAACTGCTATAGACGCCACTGAGACTTCAAAGGAAGTGGCAATGTTGGGGTACGTCCAACCCCACTTCTAAAGTTAACTCTTCAGTAAAGTAACTGATGCGGTGTTGACTTCAGCAGCAATAGCTTAGCTGCTATGATGTCACTGAACCTTCAGTGGAAGTGGCGATGTTGGGATATGTCCAACCCCACTTCTAAGGGTAACTTCTTCAGTAATGTAACTGGATGAAGTGTTGAATTCAGTAGCAATCTTAGCTGCTATGGACATCACAGAAACTTCAACAGAAGTGGCAATGTTGGGATATGTCCAAAAACCCACTTCTGGATAACTCTTCCATAGATGAAGCTGGAAGAGAGATGGTGGCAGCAGCAGCAAATCAAACAGGCTGGTAGCTAGAGATATCTTCTTTGGATCTAATTGTGCTGTAGTGCTTCAGACAAGACTTCTGAGTGAAACAATCATAGCAGATATCTCTAAGTTATAGTCCGTGAAGACGGTAAAGATGTAGAGCGCCATCTAGCTATGGCGAACATAGCAACTGCTATGAATATCAGCAGCCAAGAGTAAAACTACTGTGGACTTCATTAAGATCCTCAAGAGAAGTGGTGATGTAAAGGAACATCCAAAGCCCACTTCAAGTTGTGATGCAATAATGGATCTTCTAATTTGACGAAGGGACTCCTCAGGTCTTCCACAAGACGTCTGAGAATAAGGTTGCCTCCTGCCCCTGAGTCCAACAGGGCAGGGGTCCGAACCGTTGCTGGTTCAGAGGTCACAGAGACTGAATGAGAGAGTGGAGGAGATAATGCAGTATGGCCCAAGAACAGTCCTCCTGCGGGACTTAGGTCTGTCCGTTTCCCGGACGAATAGGGCATGTAGAGACATCATGGCCGGGCTGACCATAGTACATGCACAGGCCACATTTATTCCGAAATCTTCTTTCTTTTGAGGTCAAGTGATCATGACCAAGTTGCATCGGTTCATCTTTATCAACAGCAGGAATTGCTGAACCCATCCGAAGTGCAGGGGTACTGGTCTGTTTCAACCCAGTTAACACCTTAGGCTGGAGTTCCTTCACCTTGTCTCGGAGCTGACAATCAATCCGAGTAGCTAAGGCTACCAATTCTTCCAGTGAGTCAGGTGTCTGGCGAGCCGCCAGCTCGACTTTCAAGCGGGTATCCAGGCCTCTGCAGAAGAGCGTCTTTATTTATTTATTTATTTATTTATTTGTTTAACAGCTTTTCTATACCGACATTAAAATACACATCATGTCGGTTTACATTTTAACGTAAAAAAGGTGGAAATTACAATAAACAGGGAAAGGGGGAACAGGGCAACTGATAAATACAAAGGAAGCACAGAGAGGCGAAATTTAGCAAAATGAAAAATGAAAACTAAAGAGAATACAGTATGCAAAAAGTAAAACATATCTACAAATATACAAAGCTGATGCTGATGGAAGCTGATGGAATGCTGATGGAATGCTGCAGTGAGTATCTCCAAGGTTTCTTGCTGTTCTGAGATGCATTGAGCCAGGCCCGGTATAGCCTGCAAGGCGGAGAGGTGTGCCAGGTCCATGGGGTTACTGACAACTCATTCCTTAAGCTGGATTCCCAGGAGTACTGCTTCTCCAATGTAAAGCCGAATTCACTGGAGTTAGCAATCTGTTATGTTTCGGCTTCTGAGGAAGGGAGGAGTTAGCAAACTGTTATGATCTACTCCTCAAGAAAGGAGGAGTTAGCAATCTATAATGAATCTGCTCCTGTGGAAGGAGGAGTTAGCAATCTGATATGCTCAGCTCCTGTAGAGGGAGTAGTAAACAATCTGTTAGGGTTTAGACTGCGAGTAGCAATCTGTTATGAATCTGTTGCTGAAGACTCCTGATGGAGAAGGAGTAGCAATCTGTTACCAGCGGAGTGCTTGGAGAGGGCACTCAGCTGTAGAGGAATGTAGATAGGTGGATCCTTGGGCCGATGGCAGATGACTGTGCCCCCAGGAGGATATCCTGAGAGGGACCACCGGCTAGGCTTGAATACGGACACAGACACAGATAATTCTTTTATTAGACAGGTTAGCAGAACCATCAGAAGTGGCAGTAGTGAGCTGACATGCCCAGCAGGGCTGAAGTCCCTCAAGTACTGGAACAGCAATCCCAGGGTTGCTGAGCTGTAGAGAAACTATAGATAGTGGGTAGATAGGGTATTCTGTATTCATAGCCAGAACTAGATGACAAAACTCACATAAGGCCTTTAGGAAGCTCAGTAGCTGGAAAGGGTTAGGCCCTCGAGGAGCGAGTACCTGGTTCCAGGGAAAGCTCTGAGAGAGAGTGATGGTAACTCACAAATGTCTGTATCTGCGATAGCTTCCAGGCAGTAGAGAATCTTAAGAGTGTCCAGGAACATGGGCCCTCGAGGAGCGAGTACCGGTTCCTATCTGCAATCTGAAATAAAGAAAAGAGAGCGAGGCCCCCTAGGAACGGGTAACCCTGGTAAGTCCGAGGAGGCAGAGTAGCTTGGGAGTAAAGCCGAAGCAATCTCCAGTTGCTAACTTGATTCGTTAGCGAATACTGAGACCTTTTATATTGGAAGTAGATGACGACATCTCAGGGGACGCCCCTGATGTTTGCACCCTTGCCGGTACATCAATCGGAGCGCGTGTGCGCCCTTCGTCATCAGGAACATAGCGGATCCGCAGCATCGTGCCAGTCCGGAGACGCCGGAGGGAGACGGCAAGAAGACACCGCGGCTGCTAACCGTCCATCAAGCCCCGGAGGGAGTCGCCACAGAGGTAAAGAGGGCAGAGTGAGGGCGTCAAGCAGCGACGGACACAACAGCTAGCTGCCAGAACAATTTCTTGTAAGGAAAAATCCTATACTGATGGACTCAGGACTCAAAATTTCTTCCCATCTTCAATAGTCTCAAATTCTTTCCCCAGTGGACTCAGTGACACACCTTAATGCAGTCCTGATTGGCTTCATATACAATCAGCTCTCTTGTCGTGTTTACTTGATCCTGCAATAGCCTGATCAGTAGTTGTTCCTAGGGGTGTGCATTCGTTTAGAAGTTAAATGTAAAACGCTACTTTTTTTTTTTTTTTAACTTAAAAAAGTGATGAGGCGAAAACGATCGGATTTCCAACTTATTCAACATAGCTATGTTGAATACGTTGGAAATCGCGATTGTTGATCCAAAATAAAAATTTAAACCCCTCACCTTCCTTAACCCCCCCCCCCCAAAGACTTACCACAACTCCCTGGTGGTCCAGCGAGGAGTCAGGACGCCATTTCTGCCATTTCTGAACTCCTTTGCGAGGAGCACATGACGTCGGCGCCACGTCGGAGTGACGCGGCGTCACGTGATTCCCCGCGGGTTCGCTCCGGGACCCTCTTTTTACCCAAAAGGAACTTTTGGCCAGCTTGGGGGTGTCAGGAGGCCCCCCCAAGCTGGCCAAAAGTTCCTTTTGGGTCGAACGAGGGTCCCGGAGCGAACCCGCGGGAAATCACGTGACGCCGCGTCACTCCGACGTGGTGCCGACGTCACGTGATTCCCCGCGGGTTCGCTCCGGGACCCTCGTTCGACCCAAAAGGAACTTTTGGCCAGCTTGGGGGTGTCAGGAGGCCCCCCCAAGCTGGCCAAAAGTTCCTTTTGGGTCGAACGAGGGTCCCGGAGCGAACCCGCGGGGAATCATGTGACGCCGCGTCACTCCGACGTGACGCCGACGTTATGTGCTCCTTGCAAAGGAGGTCAGAAATGGCGTCCTGACCCCGCTGGACCACCAGGGAGTTTTGGTAAGTCTTGGGGGGGGGGGATTAAGGAGGGTGAGGGGTTTTAAATTTTTATTTGCACATATGGACATAGACTCAACTTATGGAATTCTCCATATGTCCATGGACTTATGGACTTATGGACTTATGAACATAAACCTTTGCTCTGCACATCCCTAGTTGTTCCTGCCGATTCTTCTGGCTCACCAACTGTTGAAGCATTTATTGGGTGCATTACTGCTGCTTCTGAAGCTGATCTGCCAGCCACTTCAACACTTTCTCAAATACTATCTTGGACCCTGGGCAAGAGCATAAAGAGAACACAAACCCAAGTGTGAACTGTACAGAAGTACTAATTTCTTACCACAGGCCTTTCAGTTCCCCTCATCCCTTAGCAAGGCTACCCTTACTTTATTGCAGTGTTTCCCAACCAGTGTGCCATGGGACACCAGTGTGCTATGACTGACCTGCACTTGTGCTTCAAGAAGAGCCGGATATAAGAAGAGGAGGTGCCGGAAGTCTTCTGTTTTTCTCCTTTCTTAGCCTTCAGAATATCTTCCTGCCAGCAGAGGGTGTAAAAGATCAACTACTATCTGCTGCTGCTGCTTTGCCTCTCTGCTAGCGCTCTCTTGCAAGACATGCTGGCCTTGAGCTGTTACTATTGCATAGGCAAGTCAGCAGAGAAGGAAGCAGCAGGTAAGTGCTGTTCAGACTTGTGCTGGCTCCGGGGAGGGAAAGATGAATGTGCCATAGGGTGTAGGGGGGAGGGGGGGGGGAGATGATGATGCCAGGGAAGTGAGCGGGAGGGAAGATAGTGATGGCAGGGATAGGGAAAGATGGAAGATGATGATGATGATGATGACGGCTAGACTTGGGCTGAGTGGCTGGAAAAGGAAGCTGATGATATACCAAAGGGGTAGAAGGAGAGGGAAGGGAAGAAGGTGATAATGCCAGGGAAGAACGAAGATTTTCCCCAGGGAAAAGGGGAATTGGATTTAGACAGCAACCAATGAGGGCCCCTATTTTTATGGTTTGGGAAACTGATAAGCATGGGGTTAACCTGAACAGAGCAGCAGTTACTACCCTTAACAGATGTCATGTATTACTACCCTTAACAAATAAGCCTTGATGCTTTCGATGCAATTGCAACATCGCTCTCTGCTTCAAAGGAGGGGAATGGGGTGGAGGGAAAGAGAAATTTGGATTTAGGGACAACTAACATGAGCCATGACTTTTTTACAGTCTGGAGTACTGATTTGCAGAATTAAGGAAACAAACAAACAAACAAACAAAAAAAAAGAACTGTTTCTACGAGCATGTCAAGCAGCACTGACTGATACATGGGGGTAAGCATGGCAGATACTACCATGGAAAGCCTGCTGGGCAGACTGGATGGACCATTAATCCTTTTCTTCCATCATTTCTATGCTTCTATAATGGTGCTAGAAGAGTGGAGGGAAGGGACGAGAATGTGGGGATGATTCCAAGGGGTGGAGAGAGAAGGCAGTGATGCCAAGGGTGGAGCGATAGAGAAGGGAAGAAGGTAATGAATCCAGGGGAGAGGTAAGAGATGGTGGTGATGATTACAGAAAGATGCAGAGAGAGGGAAGGGAAGAGAAAGTGGTGATGATGTTTGGTGGGTGAAGGGAGTAGTTGGTGATGGTGCCAGGGGATGAAGGGAGAGGGGTTGGGGGAGAGGGAAGGTAGTAATGATCTAGGGGAGAGGAAAGAAAAGATAATGATGCCAAAGGGGTGGAAAGAAAGGGAAGAGAAGGAAGTGATGATTGCAGGGGAGAGAAAAGACTAAAGTGATGAAGATGATGATGATGCCAGGGGGTGGTTGGGAGAGGGGTTGGGGGAGAGGGGTTGGGGGAGAGGGAAGATGTCAGGTGATGTCAGGGGAAAGAGAAGAGAAGGTGGTGATGATGCCAGAAGGGTGAAGGGAGAAGGGAAAGTGATGATGGTGGTGATGATGCCAGAAGGGTGAAGGGAGAGGGAAAGTGGTGGTGATGATGCCAGAAGGGTAAAGGAAGAGGGACAGTGATGATGCCAGGGTGAGGGGGAGAGAGAAGGGAAGAGAACATGATGATAGGGGAAAGGAAAAGAAGGAGATGATGCCAGGTTGGTGGTGAAGAGGGAAGAATGAAGGGGGAACAAGGGAGTTGAAGGAAGAGAAGGTGATGATAATAGGGTTGGAGGAAAAGGAAAGGGAGGGTTATAAGAGCAAGGGGTTGAGGGAGAGGAAAGGTAATGATGCCAGAGGTGGGATGACAAGGAAGGGAAGATGATGATTGTGAAGGTGATGGTATGCCATGATGAAATGAATCCTGTACCATGACACAAAAAAGGTTGGAAAACACTGCTTAATTGCATTACTGCCTGCCTTAGTGAGGAACAACTTTCTTGGTTTTCCACACCATCATGCCTGAGTACCCTTTATTTCAGTGATAGAAACATAGAAAAATAGAAACATATAAATGACGGCAGAAGACCAAATGGCCCATCTAGTCTGCCCAGCAAGCTTTCACACTTATTTTTGTCATACTTATCTGTTACTCTTGGCCCTTATTGGTAACTTTTTGGTTCCAATTTCCTTCCCTCCTGCCATTGATGCAGAGAGCAGCGATGGAGCCGCTTGGAAGTAACGTATCTAACTTAGGGGGTCATTTATCAAAATGCGGTAAGGCGTTTTCGCATGCGTTAAGGGCTTATCGCATGCAAAAAAGCCCCGTTTTCGCATGCGATAGGCCTTTAAGACATGCGAAAACGTGTTTACCGCATGCGATCGCACCATATCGTATGGTGCGATGCAAATGCAGAAACAGGGAGGAGTAGGGGCGGAGAGAGGATGCAAATGCAAAACCTGGGCGGAGAGTGGGCTGGGTTAGCCTGCCTGCGAAGAGGTATCGCAGAGCCATAACGCCAATTTTAACAACACCTCTTTCAGATGCGTTAGGCTCTGCGATAGCAGCCGGGACCATGCGGTGAGTACCTTCGCCATTTGCGATGCGGTCCGTTAGCATACACCACGCCCCTTTTCCTATCGCATGCGGTACCTACCGCATTTTGATAAATCCACCCCTTAATTGGTTAGGGGTAGTAACCGCCTCAATAAGCAAGCTACTCCCATTCTTATTTGTTTACCCAGCCTGTGCAATTCAGTCCTTGTTGGTTGTTGTCAGAATCTAAATCCTCTTTTCTTCATTTCCCCCCTGCGGTTGCAGCAGTGAGCTGCGCTGGATATGTATTCCCAGTGAAGTATCAGGCTTAATTGTTTCAGGGTACTAACTACCACAATAGGCAAGCTACTCCCACTCTTTTTTGTTTATCCAGCCTGTGCAATTCAGTCCTTGGTTGTTGTCTGAATATAAATAATCTTTTCTTCATTCCCCCTGCCATTGAAGCAGTGAGCTGCGCTGGATATGTATTCCAAGTGAAGTATCAGGTTTATTTGGTTTGGGCTAGTAACCACCGCAACAAGCAAGCTACTCCCCCACTTATTTGTGAATGCAAATCCTTTTTTCCACATTTTCTTTTGCCGTTGAAGCATAGAGCAATGTTGGACTCACATTAACCATGTGTGTGTTTATTGAATAAGGTTATTAATCACCAGGCAGTAGCTGTCATTCCCGCAAGCCACCCCCATGCCTCTTCTCCTCATTCACATCCTCTAGATTTTATGGATCCACAATGTTTATCCCACTCCACTTTGAAAACCTTCACAGTTTTGGAGTTCACCACTTCCTCCGGAAGGGCATTCCAGGCGTCTACCACCATCTCCATGAAGAAATACTTCCTGACATTGGTTCTGAGTCTTCCTTCCTGGAGTTTTAAATTGTGACCCCTGGTTCTGCTGATTTTTTTCTGATGGAAAAGGTTTATCGTTGACTTTAGATCATTAAAACCTTTCAAGTATCTGATATGGAAAGTGAACCTTGTCTGAGGTTTATTCCGTCTCAATCACCCTCCATTTTAGGGATGTGAATCGTGTCCTCGATCGTCTTAACGATCGATTTCGGCTGGGAGGGGGAGGGAATCGTATTGTTGCCGTTTGGGGGGGTAAAATATCGTGAAAAATCGTTAAAAATCGTTAAAAATCGAAAAATCGAAAAATCGAAAAACCGGCACATTAAAACCCCCTAAAACCCACCCCCGACCCTTTAAATTAAATCCCCCACCCTCCCGAATAACTTAAATAACCTGCGGGTCCAGCGGCGGTCCGGAACGGCAGCGGTCCGGAACGGGCTCCTGCTCCTGAATCTTGTCGTCTTCAGCCGGCGCCATTTTCCAAAATGGCGCCGAAAAATGGCGGCGGCCATAGACGAAAAGATTGGACGGCAGGAGGTCCTTCCGGACCCCCGCTGGACTTTTGGCAAGTCTCGTGGGGGTCAGGAGGCCCCCCACAAGCTGGCCAAAAGTTCCTGGAGGTCCAGCGGGGGTCAGGGAGCGATTTCCCGCCGCGAATCGTTTTCGTACGGAAAATGGCGCCGGCAGGAGATCGACTGCAGGAGGTCGTTCAGCGAGGCGCCGGAACCCTCGCTGAACGACCTCCTGCAGTCGATCTCCTGCCGGCGCCATTTTCCGTACGAAAACGATTCGCGGCGGGAAATCGCTCCCTGACCCCCGCTGGACCTCCAGGAACTTTTGGCCAGCTTGTGGGGGGCCTCCTGACCCCCACGAGACTTGCCAAAAGTCCAGCGGGGGTCCGGAAGGACCTCCTGCCGTCCAATCTTTTTCGTCTATGGCCGCCGCCATTTTTCGGCGCCATTTTGGAAAATGGCGCCGGCTGAAGACGACAAGATTCAGGAGCAGGAGCCCGTTCCGGACCGCTGCCGTTCCGGACCGCCGCTGGACCCGCAGGTTATTTAAGTTATTGGGGGGGGGGGGGTTCGGGAGGGTGGGGGATTTAATTTAAAGGGTCAGGGGTGGGTTTTAGGGGGTTTTAGTGTGCCGGCTCACGATTCTAACGATTTATAACGATAAATCGTTAGAATCTGTATTGTATTGTGTTCCATAACGGTTTAAGACGATATTAAAATTATCGGACGATAATTTTAATCGTCCTAAAACGATTCACATCCCTACTCCATTTAGGTCTGCGCGGAGTCCTCTTTAATCCCATGACTATCATTACTTTTTCATAGTCCTCCTTCTAGGAAATTGGACAATATCAAACACTGGATTTTCTTCTCCTGCAATTTTCCCTCTATTGTAGCTGGTCATGAAATTCCTTCTCTTTCTTGGCTTCCCACAGTCCTCCCTTTTCTGCAGCTTGCTTTCCCTTGTACTCTGTGAAAAAAAAACACACTTCTAATCAAAATACAGTTCTTTGCAAAAATAATAGTGCCTGCTGCATCTCTGACTCAGCAAAAATAGTTGCATGCAAACACATTTCCTTGCAAACAAACTGACTTCAGTTGACTTCACTCACCTGTTTCTACCACCTTTTCCTCTGAGTCGTCAATTAACCCCCTTCCCCCCTTGTCCTCCTGCAAAAAGGGATTTGCTCACCTCCCTTATAGGGAAGCCCACTCCTGTTTTTCCTTACTAGTCCCCCTACAATATACCCTCCCTCACTTTCAGGGAGAGAGGAGTTACTGCTCTCCCAACACTCAGAAACCGCACTCACAGAGCCCCATTGGTTGTATATCCCCACATTCTGTTTAAGGAGATATGTCCATCTTTCCCTGGAGTTTCATGACCTGTAGCTGGGTCTTGCTACTGAACCCTTGTAGTCTTCTGTCTAGGAGCTTTCCTCAGACCAAAGAGAGAAACTCACCTCGCCATACTATCTCTTTCTATTGGCTCCTTGTTTATTATGGCTATGTGAAAAGATTTAAGTTTATTTTATTAGTGATATAAGCAGGGTTTTCAGAGATCACATCTTAGTGTGTTTCCCTAAGAAATGCCTTGCTAGGTCAGACCAATAGTCTTTTGAGCCCAGCATTCTCTTTGGTAGAGGCCAATCCAAGTCACATGGCAGTATTGAGCAAATCTTAATATGAGAGTCTGTTTCATATTGCTTTCCATAAGAAATAAGAGGTGGAGAAACCAGTCATCCAGAAGAAATGACCAAACCTTTATTAACTGAGTTATAGCATTAACCATATTTTCTGACAACAAGTTTCACAATTTAATTATGAACTGCCTAAAATAAATTCTTTCTTATATTTGTTTTAAATCCATTACCTGTTATTTATTTATTTATTTGTTGAGTTTTATATACCGTCATTCGGTGAAGCCATCACAACAGTTTACAAGATTCAAAAGGTAGTATCTTAACATATACGAATTAAGGGTATAACAGGATACATATTATATTCTAAAATGAGCGGATAAAGGGGATTGGAGTGGGTAAGGATTAGAGGGGATAAGAGAGAGGGTGGAAGTACTACGGGCGGGTGAAAGGAAAGAGTGGGGAAAGGAGGGTTACAAGGGTGGGGAAATTAGTTAAACATAAAGTTATTCTTTTTATAGTCTGACATAAAATCATTTTTGAATGAGAAGGGTTTGCTTGGTGCTGGTTGATGTCTTGTTTTTGTGTGGTTTCGGTTAGTAATTCTGTTGGGTGTTTGGATGTTGTGATACTTGATTGTCAATGTAGACTTTGTAAAACAGTCATGTTTTTAGATCCTTTTTGAATGTTTTGAGGTTAGGTTGGGTTCTCAAATCATTTGGGAGGGAGTTCCATATTTTAGGGCAGGCGATGAAAAATGCTCTTTCTCTGGTTGCTGTCAAGTGAGCATCTCTGATGGGGGGGGGGGGGACTGTTAAATGGCCTGTGTTGTTTGAACGTAAGTTTCTTTAGGGATTCTGGGGGGTTATGTTTAAACCAGTTTGACCTTGATGTTCATTGTGTTCATGGATTTGTGTTCAATTCGGGATTTAATTGGAAGCCAGTGTAGTGAAATCAGTATTGGCGTTATGTGATCATTCCTCTTTGTTCCAGTCAGAATTCTGGCTGCTGAGTTTTGTAGAATCTAGAGAGGTTTGATGTTGGAATATAGAATTCCGATCAGTAGGGAGTTGCAGTAGTCGATGGTTGAGAATATAAGTAGCTGTAGTACAGTTCTGAAGTCATAAGGGTTAAGAAAAGGTTTCAGATGTCTTAGGGTTAGTAGTTTGTGATATCCTTCTTTGATTTTGTTTGATATATGGTTCTTGTAGGAAAGATCTTTGTCAATAATTATTCCTAGGTTTCTGGTGTGGGTGACAGGGAGTATTGTGTTCATTTGATTGCCAAGTATGAGTTGGAGTGGTGGTGTTGGATTGGGTTTTCTATGTTTAAATGGTTTTATTGGATTTTCAAGAATAATACACACAAAAACATATTAAACTAAGGTGAGAGGAGCTCTGATCTCGCCTCAGAACAAAACCATCACTAGAAAAATATCATACCCCTCCAGAAAACCCCACCCAGTCGAACAAATCCCCCCACCCCTTGTAGAAGTGAGTAATAATATAGTACTTGATAGCAGTCCGTTAGCCAGGCTATACCTAACGCAGGGAGAGAAAGACAGGTTAATCATTAATAACAAGATTGCGAGCCTGATGAGATAACAATTGAAAATAAAGCTGCCACACTGCAAGGAAGCATTGACGGCGCTGAGGATTCGTCTTGGCTTCTAGGCTTTCCATAGTCATCATGGCGTGAAAACTATTCCGCCAGGACCAGAACGAGGGGTTCTCAGAGGACCTCCACACAGAAAGAATAATCTTTTTCCCCACTAAGCATGCCTTATGAAGAAGCAAGCGAGAGCCAGGGTCTCGGATCCTAATCAGGGAAATACAGCCAAAAAGTAGCCACATAGAGGTAATTGGAAAAGCGACATCCAGCAAGTTCGCTAAATAAACCGCTACACATTTCCAGAACCTTTGGATAGGGGCACAGGTCCAGAAGGCATGAGATAAGGTGCCTGTACTATGGCCACATCTAGGGCATGCTACAGAGGGAGCTATAGCAAAATGAAAAGCAAGTACAGGTGATACATATGCCCGGCTTAGAAACTTGAACTGTAATTCTCGATAATATTGATTATTCAAGACCTTGGCAATTCGCCGAAAACATCCCCTCAATATAGATTGAGTCACCACAAATTCCCCATCCCTATTCCAGTGTGACTCCAACACTGGACCTGGGTCAACTTCCGCATGCCTATTTAGACACTTATAGTACATAGACAGCGAAGGAGCAACACACCTGTCAAAATGAAACACTTTATCCAATGTGAGGTAGGACAAGGGCGATTTCGCATCGGCTGAAAGGGCCTGTATATAGTCGCAAAGTTGCATATATGGGAATGTATGTGTCACGAATGCAACGAAAACTTTTTGGCTGCACATCCCTAAAAGCCACGTCTCCTGCAAAGTTGGAGGATAAGCCAGTGCTGAGGATTTAGATGCATTTAAGCTAAAGCCAGAGAATATCCCAAAATCCCAGATCGTGTGCATTAAGACAGGTAAGGATTTCTGAGGATCCATTAGAAAAACCAGTAGGTCATCCACAAAAACTACACTCTTAAAGATTTGGGCACCCATACGGACCCCCCTAATCTCCCTGGTTTGTTGGATAGCAAGAAGAAGAGGTTCCAACTGTAAGATAAACAGTAGGAGCAATAGCGGGCAACCCTGCCTAGTCCCTCTGGCCACCCTCAAGGGTTCCGACTGCATCCCATTAGCAATAATAACCGCCTCAGGGTCAGCAGAAAGGAGACTCAGCGCCATTAAATAAAAGCCATTAAACCCCATCTGCCCCAACACTGTAAAAAGATATCTCCACTCCACTCTATCGAATGCCTTTTCGGCATCAAAGCTGATAGTTAGATAGGGGATATCCATCTGACGACACATTGTCATGGCAATCAACACTCTGCAGACATTAGCTGTCGCATAGCGCTGCCGTACAAATCCAACTTGATGGTCCCCAACTAGAGAAGGAATCACAGTTACTAATCTATCTGCTAAGATTTTCGCTAGAATTTTAACATTTATTTATTTATGTATTTATTTATTTATTTATTTAAGGCTTTTCTATACCGGCATTCATGATACAATCATATCATGCCGGTTTACAGATAACAGGGGAGTGAAAACTTTGTTCATTTAACCAGTGTAGAAGAAGCAAAAAGTTACAATATAACAATATAACAATACAATATAATATATATAAATATAAATATAAATACAATATAATATAACAATATAACAATACAATATAACATCCACATTCAGCAGCGAAATGGGTCTATATGACTCTGGGAGAAGAGGATCTTTCCCCCCCTTGGGATAAGAGTAATATGAGCCAAATTCTCATGATGGGGAAAAAGCCTTGACTGATGAGTTCCATAAATCCCGCTGCCAAAGGGCCCGCTAATTGATCCTGTAACAGCTTGAAAAATTCGGCTGTATAGCCATCTGGGCCCGGGGTCTTTAAAGGCCTGAGATGGCGTATAACCAGCTTTACTTCTTCCTCGGTGATAGTACCATTTAAACAAAGCTGCTGTTCTTCCATCAATCTCGGAAGAGATAGCTTAGAGCAGAACCTCTCATAGATCTCATCGTTATCACCCGCGGAAGTGTACAGATCAGTGTAAAAATCTTGAAAGATTTTTAATATAGAGGGGGTGTCTCTAACGGTCACACCCATGGGCGTGGTAAGCGCTGGAATATGCCTATGACCACGAGCAGACCGTATGAGGTTAGCCATCATGCGGCCGGTTTTGTTTGAATATTGATATAATTGAAACTTATAATAGAGAAAGCTTTTTTCTGCGCACTGGTGTAAAAGGGAATATAAGGCCGCCTACACTGAATGATAATGATCTCTAGTGCGTGGCGTCGCCATCAAATTCAGATCCACTCTGGCTTTGCTTAACTGTCGGTTCAGAACCAGTATCCTTTTATTGAGCATCTTTCGTCTATGGGACCTATAGGAGATTATTTCACCCCTAAAAAACGCCTTTGCCGTATACCAGAACAAAGCCGGTTGTGAACTGTGAGAGTGATTTAGAACAGTATAGTCCACCCATTTTGCCCTTACATGCTCCCAAAATTGGTTATCATTGGCCATAAAATAAGGGTAGCGCCAAAATCTTGTTTCAGGTTGCCCCCTCAAAAATTGGATGTCTACCCAAATGGGTGCATGATCAGAAATCACAATGTTATCAAGTTCCACCCCCTGGACCTGTGAAAATGCTTGACTACTGATTAAAAAAAAATCTAAATGTGACTGCGAGGCATGGGCGCGGGAAATATGGGTGAAGTCCCGATCTAACGGACTCCACACGTCCAGCAGATGTAACGTATCCTCCAGCAGTTGGGGACCCTTCCCCATTCCTTGTTCTCGCTGTCGCACTGGAAAGGCATCTAGTTCTCCATCTCTGACAGTATTAAAATCTCCACCAACAATAAGAGTAGCAGTTAAGTAGGGAAGAAGGTGTGAATAGAGTCGTCTGAAAAAGTTGGGGCAATAGGTGTTGGGGGCATAAACATTGCAGAACACTACGGTTTGGCCATATAGCTCAGTAACTAAAATAATAAAGCACCCCTGGGGATCTGCAATTTCCTGCAGTATTTTCAGGGGTAGCCGCTTGTGAATTAAAATGGCGACCCCTGCTGATTTGGACGACACCCCTGTCGCTCTCACTTCCCCCACCCAGTCCCACTTTAATTTCTCATGTTCAGGTGCTGTAAGATGTGTTTCCTGGAGAAACACCACCAATGCCTGCTTCTTTTTCAATAAAGCTAAAACCTTGGAGCGCTTGATAGGTGAATGCAACCCGCAGACATTCCAGGATATCACTCGTGTGGGACTCCCATCATTTAAGTGACACAAAATACATGAATACCATGTGTCCCACTTTAGCTCGGTGTGGGCCCTCCCAGCTAAGGCCCTCACCCTCCTAAACCTGGTCTCTCTCAAACGACAAGCGATCTTGTAATGCATGTCCTGGCCAGCTCACTTACCCATACATACTCACTTCTACATTTCCCCATTGTGCCAGCAAGTCCCCATCCCTCCCCTTCCTCCTCCCCCTCCCTCCCAGTTCCCATCCATTTTCCACACTCCCAACTACCCACCCATCCTTCCCCCAATCCCTTCCCCACATCCACCCAACCATGCAAGGACCTCCCTCTGAATCTCCATGACATCTACACCCTCTAATTTCCCCCTGAAGGGATGAGAATCACTCATACAGATGTGTCCAGGCACCGCCCCAGCACGACTTACAAGGTTACCCGTGGTTTCACCCTGTGTAGCAATTTCACCCATGAAAAATCAGGCTTCCAACCACTCCATTTATCTAACATGTGACTTCGCCACCACACTGATCAGATACCATAATCACAAGAACAAGTTAAGTTAGAGTTAAAAAATGAAGAGTTCAAACATCTTGGTAACCACAGTCCGCAGTTCTCAAGGGCCACAAGGAATCCGCGCTACCAGTTCAGTAACAGTCCAGCGTTTTCCCCTCACAATGCTGTCACATAAAGTCCCATAATCCTCCAATAGTCCTCCAGTGAACTGCAATGTAATCCATAGTTCCCCATTAGTGAAAAAGAGAGAACCCCCCCCAAAAAAAACCCATGATCTGCATACAGATGAATGGGGGACTAATATAAAGAACAATTCTGGCATAGTCCCGGAAAGGTATGTAGATGGAACACTTGGAACAGCTGAACTTGGCAACAGGCTCTAAACTGTGAACTTTTATCCAGCCAGAGCAGGGTAACAGAAGATAGACTCAGTTCTCTGGGACTAAGTTTCCTGTCTGTCCTAAAACTTCAGACGAGGTAACTCACCTCTGTCGCCGTACTTGCACGCTGATATCCCTCAGGTGGCCAGGGTATCCACAAAGGCCTGAGCCTTCTCCACCGATTCAAAATTATGCACTCGCGTGTCATGCCATACCCTCAGGTGGGCTGGGAATTACAAAGCAAATTTTAAGCCCCTGTTATGTAAAGTGGAGCATACCTGTGAGAAACCCCGCCTGCTCACCAAAACAGATGCAGAAAAATCTTGAAACATGCGAATGGAATGTTATTGGTACTTTAAATCCATTTTCTGTCGTGATGCCCTCCATAGCTCTGTTTTGTGCGCCGAGTTTAAAATTTTTGCAATAACTAGCCTCGGCTGGTCCACATTTTGCTTCTTCATGCCAAGCCGGTGACCCCTCTCCACCACCAGCTTTCCCTGTAGATACGGCAGGGCCAGCGCCTCTGGGAGCCAGGCTTCCAACACAGAGCAGAGGGATTGGTCTTCTAGGCTCTCTGGGAACCCCAGAAAGTGAATATTATCTCTGCGCGCTCTGTTCTCTAGATCCTCCACCTTTTCTGTCAGGGCTTGAATTGTGGCTGCCTGGCAGCCATCTTAGCCACATTCCCGGTGTCAGCATCCTCTAAAGCGGAATTATGGACTTCAGCAGCAGTCAGCCGCAGTGATATGGCTGCAAGGGTGTCCCGCATCTCCCCCAGCTGATCGGTAAGCCCGGTCCACCACTCATCAAGGGCCTCTCGAATTGCCTCTTTAATATCGTCAATTGTTAGCGGCATCAGGAGGGAGGGGGACTCACCTCTCGGCGCGGCAGCCATTTTGTCCTCGGCCACCCTTGCTTTCTTCTTTTCTTTTTTTGCTTTTTGGGAGGCCATTAACTGCACTTTTTTCCTCCGCAGATGAACCGTGGGGGCAAGCCTCAATTCCTGGCGCAGCGGTCACCCAATTTAAAAGTTAATATGCGGTCGGATGAAGCGCGATCGCTGGGATGGGCCCAGAGCTGAGCAGAAACAAGTCTGCCCCGCTAGCACATCACATGATCCTCCTGGGTTTTCTATCTGTGAGGATTATTTCAGTTTTGTCGATGTTGATTATGAGTTTCAGGGATGTTAGAAGATATTTAATTGAGACAAGTAGAGCAGATGTTTCTTTGTACGTTTCTTCAATTGAGTTTTGGATGGGAATTAGAAGTTGAATGTTGTCAGCATAGAGGAAGTGGGTGATTCCACTATCTTTTAGTAGTTGGCATATAGGAAGAAGGTATAGGTTAAATAAAGTGGCCGATAGCGCTGAGCCTTGGGGAACTCCAGTGTTGAGGTTAATTTTTTTGGATGGGTTGTTGTTAATTGATACTTGGTAGGTTCTGTCGGATAGATATGATGAGAACTATTGTAAGGTAGTGTCAGTTAAACCAATTTCAGTCAGCCATTCTAGGAGTATAGTGTGGTTTACTGTGTCGAAGGCAGGTGAGAGGTCAAGGAGTATGAGTAGGTATTTTTTGCCTTTGTCGAATCCTCTTAGTATCATGACATTCAATGAGAATAGGAGAATTTCTGTGCTTAGGTTCTTTCTGAATCTGTATTGGGTTGGTGATAGGATGTTGTTTGTTTCAAGGTAGTCATCAAGTTGGGAGTGTACGACTTTATCGATGATCTTGGCTATGAAGGATAGGTTTGAAATAGGGTGGTAGTTTGCTAGGATTTCAGGATCCAAGTTGTTCTTTTTTAATATCGGTTTGATTACTGCAGATTTGAGGCACTTGGGATAATTACCTTCAGTCAGGGATAAATTGACAATCTTGGTGAGAGTTTTAGATATGGTGGGTTCGATTGCTTTGAGAGTTGTTATGGGGATGTTGTCTAGGGGGTGGTTGGCGGGGTTCATTTTTTTGATGATTGATTGAATTTCAAGGGTGGAGGCGGTGTCAAATTTTTTCCAGGTTGAGGTTACTTTAGTGTTCAATCTGATATTTTGGCTGTTGTCGATTAGGTTGGTTTGTATTAGGTTTGATATTTTCTTGTTGAAGAATTCTGCAAAGTCATTACTTCCATGTTTGGTGCATGTAGTTTCCTGGGCGGTTTTAGTGAGGTTTTGTACTATGGAGAATAACATTCTGGGGTTGTGATGAAATTTGGTGATTTTGTTGGAGAAGAATTCTTTTTTTGGCATTGTTGATGGTGTTTTTATATTGTGCTAGGTAGCTCCGATATGTATTTAGTGTGGCTACAGTTTTGTTCCTTCTCCATTCTTTTTCTTTTTTCTAGAATATACGTTTGGCTGTTCTGATGTTATCATTATACCATTGGTTGTGTTTTGATTGCTTTATTGTTTTTGTAACAGTGGGGTTGATGCTGTCTGCTACTTTTTTTGTGATGTTTAGCCATGATGCTGTGGCATATTCGGAGTTTGATAATTTATGTTAGTTAGTTCTGTTTGAAGAGTTTTTTTGTAGACGTTTAGTGTTGAATGGAGGATGGTATGATATTTTACTTAGTGTGTTTTGAGGTGATTTGAGGTTGAAGTTGATAGATAAATTGGCTTGGATTAGGTGGTGATCAGACCAAGGTATATCTGTGGTGTGGATTGCGTTTGTTTGCCAATCTTCAATCTTTATGAATATGAGGTCAATGGCGTGACCTGCTTTGTGAGTTGGAGTTTCAATTACTTGTTTTAGATGTAGTGTTGATAGGGCATCAATGATGGCTTGGCAGGTTTTTGAGTGGGTGAGTGAGTCAAAGTGTATGTTGAAGTCACCTAGGATGATGATGGGTTTGTTGAGTGATATATTATTCATGATGTATTCAATTAGGGGGGGAGCAGTTTTTGTCGAGTGATCCTGGTGGACAGTAGACGAGGCAAACTTGTAGTTTTGGAGAATCAAATAATGCGACTTCAAAGGGTGCGGATATGTTTGTTGGACCAAGTGTCAACTGTACGTTTTTTTTTGGAGATTAACATTAGACCACCTCCTTTTTTTTTTCTTTCTGGGAATTAAGAAAGTGTTGTATTCTTGGTTGTTTAGTTGGTTAATTAATACGGAATCGGTGTTTTTGAGCCAGGTTTCAGTTATTGTGATGAAGTCTGGTTTAGTGTCTATAAGTAGGTCATTGATTAAAGGTATTTTCTTTATTCTTGATCGTGTGTTGACTAGTATGAATGAGAGTAGAATATAGTTTGAGTATTGGATGTATGTGTTGTTTGTTATGTTTGTTGGTTGCTTTTGTTTGTTTTGAGGTTTAGAGGGTGTGTGCTTCATTTGTGCTGAGTGGTTTTTTTGAGAGCGTGGGTCTTTTGTATCGAGTTGGGAGTTCGTTTGTCATGTTCATGTCTTCTGTTTGAAGTTCCATTTGTTTGTAAGTCTATTGTGAGCGTTGTTTGTAAGATGAGTTGTTAGAGGGAATTTAGTGGTTGTACGTGTTGTGAAGGTGGTTTGTCAGAGTTAACATAGGTAAGGGGAATGTGTCCAGTTGAGGAGATTAGAAGCAGCGCTGAATGGGCTGCGCAAAGGGGCCTGCTCCTTTGGACGTGCTCCTTCGGCGCGCGAAGCATGGCACGCGGCGCCTGAGGTGAGTGTAGATTTGAATCACTCACCTAGCTCCTCCTCTGAGGTCAGGGGGCGGTCCTGTCATCCTGGATACGCCGTGTTTGGTTGATGGTGGGGTTGGGCCTCTGCTTGTCGGGCCTGGATGTCGTCGGACTCAGGCCTCTGTCCGCTGGGCCTTGCCAGCATCGGGGTCGGGCCCCTGCTATGCCAGATGTCGTCGGCATTGGAATCGGGGGCCCGCCTCACTGGGCTCTGCCGATGCCGGAGTTGTGCCTCTGACTGCCGGCCCTTGCTGCTGTCGGGGTCAGGCCCCTGCTGTGCCAGATGTCATCGGCATCAGGATTGGGGGCCCGCCTCGCTGGGTTCTGCCGACGTCAGAGTCGGGTCTCTGACTGCCGGCCCTTGCCGTTGTCAGGGTCAGGCCCCTGCTGTGTCGGGTGTCGGCGGTGGTAAAGCCCAAGCCCTGACTGTGTCTGTGTGGTGTCCTGGTCCCCATGTGCTGGTAAGTGTGGTTAACCAAATGGTTACTTTCAGGGGTTGTCCTGTAGACCTAGTATTGTTTGATAGTGTTAAAAAAAACACCTTGCTTTCCCTATTAATCTGTTTCATATTACACATAATTTTATAAACCTCTAGCATATTCCTTCTATCATCTCTTCTCCAAGCTGAAGAACTCTAACCTATTTAGTCTTTCTTCATAAAAGAGTCAATCCATCCCCCTAATAATGTTGTCACCCTTTTCTGTACTTTTTCTAGTTCTGCTATATCTTTTTGAGGTCAAGTGACCAGAATTGCATACAATATTCAAGGTGTAGCCATACCAAGGATCAATGCAGATGCATTATTATATTCCCAATTTTAAATTCTATTCCTTTCTGAATACTTCCTAGCATTCTATATGCTTTTTTTTTTTTTAGCTGCTGCCTCACACTGAATTAAAGCATTCAATGTGTTGTCCACAATGACTCTAAAGTCCTTTTCCTGGGTGGCAACTTTGGCTACTGCTCCAGGACTGTGGGACAGTTTGTCACAAGAGTTGAAGGAGGAAAAGGATCTTCTGAGATTTAGAAAGAAATTAAAAACTTGTTGATGTCATCAGTCTTCAATATTTAATTATGATGAACTAAATATTCTGTTAAGTACAGCTGTTGTGGTTTTGTTGTTTTAATGATGTTATATGTTTATCTTATGCTGTACATTGCTTTGAGAAATGTTAAGGAAAGTGATTAATATGTGATTTTTAAACAAATAAATGAACTCCTAATACGGAACCCAGCATTATGTATACTTAGTGAGGATTATTTTCTCTATGTGTATCACTTTGTACTTATCCATAATAAATGTATTCTGCCATTTAGAAGCCCAGTTCTCTAGTCACGTAATGTCTCCTGTAATTCTTCACAATCAACTTGTGTTTTAGCTACTTTGAATAATTTTGTGTCATCTGCAAATCTGATCACCTTGCTCATTCTAGATCACTAATGAAAATGTTAAACACTGGTCTCAGTACAGAGCCCTTGGACAATCATAGTAACATCATAATGTCGGCAGAAAAAGAACAAATGGTCCATCCAGTCTGCCCAGCAAGTTTCTTAGGATAGTAACTGCTACTCCATGCAGGTTAACCCCATGATTCTGTTAAGGGCAGTAACAGCCTCTCCATGCAGGTTACCTCCAAGCCTTATGTTAAGGGTAGTAATATTTACAATCAAATCTATTGAGAAAACTGACCATTTAGAACTCTTTTTCCTATCTTTTAACCAGTTACTAATCAAAATATGACATTGCCTCCTATCCCATGACTTTGTAATTTCTTGAGTCTCTCATATGGACTTCATCAAATGGAGTCATGATGTGAGGCTCCAAGCAGAAAGAATCAGGAACAACATCAGGAAATATGTTTTTTATAGAAAGGTTGGTAGATGCCTGGAATGTCCTTCAAGATTAGGAGGTGGAGACAAAAATGGTAGCAGAATTCAAAACAGATTATCCACAGTGGCAGAAGGATGGAAATAAATAAAAATAACCGAAGTACATTAGGATAACCTGTACAGAGTGTGAGTTACAACCCAAAACAACAGTGGTATGACTTTATCAGGGCTGAAAGAAAGCATTTGAAGGCCAATACTGCAACAAATGTGATGGATTTGGCTATGCATGTTTCAGACATGAGAGGAGGGTTGAGAGATTAGGTGGAAGACACAATGGGGAAGTTGATGTAGGGCTACATTTGGGAAATGTAGATGCACATCTACCAAAAAAGGATGACTCTCAGCTGGACAGACTAGATGGGCCATGTTGATCTTTAGCTGCCATCATTTACTATGTTAATATGCTTCAGAAATTATATTTTGAAGTACTTGTTGATGAAAAACTTCTGAGTACTGTACTATTGTTTTTGTGAAATAGATGTGTGGATATCCTGGAACTATCAGAGCAGGAAGACTTGATGAAGTTTCACTATCACACGTTGAAGCTGTACTGTGCTGTGTGTGCACTGGGGAATAACCGCGTGGCTCATGCCCTCTGCAGTCATGTTGATCAGTCTCAATTGTTGTACACAATTGATAATCAGTACTTGCCTGGTCTACTGCGTGCTGGGTTTTATAACTTACTCATTAGCATGCACCTTGAATCTTCCAAAGAAGCCAAACTGATGATGAACAATGAATTTATCATTCCAATTACAGAAGAAACTCGAAGAATTAAACTCTTCCCAGACAACTTGAAGAAGCATGGCTTGCCTGGAGTGGGGTTGACCTCTTGTCTGAAGTCACGACTTTATTTCTCCTGTCCCTGCTTCATCACAATCAGTGAAGCACGCCAGCAGCACAGCCCTGAGATCCCACTAGAAATCTTGAAGTCTAAGGCTCTGAGCATGCTGACTGAGGCGGTACAGAGTAGTGGAAACCATATACGAGATCCTGTGGGAGGCAAAGTAGAGTTTCAGTTTGTACCCGTCTTGAAATTGATTGCTACCCTACTTATCATTGGAGTCTTCAGCAATGATGATGTCAGGCAGATCTTGCTCCTCATTGATCCCAACGTGTTTGGAGAGCAAAAGGACGAGGTGGTGGAAAGACGTGAGAAGGAGGTGGTGACACAGGAGGAAGATAAAGCTGTGGAGACAGGAGAAAAGCCAGGCAAAGAAACCCAGGCTCCCATGAAAGGCCTACTACAAACACATCTGCCAGAATCTGTGAAACTACAGGTAACTGTTCTAATGAGATCTCCATCTATGAGAATTTTCAGTGCCATTTACACTCATAAAACATGAGTTTATGTGTATAAATGACTTGTTATTAAATTGTGTGGGGGTGTGTATATTAAAGCATGTGCATTTCACACATACTTTTATTCGCACAAAAAATATGCATTCTGGGGGGTGGACTGGGGTAGAGTTGGGATTTCTATGCATAATTTTCAACCTATGCACAATGTTTTCAACAACCTTTTTTAAGAAGAATCTTATCTGGCATTCCCTGAATCAGAAACATTTGAAGAACTAGTAGCTGAAGAAAATTTAAAAGGTCTACTCAGTAGCGTCCTAGCCTCCAATGAGTAATGGGAAGAGAGAGAAATGATTATACTGACAGTGTTGAGAACAATCCCATGGAAGAGTAGTCGGTACATGTAGAGAGCATGAATGATGCCCTTGGCCTTTTTCTTTATGGTCCACCCTTAACTTCAAATTCAGTGCCAATATCAGTCCCCAAGGATACAGAGAAGAAATTATGCATGACATCTCTGAAGTAGAATCACTTTAAAGTATAGGATGATCTGTGTTTTACTCAGTGTATTCACTGCAGTAAAAACAAGGGAAGATATTAGGGCATCAGACAAATGCTAGTATGCATCACATGTAGAAGCAGCACCCACCAGCACTGGTATCAGAGGAGGGCAGTGGGGACCCCCACTGCAACTCAAAACAAAAGCCATAGGAAAGGATTGCAAAGGGGAAGATTTTCCCCCAAGCTGATCCCATGGCTATTTCCAACAGTCAGGTATCAGATCAGCAGCCCCCTGCAATGCGTCTGCAGCAGCAACTTACCATAGAGAAAATGGGGTGGTGTTCTATATCATTGTTCCAGTGTAAAAGGCAGGCAGCATTGAAAGTAGTAATGAAGTGAATGGGGGGGGGGGGGAATGATTGTCCTGGAAGACCAACCCCTGCAGATAGTGGAGAATCGGGGCTTTAAACATTTGCTGCATCTCTTATCTCCAATCACAATGTGCCTTCCAGGATTACATTTAGTATTCATATTGTCCACACCCTGTATCACCAGTGCCATAGTCAAATACAGGTGCAGCTGGCTAAGACAGGGGAGACAAGTGTACATTTTACCAGTGATATCTGGCAGGGATGTGCATTTGTTTAATTCTTTCATTTTTTAGTACACATTAAAAAATGTGCACACTATTTCAATTTAGAGCACACTAAATAAAATCAACAATTTAATAGAAATGAAAAAAAACTCACACAAAATGAATTTTAAAAGTGAAACGATCCAAAAAAGAAAAACATGTTTTGGTTATATATCCCTAATATTTGAACCAGTACAAATACTTCTCGATGGCAGAGAATTTCATGAGCCTTCATTGCTCAAGGCTGGCAGCAGAATTGATGGAAAAGCTGGTCTTTTCAAAAATCAATCTGCCTTTGTTGGACTTTCCAGAATTTCCATGCGAGTAGATGACTGAAAGTACTTTGGAGGTATTGCTGACACTCTGCCTATCTCCGTATGATGTCTTTGGGAGTCTTATTTATACTGCCTAGTTGCCTTGCCCCTGATGTACTACCTTGGGGGTCTTGCTTACACTATGCCTAGCTGCCATACCCAAGATATATCACCTTGTGGATTTTGATGCCACTCTGCCTACCTGCCATGCCCCTGATGCACCACCTTGAGGATCTTGCGACCAATCTTCCTAGCTACCATGCCACTGATGTACCACCTTGGAGGTCTTGCTGCCACTTTGTCAGCCTCCATGATCCCGATGTACCACCTTGGGAGTTTTGATGCCTCTGTGTTGTTTGTTGCTTGGATCCCAGATTATTTTTTCTACCTTTCTTATTTCTTTGTTATACTAGGGTGTTTTTTCTTCAAAATAAAAATGCAAAAAAAGAAAAAACACAAGTTTCTCATCCCAGCCCACCTCTTTTCTAGTTCTTTACCTTACTGTTTTTTATACCCCTCTACAATTCTGGACTAATCATCCCCTCCCTGCTTCTTTTTTGGCTATACTGGGGTGTTTTGTCCCCAAAATTAAAAAAGTAAAAACAATATGTCTCTTCACCCATCCACTCTTTTCTGGGTTTTTGCCTTGCTGTTTAAACCTGCCATTATTACTGCCCTGCCTGCCTCTGGCTCTCTACTAATGCCTTGTAGAAAACCTGCCACCTTGGGTACCAATTTGCTACTTTGCAGTTCCTTTTGGTATATTTATGCTATTGCTGGTGCTGCCTTTATTTTCTTTCCCTGTTCATACAAATATTGTTGGTTCCCCTTGCCACTCTCATGTTTCCTTTGGGGTTTTAATGACTTTGTGATGTTTGTGATTCCCTACACTCTTTGCTTTGGGGTGTTTTGATGCTTTTGTGTTGTTTGTGATTCTCTGTGATTCTCTGTGTTTGTGATTTCTTTGTGCTGTTTGCAATTCCCCGCACTCTATACCTTGGGGGTTTTGATGCCTTTGTGTGTGTGCAATTCCCACACTATGTTTTGGCGGTTTTCATGCCTTTGTGCTGTTGGCAATTCCATGCACTCTATGTCTTGTATTGTTTTAATGCCTTTGAGCTGTTTGCAATTCTCCACACTGTGTGTATTGAGGTTTTGATGCTGTTGTGCTGTATTCAATTCCCTGCACTCTATGCGTTGAGGATCTTTGTGTCTTTGTGCTATTTGTTATTCCCCACATGCTGTGCCTCAAGGATTTTGCTATCACTCTGCCTTACTGCCATGCACCTGATGCTATAACTTGGGACCCACCACCCCCAAACGAAAGAAAATATAGGCTATAACACAATGCCACAGTGAAAAGAGAACCCCAGAGCCAAAATGCACAGGAACTAGTAGAACACGAATCAATAATGTAAAGAGCATATTGTGAAAACTTAGCACACGTCATCTCAGCAGATACCCCTGGAAAAAGAAAAAAATAAAACCCAATTTAGGAATATATTGGGAGGAATTTTAAAAAGTCCCTCCACTCCATATACCAGCCAAAAAAGCCAAAAGTATCCAATATGGGGAAAACATGTTTGCTGTGAGGGTCCTCCCCTTTACTCCGATGTCCTAAATAGGACAATTAACTAGAACATGAAAGTCAAGCAACTATGAACATATCAGACAGTAGTATGCACAGAAAGTACTTCAGCCAGAGTCAGAATTTAGCCTCTGTAAAAAAGTTTGGGCTTCTTCAGCTGAGTTGAGGAAAACATTTTTCCCTTTGTGAAAAACCTTCAACTTTGCAGGAAACAGCAGTATGGATCTGATATTCATCTGTGCCAACTGGGAACATGTAGGAGCAAAAGCCTTACTCTGTGAGGCTACCACCACTGAATAATCTTGAAAAAGTAAAACTCTGTTCCTCTTAAAACATAGGTCTTTCAGACGGCAATACTCTCTCAATATTGCAAGCTTGTGTACAAAATTGAGTACCCAGAATATGACTGCTCTGGGCTTGATGTTAACACGATCTCCGGATGGTATGGGCCCCAAACTATGTACCCTCTCGATCCTCAGGGCACCAGGTGTTCCAGCCAAATTTAGGGATTGTGTGAGCAAAGTTTCTAATCATGTCCCCAAGTCCCGGTCTGGGATAGATTCAGATAGCCCTATAATCCTTAGATTGTTTCTGCATGACCTGTTCTTGAGATCATCTACTTTAGCTGCAATAATTCATACTGAAAATTCATCTGCATCATTCCTGTTAGCAAAGAGGCAGTCTGTTGCGTCTGTCGGTCTCAGACGGCTTCGACCTCTGTGCCTCACCTTTCTTCCTTCTCTCTCCTCAAGCATTGGGAAGATGGCTGCTGCTGTGTCTTCATGCCGCTCTCTCCAGTGTCCACGGATCGGCAACGGTGACGGTGTTCGCCATGATTTTCCTGAGGGCGTCCTAGGGTGCGCGCGCACACGCCACCCACTTCTTTATCCACGTCATGGCAGGAACCTCGGGGTGTTCCCTCCGAGTGATGTCATCACATCCTGGTATTAAGCCTGCCCTTCGTTTGCTAACAAACTGAGTTAGCAAGGATTGGATTGACTCCGGTCTAAGCTGCTCTGCCGCTTCCCAGCTGCCACAGGAAGATCTCTCTGCCCTTCGGGGTATTTCTGCACTAACCTGGGTACCCACTCCTCGGGGGCCCTTCTGCTCTATTTCAGGTACCTATCTTGGGATACCGGGTACTCGCTCCTCGAAGGCCTGCTCTCCCTAATTTGGTGCCTGCCAATGAACAACTTCTGCCTGTCAGGACCTTCAACTATACAGCTTTCTGCTTCAGGGAGTACTACCCTTTCAGTCTGTCTCACCTTCAGCTTCATGTCTCTGCCCGCTGCTTTCTCCAGCTGCTGGGCCATATGGCAGCAACGGTGCATGTCACCCCATTTGCTCGGCTACACATGCGCTGTGCGCAATGGATGCTGTGATCTCAGTATTGCAGGACATGCATGCCCACGACGTGGTCACCAAAAGTTTGCGGCAGTCTCTCCGGTGGTGGACAATCCCCGTGAACCTGGAGCAGGGTTGCCCTTTTCGGATGGCCCAGCCCCAGGCCACGCTCACCACCGATGCTTCTCAGACAGGGTGGGGAGCGCATGTTCTGGGTTACCGCACTCAGGGGCTTTGGTCAACTCAGGAGGCTCGGCTCCAGATCAGTGTCTTGAAGCTTTGAGCAGTCTGCTATGCCTTGTGGGTATTCCGGGAGGTTCTCGTGAACAAGGTAGTTCTGGTCCAGACTGACAGTCAGGTAGTGATGTGGCACCTGAACAAGCAGTGAGGAACTGGATCATTGCTAGGGATGTGCAGAGGGATGCCATACACTGCATTCGGGATTCAGATTCATCGGGGGCAGATATGTTGCATTCGGCCGTATGGCGCCCCGATATGTTGATACGTCGATTCCTATTTGTTTCCTCGCAAAAATTAAATTAACTAAACCCCCCATCCTCCTGACCCCCCCCCCCCCCAAGACTTACCAAAACTCCCTGGTGGTCCAGCGGGGGGTCCAGGAGCCATCCCCTGCACTCACACCCTCGGTGCCGGTTTCAAAATGGCGCCGAACGCCTTTGCCCTCACTATGTCACAGGGGCCGACTGTCACCCCTGTGACTTAGTGAGGGCAAAGGCTATCGGCACCATTTTGAATACTGGCAAAGGCTATCGATAGCCATTTTGAATACTGGCAAAGGCTATGGAGTTCAGGAGGTTGCTCCTGGACCCCCGCTGGACGTTTGGCAAGTCTTGTGGGGGTCAGTAGGGTCCCCCAAGACTTGCCAAAAGTCCCTGGTGGTCCAGCGGGGGTCCGGGAGCAATCTCCTGCACTTGGGCCGTCGGCTGCCAGTAATCAAAATGGCGCCGATAGCCTTTGCCCTTACTATGTCACAGGGGCTACCGGTGCCATTGGTCAGCACCTGTCACATGGTAGGAGCACAAGATGGCACCGATGGCCATGTGACAGGGGCTGACCAATGACACCGGTAGCCACTGTGACATAGTAGGTCAAAGGCTATTGGCGCCATTTTGAAACCGGCACCGAGGGTGTGAGTGCCTGGGATGGCTCCCGGAACCCCCGCTGGACCACCAGGGAGTTTTGGTAGGTCTTGGAGGGATCAGGAGGGTGGGGAGTTTGTTTAAATTGGGTCCTTTAGGCAGCCGAATTATTCGTCAAGATTCGTTGTATTCGTGGGGAATCGTGATACGTTTCGCTTCCCCACGAATACAACGAATAAGGCCCTATACGTTGCGGATTCCCAATTCGTAGGGAACGAATGCACACCCTTAATCATTGCCCCTCTGCCAGGAGGCGGTCCAGGCCTGGTCATGGGCATTGAGAATGGTATCACCCTCCGGGCGGTGTACCTTCCAGGCATAGACAATATCGTGGCCGATGCGTTGAGTCGTACGTTCCGACCCCCACGAATGGTCCCTCAATCAGGAGGTAGCGAACCATATCTTCCGCTGTTGGGGATCCCAGCTGTAGACCTATTTGCCTCCATGGAGAACAGGAAAGAACATCAGTTTTGCATCCTCGGCAAGAGGAGCAAAGGATTGGTAGCAGACGCCTTCTCAATCTACTGGGGAGTGGACTTGCTGTATGCCTACCCACCCTTTCCACTCATTTCCAAGATGCTCCAGAAGCTGCAGCAAGATCAAGGATCAATGATCTTGATCGCCCCCTACTGGCCCCCATAAGGTCTGGTTCCTGACCCTTCAGAATCTAACGGTGCACCCCCAATCCGTCTGGGAACAATGCCAGACCTCATCACCCAGGACCAAGGTAGGCTCCGTCACCCCAACATGTGGACCCTGGCCTGACAGCTTGGATGCTGATCAGGTGACAGTGGAGGCCCTAGGTCTACCAGAGGGTGGTATACCATGTCCTCCTGGAGTACAGAAAACTGTCCACATGGAAATCCTATAATCTCAAGTGGAAACATTTCTCTTTCTGGTGCGAGGGTTGTGGTTTGGATTCCTTCTCTTGCTCCCCTCTTGCACTTCTGGACTATCTGTTGATCCTCTCTGAGCCTGCAGACCGCAACAGTGAGGGTCCATCTCAGTGCCATAGGAGCATACCATAAAATTTCAGATGGCTTCTCAATCTTCTCATTAGCCGATTCATGAGGGGTTTGCTTCAGCTGAAGCCTTCCACTCGCCTTCTGGCAGTTTCCTGGGATCTCAACGTCGTCCTCTCGCAACTCATGAAACCTCTGTTTGAGCCATTGCGCTCTTTTGATCTCAAGTACCTTTCATGGAAGGTTCTCTTCCTAGTTGTAGTCACATTGGCTTGCAGGGTAGGGGAGCTGCAAATGCTGGTGTCGTATCCGCCTTATACGAAGTTTAGTCAGAATGGGTGATCCTACAGACACAGTCCAAGTTCCTACCCAAGGTGGTTTTAGAGTTCTATCTCAACCAGTCCATTGTGCTACTGTCTTTTTTCCCACAGCCTCACGCTTACCGTGGTGAACATGCTCTGCACACCCTAGATTGCAAGAGGGCACTTGCGTTCTACTTGGAATGGACAGTGCTCCACCATGCCTCTACTCAGCTGTTCGTATCTTTTGACAAGAACAGATTGAGAATTGCAGTCTCCAAGCAGACACTATATATGGCTAGTAGATTGCATCACCTTCTGCTATGCGCAGGTGAGTCTACATCTTGATGGTCACATCAAAACTCACTCTGTCTGAGCCATGTCGGTCTTAGTGGCTCACTTGCATGCAGTTCCCATCCAAGAGATCTGCAGGGCAGTGACCTGGAGTTCCCGCCACACCTTCACCTCACACTACTGTCTGGACAAGGATTGTGCCAGGACAGTTGTTTCGGACAGTCCATCCTCTGGAACCTCTTTCAACCATGAAACCCAACTCTTCCTCCATGGGCCCTTTCCTTGGGTGCAGGCCTGCTCCTGTGTTGATGCAGCCCCAATTGCCAGGCATGTTGGCGATGGTTCTCTGCTGCACATGCTCGGACAGGCCTGAAGCTACTTAATCACCCATGTGTGAGGACTACCATCCTGCTTGTCCTTGGAGAAAGCAGAGTTGCTTACCTGTAACAGGTGTTCTCCAAGGACAGCAGGATGTTAGTCCTCATGAAACCCGTCTGCCTCCCCACAGAGTTGTTGTTTTTTTTTTCTCATGATTTGTTATTCAGTTTTTTTGCAAACTCTAAGTTATAAGACTGAAGAGGGATCCCACGTGGATGCATGGTTAGCGGCATGCTGGGCATGCTCAGTGTGCCAGGCTCCATCTGATGAAGTCACCCATGTGTGAAGACTAACATCCTGCTGACCTTGGAGAATACCTGTTTCAGGTAAGCAACTCTGCTTTCCCTTTCCCAATCCCACATATCAGAAAATTGGTTTAACATACCCATGGGACTGCCATAGTGCCCAGCCTTCCATGGAACTGGTGGCCTGCAGATCCCATCAAAGATACCAGATCACTCCCACTCTATGTTGCTCACATAAATGGCCATTTCATATTTTTTGCATATTTCTATTAGAAGGCAGTAGCAATGTGAGCAAGTGTAAAAAGTGAAGCACTTCTGATATGTCAATGGGTAGTCATAGTGTATGTTATCAATAATAATACTTAAAGAAGGAAATGACTGGTGGATTAAATAATAAAATTGAATATAAAATCTTAACTGTGATTTATTGGGATAGTCAAGCCTGCCATAGTTGGTGATTACAATATGAGAAAAGGTTCTCCTTTAACAGATACAATGAATGAAAGGGGATCCAAGATCATATCCTGCAGGAGTCAAACTTCAGTTTTCCCACACTGTGTTCTTTGTATATAAATCTGTGTGATGATATTGCAGGCATACAGAAATGTATGGCTTGATGTCTTAATTATCAGAGTATTTGCATAGTACATTTTTAACAAAAGTACTTTATGCTCTGCAGATCTGTGAATTATTACATTATTTCTGCGACTGTGAGCTGAAGCACAGGGTTGAAGCTATAGTCTCCTTCTCCGATAACTTTGTGTCCAAGCTGCAAGACAACCAGAAATTCCGCTACAACGAGCTAATGCAGGCCTTGAATAT
This sequence comes from Rhinatrema bivittatum, assembly GCF_901001135.1. NCBI lineage: Eukaryota > Metazoa > Chordata > Amphibia > Gymnophiona > Rhinatrematidae > Rhinatrema > Rhinatrema bivittatum. Next base: position 292,935,561 of record NC_042618.1, read on the forward strand.
GTCTGCAGCTCTGACTGCCAAGAAGACTAGGGAATTTCGCTCTCCTCCACAAGAGCAGGTATGGCCTGTCAAACTACTCAAAAATGTGATAATAGGAGAATATTGTATAGTTTTGCAATAATGATTGCTGTGCAAAAAGGGATCTTGTTTTTTTTTCCAGTGGCATTAATTTTCCAATCCTGTGGTTTTTCTGTATGACAGGGTTTCCCAACCCTCTCCTGGAAGTGTACCTAACTATTTGGGTTTTCAAGATTGCCACAATGAAAACGCATGAGATAGATTTACACACCCTGGGTATCCAATGTATGCAAATGTATCTCATGCATATTGATTATGGATATCCTGAAAACCCAACTGCTTAGGTATATCTCCAGAAGAGGATTGGGAAAAACTGCTGTATGTTGCTTGGTGAAACTAAGTATCAGCTACAGAGTCCTGAAGCACACTTTTCATTTTCAGCCTCACTGTAGTAGAGACAAAGAATGACTAAGCATGGAAATTTTCTTATTTTTAGTGGCAAATGCACAAAGAAATGTTAAAATCGACTATTAATGTATTTTCCCAAGAGCGTTATTTTCTGAATAATATTGAAGTCAATATTCAGAAAGCAGGTGAGCAGGTACGTTATCTGGGTAAAGTTATACATGTAACTTTATCCGGATATTCAGCAGGACTAACCTGGATAAATCTGTTGCTGAATGTTCCTGGAAAAAGTTCCACACATAACTTTACAACTTTAAGGCAGGTATTTTTCTGACCAGACTTGAGCACTGTCCGGATACAGTTACGCAGAAAGGGCCGATGTGATATGGGCAGGCTAAAAATGGGCGCTTATATTGAGCGCCCATTTTCCTAACATGTGCCCGTCCACCTCTCCCAGGTGAGAGAATGCAATAGGAAAATGATCTGCCGTGTTAAAAAGGAGGCACTAGGGGAAATTGTCAACCCTAGTGCCTCCTCAGCAACGGGATCCCAGGAGAGGAACTGTAAGTAAAGGACACTCAATGCGAGCATCCATTTTCTCCTGCTACTGGCACATGGCCTAGTCCATGTATATTATGCGTGAATATTGTACACCGTGAAATACTTTTTTGCCTGGTCAAGCCTTTTTTTGGTCTTCATACAGCTTTCTGTGGTTCCTCCTACTTAGTATTTCAATGACACTTTATAGGAGGAACCACAGAAAGCCTGTTTTTTTTTTGTTGAGCCCTTAAGTCACCTTCTCCCTCCAAGTCAGAAACTTAGGAGTCATCTTCGATAAACAACTGAGCTTCAAAAGTTTCATAAACAACACGACTAAGGACTGTTTTTTCAAACTTCAAGTACTGAAACGATTGAGACTTCTCCTTCACTTCCACAACTTCCGTTCTGTTTTCCAGGCAATCATCTTCTCAAAAGTAGATTACTGTAACTCTCTTTTGATCGGCCTACCTGCAGTATCCATCAAACCACTACAGATGCTGCAAAATGCAGCAGCCAGAATTCTTACCAGGACTAAAAAAAGTGACCACATTACTCCCATCTTGAAGAACCTCCACTGGCTCCCGATCAAATACAGAATCTGGTACAAAGTTCTCACCATTACTCACAAAGCTCTACACGATATCACCCCACTAGAACTCATGATCCCTCTCCGACCTCACTTACCATCCAGGCCGGTAAGAGCAGCATATAAGGACACCCTCATGGTCCCCCCTTTAAAAACTTCATTAATTAAGAGAGCCATCTCAGCCTCTGGACCAATACATTGGAATTCTCTTCCACCAGACCTCAGGCTGGAACATTGCCCGGTCACATTTAAGAAAAGACTCAAAACCTGGCTGTTCAAGCAGGCCTTTGCAGAATCATACGCCAGATGATCTTAAATCAACTCTATCACCAGTAACTCATTGACTCTTGCCTGCTTTCTCTCGATTCAGTCAAATGCTATATGTCCTACTTTAGCCCCAATTCCCAAGGCCCTTTGCCAATACCATGGTCTTAACCTAACCATTCTCTACCAGCCATGTATCATAGTTCGATATATATATACCCTGGTTTGTTTCAACAGTTTCATGATCCTAGTTCTGTATTCCTCTGTTTTATGTAATTGCACTATTTGAGGCACTGTTATTGTTATTATGTAAACCGTTTTGATTTGTAACCTGTTACAAGAAATTCGGTATATAAAACTGTTAAATAAATAAATAAATAAATAAATAAATAAATAAGTGTGGAATGACTTAACGCCAGCCCTGGGGCTAGCATTACATTTTCCACGTTAAACAGGGCGAGTTAGGCGCACAGTAATTTTTGCATCCCGGAGTAATGGCAAATAACCTCATTTACATGAATTTACATGTGATGAGTGCTATTAGCTATGTTCTCGATTGGACATGCGTTTTGGATACACTAATCCTGTTATTGCATCAGGCGTTAGCTTACACGCGTTCAATAGAGAGTTAACCAGTACACTGGCCTGAGCGCTCGATATTGCATCGACCTGTCTATATCTACACACACTGGCTAAAGTTTATCTCCATTCTTGGGACCTTTAATCTGTAAGCTTTTCAGCTTGGATCATGGTGGCAGCCTATCACGTAGCTCCCTAGCAATGGCAGAAGTGTCATGCCTGGATCGCAGTATCCTGCTTCCTTGATCCAGGCTGAAAAGCTTACAGATTAAAGATACCATAAAGGTGGAAGGGTTATGGTTGGTGGGGGGGGGGGGGGGGGAGGAGATAGGGGGGGATAGGAGAGGGAGAGATGAAAGCCCAAGGAGGGGCATTTAAACATTACAAATGTGGAACTAAGGAGTGATTAGAGGGAGGGTGGACAACATTGGAGCTCTTCTTTATTAATTTATGTCAGTCTTTTAAGGGGTTTGGGGGTGGGATGCTTGGCCTGGAAGGGCTACTTGTCATTGTATAGTATGGTGGTGGTGGGGTTGGAGGGGGAGGCACAATATTCTTTATTTTTTTTTTTGGAGTGCTGTAGCATCACTTATCTGGTATATTCTTTTGAATATAGCTGGTTAAGAATATAGTTATCCAGCTACATGAGCAGGCATGTCGTGAGTTAGCCCAAGCAGTGAGAATCAAGGCCTAGTTTCTCAGGAAATTTCTTCCCCATTTATCCCTATTGGAAAAATGTGATAAAATAAAACCTTAGGTTCAAAAAATTTGATCAGCCCAAGTGCCACTCTTTTTTATACAAAAATACATGCATTTTAACATGGAACACATTTAAGGCTTCTGTTGATGCATCACTTCTTAAATGGAAGCTATGAATATAAGAACATAAAATATGCCATACTGGGTCAGACCAAGGGTCCATCTAGCCCAGTATTCTGTTTTCAATAGTGGCCAATCTGAGTCACAAGTACCTGGCAAGTACCCAAACATTAAATAAATCTCAAACTACGACTGCTTATTAATTAATAGCAGTGTATTGATTTTTTCCTCTAGGAACTTATCAAAACCTATTTTAAACCCAGTTATACTAACATCCATAATCACATCCTCTGGCAATGAATTTCAGAGCTTAATTATGTGCTGAATGAAAAAGAATTTTCTTCAATTTGTTTTAAATGAGAGAGTAAATAATCAATTTACATTAACTTGTTCAAGTCCTTTCATGATTTTGTAGACCTCTATCATATCCCCCCTCAGTTGAGTCTACTCCAAACTTAACAGCCCTAATGTTCTTAGCCTTTCCTCAGAGGTAGTCTCCATTCCCCTTTTTTTGGTCACTCTTCTCTGCACTTTCTCCAGTGCAACTATATCTTTTTTTGAGATGTGACGACCAGAATTGCACACAATATTCAAGATTAGGGAAGTGCATTCATTTTCAATGCATTGGCAATCCGCAACGCATAAGTCCCTATTCGTTGTATTTATGGGTTCATGAAACGCATCGCAATCACTCACAAATACAAATTATCATATTAGTTTCATTCTTTTGGCTCGCAGTAATTTCTTAGCGGCCGTTTGAACTAGGAGATAACAAGAACCAGCCCTTTCCTGTGAGTCATAAGTGACCTCATAGCACTGTCACAGAGTGGGTCAGACAGGTTGGCAAGGAGACCAGAATGCAATCTATCAGAGCTAAGCAATGTAAGCATTTTTCTAATGCAGTCAATCGCTGCTCTCAGTCAGTGCTCTGTGACGCTAATCCTGATGATGCAGCACTATTTATACGTTAAGCATGTGGCGTGCCATGCACTTTCTTGGCGGGGATGGTCTGGGGAGGTGGTCTGGGAAGGTGGCTGAACTCAGAGCTAGTCTGAGTGTCTCAAATCTGTATTCAGTTGCTAGCTACTTTGATAGAATTTTCCATTGAAAAAGATGTTTGTTCGATTTTGCTGCAGTGCTGCCACCAGCTAGCCATTCTTTTTTTGATCGCACTTTTTTAAATTGATCTGAGACCTTCTGCTAGCAGTGGCATTTTTCTGCTTATTTTACCACTTGGGGTAGGTTGCAAGCAGGATTTGGGTATTGTGGGTGGGAGATATATTCAATTGCTAGCTACTTTGATAGAATTTTCCATTGAAAAAGATATTTCTTCGTTTTTGCTGCTGTGCCAAGCAAGCCATCCTTTTTATTTAACTGCAGGTTTTTTTTTTATTGAACTCAGGCTGTCTCTTTGTGCTCTTTTAAGCCAAGAAGGCAGGGCACTCACTGGGCATCAGTGGGCACTGGGCAGTTTTGCAGACTCACATATATTGGGACAGCGGTGCTCTCTGAAGCCAAATACCCAGTGGGCCTCTTTTGTAGTTACAAGCTTGGTGCGTGCACATAGACTGGTCCCACTATTAGTGTACTTCCAGGCACAGCCTCTTGGACCTGGAGGCAGTTTTGCAGACTCACGTATATTGGGACAGCGGTGCTCTCTGAAGCCAAATACCCATTGGGCCTTTTTTGTAGTTACAAGCTTGGTGCGTGCACATAGACTGGTCCCACTTTTAGTGTACTTCCAGGCACAGCCTCGTGGGCCTGGGGGAGGTTTTGCAGACTCACGTATATTGGGACAGCGGTGCTCTCTGAAGCCAAAACCCCAGTGGGCCTCTTTTGTATTTACAAGCTTGGTGCGTGCACATACACTGGTCCCACTTTTAGTGTACTTCCAGGCACAACCTAGTGGGCCTGGGGGCAGTTTTGCAGACTCAAGTATATTGGGACAGCAGTGCTCTCTGAAGCCAAATCTCCAGTGGGCCTCTTTTGGAAATAATTCTTTTAATTTAAATCTCTAGTAGCACAGTGACATTAAATCCATAATGTCAAGGAAAGTTAGATGTGGTCGAGTGATTGGGACTGGCATAGGAGGCACTTTAAAAGGCAGTGCCAGTCCCCCATTAAAGTTAAAAAGGGACCTGTTCCAATATAAAATCTCTGGAGGGGCAGGCAGTTCCATCTGGGAAAAAATGAAATTTAAAGATGATGCATCGCCACCACCTGTTTCTGACCCTGTAGTTTTGGAGGTGAGGGTAGGGGAGGCTGAGTCATGCCAGACAAAATGGCAACACCCAAAAGCAGCAGTGCAACAGCAGACTTGACTTAGCGTTGACAATGTAGCGCAGGCACTATTTGCTTCTGATTCCGATGAAGAATCATCTTTTGTGGGATTTTCATCATCAGAAATGGAAAATGTAATAACTGAAGAAAGTTTAGGAGGATTAGTTAGTCCTGTCTTTGCCTCCACTTTAGTGCAGCAGTGGAGAAATGAAACTGATGATGATGAGGAGGAAGAGCAGTCAGCGCAGGCACAGAGTGCTTTAGCCTCTGGGGGTTGTTTGAAAGTAACCCTCTCTTTTTACAATTTCCATTTGTGTCCCTAGATCTATCCTATAATCTAGTCTTGTATTGTGGGATATAAAGAAATACTGATTGATATAATGACTATCAATGAGGCTTTTTCTAGCATCTATCAATTTTCACTAGCCTTACTATGATCTAATTTCCAAAGATTTCAGTTTTTTGTGTTTTTTATTGGATTCTCATTGTTTTGATTAATTTCTGTATTAAAGAATCTCCATATTCTCATAGATCTTCTTTTCTCTTTAAAGATTAATATGTTGTTGAATTTCCAACTTGAAGAGAACTGTCCCTGTCCTGAAGAGATTCGTTATGAACTTTATGAGTTTCATGATGATCTGCTCCTGCACTGCGGTTAGTACATGTGTTGATTATGCAAGGTGGTTTGCCATATGATTTAATGCTATGAATTATGTGATCCTGTGGTTGGTAATAAGCAACTGTAAGTACTATGGAGGTGATTCAGACAATTAAGTCTCTTTCTCTTAACAAGCAAACACTTATCTTTTCTAGCACTGACTACTGCAACGCACTCTTACTAGGACTCCCAAGCACATCGATAAGACCACTCCAGATACTTCAAAATGCTGCAGCCAGAATACTAACGGGAAAAAAGAGGAGGGACCATATAACCGAAACTCTAGCAGACTTACATTGGTTACCCATCGAATACGGGATAAATACAAAGCCTTATGCACCATACACAAACTAATATATGATAAAGAAGCAGACTGGCTAAACACAGCCTTATGAGTACATGTTCCACAAAGAAACCTCCGCTCAGCAAACAAAGCACTACTAACAATCCCTTCAGTAAAGTCAGCAAAATTAACCCAAGTGAGAGAAAGGGCTTTATCATTGGCTGGGCCCATACTATGGAACACGATGCCACCCAAACTCAGATTACAGAATAATCTCAAAACTTTTAAGAAAAATCTAAAAACATGGCTCTTTAAAAAAGCCTTCATTAAAGAGTGTGGAGGGTAGAGAATGTAAGTACAAGGTAATGCAGATGAGAATGAATTTAATCAATCCTACTTTTAAGAAGTAATATTTCAAAGCGATAGTAACTCAATAATATTCCTGGACTTGACCAACATTACTCAAATAATGATTTTATTAATGAAATTGTAACCGAACTTTATTGGCACCTGTTAGAATGTAAGATATCCTACATTTACTTACCTTAGTCTATGTGCCTATTTGTAAACCGTTGCGATGGTATATAACTTAGCGACGGTATAGAAAAGTTTTTAAATAAATAAATAAATAAATAAACAAATGCTTTGGTCCGGATGGATATCCTTTAGATTTTTATATGCAACTTCAGTCTGAGTTGGTGTCTCTCTTGGGAGAATGATATATTTCCTTGTGAATCTCTGGGGTGCAAATGGTGAACATCTTGGATGCAGTTATTATGTTAATTTATAAGCCTGGGAAAGATGTATTGGACTGCAGTTCTTACAGACCAATTTCTCTGCTAAATGCTGATTTAAAAATATTAGCAAAAATTTTGCAATTGCACCTTGAGGTTATACCTCCAGTTTTAATTCATACTGATCAAATTGGGTTTGTGAAAGGGTAGAACTCCATGAATAATACTGGACGGCTCTTTAATGTTTTACACCTAGCCAAGTACCAGAAGATAGTGGGGGTGGTTCTTTCTATGGATACAGATAAAGCATTCAATATAATTTCTTGGAAGTTATTTAATATGGTTTTTCAAAGGAATTTTTGTATTGGATTGAGGCTTTATATGATAAGCCTAGGGCTCAAAATTTGGCTAATAATTTATTATCTGAACCCTTTTTTTTTTTATCAAGATGGGTACTAGACAGGGGTACCTCTTGTCCCTGTTTCTTTTTCACTTGGTCCTGGAACTTCTTGCTAAGATAATCAAGAACAATGGAAATATTAGGGGTTTTAAGGTTAATTCGCAGGAGTACAAAATATCTTTATATGCAGACAATATCCTTCTTTATGTAATGGAAGTGAACAGACCTATTCCAGAACTATTAAGGGTTTTATGTGGTCATTTTTCAGTATATCAAACTAATTATCAGAAGCCCCTTTGGATTCCTGTGGGTCCTCTCTAGTCGGAATACCTGCAGAACTGGGACAGCTTACTGAAGCAAATCCTAGTATTAAATATTTGGGAATCAATGTGACCAGAAATATTTGAGATCTTTTAAAATTAAATTATCCAACAATTATTAATAAGGTACAAAAGGATTTTTCTGATGGACTGTTTTCCCATTATTATTGCTCAGAAGAGCATATTTAGTGAAAATGGTGGTTTATTATACCTTTGCCATGTTTATTATACCTTTTTGAACATCTTCCTTGTTCTATTCCCTGAATAACATTCCAGGCTTTGAAAGGTTCTAAAACCTTTTTTTTCTTTGGAAGGGGAAGACCCCACATATTAACATGACAACATTGCACCTTCCCAGGGATTATAAGGGATTGGAAATACCTGACTTGTTCCTATATTATTTGTCTGCCTGCTTGGTGGCTTTGTAGGGATGGTGCCATGAAGTTGAGTCAATAGCTTGGTGGGATTTGGAACAGGTAAGAGATGAAGGTTGTAGCTTGCCTGCATTATTGGGGATTCATACAGGTAAGCGTTTTTTAAAAAAATATGAAGGATGTACCCCACTAGTGGGCCTCACTATAAACTTAATAAATATATGGTGTATCCCAACTCCCTAAGGCCATCAAGCAAATCACTTAGGAGTAGTTTTATTTTGTAGAAAATTCTCCAATTGAATGGAATCAAAGAAAATATAATTAGTACCTTGAAATTTAACTAGGCACTTGCAAGGAAATCTAAGTAAAAAAGAAGCACCCAGATCCAAGATTTTTAATAAGAAAAACTTTCTACGAGCCTGTGTCTCTTTAACAATGTCTGAAAAATCATTTATCTTGAAACCAAGAAAAAAGGAATCTTTAAAGTGAAAAAAAGGTTTAAGAGTCCATTGCTTATCACATTCACGAGCAAAAATTACTAGGGATGTGAATCGTGTGATCGATCGTCTTAACGATCGATTTTGGCAGGAGGGGGAGGGAAATCTGATCGTCATGTTTGGTTTTTTTTAAAAATCGTTAAAAATCGTAAATCGGGGGAGGGCGGGAAAACCAAAACAACCCTAAAACCCACCCCAACCCTTTAAAACAAATCCCCCACCCTCCCGAACCCCCCCAAAATGTTTTAAATTACCTGGGGTCCAGTGGGGGGGTCCCGGCGCGATGTCCCGCGATCTCCCGCTCTCGGGCCACGGCTGCATTAATAGAAATGGCGCCGGTGGCCCTTTGCCCTTACCATATGACAGGGCAAAGGTAGCGCCGGCGCCATTTTGGTTCCTGACACCCGATGTCACGAGTGCAGGAGATCGCTCCCGGACCCCCGCTGGACCCCCAGGGACTTTTGGCCAGCTTAGGGGGGCCTCCTGACCCCCACAAGACTTGCCAAAAGTCCAGCGGGGGTCCGGGAGAGACCTCCTGCACTCGCGCCATATTGCCAATATTCAAAATGGCGCCGGCACTACTTTTGCCCTCACTATGTCATACGGGTGCTCCTCTCTGTCATTGCGATATAATTTGTACCCCGGTATAGCACTGTCCCATTGTTTATTCTCTTTCCACCATGTCTCTGAGATGCCAATTAAGTCTAGGTCATAATTCAATGCTATACATTCTAATTCTCCCATCTTACTTCTTAGACTTCTGGCATTAGCATACAAACATTTCAAAGTTTGTTTTTTGTTTGTATTTTCATTCTGCTTTTTAATTGATAGGGATAAGTTAGAATTTTTTAGCTAAGGTGAGTTTTTAGTTACAGGTACTTGGACTACTTTTCTTATTATTGGAACCTCACTGTCGGGATGCCCTAATTCTAATGCATCATTAGTATCCTTTGAAGATACCTCTCTCCGAACCATGCGCTGCTGAGCGACTGTCGGCTTTCCCCTTTGTTCTAGTTTAAAAGCTGCTCTATCTCCTTTTTAATGGTTAGCATAGCAGTCTGGTTCCACCCTGGTTAAGGTGGAGCCCATCCCTTTGGAAGAGACTCCCCCTTCCCCAAAAGGTTCCCCAGTTCCTAACAAAACTGAATCCCTCTTCCTTGCACCATCGTCTCATCCACACATTGAGACTCCGGAGCTCTGCCTGCCTCTGGTTACCTGCGCGTGGAACAGGGAGCATTTCAGAGAATGCTACCCTGGAGGTTCTGGATTTAAGCTTTCTACCTAAGAGCCTACATTTGGCTTCCAGAACCTCCCTCCCACATTTTCCTATGGCCAAACAGAACGGATGAATAGGATCCTGAAACAGTTCATTCAGGCCTATGTGAGTTGCCATCAGAATAACTGGGCCGAACTGTTACCATGGGCTGAATTCACCATCAATTCTCATCCAGCAACATCCACTGGATCAACACCTTTTGAAGAGGTATATGGACGTTTATCACCACCGCCATTTCCACTGAAGCTCTCAGTGATGTCCCTAGCAGCTCAATCCACTGCTGATGATATCCATCAGTTATGGACTCAGATGAAAGAAATGCTACTCAAAGTGAGTGATCGAGCCAAAAGATGTTATGACGCTCACCATTCCAAAGCACCTATCTTTGAACCTGGAGACAAAGTCTGGCTTTCCACTAAGTACCTGTTGCAGTCCCGGGCCATGCCCCGGTCCTGCCGTGCCCCGGTCCTGCCACCTACCTCGGGGACGACCCGGCCATTTCGCGGTCTTCTTGGAATGCCCCCTAGTCCTTCTATTTTTCGAAAGTGAAAATAACCGAGTCACATCTACTCGTTCAAGACCTCTCATGATCTTAAAGACCTCTATCATATCCCCCTTCAGCCGTCTCTTCTCCAAGTTGAACAGCCCTAATCTCTTCAGCCTTTCCTCATAGGGAAGCTGTTCCATCCCCTTTATCATTTTGGTTGCCCTTCTCTGTACCTTCTCCATCAAAACTATATCTTTTTTGAGATGCGGCGACCAGAATTGTACACAGTATTCAAGGTGTGGTCTCACCATGGAGCGATATAGAGGCATTATGACATTTTCCGTTCTATTAACCATTCCCTTCCTAATAATTCCTAACATTCTATTTGCTTTTTTGACTGCTGCAGCACACTGAGCTGACGATTTTAAAGTATTATCCACTATGATGCCTAGATCTTTTTCCTGGGTGGTAGCTCTTAATATGGAACCTAACATCGTGTAACTACAGCAACGGTTATTTTTCCCTATATGCAACACCTTGCACTTGTCCACATTAAATTTCATCTGCCATTTGGATGCCCAATCTTCAAGTCTTGCAAGGTCCTCCTGCAATGTATCACAGTCTGCTTGTGATTTAACTACTCTGAATAATTTTGTATACCTCACTCGTCGTATTCCTTTCCAGATCATTTATATATATATTGAAAAGCACCGGTCCAAGTACAGATCCCTGAGGCACTCCACTGTTTACCCTTTTCCACTGAGAAAATTGACCATTTAATCCTACTCTCTGTTTCCTGTCTTTTAACCACCTTGTAATCCACGAAAGGACATTGCCTCCTATCCCATGATTTTTTAGTTTTCGTAGAAGCCTCTCATGAGGGACTTTGTCAAACGCCTTCTGAAAATCCAAATACACTACATCTAGCGGTTCACCTTTATCCACATGTTTATTAACCCCTTCAAAAAAATGAAGCAGATTTGTTAGGCAAGACTTCCCTTGGGTAAATCCATGTTGACTATGTTCCATTAAATCATGTCTTTCTATATGCTTTACAATTTTGTTCTTGAGAATAGTTTCCACTATTTTTCCCGGCACTGAAGTCAGGCTCACTGGTCTATAGTTACCTGGATCACCCCTGGAGCCTTTTTTAAATATTGGGGTTATATTGGCCACCCTCCAGTCTTCAGGTACAATGGATGATTTTAATGATAGGTTACACATTTTAACTAATAGATCAGAAATTTCATTTTGAGTTCCTTCAGAACCCTAGGATGGATACCATCCGGTCCAGGTGATTTGCTACTCTTTAGTTTGTCAATCTGGCCTACTACATCTTACAGGTTCACAGTGATTTCGTTCAGTTCGTCTGACTCATCACCCCTGAAAACCATCTCCGGAACTGGTATCTCCCCAACATCCTCATTTGTAAACACGGAGGCAAAGAATTCATTTAGTCTTTCTGCAATGGCCTTATCTTCCCTAAGAGCCCCTTTAACCCCTCTGTCATCTAATGGTCCAACCGACTCTCTCACAGCTTCACCTAGACTGGGCCTTGCAACGAGGTTCCTCAGTTTCCCTGAGTCTTTAGTTGCTGCAGTGTGTCCTGATCATCTTGTCTTCTGGTTCCTGACTTGGCTTGTTCTTGACTTCGCCTTCGGCTTCTGCTCCTGGCTTTGGTATTGACTCCTGACTTCTGGCTTCTGACCCGGCTTTATCTCCTGACTTCGCTTCCAGCTTCCGCTCCTGGTTTTGGTTCATCCTCTGACTTCTGGCTTTGACCCGGCTCCATCCCATGACTCCGTCTTCTGCTTGTGTCCCTGGCTTTGGTGTGGATCTCGGACTTCTGGCTTCTGACCCAGCTTCGCTCTTGGACTCGACTTCGGCTTCGTCCATCATCTCAGGTATCCAGTACTCGCTGGCCCAGAGGATTCTCCTAAGTCCCAGCGGCTCGGGCTCTCATGAGCTCCTCCCGGGGGAGCCGCGGGCTTCCGAGGGTGAAGACTCTTCAACTACCTGGGCCCAGCCGTCCTTCATCAATCTCTCTGGCCACTGCCCGGATCCTTGGTCGCATAGGGTCCCACCTAAGTCCAAGAGGTCCGGGTCCCTAAGGGCTCCTCCTGGGGGGACCTCGGACTTCCAGTGGTGAAGCCTCTTCCTTCAGTACCACCTCCCGGCTGTGATGCTCGTTGCGGGCCTCCGCAGCATACCATCCACTGTCTCAGCCGGCCCAAGGGTCCACAACCGTAACAGCACCTTAGACTGAAGTTACCCTCCACTCGATTTGCTCCTCGCTATGTTAGACCATTTCCAATCCTCCGACATCTTGGCAACATCACTTACAGTCTGAAGCTACCACATGGATTAAACATCCACAATGCATTTCATCTTTCACTTCTGAAACCACTCATTCTCAGTGAGTTCTCTTCCAAGTCTCAGGAACCATCTCCCATCAATGCAGAAGATGACCTAGAATACAAGGTCGAAGCCATTCTTGATGTCCGAAGACGAGGCGAGACTTGGGAATACCTTCTTTCATGGGAAGGTTTCGGCCCCGAAGAAAATTCTTGGGAGCCTCTGGCAAATATCTTTAACAAAGAGATACTCCATCAGTTCCATCTCTCGTATCCTTGGAAACCAAAACCTGGTACCCGCAGAGACCACCGCCCTTTGAATGGGGGTACTATAGCAACCGTCGCTGCCCGACGGCTTCACTCCGCCTACCTTTCTTTTTCTGCGACTCCTCCTGCTCCTCGTGGACGACTGGCTGCTGCGGTGTCTGCCTGCCACCTTCTCCGGCGTCCCCAGACCTTCTTGGGCGCTGCCTCCCACCATGCTCCTCAGGTACCTTAGGGAGTGCGTGCCGCGTGGCCCTCATTCTTATTTCCTCTATGGCGCGAACCTCAGGGGCTCCCCCTGTGATGATGTCACGCTGCCCGGATATTTAAGCCTGTTGTTTATTGCTAGCCTCTGATTTAGCAGGGGATTTCCTATGGATGGGATTCGCTCTCCGTACCCAGTTACTCTGCCTTCAACGTCTATTTGGACTCTTTGCTGTTAATGGGGTACCCGCCCCTTGGGGGCCTCTCTGCTTCTTTCAGGTCACTATCAGGAACTGGTACTCGCTCCTCAAGGGCCCATGTTCCCTGACTCGCCATCTGTGTCCATCTCCTCTTCTACTTGGAAGAATTTGCTACAGACACCATCTGTGAGTACTACTACCATCTACTCCTCAGAGCTGTTTCCCTGGAACCAGATACTCGCTCCTCAAGGGCCTGCCTCCGTTCCAGCACCAGTGCCATTTTCTATGGAGAATTGCTGCGTGAGTACTTGCCAACGAGTCTCTGCGCCCAGGGATCTGGTACTCGCTCCTCAAGGGCCAGCTCTCCCTATCTCGGGGGTTCTTCATACTGGGGACTCTGTGAATGTCTCAGTGTACTCATTTTCTCAGTTCTTCTTCCTACAACACTGCTACTGGAGAAGCTGCTGTTCCAGCGCCCTGAGGAATACTAGCCCAGCCAGGCTCCAGCTTCTACTCACTACCGCCACCTCTGGTGGCTTCAAAAACTGTCTAATAAAAGATATAATCTGTGTTTGTGTGTCCAGAGCTGAGCCTGACCTGTGATCCCTCACGGGACTTCTCCCCGTGGGAGTGGTCAGCTGCCACAGTGTCCAAAGGTCCAACCAAACCCTACAAAACATAACACGTGGAGAGGCAGCTTAGACAGGACAAGCATGAGGGTCAGGGCAGGTGGCGGACAAACCAGGATCAGATTTAGGCTGAGGTCAGAGGTGGGCAAAGTTCTCTCAGAGTCATGGTTCAGGTGGTGTTCAGGGTAGGCAGAGTTTAAAAAGATATACACAGGCAGCAGTCAGTGACAAGCGAATGTCAAGCAACGTCAAGGTCCAATTCAAGATCAATCTAGAAGTCCAAACCAAGGTCAAGGCCAGAAGATCAATCAGAGGACAAGGAACAAGAGGAGCACGAGGGACCTCAAGAGCAGGACGGGACACTGAAGACAGACTAGGAAGACTGACCAGGAAGATAAGAACTGAAGATAACTCAGACATGGGAAGATAACTCAGACATGGGAACTCAGGAGCATATAGCAGGTATTGGGAAACTGGAACAGAAGTCAGGAAACAGGAATGCAGAGGTAATATACTTCTCCAAGGAGATGACCTATTGCTAAGGCACTGGAGGGATCTCGGTCTCAGCCCTTTATAGGGCTAGCTTGGTGATGTCATCAGGTAGCACCTACAAAGGCTTTCCACCACTGTTCCTTTAAAGTTGGAGCAGTTGGATCACGCGTGTGCTAGGGGAGACAGGCCCCGAGGATCCGGTGGTGTCCTGCCATGAAGAAGGAGAACAGTTGTGGCGCAGCTTCCCGCCATGTTCAGAGGAGGGCACGATGCCAGGGAGCCAGTGGAAGGCTGGAGGCAAGTGTGGCGGATGGCTGCATCTCACAGGAAAGGCACGGCATCGGGAGGTGGCAAGGACAGGCCTGGGATGGAGGTAAGAGCGGCAGGCCACTGGGCACAGAATGAGCAATCTTGTCTGGGCTTCCAAGATGATGTTTTTAAAAAAAGTCCATGCCTGATGAAATTGTTGCATTCAGCAGTCTGCAGGACAGGCCCACGGAACCCTGCACTTACCTGCAGCCCCAAGCCTGATGGAAAGAGCGCTGACACTGGGGAAGGCCCTGAAAGAACTCTTGTCTTCATAGTCATTCTTCGCTCTGTCTGTCTTCAGTACCTCATCTTTCTCCAGTGGTCCCTCATCCTCCTCTCCATCCTCAATCTCCTTGGTTTCGACTTCTTGCTTTATCTTGGATTGGCCTTGATGCTGCTTGACCTCCTCCTGCCCCTGACCATTGCCTGCTCATCATTTTTCATTGAACTTTGCCTATCCAGACCACTACCTATACCACAACACTAAATGAACTCTGCCTGTCTCTGACCACAGCCTGAAACTGACTTTATTTACCTGTTGTCTGTCCTGACTGCTGCTTGCCCCAACTCCACTTTTTCTGTGCTGGCCGGCAACCTCTTCTATGCAACAGATCTTCACCTCCACAGAGGCCCGTGCCTAAGTCTTGCTGGCCCATCATCCAAGGGCTCAACCTAAGGGGAACGAGGGCTGGTATTGATGACGCTCCAGTTGGCCTCTGCTTCGCTTAGCTTTTCTTGCCAATGGTGGGGACCTGCAGGGCTCCTCCCTGCAGGTAGCACCAACACCCCCTCAGCCTCTGGTCAGTAAACTTCCAGTACCTTGGGACTTTAATGTAGTCATAGTTAAACTCATGAAGCATCCCTTTGAATCTCTGGAGTCATTGAGTTTGAAATCTCTCACTTGGAAAGTGGTGTTCCTCATCGATGTCACTTCTGCTCAAAGAGTCAGCGTAGTGACACCATAACTTCAATTCTTCCATAATGAGGTAGATCTGCATACTTACCCTATGTCCCTTCCAAAACTGGAGTCAGTCTTTCACATTAACCATTGTAACCAAGCTACAGTGCTGCCTTTTTTTTTCTGAAACCATATGAATATAAAAGAGAAAAGGCTGTTCACTCTATGGACAGCAAGAGAGTCCTACCATATAATTAGAGAGGGATTCGACCTCATTGTCTCAACTATTCATTTCCTTTGACCCCTATAGACTGGGATTGGCAGTAGCCAAGACAACTCTGTCTAATTGGCTAACGAACTGTACTGTATACTGTTGTGCACTAACTGGCTTATAGATTGCAGCCTCTGTCAAGGATCATCAGATGAGAGCCATGGTGGCTTCAGTGGCTTACCTCAGGGCTGCTTCCATTGAATATATTTGCAAAGCTTCAACTTGGTCATATGCGTACACCTTCAACTCCTACTTGTTAAATGAAAGTCACCCATGTATAATGGCTAATTCATCCTGCTATTTACAGAGAATGCTGTTTACAGGTAAGCAAACTTCCTTTACCGAAAGGAAGTATTTTGCTAAAAAGGTAGAACACAGCCTTTCCCCAAGCAACACCAAGTATAATAGGTAGTAATGCTTACTGCTCATGAAAGGGAACAAATATATCTCAATGCATTGCATATCTGTATGATAAAAGAGTACGATCTGTTTTGTATTCTTTTCTTTTATTCATTAGGCATTCCATTGTCAGAAGAGGAAGAAGAGGAGGAGGACACATCATGGACTGGCAAACTACATTCCTTGGTATACAAAATCAAAGGCCGACCAAAGGCAGAGAAGGATCCCATAGAGGAAGAAGAAAAGGCTCCCAGTGAGTATCAAATAATTACAAAGGAAAACATTTTGCATATTGTATTATTTTTTATCTGGCAAACCTTTTCAGTTTCACTTAATGCCAGATCTGGATTTCATAGCACCAGTGCTCTATACAGTTATTGCCTGTGCAAATTTCTTACTGAGAAGAAGAGAATATGGCAGCAGATAAAAACATCAGCCCAATCCTGTTTCTCTACTTACTACAGCATAGCAGAACAGATTTTACTTGTTCTTGGATGCTAGCTTTGCTTTGCCATCATTAAGGATCCTCTGTACATGTTCAATAGTTTCTTGACTTCGGTTACCATTTTTAATTCATTGCCTCCATTGAGAGGCTGTTGTATGTAATGCAGTAGCCAGTTAAACTTCTACTTTTTAAAAATTTCCTCCACTAACTTGCTAAATTAAAATCTTAAGTTCATAAAGCACAAAATGTAGCTGGTCAAAAAAAGGGGATGTCTCCAGGGGCATTCTCAGATGGGCTTATGATGTAACTGGTTAGCACAGATTTTCAGCACTGGTTCCGGTGGAGTGCACTGTTAACCCGCATTTGGACGCACGTTTTCGATGCGCTAGCTTTACCCCAATTCAGTAAGGGGTAATAGCACGTCGAAAACGTGCGTCCAAACCCCCACCCCCACCCCGAAACTAATAGTGCCCGCAACATTTTTTTTTTAATTTTTAATTATTTTTTACTTTTGGGACCTCCAACTTAATATTGCCATAATAGGGCCATCAACATCAGCACTAGCCGGCAAAGTGCTCTTTAAAAAATGACAGTGATTCCCCCTTCCTTGCTTCCTCCCCATTGCTGATTCAAAAATATAAAGTACTCTCCTACTAATCACTGATACCCCTCCCATTGTCAGAGCACCACAGAACACCAAGTGGACAGGCCTCCTACCTGCTAACTGTGGGCTGATTTTAGGGGAGAAGAGGTGAAATAGGAGAGCTGGGAAAGGGGGATGTTTTTTAGTTGGAGAAGGAAAAGTATTGATGATCAGTTGGGGGTGGGCATAGAGCACTTGATCTTATTGGATTGAGAGAGTGGGGATCCGAAATTGAGAGATTTGTTTTTGTAGATACTTGGGGAAGCTTGACTTGACAGTTAAACCTGCTGTTGCAGCATATTTTACTACTAAAGAAAATCAAACCCTCCTCCCACCCATCTGACACCATTCCTACCAAACTCCTACTAACCATACCAAACATAATGGGGGTCATTTTCAAAGGAGTTACGCATGTAAATGTGACATACTATCGTAGCAATTTTCAAAAGCTATTTACTCGAGTAAAGTGCACTTACTTGAGTAAATCCTATGGACAATTCAATGGCATATATTGTAGCAATTTTGAAAAGCCCACTTACTTGAGTAAAGTGTATTTACTCGAGCAAAAACCAGTTTTGCTCGAGTAAATGCTTTTTAAAATCTACCCCAATATCAAGACCCCTAGCTGAAATCATCAATTGCTCCATCAGACAAGGCTGCGTCCCCTCATTCCTAAAACAAGCTGTGGTCAAACCTATACTCAAGAAACCCAACCTCGACCACAATGACCTCTCCAATTTCAGACCCATCTCAAACCTGCCTCTTATAGCCAACATCTCTGAAAAATTAGTCAATCTCCGACATTCTGAATACCTGGACAACCACAAAATACTGTCCCCATCACAATTTGGGTTCCGTAATCACTACAGCATGGAAACTCTCCTAATATCTCTAACCGACACCATCATTAAAGGTATGGACAAGGGTCAATACCACCTCCTAGCAATGCTTGACATTTCATCTGCCTTCGACACCATCAACCACAAAATACTACTGAAAATACTCGCTGACATTGGCATTACGGGAACCACACTACTCTGGCTTAAATCTTACCTGGAAAACAGACAATTCAAAGTCAAACTGGGAAATAACGAATCTGATCCAATCATACTAAACCATGGTGTTCCCCAAGGTTCCGCCTTATCTTCTACCCTCTTCAATATCTACATGCTTCCCCTCTGCAATCTCCTAACAAACTTAGGCATCACCCATTACTTATACGCAGACGATGTCCAAATTCTCATACCCATCACTGACTCCATACCTAAAGCCCTCAAGATTTGGGTTGACTGCCTCTTCTCAATGAAACACCTCCTCACAAACATGAACCTAGCTCTAAACATCAACAAAACAGTAATACTCATCATAACTCCCAATACCTCCCCCATTTCTCTCACGAACCCCAATGCGTCGCCCTCCCCCCCCCCCCACCAAACTCCACGCAACACAAGCACGAAATCTAGGTGTTACTTTTGACGACCAATTGAACTTAAAAACCTTCATTAAACACACATTAAAAGATTGCTACTTCAAGCTCCACGTACTAAAGTAATTAAGACCCCTCCTACATGTGAATGACTTTCAAACTGTCCTACAGACCATCATCTTTTCCAAAACTGATTATTGCAACGCCATCCTCTTAGGCCTCCTAGCCTCCACCATCAAACCTCTACAACTACTACAGAATGCCACAGCTAGAATTCTCACTAACACACGGAAGAAAGACCACATTACGCCCACTCTAAAAAACCTGGCTCCATATCTCTTCGAGAATTCAATACAGAACCCTATCTCTTATGTACAAAACACTATTCAATGAAGACATACTCTGGTTACAAGACTCTCTACGCTTCCATTCTTCCAACTGACCCACCAGATCTGCTTACCAATCCCCACACCACCAGATCTGCTTACCAATCCCCATACCCTCTCCCAAACTCACACACCTCTCCTCGACAAGAAATCGAGCTTTCTCAATAACAGGGCCATCACTCTGGAACGCCATGTCCCCTGACCTCCACATAGAAACATCAACACAGACATTCAAAAAGAAATTAAAAACATGACTTTTCAAACAGGCCTTTGACTAACCCCTATGTTTGCATTGCCCACAGGCCATCTGTGTTAATTGATGAACCCCTAACTTTGCATTGCTCTCAGGCCATCTGAGTTAATTACTAGGGGTGTGCATTCGTTTTGAACTTAAATGTAAAACGCAACTTTTTTTTTTTTTAACTTAAAAAAGTGATGAGGCGAAAACGATCAGATTTCCAACTTATTCAACATAGCTATGTTGAATACGTTGGAAATCGCGATTGTTGATCCTAAATAAAAATTTAAACCCCTCACCCTCCTTAATCCCCCCCCCCCCCCCAAGACTTACCACAACTCCCTGGTGATCCAGCGGGCAGTCAGGATGCCATTTCTGAACTCCTTTGCGAGGAGCACGTGACGTCGGCGCCACGTCGGAGTGACGCGGCGTCACGTGATTCCCCGCGGGTTCGCTCCGGGACCCTCGTTTGGCCCAAAAGGAACTTTTGGCCAGCTTGGGGGGGTCAGGAGGCCTGACCCCCCCAAGCTGGATCACCAGGGAGTTGTGGTAAGTCTTGGGGGGGGGGGGGGGATTAAGGAGGGTGAGGGGTTTAAATTTTTATTTGCACATATGGACATAGACTCAACTTATGGAATTCTCCATATGTCCATATTGACCGCAAATGGGACCCCCTTTCGACTTATGGACTTATGAACATAAACTTTTGCTCTGCACATCCCTATTAATTACCAGCTGGTAATTATATATATTAACTTTTGTACATAGTTGTGTTACTTTCTGAATGCCTTATTTATTCATTTCCCTCTTAACAACATATATATGCTATCATTTGTACATAATCCAACCTCAATATGTTAATGCTATCCTCTTAACCCTTTCTTACCCCCTGACTGCTGTATTTAATTTCTCTCCTGTTAACACTATATCACAACAATTGTTCTATGTAAACGTTACTGTTTATTGTAAACCGATACGATGTGCAAACGCTTATCGGTATATAAAAGCCATCAAATAAATAAATCAATAGATAAATATATATATATTTATTTATTTATTTATTTATTTATTTATATATATATATATATATATATATATATATATATTTATCTGGCCAAAGTTAGTCAGTTGGTGTTGAATATCTCACTCCAACCTAGTCCTCTGTTGTCTAGCTAAATTTGTGGGCACCATGATTTTGTGCATGCAAATTTAACAAGTCAGTGGTGATAGATTTTAAACCAGATTGATTTAATCAGCTAGCTACTGAAGTTAATCAGATCACTCTGTTAGATAATATCAATCTCCTAATGTAATAAAGCCCAATATAAAGCTATCTGTGGATAGCAATTATATGTTCAAAGATACTTATCTCCTCAGCTTTCTGATGAGGGCACTAAGAGCTCTACAGAAATTCCTTATCAGCCAATAGGTTATGGATTTGTCATCCTGTAGATATAAACAGGGTCAGATGGCTTCTTGGCCTGTACATTGCTTTCTTAGGTTGTCATTATTTAAGGTTTTTCTCCCACTCTGTGTCTATGGGAAAAATGCTTAGTAAATCAGCCCCTTAGTTTGATAGAAAGTATCCAACCCCTCATTTTTTGTCATGTATCCAATACAGCTACGCTGAAGGAGCTGATATCCCAGACCATGGTTCGCTGGGCACAGGAAGATCATATCCAAGATCCAGAGCTAGTACGGATTATGTTCAACCTCCTGCACAGGCAGTATGACAGCATCGGAGAGCAATTGCGTGCCCTGAAGAAGACCTACACCATCAGCGCCATCTCTGTGCAGGATGCCATTGACTTACTGGCTTCTCTTGGTCAGATACGCTCCCTGCTGAGTGTTCGCATGGGCAAGGAAGAGGAAATGCAAATGATTTATGGATTGGGGTATGAATGTCATGCCTTACAGTTGTTGGTAACAGCATTGTAAACATTTTCTCACATAGAACATTCCCTGAGATGCTGAAGTGACCCTGTGACTGGGAACCTGTGAGGAAACAAGCATTGTGTATTATGCCATGCTACAGTGTCAGATATCATGCATGTTCTTAATTATACATGTCTCTCTTTAGTAATCTAATGCTGCACTACATATAGTATACCATACTGCATTGTGTACAGTAACCTATCTTGCACCATATATGGTATTCCATTCTGCACTATAGAAAGTATCCCATGTACTGTATATAGTATTATTTGAGGTTCTCTGAGTACAAGTGGAGTGGCACATTCCAATCCCCAGCCTAGAGTGGTGTGCCCTATAGACGGGGTATAGACGGGGTCTGCAAGAAGGTTTTTATAGCAATAGACATTTTCTTCATCATTAAAACCTGAATTTATATTTCAGATTTTTGTTTTTAGAATCTAGGTCAGCTTTCCTTGATAAGCATTTTCTTTCAATAAAATGATAAAATGAGGAATTTAGTTAGAAAAAAAAATTAAAAGAAGTTACAAGGAAATTGAAAATAAGCTTGCCTAAAGAGAAAAAAAGCTAGTAATAATATCTTTTTCAATTATATCAGAGACAAGAAACCTTCAAAGGAGTCAGTTGGACCACAAGATGGCCAGTGATTAAATGGGTGCTCAGAAAGGATATCGAAATAAGAAAAAAACTAAATTAATTCTTTGCTTTGGTCTATATTGGAGAGGATGTTGGGGAGATTTACTTCTGTAAAGGTGATGATTCTGAGGAACTGAAGCAAACCATAGTGAAACTGGACTATGAATCAGAGCAAATTGATAAGTTTAAAAGAATAAATCATCAGGATCAGATGGTATTCACGTTCACCCCAGAGTTCTGAAAGAATTTATATATGAAATTGAAGATACAATAATAATGGAAGATTTCAATTATCTCAATATTTAGTAGGTAAATGTCTCATCAGGTCATGTTAGTAAGGTAAGCTGGATGCCATAAATGACTGCTGTATGGAATAGCTGATATCAGAAACAAAGAGAGGGGTAGATACATATTTTATTTATTTTTATATACAGACATTTGATCTGAGATATCACGTTTGTATTCAGTTACTGTAGGTAGTTCTCTATCCCCAGCAGGCTTACAATCTATGGGGGTCATTTATCAAAATGCGCTAAGGCATTTTCGCATGCTTTAAGGGCTTATCACATGCGAAAAGCCCCATTAACGTATGCGATAGGCCCTTACCGCATGCAAAAACGTCTTTAACGCATGCGATAGCACCATATTGTATGGAAAAAGAGGAGGAGTTAGGGGCAGGCTGGGTATGCCAGTGTGTGAAATGCTATCGCACAGACTTAATGCTGATTTTAACTACACCTTTTTGAATAGTGTTAAGCTGTGCGATAGCTTGCGTTACCGGGCTGTAAGGTTTTATCACATTTTGCGATGTCTCCTGAAAGGCCTGTGTGAGTAGATTTAAAGCTCCTAGGGGGAGAGAGAAAGAGACAGAGAGAGAGAGAGACAGACAGACAGACAGACTAGCCATAGTATCCTCTCCCTAGATAGATATTTATATCCCTATAGTAGGCCCACCTAGTAACTCGAGGTGAGGGTTAGGTATTGGTGTAGGGGGTTAGGGGCCAGTTTGACATTCAATTTGAGACATACGAACAGAACAGTGGTCTCTTGTGAAGATCTGATGACCGCCATTTGAGTGTATCCATAGCCAAAAACCAACCCTTTCCTGTGAGTCATCAGTGACCTCACAGCCCTGTCATAGAGTGGGTCAGACAGATTGGCAAGAGACCAGAATGCAACGTATCAGCGGTAAGAATTTTGGCAATGCAGCCAATCGCGCTCTCACTCAGTGGTCAGTGATGCTTTTGCTGATGACCCAGCATAATATATACTTAAGCACGCAGCGTGCCACGCACTTTCTTTGCAGGGGTGGTCTGGGGAGGTGGTCTGCGGAAGGTGGCTGTATTCAGAGCTAGTCTGAGTTCTCAAATCTGTATTCAATTACTAGCTAGGCTAGCTACTTCGATAGAAAAACATATTTGTTCTGCATTTAGCTGCATTTGGCTGCAGTGCCAGCTACTATCCCTGTTTTTTTTTACTGCAAATATTCTTATTGATCTGAGACAGTTTCTCTCTGCCACTGAGAGAAGCTGCTAGCACTAGCAGTGTTATTTTGCTCCTTATTTTACCCCCTGGGGTCGGTTGCAAGTAGCATTTGGGTGTTGTGGGTGGGAGATATATTCAATCTCTAGCTAGTTTGACAGAATTGCTATTGAAAAAGATATTTCATCGATTTTGTTGCTGTGCCAAAAAAGGGTATTTTGTTAACTGCAGTAGTTTTTTTTATTGAACTCACTGTCTCTCTGTGCTCTTTTAATCAAAGAAGGCAGTGCACTGGGCATCAGTGATAGTAGGCACTGGGCAGTTTTGCAGACTCACATATATTGAGACAGCGGTGGTCTGTGAAGCCAAATCCCCAGTGGGCCTCTTTTGTAGTTACCACTTTGTTGTGTGCACATACATTACATTAGTGCACATCAGTGCCTCGGTGGGTTTGGCAGGTTGAGCAGCCCTTTAGGTTAGGCCCCGCTGTCAGGCTTCATTGGGACGCTGCGTGGTAGGCCGTAATGGTGCTTGCGCACTTTCTTCTGCATAAGTTGCCTGTGAAAGCAGTAATAGATGTCGGTTCTTGCCTGCGCATCCAGGCTGAGCATCCGCCTGGACTATGTGATTGGACGTCCAAGTTTTGGGCATGCTTAGTACAAGCGTTCAATGGAGTGTGTATGTATGTATGTATGTATGTATGTATGTATGTATATATATATATATATATATATATATATATATATATGTATGTGTGTATAGAGGTGTCCTATACTTGGGTGGCCTAATTTTTGGGTGCCCTGTCTGGGCTTGCTGGGTATGAATGCGCTGTTGGACATAAGACATAAGAACATAAGAAATTGCCATGCTAGGTCAGACCAAGGGTCCATCAAGCCCAGCATCCTGTTTCCAACAGAGGCAAAACCAGGCCACAAGAACCTGGCAATTACCCAAACACTAAGAAGATCCCATGCTACTGATGCAATTAATAGCAGTGGCTATTCCCTAAGTCAACTTCTCCTCCAAGAACTTATCCAAACCTTTTTTGAACCCAGCTACACTAACTGCACTAACCACATCCTCTGGCAACAAATTCCAGAGCTTTATTGTGCATTGAGTGAAAAAGAATTTTCTCCAATTAGTCTTAAATGTGCTACTTGCTAACTTCATGGAATGCCTCCTAGTCCTTCTATTATTCGAAAGTGTAAATAACCGATTCACATCTACTCGTTCAAGTCCTCTCATGATCTTAAAGACCTTTATCATATCCCCCTCAGCCGTCTCTTCTCCAAGCTGAACAGCCCTAACCTCTTCAGCCTTTCGTCATAGTGGAGCTGTTCCATTCCCTTTATCATTTTGGTTGCCCTTCTCTGTAACTTCTCCATCACAACTATATATGTTTTGAGATGCAGCGACCAGAATTGTACTCAGTATTCAAGGTGCGGTCTCACCATGGAGCGATATGGAGGCATTATGACATTTTCCGTTTTATTAACCATTCCCTTCATAATAATTCCTAATATTCTGTTTGCTTTTTTGACTGCTGCAGCACACTGAGCCGACGATTTTAAAGTATTATCCACTATGATGCCTAGATCTTTTTCCTCAGTGGTAGCTCCTAATATGGAACCTAACATCGTGTAACTACAGCAAGGGTTATTTTTCCCTATATGTAACACCTTGCACTTGCTCACATTAAATTTCATCTGCCATTTGGATGCCAAATCTTCCAGTCTTGCAAGGTCCTCCTGTAATATATCAGCATCCACTTGTGATTTAACTACTCTGAATAATTTTGTATACCTCACTCGTCGTATTCCTTTCCAGATCATTTATATATATATATATATATATATATATATATATATATATATATATATATATATATATATATATATATATATATATATATATATTGAAAAGCACCGGTCCAAGTACAGATCCCTGAGGCACTCCACTGTTTACCCTTTTCCACTGAGAAAATTGAATATTTAATCCTACTCTCTGTTTCTTGTCTTTTAACCAGTTTGTAATCCATGAAAGGACATTGCCTCCTATCCCATGGCTTTTTAGTTTTCTTAGAAGCCTCTCATGAGGGACTTTGTCAAACGCCTTCTGAAAATCCAAATACACTACATCTACTGGTTCACCTTTATCCACATGTTTATTAACCCCTTCAAAAAAATGAAGTACAATTGTTCAATGCTTGTGTTAAGCATGCTGCCTCTGGATGTCCCTTTTTTCCATGGTGCCAGTAGCAAAGAAGCCTAAGCGCCTTGCAATTTGCACTGCTTGCCATATTTAGGAATCTTGGCCAGGGGTCCCCTCTAATATTTGTCAGTGCTGGTTGGAGGTTCAGGGTGAGTTGTCTCCAACTGATTTTGATGAATCCAGCCCTTCCCAGCAGGTTGCAGGAAGGGAACTAGAGAGGGGCCTGGGAGAAGTTTTGCATGATTATGAGACTCCCCTAACTGGTTCATCAGGAGGGGAGGGCAACTTAGTGGGCGCCAAACCAACGATCCCTGGTTTTGGTATGGACCCTTTCGCTTTCCTTGGTTGGAATTTTTCCAAGGGCTGCAGTCCTTTCTACAAACATGTTCAGCAGAGTCATTCAAACCTGAAAGTTTAGTATCGCAGGCTATAGAATCCCACAAGGCTGGTGCCGCAGAAAAATGTCAGAAGGCCCCTTGGCCTGTTGTGGGTCACACTGAAGGGACCCAGATGGCACGGATGAGGAAGGTCATCCTTACTGCTTGGAGGATAGGGAAATTCCTCCAGGGTTGGAACCTTACAGAACAATGTTGTGCTTCTTTCATATGGATGAGTTGCCGATGCTAATCTCTCAGAGATTGAAGATGCTGGGAGTACTGGGTACTGATCCCATGCCTAAGCTAAAAAAGAATCCTATTTTGTTTACTTTGTGTAAAGCATCATGTTTCTTCTCAGTTATGGATGCTATTCAAGAGTTGATTGATCTTGAATGGGGCGCTCCGGAAGCTATTTTTAAAGGGGGACTAGCCTTGGAAAGTCTGTACCCCCTGGATTCGGTGGTGAGAGAGCAGTTGCGTTTTCCGAAAGTGGATGCACTGGTATGTCACCAAACAGATGAGCATTCCGATAGAAGGAGGAGCAGCCATGAAGGATGCTCAGGATAGCAAAATTGAGGCTATCTTTAAGCAAGTCTTTGAGGCAGTGGCAAGGGATTTGCAAATAGTTTCTTGTTGCTCCCTGGGCTTCTGCTTGTTTGCTTCTATCTCAGGAGGTCAATGAGACTGGCTTGAATTCCAGGGCAGTGATGGAGCCAAAAGCGGGCTGTGACTTGGTCCGTACTTCTGCCAGAGGGGTGGCTTCGATGATAGTGGCCAGGCGGAATTGGTTGGCTGATGAAATTTCAAGGTCTAATCTTATAAAATTGCCTTTTAAAGGGACACTCTTATTTGGGATTGATTTAGAAAAAATGGGTGATCAGTGGGTAAGTCCCAGGTTCCTCAGTTGCCAGAAGATAAGAAGCAAGTGCAATGCTTGTTCAGTGTGAGAGGCCGAAATAGGGGATTCAGACATTTTTAACCCTACAGAGGAACGGCTTTGTGGAAAGCTAGACCTTTGGGTAGGTCTCAGTCCCTTCGGCTCAGGCAGCCCAGAAGGGGTGCAGGCTCAGATAATGGTGCCTCCCCACACCCCTCAATGAAGGCACACCAACCCACCTCCTGGAGCAGGAGATGGGGGGAGGGAGTTGTTTATCTCTGTTTTATCAGAAGTAGGTGAAATAGGTCAGGATCACATCAGACCACTGTGTCTGGAAGTGATAAGGGATGGCTATGCTCTGGAATTTCTCAATGCTCCTTGGGATATCTTCTTAGAATTTCCCTGCAGCTCCCTACAAAAGAGGCAGGCAATGGAGACTACATTGTCGAGGCTCCTGAGCATGCAGGCAGTGATTCCAGTGACCAAATCAGAAGAAAATATGAGCCTTTATTCCATGTATTTCATTGGGACCAAGAAGAAGGGTTCTTTTCGGCCCATCCTGGACTTGAAGGGAGTCAATTACCATTTGCGAGTGAGTCATTTCTGCATGGAAACCGTATGCTCGGTGATAATGGTAGTACAGTTCGGGAAGTTTCTTACATCTTTGGATTTTTCAGAGGCATATCTACATATTCCCATTCGTCTGGAGCATCAATGGTCCTGCGGTTTGCCATTTTGGGGCGACATTATCAGTTTCAAGCACTTCCTTTTGGTTTGGCCACCATTCCCAGAATCTTCTCCAAGGTCATGGTGATGGTAGCGGTAGAGTTGACAAAGGATGACATGCTGGTCCACCCGTTCCTAGATGATTGGCTAATTTGGGCCAAGAGCTTGGAAGAGAGTCTTCAAGCCTCTCGCAGAGGTGGTCTCCTTGCTGCAGGAAATAGGTTGGGTGGTGAACTTGGTCAAGAGCAATTCTCAGCCTTCCCAGGCACTGGAGTATCTTGGTGTTTGTTTTGACATGAAACAAGGTAGAGTTTTTCTGACAGAGATCTGCATTCAGAAGCTGTTGGCTCAGGTGTGACTACTGATAGAAGCAGTTCGCCCAATTTTATGGTCTTACCTGCAGGTGCTTGGTTTAATGGCAGCCACCCTAGAGGTGTTTCCATGGGCAAGGGTACATATGTGTCCTCTTCAGCGCACACTGCTTGCCCGTTGGAGTCCACAGTCTCAGGACTACTCTATACGGCTTCAGTTCCTGGTAGAGATTGGCATCCAACTGAAATTGTGGTTGCAGGTGGATCATCTAAGAAAGGGAGTTTCCTTGCAAGCTCTGGATTGACTGGCGCTCATGATGGATGCAAGCCTCTAGGGATGGAGGACTCACTATCAGGAGTTGATGGCGCAGGGACTCTGGAGTGCAGAGGAGTTGCTCTGAAGCATCGATCATCTGGAAGTGTGTGCCAAGCAGTCCGAGTGATGTCAGACAATGCGACAGTGGTTTGCATCAATCACCAGGGAGACACCAAGAGTCAACAAGTGTCACAGGAACACCTCAGGAGATCTCTTCCTCCCACATTGTGGAAAAAGACAATGTGAGCCGATTTTCTCAGCAGACAGAGTCTGGATCCAGGAGAATGGGAATTGTCAGGTGAAGCATTCCAGCTCATAGTGGGCCCCTGGGGCTTACCGTATCTAGACTTGCTAGTGATGTCACGCAATGAGACGGTTCTTAATTTCTTCAGTTGCAGGTGAGATCCAAAGTCTCTGGGCATCGATGCTCTAGTGTCCTTGTTGGGCAGGTTCGTTCAGAGGATCAAGAGACACACAGAGATGGTGCTTCTGGTGGCTCCCAAATGACCTAGAAGGCCGTGATATCCATATCTGCAGAGACTCTTGTCTGGTTCTCCTCTCCGGTTTCGGTTCCAAATAGATCTATTGCAATAGGCGCCTATTCTTTACAAGAATCTGAATTGATTTTGTCTTATGGTATGGCCCTTGAAAGGGCTTGGTTGCTGAAGCAAGGATGATGTCCACCTTGCTTCGAGCTCGGAGGTTCTCAACCTCCTTAGCCTATGTTTGTGTTTGTCGAGTGTTTAAAGGTTGGAGTGAAGAATGAGGGGTTCATGCTTGTTCGGTTAAGATCCCACTCATTTTGGACTTCTTGCAGGAAGGGTTGATTAAAGTCTTAGCCCTTAATTCCTTGAAGGTACAAGTGGTGGCTATTGCCTTGTTCCAGGCCAGGTGAATGATGCACCCTTGTTGGCTCATCTGGATGGGGCCCGGTTCTTGAAGGGGGTAAAGCATCATTCTCCCTTGTGAAGCCTTAATTTGGATCTGGATTTTCTGGCAGGTTCAACTGTTCAACCACTACGTAGCATCTCCTTGAGGTTACATACCTTGAAGATGGTTTTTCTTGTGTCAATTTGTTCTGCACATAGAGTTTCCAAACTGCAGGCTCTTTCTTGCTGGAACTGTTCCACCGAGTGACTGTGGATGTGGCCTAGCTGTGAACTGCTCAGTCCTTTTTGCCAAAAGTGGTTTCAGACTTTCATTTGAATCAATTGATTTCCCTGTCGATACTGGACAGGGAAAGAGATTTGGATGAATATTGTCTGTTGTGGACCTTGGATGTCAAGTAACATCTCTTGAAGGTACCTGGAGGTGTCTAAACCTCTTAGGAAGATTGACCAGCTGTTTGTGCTTCATGATGGGAGTAAATAGGGTGAGCCAGCATCACAGGCTACAATTAAGATGGTTATCATAGCTGCATATGTGGATGCTGAGCAGCCTTTACTTAAACAAGTTAGGGCTCATTCCACTAGGGCTCAGGCTGTGTCATGGGCAGAGCTTCGATTGTTGTCTTCCATCAAAATTTGCCAAGTGGCAATGTGGTCCTCTTTACACACTTTTTCCAGATGTTACCATCTGGATGTGCAGGCATGGGAGGATGCAGTGTTGGTAGGACCGCAGGCAGCCTTCCGCCCTATTTGGGAGTAGCTTGGGTACATCCCACAGGCCATGGATTAAGCTATCTGAATGCTGAGAAATGAGAAATTACTACTTGCCTGATAATTTCCTTTTCTCTAGTGAAGACAGGTTAATCCACCTTCCTGCCCTTGGCTGCCAATTTGTGGTTCTTTTATCCTCCTGAGTTGCTGTGTTCTGGGGATAATTAGTAAGTGTCAGTTTCAGTCCCTAGATTAGTGATGTTATGCTCTTTGGCTGAGTTCAGAGTTTCCTGTTGCTGAGTTCTTGAGTGGTTGCCTGTTAATGGTATTATTAGTTTGCCCACAGGTGGCTTTTGCAGAGAATACTGGCAGGCTGATGTCAAAGCAGGGGTATATATACCGTGACATCAGCTTTGCTCCATCTCCATCTGCTGGTAGATGTGCATAACCCACTGGCTATGGATTCTCCTGTCTTCACTAGAGAAAAGGAAATTATCAGGTAAGTAGTAATTTCTCATTAAGAACATAAGAAAATGCCATACTGGGTCAGTCCAAGGGTCCATCAAGCCCAGCATCCTTTTTCCAACAGTGGCCAATCCAGACCATAAGAACCTGGGCAAGTACCCAAAAACTAAGTCTATTCCATGTTACCATTGCTAATGGCAGTGGCTATTCTCTAAGTGAACTTAATAGCAGGTAATGGACTTCTCCTCCAAGAACTTATCCAATCCGTTTTTAAACACAGCTATACTAACTGCACTAACCACATCCTCTGGCAACAAATTCCAGATTTTAATTGTGCGTTGAGTAAAAAAGAACTTTCTCCGATTAGTTTTAAATGTGCCCCATGCTAACTTCATGGAGTGCCTCCTAGTCTTTCTATTATCCGAAAGAGTAAATAACCGATTCACATCTACCCGTTCTAGACCTCTCATGATTTTAAACATCTCTGTCATATCCCCCCTCAGTCGTCTCTTCTCCAAGCTGAAAAGTCCTAACCTCTTTAGTCTTTCCTCATAGGGGAGCTATTCCATTCCCCTTATCATTTTGGTAGCCCTTCTCTGTACCTTCTCCATCGCAATTATATCTTTTTTGAGATGCGGCGACCAGAATTAAAGTGAGTCAGATAAGTTATATAATATTGAATGCACCAAGACCATTTACAGACGAGGCTCCAGATTACCCTGGGTGAAATGGCCTAATTGAGATTTGTAATCCAGATCAGAAGCAGTAGTCACATGTAGGAAGAAGTCTACCTGAACACAGCCACCTTCTAGCACTTCAGAAAATAGTGGAAATGCCTGCAGAGATTTTTTTCCAGAGAAAGCTGCCAGTTGGCCCACTTCTTCTAGTTCAGGGATTGGACCTAGCAGGCTGTTGACACCTGCACAATCACAATACTTTAATCTCCATCTCACAGTACAAGATACTGAGGCCAGTACATGAGCCCTTACAGCAATTCTAGGCACTTGCCAAATTAAAGGCATAGGAAGCTGCAGTTCAACCTTTGTGTTCAAAGTAAGTAGTCTAGCAGAAAGAATGCACACACCACTTAATAATAAGTTCCAAAAAACAGTTTAGTATTTATTTGACAAATAAAACATCTATCCAAAGCAATAATGCCTACATTTTTTAGAAGCTGCAGCACAGTTCCTGGGCAGATAAGGTGAAAACTGAAAGCAGCAAACAAAGGGGGTCATTTATCAACATGCTATATGGCATTTTTGCATGGAAAAAATGCCTTTGATGCATGCGAAAGCACCATAATGTTTGGTGTGATGCAAATGAGGAAAAGGGTGGTATATTGGCCAAGTTTTCATTTGTGTAATATGGCTTTATAACTCCTGGAGAGCCAGCCTAGCTGGAGGAAAGAGGGAGGGAGAGGGAAAGAGAGAGGGGCCATAA
Source organism: Rhinatrema bivittatum (assembly GCF_901001135.1). Classification (NCBI taxonomy): domain Eukaryota; kingdom Metazoa; phylum Chordata; class Amphibia; order Gymnophiona; family Rhinatrematidae; genus Rhinatrema; species Rhinatrema bivittatum. The sequence goes on from NC_042618.1 coordinate 292,967,610, forward strand.
TGCTCTCATGCTAGATAGGTATTTATATCTCAATGGGAGGCCCACCTAGTAACTCGAGGTGAGGTTTAGGTATTAGTGTAGGGGTTAGGGGCCACTTTGACATTCAAAGTGAGACGTATGAACAGAACAGTGCTCTCTTGTGAAGATTTGATAACCTTCGGAGTGAGGAAACTCACCCGAAGATGAGATTTGTGCAATGTTCTCTCAACCTAGCTTGATGGACTTTCTCTCTCTCTCTCTCTCTCTCTCTCTCTCGCTCCTCCTCCTCCACCTCCAGCTAGGCCGGCTCTCCAGAAGCTTAAACATGGTCCCCCCAGTGGTTGTATGTAGGAAATACATCAATTCTGGCACTTATCACTAAGATAGCACTTTGCATAGGTATTAGTGCATTTTGTGATAAACTGCCTATTACCATAAAACACACCCCTTTTCCTATCACATGCGATATTTAGTGCATTTTGATAAATCCAGGCCAAAGAGAGAAAGAGATACAAGTGGTGTCTTATAGCATCAGCTGAATCCCAGGGCCAGTGCTAGGATTTTGCTGCCCTGTGTGAACAATTACTGCCCCTCCCCTTCCCATTTATTCATTCTCTGTACCAGGCCCCCCCCCCCAAAAAAAAAAGCCCAGCTCCCTTCAGTGACACCCCCCTCCCCCATACAAATGGCTGGTGCCAAGGGTTTTAGGTGCCTCAGGCAAACTTTATAGCCTTGCACAACACGCCCCTTCCCTGCCCCATTCCTCAAACACAGTTAAGAATTATGCATTTATATTTTACATGAAAAATATCAAAGTACAGTATTCTGTACAGTATCACTTACATTATATTTACATGCACTGCTGTGATGCCAACCAGAAATCCCTGCAAAAAAAGACACTTGGAACCCATATGATATTAGGCCTATTATGATATGTGTTGGGTGTGTGCTTGACCCTCTGAAAGCTTGAATACACTCCCTATTAGGAAAATGCCTCACCTCAGTCACATATGAAAAAATAAATAGACCCTCAACAAATACAGAATAGAGCAACCATAAAGTAGAAATACAAACGCGCAGACAAAAACTGAACTGGAAACTATGAGAAGCCAGACTCTCTATGCAGGGCAACAATGAAAAAACAGAACCATTCACATTCCTCAAACAATAAAATCAAGAAATACAATAAATACATAATCATAATACTAAAATCATACTACTAATAATATTTTAAAAGAAGCTGAGTAAAAGATCAAATAATTACTCATATACAAGTTCTTTTTAAATGTCCCAAATACCAATAAAATATTTCAAAACAGCAGACATAGCAAATAACACCTGAAAAATAAAACTAAAATGGATTTTAAAAATTCTTGCTCTCCATACCTGGGAACATTTGATTTCCAGTCACCTTGGGATTGTCGTGGAGTAGTGGTAGTGGGATGCACAAACTTTCTCCTCTCATTCTTATATATATATATATACACACACACACACACACACATAAACTCATACACACATGCACTCCCTCTCAGACAAACCTGCAGGTATCTCCAGCTCTTCTTTGGTTGGGATCTACCAGCATCCCCAGGCCCTCATCTTCATTACAACTGCTGGCAGGTTGGAATTCACCTGCACCCCCCATTTTATCTCTCTCTCCCTCTCCCTCTCTCTCTCACACACACCCTAGACAAGCTCCCATTTACATGCACATACCGCAGGTAGGCTCCCATTCACATCCACCCAAATCCCAGGCAAACTCCCATTCTTACCCACACCCTGTTCATCCCAGGAAGGCTACCATTCACACACACATATACATATGCAACCCAGGCAGGCTCCCATTAACACACCCATCCCCGGCAAGCTCCCATTCACTCACACATACACACACACACACACCCCCCAGGCAGGCTCCCATTCACACACACATATACATATGCAACCCAGGCAGGCTCCCATTAACACACCCATCCCCGGCAAGCTCCCATTCACTCACACAATCACACACACACACGCACCCATCGCAGGCAGCCTCCCATTCCCACACACACCCATCGCAGGCAGCCTCTCATACACACACACACACATCCCAGGCAGCCTCCCATACACACCCACACACACCCATCGCAGGCAGCCTCCCATTCACGCACCCAGTCATCCCAGGCAGCCTTCCATTAACGCACTCATACCCATCCCAGGCAGCCTCCCATTCACACACACACATACAGACCAGGCAGTCAGGGTCCATGGGTCATTTTTCCTCTGCTGATGCTGCCAGCCTGTTCCTTTGTGTTCTAATCTGGCTGCTGGATACTCCCGTTGAAGGAGGAGTTAGCAATCTGTTATAGATCTTGCTAGGGAGCTAGCAATCTGCAGTAGATCTACTCCTTCAGAGGGGAGGAGTTAGCAATCTGTTATGGATCTTGCTAGGGAGCTAGCAATCTGTAGTAGATCTACTCCTCCAGAGGGGAGGAGTTAGCAATCTGTTGTGGATCACCCCGCCGGGGGGGTAAAGTAGCAATCTGTTCAGGATCTGATGCTAGGAGTTAGCTATCTGTTCAATGCTGTTCCCCCAGGGGGAGGAGCTAACAATATGTAATACTCCGTAGGCAGAGTTAATGATCTGTCGTGGGTTGGCTCCCACAGAGTGGCAGTCTGTATGATACCATTCTAGTAGTGTAAGGAATAAACACTTTATGGAAATTGGTGAATCCCTGGGCCAATGGCAGATGACAGCGCCCCAGGAGGATATCCTGAGAGGGACCACCAGCTAGGCTGGAGTATGGAGACAAACACAGATAGTTCTTTATTAGACAGGAAGTAGAACCTCCAGAGGTGGCAGTAGTGAGCTGATGTGCCCGGCAGGGCTGAAGTCCCTCAGATACTGGAACTGTGATCTCTGGGTTGTTGAGCTGTAGAGAGAGACTATAGGTAATGAGTAGACAGGGTATGCTGGATACATAACCAGTAGTAGATGATACACTCATAATTGTAGATATCTGTAATGGCTTCTTATGCAATAGAGAACCTTCAGTATATTCAGGAACAGGAGCCGTAGGTGAGTACTGATTCCTATTTGCAGTCTGGAATAAGAACTCACAATATCTGTGTATGAGATGGCTTCTGGAAGAGAAGAGAGTCTTTGGAGGGTTTTAGGAACATAGGCCCTCATGGAGTGATTACCGGTTCCTATCTGCAATCTGCAATAGTAATGTACCAGATATAGGTATGCGATAGCTTCAGAGACAGAAGAGAGTCTGTGAAGGGTTTTAGGAACATGGGCCCTCATGGAGCGAGTACCGGTTCCTATCTTCAATCTGCAATAATAACTCACGATCTCCGTACCTGCGATAACGTCTTAGACAGAAGGGAGCCTTCAGGGTTTAGGAACATAGGCCCTCATGGAGCGAGTACCGGTTCCTATCTGTAATAGAACTCACAGTGTTCACGTCTGCGATTGCTTCCAGGCAGTAAGGAGTCTTCTGAGCATTCAGGAAAGTAGGCCCTCGAGGAGCAAGTACCGGATCCCGTCTTAGCAATCTGAAATCAAGAAGAGAGAGCGGGGCCCCCGAGTAGCGGGTACCCCTAGGTAAGTTTGTGGAGGCAGAGCAGCGGAGAAAGAATTCCCCTTGCTAACTCGATTTGTAGTTGCAAGCAAAGTCCTTTTAAGTTGGAAGCGGATGATGTCACTACAGGGGGACACCCCCGAGGTTCGCTCCCTTGCTGGAACAAACTCTGGAGTGCGCGCGCACATGCGCGCGCGTGCACCCTAACATCATCAGGAACATGGCGGATCTGCAGCATCAGGCCAGCCTGGGGATTCCGGGGAGAAGCGGCGAGGAGAAGCCACGGCAGCATCTGTCCGTCAGACCCAAAGGGAGTCGCCACAAAGGTAGAGAGGGTGGAGCGAGGGCGAGAACAGGCACGAACACAACACTTTGTGGAGAAAAGCCGTTCTGCACCTCTTCTTCCTGTGCTAGCACCGCAATAATTCAACACTCGCGGTGCTAGTACTTCATGTATTCTTATCTCACAAGAATAAAGGAAGTTCTAGCACTGCAAGTGTTCAATACCGCAGGGCCAGCACCGGAGGAGGAGCTGAAGGACAGACTTCCTCTGCTGTGGCTTTCTGCTACTGCCACCGGTGGGATCGGGTCCACTGGAGGCAACACGGGCCTCCTCTTCTTCCACCACCGGTGGGATCAGATCCACTGATGGCAGCACAGTCCTCTCCCTGCTCCCCATGCTGCCCCACCGAGTGTGCCACCCTGTGCAATTGCACGATTTGCACACCCAGTGGTGCCAGGCCTGCTCAATCGTCTTGTCCTTTCACAAGCAGTAAGGAGGGAAACATTTAAGCATTATCTTATTTTATATAACTGTGCATTAGTACAACACACACAAGAACCTTCCTTCCCTATTTATAACCTTAGGAGATGATGTTCCCAACAAAAGGTACAGATCTCCCTGTTATTTGTTGACCAGAACAAATGTCTCAGCAATTATCTATTTGCTCTTATTCTTTCTCCGAAGACAAGCAGGATGTCAGTTCTCACATGTGGGTTGCATCATTTGATGGTGCCCAGCATGGAACTTTGATTTCAAAGCCTCTAGAAGTTATGGGTATGCTCTGTTGAGCATGTGCAGCCTTAGCCATCTCCCTGCTTCCCAGGCAGGGCCCCTCAGTCTCATTTTTTCTGCTAAGCTTGTAAGTCATTTTTCTCACAGATCCCTGCAGATTTTGTATTCTCCCTCATGTATTTTTAGGTAGTGTATGTTTATTTTCTTTTTTTCTTGTTTTCTAATACTTTAATTCTGTCACCACATGGTGCATAGGCCTGGTGCCCTGCAGAGCCTGGTCAAAGTTTTGTTTTACACTAAATAATGTTGACTAACAGCTTATGAGTTTTATTCTTTTCCTCTGCCTTCATGTGTTTTGTTGTCTTTGTCAGTTGCCTCATGACACCTATTGTTTGCAGGGTCTCTGTGTGGTCAGACTAGGGGCCGATATTCATCCACAGAGTGGCTAGTTAACCAGATCGTTCATCAAAATGTGTTACGGCCCAAATGCACGTAAAATGGGTCTAATGCACGCGATAAATATCACAACGCAAGTCAGCATGCAGATTTTACATTTGTTATGCAAGTGGGAAGAGTTAATGCAAATTGAGGTCTCCTACCACAGAATGCAGTAGATTGACACACAGTAACATGGAATTTAATGTTAGAAATAACTATACCTTTTTTTGCACTACAGGGGAAAATAACTTTTTATCACGCGACTGCAATCGTTGTTACAGATTGCGGCTATTATTGCAATAAAAAGAGGTATTCTATCAGTCATATCTACCAGGCCCTTCTGGCCTAATACAAATATCTGTTCTTATCTGGCCTGTCTTCCTAAACCCATAATGTTTGTGCCAAGTTTACTTGGGGCATACTGGATGGTTCAGGAGGTTCGCCACAGACAACAACAAGAACAACTCAAGAACAGCCAAAGGCCGGTCCAACCCCTCCTAGAGAAGTCTCTGCACGGAGGCCGAGCCACTGGCCCCTCAGGAAGAGGGTCAGGGCCCACGGCAGCGCCTGGTACCCAGGTGGTCATGGCTAGGAGATAGAGGAAGCACATCTTTCCTCCCCAAACTTCATTGCTGCGCAATCCAGAGGATTATATGGTTAGCAAGTATCACCTAAGCTCTCGGGTTATCCTGGAATTACATGAAGAAATTCAATGGGAGGAATGTTCCAAACCACTTTTTTCCCACTATCTGGATCAGTCATGACAGCTGTATCTGACCACATTAATCACTACATAGCATTTTCTTGGGTCAGACAGGCTTGATGGACTTGAAGAGAGGCTTTTATGCTTTTGCAAATTTTCCCAGTGTTCTGGGAGCTATTGACTGCACTCATGTGGCCATCATCCCACCCCATGATGGAGGAAAACATTCGCAACAGAAAGCCCTTCCACTCTATCAACGTGCAAGTAGAATGTGAGGCTCAAATACACATTCTTGACATGGTGGCTAGGTACCCGGGAGCCGAACATGATTCCTTTATACTTAGGCAATCGGACCTCTATGAAAATTTTGAGGATGGCCTCTACGGTGACGGTTGGCTCATAGGTAAGAGAGATGCTTCTTCTCTATTCGATCTCTGGCTATGTGTTTGTAGCAAATGGCATGGACATGGGGGGGGGGGGGGAGCTGTGGGGGATGTAACAGCATCGCTGACATAACAAGTGGCTTGTATAGTTAGTCTGCAAGCCAGTGCCCCAAGGCCTCTCTTTTTTTCCCCATGTTGCAGAGGTCCGCTAATCTTGTGAGGAGTGGCGTTCAGCCACACGAGGGCAAACAATGCACTTGCCATTAAGCTTGGTGTGTGAACATGCACTATACACTTTCTACGTGTTCACTTTAAAAAGTGGCCTGTTTCTATCCTCCCATTTGGAGCAATTGAAATCTCTCTGGTTAATCACAAGCTTGAAGTGTCCACACTGCTGGTACTGCCAGATCACATGTGGCCTGTTAGTGGTGGGTCAGCCAGGATTTTGGGCACAGCTTGTCTTGGCTATCACATAGCTAAACCAGAAGCAGTGGCCTGTGCTTTTTGGGGACCAGGCATATTCCCTGTTCTATGGCACACAATTTGGTATTTCTGGAGAATTTACTGTAAAGCAGGCAGGGATTTGCCCAATCAGACCATGAGATAGCAGTTTTTCTGCTAGGACAGGGTGGCAGCTCTTATGTATTCCTTCAAGGTTGGCTGTTTGAAAGGACGTGAGAGCTTAAGCTACTGTGAGAAAGTTTTCACTGGACTATTGTTAAAATAATGATGCCTGATGAAGCCTTGTCGGTGAAACGCTGGCCAACGTCGGCAGTTCAAATATTGATATATTGTGTGGATTGACTCGGACATTGCCTAAAGTTAAGTGGCAGCTTGATATATACATTGCTCAACATTAAGTGGCAATTCATATATTCATACAGTGTGTGGATTGACACGGATATTGCCTATAGCTAAGTGATAATTTGATATACATATCGCTTTGAGTCAAGTCGAGTTTTGCACGTATTTTGTGGACCAATATGGATTTCGTCATGAGCTGAATTGAGTTTTTTATATATAGAGAAAAAAATATCAAAAAAGTATTTTTGTGAATTTTGAATAAAAGGTGGAAAGAGGATTTTTGACCGATGATTGAAATAGAGCAAGCTTTTAAGTTTTATCAGGCTTGCTGATATTCTGAGGTCTTTTTCCTCCTTATTTTGAATGACTGTTAGATCCAGTGTGAGGTATATTATACAAAAGATTTTTTTCTAATTTTTCAGTGAGAGTAATTTGTGGTTCTGTGATTTTTGATTACTTTCATGTGCTTGTTTTGTTTGGAATTTTTCTGAGGGGCAAGCCATTGCCTCTGGCACGTTACAGTAGGTCTAATACCATATGGGTTCCAAGTGTTTTTGTTACTTTTTTTTCAGGGTTTTCTGGTTGATTCCAGCAGTGCATGTAAATATAATATACATATTGTAAGTGTAATTTTATTTATTAAATAATTTATAGGCCACATTACTTACCTCAGAAGACTGTACTTTGAATATCCTTTTTCATGGAAAATCTATTATTATAAATACATAATTTTGAATGTGTGAAGGGAAGAATGAGTGAAGTGACTGTGAATGGGCTTGGGGATTGGGGGGATGAGTGAGGTGTCTTCTGATGTTTTCCTTCTCCTTTACACTGCCCTATTCAGTTAAAAGAATGCTTCACAATCCTGGTCTGTTGTAGTCCCTCTTTAAAGAAAGAATTTTTTTTTTTGGGGGGTGGAGGGATTTTTAAGTATTCAAATTATACTTGTGCTATTTGTGTTTGGAAATATTTTTTTTGGGGAGGCACCAAATTATTAGGGATGTGCTGAATTACTAGCCTGCCCTGGGCACTATCATATCTCAGGTCCTGTTCTTACAGAGTCTCCTTGAGTAGAACCCAACTCCATTCCCTCCTAGAGCCTGTTATTGTTCAGACTGCCTCAAAAAACAAAAGTGTGTGGGGGGGGGGGGGGGGGGGGGGAGGGGGAACAGATTATGTTAGTGCTTAACTTGTAGCCAAAAAGCAAGCGACACTGTCGGGTGGGGTGGGGAAGGGGGGTAGAGTGGGAGAGAGCAAGGGTCATGGTTGGTTATGACGTGTGAAAGGGAGAGGCCAGGGCCAGGTGTGAACTCTCTTCTAAACAAAACTCTCACATTTATGAACACACTCTTCCCTATCACTGTGATCCCCCATCCCCAACCATTTTTCACCCACCAGTGCTCAGTAAGTACTGGTGGTGAAGGACAATTTGGGATTGAACATTTGTGGGAGCCATGGATGGAAGGTCACTGAGGTAAGGAAGAGGAGAAGGATAGGGAAAATGGGTCCCTTTCTCCCTATTTTCCTTTCTACCCTGGTGATCCCGGTTCTCTATCCCAACCCCCTCTCATGATTCCCCCTGTGGTCCTAGAGCCCCTAAGTCTCATTCCAATCCCTTGTGGTCCTCAACCCCTCCTTCCTCTTTTGATGGTCACTAATTCCCCCTCCCTGGAAAATTATTCTATTGATCAACTCTACTCTCCTTCCTTGGTCAGTATGGCACAGACTTCCTGTTTGAGCTGAAATCAGCTGATTATCCTCTGCCATGAGGAGTGGAGGCAGACTGGTATATACCACTTACTTTCCTCAGACTGGATGGAGGAAGGTCTGAAATTTAAAAACATATTCTGCAGTATGGGATCTACTTGCTACTTGGGATCTTGCCAGGTACTTGTGACCTGGATTGGCCACTGTTGGGAACAGGATAATGTGCTTGATGGACCCTTGGTTCTTTGTTCTTTGCCTATTTCAGGACGAAGGAAAGGAGCAGCACCACTTAATTCTCTCTTTTCTCCCCCCCCCCTCATGACACCCCTTCTATCCCTTTTCCTCTTCTCATTCACTCTTTCCCTGTCCCCTCGATTTCTTCAGTCATTGACTGCCCTCTGCACACTGATCATCTCATTCACACCTCACATTTCCCCTGATCCCCTCACTCACACTCCACAACATCTTCAATCCCCTTACTCACTCTCTTGCCCCTTCCCTCTCTCCCAGTGTGGTTGCTAATGGCAGAAGTAGCAGGGCCTTCGAAGCCAGCAAGGTAAACAGCAGCCAAGCCAGGAAGTTGACATACCTAGTAGTAGCAGAAGCAGTGGGATTGATAGGCATTCACTTTGTGTCTCTTCATCTTTGGCCATTTATCTACAGAATTTATTTATTTCTATACACAATTTTCTATTCTCAAACTCCAAATTATCCATTCTGCCTCAAGGCCTCCCAATTGTGCCAGGAAATTACACATAAATCAATGCCATGTAGCTGCTTCTATGTCAAAGTACACAGCTCCAACATTCTCTAGTCTGCTTCCTCTGAGGCCTAGAGGGCTAGAAATGTTCCTTGCCACCCATGGCTCTGCTCCATTTCTGCAATTGAGCCAGAACTAATTTGCACTGCAGGCTTCACTCTGCCTCCATGAATCCTGGAAAAGATAGCAGAATGCCATTCTGGGATGTTCTGCAAGAAATTAAGCCTTGAGTAACAGCACAAAAAGGAGATGAATTAGCATAATTTTGAAACTTGTGAGCTGTAGTACCAATCATCAAGGCCAGGTTTGAAGCCTTGAAAACTGGCACTACTAGTTTCAAACTTATGCTAATTCAACCCTGCAGTGTCTGCTTTAGGGTCTCCTCTCCTCTCTTCTCCTGTTTCCTGCAGAACAGGATGGGAAGGACTGAATTAAGGAGCTGTTCTTTGCTTTATCTGCTCCAGGGTCTCCTGTCCTCCCCTGCAGCCTGCCTGATGGAGAGGGGCTGAAGCAGAACACCCCTCTGTGAAGCCTCTTAAGCCTGAAAAGGTGTAGCAGAACTGAGTACTAAGCCATTTCCCCTCAAATTAAGCCCTGGATTGTCTGTTGATGGTCTATCACTACCCAAAACAGTAGTGCCTTTGGCACGGTTTACTTTTTCCCTTTTGTTTGAGATAGCCTATAGCTGGAGAGTCCCCACATGTGAAGAAATCCAGTGGACAGTAAGATGTCAGTCCTCATAATACCCTGCTACTTTCCCTTGGATTTGGTTTCTTTCTCCAAATCTTAGCATTATCATGGCCTGAGGGACCCTGCCTGGGAGGCAGAGAGGTAGCTAAGGCTGCACAAGCTCAGTAAAGCATGCTCAAAACTTCTAGAAGCTTTGACATCAAAGTTCCATACTGGGCTCCATTGGATGATATAACTCTCATGTGAGCACTGACATCCTGCTGTCCATCTGAGAGCTACTATTACAATTCTAAATTAGGTCTCACTAGGGATTTATACTGGAGCAATAGCAACTCCTTTTTTCTGCTTACCAATCTTCTCTTGATGTACCCAAATATCTTTTTGGCTTTTGCCATCATCTTATCCACATTTTTGGCCACCTTGAGATCATTCAGATCCCATTCTAGTTTCATGCACAGAAGAATTTCATCTCTATACTGTACTACTCCCTTGAGTTTTTGAAGTCCAAATGCATGACCTTGCATTTTTTTTTAGCATTAAATCTTATTTGCCAGACTTTCAACCATTCCTCAAACTTCACTTCCAGATGTGTACTTTTTCTTGAAGACTTCGATTTCAGTTCAGTATTGCAAGCACTAATACTAACTTCCATGGCAATACTATAATTCTCTTTATGTTGGACTCCCACTCTCTACTATACAACCACTACAACTAATACAAAATGCTATGGCAAGACTTCTATCTGGTACAAAACAAAAATAACATATATCTCCTACATTCATCAGTTTGCACTGGTTCCTTATAGCCTGGAGAACTAAATATAGTGATGCGCATGATTTACAAATTGCTACATAATGACTCCAGTCATCGGCTGGCATCCACACTTGGAGTGTACAAACCAACACGTCAACTGTGCACTATGGATAAAAATTTGCTGGAAGTTCCTACGGTAAAAATCACAAGACTAGAGATCACGCGAAACCAAGCGTCTGTGTAGTAGGTGCAAGACTCAGGAACCTGTTACCTAGTTGATATGTACAGTATCATCTACGAGCAGTTTCAAAAAAGCACAAGACCTACTTATTTGAACAGGCTTTCCAGTAGCTCAGGTCTCTTCTTTCCTATGGCTCTTTTATTACGCTTTGTTTTTGCTTTAATTTAAATAGCATTGTATTTGAATATGTTTTTTAACATCATCTTTGTAAGCCACTGTGAATTATCTTGGAAACAAGCAGTATAAAATAAGATTTTAGATAAAATAAATACCCTCTTGCAGAGTCTGGTGACACCTGCAAAAAGAGAAATCTTTCCAAATAGCCCTTCCACAATATTGCTTATGAAATTGTTGAACAGAACCAGATTGAGGACCAATGCCTGTGGCACAATGCTGGTAATTCCCTTTCCTTGGAGTGAACTTTTTTTTACCTCTACCTTTTGTCACTTTCCACTCAACCAGTTTCTACCTCAGTCTACAATCTACGGTCTACCCTACAATCCATACCTGGGTCACTCAGTTTGTTTATAAGTCGCCTGTGTGGAACTGTATTAAATGCCTTGCTGAAATCCAAGTGCATTATATCTAGCTCTATCTTCTGGACTAATTCTCAGGTCACCCAATGAAAGAAATTGTTTACATTCATCTGACAAGACCTACCTCTTGTAAAACCATTTGCCTCAGATCTTGTAATCCATTGGATTCCAGATACTGCACTATGCTCTGTTTTTTGCTGCAATTCCATTAATTAAATTAACTCACCACTGAGATCAGAGTAACCAGAATGTAGAGTTCATACTCCTTAGGACTGGCAATGTTCTCAAGGAGAAACAGCAAACCTCTACTCTCAAGGAGAGTTATATTTTGTCTAGATTTCGTTTATACTTTCTTCATATATGTTTACTTTTGTTGAAGATGCTGATTTGTGCAGAAACTATGGGGATACCGTCAGAAAAGTCTTTCCATATTTAAGCAGCCGCAAAGCATGTGAGTGTTTAGCTGGGTTTGCATATGTACATGAGTTGTTTTTCATTTTAGTAACAGAAGTAATAGGTTTTGAATTGTGGGGGTATAACATATATGTTTTGTAGGTATGTGATAGAGATGTTTACTTTGTCAGGAAGTCAGTTTCAGTGTTGAATATTATTTCAAAAGATTTTACACCATGTTCACTAAAATTTTCACAATGGCTTCATCGAGTAGAAGATATCTATTAATACATTTGCCCTGAGGAAACCCTTTTTTGGGTGAAACAAGGGTCCTTTGTTGGGAATTCTTTATATGTGTGTGAAATTCTTGATATCTGAAAAGTTTCTTTGACTCTGGTGGGGTTTTATTGTTTGCTTGTGAAATCTATAATGCTGTGAGACTGGAAATATTAGGAAAAGCTGGGGATTTATTGTAGGAGTGAAAATGGTGATATTTGAAAAGATGCTTTGTCTTTGGTGGGAATTCACTGTATTTTTGTAATATGTATGATGCTTGGTGGGGATTTATTGTATGTTTGTGTAATTTATAAATGCTTTTGTGAACAACAAAGTAATTTTGTTTCTATGATTAGAGATTAAACAGAGTGAAATGTTCAGAATATCTTTTAGATATATGTTTAAAAGTTGTATAATGATTATACTGATACAGTTTTTGTGAAATATTTTGCCTTATACACCATTGTAATCTTTTTTGCATATTTCCTTTATGCTTTATTAATTATTTATGAATATATTGAGTACATTTTGGTGGTAGTTTGTTGTGTTTCTTTCAATGCTCTGGGTTTACCAGCCCCTACTCAGGAGTGGCTCCAGTAGTCTAGCTCCAGCTCCATGCTGACTTCCAAGCCAAGAGAGACCCTCAGGTCTAGTTCTAGACTGCTCCAGGAACCCTTGCTTTGGAGTTGCTCCAGTGCCAGAGTAGGGGTTCCTGGAGCTGCAGCTGAGAGCTTCTCTTGGCTGAGGAGTAAAAACTAGATTACAGGAGCTGCTCTGGAAACAGCACGGGCAAAGCCAGAGCTCTAACCCCTTTGTCCACTTTTCTGATGAGGAACCTTCTCCGCCTGTCTCCAGTCCTTTTGAACCATTCCTGTATTAGACTATGGAAATTTATTTCCTGCTATTCTGTTTAATGTAAACCGGTATGATTTACATCGGATGTAAGAATGTCGGTATATAAAAATTAAAAATAAATAAATAAAGAAAGAAAGAAACATTGAAAAGGATACATAGCAGAGGATGACATTTGGATTGGGCAAAAGTGCCAAGGGAAATGTTCTTAAAGGAAAATTAAGCAAAACTGAAAACATCTCCTTGACTGAAGATTGCAATTTAATGGGACTGGAGCAGAAAGTGTCTATAAATATTTAGGAGTAGAGGAAAATGGAAAATTCAACATAAGTATTGAGAGAAAAGTAAAGAGTACTTTAGAAGAGTGAAGCTGATATTGAAGAGTGCCTTAACAGCACAAAATAAGATGCAAGCTATTAAACAGCTTCCAATTCCTGTATTATCATATAGTTTTAGAATAGTAGGCCAGTCTCATAAATATCTTGAAGAATTGGATGTTAAAACAAGAAAGCTCCTTCACTCTCATCTGGTAATTTATAAGAGGCAGTGTATGCTGAGATTGTACATCCCTAGGCATGAAATACCTACAGTACCTGAATGTAATCCACTTTGAAGTGCCAAAAAGTGGAATATAAATAAATGATGATAATAAAAAGGTGGTATGGGTCATATTTAAATTGATTACACTTACACAGCAAACATAATAGGCTGTCAGGCATACTTAATGGCATCAATGGACCCAAATAAAAAATAAGTTCAGAAGTACGAAAGCAAGTAACCATCCTCAGTCCTTAAGCGAGAACAATCACTGTGGCGAAAAGAAGGATTGACTGAAGATCCACCAGAGAAGAAAAGTAAAGAAGCTACAGAAATAGCAAGACAAAAGAAGAAACTTTTTAAAGAATCAGATCAGCAAACAAGAAAGGATGATTGGCACATGCATTAGTACAGTGAGCAGTACAGAGAGCAACCCCACGTGGATCAAGATCTGACACAGAAGAGGTAAATTTAAACCTATGGATGAGAGATTGTTGTTTGCAGCACAGGACAGTAGACTGTAGATGATGAGGTTCACAGCCAGCACCAAAAAGACTGCTAAAATGGACAAATGCAGATTCTGTGGAAAAGAAACACCTTGTCACAAGATGTGATGAGCTAATGTCAGAAGGCCTGAATACAGAGAGGCACCAAAAAGTAGCACAGCTTATTCATTGGAAGCTGTATAAACATTATAATAATCAACATACCAAACAAACATGGAACAATCCTATTCTCACTGATAGGAAGATTGATGCGCGAAAACCAGATATTGTGATGAAAGAGAAGAACACAAGAATTGCATTGCTGATAGAGATGTTAGTACCCAGTGATTATTCTGTAGAACATATGGAGAAAGCAAAAATCCTTAAGTAACAAGAGATGCAATTAGAGACCAAGAAAATGTGATAGAAAGATACAGAAATAGTCCCAGTCATATTGGGTGCCACTGATCTAATTAAGAATTTTCAAGCGCATCTTGATATGTTGCCAATTAAGATTACACCTCATAAACTCCAGAAACAGGCTGTCTTTGGTATAGTGCAAGTACTAAGAAAGGCATTAGCAGTACATTTGAGAGAACATCATCAGCAACATGCCATGGCTTACTAATAAGGTTCATTTCTGTGAAAGTATGTGCTAAGTAAACCCTTTTGGAGAAACTGCCCTGGAGCTGCCAGAACTTTCCTAAATTCCCTTAATGCCCTCAGATATATCCTATCTGGCCTCATTGCATTAGCTTTGCTAGTTCCTCATGAGCAAAGTCTTCTCAAAATTGATTGAGGTCTACCTCACATTGATTTCTATTTCTAGAAGTTCTCTATGATCCTACTCCAAGCCCTTCCTCAGTGAACACTAAACAGAAATATTTAAGTAATTCTAATTTTTCCTCATCAGCATCTACACGTTCTTCCCTTACCCTTTGAATTTTACAATCCTATTTTTGTACTTCCTCCTGTCACTAACATATTTTCAAAAAAGGCTTAGCCCTTTGTTTCTATTTTTATTCCATATTTATTTATTTTATTTATATTCTTTTTTATACCGAAGTATAGCTGAGTGCCTTCACCCCGGTTTACAGTGTAACAACTTCATACAATGAACAGGTTATATTATAACACAATATAAACATAGTTATAACATCTTGGCAACAGCAGAGTATAACAAGTTAGAATGAGACAATTTAAGGTTTAATTTAGAAGAAACTTATTAAAGAAGTATTAGAATTCAAGATGAGGTTGATATTAATATAAATTGATCATATTAATCTGTGAATGATTGTCTAAACAACCATGTTTTTAGTTCTTTTTTGAATGTTTTGGAATCTTTGATTGAACTTAGGCATCCTGGGATAGAGTTCCATTCTGTTGGTCCAGCTATAGAGAAGGCTCTATGTCTGGTAGGGGTGTGCATTCGTATTGAACATAAATGTAAAACGCTACTTTTTTTTTTTTTAACTTAAAAAAGTGATAAGACATAAACGATCGGATTTCCAACTTATTCAACATAGCTATGTTGAATAAGTTGGAAATCGCGATTGTTGATCCAAAATAAATATTTAAACCCCTCACCTTCCTTAATCCCCCCCCCAAAGACTTACCACAACTCCCTGGTGATCCAGCGAGGAGTGAGGACGCCATTTCTGAAAGCCTTTCCGAGGAGCACGTGACATCGGCGCCACGTCGGAGTGACGCGACGTCACGTGATTCCCCGCGGGTTCGCGCCGGAACGCTCGTTCGGCCCAAAGGAACTTTTGGCCAGCTTGGGGGGGTCAGGAGGCCCCCCCAAGCTGGCCAAAAGTTCCTTTTGGGCGGAACGAGGGTGCCGGAGGGAACTCGCGGGGAATCACGTGACGCCGCATCACACCGACGTCACGTGATCCCCCGCGGGGTCGCTTCCGGGATCCTCGTTCGGCCCAAGAGGAACTTTTGGCCAGCTTGGGGGTGTCAGGAGGCCCCCCCAAGCTGGCCAAAAGTTCCTTTTGGGCCGAACGAGGATCCCGGAAGCGACCCCGCGGGGAATCACGTGACGTCTGCGCCACGTCTCAGTGACGCGGCGTCACGTGATTCCCCGCGAGTTCCCTCCGGCACCCTCGTTCGGCCCAAAAGGAACTTTTGGCCAGCTTGGGGGTGTCAGGAGGCCCCCCCAAGCTGGCCAAAAGTTCCTTTTGGGCCGAACGAGCGTTCCGGCGCGAACCCGCGGGGAATCACGTGACACCGCGTCACTCCGACGTGACGCCGACGTCACGTGCTCCTTGCAAAGTTGGTCAGAAATGGTGTCCTGACCCCGCTGGACCACCAGGGAGTTGTAAGTCTTGGGGGGGGGGGGGATTAAGGAGGGTGAGGGGTTTAAATTTTTATTTGCACATATGGACATATACTCAACTCATTGAATTCTGTTTATGTCCATATTGACCGCAAATGGAACCCCCTTTGGACATATGGACATATGAACTTAAACTTTTGCTCTGCACATCCCTAATGTCTGGTAGAAGATAGTTTCGCAGATGAGAGAGGAGGAATGATTAGCAGTAATTTGTCAGAAGATCTTGATGGGCGGGGTGATTTGTGAATTGCAATCATGTTGTCCAGAGATGAATTGTTGTCTTTGTAAATTTCATTATGTAGAATGGTTAAGGATTTGTATTTAATTCTCTGTGAAATTGGTAGCCAGTGAAGGTTTTTTAGGGTTGGGGAAATGTGATCAAACTTCCTTTTGCCGCTGAGCACTCGTGCAGCAGCATTTTGAAGTAACCGTATGCCTCTTTGCTCTCTTGACTACTTTCCCAGCTTCTATTAGCTTTTCCAGATATTATCTGCCTTCCTCTTTTTGTGATAACTCGTCATTTATGAATGCTAACCTGTTTTTCCTTATTTTTTCAGCCACTTCTTTAGAAAAGCACAGCAATCTTTTTCCTCTTTATTGATTTTCTAACAAAAAGATACATTGCCCTTAAAATATCACCTTTTGATTTTGTCCATTCTTTGACTTCCCCTAGCTTATCCCATCCAGTTAATGCCTCCTTGAGGTAATCCCCTATCTTAACAAAATTATTTTGCCTGAATTCCAGGACCCTTGCCTTTGAATGAAGCACCCCTGCATGTGCTCTAATACTGAACTAAACCATCATCATATTCATCACTTATTTATATCACACTTTTCCAACCATGGAGTTCAAAGCATGTTACAGCAGGAATGGACTTTACAGTGTGTATTAGGGATGTGTATTGGTTTAAAACAGACATCAACAGGGTGATTCCTCCCCCAATTACATTTCACAGATTGTAAGCCCAGGTCCAGTATCATCTTCTCATGTATCACTTCTGTTAACAATGGCTGGATCAGTTCTTTCTGCAGAAAATCCAGGACCTCCCTGCTTCTAGATGACACCTCAGTTGGGGGTGTCCCAATCGACATCCATCAGATGGAAATCACCTAGCAATATCACTTTGCCGCTTGTAGCAATTTTGTGAATATCTTCAATTAAATCACTATCCATTTCTTCTGTGTGTGAAAGCTGCCTGTATATCATATCATTATAAATGGATATTCTATTCCCCCTTTCCAGATTAACCCACAGTGCCTCCTCCTTATCTTATAAGCCCTGCAATTCTGTTGCTTTTATATTATTTTTTATATACAGTATAGTACCATTCCTCCTCCATTTCTTCCTTCCTGAATAATTATAGCCTGATATAATCATATCTCAAGATACAACTCAATGGTTTGCAGTATGAATGAAGGAAATAATATAATAGATGACAATAGGAATCCTTTTATATTAAATAATCAGCCAACATCAGTACTACTGGTTTATTTAACCTTCTTTGCCTTCACAATAATCAAATGGCTATGAAATTAGAGTTCAGACAATAGTATTTTTTGAGGAAATCTTTTTGCAATTGAAACCACTGATCTTAGCTTCATAGTCAGCTGATTAGGGTGACTATATCAGCTGACCATGATGCTAAGATAAGTGGTTTTAATTGCAAAATATATTTACTCAAAAAATACTATTGTTTGGAGTCTAAGTTCTCAGCTATTTGATTATTGAGAGGCAAGGAAGGTTAAATAAACTGGTAGTGCCTATTATGATGGCTGATTATTTGATGCAGAAGGATTCCTATTGTCATAACCATAACTCTGTCATGGTTCTCTGTGTACCATGTCTCTGAGTCCACCACATTATCCAAATTAGCCTCTTTTATGACTGCCTCTACATCTGGGACTTCCCCCATAATGTGAGCATTAGTATGCTAGCTTTTCAGATGTCGCCCTTATTTCCCTATACAATTTTAAAGATTTACATACCTGAGTACTTTTACTAACCTTAGGACTGCACTTTGCCCATCCATTTCCGATGATCCTAGTTTAAAGCCCTCCTGTGTAGATTTGCCAGTCTGTTCTGGAATATACTGTTCCTCTTCTTTGATAGATGGACTCCATCTCTGCTCAGCAAAGCTATATATTCTATACTATTTATTCTTTTACATACGTGAAGCCCAATATTCAGCATTACTTAGCTTAAAAAGTAGCAACTTATCCAGCTAAGTAGTGGCCACTGAATATCTGCCTATTTTCAGCGGAAACCACTTTGCCGGGTAAGTCGCTTAACCAGCTAAGTAGTTAGCTGTATAGCTAGTGGGCAGATTGAGGTGCTGCTACTTATCAATTTAATTTAGCTGGATAAGTCGCAATATTCATTCTTAATCCTGTTAAATTACCAGATAAATTAAGCCTGCCATAGAGTAGGTCAATTTAGCAGGATATAACTTACCTGGCTAAGTGGCAATTTTGATGGAGATATTCAGCAACAAGCACCTCAGCATGTCCCACATCCGCCCCTCCTCCTCCTCCTCTTTCCCGCCACCCTTTAGCCTCTCTCATCTCTCCCTCCCTCTATCCATGCTTCCCGCTCCCTGGTCTCCCCCCCCCCCCCTTTACTTACTCGATCTCATCCTCTACCAAGATAACTCACCCAAACTCATCCCTACCCTTCCTACTTATTTATTGGAGCTAACTCCCATTCTTTTTAACCATTAGCTAATTTAAATATTTTATTTCCTGATTTTGTTATTACTTTATCTAGATCCCCTTCTTACGCCCTATTGGATGGTTCTCAGATTCATAGCGATAGCCTACTAGACGCTCTATTCTAATATGCAGCTCTAATGTAATGTTCCAATGTAATGTTCCAATGTATTGCCTGTTCATTATTGTTTTGCTGTTCTATATATTTTATTTTTATCTCACGCCTATGTTGTAATGTAATGTTCCAAAGTATTGCCGGTTTATTATTGTTTTGCTGTTCTATTTATTTTATTTTTACCACACGCCCTTGTAATGTAACGCCTCAACAGCGATTGTTCCGTTATAATGGAAACCAATTTGATTTGATATCTTAATCAAGAATGTCGGTATACAAGAATTTTAAATAAATAAATAAATAAATAAATAAATAAATAAATAAATATCCCATGAGAGGCTTCTAAGAAAACTAAAAAGTCATGGGATAGGGGGTTGTGTCCTTTCATGGATTACAAAATGGTTAAAAGTCAGGAAACAGAGTAGGATTAAATTGTTAATTTTCTCTGTGGAAAAAGGTAAACAGTGGAGTGCCTGAGGGATCTGTACTTGGACCAGTGCTTCTCAATATATTTATAAATGATCTGGAAAAGAATACAATGAGTGAGGTAATCAAATTTGCAGATGATACAAAATTATTCAGAGTAGTTAAATCACAAGCGGATTTTAATAAATTGCAGGAGGACCTTGCGAGGCTGGAAGATTGGGTATCCAAATGGCAGATGAAATTTAATGTGGAGAAGTGCAAGGTGATGCATATAGGGAAAGATAATCCATGCTGTAGTTACACAAAGTTAGATTCCATATTAGGAGCTACCAACCAGGAAAAAGATCTAGGCATCATAGTGCATAATACATTGAAATTGTTGGCTCAGTGTGCTGCGGCAGTCAAAAAACCAAGCAGAATGTTAGGAATTATTAGGAAGAGAATGGTGATAAAAAACAGAAAATGTCATAATGCCTCTATCACTCCATGGTGAGACCACACCTTGAGTACTGTATACAATACTGGTTGCTGCATCTCAGAAAAGATATAGTTGTGATGGAGAAGGTACATAAAAGGGTGACCAAATTGATAAAAGGGATGGAACAACTCCCCTATGAGGAAAGGCTAAAGAGGTTAGGGTTGTTCAGTTTGGAGACAGAAGTCTTTAAAATCATGAGAGTTCTAGAACAGGTATATGTGAATCAGTTATTTACTCTTTTGGATAATAGAAGGACTAGAGAGTACTCCATGAAGTTAGCAAGAAAATCGAAGAAAATTCTTTTTTACTTAATGCACAATTAAGCTCTGGAATTTGTTGCCAGAGGATGTGTTTAGTGCAGTTAGTTTAGCTGGGTTTAAAAAAGGTTTGGATAAGTTCTTGGAGGAGAAGTCCATTAACTGCTGTTAATCAAGCTGGCTTAGAAATAGCCATTGCTATTACTGGCATCAGTAGCATGGGATCTACTTAGTGTTTGAGTACTTGCCAGGTTCTTGTTTCCTGGACGGGCCACTGTTGGAAACAGGATGCTGGGCTTGATGGTCCCTTGGTCTGACCCAGTATGGCAATTTCTTATGTTCTTATGTTAGCCGGATAAGTTTTATCTGGCTAATTTACATAAATGTTTAATTTTGAATATCTACCTCCATGTGTTCTATGGATGCAGAACTATACATCATATGCTATATTATGTGTCCTCTGCATCTCAGACTTTTTACTGTGTTTGTTACAGCTTAATTTTTTATAGATGTTTGAGCAATAAGCTTTTCTTTTTCTCACTCGCTTAAACAATAAGTATTTATTATCTTCGTTCTTATCATTTTCACTTTAGGGATATTATGAACAACAAGGTGTTCTATCAGCATCCCAACTTAATGAGAGTATTGGGGATGCATGAAACTGTAATGGAGGTGATGGTGAATGTGCTAGGAGGAGACAAATCTCAGGTATTGCATTTCAATTTCTTTTTCTTTTTACATTATTAGATGACTTGCCTGATCCCCCTATCTCCCCTCCTCTTTCTGTATAATTTTATCTAGTCATATCAGCTCTGAGAAGGGAATTCACATGACTTATGACAATGTTCAAAGCCTTTCCATGGGTAAAACAGCATTTTACCTAAGGAAATAGACTATTTGAATATCGCACGTTGTTCAACAATTAATGAATTAATGTATTTATTTATTTATTTGTTTGTTTGTTTATTTGAAATATATTGTTCATTGCCTAGCTGATATAATCTCTATAAGCAATGTACAATATATCCACATAACAATTTTTTCAAATCTCTTACATTTAAACAATAATAAAACATAATGGTATAAAAATACAGTATTGTCCACCTTCGTACCATATCAAACTTCTTCCATCTCTATCATCAATCAGGTCTTTATCTGCTTACGAAACTTCAATATGTCTGTTTCTCCCTTATTTTCTGTGTTAAATCATTCCACAAAGTTGGCAACATAGAGGAAAAAGCCTTAGTTTGAAGCCGCATATGACAAAAAGGTTTAGACACTGGAATCTGTAACAACCGACTTTTGATAAGGCATAAATTCTAGCCAGATTCTGCCGATTTCAACCAACCCTGCAATTGACTGGAACCTAAATCATGTAAGGATTTAAATGCCAATTTTACCTAGACAATTTAGAGGCATTCTTGAGAGCAGGGTTTGATCAGGGGAGGAAACAACATTGGTAGTTTTGTATATATACTTTGTTTTTGTTGGGAAACTTACTCATAGAAAAAGCAGACACGCATTTCTTCAGGCATGATTTCAATGGGAACTAAACAAAGCAAATGATCTGTTTAGTTGTGCTTTGATTACAGCGGAAACCCCACAGGTAAAAACTCCCTGTAGAGTTTGAACCAACACAGTCAGTTTCAATTATTTCCCACAAATTACTTTAAGGCATGGACTTATTGAAACCTTTTTATTATGATAAGAGAAGCTCATCCACAATTTGCATTTCTAATAAATAAGCACCTATATATGTGTCAGAATTTTCATGCACATACAAAATTTAAATGCAGGGAGGATAATTGTATAATGCCCTGCATAGTGGTAAAGTCTGCAGGCATAATGTTCTGTTGTGGCTGAGGACCCAGCCAGGCTGCAGAACCCCCATGGGAGCAGTCCGGGGCTACAGGGCAAGATAGAACTGAACTAGGGAATCTTTAGCCTATACCAGCTATCTCCCCCACAGGTAAAGCCCTTGGGTTCTGGCAGCCAGCAGGATTTAGACTCGGGTTGATGTTGAGGGTAGTGCTGGACTGGAACCCGGACTGGACTAGAACTGGCACTGGTGAAGCTGAGTAGGACTGGAGGTGCAGGCTGCAGGACTGAAAGCTGAGACTAAGCAGGGCTGGAGACTGATGCTGGGCAGGACTGGAAATGCATACTGCTGGACTGGGAGCTGAGGCCAGGCAAGGCTGGAAACTGCCATAAGACTGAGGGTATGACAATGGCTAGGTACAGGAACAGGACAGGACCAGACAGGACAAGACACAGACTAGACCAGACAGATAACAGTGGAGGCCTAGAGGCCAACCACAAAAGACCTGAAGGTCACTTAGCAAAAGGCCTGAGAAGCTAAGCTGAAAGCCAAAAAGGCCACAGAACAGAGCTAGAGCAGAAAGCTTGGAAAAGCCACAGTGCAAAACTAGAGCAGAAGGCTTAGGAAAGCCACAAAGCAAAATGAGAGCAGAAGGCTTGGGAAAGCCATAAAGCATTCAAAGATGTGGGGCCAAGCAGGGAGCCAAGGAGACTCAATGACAAGGCCCTGAGCATAACTTGAGGCAGGGATAAATAGGCTGGACCCTGCTGAGTCATGAGGTCAGAGAAACTATAACTGGAGAGAGGATAGGAGCAGCTCCCCGAGGACCTCTGGTGGTTGGGAGGCTGCATAAAAGGCAGAATCACAACATGTACATTTTACCAAAGATTTTCAAAACAAATTTAAGTTTACACATTTGCTTTTAAATTTTGTAGGTAAGTAGCCAGGTACCTGCATAGATTCACTTGTATAAATTTACATCTCCTCTTTGGATTTACGAGCGTAGGGCTTTTAAAATCTGCCCCATAACTCCTTTGAAAATTTACCCATTTGATAGTCCCCCAGCACATTATCATGTACATACTAAAATTATCATGTGTCTGAAAGTAAATGTGGGCACATCATGTGCAAATGAGGCTTTACCGAGCTTACAGTAACTAGCATGGTATGCTCACCTCCACCCACAATTTACTGTTGGCCTCATAAAAACAAAATATAAAATTTGCTTCAGTTCAGGTGTCAACGCTTCAGTAGGCCCGCTACCCAAAAATCCTTCATTCCTCCAATGCTAACCATTTGGGATGTGCATTCATTTAAAATGAATGGCACATCAAAACTGAAAAAGGCCAAATGAAGCAAAAATAGCCTTGCCTGGAAATCCTCAAACATTTGTGGATATTTTTGGTTAATTAAAAACAAAAGTGGCCTCCCAGGTCCTCACCATAACTTTGCAGGAGTCTTGGGTCCTCCCCAAAATTCTTTGATGCCCCATTCCCTGCCAATGTGCCGGAGCCCGGACCTATCCTACTGGACAGAACCAGCTCAGCCAGGGCCTCACAGATCCTTCCGACCACCTCCCCACCCCTCCAACCACCTCTCCAGGAATCAGCTGGGGGTGGGAACCTCCACAGCCCCCTCTTACTACTTCCAGGGGGTCTTGCCAGTAGAAAGGAGCAGGAATGGTGCCCATTTGCTCTTGCCCTGCCATGACTATTTAAAAATTATGGCTTACCCTGAAACTGGTGGTAGTGATATCAAATTGGCACTAGTCTCAAGGCTGGCTGGTGTCATGTTCTTGTATGACTCTATGATGGTAATCGGTATCGGCAAGCGAGTGGATTTATGCTGGAATTTTTAATCATGCACATGCTTTCTCGCATATGTTGTAAAATACACCAACCACATGTAAGTATGCTCCTAATTTTAAGAGTTAACTTGAGCACAGTTAGTGTGTGCATGTCTTCCATAGGACTTTGTTGATTTTTCGCACATATGTCAGAAGATTTTAAAACATGCTTGCCCAAGGCACATTCCCAGTTTACCAATTAGTCCACCAGTTTGTCCACTTAATATTGTGGTCTTTCAGACCCCCTTTTCCACCCCCTTATTTCTAATGCATGAATGGGTACATACGTGCATATTTTGCGGGTTTTTTAAATCCGTGTTCTTTTCGAACAGTGCACATATGTCCATATGTAGCCTTTTTTATGCGAGCAATGCTTTTAAAATCGACTTATATGTTTTAAAATAATGCGGTAAGGCAGAAGAAAGTGAGAATCACTCTTGCTTTTTTCTTCTGGCAAGAGATAAGTGGGGGCCTGGGAGGTCCCTTGCCCTCACTGGTGGGCTTGGCTTATCCCAGCCAGGTAGGCCTGAGCCCCAGTGCACTGGAGAGTGGTAAAAGAATCAGAGGGGCCTGGGGAGGCACCCAGAAGCCCCAGTTGGGCCCCCAGAAGCAGCAGTGGGGGCCTGAAGAGGCCACATTTTCAGGGGTTGTTTTTGTTTGCTTTTTGAATGTATATTTCAGTTCAGCTAACAAACCAAATGGAATAAAACATTAAAATGAACTGAAAAAATTAACTCTCCCCTCCCCCCAAAACAACAAACATGAATCTAAATAAACATTTTGGTTAACAGGTCTGATAAGAGGGGGACATTTTCCTCCTTTCCATAAAGATTGTGCTTATCTTTTCCTAAGCACCTTAGATAAAGTCCCAACCTCTTCTTCCCCGTAGAATGACTGCAGAAGACCCACACCCATATGTCTACCTCCTACCATCTCCTGATCAATTTGCTTCTTGCCCCAGAATGAATAACACAGTTATCTCCCTCACAAGAATGGCACAGCTCCTTCTGGAGGGGCTGCATAAGATTCCATACTCTACCCTCTAGAATGGACAACTTTTATTATAGAATGGTCTCCTTTCTTTTCTGTTAGAAGACTGGTAGAGTCTCTAAATTTGATGTTGCCTCATGATACTTATTTATGTATTTGTAACCCACCCTCCATCAGGGTCAGCTTCGGCACATGCAGGGAGGGGAAAAAACCTTACTGCAGCTCCAGAATACTAGGAAAAAATACAAACCCACTAGGGTACAAACCAATGGGGACCAGCAGAACTGGGAGGCCTAAGGGGAGACTTGCACTCAACCAGAAAACTAGAGATCAACAATAAAAATGTTTTTCCAAAACAGATAAGAGACTTTATTAAAAGTCCAAAAACTAATCATAGCCCATAAAAATGGTAGAAGAAAATTAGCATACAGTCCAAGTGCATAAAAATACTGAGTGGTTACAGGTTCTTCCACTCTTGGACACCAGCAACTTTTGCTATTGTACTCACAGTTCTCTCCATATCAGATTTTACTGCTTTTCAGGGCTTTGATCCAGCTCTGGCAACAGGGGTCGATTGCTTTACAAAACTCAGGAAAGAGTGCTGGAAATCCCTGTTTCGATTGACAAATCTTTAACTCAAATTGTGGTCTTTCAAAGAAGATGGTGAAGTCCCCAAACTGTAGAGGAATTCTCTTCTTTCCAGTCTTCCTCTGCTTTCTCAAGGGGGTCATTTTCTAAGCCTATTGCACGCGAAAAGTCACTTTTCACATGCGATAGCTTGCCAGGGGCAGAGTCGGGGCAGTGAAGGGAGGAGTCAGGGCAGCGAGGAGGGGGATGCAGAGATATCTTCGCTGGCAGTGATAAGGTAAGGACTGTTATTGTCGCCAGTAGCGTACCTAATAGCACCACCTTTCACGGTGGTGCTATTGGGTGCGAAAGCTGGCAGTGATTACACCGAGGTAGTGTGATCACTGCCGGCTTTTGCAGGCCCGCTCCACCCCCCCCCCCCCCATTCCCCATTACCGCTGGATTCACCATTCTCTGCAGGAATGGAAAATCCAGGCCTAAGGGGCTCATTTTCGAACCATTTACCCCATAGACATTGAATGGGAGCAAAGCCTTAGTAAATCAGGCCCTAAGGTAGATATTTATAACTTATCGTCAGCTCAGTGTGCTGCAGCAGTCAAAAAAGCAAATAGAATGTTAGGAATTATTAGGAAGGGAATGGTTAATAGAACCGAAAATGTCATAATGCCTCTATATCGCTCCATGGTGAGACCACACCTTGAACACTGTGTACAATTCTGGTCGCTGCATCTCAAAAAAGATATAGTTGTGATGGAGAAGGTACAGAGAAGGGCAACCAAAATGATAAATGGGAGGGAACAGCTTCCCTATGAGGAAAGGCTGAAGAGGTTAGGGCTGTTCAGCTTGGAGAAGAGACGCCTGAGGGGGGATATGATAGAGGTCTTTAAGATCATGAGAGGTCTTGAACGAGTAGATGTGACTCGGTTATTTTCACTTTCGAATAATAGAAGGACTAGGGGGCATTCCATGAAGTTAGCAAGTAGCACATTTAAGACTAATCAGAGAAAATTCTTTTTCACTCAACGCACAATAAAGCTCTGGAATTTGTTGCCAGAGGATGTGGTTAGTGCAGTTAGTGTAGCTGGGTTCAAAAAAGGTTTGGATAAGTTCTTGGAGGAGAAGTCCATTAATGGCTATTAATCAATTTTACTTAGGGAATGGCCACTGCTATTTTTATTTATTTATTTATTGATTTAAGATTTTTATATACCGGCAATCATGAAAAACATATCTTGCTGGTTTACATAAAATAGGAGTGCAGTAGATACATCAAACTGGAACTGTGGTGACCGAAGGTGCAGTTACATTTAACAAGGGTAGCAGAACTGGGAGAAGGAGGAAAAGAGAGGATAGATTAGTAACAGTTAAACAATATACAAATTAAATACTATATACAAAAAAAAACAAAAACATGGTTGAGGGCTGCTTGTTTTGAGAAGGAGACAGTGAAGTCATTAGATTGTGTCCGGGAAAGCTTGCTTGAACATCCAAGTCTTAAGTCTTTTTCTAAAGGTTAGGAGGCAGGGCTCCTGTCTGAGGTCTGTAGGAATGGAGTTCCATAGGGGAGGACCAGCTGTGGAGGTGGCACGATCTCTTAGGGTAACATGTCTGGTAGTTTTCGCGGGGGGTACTTGGAGGGAACCTCTATAAGCATCTCTGGTGGGTCTTGACGAGTTGTAAATTTGGAGAGGGATTTGCAGATCAAGAGTGGTGAGTTGATGTATGGTTTTGTATATGACAGATATGGCTTTGTACATGATTCGGAAGTGTACTGGTAACCAATGAAGCTCTTTCAGGATGGGAGATATGTGGTCTCTTTTCCTGGCTCCTGTCAGCAGACGGGCTGCTGAATTTTGAACCATCTGAAGCGGTTTGGAGTAGGATGAAGGGAGACCTAGTAATACTGAATTGCAATAGTCTAATTTCGAAAAAATGACCACTTGGATGATCGTTCTGAAATCTTGAGCGTGGAAAAGAGGTCTTATCCTTTTCAGTACCTGGAGTTTGTAGAAGCAGTCTTTGGTTGTTTTGTTAATGTACGCCTTGAAGTTCAACCGATTGTCTATTATCACTCCTAAGTCTCTCTCTTGTGTGGTAGGTAGGTTGGTTGGAAGAGTATTGTTAGAAATGCTGTTCTCGGGAGAGATGAGTAGGATTTCTGTCTTGGAGGAATTTAAAACGAGGTTTAGGCTGTTGAGTAGGTGTTTGATTTTTTGATGGCATGTTTCCCAGTAGTCAAGAGTTTTAGAGTATGTGTCTTTGATGGGGATGATGATTTGAATATCATCTGGGTAGAGAAAATACTTTAGATTGAGGTTGGTGAGAAGTTGGCAAAGTGGAAGAAGGTAAATATTGAATAAAGTCAGGGATAATGATGAACCTTGTGGGACTCCTATGGTAGAGTCAAATCTTGATGATTCCTTGTTTTGGAGTTTAACCTTGTAACCTCTGTTGTTGAGAAAGGTTATGAACCATGATAGGACGGTGCCACTGATTCCTATGGATGACAGCTGGTTTAAGAGGATGGCGTGGTTGACCGTGTTGAATGCTGCGGACAGGTCTAACAAGATCAGTAGGAATGAATTACCTTTGTCGAGACCCATTATGATATAGTCTGTCAAAGAGGTAAGGAGGGATTCTGTACCTCGATTTTTTCGGAATCCGTGTTGTGGAG
The DNA here is from genome assembly GCF_901001135.1 of Rhinatrema bivittatum. NCBI lineage: Eukaryota > Metazoa > Chordata > Amphibia > Gymnophiona > Rhinatrematidae > Rhinatrema > Rhinatrema bivittatum. The sequence goes on from NC_042618.1 coordinate 292,995,971, forward strand.
CGAATAGGAGTTTGTTGTCTTCAATGAAGTCTGAAAGTTGAGAGTTCACTAGTTTTTCCATGATCTTAGCGATGAAAGGGAGGTTAGCTATGGAACGGAAGTTGTCGGGGTCTTTCGGGTCAAGGTTAGGTTTCTTTAGGAGAGGTGTGATTGAGGCCAATTTGAGATCGTCTGGGAAGGTACCTTGGGCTAGAGAGCAGGTGATGATGTCTGCCAATGGTTTGGCGATGGTGTCTGGGATAGATAGGAGTTTGGTGGGGATGTGGTCCGCAGGATGAGAAGTAGGTTTCATTCTTCTTAGGATGGCTTGTATCTCAGTAGAGGAGACGGGATCAAAGGTGTTAAAGCTAAGGTTTTTGTAGGAAGGGTGCATCAGTAGCATGGGATCTTCTTAGTGTTTGGGTAATTGCCAGGTTCTTGTGTCCTGGTTTTGGCCTCTGTTGGAAACGGGATGCTGGGCTTCATGGACCCTTGGTCTGACCCAGCATGGCAATTTCTTATGTTCTTATGTTCTTAAAGAAAGTTAGCTGGATGAACATATTTGGCTAACTTAAGATATTCAGTGGTGTGGCTGTGCCACTGAATATACCTAGACAAGTTTGAGTTAGCTGAATTTATCCAGCTAAATTTAGACTTGCTCAATAGAAGATCTAACTTATCCTTCTGACTTATTTAGCTAATTCTTACTATCGCCATTTTTCTGACTAATCCCTAGATTCATCAAATCGCTGTAAATATAACAAAAATAGTGCCTGCAATAAAAAAGGGAGGTACCGCATAGCTATTTTACTGCAATGCGTGATAAATTTATCACACCTGGAATATTTTCACTTTGCAAGCTGAGAAGTGCCCAGACAGGCATTTATTGCTGTTTGGAGAGAGAGAGAAAGAGACTTCTTTTAAAGGCTCTATTTATACCACTATAAGAGGGGTGTGGTTTTGGTGGTGTGCTAGGTTTTGGGGGCCAGTTTTACATGCATAGTCAGAGGTACGAATAGCCCAGTAGACATCAGTGAAGATTGTATGTGATTTGGAGTGTTCAAAGGTAAACAAAGATGAGATTTGTACATTGTAATCTCGATCTAGCTTGATAGCATTAGCTGCTATTTGTACTTTGTAATCTCGACCTGGTTAGATTGAGATTACAATGTGCAAATCTAATCGTTGTGTACATTTCATCACTTATTTTACTCTATACACCATTTAGCTGTCTTACATATTTATTTACTAAAAGTATTTCCATTTAAATCACAAATCTCCTATATTTTTATGAAGGGGTGAATAAACGTGGACAAAGGTGAATCGGTACATGTGGTGTGTTTGGATTTTCAGAAGCTGTTGAACAACGTCCCTCATGAGAGGCTTCTAAGAAAACTAAAAAATCATGGGATAGGAGGCGATATGCTTTTGTGGGCTGCAAACTAGTTAAAAGACAGGAAATAGAAATTAAGATTAAATGTTCTGTTTTCACAGTGCAAAAAGGTAAACAGTGGAGTGCCTCAGGGATCTGTACTAGGACCAGTGCTTTATAATTGTTATGAATTGGAATGTGGACCTCTGTTCCGAGGTAGAGTCAGCGCTACCGAGAAGGAAGTCAACCCTCTTCGGTCTCTACCATCGGATGGTAAAGCCTGTTGAAGATGTTGAGATGAAGGCTTCACCCTGGAAGCTCGTGATCCCCCCAGGAGGAGCCCGTAGGGACACCGGTGCTGGGACTTAGGAGACTCCCTGAAGAGTGAAAATGGTCTGGATGCAGGCACCTCCTGCAGGTCGTGGGTTCCAGATGGCTGGCGCCTCCAGCAGGTCGTGATCAGTCCAGGAGTACACGTCGGAAGCTAGTCCCAATCCAGTCCAAGGGTCGAAGTCCAGAGACAGATCGAGAGCCGGTCCAGGAGCAGACGGGAGAATGATCCGAAGCCAATCCAGGAGCAAAGAAGAAGGGTCCGGAGCCAGTCCAAGTCAATACCAGAAGATTACCACCGCCGGTCCGAGGGTCAAGAGCCAAAGAGTCGATCCAACGAGGAGAAGAAACAGAAGCGGGACGAAGAGCAGATCCAGGAGCACGGAACACGGGAACTGAGTACAGGACCTCAATACCAAGGCAAGGTCTGAGTGTTAGACCTTGCCTTAAATACAGGAATCAGGAGGCGGAGTTCCAGGAGGGGCCATGACTATTTCCTGTCATGGCCCTTTAAATATCTTTTTCAGCCATGCATGCGGCTCTTAGTGAAGGCAGAAAGGGAGGAGCCAGCCCGGCCGAGAGGAACCATGTGGCCAGGCTTGGCAGCATCAGCAGCCCCAAGGAAGGCAGCAGGAAGGTTGCCTGCCACAGCAGGAGTTTCGGTAAAGCCCGACGCTAGGGTGAGTATCATTGCCGCGACCGTCAGCCCGGCCCGGGTCGCAACCCGCCACGGCCGGCGGCCATGACGCCCGGCCCTGGGCCGCCACGGCGAGGAGCTGATGGGAGGGAGGGAAGCGGGATGGGAGGGAGGGAAACAGATAAAGTGGGCCATTTTGGAGAATCGATCCACAACCACCCATATTACCGTATTGTCCTCAGATGGCGGCAGATCCACAATAAAATCCGTGGAAATATGTGTCCAGGGTTTCTGGGGAATAGGTAGCGGCTATAAAAGTCCCCATGTCTTTCTGGTAGGACTCTTGTGCTGTGCACAAGTTGGGCAAGAATCCACATATGCACGAATATCATGTCAGGCCACCAATAATATTGTTGCAAGAGTGTTTGAGTCCGAACTCTGCCCGGATGTTCAGCCACCTGAGAATCGTGTCCCCATTGTAATACTTTAGTATGAAGTCTCTTAGGTACTACAGTCTTGCCTGGTGGGACTGGTGGCCCCGTCCCAACTGCATAGGTTCCTCCATATTTCCTTCAGAATTAGATGCATTTTGGGAGGCAGGAATCGAGCAAGAAGGAGTGACACCCGCCACGTGCCTTCTCGTGCTTGACCCCTCCCATGCTCTTTCCTGTAGTCGTTGATCGATTCGGGTTACCAAGTCCACGATGGAGTCCAAGGATTGAGGTAACTCTCGGGCTGCCATTTCATCTTTTAATCTGGGTGACAGACCCTCTAAGAATATGGACTGGAGACAGTTCTCCTCCCAATGGAGTTCGGATGCCAACGTCCTGAATTCAATGGTATAATCCTCCAGTGGTTGCCCTCCTTGCCGGAGTTGTAAAAACTTGGACCCAGCAACCACTTGTTTCCCTGGATCGTCAAACACTGCTTGAAACAATTCCAAGAACTTAGGAAGATTTTGTAAGACTGGATCCGATCATCGTAGAAAGGGGAAGCCCAGGCCAGGGCCTTACCCTCCAACAGTGACAGGATATATGTCGTTTTGGTAAGATCATCTGGAAAGAGGGAGGCTTGAAGATGAAAGTGAATACCGCACTGGTCGAGAAATCCTTGACACAAGCGAGGGTCTCCGGCGTAGCATTGAGGAGTCGGTAATGGAATCACGGACCGGGTATTACTCTGCCCCACCGATGGCAATGGTGGCGGGACAGTCTGAACTGAAGCTATAGAATCCAGACGGGCGTTAAGTCATTCCAAGGAAGCCGCCATGGATTCTAGTATGCGTTGCTGCTCCATGACCTTCTGAGCTAATCCAGGAATGGCCTGGTGAGCTGAGGCCTCTGCTGGGTCCATGGCCTTGGTATTCTGTTATGAATCGGAAAGTGGATCCCTGTTCCGAGGTAGAGTCAGTACTACCGAGAAGGAAGTCAACCCTCTTCGGTCTCTATCGTCGGATGGCAAGGCCTGTTGAAAATGTTGAGATGAAGGCTTCACCCTGGAAGCTCATGATCCCCCCAGGAGGAGCCCGTAGGGACAAGGCCGCTGGGACTTAGGAGACTCCCTGAAGAGTGAAGATGGTCTGGATGCAGGCGCCTCCTGCAGGTCGTGGGTTCCAGACGGCTGGCGCCTCCAGCAGGTCGTGATCAGTCCGGCAGTACACGTCAGAAGCTAGTCCCAATCCAGTCCAAGGGTCAAAGTCCAGAGGAGGTGGAATTCCAGGAGGGGCCATGACTATTTCCTGTCATGGCCTTTTAAATTTCTTCTTCAGCCGCACGCACGGCTCTTAGTGAAGGCAGGGAGGGAGGAACCGGCACGGCCGAGAGGAACCATGTGGCCGGGCTTGGCAGCGTCAGCAGCCTCGAGGAAGGCAGCAGGAAGGTTGCCTGCCACAGCAGGAGTTTCGGTAAGGCCCGATGCTAGGGTGAGTGTCATTGCCGCGACTGTCGGCCCGGCTCGGGTCGCAACCCGCCACGGCCGGCGGCCATGACGCCCGGCCCTGGGCCGCCACGGCGAGGAGCTGATGGGAGGGAGGGAAGCAGATAAAGTGGGCCATTTTGGAGAATCGATCCACAACCACCCATATTACCGTATTGTCCTCAGATGGCGGCAGATCCACAATAAAATCCGTGGAAATATGTGTCCAGGGTTTCTGGGGAATAGGTAGCGGCTATAAAAGTCCCCATGTCTTTCTGGTAGGACTCTTGTGCTGTGCACAAGTTGGGCAAGAATCTACATATGCACGAATATCATGTCAGGCCACCAATAATATTGTTGCAAGAGTGTTTGAGTCCGAACTCTGCCCGGTCCGAGGGTCAAGAGCCAAAGAGTCGATCCAACGAGGAGAAGAAACAGAAGCGGGACGAAGACAGATCCAGGAGCACGGAACACCGGAACTGAGTACAGGACCTCAATACCAAGGTCTGAGTGTTAGACCTTGCCTTAAATACAGGAATCAGGAGGCGGAGTTCCAGGAGGGGCCATGACTATTTCCTGTCATGGCCCTTTAAATATCTTTTTCAGCCATGCATGCGGCTCTTAGTGAAGGCAGAAAGGGAGGAGCCAGCCCGGCCGAGAGGAACCATGTGGCCAGGCTTGGCAGCATCAGCAGCCCCAAGGAAGGCAGCAGGAAGGTTGCCTGCCACAGCAGGAGTTTCGGTAAAGCCCGACGCTAGGGTGAGTATCATTGCCGCGACCGTCAGCCCGGCCCGGGTCGCAACCCGCCACGGCCGGCGGCCATGACGCCCGGCCCTGGGCCGCCATGGCGAGGAGCTGATGGGAGGGAGGGAAGCGGGATGGGAGGGAGGGAAGCAGATAAAGTGGGCCATTTTGGAGAATCGATCCACAACCACCCATATTACCGTATTGTCCTCAGATGGCGGCAGATCCACAATAAAATCCGTGGAAATATGTGTCCAGGGTTTCTGGGGAATAGGTAGCGGCTATAAAAGTCCCCATGTCTTTCTGGTAGGACTCTTGTGCTGTGCACAAGTTGGGCAAGAATCCACATATGCACGAATATCATGTCAGGCCACCAATAATATTGTTGCAAGAGTGTTTGAGTCCAAACTCTGCCCGGATGTTCAGCCACCTGAGAATCGTGTCCCCATTGTAATACTTTAGTATGAAGTCTCTTAGGTACTACAGTCTTGCCTGGTGGGACTGGTGGCCCCGTCCCAACTGCATAGGTTCCTCCATATTTCCTTCAGAATTAGATGCATTTTGGGAGGCAGGAATCGAGCAAGAAGGAGTGACACCCGCCACGTGCCTTCTCGTGCTTGACCCCTCCCATGCTCTTTCCTGTAGTCGTTGATCGATTCGGGTTACCAAGTCCACGATGGAGTCCAAGGATTGAGGTAACTCTCGGGCTGCCATTTCATCTTTTAATCTGGGTGACAGACCCTCTAAGAATATGGACTGGAGACAGTTCTCCTCCCAATGGAGTTCGGATGCCAACGTCCTGAATTCAATGGTATAATCCTCCAGTGGTTGCCCTCCTTGCCGGAGTTGTAAAAACTTGGACCCAGCAACCACTTGTTTCCCTGGATCGTCAAACACTGCTTGAAACAATTCCAAGAACTTAGGAAGATTTTGTAAGACTGGATCCGATCATCGTAGAAAGGGGAAGCCCAGGCCAGGGCCTTACCCTCCAACAGTGACAGGATATATGTCGTTTTGGTAAGATCATCTGGAAAGAGGGAGGCTTGAAGATGAAAGTGAATACCGCACTGGTCGAGAAATCCTTGACACAAGCGAGGGTCTCCGGCGTAGCATTGAGGAGTCGGTAATGGAATCACGGACCGGGTATTACTCTGCCCCACCGATGGCAATGGTGGCGGGACAGTCTGAGCTGAAGCTATAGAATCCAGACGGGCGTTAAGTCATTCCAAGGAAGCCGCCATGGATTCTAGTATGCGTTGCTGCTCCATGACCTTCTGAGCTAATCCAGGAATGGCCTGGTGAGCTGAGGCCTCTGCTGGGTCCATGGCCTTGGTATTCTGTTATGAATCGGAAAGTGGATCCCTGTTCCAAGGTAGAGTCAGTACTACCGAGAAGGAAGTCAACCCTCTTCGGTCTCTATCGTCGGATGGCAAGGCCTGTTGAAAATGTTGAGATGAAGGCTTCACCCTGGAAGCTCATGATCCCCCCAGAAGGAGCCCGTAGGGACAAGGCCGCTGGGACTTAGGAGACTCCCTGAAGAGTGAAGATGGTCTGGATGCAGGCGCCTCCTGCAGGTCGTGGGTTCCAGATGGCTGGCGCCTCCAGCAGGTCGTGATCAGTCCGGCAGTACACGTCAGAAGCTAGTCCCAATCCAGTCCAAGGGTCAAAGTCCAGAGGAGGTGGAGTTCCAGGAGGGGCCATGACTATTTCCTGTCATGGCCTTTTAAATTTCTTCTTCAGCCGCACGCACGGCTCTTAGTGAAGGCAGGGAGGGAGGAACCAGCCCGGCCGAGAGGAACCATGTGGCCGGGCTTGGCAGCGTCAGCAGCCTCGAGGAAGGCAGCAGGAAGGTTGCCTGCCACAGCAGGAGTTTCGGTAAGGCCCGATGCTAGGGTGAGTGTCATTGCCGCGACTGTCGGCCCGGCTCGGGTCGCAACCCGCCACGGCCGGCGGCCATGACGCCCGGCCCTGGGCCGCCACGGCGAGGAGCTGATGGGAGGGAGGGAAGCGGGATGGGAGGGAGGGAAGCAGATAAAGTGGGCCATTTTGGAGAATCGATCCACAACCACCCATATTACCGTATTGTCCTCAGATGGCGGCAGATCCACAATAAAATCCGTGGAAATATGTGTCCAGGATTTCTGGGGAATAGGTAGCGGCTATAAAAGTCCCCATGTCTTTCTGGTAGGACTCTTGTGCTGTGCACAAGTTGGGCAAGAATCTACATATGCACGAATATCATGTCAGGCCACCAATAATATTGTTGCAAGAGTGTTTGAGTCCGAACTCTGCCCGGTCCGAGGGTCAAGAGCCAAAGAGTCGATCCAACGAGGAGAAGAAACAGAAGCGGGACGAAGACAGATCCAGGAGCACGGAACACCGGAACTGAGTACAGGACCTCAATACCAAGGTCTGAGTGTTAGACCTTGCCTTAAATACAGGAATCAGGAGGCGGAGTTCCAGGAGGGGCCATGACTATTTCCTGTCATGGCCCTTTAAATATCTTTTTCAGCCATGCATGCGGCTCTTAGTGAAGGCAGAAAGGGAGGAGCCAGCCCGGCCGAGAGGAACCATGTGGCCAGGCTTGGCAGCATCAGCAGCCCCAAGGAAGGCAGCAGGAAGGTTGCCTGCCACAGCAGGAGTTTCGGTAAAGCCCGACGCTAGGGTGAGTATCATTGCTGCGACCGTCAGCCCGGCCCGGGTCGCAACCCGCCACGGCCGGCGGCCATGACGCCCGGCCCTGGGCCGCCACGGCGAGGAGCTGATGGGAGGGAGGGAAGCGGGATGGGAGGGAGGGAAGCAGATAAAGTGGGCCATTTTGGAGAATCGATCCACAACCACCCATATTACCGTATTGTCCTCAGATGGCGGCAGATCCACAATAAAATCCGTGGAAATATGTGTCCAGGGTTTCTGGGGAATAGGTAGCGGCTATAAAAGTCCCCATGTCTTTCTGGTAGGACTCTTGTGCTGTGCACAAGTTGGGCAAGAATCCACATATGCACGAATATCATGTCAGGCCACCAATAATATTGTTGCAAGAGTGTTTGAGTCCAAACTCTGCCCGGATGTTCAGCCACCTGAGAATCGTGTCCCCATTGTAATACTTTAGTATGAAGTCTCTTAGGTACTACAGTCTTGCCTGGTGGGACTGTGAATGTTGTGGAGAGGATAATGTGAGCTGGGTGAATAATATTTTGAAGTGACTCCTCAATGTCCACATCGGAGAAGGATCGAGACAGTGCATCAGCCTTGATGTTCTTATTAGCGAGTCGATATCGAAGCTTGAAATCGAAACGTGAGAAGAAAAGTGCCCAGTGAGCCTGACATGGGTTCAAGCGTTGAGCTTGTTGGAGATACACCAAGTTTTTGTGGTCTGTGAAGACAGTAATATGGTGTTGTGCTCCCTCCAGCCACTGTCGCCACTCTTCGAATGTGAGCTTGATAGCAAAAAGTTCTTTGTCGCCAATAGAATAATTGTGCTCCGCTGGAGAAAATTTTCTAGAAAAATAGGAGCACGGATGAAATTTTCCTGATGCATTGTTTTGGCTCAGGACAGCTCCTACTCCTTCAGCGGAGGCATCGACCTCCACTGTAAACGGATATCTGGGATCCAGATGTCGAAGGCAAGATTGTTGAAGAAAGGATTCTTTGAGAGCCTGAAAGGCTTCAACAGCCTCTAAGGGCCAGGCCTTGATGTTTGCCCCCTTACGAGTGAGTGCCGTAAGAGGCGCAGCCTGCTTGGAAAAGTTCTGTATAAAACTATGATAGTAGTTTGCAAATCCAAGGAATCGCTGGAATACCCGTAGACCACTAGGCTGAGGCCATTCTTGGATGCATCTTAATTTAGTGGGGTCCATTTGAAAACCTTGCTTAGAAATGATATATCCCCAAAAAGGTAAAGCTTCTCTTTCAAAAATACATTTTTCCAGTTTAGCATAGAGTTGGTTTTCTCTCAGACGTTGTAGCACTTGAATAACATGTTGCTGATGCGTCTGTAAATCGCAGGAAAAAATCAAAATGTCATCTAGGTAGACTGCCACGCAGACATAGAGCAGATCTCTAAATATTTCATTAATAAAGTGCTGAAAAACGGCAGGAGCATTGGTCAATCCAAATGGCATAACAAGATATTCATAGTGTCCATCTCTGGTGTTAAAAGCCGTCTTCCACTCATCTCCCTCATGAATCCTGACTAAATTATATGCTCCTCGGAGATCCAACTTCAAAAACACCTTGGCCCCCTGTAGGCAGTCGAAGAGTTCAGCTAAAGTGGTAATGGGTACCGGTCCTTTATGGTAATGGCATTTAGCCCAGGTAATCTATACACGAACGCAAGGTCCCATTTTTTTTCCCCAACAAAGAAATAGCCAGCCCCAGCTGGAAATTTGGAGTGCCTAATGAATCCTTTCTGTAAGTTGTCTTGAATATATTTTGATATAGCATGGGTCTCCAAGGCAGACAACAGATAGACCCTACCCCGTGGCGGGGTGACGCCAGGAATCAAATTGATGCTACAATCGAATTCTCGATGTGGAGGCAAACTGTCCACAGCCTTTTTGGAAAAGAATTTCCAAAAACTGCTTGTATGTGGCGGCAGACCCTCAAGCCGGGAAGTACAGATGAAGCTACCGGAGGAACTTGATCTGTGAATGCAGGTCTCCTGGCATGTTGATCCCCAGTGGATTAGTTTTTAAGATGTCCAGTTGAAATGTGGGTTGTGTTGTTGTAACCATGGAATGCCAAGAACTATAGGATGGATGGCTCTCTGGATGATATAGAAGGAGATGCTTTCAGTGTGGTTCGGTGAAATGTGACACTCCATCGGAACTGTATGATGAGTTATCCTCCCCGGCAGGGGATCTCCATGAATGGAGGATATAATTAACTGCTTTGGACACAAGCAAGTAGGAATGTGTAGTTGCTCTACCACATCCTGTAGAATAAAATTTCCACCAGATCCAGAATCTACTAAAGCCAGAGTGGATAACTGATGATCTTTGAAACCCAGGGTGACATGCAGAGCTAGTGGGGTGCCGGAGAGGTGATGCCTAGGGTTACTCCCCAGATGGAGCCTAGGCGTTGGAGTTTCCTGGACGTGTTGGACAACGGGCAATGAGATGACCCGCTCCTCCACAATAGAAACAGAGGCCTGCCTTGCAGCGTCTTTGACGTTCTTCTGGAGAAAGGGGGCCCCGTCCCAACTGCATAGGTTCCTCCATATTTCCTTCAGAATTAGATGCATTTTGGGAGGCAGGAATCGAGCAAGAAGGAGTGACACCCGCCACGTGCCTTCTCGTGCTTGACCCCTCCCATGCTCTTTCCTGTAGTCGTTGATCGATTCGGGTTACCAAGTCCACGATGGAGTCCAAGGATTGAGGTAACTCTCGGGCTGCCATTTCATCTTTTAATCTGGGTGACAGACCCTCTAAGAATATGGACTGGAGACAGTTCTCCTCCCAATGGAGTTCGGATGCCAACGTCCTGAATTCAATGGTATAATCCTCCAGTGGTTGCCCTCCTTGCCGGAGTTGTAAAAACTTGGACCCAGCAACCACTTGTTTCCCTGGATCGTCAAACACTGCTTGAAACAATTCCAAGAACTTAGGAAGATTTTGTAAGACTGGATCCGATCATCGTAGAAAGGGGAATCCCAGGCCAGGGCCTTACCCTCCAACAGTGACAGGATATATGTCGTTTTGGTAAGATCATCTGGAAAGAGGGAGGCTTGAAGATGAAAGTGAATACCGCACTGGTCGAGAAATCCTTGACACAAGCGAGGGTCTCCGGCGTAGCATTGAGGAGTCGGTAATGGAATCACAGACCGGGTATTACTCTGCCCCACCGATGGCAATGGTGGCGGGACAGTCTGAGCTGAAGCTATAGAATCCAGACGGGCGTTAAGTCGTTCCAAGGAAGCCGTCATGGATTCTAGTATGCGTTGCTGCTCCATGACCTTCTGGGCTAATCCAGGAATGGCCTGGTGAGCTGAGGCCTCTGCTGGGTCCATGGCCTTGGTATTCTGTTATGAATCGGAAAGTGGATCCCTGTTCCGAGGTAGAGTCAGTACTACCGAGAAGGAAGTCAACCCTCTTCGGTCTCTATCGTCAGATGGCAAGGCCTGTTGAAGATGTTGAGATGAAGGCTTCACCCTGGAAGCTCATGATCCCCCCAGGAGGAGCCCATAGGGACACGGCCGCTGGGACTTAGGAGACTCCCTGAAGAGTGAAGATGGTCTGGATGCAGGCACCTCCTGCAGGTTGTGGGTTCCAGATGGCTGGCGCCTCCAGCAGGTCGTGATCAGTCCGGCAGTACACGTCAGAAGCTAGTCCCAATCCAGTCCAAGGGTCAAAGTCCAGAGGAGGTGGAGTTCCAGGAGGGGCCATGACTATTTCCTGTCATGGCCTTTTAAATTTCTTCTTCAGCCGCACGCACGGCTCTTAGTGAAGGCAGAGAGGGAGGAACCAGCCCGGCCGAGAGGAACCATGTGGCCGGGCTTGGCAGTGTCAGCAGCCTTGAGGAAGGCAGCAGGAAGTTTGCCTGCCACAGCAGGAGCTTCAGTAAGGCCCGACGCTAGGGTAAGTGTCATTGCCGCGACTGTCGGCCCGGCTCGGGTTGCAACCCGTCGCGGCCGGCAGTCATGACGCCCGGCCCCGGGCCACCGCGGCCGGCAGTCCTAACAATAATATATTTATAAATGATCTGGAAAGGGGCACAATGAGTGAGGTGCTTAAATTTTCAGATAACACAAAATTATGGAGTGTAGTTAAAACTCAAGCAGATCATGATAAATTGCAGGAGGACCTTGTGAGACTAGAAGATTGGGCATCCAAATGGCAGATGAAATTGCATGTGGACAAGTGCATGATGATGCATATAGGGAAAAATAACTCTTGCTGTAGTTACATAATGTTAAGTTCCAGATTAGGAGTTACCACCCAGGAAAGAGATCTAGGCCTCATAGAGGATAATACATTGAAACTGTTGGCTCAGTGTGCTACGGCGGTCAACAAAACAAACAGAATATTAGGAATTATTAGCAAGGGAATGGTGAATAAAATGGTGGATATCATAATGCCTCTGTATACTTCATGGGCTAGGGTGTACAGTTCTGGTCGCCGCATCTTAAAAAAGATATAGTTGCAATGGAGAAAGTACGGAGGACGACCAAAATGATAAAGGGGATGGAACAGCTCCCCTAAGAGAAAAGGCTAAAGAGGTTAGGACTGTTCAGCTTGGAAAAGAGACGGCTGAGGGGGGATATGCAGGAGGTCTACAAAATCATGAAAGGACTTGAACGGGTAAATGTGAATCAGTTATTTACTCTTTCGGATAATACAAGGACTAAGGTGCACTCCATCAAGATAGAAATTAACTCATTCAAAACAAATCAGAGAAAATTATTTTTCACTCATTGCATAATTAAGCTCTGGAATTCATTCTTAGAGGGTGTGGTTACTGCAGTTAGTGTAGCTGGGTTTAAAAAGGTTTGGATAATTTCCTAGAGCAGAAGTCCATAAACTGCTATTAATCAATAAGGATTAGTAACTTGAGACCTATTCATTAAAGGCTCGAATTTTAATGGCCCGCGCGCCTCACAAGAGCCGGACCTCGGCAGAGAGGCGATCCGGGGGACTGGGAGGGACAGTCTGGGGGGTGGGGCGGGGCTAGAATCGCCCGGTACAGCAGCCATTTGCCGTTGTGTCGGGGGATCATGCGCCAGCACCACTTGCTACAGCTCCCTTGCAGGAGCAAAAAGTAAGTTAAAAAAATGAGTCCGCTCCTTAATTGGAGCAGACTGGGAGGGAACTGGGGAAGCCTGATGGTGCATCGCCACGGGAATTAGCAAAATTCTACCCCCCTAGTGCACGCCACGTGGGATTTTTTAACCTGCTCATGACAGTGCGCACATGTTATAAAATCACATGTCCATGTGTGTGCGCTGGGTATTTTTTTTTAATCTACCCCTTAATGTTTGGGTACTTGGCAGGTACTTGTGACTTGGTTGACCATTGTTGGTGACAGGATACTAGTCTTGATGGACCCTTGGTCTGACCCAATATGGCAAATCTTATGTTTTTATGTTATGTAAGATACCAAGTTGTGTTGTATACTAAAAGCATATATAAAATCAGAATTTAGAACACAAAAACAAACCACACAATAAACCCCCACCCTGCCATAGACACACACTCACACTCACACTCGTACACGTACACAGACATACAAAAAACCCTGTTCCATAAAAATGACTCCCAGAGGTAATAGCTAGGGTCCCATATAGTGAGATGTAGTGAAGCATTGCTAGGCAATTTCATTGTGAGTTTAATGGCCATTCCAGCAGGAGAGATCTGCAGTCCCTCCTGTATTGAAAGGAAGGAATCACATCCAAAATGGTCAGCTCACATTCCGGAGGGGTGAGAGAGGTTTTCTTAAGGATCCCCTGGAGGATGCTGCATCCTTATTGTAAGGGGGGGAGGCGATTGGTAGGGGACAATAATCTCAGAGGAGGCTTCTGCATTTGTTATGCAGGAGGAAGGGAAAGGGGCTTTGTTTAGTGCACTTAGGACTACAAAAGGAGGGGAGATTGTCACAGTCTTCATGAGGAGGGTTGGATCTAGTCAGCAGGGTATTTCTTCTTCCCAATTATTGAAGGAAGTTTTAGTATTCAATTTGCTAAATTTATTGCATATGACAATAAGTCCTTTTTTAGTATGCATGTTAAAATTTTACCAAGTCAAATGTGTAACTTTTTTTGTGTCATTTCTATTGCAAAGGCCACCAAGATCTTTAAAAAAAAGGAAATAAATTAATATATTATCAAAAAATTGCCAAGATATTCAAAATGCATTAAAACACTAAACAATGAATATATGATGTACCTCACAAAAATATAATCCCTTGCACTGGATTGTCTCTACTCAAGCTATCTTTCTCCTTAAACTGTGACTATCTGCATTATTGTCTTTGGGAATATATGAGGCTAGTAAAAAATCGGTAATGAAGGATTTGACACATTCTTGGGTATGCTCCTTTTTACTGAGAATTCCCTAAGTTATCTCCATAATAGTGTTTTGAAGATTGACTTTAATTCCTGAAGATTCCAGGGCACACCTGGAGAGTAGGCAACCAAAATCTGGACAGGCATATTCATAAAACATTATTGTCGTCCACAGTAAAAAAGCAACAAATGTCACTCCAGCATTCAAAAACAGAAAATACATTAACATAAAGCTATGTCAGTGTGTTTTCTGTTTTTGAAACATAGTTATAATCAAGGCTCAGACAGCCTTCACAATTGGAAAGTCAGGCAGATATAGACTGTTCTTCCAAAGGAAAATGTTAGGGATGTGCAGAAGGAAAAAATGTGTTTCATTTCCATTTCCGTTTCGCTGGGACCCAAATTAATTTTATTAGCTTCATAGTGGGAAAAACCAATCCGTTCATTAGTTTCATTCGTTTTACCATTAAAGTCAATGGGGAAGTATTTGCAGCCTATTTTTGGCTGCAGAATTGGGGTTTTCATATCAATTCTGATGAAACGTCTGGGCAGCAATCATCAGAAGGGGAAAAAAACTCCAATACCTCCAATACCACTCCAATACCTCCAATACCACTTTGCCACAGTCTAAGTACTTAGACTGTGGCAAAGTGGCACCAAAGTGGCATGAATACCACAAATATTATACCAGAATCTAAAATATCAATACACCTCCTATCAGGAAAACAGAACAGGCCAAGCTACTCCAGATCCCTACAGAGAAACCACATATTAAAAGAATGCTTCATCTCAATCTTTGCATGCAGAACACAAATCCTCACCAAATACAGTATAAAGCCATATAAAGTATAAATAGAAATGTGCAGACAAAAACTGAACTGTAAAACACATTTCGCCAGACTCTATACAGTGCAACAATGGAAAAACAAAAATTTCACCATTCCTCATGAAGCAATCTATAAAATCACGATATATAAATCATTAATCATAATAGTAAAATCATACTAATAAAATAATTTCCAAAAGCTGATGAATAGAATATCCAATAATGAAAGACATGAAAATTTTGAAAGCTTTACCAAACACCAATAACATTTTTCAAACAGCAGACACATCACATACTACCCAATAATTAAAATGGTAGTCAATCAAGAAAAATGAACTTAAAAAGCCACCTTTACTTACCCTCTCCAGCAGTTCTCCTACTCCTTTCTCTTGCAGGCCAGACCAGAAGCAGCAGTAGCTGCTGAAGCTGTCCTCACGGTCCTCTTCCTTAGGGACCACAACCAGTCTCTTCTGACTCTCACACACACACACACCAGTCACAGCCTCAGGACCAGTTTCTGTCTCTTGCACACCAATCATTTCCCCAACCAGTCTCTTTCTCTCTCTCTCTCTTACACACACACACACACACACACACACACACACACACACCAGTCATCTCCCTGATCAGTCTTTCTCACTCATACACACATCACCTCTCTGGCCAGTCTCTCTCAATCGCACAATGCTCTCGCTCTCTCTTACTTACACACAAGCTTTCAGTCACACACATGCGCTCTCTATTTCACTTACACACAAGCTCTCAATCACACACATGTTCTATCTCACTTGCAAACAGGCTCAATCATACACATGCCGTCTCTCACAGCCACAAACCAGCCAAAAACATCTCCATCTCTCTCTCGCACACACACATTGACACACACAAGCACCCTGTCAATCGCAGGAGCAAAACTGTGGAATACACTTCCAGTTCAATTAAGGATGCAACAAGAAAAAAGCAAATTTAAAGCAGAGCTAAAAACATGGCTCTTTAAAATGGCCTATAAGGAAAATGAGAAACAGACAAGCGCTTAAATCCAACAACCACAGGTGGCTTCGTTTTAAACCTTTAACCGATGCTGGAAACGTATAGTTATGTTTTTAGTATTTTATTGGTTTAATATTTATGTATATATTTTATATTTTAACAGCTAATAGGTTTTAGTTATTCTTTTCTTTTAAGTTTTGTTGTTTTATCTTTATAATCGATTGTAATTTCTTTACTGTATATTTGTTGAAATGTAAACCGCTGTGAAGGCTATGCTGAGACAACGGTATATAAATAACAATAAACCTTAAACCCTCCCTGACGCACATTTATTTATTTATTTATTTATTTTTAATTTTTATATACCGACATTCTTACATCCGATGTAAATCATACCGGTTTACATTAAACAAAATAGCAGGAAATAAATTTCCATAGTCTAATACAAAGAACATTTCTAATTAAAATTATTAACAAGCGAAAAGAAAAGGTAAAGAATTGGAATAAAGTTTAAATAAAAGAAAAATATAAAATATATATATTTTTTTTTTTTACAAGCACAAGGGTTGCACGAAGGGGTGCACATATATACCATACACATACAGAAGCACCCTCCCTATCTCACATGCATGAAGCACCTTCCCTGTCTCAGCCTGGTCTCAGGCGGTGGCTGGCTGCACTGATCTTCTTTTCTTCGGCCCTGCCGGCCTGCTCTCCGGTGGCAGCTGGCTGCGGTCTTCATTTCTCCAGCGGTGGCTAGCTGCGCTGGTCTTCTTTTCTTCAGCCCCAACAGAGGTCAGTGGCAGCTGGCTGCTGTTTAAAAGTCCACCTCGGAGGTAAAACTGTTTAAAAGAACAACTCTGATTCTACTTTTCATTATTATTCTTTATTGTAAATCATATACTATGCATACACATACAGATCGATACACAGGAAGCAAAAGTACACAGGAAGCATATATATACTTACATTATAGTTAAGAGCTCAGCGCTGGCTCTGCAACAGATACAGAATCCTTGCTAAACCCTACCACATACCAGCTCTGCTTATATAGGTTAAAAATACAAAGTCAGCAAATCATCTGATTTCTGCTTGCATGCTTCACACCACTAATTTTTTTACACTGTCTGCTTACAAGCAGCTGTTATTTGTCTCCCCTTATCTTCGCATTCCTTCCCACAGACTATTTGCTTCGTACCCTCAGAGATATCTCCTGCCCCATCCTGTGGCTTACTTTGTTGATTCTCCGGTGTCTGTGAATCCCTGCAAAGACAGTTTATAGCTTTCTTCTTCGACATCTGGCATTCAAGGTCTCAGATCTGTGTTTCTGGCTGGTATTTTTCCATCAGCAGACATACCAGCAGTATGTTCAGCAATGGTGGAGAGGCCGGGGATTGAACCCGGGTATAATCAACACTGCGCCTGTCTTCATTCTTCGGCCCGGCGCCCTCAAATGTGAGCAGGTGCAGAGGAGGCCACATGATCAGCTAGTCCATCCCACCGGGGGAAGCCTGATTCCTTGATAGGCCAATCCGCCCCTGGTGGAATCTCTCAAATGGCCTTCTATTTTAAACAACCACTAAAACACCAGGAACCAAAAGAATGAAACTAATGATGTGTTGCATTCATGGTGGTTCGCTATGCGCTTCGCAGACCCATGAATGCAACAAAAAGGGACCTATTAGTTGCGGATTGCGCATTCATTGAAAACGGATGCACATCCCTAGAAAATATGTTTACTGCCTGTTCTGAAAAAGAGACACACACAGGCTATCCTTCCAGATCATTTTGTTGTCCTTCAAGAGAGAGACATGCAGACTTTTCTCAATATAGAAACCTGCAGACTGTTCTCAGTGGGAGTCAAGCAAACTGTCTTTTAAGGAGCGAGATTCGTAGATGTCCCTCACAGACATATCCACAGACTGTCCCCTGGAGATACAGATATACAAATTGTGTTAACCCTCAAATTACCACTCCAGGTAGCCAAAGGTACACAAACTACGCTTATGAGAGACAAATAGACACAAACTACCTCCTGGAGAAGCAGATGCCCAGGTTGCCCCATACAATAAGCCTTTTTTTCTCTTTTGCAGATTGCATTCCCAAAGATGGTTGCTAGCTGCTGTCGCTTCCTCTGCTATTTCTGCCGCATCAGCCGCCAGAATCAAAGGGCCATGTTTGAGCATCTCGGTTATCTGCTGGAGAACAGCAGTGTTGGATTAGGTATGTAATGAGAACACTCCTAGAGTGAGGAGGGATGGAATGAAGAGCTATAAAATGGGTTAACATTAGAATCTGATACTGGATTGATATACTGAACAAGAAAACTGTCTACTTTCCTTACCTACTGTTCACCATTGCTCATGTCACATGTGAATAATGACTTTACTTATGCTGAATCCTAAACATACAGGGAGGAAAGAACAATATTGGAAACCAATGCATGTTTCACAGTAAAATCCATTGAAAGATATCACAACATTTATGGCAGAGGTTTAATCTGTGATATCAAGCACCGGTCCAGATTTTATGTATTGTTATTGTTAGTTTTCATTTGTTGTTGTTCATCATTAGTATATTTGGTTTTTTCATATTATCTGCCTATAGGCAGACTATACTTGTTTTAAATAAAGCTAAGTTAAATGGGGGTTTGCATAGATCCGGGAATAGGCACAAGAATACAGAGCCTGTCACCTCTAGGGTTTCATGGCTCAGAAAAGTGGTACAGGGTTACAAATCTTGTGAGGCCCTGAAGGGCAGTTCTTACCTCCTGCCAGCAGAGGGCTTTGGTGGGCCTCTTGGGTTATCTTTCAGTCCTTCTAGCTCTATGGCCCACACTTCCTGCTGATTGCCATCTTTTTTTCTGTCTGGATACACATATATCACAAGGAAAAAGCATGTGTGCTCAAACTCTTGGACTGTTCATCACATTAAATCCGTTTATTGAAGAAAGCTTATGGTGTTTGAATTCCACAAATGTTTTGAAATATATAATTCCTCTAATTCCTCGACACGGCCATGGTTCACATGATTGCTGTGTCAAGAGGAACGTACAGAGTTTTCATATCTACAAATAAACAGGTATAAGTTAGAGCAATTGCAGCTACAAAACATGTAAATAAAGCTTGAATTTGATTGTTAAATTACAGAAGGAAAGCACATACCAAAGTTTGAGTAGAAACCATAGATAAATGATGCACCAGTCTGCAAAAGAAACAGGCAGATTGTTACAGAAGTAAGCTGGAAAATATCCTAAAGAATAATAAGCTCTCAAAAGGTACACAAGAGTTACATTCCATGAATACAAGAAGGTCAAAATTCAAAAGGACTGTAGGGTATTTAAATCATATGCTGCAGCATTCACATAGTTTGATATGAAAAATGTTCAAAGGAAAAAATTAGCAACGGTCAGCATCTTGTAGAAACAACTGAGTCTGCCAAAAGTGCATTAGCCAATCAGGGGAAATCACATGGAGAAATAGATCAATCAGAAAATAGGAGAAGAAAAGGGAAAAAATATATCACTAAAATGACAAGAACTGGCACTGACATGTCTGCCTATATTCACTAGAGATGTGAATCGTGTGCCCGATCGTCTTAACGATCTGATCACTGGAGATGTGAATCGGAATCGGTTCTGATTCACATCATTAATTTTTTTTTAGTGAGGCCCGACCCTTTAAAATTGACCCCTTACCTTCCCCTACCCCCCCGAACCCCCCCAAAACTTTTTACGAGTACCTGGTGGACCAGTGGGGGCGCAGGGACCGATTTCCCCGCTCTCGGGCCATCGGCGCCATTTTGACTGCCACTCAAAAATGGCGCCGATGGCCCGATTAAAAAAACCCCCACCCAACCCTTTAAAGATGACCCCTTAACTTCTCCCACCCTCCCCCCAAAACATTTTTAAATTACCTGGTGCTCTAGTGGTGGTCCTGGGAGCGATCTCCCGTTCTCGGGCCGTCGGCTGCCAATCATAAAGATGGCGCCGATGGCCCTTTGCCCTTACCATGTGGCAGGGTATCTGTGCCATTGGCCGTCCCCTGTCACATGGTAGGAGCACTGGCTGGCCGGCGCCATCTTTAAAGATGGCGGCCGCCATCTTTTCGGTCAGCATCTTGGAGTGGTCTTGGGGTGTGCTGCAGTAGCAGCCAGGACTGCAGTAGATGGATCAGAATCCCCTTGGAGCAATGTACCTGAAGCAGAGTCCATCTGAGGCAGAGTAATTGACTTAGTCTGGAACTGAATCCTGTCAAGGACCAGCTCTGATTGCTATGGGAATGTAATGGGAACTGGCCCATCTGGCTGCATAGACATGGTAGGAAAAGCTTGCTCAGCCTAGTACAGGGTCATGGCAAGTACCAGCTCAGCTTGAGGTGGAGGTATGGCAGGGTCTGGCCCATCTGGCAGGGAAGACATGGCAGACATGGCAGGACAAACTGATGTCAAAGGCAATGACTGGCAATGACTGGAATGACTGACAATGATTGGCAATGACTGGAAGGAGGCAGGTGGATTCTCTGTAAATGGAGCACAGTCATCTGTAGCATGGTCTCTTGTGCTACTGGAACAAAATCCTTAGCACTGGAACTGGCACAGCTTGGGATGGTGACTTAAATGTTATGGATGCAGTCTGGAAGAGTCCTTGGCGCTTGAATGAGCTTAGCCTGGGGTAGCATCTTCCCTGGTGCTACAAATGGCCTGGAGCAGAGGCTAAGGTGCTGTGACTGGAAAAGCAGCTTGGTGAAGGATCCTTGAAACCATTGTGAGAACAGTCTGGAACAGAAAGCCTACAGGAGAGGCCAGCTGGAGCAAGATCTCAGATGCTGCTGTGGGAGAAGAAGTTTTATAAAAGATCTTTGTATCTGCTGTGGGCCCAGTTTGGGGGTAGAGTCTGTGATGAGGTGGACACAGCCTGAGAATGAAAGTGCTGCAAGTGCAGCCTGGGCTGGGACCTCAGGAGATGCTGCAGGCAAAGCTTGGACCAGTGTCTTTAGACACACTATAGTAGTTGCCTGGATCGGGTTCTTGAAAAATGCTACAGAAACAGCCATTTTCTTGGAATGGGTTGCTGGAGCATCCTGGATCAGTCTCTAGTTGTGCTGTGGTATCACCCTGTATTACGATTCAATGAATCGGTGAACCCTTGGGCCGCAATGACAAGGTAAAAAGGCTTACCGTGGTTCCTTGTTGGTGGGAGATGAACCTCAGGGTCAGCAGCCAGAGTTACCTGTAGGGCAGTGGTATACACAGTCCGGAGTCAAGGCAGGCAGCAAAGAGACAAATTCCAGTATCCAAAGCAGGGTAAGAGGCAGGTGGCAGGCAAGGCAAAGTCCAGTATCCTATAACTGGGGGGGGGGGGGGGAGGAGCCAAGCGCCTGTGTCAGATTGGGGCTAAGGCTGCCCCTGCAGGAGCCATGCTGCTGGCTCCCTGCTGCCTTAGCCGATGATGAGGACCACGCAGAGAGTACCAAAGAGATCCACCTCTGCCACTGCTCGTAGGTGCGGTCGGCTGAGTGGGTCGGCCCCCGCCGATTGCAACAGTACCCCCCTCCTTTAAGACCCCTTCCAGGACGCCTAGGTTTCTCCGGGTGATTGGCATGAAAATCCACAAGGAGTGTTTTGTTGAGTATATTCTTCATGGGCTCCTACGAATCTTCCTCTGGGCCATACCCCTCCCAAGCTATGAGATATTCCCAATGTCTCTTATGAGGGCGGACATTCAGGATCTTTCTGACTTGGTACATCTCCTCCTCCTCCATGGAGATTTCCTGGGGAGTGGGCGGTTTTTCGTGCAGGCCACGACAGCATCACTGGTTTCAAAAGCGAAACATGGAAAACATTATGGATTTTAAATGATGGAGGAAGACGTAGTTGATAGGTGACAGGAGTGACCTGTCTCAAGATTGGAAAAGGACCCACGCAGCGAGGGGCAAGCCTCATGGAAGGCACACGTAAACGTAGTTGCGAGTGCTAAGCCAAACCTTTTCTCCAACCTTAAGGTAAGGTGCTGGCCACCGATGCTTGTCTGTAGTATTCTTTGTTCTCTGGGCAGCTTTGCTGATCATGGTTTCAATCTAAGTCCATAGCACATGGAGATCCTGTGCTGTCATCTGAGCAGCTGGGGACGGCACGGATAATGGTATTGGAAGGGGAGGGAGTGGTTGTCTCCCATAGACACGGATCCTGTAGCTGCGTTGGCATGACTGTTATGGGAGAATTTTTCCCATGGGAGAAGGTCGGCCCAATCATCCTGTCGTTCATTCACAAAAGCTCTTAAAATGTTTTTAAGGTGCAGTTAGTTTGTTCGGTTTGTCCATTGGCCTGGGAGTAGTAGGCTGTAGTAAAATCCAGTTTAACCCCAAATTTGTTGCACAAAGACTACCAATATTTGGCCATGAACTGGGTTCCACGATCGGACACAATATGGCGAGGTAGTCCATGTAATCGTGTTTTGTAAACAATTTGGCCAATTCTGGAACAGAAGGTAGTGTTGGGAGAGCGATAAAGTGGGCCATTTTAGAAAAACGGTCAATGACCACCCAAATTACTCGATTACCATTGGAAGTAGGTAATTCCACCACAAAATCTGTGACAATATGAGTCCAAGGCTCCTTGGGTACCGGCAGAGGTTGTAATAAGCCCCAAGGACATCCAACTGGAGTTTTCTGCTGGGCACAGGTTGGGCACGAGCCTACATAGGCTTTCACATCCTGGTACATCTGTGGCCACCAATAATATCTTCTGAGGAGTGAGAAAGTTCGAGCTCAGCCTGGGTGTCCTGCTACTTTAGAATCATGGCCCCATTTCAACAAGCATTGTCGTAACCGGGTTGGAACAACAGTCTTCCCTGGGGGAACTACATGGGTAGTGGCCATCAGGATTCATGCTGGGTCGATAATAAACCTCGGTGGGACTGGAAGATCTTCAGCCTTGGAAGCGCGAGAGAGAGGGTCTGCTCTGACATTTTTTGTGGCTGGCCTGTATTTCACCAGGAAATCAAAATGGTTAAAAAATAAGGACCAGCGCGCTTGACGGGGGTTTAGACATTGGGCTTGGCGGAGAAGTTCTAGATTCTTATGGTCAGTATATACCGTAATAGTGTGTTGAGCTCCCTCCAACCATTGTCATCAGGCCTCAAAAACTAGTTTTATGGCCAGGAGTTTCTTATCTCCGATACCATATCCTTTTTCAGCTGGGGAAAATTTATGAGAAAATTAGGAACAGGGGTGAAAAATCCCCTTAGTGGAAATTTGACCCAAGCAGCCCCAACAGCAGTGGAAAAGGCATCTACTTCCAAGACAAAAGAACGTACAGGATCTGGGTGGTAAAGGCAGGTTTCAGAAAGGAAGGCCTTCTTAAGCCTGGAAAAAGCATCCAACGCCTCCACAGACCACTCTCTGGTATTGGCTCCTTTGCGAGTTAGTGCGGTCAATGGAGCAACTAATTGAGAGTAATGAGGAATGAAGTGTCTATAAAAATTGGCAAAACCCAAAAATCATTGTAGGGAGCACAGACCAGAAGGCTGGGGCCATTCCCAGATGCAGGCCACTTTATCCGGATCCATTTGGAACCCGGTAATGGAGATAATGTATTCTAAAAAAGGCAAGGACTCTGCTTCAAAAATGCATTTTTCCAATTTTACATAGAGCTTGTGGGCTCGCAAGCGTTGCAGTACTTGTTGGACATCACCGCGGTGAGATTGCAGATCTCGGAAGAATATCAACACATCATCCAGATAGACTACTACTTTATTATATAATAGATCCCGAAAAATTTCATTCATCATGGACTGAAAGGCTGCAGGTGCGTTACACAGTCCGAAAGGCATTACTAAATATTCAAAATATCCATCCCGAGTATTAAACACAGTCTTCCATTCATCACCCGGCCTGATGCAGACTAAGTTATACGCCCCTTGTAGATCAAGCTTTGTAAACACTTGGGTGCCCTGTAACCGGTCCAGTAATTCAGGAATGAGAGGCAATGGGTAGCGATCTTTCCTGGTTATGGCATTTAATCCTCAATAATATATACAAGGCCGTAGCGTACCATCTTTCTTGGCCAAGAAGAAAAAATCAGCTCCAGCTGGTGACGTAGATGGGCGAATGAATCCCCGGTCTAAATTCTCCTGGATATATTGGGCCATGGCCTCAGTTTAAGGGAGAGATAGCGTATTTACCCTTCCCCGAGGAGGTATGGTCCCGGGAAGCAGGTTGATGGCACAATCAAATTATGTTCAGGAAGAATTTTTACATTTTCTTTTGAAAATACTTCAGCGAAACTGGCATATTGTGAAGGGAGGTCTCCTGAGGTGGTAGCAAGACATACAGTAAGAGGACGTGTCACTGGAAGAAGGCATTGCTGTTGACAATGTGAGCTCCATTTGGTTAACTGAAGTGTTTCCCAGTTGATCGCAGGGGAATGTTTTTGGAGCCAAGGCATTCCTAAAATGACTGGATGAACGGCTTTGTCAATTACGTGAAGAGAAATCTCTTCCATATGTAGTATACCAGTCTTTAGGTGCAGTGGAAGAGTAGTCTGAAGGATTCGTCCAGGGAGTGGGTCTCCGGATATTGAAGAAAGTATCACAGGTGTATCTCGTGGCATGGTAGGTAGACCAAGGTGTTCGACCAGATTACTCATAATGAAATTTCCCCCTGCCCCAGAATCCAGAAGGGCTAATGTCGAGAATTATTGCTGGTTTTGAATTATCGTTGCCGGAAGGATGAACTGGGGAGCAGAGCCGGTACAACCTAGAAACATCTCCCCTGTTGGTTCTAGGCTCTGGAGTTTCCCCCTTTCTTGGGACAATTGGCCAAAAAATAAATATAAACCTTGGGTTCGGCAACACCGTCTTTCTTCAGTCGTTAAAGGACTCCTCCCTAGTTGCATTGGTTCTTCCGGCTGAAGGTTCGTAGCCATTGGTTGAGAACGCATCAGAGGCCGAGATAAGGAGGGTGCAAGAGTGATTGGTCTATGTGGTCCACACAATTCTCTGGCATGTTGCTGAAGGTGTCGATCAATTTTGCCTGCTAGATCAATCAAATCATCCAAAGAGTCAGGGAGATCTCGAGCAGCTAACTCATCTTTGATGCGGGTGGCTAGTCCTTCCAAAACAATACTTCATAAACTGTCCTCTTGCCAATTCAATTCAGTAGCCATTGTCCGAAATTCAATGGCGTAATCGGATAGCGTACCACTACCTTGGCGTAAATGAAGAATGTCTGACCCAGTGGCCGACAAACGCCCAGGATCATCATAGGTGCATTTAAAAACTTGGAGAAAACCTGAATTTGTCATATGGCCAGGAGTACAGTAAAACTTCCTTTCAGGAGGCAAATGCAGGTCTTGGTTTTTGGATAACTGGGTCTCCATCACAGATGCAGATTCCTCTACAGAGGTGTAAGACATAGGGCTCAGGGTTAGAAATCACTTTTGATGACTGGGAAGAAGGCATGGAGACAGGCCTGGACCTGGCTGGAAGACATGTGCAGGTACAGGGCTGGAACTGGCTTCTGAAACTGATACAATCTTGGGTGAGTCTGAGACAATGACAGGTTTAAAAAGCGGAGTTAGACAAAATGACTGGGGAGAAAGTGCATGCTACCTTCCTTGGTTTTAGTGATGATCTCGTTAAAGCCTGACTTGAAGCAGATGGTGAAGCAGGAGTCTGCTGATTGAGGTGAAATCACAGATACTGAACTGAAATTACCTGGATGGGTAGAGCTCCCAAGGACAGAACTGGGAGCAGTTGTCTGATTAGGGCCTCTGCAACCTGACATAGGGACACAGGAGCAACAGCAGCACTGGATTCTGTGGCAAGATTCAATTTTACAGGTGCTGATCTCCGAATAATTTGGCTAGTCTTGAATGTGGCTGGAATAACTACAGATTTAGCAGAAGTGATGTAAAAACAGACTTAGCTGGCATGGCATTTTCAAACTGGCTATAGTGTGAGTTATTTAAACATAAGAGTGCACCTTTAATATGCAGTTTGCAGTGTTTACACCCTCCAGTGTGTCCTGAGCTTCAAATGGACTGTGGATTTCTATGAATCACATTTCAAGCTAGCTGGAACTAGGGTCTGTAGGTCAGGAGCTGGTTTAGGTGCAACACAAATGAGACAAGCTAGATCAGATAAGGTATTTACAAAAAGGCACTTCTTAAACTCCCACAGGGCAGGACTGGAGAAACTACACCTGAGACATCTGTTAGCAAGGTGGATTTCTGTATGGCAGCTGTTGCAATCCCAGTAAAGAACAAGAGTTGGGGGACATGTAGGAACCAGAGGTGAAGAGAGGGTGCTAGAGATCATATCAGGGGCATGAGTCCAATTTCCAGATTTTCCACTGGACTGACATGGCTTGTGCACATTTAACTAGCATGGGTTGATTTTATGTTACATAACATAATAACATAGTAATGATGGCAGAAAAGGACCAAATGGTCCATTCATTCTGCCCAGCAAGCTTTGCATGGTGGTATATGCCACAACGTGTAGGTTACCCCCATATTTCTCTTAAGAGTAGTAACTACTGCTCCATGCAGTTATCCCCAAGCCTATGATAACCCATAATAAATGTACTGCTAGCACAATTTTTACTGGCTAATGAACCTCCTTGAAAATATTGAGGCATAGCTGGAGCAAGAAAATAACTTGCCTGACCACTGGTTGCCTCTCCTGGAAGGTTAGCATGGTCTCAGAGTAATGTCATGGCCATGAGGGCCTAAGTGCGGATGGATGCCCCCAAGAGGGAGGGAGTCAGGAGCAGGCAGGTCAGGCATGCAATCCTCTGCAGGGGTCAGGAGCAGACAGGATCAGCATAGATCTTCTGCCTGACCAGCCACCTTCCCTTCAGTTTGAGCCCCCCGGTGCTGGTGGCTGACAGGTCTTCTGAAGGATGGTGCACTGGATCAGGAACAAGGTACTCAGGAACAAGACGTGCTCTAGCAAGATAGGGCGGACAAGGAAAGAACAATGACAGTGCAGGGCAAGCAATGACAAGAGAGCTAGGACACAGTAGGGCCACATGGAGGCCCACAGGGAACTGAAGGACCACAGCCATGAAGGTGAGGGCGATGGTTCACAGAGCCAACTCGTACACTGCTGAGTGTAACACTAACTCCCCTAATCACATCCTCTGAAACAAATTCTAGAGCTTAATTTTGCATTGAGTGAAAAAGAAATTTTTACTATTTGTTTTAAATGTGCTACTTGCTAACTCCATGGAGGGTCCCCTAGTCCTTCTTTCATCTGAAAGAGTAAATAACCGATTCAAATTTTTCTAGTCCTCTCATGATTTTATATACCTCTATCATTTCCCCTCTCAGCTGTCTCTTCTCCAAGCTGATTTGCCCTAACCTGTTTTGCCTTTCCTCATAGGAGAGCCATTGCATCTCTTTTATCATTTTAGTCGCCCTTCTCCAGTGCAACTATATCCTTTTTAAGATGTGGGGCCCAGAATTGCACACAGTACTTAAGGTGCAGTCTCACCATGGAGCAATACAGAGACATTATGACATTCTTTGTTTTAGTCTCTATTCCCTTCCTAATAATTCCTAACATTCTGTTTGCTTTTTCGACCACTGCAGCCCACTGTTTACAATAAAATCCAATAAATAATACATAGAACATCCTTGGTTGTAACAGTTCATCATACTGTGCATTATTTTTATGGGAGATAGGCTATCCTTTGAAGTCCCTAAGCCATAGATATTGTATAATGAGAGGTGTACTTGTTTTTTATTTCAGTAGAATAATTTTATGTATGTTATTTTGTAAGCTACCTAGAGCAGTGATGGCAAACTCCAGTCCTCGAGCGCCACATATTTTCAGGATATCTACAATGAATATGCATGAGAAAAATTTGCCTGCATTGCCTTCATTGTATGCAAATCTATCCCATACATATTCATTGTGGATATCCTGAAAACCTGGTCTGTTTGTATACTCGAGGACTCGAGTTTGCCATCACTGGCCTAGAACCATTGGCACCGGCGGCATATAAGCAGAAATAAATAAATAAATAAATAAATAGATACGTTTTCTGAAGCTGTTGTTATTACAAGGTTTAATGTGCTGCTAAATAACAGGAACTAACAGACGGCTGAGAGGTATCATTTGTGGGGTGGCTCTAATCTCTGCTCTTGATGCCATTGTATTGCTGTTCTTTTTTACATATATCATTGCTATAATCTGATTCTTGCCTTTCCAGCATCCCCTTCTATGAGAGGCTCCACACCACTTGATGTTGCTGCAGCATCTGTGATGGACAATAATGAACTGGCACTAGCACTGGAGGAACCAGACTTAGAAAAGGTTTGTGAGGAATATGCTGACAGGAGCCTGACCTTGAAAAGCTAAAGATTGGCTTCACAACACAGGCGCCTCCCCTCTCAAAAGTGCTGTGCTCAAGCTAAGAATAGTAATTTGCTGAACATTTCCCTTTCTTTATTTCTCCCTTCATGCCTCTTTCATTCACTGTACTTCTGCATACTTATTTCCCCCTTCTACTTTGCTTTTTTCTCTGTGTGCCTCCACCAATCCTTTGCAACTCTCTCATATTTCTTGTCCTCTGTCCTTCTTTGCCTGTTTTCCACAACCTTTTTTCTCCCATGTGCTTCCCTCTCCATCCTGTGCGTCTGCCTCTCTATAGTTTATTATATTTGATAAATTGTCTTTCTGGCAAATAAATCAAGGTGATGAACATTATAGTCAATGCAATAAACGATAACACAAAAACCCCAAAACACATAAAGCAATATTCAATAAAAATAAATAAATAAAGTAGGATACACTATACTGAATGAAAGAATAGCTAATTTTCCATTATTAATTTCCTTGCTCTGCTTTCTCTTTATTCCATTTCCCCCTTTGTACTTTTCCCACCATGTCTGTCTTTTTGTTTCTCTTCCCTCTCTGTATTTTCTCCACCTATTCCTGTTTACTTTTCTGCCTTCATCTCTATAGTCCTAGCCTCTCATCTTCATGCATAGAGTTCTGGAGTTATAATTTGCATTTTTAAATGCAACATAATCCAGATTCAGATTTTCACATAAATGTGAGATAACAACATGGATGACAGTGATGAGTGATGGATGTTGCAGTGAATTTCCATATTTTGAATGTAAGAAATAATTTACTGGATCAGATCAATGGCCCATTAAGCACAGCTTCCTATATAAATATCAACCAATCCAACAGATCCAAATGAGGAGATCCATTATTCCCAGCTCCCAGCAGTAAGATTTGTGATTCATGGTTTCTCCCGGTTGTGTTGGTGTTTGCTTTCCTGCTTTTATTTTTCACTATTTGGCACCTTCTGGAAATCATCAATATAGGATGTGAAGTGGGCACAGAGATTGTTTTGGATAGCACCAGGGGCCCCAGAAGAGAAACTTCTGTTCCGTCCAGACCTGAACCTGGACACGGACCCATAGCACCCCTAGTCTAGGATTATGCACCTAAACAGGGCTCCAGCTACATTTTTATGGCATTACTAGATATACATAGTGCTGTTTAGATATGTATAAAAGGCAGTTCTGCTCCATGGAGCTTATAATCTAGTCAAGACAAACACACGGCAAACAAGATCCTGTTGGAAGTGCGTTTATTGTAGAGAACAGTTTAGGATTTAAAAGCAGCCTTTAAAAATGAATTTTTTGACTGGATTTGAATATGGCCAAGCAGGGAGCATGACACACTAAATCAGGAAGTCTATTACATGCATATGACATAGAAAGATGAAAAGTGTAGGTTTGGGAGTTGGTGGAGGATGCAGATAAGAGCAACTTGCCTGATGAATGAAGGGGTGTTGGGTGAGAGGAAAGAAAATAGGTAATGAGAAGCTGCAGATTGAATGTATTTTTCAGTGCATAAGAGAAGTTAGAACTGTATACAGGAGCTAATGGGGAACCAATATAGTTACTTAAGAAGAATTTGCCAATCTTTGCTTTTGCTGGAGTCTTTCACTTGTAAAACTGTCATCTGCCATTGATAGAGACCATTCTTATGCCAAATTGATTATTGTTACATGGCTGATGCATATTTTCTAGGTGTATGCCTACAGATCCATGGTGCTCTGCAATACTAGGTCTAATTCTTGGAAATGGTGGCCTTTACTGTGCACGGATAGTCTTCAATTTATAGTTGACACTTAAGAAGTTGCTAGGGGTAGAGACACCAGCACCAGAAAGAAGCTATATTTTGTGCATCACCTGTAAAAGGTACTCATTGTCTAGATCTCTTTAGCCTCAACACTTGTGATAACAGGTTTATGTATAAAAATTTCCTCAGTTCTGCAGGGGTTACTTCACAATAATAGCACAGTGAATTCCTTTCCATGCAATAAACATTAACATTGGCACTATGAATGTGTGATTACTGAGCTCTGGGTGTTGTATTTCTGACAGGTGGTGATATACCTGGCTGGCTGTGGATTGCAGAGCTGCCCCATGCTTCTAGCAAAGGGATACCCTGACATCGGCTGGAACCCCATAGAAGGGGAGCGTTACATTTCCTTCCTGCGCTTTGCTGTCTTTGTGAATGGTAAGTGCTTATTTCATCAAATCTTACACAATGCCAGAATAAAGAGAGCTGCCTAACAGACAGCCAAGATAACACTGCTATGCTTCTAGCCCTTAGAGCTATGGCAGATTTTTATTCTGTACAGGCTGGTACTATTGCATAGTTACTGTATGTGTGTGCATGCAGATAAATACAGAGGCAGTGAATAGAAACAATAATTCACAGATAGTGTATATTTGTGGGTGGAGCAGGGTGGAATACCGAGGCCATAAAGAAAAATAATTCATAGATACAGTGGTTGTGGGGGTGGGGTAGGGAAGAGGAGTAAATACAGAGGCATATCCTTCTTCCTATATAGGGCAGCCGTTTCTCTCAAGCTTCACTCAGAATAAGAAGCAAAATTCTATCAAAGGTGCAGGGGTAAGCCAATGACAATTCTACAGTGCTATGAATGCAACAGTCAGCTTCTGTACATTTAAGGAAGGTGCATTTGATGAGATATTGCTGCTCAGGCTAAATGGTGCTTAGAAGAAAGTGCCTTATCCTTATCCACTGGGAAAAGGAGAAAGTACTCCTTCCAGCCCAATGTAGCTGGGCAGCTGCATATATCAGGGCCAGTGCAAGGGTACTTGTGGCCTAGGCAACTTTCAGTCATACACCCCCCTTCCCCAACTTACCTATTAACAGCAGCTCTAGCACAGGGCTCCCTCCTGCTGTTGGTAGTGGCCTAGCACAGTGCTCCCTTCTTGGGTGGTATTAGCTTTGGCACAGCTCCCCTCTGGGACTTAAACTAGTGGGATTTTGCTGGCCCAAAATTTTGGACTCTAGATGACTGCCTAATGGAAGCACCAGCCCTGGCCTATACTGTCTAATGGGAAATTCAAGACTATTAGTGTATAGTGTTTGTGAGTTTGTGTAAATACAGAAGCACTGAGGTTTGTGCATAACTTATCTAGCTAACTTTGGGGCGCTCAAACAGTGCGCTCAGCAGTTGGACGCAAGTTGTAGAGGGGCTAATTCATTCCCTTATGCAATGGGGGGCGGATTTTCGGAGCCCTGCTCGCGTAAATCCGCCCAAAACCAGGCGGATTTACGCGAGCAGGGCCCTGCGCGCCGGGAAGCCTATTTTACATAGGCCTCCCGGCGCGCGCAGAGCCCCGGGACTCGCGTAAGTCCCGGGGTTCTCCGAGGGGGGCGTGTCGGGGGCAGGCCCGGTCGTCGCGGCGTTTCGGGGGCATGTCGGCAGCGTTTTGGGGGCGGGTACGGGGGCGTGGCTACGGCCCGGGGCGGTCCGGGGCGTGGCCACGCCCTCCGTACCCGCCCCCAGGTCGCGGCCCGGCGCGCAGGAGGCCCGCTCGCGCGCGGGGGATTTACTTCTCCCTCCAGGAGGCGTAAATCCCCGGAGAAAGGTAAGGGGGGGGTGTAGACAGGGCCGGGGGGGTGGGTTAGGTAGAGGAAGGGAGGGGAAGGTGAGGGGAGGGCGTTAGAGGATTCCCTCCAAGGCCGCTCCGATTCGGAGGCGGCCTTGGAGGGAACGGGGTAGGCTGCGCGGCTCGGCGCGCGCCGGCTATACAAAATCGATAGCCTTGCACGCGCCGATCCAGGTTTTTAGCAGATACGCGCGGCTCCACGCGTATCTACTAAAATCCAGCGTACTTTTGTTTGCGCCTGGAGCGCAAACAAAAGTAGGCTATTCGCGCGCCTTTTAAAATCCACCCCTAAGGGAATTAGCACCTCTACAACGTGCGTCCAACGTGGAGTGAAACTAATAGCGCTCATCACATCCAAATGCATGTGAATGAGCCTATTAGCTATTCACTTCCGATGCAAGAAAAAAACGTGTGTCCAGGACGCACATTTTTGAGATCAGAAATTAATGCCTGCCCGGAGCAGATGTTAATTGCTGAGCGCTCATTAAAATAGTACAGAAAAGCAGAAAAAACTACTTTTCTGTACTGCCTCCTACTTAATATCATTATGATTTAGTTTTTCCTCCTACTTAGTATCATTACAATATTAAGTAGGAGAAAAAACTAAACTAAATTAACTTAAAAAAAAAAGTTAAAAAAAAGCAGGCAGTTGGGTGCAGAAAACAGACATTCAACTGACAAGCGTCCGTTTCCTGAACTCCTGGCTGTTCGGCTGTGCGGCATTTAGGAAAACCGACGCTGATAAACTCAGTGTCAGTTTTCCTAACTGGCTGATGTCCGATGCTGGCACGCAAGCGACCCTAGCACCTCCTTGCTAACGCGACCCCTAATTTAAATATTGCATGGTGCCCCCAGGAATGGTACCTGGGGGCACGTTAAGAAAGTGGGTGCTGACTGTTCAGTGCCCACTTTCTGCGCATAATTTTTGCATCGGCCCCCTTTGGAGGGATAATCAATGGTATAGCTGCACTATTGACTATAGCCAGCTATCTTAAAGATAGCTGAATAACTATCTAGCTAACTTTAGGATTACTCTTCAGCATGACCAAACAGGCCTAGATTCATCAAAATTCTCTAAATTTTGCATGAATACTGGCCACGATAGGAAAAGGAGAGAGAGAGACACACAGAGAAAAATATCACTAATGCCTTTTCGGGCATATCACACAACACAATGACAGGAAAAAAGGTGCAGTTGTTTCCATTGTTAAAAGCATGCTGTGTTAATGCCCCTCATTTTTATAAACCCCACCCAAACTCCTCCCCTTTGACTAAATTTTAAAAATTTGCATTCACGTTAGGTGACGTGACAACGCATGTGTTATGGTGTTATCGCGAGCATTAGGACTCTAACGCCCGCGATAACAGCCTCCATTAATTTTAATGGAAACCATTGAGCTTCTGATCTGAAATGAACAAACTGAACGAAACAGGAAAAGAAGCCAAAAATATGAACCAAACCAAAATTGTATTTTGTGCACACACTTGCAAAACACTATGGAGAGCTATGACTATCTATTATAGAAATATAGAAACACAGAATATGATGGCAAAAAAAGACCAAATGGCCCATCCAGTCTGCCTAGCAAGCCTATGGTAGCATCTGCCTTCCCATACAGATTGCTCCCATACTTAGGCCTGGATTTATCAAAATGCACTAATATCGCCTGTGATAGAAAAAGGGGTGTGTTTTATGGTACTAATACCTATGTGAAGAGCTAAGTTACTGCAAATTGTGATAACTTTTTTGCACTTTGAGATAAGTGCCAGAATGTGGTATTTCCTACATTCAACCACTGAGAGAGAGGGAGAGAGAGAGAGAGAGAGACTAGCCATAATGCCTTCACACTAGATAGGTATTTATATCCCTATGGGAGGCCCCCCTAGTAACTCGAGGTGAGGTTTAGGTATTAGTGTATGGGTTAGGGGCCACTTTGACATTCTGTGCATCCCAGCATTCTTCGGCTTTAGCTATTGCCTTGTCACATTGTTTCACTGTCTTCAAATCTCTAGACAAAATCACCCCAAGATCCCTCTTTTGCTCTGTGCATAACAGCCCTTCCCCCCTCCTCCCATCACATACAGCTCTTTTGAAAGGACTGGTCCCAACACCGATCCTTATGGCACTCTGCTTAACACCAAACTTTCTTCAGAGTAGGTTCCATTTACCATAACATGCTGTCTTCTATCTGTCAACCAGTTTGTAATCCATGCCACTACCTTGGCGCTCACTCCCAAGCTTTTCATTTTATTCACTAGCCTCCTATGCTGGACCATATCAAAAGCTTTGCTGAAATCCCAGTAGATCCAAGTAGATCACTTTGAGCTCTCTTCCTTGATCTAATTCTTTAGTCACCCAATCAAAAAAATCAATTATCTGATTGCACATATAACACCTGTCTCGACTTTTGTCTAGTCACATGGTCTTCTAGTGGTCCTTATCCATCAGAGGGAAAGAGTCAATCTTTCAAGAGCCTTAGGGGTTTTCTCCTCCACTGGAGCTCCTCTGCAAACTCAATCCAGTAAAGATTTACAAACTACCATAAGACACACAGTATATGTCCAAAAATGAAACACTTTACTGGCTCCTAGGGGTGTGCATTCATTTGCAACATATTGGCAATCTGCAACGTATAGGGTCATATTCGTTGTATTCGTTGCATCGCGAAACGTTTCACGATTTCCAATGAATACAATGAATCTTCACTGAATTATTCGGCCATCTAAAGGAGCAAATTTAAACAAAGCCCCCATCCTTCTGACCCCCCCAAGACTTGCCAAAACTCCCTGGTGGTCCAGCGGGGGTCCGGGAGCCATCTACTACACTCACGCCGTTGGCTACCGGTATTCAAAATGGCACCAATAGCTTTTTCCCTAACTATGTCACAGGGGCTACCGGTGCCATTGGTCGGCCCCTGTCACATGGTAGGAGCAATGGACGGCCGGCGCCATCTTGTGCTCTCGCTAGACCACCAGGGAGTTTTGGCAAGTTTGGGGGGGTCAGGAGGGTGGGGGGTTGTAGTTAATTAAATTTTAGCCGGGAAACGAATAAGAATGGAATGCATGAACTGATCGGGGGCCCCCCTTGCCGAATGCAACGTATCTGCCCCCAACAAATACGAATACCGAATGTAACTTATGCGGCCCCTCTGCACATCCCTACTGGCTCCTGAATGCAGGAAACAAAAGTCCTCAGCAGCACATTATAATTTAGTGCATTGTTTCTCAACCTTGTCAAGCCCAAGGCACACCTATATTAACAAAATATCGTGTAGCACATCAATCTCCACAGGACATGCAAAATGGATAGAGAGAGGACTCGTATGGTCAAAAGAAGCAATGGAAATCCCACCAGTCTCTCTCAAATTTTAAAATGGAGAAAGAGAGCAGAGACATATATTAACTCATCACAGTGGGCCAGTTCCTTCTATATACAAGTTCAGGAGAAGAGAGAAGATGATGTGATATGAGCAGTCGGTTAGTTACCTTGGCTGCCATATGCGACTGACAGAGCTTCAGTGCTGCTGCTCCCAACACTTAGAATGAGTGCTCAGTACATGCT
The DNA here is from genome assembly GCF_901001135.1 of Rhinatrema bivittatum. NCBI lineage: Eukaryota > Metazoa > Chordata > Amphibia > Gymnophiona > Rhinatrematidae > Rhinatrema > Rhinatrema bivittatum. The sequence goes on from NC_042618.1 coordinate 293,031,286, forward strand.
TTTCCTATTTCAACCTGGGGATAAAACAGAGGCAAGACTCTTAAAAGGAAATTCAGAAGAGAGAAGATGAGGAAGTACTGTGTGCAATGGAAAAAACAGCATGCTCTGCATGCTGCCCACTAATTACCAGTCTTGGGAGTTAATAGTGTAGCTAGGGTAATGTGTAAATGAGCACTCCTTAAGAATGATGTAAAGTGCATATCTACTTGTCCCTCCTTTCGCAGCCTCTCAGGCGAAATTTCGGCCCATGTTAGGGAACTGCGCTACTTTTGAACTTTCTCTGTCACATTGGAGCTCTTCGAATAAAACAGCATTTGAATAACTTGATTACTTCAAGTTTGAAGTATGAAACAGCAAGCATAGTTTGGTAACACCTTATTTCCCTGGTATGTGTTTCACCTACAGTAATTTCATATAATATAGGGCAATATTAAATGATCAGTAACCTTTGACTTTTTCTTGCCTTTAGGTGAAAGCGTGGAAGAAAATGCAAGTGTGGTGGTGAAACTCCTGATCCGGAGGCCAGAGTGCTTCAGCCCCTCACTACGTGGGGAAGGGGGAAGTGGTTTATTGGCAGCAATGCAGGAAGCCATTATCATCTCAGAAAACCCCTCCCTGGATCTCCCCTCACAAGAGTTTAAGAGAGAGGTGTAAGTATCTGTGCTGTGTTGCATCACAGCATGAGATTCAGTAGTTTTGTTGGATCGAGATGACACCTTTATGTGGCATAGGCTCTGGGGACTACTGAGGCCATCATCACAGGCAACAAAGAGATTCTAGTAGCTCTAAAAGCTTGCAAGCTGACTTATTAGCTTAATAAAGCTATCCTTTTCCCCTAATTATTTTGTTGGTATGCTTTGAAGAAATTACATTTTAGTTGCATACAATATATTCTGAATTTAGTCTATTGCCAGACTGATGATTTTCCAAAGTTGTTAATTAATCCAGTTCCTGGACAAAACTAGACCAGTACTGATTTTCTTCACCTCTCTCTGCCCCTGCCTCCCCCATCCCTTATTGTATTATGGTACTTGTGGTGCTGATTTTAACTAGATGAAGCAAGGACTACAGATATCAGAATGCATTGGAAAAGAAATTCCAGATTCATGACCTAAAGTCTTCATTTAGAGAATGGGTTACTTGGCAGCTCCTCCTCTGAGTTTGATGGGATTTAGAAAGAAGTTATGAGGTTGATATTTAGCTGCTGAGTGGCTCAGTAATTTAGCCAGAAACACTTACAGTATCTGGCTAAATTAGCTGGGATATTCAGCGGCGTGGCAGCACTGCTGAATATACCCAGCTATCCTAAAGTTAGCCAATTAAGTATATCTGATTAACTTTAGGACAGTGTTGTGACCGTTGCTGTCCGACATCTCCACTTCGCCCTCTTTACCTCTCTGTGGCGACTCCCTCCAGGTCTGAAGGATGGCTGGCTGCCGCGACGTCTCCCTGCCGTCTCTCTCCGGCATCCCCGGACTGGCTCGACGCTGCAGATCCGCCATGTTGCCTGAAGCTTAGGGTGCGCGTGCGCGCTCCGATTGAAGTAACAGCAAGGGTGCGAACCTCAGGGGCGTCCCCCTGAGATGACATCATCCGCTTCCGATATTTACAGGTCTCTGATATCGCTAACAATCTGAGTTAGCAAGGATTCGTTCTAGCTACTCTGCCTCCTCGGACTTACCAGAGGTACCCGCTGTTCGGGGGCCTCGTTCTCTCTTGCCTTTCAGGTTTACTGACAGAAACTGGTCGCTCCTCGAGGGCCCTCATTCCTGACTATCTGCTGATTCTCTTCTGCCTGGAAGCCATCACTGTCTACATCACTGTGAGTTACCATCGCTCTCTCAGAGCTTTCCCTGGAACCAGGTACTCACTCCTCGAGGGCCTATCCTTTCCAGCTCCTGAGCTCCCTGAGACCAATATGTGAGTGTTGTCATCTAAGTTCTGTTCATGAACTCTGCATACCTTGCCTACTCACTGTCTACAGTTTCTCTGTATACAGCCATCCAGGGATTGCTGTTCCAGTATCTGAGGGACTTTAGCCCTGACGGGCACTACAGCTCACTACTGCCACCTCTGGTGGTTTCAAGACCTGTTTAATAAAAGAACTAGTGTGTGTCTGTCTCCATACTCTAAGCCTAACCGGTGTTCCCTCTCGGGAACTCTCTCATCTGCCACAGGCCCAAGGATCCACCCACTACTATCTCCAGCAGTCTATACAACAGATTGCTACTCCGCCTACGGAATATATCAGATTGCTACTCCAATCTGATTGCTCCTCCCACCAACATAGCGGATTATGACAGATTGCTAACTCCATGGATCCGGTGTGACTTCAGTTCCCGGCTAACTCCATGGAACTGGCTTGACTGCATTGACCCAGCCTATCTCCATGGATCCGGCACAACTCTCGGCCTTACAGGCCATACCGGCCCTAGCCCTGCGCATCTTGGAGCAGCAAGATGCCCTGGAGAAACTTACTACAGCATTTCATCAGCTACACACACAGAAGGTTCAAGGCACAGCTTCCAACCATGAAGGTCAGTTACAGGAGGTAACTTTGAACCACTGGCAGCTCCCATCCGCTTTTCCGGAGAAATCCAGAAGTCCCGGGGCTTTTTGAACCAGTGCTGCATGCACTTTACTTTACAACCATCTTTATTTCCTATGGCACTCTCTAAGACCATCTACATCCTTTCGTACTTGGATGGTAGAGTTCTGTTGTGGGCATCCACCATGTGGGAACGCAAGGACCCCATTTTGCAGGACATAGAAAGATTTATGGACTTGTTTAAATCCGTTTTTGATGACCCTGAGTGAACCTCTGTTGCCGGTTCTGCTTTAGTGGATTTATTTATTATTTATTTATTTATTTATTATTTTTATTATACCGAGTTTCATGATATGAATCACATCAACCCGGATTACAATTAACAATGTGAATAACTGCAGAGAGTAACAAGACTCTTGTGGCAGAACTCCGCTGGGACCCCACATGTCTCAAGACACTCTTCTGCAGAGGCCTGGATACCCGTTTGAAGGACGAGCTGGCCGCTCGCCAGACACCTGACTCGCTGGACGAATTAGTAGCCTTGGCAACTCGGATTGATCATTGACTCCGGAACAAAGTGAAGAAATTCCGGCCTAAGCTGTTACCAGGGTTGAAACAGGCCAGTGCTACCAATGCACCTCGGATGGTTCCAGTAGCTTCTGCTGCTGATACAGATGAACCGATGTAACTTGGTCATGGACGCTTGACCTCCAAGGAGAGAAGATTTCGGAAGAAGCGCGGTCTATGCATGTACTGTGGTCAGCCCGGCCATGATGTCTCTACGTGCCCCATTCATCTGGGAAATGGACGGGCCTAAGTCCTGTTGGAGGACTGTTCTTAGGCCATACCGCGTTCTCTCCTCCGCCCTCTCTCCCAGTTTCCGTGATCTATGAACCAGCTACGGTTCAGACTCCTGCCCTGATGGACTCAAGGACAGTAGGCAACTTCATTCTCAGACATCTAGTGGAAGACCTGAGCAGTCCCTTTGTCAGATGTGAAGATCCATTATTGCATTATAACATGAAGTGGGTTTTGGACGTTTCTCAACATCGCCATTTCCACTGAAGATCTCCGTGACGTCCCCAGCAGCTTTACCCATTGCTGCTGATATTCATAATGCCTTCAACGTTCACCTTGGCTCGAAGGTGTTCATCATCAAAATCCATATTCACGGATCATAAGAACCTTCAATATCTCCGCCACGCACAACGTTTGAATTACAGACAGGCCAGATGGTCTTTATTTTTCAACCATTTTGATTTTGTGCTTAAGTTCCGACCTGGAGATCGAAACACCAGAGCAGACGCTCTGTCACACTCATTTCACTCAGAAGATGTGCCTGATGGGAGGAAGTGACGTCACTTCCCATGCCGGGAGACTTTTAGCGGAGCTCTCTGCCCCCGGAGCGATTTAAGCCAGGCAACCTGCATTTAACCCCTCGTTTTGCGGTGAAATTTAGCCTGTTCAGCTGCGGATATCAGTGGGAACATGGCCGGGAAGAAAAAACAGGTGGATTTTAAAAAATACTCCTACACAAAAGGTGGCGAAGTCCCGGACCCCACGGACTACAAAATGGCGGCGGGAGCAGAGTCGGAGGAATCGGAGACCGAGGGGCCCAATCCGGATCTCATGGACTCAGATCGACCGCTGCGTGCCGAAATGCGCTCCTGGTTTATGGAGCTGCGGAAAGACATCAAGGTATTCAAAAGTGAAATAGCTGAAACGCTGCAGGAAATTCGTGAGGACCAAGCGGCCTTAGGCCGCAGACTGGATGAGGCGGACACGCGGCTGGACGAGCAGGAGGAAAGATGGCAGCTACAAACTGCGGAAGTCGCAGGGTTAAAATCAGCACAGACAGATTTGGAGGACAAGCTAGAAGACCTGGAGAACAGGACTAGGCGTTGCAATCTCCGATTTAAGGGCGTACCTGAAAAAGAGGAGAATCAGGACTGTGTAAGACTCATTCAAAAAATCTGCCATCTGATCATGGGGGACCCGGTGACTGAAGATGAGGGCAGTACCACTGAACCGGAGATTGAGCGAGCGCATAGGTCACTGGGACCCCAGGTTGGAAATAGACCACGCGATATTGTGGTCTGCTTTCATTCCTTTGCGTACAAAGAAAACTTGCAGCGGCAGCCCGGCGACAAAGAGTGTGGATTTGGGACGGAAACGAGATCTCCATCTATGTGGACTTAGCTTCAAGCACTCTACGCAAGCGCTTATCTTTTCGTCCTGTTACCACAGCACTTACCACTGCTTCAATTCGCTACAGATGGCTTTTTCCTTTCAGCTTGTGGTTTCAGGTGGAAAGGAAATCCTATAAAATTCGCACGCTGGATTCCGCATTACCGGTTCTAAAAGAACTGGGCCTCAAGGTGGACCTACCGGCGTTAAAGGGAGCGGCCAGCTCTAAACTAGCAACCCCTCGGTGGCAACGGGTCAACAACGGAGGGCGTCGGCTTCGCAGAAATGCCAGTGGAGCTGGGGTGGCTGCAGTTGGCACCTGAATTGCCTGGACAGTATATTTGCTTTGTGTCGCATAGAACGGTTTTTATAGTTGCATATATGCTATGTTCCCACCCATTCTACCTGTTGGGGTTGGCAAATGCGTGGGTAAATTAAGTTTCAGTATTCCATGTTTAAGCTAAGCAGTCAGTAAGGGATGCTTTGGGGGCAAGAGAGAGAGCAACGCCCTCTGGCATGGTTTCTTACTCTCAACTTTTTTCCTGGAGGGTGGAAATCCATCCGGGGTATTCTGGGGAGGGGGGGTGGGGAGACTTGGGGGGATGGGGGATTTTTGCTTCACAGTATCCACATTATTACTTTGGAGGGAAGATTTACTGGACTGAGAATGGCATTGGGTCTCCAAATGGTGGGAAAACATACGTACCACTATTGGGTGGAGCTGGGTTAATTCTGCAAGCACAGACTGCACCCGTTTGTGGGGAGGGGTGAAGGATGTTGAACCTAATGGCATCTATCACCTTCCTTTCTCTTAATGTTAAGGGTTTAAACTCGGGCAGGAAAAGGAAGCTTTTATTCCAGGAGGTGGAGCGTGTCTCTGCTGGGATCGTTTACTTACAAGAAACACACCTTCTTAAGCGGTATGAGGGCCTATTACGCTCTAATACATACCCAACTCAATTCTGGGCGGCAGCAATCCCTGAAGCTAGGTATTCCGGTGTTGGCATTCTATTTCATAAAGACATACAATTTGAAGTACGGAACATATGTCCCGACCCTCAAGGCAGGTTTTTACTCCTTAATGTAGTCATAGGTGGGGAACCTTATACTTTGTGCTCTGTATATGGTCCCACCTCTCAGAAGGAAGTATTCTATATTAAGTTGTATCAGATATTAGCGGCTAATGCAATGGGGAGTGTTATTATGGGAGGGGATTTTAACTTGACGCTCAACCCTCGTGTAGATAATTCGACTGGGTCCAGTTCTGACTCTGCCACTGCTTGGAAAGCTCTAAGGAAGATCCTCACCCTTTTCGCGGGGGTGGACGTGTGGCGCTCCCGTTATCCCTCTTCCTGTTGCTATACCTTTTTCTCGCCCCCACATAATAGTTATTCCCAATTGGACATGTTTATAATTGACAAAACTAAACTTAACGCTATACAAGCTGTAGATATTGAGCCGACAGTCTGGTCTGACCACGCCCCCATTTGGTTTACATTGGACGTTGGTCAGTCTGATGCCGGCCAAACGATTTTGGCGGTTGAATGATTCCTTGTTGGAAGATAACCTGTTCCAGAAGCAGATAGCTCGGGAAATTCAGGATTACATCCGTTTTAATGATACAGGAGAGGTGGGGGTTGGGGCGGTGTGGGAAGGATTGAAATGTGTTTTGCGGGGATCTTGCATAGCGCGAGCATCCTATGTCAAATGATGTCGGGAGAGGGAGCGCCAGACTTTGATGTCAGATCTATCAAATCTGAAGAGGGATCATATGAGTGAAGGGGGGGTTTCTACAGCTCTATGGGGTCATATACAGGTGCTTAGGGATAGGATCATGGCTCTTGACTCTGCTCGGATAGCCTATCAATTGGAAAGGGCCCAACAGCAATTTTTTGAGGGAGGGAATAAAGCTGGCCGATACTTAGCACAATGTCTTAAAAGGAAACAGGCCCAGGCTCACATTTCTAAAATCAAAGCTAATTCGGGGGGATTTTCCACTGATAATACCTCAATTAGACAATGTTTTCATAATTATTACTCGACCCTTTATAAGGCGGATACTGATATAGAGGCAGCCTCGGTTGCAGCTTACCTCTCCCAGATACCTCTTCCCAAGCTGACCTCAGCTCAAAGGCAATTTCTCGATGGAGATATTACGTCCATAGAACTAGAGGAAGCTATTAATTCCCTAAAGGTAGGAAAATCTCCGGGACTTGATGGTTTTACGCCACGGTTCTATAAACAATTTGCGTCGGCCCTGTCCCCTATTTTATTGAAGTTTTTTAACTCCCTTCGGACAGGATCCTTCCTGCCAGCACAGACTAACATGGCTGGGGTTACCTTACTGGTCAAACCTGGCCGGGATCCTACTGACTGTGGTTCGTATAGACCCATTTCATTGCTAAATATTGATGTTAAGTTGTTAGCAAAAATATTGGCGAATCGCTTAAATTGTTTCATCACTCACTTGGTAGGGGTTGACCAGGCTGGTTTTATTCCAGGTCGCACCACTGCAGATAATGTGCATAAAATTATTGATACAATATGGTTTGCCCAAAAACATAGACTTCCTGCGTTGGCTTTGTCAATAGATGCGGACAAAGCGTTTGACCGGGTGCACTGGCCTTACCTATTCCAAACTTTGGAGTGTATGGGTTTTGGCGCCTCCTATTTGCAGTGGTTGGGTCAGCTTTACAATTCACCACGGGCCTGTTTAAAAATCAATGGCGGTTACTCCGCTCCCTTTGATGTGAGAAGGGGGACTAGACAGGGGTGTCCGCTCTCCCCGCTCCTTTTTGCACTATTCTTGGAGCCGTTTGCCATTAGCATACGTAGAAATTCGAATATCTCCGGAGTGCCCATTGGTGATCTCACTGCCAAAATTTCTATGTATGCCGATGACATATTATTTACCCTCACTGATCCAGCACATTCTCCAGACGGGGTAATTGATGAGATGGAGGCTTTTGGAAGGGTCTCTGGTTTCACAGTTAATTGGGTTAAATCGGAGATCCTTAATATCAACTTACACTCCCGCTCGGCTAGTCAACTGCAGGAGCTGTTTCCTTTTAAGTGGGCCAAATCCCAAATTAAATATTTAGGGATCCAGTTGAGTGCCACTCAAGATTTATTTAACATAAATTACACCCCTCATGGGGGGAAATTGGCTAAGGATATGGAGGAGTGGAGCCGCTACCAGATTTCCTGGCTAGAAAGAATGGCCGTTTTTAAGATGAATATTCTCCCAAAAATATTGTACCTGTTCCAGACACTCCCGGTTCAGGTCCCTGTATCTGTGTTAAAACAGTGGCAGAGGCGTTGTATGAGTTTTATCTGGGGGGGCCGCAGGCCCCGTGTGGCCAGGAGAGTGTTAACCCAACCTAAACGTAAAGGTGGCTTGGGAGTGCCGGACCTTGCCTGCTATTTTAGGGCGGCTCAGTTCAAAAAATTGGTAGACCTCCATCTTACCAGACGACCGAAGAAATGGGCGCTTCTCAATCAGGAACTTATTGGTGATATCCCACTCCACAGTTTTCTATGGCAACCTAAGCACACTTGGCTGGTAGATTTAGACTTGGTATTGCCTCCCTCCACACTCATGCTGTTTAGTGTATGGCATCGTTATGGCGCTTCGCTGGTGGGCACTAGGGCATATCATTCTAGCACTTATATACTTACCAACAAAGAGTTTTGCCCAGGATTTGAGAGCTCGGCTTACTCAGTGTGGAAGCGGCGAGGAATTCTGACCTGGGGACACGTTTGGGGTACTTCCTCTTTGCGCCCTTTTGCTGATCTTCAGCGGGCTTATGACTTACCTGAGTCGGCCAAATTCTGTTATTTACAATTGGCTCACTTTGCTAGGACTAATTTGCTAGCCACACATTTTGCACAGGGAGAGTCTGATTTTGAAAAGTTATGTGAGAGGGCTCACAGTTGTACTAAAATATTGTCCAGGCTGTATCAAATGTTACTGTTACAGGATGACACCATGTATACATTTCAAAAGGCCTGGGAGCAGGACCTTCAGGTTAGCTGGACTCCCAAAAATGGAAATCGATTTTTCAGAATTTGGGCAGGGGACATATTGCTGCCTCTCTAATCGAAAATTCTTACAAACTTTTATACAGATGGTATCGGTGTCCTTCTCATCTGCATAAATTTATGCCCTCCTATCCAGATACCTGTTGGAGAGGTTGTATAGAGGAGGGTACATTCTTCCATATGTGGTGGACCTGCTCTCATGTCAGGATGTTTTGGGGGTTGGTGTTCTCTTGGTTACGTGAATTCTTACCTGGATTGCCTGTTTGCACACCTGCACAAGTGTTATTGGGAGGGGAGCTGCCTGGAGTGTCACAACCTAGTCACCAGTTAGTTCAATATGTCTTCACAGCCAGTCGCTGTGAGATAGCACGTTTGTGGAAATCTCCTCACCTTCCTACGATAAAGGATATCCAACACAAAGTACGGAGGATTTATTTATTATCCCAAATTACAGCGTATAAACATAAAAGAGTGTCGCGCTTTACGTCAGTCTGGCTACCTTATCAAAAATGGCTTACCAAAGTGGTTGGGGTGCCAGCAACCTGAATCCTGCATAGCTTCCGCATAGACCCTTTATTGCTGTGCGTCCCTAGGGAATCTTATAGTGGTTTAGTAGCTTTCTGGTGTGGGAGACATTTGTTTTCACTTCTTCTCGTTTTTGTATACTTGTGAAGCTTGGGGAGGGGAGGTGTAAGGGTTAAATGAACCATGAAAGTTAAGGTATAGGATACAAGTATGGACCTCTTTATATTGCTTATTGGTTTCCGTTCCCGGTTGCGAATGTTCATTATCTTTTCTCAATTGACAATTGTATACCCGGTTTGATGTGTATTTGTCTGTTGGTTCAATAAAAATCTTAAATATAAAAAAAAAAAAAAAAAAAAGAAGATGTGCCTGATGAACCACAGCACATAATAGACCCGAAGAAGATACCCTTGGCATCCAGTCAGTCTGTATCTGCCGGCGATGCCATCTACTCTCATCCAGCAACATCTACTGGAGAATCACCAATTGAAGTGGTTTCTGGATGTTCCCTATCACCGCCACTTCCATTGAATCCTTCAGAGACGTCCACAGCAGCTCATTCCATTGCTGCTGATATCTTCAAACAAAATTCTTCCAAGACCCAAGATCCACCTGTCATCGATGCAGAAGATGACTTAGAGATTAAGATCAAAGAGATTCTGGATGTTCATATAAGAGGCAAGACTTTTGAATACCTTCTGATTTGGGAGGGTTTCGGCCCTGACATAATCTCTTGGGAGCCTCAGACTAATATCTTGGACAAAGAGATGCTTCGTCAGTTTCACCTCGTGCATCCTTCTAAACCTAAGCCTGGTACCCGAAGAGGAGATCGCCCTTTGAAGGGGGTACTGTTGTGACCGTCGCTGCCCGATGTCTCCACTCCGCCCTCTTTACCTCTGTAGCGACTCCCTCCAGGTCTGAAGGACGGCTGGCTGCCGCGGCGTCTCCCTGCCGTCTCTCTCTGGCGTCCCTGGACTGGCTCGACTCTGCAGATCCATCATGTTGTCTGAAGCCTAGGGCGCGCGCGTGCGCGCACTCCGATTGAAGTACCAACAAGGGCTCGAACCTCAGGGGTGTCCCCCTGAGATGACATCATCCGCTTCCAATATTTAAAGGTCTCTGATATCGCTAACAATCTGAGTTAGCAAGGATTTGTTCTAGCTACTCTGCCTCCTCGGACTTACCAAAGGTACCCGCTCCTCGGGGGCCTCGCTCTCTTGCCTTTCAGGTTTACTAACAGAACCGGTACTCGCTCCTTGAAGGCTCTCATTCCTGACTATCTGCTGATTCTCTTCTGCCTGGAAACCATCACTGTCTACATCACTGTGAGTTACCATCGCTCTCTCAGAGCTTTCCCTTGAACCAGGTACTCGCTCATCGAGGGTCTATCCTTTCCAGGTTCTGAGCTCCCTGAGACCAATATGTGAGTGTTGTCATCTAAGTTCAGTTCATGAGCTCTGCATACCCTGCCTACTTACTGTCTACAGTTTTTCAACGGCTCAGCCATCCAGGGATTGCTGTTCCAGTATCTGAGGGACTTCAGCCCTGCCGGGCACTAAAGCTCACTACTGCCAACTCTGGTGGTTTCAAGACCTGTTTAATAAAAGAATTAGTGTGTGTCTGTCTCCATACTCTAAGTCTAGCCGGTGTTCCCTCTCGGGATATTTCCCCAGGGGCGTGGTCATCTGCCACCGGCCCAAGGATCCACCCACTACTATTTCCAGCAGTCTATCTCCAGATTGCTACTCCGCCTACGGAATACATCAGATTGCTACTCCTATCTGATTGCTCCTCCCACCAACATAGCGGATTATGACAGACAGCCCTACAACGCAACCAGAGTTAGCCAGTTAACTTAATCAGCTAACTCCTCTCCTCCCCGAAATGCATCCCGCCTGTCCACATAATGCCCCCGACTTAAACAGCTATATTCTAAATGAATAACTCATTATCTGGCTAGAATATAACCAGATAAATCTTTCAAGATCGCGGCTAAGCCATTTAGACGGATAACTTTTCCGTTATCTGTTTAAATGGCTTTTGAATATCAAAGTTACTTTTTTTTTGGACATTTATGCTTCGCCTCCTGAAACAAAACCTGAAAACATCTGTAAAAAGTGGTTCGGACATCTCTGTGCCTACCTCAAGTATATGAAAGAAATAGAGATGGCAGCATTCTTAAACTACTTTGGAAATATGATTGTTTTGTATTCTATTCTGTTTTGACCTGTTTCCCATTTTTCAAGTGAAAAAACTTTCCAAAGTGGCCTCCAGCAAATTCAAACCATAATTTGCAATTCAATACAAAAATACATAATCAAACTATAAGTATAGAGAGGAGCTTGTTATAGAACCATCTATCTGGGTAAATAGGCAATCTGAACATTTCTCACCCTGCACACAGGGAAAACTACAAGTGGGAATGGGGAAAAAAGAAACAGGCTCTGCATAGAGAGATAGGTGTGGGGGAGATAATAACATAGTTTTATATTTTCAAAAATTTGCATAGTATTTTTCATGAAAAAGGTACCCACAGAAATGGCAGATACAAATCTTTGTGAGTACTTTTTCCTGGGCAGTTTTTCAAAGGGAAAGTCTTTCTCTTTGAGAATTGGTATAAAGTCCATGGGGGACAATTATCCAGAGACATCTGGCCCCTGAGTTTTGAAAATTACATCAATAAAAATACAATTAGGTCACTAATCAAAGACTTTTAGTCAGATAACTTGTGAGTTTGGAAAATCTTTGACAATTATCTGGCTAACTTTTAACTGGATAAGTCATTAACTGTTTAAACTGTAGTCGAATAAGTAAAGGGCATTTCAAGGATGTTCTGGGCAACTTATTATGCTAACTCTGATATTTGGAGTTGTTTTTCAGCAAACTCTAGCCAACCCCAGGTGCAGGTTTAAAGTTAAGTTCCATCCCGAATATATGCGGTTATATTCAAGAAGTATAGCCAAATAAGCACCGATGGAATTAATATATAATACCAAGTCTGAGCTGGTAGCTAGGGCTTCCCTTACCTCTTAAGTGATTTTTAAAATCAGATTGGTAGGCTTGTACTCTCTACCCCTCAAGCTCCCCAAAATTGTTTAGAAAGTGGCAGGCCAACAGGCTCGAGGAGGTGGGCCAGATTCCTCCCCGCCTCGGTGATTCAAAAGTTTCTTCATGTAAGACACCCCCCCTCTCCTACCCCCTCAAACCAACCCCATCCCTACCTTTGCTGTCAACACCCCCAAATGGCCAAGTCCGCAAGGCCTGGAGGCATCAGGCATTGCCTCAACAGCAACAGCAACCAGCATTGCTGTAAGAGTAAGAGGTTCCCTTACAGGAGGAAACTATTTATTCATGGAGAGGGGTGGCAGGGGGATGCTTGGTCCATCTCTCTGGTCCTCTCGGCCTACCACTTTTAAAACATATTTCAGGTAGCTTGGGGAGTGGGGCTTGCCTTGCACAGACGTGCTGGCCCAATTTAAAAAATATCTCAGGGGGGCAGGGGAGCCTGGCCGCTGGCTCGAACTTGATTTTTTTTTTTTTATTCTGCCATTGTGGTGAAAGGGTGGGGTGGGCAGGAAGGGGGCCCATAGTCAATTTTATACTTTAAATATCTTGTGGGTGGGCATCACAAGCCAGTAAGGCAAATTATTAAAGAGACCAATCCATTTTCAACACAAATTAATATGGAATCAGCCAACCTCAATTCAGTAATAAGTTTTGAATAGATTGTTTTTTATACCCTGGAGTGACATGAATAAATTATTAATACTAAGGGCCAGTAGCTGTCAGCTATACAGGCACATCGTATTCAGTGGTTGTAAGAGCCTTTCCTCCACCCATTGTACTTTGGAGATACTTTTGGGGATTTGGAGATGGGCATGGAAAGTTTTGTCCACAGATTTTTGAAGGTAGGAATTGGGGTGTTCAGTGTTGCTTGCCTCCTACAATTTTTTAAGATATTGGACAGTGGGAGGGGGGAATTAGCCACTATTTGGCCGATAGTTTATTTTTTAGCTATCCAGCTAACTTTAGGTCAGGAGTTTTTCTGACCATAATTAGCTGGATACATTTTTTTAAAAATCCCCAAAACATTCCCTACATTCCCTTTTTAATCTGACTAAATTTTGTGTGGGTAATGACTTACTCGCACAAAATTTAAATGGTGAGAAGCATGAAGTATTCAAACTTTGGGCTTCGTCTCTCTAGCTGATGAAGCATTATACCATCCTTTTAGTAACATAATTAATGAAGGCAGATAAAGGCCAAAATGGCCCATCCAGTGTGGCAATTCGAGATTCATCCAGTTTGAATAAATGCATGTAAAATCCATATACAACCCAATACCAACTATCTTTGCCCTTTGTCTTTCTTAACCTCAGAACCTTTTTTCCATCATTTCCCTCCACATCTGGCTCAAGTACATCTAAAATTTTCCACAGTGATGGCCACCACCACCACCACCTCTGCTAGTAGGCAATTTCAGGCCTTGTCATCTTCAAATTTACTCCTTACAAAACCCAGTACTTAAACCAACACCAAACCTTCCCCGTCTTGTTATCAGTCAATAAACTCCACAGTCACCAAGGTAAATGATGCTATGGTAAAAAAGATCTGTCCTCCCCTTGCGCATTGATGTTTGGTGAAGTTTGGGTTTTAACCATGGTCCCTTCTAACAGGTCACCCTAACCTTCTCAGAAGCCCAGTGCTATGGTACCACTGCTGTTTATGGTTTTAACCACCAATCCTTGCAGATTTACCCAGTGCCTTCTAGGATACCTGATGAAATCAAATCCCTGCTGTTAAGGGTTGCAACCACTGCTCTCTGCAAGTTACTCCCATGCCTTCTTGAAAGCATAAAGCTGTCGTATAACTGCTGTTATGCACTGAACTGCTGCTTTCTGCAGGTTGTCCCAGTACTTCATTGATATTCTCTTATATCTAGGGATCCCCTGGGTTTGTCCCAATGTTTTTAAATTCTGTTACCATTTTTTTGTTTCCACCACCTCTTTCAAAAGGGCATTCCAGATCTCATCCTTGTCTTTACCACTTAGGGATGGAAGGCTGAAATACAAAAGGAATTTGCAGTTTACAAATCTGAAATTGTACTAGATGTAGTGAAAAATCAATCTATAAAGTGATTTTTAAGAAAATATTGAAATCCTGTCTGTTTATTTGCCAGTGTTGCCTCGGATGAAGAGGAAGAGATTGTGCACATGGGAAATGCCATAATGACGTTTTATTCTGCTCTTATAGATCTACTGGGACGCTGTGCACCAGAGTCACATGTAAGAGATATTCATTCACTTCTTAGCAAGCAGCTAGATACAGTGAAGTGGATATTTAAACAAAGCCATTTAAGTTAGTTAACTGGATAAGAATTATCCGGCTAATTCACTTGCGATATTCAGCAGAACAGCTATGCTGCTGAATATACCCAAATAAATATCTAGTTAACTGGATAAGTTCAAATATCACTACTTATCCAGCTATTTTAGCCAGAGAAGTAAATTCTCCCCATTATGCCCATATCCTGCCCATCACATAGCTGGATAAGTGGTAGCTGTTAAACTCGGTCAATTTTCAAGCAAACCTGACCACCTAACTTCATGAGATGGGCAGCTATATCAGCCTCACTAAAAATTGAACAGGACCTCAAAACGTGAATGGCCTTGGGGGGTGAGATTAGGTCAGGGGATACAAGCGAGTTACTCAAATCTATTCACTGTACTAGCAGTCTTTAGCTGGTTGGATTTTGGCTGCCTAGATTTAGATTAATTCTCAACAACAAACCGAGTCCCTTAAATTCAGCTGAAAATGTTCTGAAATCTAAGCAGACAAAATCGGGCCACCTAGTTTGGACGTTCATCTGTGGTTGAATATTAACCTTACTGTGTCTACATATATTCCATATTGTCACATTCTGATTGATACCTGCTATTAAGTTCACTGTGGGCCTGATTTTAAAAAGCATTTACTCGAGCAAAACTGGTTTTTGCTCGAGTAAATACACTTTACTCAAGTAAGTGGGCTTTTCAAAATTGCTATAATATATGCCATTGAATTGTCCATAGGATTTACTCAAGTAAGTGCACTTTACTCGAGTAAATAGCTTTTGAAAATTGCTACGATAGTATGTCACATTTACATGCGTAACTCCTTTGAAAATGACCCCCTTGGAGAATAGCCACTGCCATTAGCAATGGTTACATGGAATAGACTTAGTTTTTGGGTACTTGCCAGGTTCTTATGGCCTGGATTGGCCACTGTTGGAAACAGGATGCTGGGCTTGATGGACCCTTGGTCTGACCCAGTATGGCATTTTCTTATGTTCTTATGTTCTTATGATAGTATGTAAGGGAAATATTGTACCTTGAATAATCTATGTTATTGCATTATGAGTGATGGTATGTAAGAATAATCTGAATTTTGAGTCATAGCTTTTGATGTGTCTTCACATTTGCACAGCTGAGAACTTGGTGATTCACTCTGCCCAATTTTTGCATCAGAAGACTAAGTAGCAATTCCTTTCAGCTACAAAGACCTGAAGATTGTATGAAATGTTTCAAATAATTCCTCATGCTGATTTATGGCTGATTATTTATTTCCACTTAACAGCTGATCCAGACCGGGAAAGGTGAAGCTATTCGGATTCGCTCTATCCTTCGGTCTTTAGTACCTATGGAAGATTTGGTTGGAATTATTAGTATACCGCTGAAACTACCAACCTTCATCAAAGGTGAGTCACACAGACTCCCCCATTAATTCTACAGTAGCTTTCTATTTATACTGTTATACTCTGTTTTATGCCCTTCTCTCCTCTATGGATTGTTGTGCCAGGCTATCTTGTGTCCCCAGAACTCAGATGGCATGCCCTCACCCCTTCCTCCAGTACTGAGCTCTTCATTACTGCTTCTTTACCAGTTTATCGGAAAAAGGAAGAAAATTCAAGATGGAATAGAGGATTGATTTGTGCCATGCATGTGATGTCATTTATGGAATATCCATTATGCTTCAATTGTATTAAATGTGTATGAGGTGACTTTTGGATTTTGTTAGCTGGACTACTTGCAGGAGTTTAGAGCAATTACTGAAGAGCTGCTGAAAACAGTCGCGTGCCAAAAAAAATATTGAATTGGTACATGATGTATTACTGCCTACTATTTGTTACCGTAAATACTGTGCAGTTCACAGGCGAAGAGCTGTACTAATTAAGTGGAGGAGTAGCTTATTATTTATTTATTTATAAGCATTTGATATTCTGCATTTTCCCAAAGTTGGTCTCAAGGCAGATTACAATACATGTAAATGATCAGAGGCATTAGAAGAGTTTACATTCAAATCAGAATTTGCAATTAATAAACATAATAATATAGTAATGACAGAAGAAAAAGACCAAATAGGCCATCCACTCTGCCCCGTTTCTTATGGTAGTAATTGCTGCTTTGTGCAGTTCACCTTTAAGAATTTTGTTAAGGGCAGTAACTGCCGATCCACGCAGGTTACCATCAAGCCTTATGTTAAGGGTATCAATATTTACAATCAAAACCAAGCAACTGTCAAACCCATAAGAAAATTACTGCTAGCAACATTTTTACAGGGTGAGCAGCCTTCTTGATAATTCAGACAATGCTGCTTGAATGTGCTTTGCTTTTGGACATGGCTGTAGAAGCAGTCCTGTACTTTACACTAATATCTGTGTATCAGTACCTTGGACCATAAAAGTTGGGGCCCAGCATCAGCTTTCACCTGAGTCCAATTCCCCTTTTTCCTCCACCATTAAAGCAGTTGCTTCACAAGAGTCAAGGCTAATTGGTTAAGGGTAGTAAGCCCCATGCCTTCTGTTAATGGTAGTAATTGCTACTCCATGCAGATTACTCACATGCGCCCTTTCTTTCATTTACAACCTCTAGTTTTTAAGTATCCACAGTATTCATCTCACGCCATTTTGAATTTGTTTACTGTTTTCACTATCAATACCTCTTCTGGAAGGGCATTCCAGGCATCCACCATCCTCTCCATTAAGAAATATTTCCTGAATATGGTTCTGAGTCCTCTCTCCCTGCAGTTTTGTATGTTAATGAAGCAATACTATTAAGGCAGCATTGAGAACAATAGGAAAACCCATTTGTGATAGTTTCAGGATCCAGTTGTGTCTCTGCTGTGTATAACACAGTCCTTTGTAGAAGGCTCAGAAAGTTGGATCAAAGATGTGGGTCCTAGGGGAAGGCCTGGTTGAAAAGTCATCATTTAACTTTTTTTCTGAGCTTAAGGTAGCACTGCTCCAGGCACAAGATTAGTGGTCCTTAGTTCCAAATTTTTGGTGCCTAACAGCCGAAAGCATGGCATCTCATGTAGGCAGAGGCTTAGGGGCGGATTTTAAGAGCCCTGCTCACGTAAATCCGCCCAGATTTACGCGAGCAGGGCCTTGCGCGCCTATTTTACATAGGCCTGCCGGCGCGCGCAGAGCCCCGGGACTCGCGTAAGTCCCGGGGTTTTTCGAGGCGGGCGTGTCGGGGCGGGGCCGATCGGTGCAGCGTTTTCGGGGCGGGACGCGGCATTTCAGGGGCGGGCCCGGGGGCATGGTTTTGGCCCGGGGAGGTCCGGGGGCGTGGCCGTGCCCTCCGGAACCGCCCCCGGGTCGCGTCTCGGCGCGCTAGCGGCCCGCTGGCGCGCGGGGATTTACTTCTCCCTCCGGGAGGCGTAAATCCCCCGACAAAGGTAGGGGAGGGGGTTTAGACAGTGCCGGGGGGGTTGGTTAGGTAGAGGAAGGGAGGGGAAGGTGAGGGGAAGGCGACAGCGAATTCCCTCCGAGGCCGCTCCGATTTCGGAGCGGCCTCGGAGGGAACAGAGGTAGGCTGCGCGGCTCGGCGCACGCCGGCTACACGAAATCGGCAGCCTTGCGTGCGCCGATCCAGGATTTTAGCGGCTACGCGCGTATCTACTAAAATCCAGCGTACTTTTGTTTGCGCCTGATGCGCCTACAAAAGTACGCGAAGGCGCCCTTTTTTAAAATCTACCCCTTAGTGATTGTCTCCGCTGCCCAAGGGCTAATGCATTTGTGTTGTCTCCTCTGCGCCCCCCTGGCTCCCCTTCCCCCCACCATCACCTGCTAGCACATGGCAGGTGATGGTGGGGGGAAGGGGAGCACAGGGCACCACCACGAGTGGTCTCTTTTCACTGGAAAGGGATGGGAACCCTGCCAGCGCAGGGCCAGTGCTAACTTTTTTGCAGCCCTATGTGAACAATTACTGTGCTGGGCCCTCCTTATTCTGATATTATTTTTTTTTTTTACATTTAATTTGCATTCTTTTTCTAATCAGGGTCAGAGTAGGGGTATTAGGCATCCTAAGTGAATCTTACAGCTTTTGCCCAGCCTCCCCCCACACACAATGGCCTTCTCCACACACAATTTTAAATTATGAGTTTATAATAAAAGCTTTTACTTGACAAATGACCTTCAAAGTATAGTCTTTTGAAATAAAAATATCACAATAGCATGTATATTTTCAGAAGGCGTTTGACAAAGTCCCTCATGAGAGGCTTCTAAGAAAACTAAAAAGTCATGGGATTACAAACTGGTTAAAAGACAGGAAACAGAGAGTAGGATTAAATAGTCAATTTTCTCAGTGGAAAAGGGTAAACAGTGGAGTGCCTCAGGGATCTGTACTTGGACCGGTGCTTTTCAATATATATATATATATATATATATATATATAAATGATCTGGAAAAGAATATGATGAGTGAGGTTATCAAATTTATGGATGATACAAAATTATTCAGAGTAGTTAAATCACAAGTGGATTGTGATACATTATAGGAGGCCCTTGCAAGACTGGAAGATTGGGCATCCAAATGGCAGATTAAATTTAATGTGGAAAAATAACCCTTGCTGTAGTTACACGATGTTAGGTTCCATATTAGGAGCTACCTCCCAGGAAAACGATCTAGCATCATAGTGGATAATACTTTAAAATTGTCGGCTAGAAAGAGAGTTAAGCCTCGTGAGAGAAGCCAGAGACTGTAAATGGCTGCTATGCCGGGAGCCTCTGCCCCCGCCCTGCCCCCCCCCAGACCACCCCTTCCCACCCATGCCCCTCCCCCTTCCCACCCCTTTAGTAAAGCCTCGGGACCTACACGCGTCCCGGGGCTTTACACGTGTCGACGGCCTTTTTTAAAATAGGCCCAGCGCGCATAACTCTTTGAAAATCCAGCCCATAGAGTGCCCCCTGGTCCTTCTATTATCCGAAAGAGTAAATAACCAATTCACATTTACTCGTTCTAGGCCTCTCATGATTTTAAACACCTCTATATATCCCTCCTCAGCAGTCTCTTCTCCAAGCTGAACAGTCCTAACCTCTTTAGTCTTTCCTCATAGGGGAGCTGTTCCATCCTCTTTATCATTTTGGTCGCCCTTCTCAGTACCTTCTCCATCGTAACTATATCTTTTTTGAGATGCGGTGACCAGAATTGTACACAGTGTTCAAGGTGCAGTCTCACATTGGAGAAATACAGAGGCATTATGACATCCTCCATTTTATTCACCATTCCCTTCCTAATAATTCCTAACATTCTGTTTGCATTTTTGACTGCCACAGTCCACTGAGTCGACGATTTCAATGTATTATCCACCATGATGCCTAGATCACTTTCCTGGGTGGTAGCTCCCAATATGGAACCTAACATTATATAACTATAGCATGGGTTATTTTTCCCCATACATATGTTTCCCTTCTGATTGGGAGATACGCACACAATGCCAAAATTATTGAAATGAATGGCCCAATGAATGCACATCCCTAACTCACACTGGTTGGTTCTAACCCCTCCCCCCCTCCCCCCCCCCCCCCCAGCACAGGCAGGCTCATTCCACTCCCTCTCCCATACACACAAACACACATACACACTGGTTCCATTCCCTCTCCTCCACATACTCACACACACATACTCAGGCTGACTCCATTCCATCTTCTCCATACATGCACACACTCACTGGGTAGTTCCATACCCTCTCCTATACACACACACACACACACACATGTTGACCCCAGCCCAGGGCCAATGCTAGCTTTTTTTGCTGCCCTGTGCAAACAATTACTGTGCTGCCCCACCCCCGTTTCATTCAGTCTCTGTCCCCTATCCACCAAATAAAGCCTAGCTCCCTCCAGCAATCTATGGGGGTCATTTATCAAAATGCTAGAAGGCATTTTCGCATGCATTAAGGGCTTATCGCATGTGAAAATGCCTTTAATGCATGCGATAGCACCATAACGCATGGTGTGATGCAAATCTGAAAAAGAGGAGGAGTGGGCTTATCCATGTGATGTCTTATTGAGAGTGAGAGAGAGAAGAGAGAGAGAGAGAGTGAGAACCTAGCTGTAATACCCTAACCCTAGATAGGTATTTATATCTCTGTGGGAGGCCTACCTAGTAACTCGAGGTGAGCTCTAGGTATTAGTGTAGCCTACACTGTGTAGGGGTTAGGGGCCACTTTGACATTCAAAGTGAGACATACGAACAGAACAGTGCTCTCTTGTGAAGATTTGATGACCCTCGGAGTGAAGAAACTCACTCAAAGTTGAGATTTATGCAATGTTCTCTCAACCTAGCTTGTTACCCAGGTAGAGAGTCCATCAAGCCACCCTCTACATACAGAAAAACAATGGAAAAAGAGAAATGTTACCATTCTTCATAAAGTATTAAATAATAAAATCAAGAGATATAAAACATCAATCATAATAGTAAAATCATATTCATAGGGATGGTAACATTTAAACAAGTGTGCGGGCACAAGTGTGCGTGTTTGCTGGCTCACAGCCAGGGACGTAGCTATTTTAGAACAAACACACGTATTTGCATCACGTTATAAAATTGGCTGACCTGCACACGTGTGCTTAATTTTAAGTGAACGTGCGCCTATGCACGCAGATGCTGCTTCTACCGACTAAATGGGGAGATTTTAAAAGACACACGTGCTGACACTATCACCAGTTTTCCCAGTTTCTTCCCAGTTTGCACAAATAAGGGATAGGACTTCCAAACCCCTCCTAGTTAAATAGCCTCCCTTCTCTGCTGTTAGACCCGACCTTTAAAACCCCGTTGATCTGTTTATTTCTTTTTGTTTTATGGCTTACTCACCATCCACAGCAGAAGTAAAGTTATGCAGCAGGGGACACAGCACGTGCTTGTGCACGTAAATATTAACTCCTAATTTCTATGTGAAATCCAGGAATGCCCACATCCCACCCTTTTTTTTATAAAAAAACATTTTGTGCATGCAGCGAAAGATACATATCCGGGTGGCTTTAAAAATCTGCTCGGCGCACACTGGCCTGACATTTTCACATATCCCCTAACTGATGCATGTGATGGGCTTTGAAAATTTACCATAGCAAGAATAACTATTTTACATTTAAGATTGTTTATTGAAATAAATAAGTACAGACATTTGACATACAGTTCTCTGAAGTTGATAAGTTGGTGATCCTCGGTTTTAGGGTCACCAACATACTATCCTGGCAAGCATGACACAATGTACATCCTACTCACTGGTATTGTTCTGTGTTGATAATGATGTCATAAATAATAATACATTAAGTACATAGAGCATTTGTGATTTCGGAGCGGCCTCAGAGGGAACAGGCAGCGCGCGCCAGGCTCGGCGCGCACAGGTTGCACAAATGTGCACACCCTTGCGCGCGCCGACCCCGGATTTTATAAGATACGCGCGGCTACGCGCGTATCTTATAAAATCCAGCGTACTTTTGTTCGCGCCTAGTGCACGAACAAAAGTATGCGCGCGTGTAAATTTATAAAATTTACCCCACTGTCTCTCAGGTCACCTTACTGCAGCCATCTTAGATTCAATAGGTAGATTTTTCACTCATGTTCTTTTCTTGAATTTTTGGGCAGCTGCTGTATGCATCAGTATCGTTGCATCAGACTACATCGGTTGGGTTTTCTTAAAATTGAGTCATTAGATTTCTCTTTAGACTGATGTTCCAAAAAGAGAAGAGGCTCATTGGCTCCAAAATGTGACCTCACGGCAGACACATCATGCCTATCTGTTGCGACCGTCGCTGCCCGACGTCTCCACTCCACCCACTTTACCTCTTTTGCGACTCCCTCTTTGGTTGATGGAAGTTTGGCTGCCGCAGCATCATCTTGGCGTCCCCGAACCGGCTAGACGCTGCCTTCCGCCATGTTCTCCTGAAGCCTAAGGGCGCGCACGTGGCATGGCCACGACTCAAGTAGCAGCTGTGGCGCGAACCTCAGGGGTGTCCCCTTGAGACAACGTCATACTCACGGGATACTTAAGGTCTTTTGTTTTGCTAGCTATTCGAGTTAGCAAAGGTTACGTTTACCCAGCTTCCTCCAGGTATCGCTGCGGATGGGATTCGCTCTCCACATACCTTGCTACTCTGCCTCCTCGGACTTTACCAGGGGTACCCACTCCTCGGGGGCCTCGCTCTCTCTCTTGCTTTTCAGGTCACAGTCTGGAACTGGTACTCGCTCCTCGAGGGCCCACGTTCCCGGACCTGCTACCAAATACAACTTCTGCCAGGAATTTACCGCTGCCTACAACACCAATGAGTTACCATCTCTCTCTCAGAACTTTCCCTGGAATCAGGTACTTGCTCCTCCAGGGCCTACTTCATTCCAGCCTCTGGGCTGCTTCAAGAGACTATTGTGTGTTACCATCAAGGTTCTGTTCCTGAACTCTGCATACTCTGCCTACTTACTATATTCAGTTTCTCTACAGCTCTGCCATCCTTGGATCGCTGTTCCAGTGCCTGAGGGACTACAGCCCAGCCGGGCTCTTCCAGCTCACTACTGCCACCTCTGGTGGTTCACTATACAGTTTAATAAAAGATCTAGTGTGTGTCTGTCTCCCAACTCTGAGCCTGACCAGTGGCCCCTTTTGGGATCTTCCCCCATGGGCATGGTCACCTGCCACCGGCCCAAGGATCCACCCACAATTATCACAAATAATAACAGATTGCTAACTCCATGGATCCGGCACAGCTCAATGCCTTGCAGGCCATACCGGGCCTGGTTCTGCGCATTTAGAGCAGCAAGACGCCTTGGAGAAGCTTACTTCAGCGTTTCATCAGCTACACACACAGAAGGTTCAAGGCACAGCTTCCAGCCATGAAGGTCAGTTACAGGAGGTAACCTTAAAGACTGCTGTACCACTGGCGGCTCCAATTCGTTTTTCCGGAGAAATTCAGAAGACCCGGGGCTTTTTAAACCAGTGCTGCATGCATTTTGCCTTACAGCCATCTTTATTCCCTACGGCTTTCTCCAAGACTACCTACATCCTTTCATACCTGGATGGTAGGGCCTTGTCTTGGGCATCTACCTTGTGGGAACGCAAGGATCCCATTTTGCAGGACATAGGAGGATTTATGGACTTGTTTAAATCCATTTTCGATGACCCTGCTTGAACTTCTGTCACCGGTTCTGCTTTGGTTGAATTGAAGCAAGGCAACAGATCATTGGCTGAATTTGCCATAGAGTTTAAAACTCTTGCAGTGGAACTCTCCTGGGACCCCAAATGTCTCAAGACTCTCTTTTTCAGAGGCCTTGATAACCATTTAAAGGACGAGCTGGCTGCTCGTGAAACACCTGACTCGCTGGATGAATTAGTAGCCTTGGCCACTCGGATTGATCACCGGCTCTGGGACAAGGTGAAGGAACTCCGGTCCAAGGTGTTACCTGGATTGAAATAGGCTGGTACTATACCTGCACCTCAGATGGTTCCAGTAATCCCTGCTGCTGATAAAGATGAACCAATGCAACTTGGTCATGGACATTTGACATCCAAAGAGAGAAGACTTCAGAAGAGGTGCGGCCTTTGCATGTACTGTGGTCAGCCCGGCCACGATGTCTCCACATGCTCCATTCGTCCGGAAAATGGACAGGGCCTAAGTCCTGCAGGTGGACTGTTCTTAGGTCTCACTATGCCTACGGACCAGTTACGGTTCAGACTCCTGCCCTAGTGGATTCAGGAGCAGGAGGCAACTTCATTATTAGACATCTAGTGGAATACTTGAGGATTCCCATCATCAAGTTGAAAGATCCACTACTGTTATCCTCCATTCATGGAGAGCCCTTACCGGGCGACGTGACTTGCCTTAACTGTACCAGTTACTCTCCGCACCGGAGCTCTCCGTATGGAATCGCTCTCCTTCTTTGTACTGGAAAGGGCCATGCACCCTATCGTCTTGGGGTTACCCTGGTTGCAAGTGCACCAACCCCAATTTGACTGGGCATCCTTGGATCTCTCCCGCTGGGGCCCAGAATGTCACGGGAAGTGCCTTAAGGAGATCTCACCTATTATTTGCATGCCTACTACTCCAGTAATGCCAGTACTGCGGCCACAATATGCATCCTTCGGGGATGTATTTTCCAAATAAGCAGCTGATATTCTTCCTCCACATAGACCCTATGACTGTGCCATAAGACTGAAGCCCAATGCTGAGCCACCGAAAGGACGGGTGTACCCTCTCTCAGCCATTGAGAATAAAGCAATGTCGGAATACATTGAAGAAAATCTCCAGAAGGGATTTATCAGACCATCAAAGTCGCCAGACAGCGCAGGCTTTTTCTTTGTGGGGAAGAAGGATGGTACCCTACGTCCATGTATCAATTACCGAGGTCTAAACGAAATCACGATCAAAGACCCTTACCCCTTGCCATTAATCTCGGAGCTGTTTGACCGGCTACAAGGGGCCAAGATATTTTCAAAGCTTGACCTGAAGGGGGCCTACAACCTCATTCACATTCGGAGCAGCGATGAATGGAAAACGGCCTTCAACACGCGAGACGGCCACTTTGAGTATCTAGTAATGCCGTTCGGGTTGTGCAATGCACCCGCCATTTTCCAAAATATGATAAACGACATCTTGCGGGGTCTGCTGTACAAGAATTTTGTGGTCTACCTGGACGACATATTAATCTTCTCCCAGGATCTGGATACCCACATTGCAGATGTCAAACAAGTATTCCACCGTCTTCGCGAACAACGGCTGTACGCCAAACTGTCTAGGCTACATAGTGTCAAAAGAAGGCTTCCAAATGGACCCTCACAAACTTGAAAGTATCAAGAATTGGGCCCAACCTACCAGCCTGAAGGCTTTAAGGAGATTCCTGGGGTTCACCAACTATTATCAAAGCTTTATAAAGAACTATTCTTTTTTAACCATACCCTTGACTATGATGACTCGCAAGGGTGCCAACACTTCAAAATGGTCAGCGGAGGCCATTTCTGCATTCGAGAAATTGAAGACTGCCTTCTCCACAGAACCGTACTTGCGGCATCCAGACCCCAACAAGCCCTTTATCGTCGAAGTTGATGCTTCAGATGTGGGTGTAGGGGCTGTGTTGAGCCAAACAAGAGATTCAAAAGCCTTACATTCCTGTTCCTTCTTCTCACGAAGATTTTCTCCATCCGAGAAAAACTATGGGATTGGCGATAAAGAGCTCTTGGCAATAAAGCTTGCAGCCCAGCCGGGCTCTTCCAGCTCACTACTGCCACCTCTGGTGGTTCACTATACAGTTTAATAAAAGAGCTAGTGTGTGTCTGTCTCCAACGCTGAGCCTGACCGGTGGCCCCTCTCGGGATATTCCCCCGTGGGTGTGGTTATCTGCCACCGGCCCAAGGATCTACCCACAATTATCACAAATAATAACACTATCATGGATCTTATGACAGATGTGGGCTCTGCCTGGGGGATGATCATGACATTTCAGAATGTTCCACATGTAGGAAGATGACTCTCAGAGGATGTTCTTCCTTTACAGATTTCATGAAAAAGTAAGTCTGGCCCATCAACATCAGAGGGCCCAGGCGCTGCACTGGACACTACTGGTGCATTCTAATTGAGGAGACATCAATCTTCTTGACATTGAGAACCCTTTGAGGCTAGGGAGACAGACCATTATCTAATTCCCCTATCCAATGAAAGTGAAGGATTCCACTTCATTATTTTGGCATCCATACCAGGGCCCTTATTCTGTACCGAAAAACCTCCATCAAATTTTTTCCTAGTGCTAACAAATAGGTTGGCAAGCATTCTTCCCTTGGCCACATGTCCAAACAAGTGAACTAGGCTTGCACAGTTTGGATTACAAAAGAGCCTTAGCCTTCTTTCTGGAGCAGAATGAAGCCCTTAGAAAGTCTTCTTAGTTCTTTGTTTCTTTTGATCCCAACAAGCCTGGAACTGCCATTTTGACAGGATATTACTTCCTTTTCTGATATGCCTAACCAAGCTTGTGAAGGCTCATAGCATCAGATCCATGCAGAGCCACCTGAGAT
Source organism: Rhinatrema bivittatum (assembly GCF_901001135.1). Taxonomy (NCBI): domain Eukaryota; kingdom Metazoa; phylum Chordata; class Amphibia; order Gymnophiona; family Rhinatrematidae; genus Rhinatrema; species Rhinatrema bivittatum. The sequence goes on from NC_042618.1 coordinate 293,057,905, forward strand.
TGGCCTCTGTAGAGGAGATTTGCGAAGCTGCAAGATGGAATTTGGTCCAAACATGTACAAAACACAGAGGCTGATGTAATAAGGCATGCCAACATTAACATAGGTTTTTACTCCTGTTTTAGTGTACATTTTTCTGGAGTAAGTTAAGAGTTTTAACTCCTAAAAAATGTGCACTAAAACAAGAAAAAAAACCAGCACTGAGATTAGTGCGGGGGGGGGGGGGGGGATGGGGGGCATGCAAATCCAATGTAAAAGAAGGCATTAGTTATTCTCCAGCCATACAGGGAAAGCAATGGGTAAGCTCTCTAGAACGGGTAACTACAGCTATTAAGAGCTTACTGTTTGGCTGTAGCTGCCTGCCCTAGAGAGCTTACCCTTTGATTTCACTTGGCATACCTTGCCCAAATTGCCTTGTATGTAAGATTGTGCCCAGATTGGGATGCCCAGTAACAGTCTTGCAAGATCAATTTAAATTGTATTTTATTATTTTGTAACTTTTTAGTTGAGATTTTAGTCAAGATTGTTATTAAGAGCTATATATTTAATTTATTGGCTATATGGGGTTTAATTTAATTATGTTTCATTTTAATTTCATTTTATCACGAGTTTTTGGGATAAAGTGTTAATGACTTATCCAACTTTTATGTAAATCAACGTGAAGTGCATATGATATGTTCGGTATACAAATTGCCTAAATAAATAAATAAATAAACAAATAAATAAAATACAATTTTGGTCACCCTCCTTCCAACTTCAAGCACTTACCTCCTTATTCCTGTTTTAAAGCACTTTTCTGCATTAGTGCAGATTTTTCAGGTTAACTCACATTTAAGCGCACTTTTATGTTCCGCAGGCCTTTTTTTTTTACTCCTGTTTGATTTGCATTCCATTAGCTTACTGCATCCTGCAGGGACTCTTGTTTTTAATGCATACGTTAAGTAAAACCCATGCTATATTTTAGCACAGGTTTTATTACATCAGCCATATTGTTTAAAAACTTCCAGAGTGACAGTAAGTTTGGTCTGCAGAGTCTATTTGAAGTTTAGAATCCATCTTCATCCTCCTTAGGGTCCGTTACTATTGTTTTCTAGGCTGTCTTCTAAAAAAACACATATAAAATAAATGGCTTGCTGTCACACAAAAAAACACTTTTCCTATTGAAATTATTTATTCTGAATGTTTTCCTCCTTTTTTCAATTGAAGACAGCCTGTAGCTAGTGATTTCATACTTGTGAGGACTTCATGTCCTCCTTGTTCTCAGAGAAAGCAAAATGTTTTCTGAGGACAGTAGGATGTAAGTCTTATAGAACCTACTCTTCTCCTTGGAGTTGGCTCCTAATATTGTTAGCTATTTTAAGAATAGAAGGGGCCTCATGCCATGTCTATGATGAAGAATGGCATGCACGTGCTCAGTAGAGCATGAAAAAAGTTTCTATAAGCTAAGAAGTAAACCGCCTGCTGAGATCCACTGGATGATGTCACCTTATCTATAAGGACTTCTATCTGCTTTCCTAAGAGAACACATTACAAGTAAGTAACATTTGCTTTCTAGAATCTCAAAAGTGTAAAATAATCTGTGTTAAGTTCTGATGTTCTGCAGCTTATCCATATTTCCCAATTTGCAGTAAACGGTTTTATTTTTTTACTAGATGGCAGTGTTTGTGAGCCTGATATGTCTGCCAGCTTCTGTCCTGAGCACAAAGCACCCATGGTACTCTTCCTAGACCGGGTCTATGGTATAAAAGATCAAAGCTTTCTTCTTCATCTTTTGGAAGTTGCATTTTTACCAGATTTAAGAGCTTCTGCCTCTCTAGACACAGTAAGTAACCTTATTATGTTCATATCTTTTTTTTAATATTCCTCACACTGCAGGCAGTACATGAAATCAGTACTGCTATACCTGTTATAGTCTAATTTCTGCAAGAAGTATTAGGAGAAATAAAGGTCAGCAAACAATTTGAAGAAGGTATCTTTTAACAGAACTAATTTATTACATTTGTTACTAGCTTTAGAGAGCTATGTTCCATTCATCAATCAATGCAGAATTTACTAGAAAGATTATTCCTGTTTGTGAAAGCCTTTAAAAGTTAAACTAATGGGTATGTTTCAGCTGCTGTGCAGCTTGGCTAGTTAGCCAGATAACTTTATCCGGCTAACTATAAGGTTATATTCAACAGCGAGGCTGTACCGCTGAATATGCCCAGCTATCAGACTATCTTTAGGACAGGTCAGCTAATGCTGAATATTGGTGTTAGCCGTATAACTTATCCAGCTAACACTTCTCCTTCCCAGAAAGCCTCCTGCCCATCCACGGAATGCATCCATGTGATTGAATATGCCTGGTTTTGCCATTTAGATGGAAAGCTTTCAAGTTATTCATCTAAATGGCTTTTGAATATCAACCTCTAAATTATTTCTGTATATGGGAACCTTTAAAACTTATAAACTAAAATAGATTATTCCTTTGTCTTTCCTCCCCAACTCCCATCCACCCCAAGCACATTCTTTGTTTTATAGACTTATCCAGTTGAAAAGACAAGAGGGAAATTTTTCATTGTGAAAGTCAATTAGGAATTCAGGTAAAAGAAGTGAGTAACCCTGATTTTATAATCAGATTAGCTACTTTCCCTTTGCTAGTCATTGACAAATTAATATAAAATACACCTAATAAATTTAAGGAACTTTAGATTAAGCATACCTACTCCCTTGGTAACTTTAACAACTCAATAATTTTAAGATCCAGACAACAATTCAGCAGCAATTGGTTTAAAATAATAAAATGGACTAACAGCTATAAGTGAAGGGACAAATCATTGGTATTTTCTCCTGGACTGACATCTCATGAATGAATGAATGAATGAATGAATGAATGAATATGTAGAGAGTTGTCACCTCTATGGCATTTAATAAGGATGTACTGTCATTTTAAAATGACCCTAGCTCTTTTATTTCATGGGGATTATATTTATTTTTATTTATTTAACAGTTTTTTATACCGACCTTCATAGTAAATAACCATATCGGATCGGTTTACATTTAACAGAGGGTATAACTGAAGGAACAATTCAGGTGAACAATAAATAACCATAGATAGGAATAAGTCAAAGTTACAATCAACGGGAGTCAAGAACTTGGAAGCTTAAAAACAAGCTGGAAGGAAGATAAAGGCAAGTATTAATTATGAAAGATACGATAGAGAGAACGGGTTAAAGCTTGAAAGTGCTTTAACCTAGAGGTACCAGAGTCCATAGTTCATGAAAATAAATGTCAAGGCCGGATGAGAGTGGAAGCCATTAGTGATTGTCTGGAGGATCGGAGAAGGCTTGGTGGAAGAGCCACGTCTTGAGTCTTTTTCTGAAAGTTAAGAGGCAGGGTTCCAATCTGAGGTTTGCAGGGATGTTATTCCAAATAGATGGGCCTGCTATCGAAAAAGCTCTGTCTTTGGTCGTGGAGAGACGTGTGGCCTTAGTCAGAGGAAATTGTAGAGAGCCTTTGAGAACCTCTCTAGTTGGTCTGTTAGAGGAGTGGAGTTTGAATGGGGTTTCCAAGTCGAGTTGAAGTTGATGATGGATGGTTTTGTGAATTAGGGTGATTGATTTGTATAGGATTCTAAAATTTACTGGTAACCAATGTAGGTTACTGAGGATGGGTGAGATGTGTTCGCCGCGGCTGGTGCTGGTCAGCAGTCTCGCTGCCGCATTTTGTAACATCTGCAGTGGTTTGGTGGTAGATTTGGGGAGGCCTAGGAAGAGTGCACTGCAGTAGTCTATTTTGGCAAATAGTAGTGCTTGTAGGACTGTCCTGAAGTCCTGGAAAAATAGTAATGGTTTAAGACGTTTTAGAACCTGTAGTCTGTAGAAGCAATCCTTGGAGGTTGTGTTGACCATTTTCTTTAAGTTTAGTCGATTGTCTAGTATTGCCCCAAGGTCTCTAACATGCTTACAGGTAATGTGAGAATTGTGAGGTGATGGTGGCGGAAAATTGTTTTCATTTGAGGAGATGAGGAGTAGCTCTGTCTTTGAGGCATTGAGGACCAGGTTTAAGCTGTTAAGTAGATTGGTGATGGAAAGAAGGCAGTTATTCCAATGGGTAAGAGCTTTTGAGATAGATTCTGTTATATGGATTAGAATCTGCACGTCGTCTGCATACAGATAATGAATTAAGTTGAGATCCGATAACAGTTGGCAGAGGGGGAGAAGATAAATGTTGAAGAGGGTTGGAGATAAGGAGGATCCTTGTGGTACACCTATGGTTGAATTTGTTAGGGGAGACTCTTTGTTGTTGATTTTGACCTTAAAAGTTCTATTGCTGAGGAAGGACTTGAACCATTTTTGGGCTGATCCAGAGATGCCGATATCTGCTAGGCGATCTAGAAGGATGGAGTGGTTGACTGTATCAAATGCCGCCGAGATGTCCAACAGGACTAATAGAAAGGAATGTCCTTTGTCTAACCCCATTAGGATATGATCTGTAAGTGAGATGAGGAGGGTTTCCGTGTTGCGTGCTTTGCAGAAACCATATTGCGAAGGGAATAGGATATTATGGTCCTCTAGATATTCAGAAAGCTGGGTGTTTACCAGTTTCTCTGTAAGTTTGGCAACGAATGGGAGATTAGAAATGGGTCTGAAATTCGCCAGAACATTGGGGTCTAAATTATGTTTCTTGAGGAGGGGCTTGAGAGAAGCGTTTTTTAGACTGTCTGGGTAACTTCCTTGAGTTAGAAGGCCGTTGATGATGCTTGTCAGAGGTCCTGAGATCGTGTTCGGGATGAGAAGCAGGAGTTTCGATGGGATATTATCAGCCGGATGGCTAGAAGGTTTCTGTTTTTTTTAGGAGGGATTCGATCTCTTTGGTGGAAATATATTCGAAACTGTCGAACTTGGGTCTACTAAGGGAGTTGGAATTCTCTCCTGACTTGAGAGGTGTAGTGTTTGGAGGGAGGAGGGCGAGGGTATTTAGAGTTTTCTGTTGAAAAAATGCAGCGAGCTCATTCGCCTTGGTTAGAGCTTGTTCATCTGGAATAGATGGAGGGGTTGATTTAGTGATTTGTGTTACATAAGCAAATAGGGCCTGGGCATCGTACTGGAAGTGGTGTATTTTGTTAGCATAGTATTCCTTTTTTTTTTGTAGCATAGAAGTCCTGTAGTGATGTAAGAATCCCTTAAATGTTGAGAGGGTAGATGTGTTAGGGGTTTTGCGCCATCTATTTTCTTTATGTCGCATCTATTTTCTTTATATCTACCATAAACCAATAAAATCTTACTCCTCCATGTTCTCTCCTTTCTTTTGATATCCCTCTGAATGAGTGAGCATTAAGTCCCACTGCAGATGCAGATGGGCAAGTATTAAGCCCCATTTTGTGGCGCCATTTTGCAAAATGGCCGCCGCAAAATGGCGGCGGCCATAGACAAAAACGATTCGACGCAGGAGGTCGTTCTGGACCCCCGCTGGACGACCTCCTGCAGTCGATCAGCGGCGGTCCGGAACCTCCGCTGAACGACCTCCTGCAGTCGATCTCCTGCCGGCGCCATTTTCCGTACGGAAAACGATTCGCGGCAAGAAATCGCTTCCTGAACCCCGCTGGACTCCCAGAAACTTTTGGCCAGCTTGGGGGGGCCTCCTGACCCCCACAAGACTTGCCAAAAGTCCAGCGGGGGTCCGGAACGACCTCCTGTGTCGAATCGTTTTTGTCTATGGCCGCCGCCATTTTGCGGCAGCCATTTTGCAAAATGGCGCCGGCTGAAGACAAAAGGATTCAATTGAGGGGGCCGTTCCGGACCGCCGCCGTTCTGGACCACCGCTGGATCCCCAGGTAATTTAAAGCATTTGGGGGGGGGGGGTTCGGGAGGGTGGGGGATTTAATTTAAAGGGTCGGGGGTGGGTTTTAGGGGGTTTTAGTGTGCCGGTTTTCCTGCCCTCCCCTTCCCCCGATTTACGATTTTTTAACGATAAATCGGGGGAATTGGTATTGTATCGTGGCCCTAACGATTTTTGACGATTTAAAATATATCGGACGATATTTTAAATCGTCAAAAAACGATTCACATCCCTAATTCTTACTGACTATTAAATAGCACCCCTGTCCTCCTTACAAAGGATCATGTTCTCCGGCCTCTAGTTCCTTCTTTTATTTATGATAGCCAATTAAGTAAAATGCCCACCTTACAAAGGATCACACTATCTGGCCATTTGGTTTTTTAATTTCTGGTGGCCCACTATTAAGCCTCACACCTTCCTTACAAAAGATCAAACTCTTTGGCCATCTGATTCTTTTATTTTTGGTGGCCCACTATTAAGCTCCACTCTATTCCTCTCTCAATACAGCCCAGAAAAATGCTGTTTTCAGTTCTGGAGACCATAGCTCAAAAGGGATAGAGACAGGATGGAGGCGGTCCAGAGAAGGGTGACCAGAATGGAGTGGGATCTCCATCAAATAACTTATGAGAGGTTGAAGGACCTAAATATGTTTACTCTGGAAGAGAGAAGGTACAGGGAAGATATGATACAGACCTTCACATACCTGAAAAGTTTTAATGATGCACAAACTTCAAACCTTTTCCATTGGAAAGAAAACAGTAGAACTAGGGGTCACAGAATGAACTTTCAGTGGGGACAACGCAGAACCAACATCAGGAAATGCCTGGAATGCCCTTCTGGAACAGGTGGTGAAAACAAAAACAGTCAAAGACTTCAAAGGGGCATGGAATAAACACTGTGGATACCTAAAGGCTAGAGAACAGAAATGAAGAAAAAAGTGCATGGGGGTAACACACTCAGTGCGACAGTTACTACCCTTATCAGAAACACAAGGATTGCTATCCTCAACCAATAAGCCTAATACTTTTGAGATCACTGCAACATCATTCTCTGCTTTGGTGGCAAGGGGGAAAAAAGGGGAATTGGATTCAGATGGCAACCAACATGGGCCCTGACATTTACAGTCAAGGAGATACTGATATGCAGACATATGCTTCATTTTACTTTGTAAATATTTTTACCCTCATCATAAGGATTGGATGTAACTGCACAGACTACCCTTAAGAGAAAACTTGGGTAGCCTACATGGCGCAGTAGATATTACCATGAGATGCTTGCTGAGCAGACTGAATGGACCATTTTGTCCTTGTCTCACGTCATTACTATATTATATCCTCTTTACACTCTCTGGTCATCTGGTTCTTTTATTTCTGTTGGCCTACTATTAAGCCCTATGTTTTCCTTACAAAAGATCATGGTTTCCGGCCATCTAGTTCTTTTATTTCCAACTATTAAGCTCCCATCCCCTCAATACAAAGGATCATGTTCTTCAGCAGCAATGCCACCCTGGATCTATGACCATTTTCTTCTTTTGAGCCATAGCAGCAGAAACCCAACAACTGAAGAAATTCCTTAGCAGAGTGTTTCCATGTCTGCTGGGCCCAAGACATTAGCACCCCTCACAGCAGCTGCATCTGGCTGCTCAAGTTTTTAAACTTCCACCATCCTCCTTGCCCAGCTTTGGGGAATAGGGAGGATAGTATCTGGAATTCATAGAGGGAATGGTGCTCAACTGGACTTCTCCATGTCCTGCATGATGGGGGTGGGGGCGTACATAGCACCTGCATGCCATTTATTCCATCTCAGGATGTCAAGCTGGTCCAGTATTCCAGGCATTTATCTACCACTCAGGGCATGTATGTTCTACCATATGACACCTTTGCTTTTAGGGCCAGCTCCCATGAGAAGAAAAAGAAGGGTGCTGGCCCTACAGCATCTGAAGCCCCCACCTGGGTAGAGAGGCAATATAATGTAGTCAGAGCAAGCATGTGTCCTGATGCCCATGAAATGTGAGGAGACGAACTCCCCTTCTTCACCCCTCACTAAACTATTCAATCTGTAGTAGAGTCAGGCAGTGTGTATACAAAGAGTAGCGATCTGCACATACCGGGAATTCTTCATTCATGGAAATAATTGCAATCCCCAATTCTTACCACAAATAGGGTTCAGCAGATTGCCTGCACCTGTTAGTTAAGGGTAGATATATGCTGAACTATTCAGTATAGCACGTCTGCTTCCCTGGACATCTAAGTATATCATAGACCTGTTTTGCTTAATCTCATGTGGTTGAATGCCACTTGTCCTTCTAAGATGTTGGATTCTGACTGCTGGGGGAGGGGGGGGGGGTGTCACGTAACTAGTTAGCATGGAGGAGTCTCATTTGTTATCAGAATTAAGCAGACAAATCATTCACCAACTAAGAACGGCCATGCACCACCACCCACAGAATTGAGAAAGAGCTATCAATTGGTCAATCCTTTCCATGTCCAGGCTAGGTGAGGTTTCCTATGTTGGTGCTTTGGTGCTGTCTTTCCTTAGTTTCCTATGTTGGTGCTTTGGTGCTGCCTTTCCTTAGTTTCAGCTTTGCAACTATACTCCCTCGGAACCCAAAGACTTTGGTTTCGCGGAAGCTGTTCGGCAGCATCTTGGTAAGTCTACCACTGGATTGGTAGTTGGCATCATTTATTGTCGGAACTATGATGGTACCTGATCACCTTCAAAACTCTGACTTTCATTCTTGATTAATGAAAACATTCTTGACAAATGTTTTCACTTTATTTTGTCTTGTACTAGTC